>NC_143238.1:4164816-5533513 GCF_009617815.1 Ciona robusta | reverse complement strand
TAATCTTCAATCCTAATGTTATTAGCTGGGTAAAGCAAAATATTAGCATCTTTATTTTAAATCTAAGATTTTGCTTAATCCATTTAAATTGTTCAACTTTGAATGTCGGTTTAAAACCAAAATACTAATTTTCACCATATATATGTTCAATATAGAAAGATACTGATTTGAAACGTTCACGTCATTCTGAGGATAAACCAGCCAAGAAACTCAAGTCCTCAGACTCTCCTTCTCAATCAAGATACAACATCGTTCCCACTACACCTGGATCCAGTAGTAATACTGCTGGGGTGGTTAGAATCAAAGTTAAAGAGTTGCCGGTAAACAAAATGTTTTTTAGCCTTTATTTCATGTTTTTATTTTTTTAAATAAAAAATAATGTGTGTGCTGTTTATTCGAGATAATTTCATTTAAGAAATCAGTTAGGCTATATAGGCCTATACATTTTCTTTTAAATTAAAAACTTTTTTTTGCCATACCTATATTCTATATAATTTTTTTTTTTGCAAAACTAAAAAAAATTCGTAACATTATATAGGTCTTATAGCATGTGTTCCATTAATACAAGCATATATCAATTACAGCCAAAGGTATCTGAATACGAGTATGAATACGAAGAGCAACAGATGGTCCAACCACCCAGGGTCCCAATAAATGACACACCAAGTCGATTTTGGAAGTCAATTGAACCATATTGTTCACCAATCAACCATGAGTCTGTGAGATTGCTGGAGGAAATGATTAAACAAGATGATGACAACGATTACTACAATGTATGTATGGAATTGTCTAAGGTTTATTATTGGTTTGTTGTCCTGTGCCGAGGCTCAGTGGTTTAGGTATCGTAACTGTACTGGGTTTAATGCTTGGCGCTGTTCTTGCGCATAGAAAATAGAATATATAATTAATTTTACTATAGGAGTTGACTGTTTCACATCATTTAGACTATTGTAGTCACTTTTCTGGCCCACCTGGACAAGATACTGTAATGAATATTTTTTATATATGTATGGGTGATTCTGTATGATAAGGCATACAATGAACAAAGTATATTTATATTTGAAACCCAGGTACCTGCTTTGGGCACTCACTTTAGCCAGCGGTGGGCGATAGAGGACATGAAAGAGGAACAAAGTGAAGGAAACCGAGCAAACGTGAAAACTCATGAAAAACCAGAATCAAACGTTGAAGCTGTTCTAAAAAAAGCAAACCAGTTCATGTAAGAAAAAATACAGATATATAAAACAGTGTTTTTTACTTTTGGCACAAAGAATTACCCAGATATGTGTAATAAGATTTTTTGTTTTACTTTGTTGCAAGTAGAATTAGTTGGATTTGTGTCATTTCAGGGAACAAAGTCATTCAGAGCCATTTGGATCACTTACTAAGAGATTAATATCAGCATTTGTTGATGAGAATATCATGGCACCTCCTGATCATGAATCAATGTTAGATTCAGGTACTTAAGTTGTTCGAATATACCCTTTGTAAATTATACCAGCATTATTGGTGTAACAACTGTTTGCATTCTTGGCCCATTTATTTGTAAAATGGTATTTACTGATATGTTTTAACACGTTTTAACGATGTGTTCTTGCATTACCAGAAATATACCCTGCTATATACCTATACAGCATAGAATATGACTCATATTTTTGCTTTTTAATCCTTATGGATTTAGGCCAGATTTGGTCAATTACCTCATATTTTTGCTTAATTTTATTACTAATTACCAAAATCTTGTAGAAACTCAATAAAATATCTTTCAATCACTACTCTGTTTACAGTACGATCATTAGACGCAACTGAAGGTGGAAATTATTCCAAACCAATGAAATCTCTCCCCCCAATACCACATGCTCATAAGTTAGAATCAAGAATCAGAATGGAGTTAATTGAGCAAGGTAAGTTTATTCATTTATTCTATGGTACGTTAGTATAGGTGCTACTAGCCTAATTCGGTTAATGCAAAATAGTAATACCATGTACTATGCAGTCGGAATCACCATTACTGAATGCACTGCTGTATGAGTAGCTCAGTCAGCTGCATTAGGCATTCCTGCCTCTTAAAACTAGGATTTAACAAAAACATAATACCCAAAGCATGTTTAGACATAGTTTATGCTAAAGAACAGGTTGTCATGTACTACATTTTTGTGATTTTTACATAGCTTAAAGTGGTAACTTACCCTCTTTTATCTTAGAGTCCTACTGCTTTTTCTATGTTTTAATTTAAAATGCTTATGTTCATAAAACTCTCATACAAGATGGGCCACGCGGCACGCATATATAAGACTGCTTGTCTTTTTTTTTTGAAGTTTCTAAATTTACAAAACTCATAAAGATACTGACCATGCATTATCATACACTAGTTCTTTAACTTGCAAATAATATTAATAATGGGATTTTCTACATTGTTTGAATCCCTTGTCCCAGGAATACTTGAAGCTGATGCAGCAGATTCGAAGAAAGAAGATGAGATCCTCACTGAGCTGATGAGGTGTCAACATGAGTTAAAAGTTGTGAGCAATCGTAACAAAGATGTTCTTAACCAACTACTACTGGCTGCTAAGGAAGAATTAAAGAAACAGGAAATACAAAAGAAGATTGAATCTGCTAATACTGAAGTGAGGTTCATCTGTTGTATATAGATAAGGCAAAATGTTGTTTTAATCTTCACAGTGCTTTTTATGTATATATATTATTTGTGATTTTTCATGTGTAGCCAATATACAGTTAAAAAAACAGTTTTTTGTATGTAAAATGTGTGTTTTTATACGTTAAATTATATGAATGTTCATTAAGTGTTTATAAAAGTTATTCATATGATTTAATTCATAATTTTTACGTTTATACAGGTTATGGAACACTACAGAAGGGTAATGGCTGCTCGTCAAAAGAAGAGAAGTCTCTTAAAGAAAGAGAAAGACCTTGCATGGAAAGCTCTTCGTGATCGTGATGTGCTCATTAAACAACTTAATGAATGATTCATGAAATCTTTCCTATGAATATAAAATTATCATCACAATTCTATGTTGCTGCAGGACAGTGTTGGTACTGAAGACTTTTCTCTGTGACTCAATGACTCAATCCCTTTTCAAAAATACTTTGTTTCTATTTAATTTCCTTGAAACTCCACCCATCATTTTACACACACTGCAATATCTTTTGCTTTATTTAGATATTGTACCATTTGCATTTAATTCAGTTTTATGTTACCATGTTGAAAATTTTGATTCATCCTGTTATAGGTTTTATTTTATGTGGATTTAGACACACTCAGCAAATGCAAAAATATTGACTGAAACACAATATTTTGTCCAACTGTCCTTAAATTTTGAATTTCAAAACCTTTTTTTTATTTCTCCAGATTTTATAGTTCATATAAATAATGAAACATTGTTTAATGTTGAACAAAGCATGGAGAGGCTTTACCAGAGTGCCAAACGCATACCATAGCAATACATGTGTGTCTCAAATGAACACTTTACATAAAAACTGCCAACATTTCTCCACCGTTCTACCCCAACAAACTGGTAAAGATCCTTCACCCATCTTACACAAGGAGAAAAGGCAACTGATCACAGATCCTCTTCAACATCCAGATTTCTTTGGAGTAAAGAACCTTGTCACAATGAAGAAGTTATTTTTTTCTCGAGTTTATTTTGGACACAAAAAAGGATCAAGAAACGAGTAAGTCAAATTTCCATATAAACGATCTCTTTGATAGCAGATTGTCAGTTACATACATTTAAAATAAGTCTAATAAGTAAATGAGATCCGGTAATTTATTATCTACATAGTCAAACATTTATGTGGCAGTAACAGCTAATTCAAAATGTTGAACATATAAAGTAACACCTGTCCTAAGACGCATATAAAGGTATGCAGATTGAGGTAACATACATTTAAAATTAGTCTAAATGAGATATGGCAATATTTTTCTTACATAGCCAGACTTATAAGTAGCAACAATTCAAAATGTTAGGTTAGCAACAGCTAATTCAAAATGTTAGGCCATTAAAAAGTTAACTTAAAGTGTGGGTGCTTGTACAAAAGTGTACGCATACATGACTATTTTTCAGTATATTTATTTTAGTATCGTGTGTAATATTTGATCTGTACCAGGCACATGCAACCATACCTGTACGGAAATCGTCTTGGAGTTGATATATTTGACCTCGACCAAACTTTAGAGCACATGCACAGAGCGCTTAACTTCGTAGCACACATCGCGTATTTAAAGGGAATTATTCTGTTCATTATGAGGTCACAACAACATGGTCACGCTGTTGAATTGGCTGCGAAAGCCTGTGGTGAATACGCGCATACAAGGGAATGGCAACAAGGTCTTTTACTTAATATGGGTCAAAAGGTGGGGCTGTAGTATACACTGTGTTTACATACGTTGCCGTAATCACATACTTTGTGTACACCCACAAAGTAACATAAAGAGGAAACTCGTAAGCTGGCAAGAGGTGTGTGAAACAGAACACTCGTGCTTTGGACTGTTGTTTTTTGGCCGCGCGAGGATAAAGCAAGTTACAAGTTACATTTATTCATTCATTCACAGCATCGGTCGGTAAGGTTGCCCGATATCTGCATTTTTCTTTCTTTGCAAGACGTAATGAACCAAGAGCACCCGGCAGTTGCTGAATGCGGAAAACTGAAAATAGCGACAGTTGGTATTGTAGATAGTAACGTTAACCCTACCATGATAACTTACCCTGTTCCTGGAAACGACGACAGCCCAGAGTCCGTAGGATTATATCTGCAGTAAGTATAGCAATCCAGTTTGTTATGTGAACATCAATAACACAATTATTGTAGGCTATTTCAACTGGCTATACAAAGTGGAAAACAAAAGCGAATCGAAGCAGACCAGCAGAAGCAAGATGTTTCTCAGTTAAAATAAAATTGATTACAGCCGTTTATTTGGCTTTGCGTTTCCTTTTCGCAAAACCTTCTCCGCAGTGCGACAGTCACGTTAATAAAATAGGCTACAGATGGTGCCTTGTCAAGGTCAAATATTCAATGAACGAACATAGCTCTTACGCTCGCACGACGGAGCAAATAACCACCGTTGTAACAACTCGTGTGTTTTTACATGCACCTCGAGCCCGTTTACGAGTTACTACATGCGTAACGTTGTTGGTAATTGGGTTTTCTATTTTTGCATTTTCCGTAGAACTATATCTACAGTAAGTATAGCAGTTCACTTTGTAATATAGGAGAAGACGGGACACTTTTAGCACATAGTATCCACATATCCTGACCGGGTTTTAAACGGTCTATGGGAGTCTTGAGAATACGGATAAATTAACATTTAGCCAACCCAAAAAGGAACCACTGGGTTCCAGCAACCGTGTCTTAGGAAATGTATATGCCCACAACTGCAGTGAGGTGCCTAGGAGTCCGTAACCATGTGCACCACGACGCAGGACAACATTAGAACATCTTTCTTTACACGCAACGAAAAAAATATGCAAGTTATTTTATTTTTCAGTAGTTTTTTTATTTTCGAGAAGAGTTCAGTTCTGCGACATAGCTAGTAAGAGTTTTTATCCCGACTTGGTGTAGATAAACTTTGCGATAACTTTTCCATGGTCCAAGTCGACGTACTGTAAAGTATCAAAAAGTTAAATCGCTGACAAAAAATTGCTGTAGCTGCATACGATACTAATATGATTCGTATACTATAGCTGTACATCCAGCAAGAGTGTTTTCTATTACTTTTAATTGTTAAAATATCCGTAAAAGTCCAAATTCTACTCCGATTAGTTTTTAAACTCCTAAATATTTACAGTGTGGTTTGTAAGTGCTTCGTCACATTCTGTAATTATTAATTTCCGCACCTAGTAAAGTATTAAATTACACCCAGTGTCATGTAATCTCTATTACCAATATACACGCTCATAAATCAGCAACTGAAGTGGAAATTTCCTATACTAAACAAACACTACGTTAGACTTGCTTCAATAAAACTACTCACGTCCGTGAACTCGGTTGGACTCGTCAGTTGTCTGTAGCCGGAATAATGAATTCCTTTGTGTTCATATTGTGCCGTGATTTTGTTTGTACCATCATATACTGGTACCGCCTGATGTTAAACGTACAATTGAAATTAAATTTGAGATTAATTTTACCGATTTTTTTCTGGGTCAGTGTAGGTTCAAGGTGCCCGAACTAATGCGCCGGTTTTGGCGTATGTAGTTTCCTTTTTTTATTTTGTCGTATATAGGTTTCTTCGTTCGTAATTCGTTAAGTCGTCAATTGAATAATGATTTCGACAAACCTACGTTTCACTTAATAAATTAACACCACAGACAAGAACACCTATACACCAGCACGTCTTTAAAAATTAAGTCACGAAAAACTTTTTCCTCACCTTCACAGAACCACCAGTTAAAAGTTTGAATTCCGATTCTTTGCCAACTTCCATTTCAGTATTCGACACAATTGTTCCAAGTGTCATCTTTTCGACAAACTTGTCTCCGTCTTGTTTAATTTCGATCACAACTTTGGTGTCTTTAATTGCATCGATCTTCTCTTGTGGAAAGCCTGAAAAACAAAAAACAATATATTGTTTTTGCATTTTTGCTCTTATGTTTTAAGTGTAAAATAGAAAATGTTGGGGTAAGATGGGACATGTTTTCATTCTCTTTTGTTATCTCATTTGGTAAACTATATGCTCAGATAACTACTTTCGCTCACCAATATGCTGTAGGACGGCCAATCCATTTTCAACTGATTTTCGTGTCCAGGTTCCTGTGAAAGCCATTGCTCTGGTTCAAGTGTTCTGTATAAGAGTAAACCTAACGCTGCAGGTTCGCACTATTTAACCTACGTTGATTAGGAAAAAATCGCAGTAGGTTATAAATTAACTACACGCTTTAATTGCTCAGCTTTGGTTGTAGATCGTACGTGCCTGGTATAATCGAACCTTGGACAAGCGTGTTTTCGCATTATGTAATCTGTGTTTATTTTACTTAAGATTTTGTAACCATATTCGGTTAAGCTTGTCTATTCAATGATTTTTATGGGCTTTGGTTCTATATCTTTAGTCTTATTTGTAAGAACTTATCTACACTGTCAAAAATAATCTCACTACACAGAAAACAAATTGTAGCTTTTGCTCTGTTTTTAGTTTTGTTCCAACTCCTAGACTCAAGTGCGCTTTTAATTTGAAATTGTTGCTCACACCACGCAACCACAGCCGTTGACTCCTCACCGTTTTCTGCACCGAACACCCGATTACCAGTCACGTTCATATACGTAAAACACATCTTCAAAAAAGCGGGAATAATCTTTTCGATTTTCTAGTTTTAGCTTTGTGCAAACTCACGGTCTAGTCATCTTCCATGCTTTTATTTGGTTTGTGCATTTGTTTAATATGTTTACCCAGCTTACGTCATGCTTTGAAATTGTTCGATTCCATTCAATACTTTTCCATATGGGCGTTTTTGTTCATTTATTATGCCTAACGGAAACTAATATTGACATTTTTAATGTATATATTTGTTTTGGGTATAGAAAAGCATTGATATACTGTTTAAACATACTTGGTATATTAGATTGAAAGTCAGATTTTTAGGGTAAGCTGCTTATCTGCTTCATCCACATAATAAAATAAGATGTTACAACTCTTTAACAAAATATTTTTCTTCTGTTTTATTGGCTAATATTCACATGACGAAGCTACCATTATAAACGTAAATGTAAACGTACATTCAAATAGAGTAATACACTTTACACCATGACTTCCAGATTCATGCTTGCTTAGTAAAGAAATATCTGGTGATGCATTTTCCGTGGTCTAGATCCATATGCTGCAACCAAATCTTGTTTTAAACAATTTTTAAAACATAGCATAATTATTTAAAAATATCGATGAAAATACAACAGAAAAAAACGTATTAGTTTAAATTTATTGAAGGAATGGTGTATAATACGCCTCGTGTCATGTAGTCATGAACAGTTCAACGCGTTATTGAGTGGCCTTAAAATGTTAGTCGGAATGCAAAAATATTTACGTGTATTTCTGTTAAACAGCATGTAGGTTGCTGTATTTAATAATTATCAAATGTGAATCAGCAATATAAACTGAAATGTGCTTTCTGATATATCTGGTAGACTAGACTACTTACGTCCACGAATTCTGTTGGGCTTAACAGTTCACGATACCCGTAGTAATGGACACCTCTGTGGTCATATTCAGCTACGGTTTTGTTCGGACCATCGTACCTTGGAACTGTCTGTTAAATGTAACTTTTATTAGCGATACAATATAGAAACCATGTTATAATAGGGTGGGAGAATATGGGACATAGTAGGGTGGGAGAAGAACAGCGGTCAATTGGAGTCGTGAGGATACGGTTTTATAACTTCTTAAATGTTCTGTGTTTACTACCAAATGAGACGAGAAAATAGAATAAAAGTTGTCCCGTCTTCCCCCACCCTACAAAATATAAAGCTAAACTAGTAAAGTCGATTTTAAATTATTCCCTATCACCTTAACTTCCCCGCCTGTTATAAGAGGTATGAGAGATTCTTTTCCAACATGAAAAAATACATCCATAACATTTGTGCCGACGGTAAACTTCTCAAAAAATTTATCACCGTCTTGTTTTAATTCAACGGTTACCGGAAGACTTGTCATCTCTTTGATTTGTTCCACTGGCATGCCTACATGTGTAAATGTAAATTTAGGTAAAAGGCGTTATTATACGACTACAAACTTTGTAACCGCAAAGGACATATGAAATCATGTCGTGTAGCGTTGTATTACACAGCAGTTAAAGATCGCGTTTCGTAACTGAATGATATTTATAGATTTGCGCCTTGTTTCCATTGTCGGCGTGTGCCCTTGGGTATATAGGCTACAGGGTACTTAACTTCAAAGTAATGGGTTGTCCAAATCGCCAGTCAGGTTACCTTTAAACCAGCCCCACATGGTAACTCACATCAAGCAAGCACGAAGTGTAATTCCGCCAGAATAAAGAAGTAAACATGTATGTTACAGTGAAGCGGTTTTGCCAACGCCGTTTACTTTCGTGCATTTACAGATTCATTCAGATACCGTTTACCAGTTTCACGTGATGTAGTTAATATTACACCATAAGTACATAAAGCATAAATATCCAACATATGGTATATGGTGAATATGCAGTTCGAACTCCTATAGCCGTATAGCCTACACTTTATATTGAACAGTCACCGCATAATAAATAAAACAATGTGATTTATTACCTACATATCTCAAAACACCATCTGCATTTTCCGCTGATGTTTGGACCCATGTTCCAGTAAACGCCATCGTTTCTAATAAATATCTGAGGTGTAAAGACTACTACAAGTAGCACTATAAAACTCTATCCTCTAGTCTGTGTAAAACTATAGCCTTCAGTCTGAGCAAACAATCTTATATTGAAGCATCCAGTTTTGAATAACCATCGTTTAAAGTACTTAGAAGGTCTCCCAAGTCTGTTTACATTTCTACCTAACACACGGCGATTAATTGTCTCTTATCTTAGCGATTAAATAGGGACGAAAGTACCGTAGTACTATGTATGTACTATGTACCGTATCTTCTCGCGGTAGGACAAAATCGTTATAACACCGGTGTCCTATTTCATACCATATGCCTGTTTGAGTTACCACGGCATTGGTTTCTTTTAGCATGGCTGCTAGTGCTAATTCAGACAACCCATCTGTGGCCACTGGGTTGGAGCAATTTATGTTAATTGTCTTAACCAAGAACACACACGCTCACAATGGTAGGAGCGTCGAGCCTCAAGCTAACTGTAATGCCATGGCACCTGAAAATGTCTAATAAATGCTCTTTTATATTTGCCTAATATTTGGCTTCGTATATGCTCTCGAAAAACGAGCTACGGTAGCCTGCGACTCAAACCAATCTAGATAACTTGATATCTTAGCTTTTTGATTCAGAGAACAAATTTAATCGCTGATTTTATTGACGCTCAAAGAGATCGCTAATCGGTGAATGTGGTGAGTATATATTGCACGGGAACAAAGCTTGATGATACCCACAAATAAAAACACGAACACAAGATATCACGAAACGCCATGTGTGTGCTCAGTAACACTTCTGCAATGTGCTGAACGTAGAAAAACCTTGTGTAATTTAGAAAGAAACTAGGTCCATTAAATCATGTTTTCCTGACGTGTCATTGACGGGCAAGTTACAATAATAAGCGATTTTTTAACAAAGGAATCTTTACCTTGCTAATTATATATAGCCAATATAAACGGAACAAACGACAAAATAAATAATAGAACTCAGTACAACGTATAAAACGGCAAGCTTTGATTTTTGGAGCAACTTAATGCTGTGTAAGCTTGTTGAAGGTTACTGGGTTATGGTGTATGGGTGCAAAGTCCTTTATGTGGTTGGCAAGCCCAGGCGATATCAGCTTTTACATTGGTTTGGAATTAAATCGAGACGGACGGAAAAATACAAGTGGGGGATAAATTGAGATTTAGTGTCAGTTTTACTTTAGTTATAAGTTACGTATTTAGTGTTGTTTTTATGTTGCTTAGAAAAAACTGTTGCTATGACAGAAAAGATTATAATTATCATATAAAGTAAACAACTGATTAAACATTTGAAAAATAGTCTTGAAAAGGTATACCCCTACTCGAAGTGGTACACAACATAAAAAATGGCGTTGCACAACATAAAAAACAAAGGGATAATGTATTTACGCAACATTTTGATAAGAAGACAGCAAAAACAGTAAGGAATCAAAAAAAAGGTTCCTGTATCTGAGGATAGATAAAAAATCGTAAAATTTTAATGAAAATTGAAGATGATTTAGCAGTGGGCTTTAGACTTTGGAAAAAAACGTAATCTCATGCTCGAGTTAACTACAAGTGGTATACTGGTACACTGACACTGGCAAGAGTTGAAAATAAAGGTGGTAGAGATTGTGTAGTCACTGTACTGTCAGTACGCAATATCTTTCAACCACAGTGAACACTGGGAAACATTCGAAACAACGTAAAGAAAATGGTCTACCTTTGATTAATTGGTGACAAAAATTGAAGCAACAGTTTGTCTTTCATGTATCTATGGCAGGTTTGGACTTAGGCCCATATCTGTAAAGGAAAGACTCGGTTTTAAATTTTAATCAATATGAAAGAATCAATGAATGAGGATAAGGGAGATTACAATCTTTAATATTACATAAGGATTAACTGAATGGCAAGCAATCAGGGCGGTAGTGAATTACAATTTAGAGACACGTTTCTTTAAAAACTGAAAAAAAATTAAGAAAAACATTCTATTTTTTTCATACGCCAATATACATGTGTATTAATCTACCTGTGTAAAGTCTACGAAATCATTGCACTGACAAAGCCATTTATTTGAAATATATATCTCTTATATCAATTGGTTGGACAAGAATTGTTCAATTCTATGACCACCAGATCAGGGTCAGATTGATGGAGTTTATTACAGATATACATGTGTGCTTTTGTTTTAAAGCTAATTTTATGTAAAACATGTTAAAAAGTGATTCTTACTCTTAAAGTTGTATCCCAACTTCCAGTACAGAAGCTTGTGCCATCAGGAGACATCTTTAAGCAGCTGATACGATTTTCGTGGCCGAACAACGCTGTCAGCTTCTCCCCGGTAATTGTGTCCCACACATGCACGAGGTAGTCATTGTAACCACCAAGTACAATCCGACCTGAAATATACTCAATGTTTTTTTCTCCTTTAATTTTTTCTTATTTAATAGAAAAAAAATACTCATGGTCATTGTAAATAAAAGATACTCATTGTAAAAAATCGTTTAACGTTCTCTGTTAAAGGTTTGCCTATGTTGAGACAATGGGCCAACTGTAGCCTAAATCTGTTCCCAAGGCGCATTGGCTTTAAGACCCCTCCCACAAAGAAAAAAATAAAATAACAAACACATGCAGCTGGTGATGTTGTCTTACCACTGACAGAGAAATCCACAGAATTTACTCCAAACAAGACATTTGGTCGTTCATAACAAGCTATCTCACGGTCGGCGCGCAAGTCATACATTTTAATCTGAAAAATAAATAAAATCAATTCAGATTTCCGCTTAAAAGCTGTTTTAATTTAAATTCGCAACAAATTTTGAAGATAACTATATCGATGTTGTTAAGCAGAAACAAAATGTATTAATTGAATAGCTACTAAGCAGATGAAACCTCATGTGAATGATATGTATAAAACCGCTTATTGTTTAAACATTTATGCATCAAGTCTTTACTTGTTACTCTGTAAATTTTATTAGAGTTTTATGGTTACTGAAAACATGTAAAATTTGGTTGAGAACATACTTTATTTATATAGGCTATATAAGAAAAATTGAAACAATATTATTCATTTACCGTGCCGTCATCAGAACCTGTTGCAAAAGCTTCACCAGTAGGAAACCACCTGAAGAAATATTAAAATAAGTTAGATTCATGAAACTATATATAGATGTATATAGCATACTTGACTGTGTTGATGTCAGAGTTATGTGTTTGAAAGGATTGAATACACTTTGCGGTTCTCATGTCCCATACACAAGCATTCTTGTCACAACCCTGCAACAATATCAAAATATTTATATATTTTTTCATTATAGTCCCAACCACAAAAGGGTTAAAAGACCTGCTTATGGTTACATATACAAAAAGTCTATTTTTTGAATACAATTTACAAATAACTATTGCAGAACCAATGACACATTACAAAACATATTTAGCTCTGTTTTTATAACATTATTTTCTTCCAATTAAATGTAAATTTGTTTATAAGCGTGTTTTAACAACTGTTGTTTTGTCGATATATATCCTGTCTTTTCAATTTTTAATATTTCTTGATAACCTAATTAAAAAGAAAAAAAAGTTAATATAATTATATGGAAAAAAAAAAGAGAAATTTGTTTTGTTTTTGTTGCAACCTACCCCTGATATAAACAAGTTCCCAGTCTCACATGGCGACAATGCTGCATCCATTACATCAGATTGATGACCGTGGAAACTCTGTAATAATTGTCCACTTTCCACATCCCATAACGCGCATGTGCTATCTCCTGAAGCTGTTAAGATCTGGGTTGGAAAAATAGAGATATCTCAACCTATTACTGAATAATTCATTTTTTACAATTAAAATTTCATATTTTGTGTAGAATGCATACACAACTATGCAGCACCCATGGCCTATTTGTTCTGCAAATGCAAGTGATGCATTAGTAAAACAATTAAAATTTTGGCAATGTACCTGGTAATCTGAATGGGTAAAAGTGCATGCAGATATGTAACTTGTGTGCATAGCAACCACTTTTCTTTGTTGCATAATAGTTCCTGCCCCAGTGTCTGCAGGTCCAGATGACACTGGGTTTTGTTTGTTGCTTACTGACAGCGTTGATGAATTAGAAGAAGAATTTAATGGGAACACGGAACATTTGTTATCCAAGCCACTGTAAAAGAAAGTTGCTCTGCATTAAACTGCCTAAATCTTTTCTCTGCATTAAAAGGTTCAACTTTTGTTATCCCATTTTTGGTGTTTAGGCCTCTACCACAAGCAGAACAAAGTCTATATATATATAAAACTAGTCCAAGTATTTGCTTGTGCCAGTTTATCCAACCTTGAAGTATGTTTATCATTCCCAATCAGTTAATAATGCATGAGCTTACCCGCAAGCAATGGATCCTCCAGAAGGAGCGTAAGCACAAGCATTGACCCATGTGGTTGGAAGGCTAATTGCTTGCTCCTGTTAGAAAACCAAGTTTAGTTAATCCAGTTAAGTATTGACCCGTAGGAAGTACAATTAAAACTTAATGAGGAAACTTGCCTTATTTGTAGTGAATCCATCCCAAACTAAGATTTTTCCATCCTGTAAGAAGTAAAATGTAACGTCAAAATAAACAGGAGTGATTTCATATTTAAACAATCTTTTATCAATAAAATAGCAATTCTAACTACTAAAACCTCAAATTGAAAATTACAATGCTTTTTTACGAGAAATTGGCTTGTCAGAATTTGCCCCCAAAAGGTCATTTTTTTAATGAGACAGTAACATATGCTTGTTTGTATTACCTGTGATGAACTGACAATTCTACGTTTATCAAGAGACCAATCCATGTCCAGTACTTTGCCAGTATGTCCTTTAAGTATACGACGGCATCTCACTTGAATGGATGGTGAACCTCCTGCCTTTTTCCCCATAACAAACACTGTTTTTGTAAGTAAACATTTAAAGTTTTAACTTTAGTTATAAATATTGCACCTAAAAACATGTTACAAATATCGTCTTAACTTTGTCCATTACTTAAAACCGTAAATGTGACATATGTATAACAAATGTACTTTAAAAAAGTAAACAAACAGTTGCCCGAAGTCTTTATTATAGGATATGAGTTAAACTAACAACAAATATAAACAGCAACTCACATTCGGCATCATTTAAATTCCTTCGATCTGCTTGCAACTTTTTGCGTAGCTGTTCCGCTTCTTTGCGAAGATTTTCTAGCGTGTCGTATCTGGTCGAATTCTTATCACTTGCCATAATATGCGCAGTTGGATTGACACGGCAGCTAACGCGATGTTATTATATTGCTCTAAATAGTATATTAGTTTCCCTAAATTTGTACTAATGCCTAAGTTTTGCAGTTCACAACAATAACAAATCCTTGTCAATAAAAACAAACCAATCTTATCCGGGAAGTAGGAAACAGCAAGTCCAAATTAAAGATTGCTGCAGATTTATATAATAAATAGGTACTTTAACATTTCGGTTTGCGTAACAGCAAATCACATCAAAATATTATGGGAAATAATTTATCTTGTGTGTTTTGTATGTATCGTTTACATAATAGCAGTATGTATCTGGAGATATGTATGAAATTTTATTTATTTTGCATATTTTTTTACAAATTTAGTCTGTTTAAAGGTTACAACAACTTAAACGTTAAAGTTAAAACCAGACTATAGATATCATATACATTTTCGCGTTTAAATCGGGGACCACTTGTATGTTATAAAGCTTTAGGAATAAACTTTATTATTAAACTAACACATTTTAAGTTATGTTTTTAACTAATAAAAAGCTTCAATTGATATGATTTGTTAAAGTTAAAAATCTGATTTTAACCTGTAAACAATTTTAAATTCCTGCAGATTTTAAAACGCTGAATAGCAATAAACATTGCCAGTTTATCCACGTTATTCTGCGATATATTAAAGAATAACTTAATATTTGTTTAACATTTGTCAATACATCGTATGTCAAAGGCATATTTGCTGTCTCCTCAACTATTCTTGATAACGAAACGTACAAAGAACTTTGTGAAGGTTCAAAACCACCGAAGGTTTATACATGAATTCTTCACGGGATGTCTATGATGTACGATTCAGCTTGAAGTTGCTACGCTTCGTACTTAGTATTCCCCAACATAAATTTCAAACTTTCATTGTATTTATATGCGTGACGTAGAGTAGCTTTAGCGCATTTTGAAAGTATACATACTTTAACTTTTTTAGACACCGTTAAGCAGCAAAGCAAGCGTAGCAATATTGTCAATTATGCTTTGATCAATTCAATGAATAATCGAACAATTAAGATGGAGCTTCTTCCTACTTTAGCACCTGTTTACGTAAGTTTAAATTACATTTTACACATTATTTCACCTATATTGGACTTGTCTAAAAGTTTTTAAAAAGTTTAAATGTTGGGATTATAGTTTGGTATATTTAATTTCTTAACTGATATCGTTTTCATTAGGGAGGTGGTCTTATAGTCGCATTTCTACCTGAAGATTATGTTTTACCTGAGAATATTCGTGCATTTGCCATCTTTAAGGGCAGCAAGCAACGACAGCTAACTGAAGCTAGGGTCTCTGTTGAAGACAATGCTTTCCATGCAGTTATACCAGGTAAACCTGTTTGTATTGATTGATGTTTTTGGACAATCTTGCACCAAACCAATATCAATGCCTAATTTCTTATAGAAAAAATAATGGTCTAATAATGTAAATATTTTCCTGATTGCTCATTGTACCGGAACCAGGCATATTTTTTCCGGAAACTTTATTCTCCCAGCTTAGTTTAAAAAAAAAGTTCATTTTTTGTTGATTTTTACAGTAAGTGTAGTATCTAGATAGCAGAAAACTAAATATTTTAGTAGGCATATCGATATTAGCAATGAGGTTGTTTTAAATTTACTATTACCGCTCTTATGCTGAACTTCAATGTGTAAGTAGGCAGTTGAAACTGATGTAGTAAACTTATTACTAGATGAAGTGTATTCCTCTTAAGTGCATGCTTGAAGTGAGATGTTTCATATGATGTGGCAATCTATTACATATTCTTTCCTTTGGGTGACAATTTTTTTCTATAGACAGAAAGTTGTTTGTTATGTTTCATAGGTTGTTGTTAAAAGCTAGAATTGACACAGTTAATTCTATGAGGCTAATTTGGTATGTAAAATTTATATTTTGATATTAGGCGTAGGTTTAGTGTATTCACAATTACTTTATAATACAATTTCTGCATTTTTTTTTTCTGTTAACCATTGTTGCAGAATAAATATTTTTCCAGAGATAAATCCGTTAACCCAATTGTTAACAAGTCACCTTAACCTACACTATATAGGCTATTAATATTGTGTATAGTTTTAGTATGATTTCAATTACTTTATAATAAAATTTCTGCATTGTTGCTAAAGGAATAGTTTCTGAAAGTTAAATTCGTTAAGCCAATTGGTAAATTAAAGTAACCAGAGGATTACTTAAATATTTGATTCTCAAATTCATGCTTCTATTTTTGTCTTATTCTCGTCATCTTACCCAACCTCCTGGTGAACATGAGACTTTATCATCTTATTAGTTGTGTGTGTTAAAAACATCTTCTTTTGTGTTGATGCTTACCCTGTGGCAGGTGTACCTAGGAGACAATGTCTCTTCAATTGTCTCCAAGTGGCACACCATTCTCTTGTGTCAGTGCAGTTCGTGTAGCGGTGTATTAAGTTAGATTACCTTGTATAAAGCTTATGTACCACCGGGGCTGAGCTCTATTTGTTTAAGATAACGGAAACTGTAAGAGTAAAAGTTCTCTCCTCATGTGGATGTTTATTTCGGAAACAGAAAAGGTTATTGACTTTTTCAATTATTAAATTGCCAAACACTTAGGTTCCTATTAAACATTAATTACTTCAGATGAGATGTCAGTGAGGTTTACAGCCATAACAGAAAGACTTTCAGTTCTGCTGAAGTAATCTGCCTATATATGTTGCAGTAGTTTTCATATGCATTTTGTGTTTTGTCAGTCGGCCTATGTTGTTAAATGCAACTAAAGAAACATAGTTTTACAAGGCAGATGTATTTGAACTATCTGCACGGTTTTATTGTTTACTTTACATTACGATTCATTTCATATTTTAGCAGCAAAGTTTTAATAACCCGACTTTACAATGAAAATTGCATTAGCCTTATTTAACAGTGGTGTACAACAGAACATAAAAGTACTATTATATTTATGTGTGTGGTGCAGGAAATACCCATATACCTAAAGTGTATTATATGCATGTTTACGCGATGGTTCATCAGTTAGTGTTTGTTAAGTAAACATCAATTGAGTGGACACACATCTTGTCACATGGCTGTCAATTCCGGCTAACAGAGCGATTGATCTTTGGCAGAGGAAGGTCCTTGGTATTGGTAATAGAGAATGTGAATATTGGCTAGTTAATATATGGGCCAATGTTTGCTTGATTAGAAAAGCACATATTTGTTTGAGCCAGACCAAAATATGAATTAGTCAGTATAGATATTATTTATATCTGTAGCGAGGTTGGGATTGAAAGGGCTGTTAAAATTGAATGTACATTTTATATATTTATTGCAAAGGTTTAAAAGGATTTAAGTGAAGAAAATTGAGGCCTATTGAGTTTTTTTTTACATTTTATTTCAATAATTTTCATTGTTGCATCAATTATAATTTTTATTTGCTTATTTAGGCTGTTACAATATAAAAAAAAGTCCATTGCTCTTCCCTTTGTAATAATGTACAGTTCCTCTTTAATCTTTAACAAACCAATTCATTTTTTATATAACCAAAGTTTTAGTCGTGTAGCAGTAAAAGTTTTGAAAGGTGTAATAATAAGTTTAAATTTGCCAAATAAGTTTTTAATCTGTTCCTTCAGATCATGAGCCACCAGAAGAAGTAGAAGTATCTGTGTATATTCAACTACCCTCTGGTGAAGGGGATACCATTGCCAGCGAGCGATTTACTTATTACCTTGATCAAACCTGTTATCTTGCTCGCTACTTGGCTGCCAGGTACAGTGAAACATTTTTGACTTATGTAATGATTTATGTTATGTAAGGACTGATTTGGCTGAGGTTTTACTGCGAGGCACGCTACGGATTTAGGCATGAGTTGGCCTGTTACCAACCTAGTATATATTTATAATTACATATTTTATTGTATTTTCTTTCAATATATTTTGAATCCTTTTTATTTTCACAGCAGCACTTCTTTTAAGATTAATCCTTTACTTACTTATTGATTGTAGTGTGCATAATCTGGAAAGCTTAGAAGATTGGGATTACATACAAGGACCCAACTTTTCATTGGAACAAGAGGATTTTTCTACCTTAGATGAAAGGCTTACCAGTGCCTTCCAACATCTAATTCTACCCTTGGATTGGAACCTGCTTGGTGACCACGGTACGCACAAACAACAGCATTATTTACTGTTCATTGATTTTCATATCAAACTGTCAAAAAATTTTTATGCTGTCAATTGTTTTTAATGAGGCAACATTGTTTACGACTGGATTTTCCAGCTAGGGATATTATGGTATAATTTATTTTATAACCTCTTATAAATAACCGTTCTTTAAAATTTTATGACAGATGAACTGATTCCGCGTGAAACCCTTTTTCATTTCGCCGCTCGTCTTGGTTTATCCACCTTCGTTACTCTTCTTCTGGAAAAAAACGGAGCACAGGAGTGTTTGGCGTTGAGGAATAGACACAACGAACTTGCAGAATCGATTGCTAGGGAGCGAGGATTTGAGGGACTTGCTGATCTTATAACAGAGTAAGTGTTGTGCTATTTGCTTAATATATGATGTAAGTTGTGCATGTAACAACTTTCATTTAACTCACAATATTTTATTTTTTGATTATATTGATACAAGCTTCTTATAACTAATTAAGTGCTATGTTATTTGTCCTATAGGATGTAAATTATGCCTGACCTTTATTTACCTTTCAATATTTAATTTTTTGATTATTTTGATACAAGTCTATAGTGATATCACGGAAAAGGTCTAGTAATATTTTTTTTTAGTTTTTGGTAAAGGATTTAGTTTTTCCTTGTCTATTTGTGTAGCGTGACTAACTTGACCTTGTATTATGACTTTGCCAAGTTAGAACTACTCTCTGTACTTGGATTAGTTGGAAATGTATTGAGTGAGATTTAGTGGTGAGGTGATAAGTGGGAACAGAGATAGCAAAAGGTAGGAAAAGCTATTACTCTTTATCTGCGAATGACTTATGCTTGGCTGATACAATCTACTTTATGCTATGTGTTTGTAGTTAGATAATACAGCAGCTTAGGTGAAAAACAGTTTGATTTTAGCGATTTGTAGATGTCATAGTTTAAGCCTTTGCAGCAAGTAGCGAATACATAATTTTATAATGATGTATGAATGAACTTCAATCTCAGGTGCTTTGTTTATTTAGACTTTTCCAATAAGATTAAACTTTTCACTATATATTCAAGATACACCAGTGTTGTAAAACTTACAATGTATTACTGGATCATCCCTATGCTTTCACCCATTTGAAATTAATAAGTATCTGTATTTAATAATGTTTAAAACGCATTTGAACGGTATGGTTGCGGTTACTGGTTCGCTTACAATAAATACAACATGTAGAAACGAAAGCCCATCTGTGTATATGTAGTTTGAGTGATTGAGTGTCTCCCACTCCAGACGATGCTTGCCCCAGGCTTACATTTCGTGATTAACAGCGCAATAGAGGAAATATTTGTCGCTTTTACAAGCTAATAGGACTTGCAATTCATGTTTCCATTTCCACATTCCATTTTGATGTCTGTATGTTGACAAAATGAATTGGTTTAAATCTAATATGAATATCACCTGAACTGTTATGCTGTAAAGATACAAAATGTATTTTGCAAAATCTACATTTTACAAATCTCTTTTTTTTTACAAAATTTCTTAAAGAAACATATTCTATTGTGGTTGCCATGTATATGTGTTATTGCTTCTCAAGACTCCCTAGAGTAATTGTAGCAGCCAAAATGTGCCATTCCTAAACATTAGTGGCAGTTGCTTCGTTCTCTAGCCAGTTGGTTGTTAAAAGTTGCATGCTTCACTGCACACAAATGAAGTGTAATCATTCCTCTGTTATTTGGTATTGAGCATAGCCTGTTGAAAAAAAGATTTTAAAAAATTATTTTTTGCTATTTTTTTTTATCTTACTGCTCATGGAAAAAAAAGAGTGCAAATACTACGTGTAGCAATGTAGTATTAGAGTCCAGCTAAATTTATCATTCCTAGAGTAAAATTAAGTTGTAACTTTTTCACCCCATGCAATCACAGTGGAGAGTAAGTGCTCTTGAAAACTGTAAGGTTCAATGAGTGGCCTTTAAACCATTGTCTGCGGAATTCTTTTGTGCCACATTATATTCAATCACCTTCCACCGACCTGTTTGTGTGTACGTGCCTTGAACATTTTCTTTCGCTTTGTCAAATCAGAAATACCGTTGGTATCCAAAAATGGGCTAGCTACACACAGACTAACAGATAGTCCTATTAACTATAAAAAGTCCCTTTTTGAATTTATTGTTTGCAAGTTTTAGTTTGGTTCCAAACATTAAAAACAGCTTTTTAGTGAAGGACAACCCATAGAATGATAAGTTTAAAACGGTCTTATAACCTTGCAAACTATCATCAATTCTCATTTACTCCCACAGAATATTTCAAGTTGTCATGGGTGTCTAATTTTTACTGATTTAGCGGTAAACACAAAAATGTATCAAATTTTCCTAATTTTGTTGAAGTACAGAGAAAAAAGTTAAACAACAAATAGGTGTAAAGTTTTAGTTGGTTTTAGCAAATGGATACAATTGCCATCCTGCATTCTAATATTATATATTCATTACCTAAAATGCCCGCAAAATTGACCAAACATTCCAACTTTACAGTCCGCACGCACATGGTGTAATTCGGTGGGAAAGCAAAGAACAAATAGGACCAACCACAGTGCTAAAACAACATAGTTTTGGGACCATATCTACTTCTTCACATCCTTATCTGGATACCTGGCCCCCTATAGGTAATGTATGAGTTAATTCGCTATAAATAACCACTTTAGAATTTCTTAAACATATTTCATGTATGGTATTACAACATGGCTGTTAAAGATTTTTCTAAGAACCTTAAGTTACAATACGGTCTTGTTAACATAGTATTTACACATGTTTTTCAAATTGTTGAAATTATACCAATGCTTTGTTATTCTGAAATAGTTTTAAATTTCCTGTTTTTCCTTGTGTGTTAGGTTTCTGTAAAAATAGTAATAAAACCTTTATGATGTCATCCTGTCATATATATATATAGTTGCTGCTGTAAGTCATATTACACTTGTTTGTAAAATGACTCTGGTAGCATTTATTTGCGACCCATTTTTGACATCCCATACAGGTTGTCTTTATTAGGGTAAATAACACTAAAGTATCATTGCAAAACATCACACCATTTTATTTACATTTTAATCAAAACTTAGAAAAGGAAATTGAGGCTCTTACTGCAACCTCTCTCCCGCCGTCGAGCAGTCTTCCATTACGATACAATATGAATTCAACTTGGGATGAGGCATTAGAAGAAAGTCCGTCCTCTCGTACACAGTCCATGTTTCATAGCGAGAGCTACGATTCTGAGTTCGCTTCGCCAGATTCTTTGTTCCCACCTAGCTTTGAACCGGATTATCGGCAAAAATTAAAGGATACGCACAGAACAAGGGAGTTAGAGAGCACCAGTAGTAATGAGGTTCTTGGTAAGTTTAGATCCATTGTCATGTTTTATTGATTGACTGCAAATCAAAAAAATGTCTGCAAAACGTGGTCCAAGTAGTAACTATTTAAAACTTTCTGTGTGTTTTAGGGCTTTAGTTTAAGCAAAGTTTAGTTTAGATTTATTGTCATCTTTTAATAGTCAAATCTGTTAACTATTCGGAGCAAGGTACTGTGTGTTTTGAGGCACAGTTTTACTTGCTGTGCCCTATATTACGGTCTTACATGTTTGTCCTCAAATATGCCCACAATATTTCAACAGCTGTGTTTTATTTGCAGCTGGAAACTTGAAACACTTGCAGGAGATCAGTGAAGAAATTCAATACTTGCGTCATAAAGATATTGAACGACTGAGACATGTAAGTCATTTAAACAATATGTTTGAAACAAAAGCTTACAAAACTAAGGTCTTAACAAACTTCTGGGGTCTCACAGAGAATATAAATTTTACACAAATTATTGCATACATGTATATAGTATTAACTGTAAGAATCGCATTTTTAGAAGAACAAACTAAGTTAGAAGCAAAAATGTTTTGGATTCCCTGTTTTAAACAATATGTTGTTGTTAACGTGTATTATAATATACAGGCAGGACCAAACGATGTAGCACGACTAAGCAACTCGTGTCCTGATTTAGCACAAGAGCACTCAGCACTAGTAGGAGGTAAGCACCAATGTGTAATTACGTATAAAGACTTAATTGCTATGTCTCAATGCTTTGATGGGTTATTATATTGGCCATACCTTATTGTACCTTGTACTTATACTTTTGCTTGCTTTAGTGTGTGTACCTTCTTATAGTCTAGTCAAAACATTGGATTGGTCTGTGCTGTGGATATAAATATACACACTATCAGTAGAATTGAAATCAATTTGAATACAGCTTAAATAAATGTACAAGAAGTCTTTACTGCTTCACTATAGTTTAACAGATGAAGGTCATAAAATTAAATTCAATGCATTTATTACCCTTCCCATGAGGTGCCTACATTTATGAACTAAGCCATATTATACTTTCACTTTAAATTTTTGCCAATATGAAAAAATTTAAATATTTAAGCTTTATTTAGCTTTTACCACCAATGCACACAGAATAAGAAAATTTAAATATAAATGGTTAGCTTTTATTTGTATGTTTACCTTAAACAATGTTCGCATAATTCATAATTGTATCAACGTTAGTCAGTGTATCAAGTTGCTATTTGGACAAACAGGAAAAAAAAACTCTAATTTGGCATTGTATTTTGAAACGTCTATATATGGTGTAAACTATACAATACTATGTAAAAAAACACACAGTTTTCTGTGTGTACGCAATTTGCTCATGTGTTTAAACAGGTTATCCTCATGTCCAGCTGTTAGTAGCACTTTTACCCTGCTAGACCACCCCTGCAAACGCATCCCGTTTTTCTTTTACATAATATTAATTATTCACGCCTCAACCGCTTCGCCGGGAGAGCTCATCTTGCTCGCTTTATGGCTGGTTGCTTCGTCTCGTCGCACCTCGTTCTTTCCTCGTTCACCTTTGTCCCTGCCGCCCAGCTTTTAATTCGCGTCGCTCTATCTCCATTTGACCCTGTGTACACACAGCAGATTCATTCAAGCGGCCCACGCTTTAGAACCGAAACTCCGCTGCGGAAATATAGACCGCTAGGCCACTGGCCCACGAACGGTTCTTTATGAGTAGCACTTGTGTGCCACCGGATAGCCACAACACCTTTATATTGGTTCCACAGTGTGAATGTGACTCGGCCTTCATTGTTAGTTGCTCGTAAAGTAGAGCTTCTTCAAAAAGCTTTGCCGTCTTGATTTAACCCACGTTCTATTCAATTCCTGATACCCAAGATCTCGGTAAAATGGTGTTTACATAAAACTGGTTTCCACATCGGTTAATGTGACCTCAATTCGTTATACAACGCGCGGTAATACCTCTACATCTAATATCATTCGTAACACGTCTCAGAAGCCACACTTACGTCCGGCCTTGCCGCAAGTTATTACATTATCTCTCTAGGCGTTTTCCACGGCAATTTGTTCGTGGTTTTAATACAGTAGACGAATGTAAACACAGAAAACCACAGGCAATATAACCCAGCCGTTCTTATACCATCGCATCTGTCACATTAATACATAATATAATCACGCATAAAGTAACATACATGGTAACTCCTAAGCTGGCATAAGTTGTACGACCACCGTGTTATAACGACTGTCGTTTTTCGGCCACGCGAGGATAAAGCTAGCTATATTCTTACATACATATTTCAGATGAAACATTGGACGACGTCTACGCTCCTCCCACCCCAGTGATGCCAAGAAATCGACGAGCTCTACCTCCTGGTATAGCTGAGGAATTCCTGGAACCCCAGGTCGGATAATACAATTTTAAATTTATTTAAAAAAATCGTAATTTTACGAATTTCCATTTCGAAAACCCACAAAACCTTTTAAATTGAGCAGCTTCCCATAAACAAAGGCGACCTTTGCGTATCTCACGAACGTAATGATGTATACTTGTATAGCATCGCAATCTTTATGACTCACACATAAAGTCATTAAAATCTTACTTTAACTTACCCGTATACCTGCGTTACAGGATGTAGAAGCAACAGAAGATCTTCCTTCACCTTCAGGTCTCCACAGAAGACACAGTTGGCATTCATCGGAAAGTCTTCCGGATCAGGATGTAACGTCACCAGGGCTCCAAAGAAGGTAAAATTAAAATAGTTTGTTTTTAAGTGTACTGTTTATTATACGCTTAATTTAAGTTAAAAACTTGGCAAATTTTTTTTTTACACATTCCGAATATGTGAGTTGTAAGACGAATACAAGAAACTCTTTTGGTATTTTAGTTTTGTTTTAAATTGTCTCTTGACGTTTTTCTTTAAACAAATATTTAATTTTCGTTTCAGATTCAGTTTTCAGCACGACTCTAACGAAGAACTAAGCAAGACCGAAGAAACAGAAGTGAGTTCTCTTTCTTTATAAATAATGTAGCGGGTTTATATCATATGTAGCCATATAGGAATATATTTTATATTCAACAATTGTAAATTTATTTTCTCCTACTTTTTGTTTGTCGCTGTTTAGCTGTCTTAGTCACGAAGATGCTATTTTATACTTGTGGTAGATCTATACACCGCAACTAAACGAACAGGTTGCTTTCACAGCTTAAGTCTGACAGATTAAAATCTTAGTGTCGATTTCCAAACGGTTATATCTTCCTTAAAGTAGAGCTAAAATGTGGATGTAATTTTCACTGATTTTCAATCATTTTTCGTTTCCAATTTCAAATTACGTAGATATTATATATTACTTGTTTTATAATTTACGTTAAGCAACATATACTTAATACTGACATTTTCACTGTTAATGTAATTCCCCACGTTTTAATGTAACTTTACACGTTCAAATGCGTAGGTATTATATTATCTATTTTATCATTTACGTTGTAATTACGTTTTTTTATCCCAAGCAACATATAGGTATTACAGTGCGTCTTTACACTGCGTGGATATATGCTGGATACGAATCGTATAGCTTTAAATTTACTAGAACTACTACGCTGTTTATAAAAAAAGATGATTGAATTGTAACATGCAAGAGTATCTGTTTTGTGATTTCAACAACAAAATATAGTCTGCCAGCGCATTTTTTATAACTGTTATCTTAATTGGCATAAAAACCTTGGTTATTATTCATCCTTTTACAACAATATTTATTCCATCAGCCGCCAACGTCCATGGTGTCGCCTACCGTAGTACGACGAGCAGAGAAGAATAATATGACGATGTTTTCCGTCGTCGCTCCTTCAGTAACAGTCACTCAAGGTACAACTTACACTAACGATTATTTATCATAACGCATTGCATGCATAACCTTCTTTAACCGTAACCTCATCCATTGCATTGCAATGGGTCTTTTACACTTAGTTACACAGTACACTTTTTTATACTATAGATAAATTTTATCAAACGGTATACGGTTTCTTATGTTAAAAAATAATTGCTGTTTAAATCGTTCATTATGTTGTGTGATAGTTTTCGATTTTTTTAGCAATCAATAACCTTCTTTTAACGTCGTGAGGATACCGTTATATATTTTTGTAAATGCTCTTTCTTTACTACCAATTGGGAAGATAATGGATTGTAAAAACATTGGCTATCGTTCACTAACCTCATACACAGCTTACTAGTGACTCTCGTATACTTAGCATGAATAACATATGTTAACTGCTTGTACAATCTTATACATTAAACCATCTTACCCCAACCTAATATATATTAATGTAATTCACGGTCATTACCTTTATCCACAGCTCAATCGTTACAAAGTGATACTTCATTAAAAGTGGTAAGTTGGTGTTATTTTACAATTATACATTAAGTATGTTAAAAATTAAAACCACGACAAAGTCTTCTCGAACGGTATGCGGGACGTTTTTTTATACTAAATAAGGGTTTGAAAAATACTTTTTACGTCATGCTTGGTAGTAGAAGTAGTTAAGTAACATTTTACTTAAAAACAATATTTTTCATCAATCTTGCAGCCGATCAAACAACGACCAAAAAGCATCTCCGAAAACAACAGCAATAACGTTGGTGGACTTGGGGATATGGGGAAGCCACCAGGTAAAACTATGTTAACTAAACCATTGTAACTTATATAAATAGAAAAATAATGGCCCGCGATGAAGTCAGATATGCCGTATAGATCATTTCTTGATCAGCTTTAAAAAATGTTTTATTTAGAAAAAAAGATACAAAGATTATTTATGGATTACATTTAAATAAAATTTATACATATATACATATGTTTTTAACTACATGTGTTACTTATTAATACCTATACAAGCCAATATATTTAGATCGTCGTTTCACCATCGCTGAAGGCATCATTACCGAGTAAGTAGCAACTGCTGCGTGTGCATGCTTACTATATTACAAGCTGCTCTTATGCTTGAACGTAAGGTGGCGCAATAACGCAATAAATGGCTGCTGTGGTTAGCGTAGATACTTCATATAACTCGTTTCATGCAATTAAACCGAATTAGAATCGGTGCTTTTATTGGTATATTAGGGTGGGGAAGATAGGAGACTTTTTTAATATGTTATCTCCTATCTCATCCCATTTGGTAGTAAACAAAGAATATTCAAAGAGTTAGAAATCCTATTGTTTAAAACACTTTCAGGATATTTGGATATTATGTTCTAAAAGTGCCTCGTTTTCCCCACCCTACCATACATGCTGTGTTTGTGCATCTCATAGGGGACTACAGGTCAAAACTTATACCCCAAGAAAGGCCTATAATTACCTGCCCTTGTATTGAATGCTATGTTAGTTGATGAAAAATATAACTTTTAACTTGTAGTCCCGTATAATGTAGCTGCTATTTCATTTAACATTGGTGTTTGGTTTCAACGTTCTTCATTATTCCATAAGCAAGTACATATAATGTCAACCATACTCAACCATCGAAACACCATTTTATCAACACATGATCAACACACATATATATAGTGGTTAGGGCCGTTGGGGGAGATGGGACACCTTTTCATTCTATTTTATCGTCCTTTTTGGTAGTAAATAAGAAACGTTTAAAGCATTATAAAACTGTATCCTCACGACTTCCACAGACCGTTGTTAGTTGTTTAAAAAAACGATCAGGATATTTGGATATTATTTGCTAAGGTGTCCCATCTTCCCCCGCAGTAAGACATGAACCGTATACCAATTAAAACACGCAGCACAAACCACTGTCTTTATTTCCCCACATGTGTGTACCATAATTATAATGGGTGCAGTGACTTCAATGTAATTTCTTTTTAATTCCTTTCTTCGGCGATTCAGCGAACACCGGAGTTCAATGCTAGCACTGAAGGAGGTGCTTCGGAAACACGAGTACGTAAATATTTATATAGCAATATACTGATAATTATACGCAATCTTTTGACTGAATTATTAAACAAACTTTTCTTTCAATTTACAATTTTTCATCGGCGCGTCATGATTTTTCACATTTTCATTTGTCATAATATCACTGTACGGTCATTTTCATCCATCCATATACAAACGTAGAGTTCATACACATCACCTGCTATGTAGTTAACCTCCATCTAACGTCCAAACCTCCACTAATTTATCTTTTCTTCTCCGCTGGCTCCGTGCAGTGAGCCGGACGACCCGGAACCGATAAACTCACAACGGTTCGACCTCCCGAATCCACAACTCACTTTAGCTGAGTTTCTGTCTGCGTGAGTCATGCATGCATCTCGGTGTGCCGTGTTTGATGCTACATGTCTTATGACAAATGCATGTCCACACGTCTTTGTTTATTCCCATTCACTTTTGTTTATTCCTATTCACTTACCTTAACTAAGCAGTTCTTTGCACCGTGTTTTAGTAACAGTTTTTGGGTGGTAGTCACTAACTCTCGTTCTGTCTCTTCTGACCTCTAACTCTTAACCTGACTTTCCAATTAAAACTTCTTCATACGTCAGCCCTGCTCCTTTCTCGGATAAGGGAAACTCCCAGCACCCACCCCCAGTGCCCCCTAAACCCGCAAGCAAGAAGCTTCTCACTCGGAAAATGAGTTTTCTAGAAAAAATGCGCAACAGCACAAAGAACAAACCGAAGGTATATATACAGAACGTCAATCCGGATTATGTTTTTTTCTAGAAAAAAAAAGTGTAAAACGAATATTGAACTTTAGGAGAACAGCGATAATTAGTTTTGTATGTTAAATGTAAATCCATTCAAAACTTTTGGTATTTGTACATTCTTTACATACCTCTAAATTGTTTATATAATCCGCACTAAAACGAATGGCATATTTTCATTCATTAGGTCAAAGTGAAGCAACTAGCGGAATTGAAATTCGGGATAAGCAGCAGACAATTAGAGGAGGAAGGTCGGTTATATTTAATTGTTGGCTATTTAGTGACAAATGATCAATTATCTGTCGTATTTTTAAGTAGCTTTTGAGCCCAGTGACTGCGATGTAGGCGGTAATTGTTGTTTGTGGAGTGTTTTCTTTTGTAGATTTATTAGGAACAATATTTGCGTTCAGAGCATAGTATTCTAATATAGTTCATAGGGATATTCCAAGCGTCGGGTTCTTTGTTAATGTATGTCAAATTCTCGTATAAATAGCTTCTGTTTTTGTCTTTGTTTAGCGGCAGCTTTTTTAGACCAGTCAGCGTTGTGTTTCAACCGCTGCTTTCCGTTCTATTGTTGTTGGAAAGTGCAGCGAAATTAACCGAAACACGCCTACACAATAGCAATGCTATTACTCAGTTGCTTATACAGCCGCCCGACGCTGAAAACCGCACAATTAAACCTACAGAGTGGTCACATTATACGCTTTATGTCACTCTACTTCTATTCAACAGCATACCACAAAGTGGGAATTGTAAAGTTGATATTTTTGTATCAAATGATCAATTTTGAACAGTGGTTGTATTACAGTAGAGGCACTTAACGTTTTCGACTCTTTTTCGCTTTTATTTGTTCAGTGCGTGTCTGTAAGTGTCAGACAAAGGTCTTGAGGCTCACAGATCATTGAACTGTGGTATATTTTCCATGTTTCCCCCCTCTGATATACGTCTGATCTCTGACACAAGATACACAAATGTTGGGAAACTGCGTCGTGTTATGAGAGTATCAAAACTTTCCCATGGCTACGTTTAATCGCCTATCGCTCAATCTCCGACTTTTACTCTGGTACACTTTCGCTTACATCATCTTTTAGTGGGAATGTAAATACAATATCGAGGTTAGAGTTAATTCGTATCTTTTACACATGTTCTCCCAAAGGTCGAAATCACTCTTGGTTATCTACGTTTATAACGAAACGAAATACGAACTTGGTTATCGGTCCACGTCCCACGGGGACTTTTACGGCCCTATTATAAACCATTACAGAGTAAACACAGCGTATTATCGCCATTTAACTATTCTAAACACCTTTGAACACAATACAAAACATACTCAATAAACCTCTGCCAGCGTTCATTCTTCTTTATGCCCTTTCAAGTCCCGTTTCGGGATGTCAAGTTTTATTTCCTTGAGACGCAGAATTCGGTCGTGTTGTGATAACGTGGTTAGGTACATCGATCGTTTAACGAAGTTTGGTTCCTTCCAACTGCGCCACCATTAAGCATAGCTCGTGTTCTTACATGTTGCAGACAGCCAGTTTATGTTACTGCCTCAGGATTAACAGCTCTTACATAGGAGTTCGTTTAACTGTTATTTAATGTAGCAACTTTGGCAGCAAAGAGATTTATTTTTAGTTTCGTGCGTCATTAGGTGGTTCGGTATTTAATATATGACGATGCATATTTTACGTGAAGACGTTGTCAGTAGTGAGTCATGCTTCAGAACGTATTTCCCCTCTTTGCTTGCCAAGTTATTGCATTGCTTTTATTATTAGCAAACTATTAGCACGCACGCGAAGAATTTGTAGAAAACGAACGTGCCCTTTAATACTGATGCGAATGCATTTTTTCCCCTTTTTTTACCGGGTAGTAATAGGTTTTCATAATAGATAGCACATGCATGCCTAAAACCGGGCATGGTACTGTACTCTGACTTTAGTTATGTAATGACAGTGTTTAATTATTTGTAAACAGATTAGAAGCTCTATCGCAACAGGAAGCCTTGTTCGGCACCACACGTATTATTTACACGCAAGCATTTCGCTGCACTAGGCTATAGAGTGCAGTAACCGGACAGCTGCACTGCCAAACGCTTTTCATAAGCAGAAATTGCATCGCGAATCTACTGTGTATAAGCAGCTGTAAGCGGATATGATTGAATGATGGCGTAGTGTTAGTTATTAGGGGTTTACGCTTGTTATTGTTGTTTATATGGCGTGTAAAAGTGATTTAATTACCAACAGTACAGTCGGTGTAGCGTACGTAGAATTAGCAGGGCGGTAGTTATTTCTTTGTGTCGACTATTAAAGCTTATTGTAGATTCTGTAGGCTTAATATGAATAATAAACCAAGACGTTGGTATAGTTTTGTTTCCTCGACTTGAGCCTTTGTTCGAGTATTTAGAAAGTGTGTATATCAGTACAAGCAGCATAGTGGTTGCCGTATGTCAGTGTCGTTCTTTACAATCTCCACTGACGCACTGCGAGCTCGTGTTGGTCGATTGTTTCCGTTCGTTTTGCGCCGAGCGTCGCACTCGGTCCGAGTACTGGCCTGTTGCATTGCCGCTTCACTATTATTAGTCCCTGATAGCTTCCGAGGCGCATGCAGAGTCGTTTGCAATCCAAGACTAGTTTTTACCAAACCTGCGCTCCCCAACGGCCACTCGCAGTTCAGCAAAACTAGAAATAGATTTGTTTTTCCTTGCGTTGTCATATATTGGCCCGGTTCGTGCGGTGACTGTCTGTGGTTCCACCACTTTGATTGCAGCCTCAATTGCCGCTATCTCTCATTGCTCATGTTACCGTCTGGCTATTAAAAGTGTTTGCGCATTTCTATGAAATAGAGACGTATTACCATATACTCATATAGCAAGGAGGGACCTACGCGTGTGAACTTTGCGTGTTTCGCTTCATTTGAGGATAGAGTGTTAAACACGTCTGTTAGAAGTTGAGCGTGGCCGATTTTCTCGCTCCGGCTTTTCGTCAAAACAAAGCGCGCTGTTCGATATTATTTTAACAGTGCGAGGCGGGGAAGGCGTCGTCGATCACAGAGGTCGTTAATGAAACTTCAATTTGCCACGCCAAGTTATTTGCTTCATCGCTAGTGAGGGCGTCAGGTCAGTTAGTCCTACTTATCTGCCTCGTTCTGCCGCCAACCGCAGTCAATTTACTTGTAAGCCCTGAATTATTGATATGTTAATGATGTTATTTAAAATTTCTGGCTCCAGGGGCCAAGTAACAAAATCAATCGAGATTCAATGACAGTCAGCGTATGTTTTATTCATTAGAACGTTGTCACAGTCAAAGCTTACGATTTATTCGAAGGTTAAATGTGTGTGGTTTCCGTAGACTGTCGCAGAGGACACTTAACGAGATATAGCATAGACTGTGTTAAAAACGTATGTTCCGGAAATGTACCGATGGTGCTCAGTGATGCATTAGGTCGTTTTACTGATTGCGTCAAATAAGTCAGCCTTGCTTCCGCGTGTTATAAACGTCAGAGTAATTGCTTATGAGGGTGCAGCAAATTCAAGCGCTCAACTATTCCGATTTATAATGAAATCGGTTGCTTTGCGACTTTAAAGCGGTTTTCAAATCGGAATGGTTTATTGCCGGACCTCAATTGCAGGTGCTAGAGGAGTACGCCCATCTCGAGTGAGCTATTACGGAGATTGCCGTTAGCGTTTCTGATCAAGCCGCCTTGATTTTAATCCCACGTCTCTCTCGTGTCTATGAGCCTGCGATACCAGTCTACTATACCAGGTCGTAGTGGAAACTTTAGATGAGAAAGAAACTCAGCTACCGCAACTTAGTTATGGATCCGAAGAAAAATCGAAGGGAATCAATATCGACTAAATTGTTAGCTTCTGACTTTCGTATTTGGTTCGGAGTTCGGCTATTCTGCTGGATTACTGTTGTCCGGCGTGTTAACGCGCCTTAGCAAGTTAAATCTTGGCCCGTGGCTACTCAGTTTTAATATGCTAGGAAAAGTGACGTCATACCACTCATCCAATTTGGAGTGACGAAATACGACGGACGAGTTTTTTTGCCTTTTTCGTCAACTTCTGTCCACGCTGCGTGTGGTGTATGTTTACAGCTATTATGAATAACACACTCCACGGTATTGTGCAATTAAAGTAGGGGGTGTTTTTTTATTATTGAGTCAACAAAAAGTTCCATTGACGAATGTACAACGCGACAGTTTCGTTTTCATAAGAATATTATTGATTTTGAGCTTCAGACGTTTTAGAGAAACGATAGTTTTCAGAGACCGTGATCCAGTATATCGAAGTGTGATTGAAATAACTAAGTTTTCGAAGCAGAGGCATCATTTATCTTGTTGACTAGTGTGTAGAACAGAAGTTAATGTATGCATAGCTACAGTGCTACAAACGTGGATAGGTAGAATTAGAAGTATAGCATTTCGCCGACCCGCCTTCCCTCTGCCCATTGCGTGCGCGAGTGCTGCTCGTAAAGTGACCTTAAATTGCAAGGTCAAACAAAACTATACGTTTTACTGCGCACCCGAGTAGCCGGGCATTTTAATACTGCCTTTCATCGTTCACCAAGTGACCGGTGATGCTCTGAATCCGTCGCACGCATTTGTGTCTGGGCCAGTGGCCTCGTCTTTTCGACCCTCTTGTTTTTCACTATGTAATATTTTGAGTGATTATGTAATTGGTTTTCGAACCACACTGCCCGTGCGTCACATCTCGAAGACGTGTGTCGTGTAGTGTGATTGCTCTAATCTTACAAAACAAGCGGTTTAATTGTCGTTATGTAGGTTTTACATAATTATTAAATTACCTGGCGACGACCGGTTTCTAGACAGACGCTATACGTTTAGTTTTATGCAATCATTTTGTCATATTCGGTTAGAAATCATTAATATTTGTTGCTTTTCCACCATAAACTAAAGTGATCAAGTGCAAGTGATATAAAGTAGAAACTTATGGTTGTAATGACGGATACTGAGAATCAGCGGCCGTTTACTAGACGCTTGTCGAGTGGAAACTTAAACGGATTATCCCAGACTGGATTAAGAAGAAAGAAAAACAGCCTCGCGTTCCTAAACGTCTTCCAGAAGAAGTCGGAATCGGAACATGAGCGTCGAAGCTCTTCGTCTGGATTGCTTGATTTTATTCGAAGGAAACGTCTGAACAGCAGCTCCAGTTCGGACTTTGACACGAGCGGTTTGCTTTCACCACATTGGGGCTACCCAGAATGCAATCAAGACTTCAAACCACCGAAAAAGAAGAACAATTTTCACACTTGGAGTTTACGTCGCAACCCCCCGCCTAATATAAGCGAGCTGCAGGAGCCGGTTAATGATGTGAACGAAAACATCTCCTCGAAAATATCCAACGGTTTCGCGACCATGACTTTAGGCCGTCGAACTCGGGCTCGACGTGCAAAGCTAACCAACTTTGCCTTTGAGCAAGCCAACTTATCTGACCCTGTTGAACCAAAAGCAGCTGATACTCGGCAACCTTCCTTCGTCGGTCTATTCTCCAGCGAAACCGACAACTCCGAGTTCATTGAGATAAACTGCGACCCAAACAATCATAGAAACTCGGTCGAATCATCAGATAACGACCATATGAGCGTTGGCAGCGGGGAAGGGAAGCAGAAATCTGCGCTATCTCGAAACCCGAGCATTGCGTCCAGAATTTCGTCCAACCCAATGCCCCCAAGCCCCAACCGACCGCCCTATTCCCCGGCTAAGGACTCTCCTCGTTTCTTCCGCCGGATCAGCTCGACTCTGTCGCCGCACGGTCGCCGTAAATCGCGCCGGGCTCGTGAGATCGCCGAACGCGACGAGCTGATCAAGGCGCGCCAGGAGACATTGACGTCTTCTAACTCGGACGAGGATAATGTAGATTCTCCTTTGTCAGACGACAATAACGAAGATGTATTCACAAACTGGGATCACCATCAGCATGCTTCCACCTTACCACGAACCAAGAAAGGTAAGACTGAGACCATTCAACAATTCAAAAGTTCAAAGCGCATGATGCACAGAATGAGTTTAGTTACAGGAATGTCGTGGTTTTTTATCCGTAATTCATATTGTGTATGGGCAGTTCTGTTATTTGCCCAATAACTCTCTCGGGTGTGGCGGCGTTTTGTAAAATTTGTAAAAGAGCGAAGTATTGTCACGTAGCATCATTATAATTCCCGCTATGGGTATCTTTCAACGGGGAATGAGGCCACACACGACCGTTAAAACGTCACGTATACCTGGTCGTCAATTCTCCGAAATACGTAATTTAACCATCGCCGCCCCTCAAGCTAATATACACGTCTACGTAGCTCTACGTATTCTGATATAATTTCCTATTTTTGCGCAAAGTAATTAGCTCTATGAATAGCGTCACGGTCTTCGTATTAGATAACGATCATTCGTACACGGAATACGTTTAATTTCGTCGTGTTATTAATGTAAAAACAAACAACACGCAATAAGCGTGACTGTATACCTGATGCAAATGCGTCTTTTAGTTTGCCTCTTGTTGCATAACAAGCTTGTTGTTTGGTTGTTGATTTGCTTACGAAATAAGCGTAGTTTGCTAATATTTAGGTCTTGAACAAAACGTATGTTTCCTTATACACACGTATATAGTAGGATTGGGGAAGATATGATACCTTTTCATTCTATTTTCTCGTCCTATTTGGGAGTAAAAAAGAACATTGAAAAAATATAAAATTGTTTACTCATGACCCAAACAGACCGTTGTTAATTGTTTAAATGCGATCAGGATACTTGGCTATTATGTGCTAAAGGTGTCCCGCCTTTCTCCACCCCACTGTGTATGTAATGTCAAATTAGAATTATTAATTAATAAATATTCGTTTAGTTACCACGCAGGTTGCAATATGCGTGTAGGTGCAGCGTAACATTTACCGATCATGGAAAATAATGTGCCCGTACGAATGGTGAAATCAACCGAGCATGACAGTAAACCTGGCCGTCCGGTGTTTTTCAGTGTTTCCAGACTTAAAATTCACCCAAAACCCTTTTTCTTGTATAACATAAAACCGTTCAGTGTTGACCATTACTATTTCAAATATATTGTATAAATTACAAGTAAATGAGACCGGAAACACTGTAACGTTGTTGATCAAACGCGAACTCAAACGACATTTCTTTAGTTGCCGCCATTGGTTTGAGTTTGGTGTGTAATGGCTAAACTCAAGGTAGGTTTCGTAGCAACATGGATATTGTTTTACGTCGGTCCATTGCAAACTTTCGTCGCGACCTTTAGGTTATGTATTCGATTTGTTATGTTAACTGTGTCGGCCGAAAACCGCTCACACATCCTGTGTAGAAGCCAAGTTTTAGTTGAGGGTTGACCCAACTCGTTAAAATTACCGGAGACAGTTTCGAGACGTTTCCTGCATTTTAGCTGCGTTTTGACAACACTTCAGACATGGCAGCTTAATGCACGTTTATTAAGACAGAGTATGTACTGGTAGACAAAAGAATTGTGATTACAGTTATTAGAAGAAAAACGTTTTAGGCTAAATTTAATGTTTAGCCTTGCTTCTCGGTAAGAGGATTTCCCTATCACGCAATCAGTTTTGTCTGAAACGTAATTCCGAATTCGTGTTCGGTCGAATTACCCAGCAGTCAATTCTAGAAACGGCTATCATGCGATATTATACTTCAGGTGGATGTAACATTAACTCCGCCCGATTTGCGCCGCTTAGCGAATCGTCTTACTGTGTTGAAAGTCCCGGCCGTTGTTTTGGACTAGGTGAGTTCATTTATTTGTAAAGCCGGCAAGCTTCGGCAGCACACACCCATCTTCATTGTTGTCTCTAATCCCTTCGGCACCGGCGACATATTTTTTGAAGTTTTTTTTTTGTTTTCTCTCGGAAACCCGGCACCTTTTGACTGTTTAAGTTCGTTGTTGACACAAAGCAATTTTAACTGCAGGAGCTTTCTTATGGGATTCGGTTTCAGACTGCTTGTTTTGCAACAGTTACCCCGCCAATGTAGATAACAATTTGAATGCATCTTTTGTTTGGCTGGTATACAAAATATAGTTTATTTGTTGTTGAACTACCGTGCGCAGAATGCATATCGGAACCCTTTTTTTGGCTGCAATAACCGTGCAGCCGCTAGTCAAGCATTGTGGTGTAAATTAAGATACCATGAACTACGTAATCGAACATATGCATGGATGTAATCCACCAAGCACGACGATTCACACAGACCTGTAGCGAAGTGCGGGCACGGCCAAAATGAATCGGCCTTTCCCAATTAAATGTAGTTAAACAGACATGACGCAAGCTTTGTCGCCAGATAGCATCTAATTATCGCTTGCTGGCCACCATAGCCCGCCAATATGAATCTATATTCTCCCGTGTACTGTAATGGCCAGCGGTGAACCACGCCTCCGGTTTTCCTTGGCCGTAGACGCCGCTTTTTCAAGATGGTATTACGTGCTAGCAAACGGGGCGACCACGCCGACCACTGAAATAGGATCTTACCTATACGGCTGTTGCGCAAGGCACCACAGCCAGGTAGCCGTTTAGTTCACTTCTGTTTTCTGTATTGTTCAGAGGAGAATTACAGCGGAACCAAGTAGGTAGAACGTTTTCTAAAAGCTTTGCCCGCAGGATTTACATACAAGGTGTTGTGTATTCTAGAAAGTATGTACCAGAGAAAGTTTATCTGAAATCAGTCTTATATAAACGTGAAGTAATATTTTATTTGTAGTTAAGCCAGAAATAGAGAGGAAACTTTACAAGAAAAAGGGGAGTCCTTATAGCAAAACTATGATCATTAATTCAGTTTCGTCAAATTTTAACTTAAAATGAACCTTTGAACTGTTAAAGGTCGATTTCCGTTTACATTTCAGTCTATTGATTAACGTAACCCTTGCACTGGCTTAATCGGTCTATGTTGACAATGATAACCACAGTGCGGTCTTAAACAATTAAAATGCTCGTATAACCTCGCGTTGTTTCTAATTGTTTTAATTACCCTGTAATTGTTCTTGGTTACGAACCCACAGATCAGCATGAACGTATTCTGTAAGCAGTTTTTTACTGATCATATAGAGTATAGTGGGATAAGAGGGGACACCTGCAGCACAAAATAAAGAGATACTCTAATCGTGTTTTAAGCAAATAACAACAGTATATTGGAGTCGTGAAAATACGTTTTTTTTTAATTCTTTGAATGTTCTTTGTTCACATGGAATAAAAAGGTGTCTCCCCCCACCCTACTATAGTTGGTACTTTTTTGTTAGTCTATAAATAACCTTCGATATTATAAGAATATGAGTCAGAAACCAGTCAAGTGTGAAGTTCTTATAGGCGAGTTGTGTATACTTATTCAGCTCCGTTCTAAATTTAGTGAAACTGTTATATTTTCAGCTTGTAGTCAGGCCAGGTCTAATATAATATAATGAGCTTCTACTTAAAACTTATTGAAATTTTATTTTAATTTCCATTTCTCTAGAACAACGTCTATAAACAAATAAATAAAATGTTCCGTCGCTTCCAGTATATGGTTTGATTTTATGTTAAACTTATTGACCAACTTTGTCAGGTTTTTTTTTTGTGGATTTGTCGCCCACAATTCCCTCCCAAACAGGTTTAGACCGCCTCTGATCCATCAAAGGCATAAAGCTCCATTATATAACATGTATTGTGTGATCGAACCACCTTTCATGTACTCGGTCTATTCTTGTTTTATTTAGCCAGGCGCTTATAATAACCTTTAGGGCGTCATGGGGCCGTGTCGCTCACGCCTATACTCGCTTGACGTCATAATATGTTCCACGCACGTAACGGTAGCTGGTTCCGAGAAGCGTCCGTCACCGTATTCGATACTTCATAATTGGCGGCTACGAAAGATGCTTCGCGTGTAAAACTCCCGCCTTCTCAATGTCAGTTATTTATCGCCTGCTTGTAATGGGGAAATTCCATTCGATACCACGTCCGTCACCACCACTGTTTGATCGCTTAATAACCAGTAATCAAACGTCTGGTTTCTCAGCATGAGCCGGGAAAGGTATTTGACCTCGCAGCAGTCGTCATAGCAACGTTGGTGAGAAAAAGTAGCACACAGCTTAATGGATTTTAACAGCACGAGGTCTGTAGCTCGGTGCTTTTTAACTGTTCAGCTGTTGTATAGGAAAAAAAACTAATGTTTTACAAAGTAGTCGCCCTTATATTTATATATATTATGTCATGATGTAATCAAACCAGTACTCAGTAGCACTTACATGTGAGAGCAGTTGTAGAGAAACAGATGGTATAAAGAGAACTGTAATGAGTAAGAAGAATGTCGCACCACAGCGCGTAACACGTGACTGTGGATATGTAAACTATGACGTAATGTAACCGTACTCATTTTCGACTCCCATGTCAATACTTGATCATTCTATCTCGACCGCAATTCGGACAAAGGTTGCCTCATAAGAAACATAGTTTCAATACGGAAAGGCAGGATTACGTATAGTCTACGCACACTTTGCTAAGTACTTCTAGGTTGCAGTTGACTTCAGAGTTTTAGTTCGTTTACAGAACGTTAGAGTAGAGACCGAGCTGAATTGAATGCGGTGCTCAACATAGCTAACCTATTCTTTATTGGCTTTAAAAGCTCGTAGAAGCCCATTCAACGTTATTAGTAAGTGTGCTCAAGGCAGACATTCCGTATCTTTTGAATCGCGGTCTACAGTCACATAGGGGCATGAAGCAAACAGAAATAGCGCAGTCGCTGTTGTTTGCTCCTTTTGCGGATCGAAATGGTAATTCAGCCTTATATGGCAAGCCGGGCTAAATTTCATGTGCGTCAACGACATAGTCTTCGTGTTTACACCCATCGCCGCATCCGGCATGGCTGGTTTTCTATCATGTCTGGTACTGACTATATGGAACTTAAAAGTTTCGTGCACTGTGTAATTCATGGTAGAATTATAGTTGCTGCGTTTGTATGTGTGATTTAGGAGGTATTGCAGAAATAAGGTTGCATCAAATTCAAATAAGGATAGACTTAGTTTAACAATGTGTAGGGAAAACACTGAAAACAGTATTTGTGAACTATGTAGAGAGTGACCTTGTAAAGTAAGTTCTGTTAACACAGGCAACGAAGTTCGCCTTCTTGTTAACTCAGTGTAAATGATCAACCTTTAAGCAATATATGGCTCATGTGTGCAAGCATTCAGTTTCCTAGAAACCGTATTAATGGTTGATTGGTAAATACAATGTGCACGGTCTGTTTTTGTCAGACTTGTGAAATTTACCTTCAGTTTCTCGCGCAAATTTACCTTCAGTTTCTCGCGGTTTTTCCTTGTGCAGCGTTGTTTTTCGTTGTTACGATTCCGTGTATTTTGTGGCTGGATCGCGCTTTTATTCATTATTCTAATGCCAATACGGTTGTAAAATATGACGATCCGTGCGGTCGTGTGTGCTCGGGTAATGGGCGCGCCGATTGCTCTGTGCAAATATTGACTCTCTCTTCGTACATTGGTGCCACAAATGCTTGCTGGTAAGGATACACTGTCGGTTATCTGGAGCGAGTACAGAGCCTTCAAACTGCGGTTACGACCACAAAGGAACAGAGGGCGTCGAGATCTGTTCATTTCGTCAATACCAGCCAGTTTTGCTCGCAAATTTAACGAGGGATAATAATACCAGTTAGAGGCAGCTCGCTTTTAGCCCAGGGCATTTGAGCATCAGACACGTTCAGCAGTTTCCAATTCGCTGACGAATCAATAGCGTGTTTGCTTTACCTCACCGTGAGGTTGTGTTGATTGAAAAGTACCAAGGTTCACGTCAGGTCGAATCAAATTGCTATCTCAAGTATAGGAAACCCGATCTCCGCTTCAGACGTTATGACACAGCGTCCTTGTAAACGACGCCGTGCAAGTATTGCTTCAGAAATCGACTCGCTCTGCCACGACAGCATGCAGTCTGTCAGTATGCAAGCGTGGGAACCTAGGGTTTGTCGCATCAGTTTCCTTTTAGTAAACTTGGTAGGCAAAAAGGTAAACCAACAAGTTCGGCGCCACAAGTGCCCGGATATTTCATGACTATTGATAATCGAATTCCCGCAATACCGGTACACATTGGACCCCGATATCTTCCGAATTATTTCGCTGTTTGTTTATTATTTCAAAGCCACATTACACCGAGAAAAAATGCAAGAGAAGCTAACATACTTTCACCGTTTTCCATAGAACGTTGTATCACTCAACGTCGGGTATTTTTCTTGTTTCATCGTCAGGGAAATTACAGATGCGCTGCAGTTCTTAGTAAACCGACATTTAACATGTTCTCGAAGTGATTGACAGTTGACGTCACTAGCTCAGTCAGGGCTCCCTTATTCGTTGTATTTCTATGTAGACTTCTATCAAACAGAGTTGCAATCCTTCAGTACAATGTACATACAGAAAAAGTCGCGATTTCGTAGAATCTTTTTCGGTATTTTTCAACGGTGCAGCACTGTTAGCAGAGCTGTCAAAACGACTTGACGTCAATTCAGTTTGAATCTAATTGAAATTCCACCGTTATCGCCCACATTTCTCCCTGTCTGGCAAAGTTGCTGAAATTCCAGGCCGAATTGTATTCATTTAATATCTGTAGAGTCAGGAATTCGTAACGATGTCGCGACCATGTTAAGCGATGCCTTTACAATGTAACGACACGTCAATCTACATTTATGGAATTCTGAAACTATTTTAGACTCTTCCCGCGGCTTTATTGATTTATTGTATTATTTACCGAAATAAACGCGTGACAAGGCCTCGTAAAAAAACGAGTGTTTCCCAATATAGAAACCAACGTTACACGTGATTAACTAACACCTGTATCTTACTTTCCCAACCAAAAAGTAGTTTATTATTCCCTTCTTCGTCTCGCCCTCGTGATAAGACTCACAGTTAACCTTGAGAAAGTAATTCGATTTTAACGCTTCTGTAGCGCATACCTGATACCAGGCTTACTGTGTTTGCTTTTCGTTCCCACATCTGCGCCTGTAAAACAAAACAGTGGAAAAAATGAATTAGAAAGTGCTGCTTTGTGTTTAAGACAGAACTGCGTAAGTTACACTTATAATGATTAGCAAAAAAGCAGTTGTATGATTTTGCAGATCAGTTAAGTTATATAATAGGGTGGGGGGAGGCGGGACACCTTTAGAACATAATATCCGAATACCCTGATCGTGTTCAACTAACAAAGCTCTATGGAAGTCGTGAGGAAATGGTTTTATAAATTTTTAAAATTGTTTTGTTTACTACCAAGTTTGTCCCATCTTCCCCCCCACCATGTGCCTGTCTGACAAGTATACGAGTGTCACAGGGTTTAATGCGAGTTGGTACAAGCATAATCGACATATATTGTTTACTCAAGAGACTTGCGCAATCGGTACAAGACGAGTGGTTAGGTATGGTGCCATCTTTGTTGTAGATACTGGCGACACGAGCGCTGCTTGTGTTTATACACGTCGTGTTTTCGCTGTTCCAGGGATCTAATTGCAGGATTATCTTCATACGGGTGTATGTCCACAACACATTTAGTTCCAAGTAAACCTGAAAGCAGGCTATACAACCACCGCTAATTTAATATTAGTAATATGGTAAATTTGATTAAAACTCAGAAACTGCTCAGTTGAATCAGCGACGCATTCATGTTTTATCAGAGTTAATTGCAAAGGCAGCTGACTATACGGTAAAGAGAAAATCACTTGAAACCACTGGCGCTGGATCGTCCCTACTTGCTCTGTGTACCATCAATATTTAATTGGCCTCCATGGAATACAGCGTCGTTACATTATTTACAAGTGACGTCACAATGCCACCGTATGTAGTATGACGTACGACGACGTAGTTATAAAAGTGAACGATTGTATAAGGTTGTTATGGACATAGTGGTCAGTGCTATGGTTGCAACAGTGAATTTTAACCTTCTGAGGTATAAGTGTATAGTAGCTGTGAGATTGAGAGTATTATTATATTAGTTCTTGTTTCTTGGTACTATTGTGTTTTTTCTTTTAATTTATTAAGTTGGCTTGTTGTTTTCAGAGCTACGACAATCATAGTGATTAGTATTGTATATTAATTAGCATATTACCAACGCTGTTTGTTGTCTTAGCAGAATTAAAGGTAAGCTAAAGGCCACGCTCATGTCGCAACACATTTACTTCGACCTATATGTTTTTTAACAAAGAAAACAAGGTTTCATGCTCGCCGTGTTCATAAACAAACTGCCTTTACTTTGCAGAAACATACGAGTCAACCGATGCAATAAAAGAGAACAACACTTCCAAGAACAAGTCGAATAAGGTGAGTGTTGTTTTGGTAAGCGAGAATAAACGCTCGTCGTCGTGTAAGCCGATTTAGTTGCTGTCTAATTACCTTCACGTCGCTCACGTGGTGCCGCCAAAGAGCTATGTCTCTATTTGCATTAATATGCTCATGCAGTATATTACTAGATCGACTCATTCGATTCCCCGAACGGTCAGTCGCCCCCATTACTCCATATAAAGTAATTAATTTACCGCAGCAATTACTCTTCTATTTATAACGATCGGTAAATATGTTTACGGCAACGGTACAAGGTACGGGCCATTCATTGCACTATCTGCGATCGAAGCAGCTTCAATTAGCTGCTTGGGTTGCAACTTGGCATTCCTAGTTTTGGACGAATTCCGTAACAACTAATGCACCGCACGCGAATAACTATTATCGAAACGCTTCATATTTTGCAGCGATTGTACGTCTGTTCGTGCCAGGTTAATATGTAAATCGAAAAAAGATTCAACCATATTTTTGATATATTGTCTAATCGCACACAATGTACGTCATTCTGTGTTTCTAATTACTTCCATTTCAAATTCGATTCCATTGTGACGTCAAAATACGTGCCGCGGTCCACGCTGTTGTGTTAGCAAGTTATTTCTAACGACATTAGCGCTCTTTAAGTGCGTCAGGTGTGCACGCTTTCCAACAATGTTAAATTTGTCGTTACCTTGTCAGGTCAAGCTCTTCGCCCTTACAAATTCCTCTTAAACTGTTTGACGCTTTACGTCAATACGCCACCTTACAACTCTTACCCGTTCAAAATGACGTATACACCCCTTGTGAATTAACCTATGTATACTTCTACAACCCAGCTTGGAAAGTATGTTTAGAATGTCAGTTTCGGTGGGGAAAATTTCTAGAAAAAGTGAGAAAGTTTTGCAGTTGGTTTGTCTTAGCGTGATTTCAATGACGTCACCACATCCTGTTCTACTGCGACTGCCTCAGCCCAGCTAGCAGAGAGTCGTGTATTTAGTAAACAATAACGATAGACAAAGCGGTGGCTACCGGTTGCGAGTGAAATTGACAGGATCGCTTAGGCAGCGAGTTTTCCACTGTTCCCAGTGCATGAAGAGAGTTACAAAAGTTAAATTATGGAAGAAAAGAAACAACAACGTAGATCGACCCATCATAGTTACCAATCAGTAGACGACACAGCTGTCGTTTCAAACCAGAGTATATGGTACAGTCTATCGCCTACGCCTTTTAAAGCAAATGAATTGCACACTATCCGACGACGTAAAGGGCAGGTAAGCAAAACATGTATGTTATCTTGCCTGGTGGACAACAGGTCTATTTGTTGATGCTATGACGAGGTGTTGTGTCAGATAAACCAACGCGAAGAGCTCTTGTAGAATTTATAACGTTGTGGGAGGCAACGTAGGCAAGTTATTAAAGTTAGCATATACACAATAGCTTACCGTGTGTCACCACACCAAGCCTTAAATCCAAACCTGTCTAGACATTACAGGGATTTAACGACATTCAATTAGAACTATGTTTAATCAAGCGACGTTGTATTTGTCTTTAACAAGGTATTTTAACCATGTTTTATATTCCCCGTTTATAACCGTGACCTCAGTACAACCTCTAGTCTATGCTGTACGTAACAATGCAATATAATATGACGTGCATACATACAAAAAAAACAGTTTTTTTATCTCGTGACTCGAATACAGTAAAAATATATGATCCGAAATAATAGTGCGAATCCAAGTCAAAACAACAATGATAATGAACAAGTATGCATTAGAATATGACTGTATATTTATATAAGCACAATGCCAGCCCCAGCACCCAACAATGCACTTTAATTCATCGATTAACAATCAAACAGAGTTTAAATTGCTACTGCCTTCCGTCCGGTAGTAGCAGCCAGAAATAACAATGCCTTTCTCCATGTTTATATCCAGAATTAGTTGGTTTAGGAAATAATCCGAAACTTGGCCAGCTGTGTCCCCTTACAACTATATGACCGTGTGTAGGTTACAATCACTGTAGGTTAAGCACAACGCAATGCGTCACATACTTCTAACAAACAACGTTATTATTCAAATCATATGCTCTCTTTAATTGCGCCTACTCCCCGAGTTACGTCTTCGTAGCGCCTGTATAAATACTTCACAGTTATTTTAAGGCTTCTCAATATGTTAAGCGATGTAATGAGAAACCATTGTTCCCTAAACGCTTTTAGTCACGTTTTGGTATAGGGTGACAACGCAAATTACCCCTTTCGCCGAAGTTTCACCGTTTCTTGTTGTATGAGTTATTATGTGTTAGATAATACGCAATACAACATTATTTATTTTGCTTCCAATCGACGCGTCCTCTGCCCGGAAGTACATTGCATGTTGCTTGTTGTGACGAAACACATGCCTTCGCTCCTACACAAGAAGCATACGTCACCAGGAAACTACCAATGACTGGCCGCCTGATCTAATTGATCGTTACTTTATCTATGCGTGTTCGGACAGTACGCGTTCGCAGTTGCATTGATGTGTTGTCTTCTCGTATGTCCTCAGATCTATAATTGTTTGAAGTTAAGCGCCCTCGTTTTCGCCCGCCCAATGTTTCCTAGTAACTTGCGTTTTCAGCCCAGAACAGGTGCAAGCGTTGCCCATCTTGGCAGCTACCATTTTAATTGGCTGAGAAAAGTTTATGATTTTTCTTGATAAGAATTAAGTTAGCCAGTAGCTTGTGCGGTCTATTGTTGTACCGATGTGACACGGTTCTTGTGGGCTAAAGCTAAACTATTAGCGGAAGTAAAGGCAGTTTCATAGTGTGCTCCTTCAATAATACAAGACTTGCTTAAAAACAGGCAATTGTAGGACTTCCACAAAGGCTAGGTAATAGATTCTTTGTCACATAGCTGGCAGGACAAGCCGTTTTCGTATTAGCGAGGGCACGTTTGGCATATTAACATTACGTGCTTTGAATTGCTTAGTTATGAGGTGATACCAGTCTTGCATATTCAGCACAAAATATGCCTCACGGTAATTCAGTCGTGGCCACGTCATCACCGCGTAAAGATGATATTACGTCCAGGGTCAGACTCAGAAAGAAGGTTGGTCATGTAAGTGTAATCGTTAAGTCGCCTATTGCTCAAGCAATGTACCGCCATCTAAGATTTAATAAAATCTCCTTATGTCGTTCTCGGCTTAAAACCAAAGAAGAAATGTCATTCGTGACGACCGGGACGTTGACTTGCGTCGTGCGCGTTGGATTATTTCATATTATCGTGTTGCTATACAACACCAAATAAGCAGTTTCTTCAGCATTATGTAACCCTTTACCCTTTTACAGCGTCCGTCGATCATACAACGGCCCCAGAGTATGATGTTAAACAGGCCATCACAATACTCAGGTACGTAACATAACTGAATTAGAAACGCAACTTTATCTACATATATAACCCACGCGTTCTTAAATTAACGTCATATATACATCTACAGTTGGGAACCCACCGACAGCAAACTATGCCCAACAACCAGGCCGGAGTCGACCTATTTCGGTAAGTCGCAAATGACATCACCTTAATCATAAGAGAAACAAGGTCACCATCTATTGTGTTACAGACTATTGGAGGACCTCACTCACGCAGAAACACAGGTTCAAACTCGTCCGATCTTACCGTACCAAAGGACCGCAGTGGTAGCAACAGGTAATTGGTCAATCATTTTAATTGTGATAAACAACAAACTAAACTGTGTTCGTTGTAGATCGAGTTACTACGATGACGACGAAGGCAGCCGGACGCCCCCCAATGTATCATACATGAACAAGTAAGTCTGGCTTTTTAAATTATAACTAAAATGCCAAAACAACCATAACATACAAAAAATAGCACCATTTAAAACAATAATAACACATAAAACAACAACAATAATATCCAAAAAACTCACAACTCACAAACTCACAAAAATGACAACTACTCACACAAAAACGACAATAACACATGGGAAAAACGACAATAACACGTCATAAAAACTCTGGAATTGGAAACAGTTGCCTGCTGTACCAACAATTCACATCATAAACCTACAAGTAGTATTTGAATGTTTTCGTAATGTGACGTCAGTAAGTGTCAATCGGTTAAAGCAACAACAGCATTAAAAATATGCAATGATATTATGTGTGACTAAAGCTGCAGTAACTCATGACCAAGTTATGTCATGTTCACTGTGAAAAACTACACAGTGTAGCTTGTGTAATGCAACCAGATGTAGTGTTTTAAATAACGTTTTGTTTCCGCAGCATGAAAGACGTTATTTCTGCCTCTTTTGAATCCCTTGACGAAGGTAAGCACGTCATATAGTTTGCTACGCATTATGCAGTGTATAAATAAACATAAATATATATATAACAGTATTAGAATAGTTTGGTGCCCGACACTAAATAAATATAGATTTCTAGTCACCTAATTTGTGCATTCGGTTTATATAGCTGCATTGGACATTGCTGAACTCGAAAAGGATCCGGATCTAGCCCTTAAAACGGCTGAGCCCGAGGCATGGAGTGTAAAGGCGGACAGGAAAACCTTGAAAAAGATGTCAAAGAAAGATGTGAAACGACAAGATAATATATTCGGTTAGGAGCTACGTTTATGTACCGTAGAGTAAGATAGGACACCTTTAGCACATATCCAAATATCATTTTATACAATTAACAACGGTCTATGGAAGTCGTGAGGATACGGTTTTATAATTCTTTGAAAGTTGCTTGTTTACTACCAAATGAGACGAGAAAATGGAATGATGGTGTTTCATCTTCCCACACTCCATAGTCTCTATACTGTATCTTGTATACGCTATATCAGTAGTGACCTCTGACCACCTAAACGTATAAATAGCACCTGGGTGAATTTCCGCAGAAATTATGGGTTGGAAATCCACGAATCGAATGTTTGTTTCCCGTTTATTTCCAAACCAATGTAGCGACCTGCAGTAAACAATCTATACGATAGATTTACTCAATATACTATATGTACAGTAGGTTGGGAAAGATATGTCAATCTTTCATTCTATTTTCTCGTCCCATTTGGTAGTAAACAAAGAACATTTAAAGAATTGTAAAACCGTGTCCTCACGAATCCCATAGACTGTTGTTAATTGTTTAAAACACGATTAGAATATTTGGATATTATGTGCTAAAGGTGTCCAACCATACTATATGTATAGCATAATACATGCGGCTCAATTGCAGCATTTGCAATTGTTTTTCCTACCCGAGTTTATCCTCACGCCCACAGACAGTAAAATAAACAAACACTCCCGGTTTTACAGAGTTCATTCAGACGGAGAGGAATTACCTCACGACTTTAAAGATAATGCAAAAGATATTCGCCAGGGGTTTGGTCAAAGAAGCACACATCGACCCAGAAGTTGTGGAAAAATTGTTTCCCTCAATTGACGAGCATGTAGATTACGTGGCGAACTTCGTAGCGAAATTGAGCGACCGTCAAGTCGAGGGAAAGGTGTGTATATAGTTGAATAAGGGGGTCTGGTTATGGGAGAAATTAATGTCGAAAAACTACGAATAATAAACATCCATTTTTAAAAAATGTTAGTTAAAAAATAATGTAATTATTCTAGCACAATATTTGCTTCAATATTTATTGTTTTTGTTGCTAAAGTTTGTTAGCAAGAAATTTCGATGCTGCATATCTGATGGTTTGCATTTACACTTGCTGCTTTGTTATAAATAAGACAAACTAAAGACGTTTCTTAGAAATATTGACAATTCTATTCAATAAGATGTAGACATTGAAAATAAGGACAAATCTTAGAATTTAATACGGTGTGGTATGCCCACGGTTGTAGAAGTTGCCGCACTTATACCACGTTGCCTATAAATACCAGAATACCACAATAGTTGTTTTGAAATAGAATGCACAATGTATCATAGCTACTAAAATACGAGTTAGAGTTAGCTATACTTGCATAAAGCTTGCATACCATTTGTTTGGTTGGTATTTCCTAACTACATTGATGTTTTGGTACTTGTTATTATATACGCTATATAAACGTTGCTAACTTTATAAAGCATTGATATAATTAATCTAAGTAATAATACATTGCCTTTACTTTAGGTTGTGGACGGTATAGGCGATATATGCGTGGCCCAATGGTCGGGCACGAGCGGTAACAACATGAAACGAGTGTTCGGTGATTTCTGTTGCAAGCAAAACGAGATTGTGGCAACTCATAAGGAACTTTATAAAACTGATAAAAAGTTCAGCACGTTTATCAAGGTATGTATTGTGTAGAGTTCATTTCATTGTAAAGGGCAATTGTAAAGTGTTTTGTATAAAATTTCCAAGAAATAATTGCCTATTTTTCCTGAACTATTTTTGGCCTATGGACGCAATGTTTGTTTATAAACTGCTACAGTGGGTATTGCAGCCTTGACAACTAGCACACATACGCGTGTTTCGAAACTATTCACTCCCTTGGGCCTTGCCGTTGTTATTTTCAACGGAATTTTACCGAAACTTTATCAGGCTTGGCGAGTGACAACCGAATGTATCGCTAACTTTTCAATCGTTGCAGAAATGTGATAAGAACCCACTGACACGTAGACAGGGAATTCCCGAGTGCGCGTTACTCGTCACTCAGCGTGTTACGAAGTATCCGATCATGCTGCAGACGCTTTTGGAAAATTCAAATAAAAAAGGTAGGAATGCATGTTAGTTCGTTATAAATACGTTACTTTGTTTGTTACTGCGCGTTACCCGCAAAAGGTAGATCTTTTTTAGAGCTTTAAAGTTGAACGTCGGTTAATGTTGTTGTTCGATGATGAAAGCAATCCTTGCGCTCATAGTATTACGTCACAACGTCGTTTAGATGTATTACGTAATGTGGAGACAGTTAGGGGAATTTCTGAGAACACATTTTTGCAATAACGTAATTTTTTACTTGTTTCAGTAATGATCAGCCTATTTAAAACAGTAAATTAAAGGAAGCAGTTAAACGCCGACACAATGTTACATTTTATTGTTTTTTTTTTATGTTAAATTACTTTCTTTTATGTTAAAACACATTTTTTAGCAAAGTATTTCATATTTCTGCATAGTAGTTTTCACAAATTTCATACATCAATCAAAAATGTTTTCCACACCAGACAAATAGACTTACATTTATAATTATTAATGGGTTTTAATTTGTGGTTTTATCTACGCAGACCACACAGAGGATTACGCTGAGTTGGAGCGAGCGCTTGATTTATCACGGGAGATCGCCAAGGATGTAGATGAGCAAGTACAAGCTCATGAGCGTGAGCAACTGTTGTATGAAATCTATGAAAAAACTGATACAAAAACTACAACCGCTTTCAAAGGTGAGAATAAAAAATAAAATATTAGTATTTGGCTTGGTAGTAAATTACTTATATCCCATTAGAAAAAGTAACCAAAAATTGTTTGAAAGTTTCTGACTTTTTAAATGAAAATTAAATATTTTTTGTTTTGGATAACATCAGCCTTACTGTTTTGGGTTACATTATTTTATCCTGTATTTTATTGCAGAAGGACGCAAATTTGCAAGAAAAGACTTGTTAAAAAGAAACCGCAAACTTTTGTACAGTTCCAACGCAGTGCAGTGGAAAATATCGAATTCAAAGAAGTTTACAGGTAAGGTTTTTTCTGGTATTTATAAAGCTTATATAGGAAGTACGGGTAATTATTTCTAACTTTGTTATCCTCTACAGAAACTTTCTTCTTATTGTTGTCCGACTGTTTTGTTTTACTGCAAGAAAATAATGGAAAATATACATTTCCTTCTGGACAGGTAGGAATGCGTTTGATTGTGTTTATTAATTCAATTAAATGCATTAGGGATTAAATCACAACTTTAGAAATATATTTTAGATTAAAATTATTGTTAGTGCTTCCTAAACTCCTACATTGTGTGTGACTTTAAAAGTTAGTTAAAAAATTGAGCAGACAAAGCTTTGCTATTTATTTACAGGTAATATTTGCACTGAACAAGGAAAAAAGTTAAAAAAGCTGAAAATCGAGTATAAATCTTGTAAAAGTGAAATCCATCTTAGTTTATTTTTTTGTGTTAATGTAAAATAGTTAAAAAGAATGCTGAAAACCGTGTAAAATTTGGAAAGTATTAAATCTATTTGTTCATACAGCCTGCAGCAGTTCCCTTGATGAGATTGATTGTTCGAGAAGTGGCAAATGATGAGAAAGGTTTATATCTCATCAGTACGGCCAACTCACAGATGTACGAATTAAAAGTGGATAAAGCTGATGATTGTAAAACCATCATGCAAGTTGTGAGGTCTGCTGTGGGAAACTGCACAGAAGAGGGTAAGACACTGGTCAAGTGTGATTTGAAAGTGTTTAGGAAAAAAGAGAACTTTTTTCTGTCGTGATGTTTTAAAATTTGTTATCATAATTTTAGTAAAAATTTAAGGCAGATTTTGTGAAATTTAAATTACTGCTCTGTTTGTAAAAAAATCAGTAAAAACTTTTTTATGATTTTTTTCTCCCAAAATTTTACACTAAATTTTATTCCTAGATGAAGGAATCCCCTCTGAAGACGAAGAGGAGCGGAAGCTTCAGGAGCAAAAGTTGGATAAAGCTCGTCGGATGATCGATTTACTCGAGCAAAAAGATGACGCGATAAATCGACTTCTTAAACAGAAGATGGAAGTTTTCCGATCGTTAGCTGAATCTGTTGAACGGGGAACAGCAATTTGTAAGTTTTGACAAATAATTTTTATTTGATAAATATTTTAATTTGTTTTAATTATTTATTTGTCTGACCAAAATTGTTTAAATCGGAGTTGTTTTTTAAAATCCAAGTAATTTTTCTCTATTTACATGTATGTTCCTATTTTCAATTATACTTTATTGTTTTGAGCAGTTTTTCTTTAAAATGTATATTTCTGTCATTTAAAATATTACATTTACCCCCTCCTCCCAACAGCACACATGAGTTTCAACTACCCAACTTATTTCCTTTCCACCGAAGATGAATCAAGCAACAACAACAAGTTAACATTACCACCGGGTACCCCAGTTCTGCTGAAAGCTATTGAGCAAGGTAAGCTATCTTCAACCTTGTAATTTATTGTAAACATTTCTATTTTGTAGAAAATATTTGTAAAACATTTCCAAAAACAATTAATTATTTTATTCTTTTTTAAATTTGGGTTTATTTTTTCCCATTTTTTAAAAATTCTGCATTAACAAATTCTAAAGATTCCTAAATAAATAAATATTAAACCCAACCCCCTTCCCACAGTGAGAAAGATGTCGCATGCATTCTGCGGATCAGGTGGTTTGTCCCGCCAACCCTCCAGTGTAGGTGAACATGAAAGTGGATCACGATCACCATCGATCTTACCTAAACGTTCCGATACATTTGGTGGATTCGATAACGGAAAGGAACCTTCTTCCCCTAGAGGTGAGCAAACTATTACATTTTAAACTTTTTTAATGATTTTTTATTTACTTTTTTTTTTTGTTTACAAGTCAGATTTTATCATTTTTTTGTTATAATATTTTTTACTTTATTTTTAAGAAAAGTATAAAATTAAACACTTTAATTTCCGGCACCAGGCAAATGGATGAACAATTCACAAAGCGAGGGAAAACTTATTGAGCAAAACAGTCAAACCACTATGACATCAGAATCAAAACGTGATTCTGGATTGGTTGATTCTGACGTCCTCGTTCGAAGAGTTGATTCTCAGGGAAGCATCCACAAGGAGGCATGGGTGAGTCAACTTAGTCAACAATACTTAGCTGTTTAAAAAAAATGGAAAAGTTTCTCATTGGTAAAAAGCTGTTATTAAAATGTTAAAAAATTTAGAAAAGTTAAGTCAACATTTTTTTAGTGTTTAAACATGTTGTTCTTAAATGTTATTGGAAAAAGTGTTTGTTCTAAAACAATTCTTAGTCATGTCAAAACATTCCATGTTAATAATAAATAAAGAAGATTTAAAATTTCACCTTTCCCGGAAATAAAACCACACTTGATATAAACAATAATTCCAACAAATGATAAAACTCCTTTAAATTCTATTTTCTATTTTTAAAACATCTTAAACTTTTTCATGTTGAGAAAAAAAATTATACAAATATTAAAGAAAATTTCCCATCTTTCAGGGCATAAACGAACCATCGGGAAGTCCCACTCCATCTCCCACCGCATCCACAAGTGGTGACTCTTACATTCCTCCAACATCGGATCAAATCCTCACCATCACCAACCTCAGTCATCTACTACATTCATACATGTCTATATCTACACAACAGGACACACACATGGAAAAGTAAGTCAAATACATCTGTTATTAGTTTATTAGGTCTAAGGCTCTAAGCTGTGTAAAAAATAAGTGGAAAATTTAAATTTATTATATAGTGATTTTTTTTATGCTGTTAAGCTGTAATTCTTGTTTTGTATAAACTCTCTGTTTTGTGCAATAAACAGTTGCTATTAATCTATTTCTTAGCAAATACTAAACAAAAGTGTTTCTTCAAAATAAATTTAAAATTTGTTGATTTGTTGCAGACTACAACAGCAGTTGCTCCTCGTTCAAGATAAAAACTCCAAGAAACGAGGAGGAAATTTACAGGAGGTTGAATTAAAGAGAAATCATATTAAACAACAAGAACAACTTGATGATCTTAGAAAACAACAGGTATAACATTTAGTTTGGTTTGAATTTAATATATTTAAGAAATTTTGTTATCAAAAAAAAAAATTAAAATTAATTCCGTGATTTGGTTTTCCCCCAAAAAAGTTTTAAGATTTTTTTGTTGTTTTTTTATCTGTGAATTTATTTTTCAGCATCAATTAAAAATTGAGCGTGAGCAATGGCATCGAACGAACGAAAGATTCCAGAAGTCAATGGCTGCTGAGAAACAAGAACTTGAGGCTGAAAAAGCGAAGATACATCAAGAAAAGTTGGAGAATGAGAGACAGAGAGATGAAATTCATCGAGCGAAGGAGGATTATCAACGAGAGATGGCTCGTCTCCGGGATCTTCAGCGAAGATCCCATCATGATATTCATATTTCTTCCTCCACATCCTCCCTACCAACATCCACTGTCAATCGGAACAATAGCAATAATGGAGCGGATGTCACAGATCTTCGTCTTTCTTCCGGAGACGGGAAGACTCTTTCCTCCAGCAAGTCCCACTCAAGTCTCCACTCCTCCTCGGATGTTGGGACGAAAGGTCCTCCCTCACCCACGTACGCTTCTGCAGCAGATTATCCGAGGACCTTCCCGGGATCAAAACGAGACTCCGGGAGCGCTCCTGCACCATCCACCTCCCAACTTCCTCTTCATCTTCAGTATAGCGCAACAAACCAGTTATCAGCATTGCAGGTAAATAACAAAAAATACTTTTTGCTTAGTTTTATAAACTTTTTTGCCCAAAGTAAAAACAATGTTTTAGAAAACGACTTTTTCTTTTCCTTACAACTTTTTTGGAATTACTTAAGCTTGTTTCTCATCAATGTCATTTCCAGGCCCCAAGACATCAAGAGTTTCCTTCCAAGTTATCCAAACTTGCTTCGAGCACGAAAGGTAAACCAATGACTTCTGGTGAAAGCAAATCTGGTTTAATGCACCAGATGATACCAAGCAAATTGACCAAGCTCGCCTCAGGTCAATCGGGCCAACATGTGTCCAGTAAGAGGCTACATATTGTATAGAAGTAAGTTAGCATCAAGAAATAAATGAACGTGGGCAGAGTAGCACGATGTTGCCCACGATGAACCTTGCATGACTTGCATCTACCTGTCAATCAAACAAAACTTTGAACTTCACATGACAGCTTGTGTTCATACTCCCATACATCATATGTTTTCATAAATATCTTCCATCTGATAAGTATTCCCAAATCATAATAATAAATTTCCTATTGAATATTCTTTTTAAGAAACATTCGCTCTTACGTTTTATTTTCATGAATTTTTTACATATCATGTAAAAACTACATGTTACATCTTACAAGCATGTTCTTCCCAAATCCACAATAGCTTCTTCTTAAAGTCCCCCTTACTTCACAGCAACAAACTCCAGCAAGCTCCGGACCTCTCAGACGAAGAAGTCGGATCATGGGAGCAGCCTTCAAGTCCCTAGCAGGTCCTCCAACAATCGCTCTCCTTCTCCAATCTTCAAAAACTTTTTATCGAAAGAGAAAACGAGCGCAGGGGATTCAAAACGCAACTCACAGAGCAACTCCGAACTTTACTTATGATACCACGAGCTACAATATTGACCTTTGCGTGGTTTGAACCCCACGTATGATTTGAGCACTTACTTAATTCAATGTAAACGCAGCATAATGTCTCGACTTCGATCAATTAGATTTCTTCTCGCTTGGAAATCAAAAGAATTTCTTTTTTCCTTTTTTACCATGCCCATCATTTTCTTTTAGCTCAGTGTGGTTTTAAAAGAACATCTCGCTTTTTACAATCATTAGCTTGGACTATGTTTAATGTATCCTGATTACAACATTATGCACTGCAGTTGATTAGAAAACTTAGACGATCCAAATAAACATTACCACCACCATTATTATTGGGAGTAAACGAGTTCGTCGTTTTGCACGCACCGCTTACAGCTATCTCTTGCAATACTTTTTTAACTTATTTTCACCGAGCTGTCGTGTTTTTGCTGTCGTCTTATACTTCGACGTACGAGAGCTTTTTTCGCATACTGTCCAGAATCATACAATATAATGATGCTAGTGAAATGAATGCGTTTTCTTTGGATAAGTTTAGAAAAACAGGCACAGCTAAAGTAGGCTTACAAGTTCAATGCAAAACCATAGACAGTAGTAGAAGACAGTTCAAGAAATACTAGCTGTCTTTCAAGGCTCTTGTAGAAGAAAGTAATGGGAAGTCCAAACTAAAGTATTTGTATCATACAATAATTTTTATGTTCTAATGATAACGTGTATTAGGGGAATGATGTATGTTCAATCTAACATTGCTATAATTTGTCCCCAGTATTTTAATATACAAGAATGAAATACGATTTCTATGGAGTTATAACGCGGGAAAACTAGGGGATTCACCTAAATAAAATAAAATCCAATGCTTACTGTTTAAATACTTGTAAGTTATATGTCTTCCTAAAATTACTATTCAAGGCACGTTATTCCTAGTGGTGTTTTCCCTGATATTTCCTAACCTCGTTTTAGCTTCTGTTATTCCATAAGACCTATATGTGCAGACATGGCTCAGAAAATCAAGTCGTTTGTGGTCAAAGTTTTTAAGATGAACGGATTTACATTAAGAAGGTAATATTGTATGTGTTAGTCTACAATTCTAAATTAGGGTATTTGTTATTATTATAACACAAAGTTTAAACCTTACAGTGAAGGAAGCGCCTTTTTAACTGAAGTACTGGCACCTATAAACGAAATTGAAAGAGAAGACTTCATTGACAAACTATTGGAATCAATCCAAAAACAAAACTGTAACATTTAACATTTCAGTTTTTCAAACTTTCTTATGCATGTTTTGGTTTCAGTGGAGAGTGATATTATTGAGCGTGATGTTCTTGAACTTGCAGTTAAAGATTGTGGAACACATGAAGAGGACAGGTTTGTCATACAGTGTATATGATATATGATGTACATGGTGTTTATTTACAAGTTGTTTTCTTTGGGGGGTGCATGTCTGTTATGTCTGGTATGGACACTATTTCCGATTTGTTATATTGGTCAAAACTCTTAAAACCCACCCCTCAGCGGACAAATTTAACATGCACTAATTAAATTGACCCTTTTTTTCTTACTATTTCCCAGTGGTCAGACCTTCTCAGTAATTGATGCTTTTGAAGTTCCAAAGTTTATTTACAGTAAAGAAAGAAAGAAGTTTTTAAGGTATTATATACATTATTTTATATATATTTTTGAAAATGATGTGAAATACACAGCACATACTGTTGATAATCAGTATTTATTGTGTTATTAAGCTGTTTTTTATTCACACGAAAATCCCCCACAAAAAAAAAACAAAAAATAAAAAAATTTCCTTGTGAAAAATATAATCTTATATGGGTATTGCTGTGTTAGTTAAATTTCACTAAAAATGGTCTAAAATAAAATAGGCCAATGTGTATATATATTTATATTTAAATATATATATCCATACAAGTTAATCTAATTTAACATAACCATACCTAGCAATGATGAACTTGGTTTGGGAAAACCTTCATTATTTGGATCAGCTGAGGAAAAAGGAGAACTATTTCGGAATCGTTACCTCGTACTTTATCAGCGGACAATTCGTCACAGATTGTTTACACCTCCTATTCCAGGTATATTTTTATGAATATCCTTATATTATTTATAATTTAAAAAGGACAATTATGTTATTTTAGTACCATGTAAATAAAATCCAGTTTCTATATGTTTACTGATGCATGAGAGTTAATGAAAAAGTCTTGAAGTGTTTTTTTTTTCGCAGTAAATTTAATGTTTAATACGCTATATATATAAATATATTTAACATAAACTATTTTTTAAACACAGGATTGGATGAAGTTAATTCAAAGAAATTTCAGCTGAAAAACGTAGAATATTTACTCGGTTGTACCTCCAAGTTAAAAGACATTATTGTGCTTGGTATGATTGCTCAACTGAAAGAGGTAAGACTTATTTGCAGCTTTTACATTGCTGTGTATGAATGTGTTATAGGCTATATTGGAGGATGAGGCAGAAACCTATTCTAAATTACGCAATATTAAATAATATTAGTGACAGTTGTAACGTAATTGTCTATAATTATGTATATTTTACCTTTCAGGGCAAATATTATCTTGAAGATTTAACTGGAGCTGTTGAAATGGATCTTACAAATGCTGTATCCTTTTTATTAATATTGTTTTTTATTTATTAATATTGGGTGACGCTGTTAAAATGCCGTTCCTTTCATAGTTGATCAAATTACACTTACATATCAAAGCCTTAACCATGCAACTATAGAAATTTCACTCAGGACTCTTTACTGAGAATAGTTTTGTCCTTGCTGAGGGTTGGTATGATGAACAAGTGTTTCATATTAGTGCTTTTGGGTTTCCTCCTCTCGAGTCAGCAAAAACAACAAGGTAAAACTTGGAAGTTTTGTCACCTTGTTATAATACAGTATTTGGTATTTGAAAATCATTTACTTTCAAATCCACTCTTCTATAAGAGTAAGGATCAACTAGGTTCACAAAATAGGTTCATTACATGATTACACCATAGCTGTAGGATAGCCTATTACCTATTTTAAGCTGGCTCATTGCCTACTACACCTCTTATATATTATTTAAATGAAATCTCCATTTCTTTCATAAAAATTAAATCAAAATCTGTACAAGTGTACATGTATAAGTTAATTGTAACATAGTATTTAAGATGGTCTATATTGTACAGGGCATATTATGGAAACCTTAATTTTTTTGGAGGATCTTCACATACGAGTGTCAAGTCATCTACAAAACTCTTGAAATTTGAACAAGAGAGAAGCGATGCAATGTTTGTGTTTCTATCTGACGTATTTTTAGACCAGGTAATTAAAATAAATATTATTTCTTATTTGTGTCTGTTCAACTGTGTTTATAAATATTGTATAACATAAGGCATGGAAAATAGTTTGTATTTGACAAAGTATATATTAGTTATAACTAACCTAGTGAAGAAATGTGAATGAATATTATGATGGTCGTTGTTGTGTCAAGCTGTAATAAAATATTGGTTAAAGAGTGTGGCTTTTAAACTTTATAAGAATCAACTTACACTAAGTTCTAGTACTTAAATATACAACAAGCAACTTTTTTCTTGTGTTTAGGAAAAAGTGATAAAGAAGTTGGAAACTTTGTTCATTGGATTTCAAGATTTTCCTCCAGTTTGTTTTGTCTTCTGTGGTTCATTTTGTTCCCAACCATACGGACTCTCGCATAGAACAAACTTGGAAGATGGACTAAAAGCTTTGGCAAAAGTTTTGAAACGCTTTCCTTCTATACTGGCACAGTAAGACATTTAATTATAATTACCATAAAATCATAGGCACCTAACATGGGTTTGCATGTATGCCCTGGAGTTGATATGATAACCCATGTAAATAATCTAGGAAAACATAATAACAGTTAACTTATTAATAATGCACTAATTAAAGGTAATAGCATGCGAATTATTTTTAGATTAAGTTTAAAAGCACTGAGATTTGCCTAAAAAACAAAATCGTTAAAAAAACAACACAAAATCGTTTTATTTTTTTTCCACTTGTATTCAACAGAAGTAAAATGGTGTTTGTCCCATCACCTGAAGATTATGGTTTGGGTCAAATTCTACCAAGGCCTGCCATACCTGATGTAGCAACAGATGAGTTTTGTGCAAAAGTTCCAAATGCTATTTTTGCCTCAAACCCTTGCAGGTTTGAAAGATTGCATTTTATGTTAAAAAAATAGGTTAAACATTGAAAGGGTCTTTCGTTTCTTTCTTAATTTATCTGCAATTCATCTTTTTCTATATGTCCAAGGGTTAAAGTTAAATTAACAGTTTAGCATTAGGAGTAGGAAATTTAATATGAACAACAAAACAATAATTTTTGAATACTTTTATTTTTTTTGTAATTAGCCGACCTTGTATATGTACAACAAAGCATTAATAAAGGTTTTTGGCAGAATTCAATACTGCACACAAGAAATGATCATCTACAGAGATGACATTGTAAAGAAAATGTGCAAAAACTCAATTCGTGGGCCAACTACTGATATAAATGAACAGGTCAGTTTCTAAAACTTTATTAATTCTAAAAGTTCGCAGCTGTTGTTTTAAAACTACAAAATATATAACATGCAACATCCATGCTAGCATACTTAATGCTGTAGAAATATAAACAGTTTAAACATGTTGAGTACTTGTTTTATTGCTACCTCAATGCAGTATATGCCACCAACTGTTATAAATTTTACACTTTGTCATAAGAATACCTGCTTGCTTAAACTGTAAGTCTTTCTGTTTAAATCTAACATTAAATATATATATTTTTTAGTGTTATTGTGTATTATGAATGAATGGAGTTCATTATTATTTATTTTCAGTTTGTGAAGAGCGTTTTATCCCAAGGCCATCTATCACCTCTCCCCATCCACATCAACCCTGTGTATTGGTCACATGATCATGCACTGAGTCTCTACCCGGTACCAGATGTAATCGTGTTTAGTGACAGACACACAGAACCTTTTGACATCACCCAAATCGACTGCAAGTGTTTGAACCCTGTAAGTCAGTGGCTCAGTGCTATATATATATAGTATATTAGGGGAAAATGGGGCACTTTTTTATTTCATTTGGTAGTAAACAAAGAGCATTCAAAGAATTATAAAACTGTATCCTCATATAATTCCGATAGACCAGTCTATCAGGAATATGTGCTAAATGTACCCATCTTACCCTATAGTTCTATTAGTTTTTGATGAAGATATTTAATATTATTCTACTCCTTTCCAACAGGGTTCTTTCTCATCTGGAGATTACTGTTTTAAAGTTTACTACCCAGCTAGTAGGACAGTGGATGACAGTAAAATTGAAGACTGATGAACCTACATACTGTACATGATGCTACACTACAGTAAGGCTGCTGCTCTTCAGGGCAAAGGAGGGACACAGTTGTAACGATGAGTTGAATTTTATGTCATGAAAGCAGGCAGATATGAAAATAACACAAGTTGCATTGAAAGGAACTGGTGAGACACAAAGATATTTTGCTAAATAAATACTACACTAGTTGTGCTACATGTTGATGCGCTATCTAATAAATAAGAATGTTAAGAACTAGGTAGAACCACTAAATTGAGATATTCCGTCGCTTTGCTAAAATGTTTTGAAAATCTGGGAAGAGAAGTTGGAGTGAGGAGTCTAGGAGATGATAAATAAGATGACGATTTATCACTGGATGTTGGAAGGACTCCAGCAAGGATGAAACTCCCTGTTTATATTCTGCATCCCCAACTAAAAGCCTCAACACATCAGGAAATGTGTCTTCAAGCACCAGCTGAGCTTTGTCGTAATTTTCTTTCGGATCTTTGTTTTCTTTCGTGTCAGTTTCGCCCCATACGCCACTAGGCCACAGTGAGTTTTGGAATGTCTGCAAAAAATTGCAACAATTACATAAAGAACCCAAATGATAAATAAGGGGAAAAATGTAAAACTTGATGTAAAATGAAATCACATCCTACCTTTAAATAATGCATCCATTTATCTTTTTGAAGTAGTTGTTGAATTTTGATTTCCATATACTGCTGTACAAATCGTGCAACACAAACAACAGATAAGGAATGTTTACCAAGAGGAATGTTCCAGATTATCTTCGCAACTCGGAATACTTGACCTAACAAAATAAAACATTTTCCTTTTGAGTGGGTAGACCTGGGATGGTACTTGCATAAACCACCTTTTATACACTGAACAATTAGGGATAGAGCTACACCATGTGCAGGTCCAATACCTTAAGATAATGTAGCATTCTACACCATTTACCCCCATTTGTATTACCTGCTAAGATACAATCACCAAGCAAGCCGTTGCCGTGTTGTTCTAAGCTTATAACATTATCGCACCCATCACCCTGTGTTCTCCGTCCTCCCATGGAAGATGCACAGAATCGAGTTCGGTTGGTTAGAAGATTCTCGGGACTTCTCCATTTTCTTCCAAATGTGACAAGGTTTGGGTTTCTAGGTCCAGTAAATGGGGAGTAATCTCGAACTACGTCCTCATACTTGTCGGAATCAAGAGTCTTGCCCAGCATTATGTTCTTGAACCTTGTAACTGGTCCTTTGTGTTTTGTGTGGGCTGATCTATGGGAGCTACATGAGGGTTTTGACTCATTGAGAATGGGCATTGATTTAGAGGCAGATATTTGTGTGTGTGGTTGGATGTAAACATCATCTTGTTCAAGGGAGAATTTATCGCTGAGTTTGTTGCTTGCCGCACCGATCAATTCATTAAATGCATTCTTGAACATTTTGTCGAATCTAAACGAAAAATTGTTTGATTACACAATGATATCTACAATACTGCAACATTTTTTTTATCAACCATTTTTGTCTGACATCCAGATTTAGTTGCTCCCTATTTAATAACAGTAAAATAAAACAAACATAAAAGGTTGAGCAGCCTTACTAAACATTAGATATATACCTTGGTATATATTCTGAAGACTTCCTTACAAATGCAATTCGTGGATCAGTTGTGTACGCGAGGAATTGACGTAGTTCAACTGTTTCACTGATCTCTGGATACGAACAAAGCTGGAAATGGAAATTGTCATTTAAATTACTGCACGTTGACTTAGTTTACTTTAATACTTAACCAGCACTATGGCCCAATGGTTAGGTCTTCACATCATAACAGCAAGATAAAGGCTACATTTCTCTAGTGTAGGTGATGGGTTATTGGCTAAAATTCTGCCCAAAACCCTAGGTTATCTGAGAAATACTTCACCCATATACAATATAGAATACTCCTACATATTCACACACCTCACGCATGAAAGCTTGAAGAAGTTTTCTTCTTTTTTCAATGTATTGCTTGTCGAGGTTACCAATGGGCATAGGGAACATCCTGGAAGGTCCTCTGATCTTCGTCATCAACTTCCGGATCTTTTGCTTCTCATTTAATCGATCCTGAAGAGTCAGAAACTCCCGAAATCTTCTTTGTACCTTTGAATTATTAATTCAAATTAGTTTTAGTATTGATTGGATAAGATGACAGTATTATGCATTTTAAAGGAAAATCAGGTGATACAAAATATTTGCAACATTTCACTATTATGCAGATTTCAGTGTGTGTTTCAAGTTAAAAAGATTTAATAATATAATTATCAAACAGAATACTAAATTAATCTAACCTGAAACTCCTTAAGATCAGCTTCCATGGTATTAGAAGAGGAATTAGAAAGATTAAAATTCGATGTCCTCCTTTTATTAATTTGTTTATGAGGTGGTGCAAAGTATGTTATCTTATACAACGTGTATCTTCCACCACCTTCAAATGCCTCATCCACAGTAACTGCTTCATGGATTCGAATATGGCGAAAATAACGAGGTCTGAAAGATATAAACAAAGTTGTTTTAATTAATAGGAAAATGGTCAGGTTTTTCAACCTATCGTTTTTCAATTTATAGAAATTTATCTTCCTGTTTGCTAATAATAATACACTATCCAATATTCGCTGCTTGAATTGGGATTAGTTTTCAGGCTTATAACACATCTTCACTGTAGTTACAGCTCAATGCTATTAAGTCAGAGCACCGATGTCTGGTGATTCAATACAAAAAACAATGCATTATGTCATAACCATAATACTGTTTATCATGTCATACTCAACTAAACTGTATATGAGAATCAGCAAATGTAAAATTCAAACATTATATGCATTGGTACCAAGATATAACTGTACCTTCTTGGAGGAAATGCCGGCAAATTAAAATCATCTGAAGCCACAGTTGGTAGCTTTGTATGTTTGTTGAAATTTTTATCCACATTTTTGTCACGCCCTTCCCCACTGTCTGAGAAATGAACCAACTCTGTGTCGACTTCTATTGACTCAGAGCCTTCTTGATCATCTTGCATTGTATTCAAATGTTCCGATTGAAACTCTAACGTATTTACATTGTCAGTATCAGTATAAGTGTGAATTGGTAAATCAATCTCCACTGTATTTTTATCCATTGACACTGAGTATCGAACAGAGGGTTCAGTCGGTTGGAATGTGGCTGGCTGTTCCTCGTGAACACTGCTCTCAGGAATAGGAGGAAGTACTATACAGTTCCGAGTATCATCCTCTGCTTCCAATGTTTCCACGCTCTCAGAACTTGAAGAGTAAGTGGAAGATCCACTTTCATCTTCAACATCATCTTCAAGGACACGGATGATCATTGTGTTGATCCAGTCCGGCTTAGTTGCCATGTCAACCACAGCAAGCATGACATTACTAGATATAAGTTCACGTACGAGATACATTGATGTCCCTGTTAACTTATAATCTGAAGGTAGCAATCCTTTGAGAAGAATAGCAGTGAGGGAACGAAGATGATCAGATTCAGTGTCAGGTAAGTTTGACATGGCAAGATGGCCGTTAAGCTTTTCATAAGTTACTACCACTGTTTGTTCTTTTCTGAAATTCAATAGAACAGGAATAACACGCTGTATATTGCTCCAAGTCCAACCCAGTGGTCACTTATGAGTTGTCCCAAAAAGTAACATACATGGGAACTCATAAGCTGGCTTGGGGAGAATAAAACAGAACACTCATGTTTGAGCCTGTCCTTTTCCAGCCACGCGAGTATAAAGCAGGTTACATTCACTCATTTGTATGCAAATTAGAATAGGTTTAACGTTGTCAGCAATCCTTACCTTGTTGAGTCAGAGTTATTAACAGACTGTGCATAGTCCACTGCTTGCTTGTAGCAGGTATAATGTCGCTTTAAACGATACAATAAAACACGGACGAATGTATGAGAATTAATAGCAGTAACTCGTGACCGCACTTCAGTAAGAACGTGTTCGAATACTTCAAAAGCTTCTTGGACAAATTCAACATTGTCACTCACAGTGTTGTACCTGCAATGTTAATTTGTAATTTGTATTTGGGATCTGTGAATATATGTACATTTGCAACAATGCAAAATATCACTCAGTGCAATCACACACATTTTAATCATTTCCTGTACAAGTGCTTACCAATCAAGAATGAAATCTCTCACAATATGACCCGTAAGCTCACGCAGTTTACGAGTTATTTCATCATCATATTTAGATGGTGTGTCATTTAAATTCTCTTGTAAGACTTCTTCTTTTGAATCTTGGCTTGGTAAATTGTTGCCCGACACTAAAAAAGAATTCAATTTAAATTCTAATCTATTATTGTTAAACCTATGCTATGCGTTACCCTTTGAGTATAGATCCATGATAATCCCTTCAGTTGGCAATAATGTGCCATTAGCAACAAGCATATACAGTCCAGTAGAAGTAACAACACAGAAAACACTGACAGTGAACAGCAGGGGCCATACAGCCACTTGGTATAACACCACAAAAAACACAACAGCAATCACACTTAAAGTTGATTTTTCCATCATAAATTTAGCTGCAACAAAAACAGATTACAACTAGGCATAAAAACAGTGCAATGTCTTTCTGAAATATACTAACATTTTAACAGCTTGTTGTACAGAATTCAATATTCCTGTTGAAACAATATAATTGATATTTCCTCATCACTTTTTTCAACCACAGTGCATAGGCCCATTGCTTTGCTCAGTAAAATTGCTAAAACATGTTTACACTGCAATAGAATACTTAGTAATAAATGGCCGCCATGTGCTTACAAATGCTATGACTCAATATATGACAACTCACAGTGATTAGTTCTCCACGCTTAATAACACCGAAAGCAAAGGACATACATGGACAAAACTGCAAGGACGCAGGACAGGTGTATATTCTTCCTGAATTACTGCACACCTAAAACAATAAATCTCCTAATAATGTTATGTTTTTGTACTCCAACATTTATATTTATTTAAATGTTATTTTCCACCTGATCAAAAAAGTTAAGTGAGCTATTTTGAATGTTTCTTATCTCATGAAGTTATACCTTAGGAAAAAAGTTGGGATGCTACCTATATCACTACATTATTGATAACAGTGCAAGTTACCTGATAAACCTCTTTCTCAGTTGGAGATACAATATGAGTGACAGCTGAGTTATCAACTAAATCAAGTGCAGCAAGTAAAGGTTGACCAAACATACAGTTTAATCTGCCATAACAGGAAATATATCAATAAAGCTATTTCTATATAAACATGCACTTTATGCTGCAATGGTAAAAACCAACATGACGTAATTAGCAAACAACACATTACGCATTAGTTCATTATTATTACACATAGCATACGCAGGCACGCTTGAATGGTAATGCATTGTTTAATGTTTACATTTGCAGAGTTGTTAATATTTAAATAAAAAACTAAAGCAAAACAGTAAATACTCACGCTGAAAGGTGGCTGTCCGACACTGCAAAATAAGATCCATTATAACACAATATTATTAAGAATGAAATGCGAATACACACGGTTATACTACTTACACTCGCCGTATTTGTCATATTCTTGTTTTATTTCTTCGAATAGTTTATTGCTCACCAAATCAATTGTGCTCATACCAGACTCACAACGTTTGCTATCTTCTTCGTGAGAGTATATAGTTGTATCGTTCAGAAAGCAACATGCAAAACAACAAACGTAAATAGTGACTACGCGCCATAAACACGAATGACGTAATCGGGACGTGCAAATGTAATTACACTCACGGCGTTAAAAAATAAACTAATGCGCAATGTTTATTGTAAAAGTAAATATTTTGCTCATAGTATGAACATTCTACAGAGAATTTGTTCAGTAAAAGGAAATCCACCCCGATATAAAATATTTTACGGGAACACTTTTTATGATGTCACAATTTTTTTTTAGATATTTTTTGGCAGAAACTCGGCTAATACGATAATGAATTGTTATTAAATGATGAAGTAAGTTACGTCAATTAATTAATAAAATCATGGCTTCCGCTGAGTTATTCGAAGATCCTTTCGATCCCGTTGAATATGTTGAAAGATTAGCATGGAGAACGCCTGGAGGGGGAACTAAAGGAGGCGCACAAGGTTTTAATCCGCAGGTATCTATATTTCATCATACCTCATTGACTCCCGTATTGCTTAACAATTTGGTTAGAAATCCTCTCCTACTGCATCTGTTAACCGCTAATCGTATCAACCAACCACTAGCCCCTGCCCACTAATTACTTGTTACCTCAACTACCAACCTCAAACACTTTCCACCAGCCTAATCTGTAACAAACATAAGATTCTTCTCTAGTGCCAATTCTTCGTACCTCATCGTGTATTGCACTCTCTTTTGGTTTAAAATTTATTAACATTGTCTTTCTTTTATAGCAATTACACGATGAATTTGTCGCTCACATCACGGAGTTAAAGAATTTAGATACAAGAATACAAAGAAAAGTTGAACGATTGGAAACAACATTACAAAGAGAGGCCAGAGCTCATGTTGAGAAAGTTGCTGATCTACAGAAAAGTCACCAAGTTGCTTTCAGCCATTTTCAAGTTTGTTAATTTTTATGTATTTGTTTACTTTATTTGGAGGGGCTGTTGTTAATGTTATGTAAAATTTCTTATATTGTTTGATGTTAATTTGTTATATTTTAATTTGTCTCCAAACTAGCTAAAACCATGTCACCGAATGCACATACACACTAAATCCTATATGGTACCAATATCCTAATGTTCAATTTCAGTCATTGGATGACCGAATCAACTATGTGGCAACTAAAGTTGTTCATCTTGGTGATCAGCTGGAAGGAGTGAACACACCACGTGCTCATGCTGCTGAAGCATTAAAATTAATGAAGTAAGTAGGAAATTTATAATTTTAAACTGTATACCGTCATTCATAGTCACTATACCTGGGGTGGCATGGTAGACAAACCTACACTGAAATTTCTTCACTGCATTAATCAGTAAACATTATGACCAAAAAGTTTGAATTTGATTTTGGGAATGTATGTCTTACTATCGCTGCCTCCACTGCATTTAAAAAAAATTGGCGCCTATACAGCCAATTGGTGTTCTTGTTTTTTTTACAACTTATTTTCCAGGTACTTTGATGAGTTTCTGTCTGATGAATTTACATCGGAAGCATTTGTCAACCCATATAGAGTTCACGATGCTGCTGATATTGTTCATAAACTTCATCTAATTGCTCAGGAGTTACCTTATGATCGATTTGCACCGGTATACAATTAATTTTTAACCTGATATAAAAAATATATATGTTGTTGCTGTATATATATAAATATATGAAATACAATTTTCAACCTTACAAAACCCAAAGGAAAAAGTATATAATACACAAAAGCAACCCAGTTGCTTTTTTTGATTGCAGTTGCTGATGCTGTGATTTGTTTCTATATTTTATTACTCTTCTGTTTTGTTTTATGCTTCTTTTGCAGAAACTGACGATGTCATATAGGCGAAATATGTATATTTTTATTATACAGTTGGTTAGTTTTCGTAGCACCAGATCCTTGCTGTATAAAACAGTCGTATAAAAACTGTTATTTTTAGGTGAAAGCAAGCATAGTGTCGAAGTACCACACTATCGAGAGTGAATTATTGAATGAGTTTCGAGAAGCTCATAAAAATAATGAAGTTGCTAAGATGAAGGAATTGGCTTCTACTCTGTCTCATTTCAAAGGTAAATACAAGATAGCTTAATATTGAAAGTACTAGGATTTGTTTTATGTTCAATTTTTTGTTTTGTGTGTGTAAATATAACTATATATATTTTATATATATATATATTTATTGAGTTGTTTTTGTTCTTGAAGGTTATCAATACTGCATTGATGCTTTCATTGAGGAGAGCATTCAAAATTCATTTTACAATCGCAATGAAATATTTTCTGAAGTTGGCAACCTGTGTGCAAAGGTCCACAAGGTGAATGACTTTTAACATATCTTACTTTAATATTACTTCACTCACTCATCTTGCATGAAAGACCATAGTGTATTTCGGACATTTGGCTGTTTATTGAATATGTTAAGTTGTAGCAAATAAACTAAAACTTCAGTGTACATATACTATACTAAATTTTGGTAAAAAAATAAATAACTGCTTGAAGTCTAAATCATATTTATTCAATCAATTCCAATAAAGTAATTTATTGCAGGTGATTTTGAGCGTGTTCAGCTCTCCAGAGCAAGTGATGGGCAAACTGGTTGCGAAAATCTATCAAACAAAACTAAGTGAACATGTTAGTGGTAAACTAAGGGAACACAGAAGCACAGACCCTGAAAAGTAAGTTGAAATGTTAAGCATATGATATTTACACTAAAAACAGCCAGGTATAATAGTCATTACACAAACCTGTTCTAAAGATGTTTAGTTACCTGTTTGGAAAAATACATTTTATTACTTAATGTATTATCAATTACATTTTGTTTCCGATTATTATTTATTTGTCATATTTTTTTGACAATGTTTTTAAGTGAGGTGTATGTTGTTTCATTATTTCAATATACAATCAATTATTTTCTTTTAGTAGTGCTAAATAGGAATAAAATCGTTTATATTGGTAATATTTCAATGTTTTTAGAAGAGAAGTATGTTATTGCTGTGTCATTGTTTTAAATTATGAATAAAATGTATTTAGGTACCTTCAGCATCTTCATAAACTTTATGGACAAACTGTTGAGCTCTCTGGAAAGTTGTCTCAATATAAACTGGGCTCTGATTCAAATTTTCTCAATAAGTTGACAAAGTCAATATTTAAGGTTGGTGTAATATAAACGTGCAAAGATTACAAAACATTAGGTTTAAGACATTCTTAGACTTGCCATGTTAGTTCATAGTTATAAACAAAACAAAAAATTAGTTTTATCAATATGTCATTTTAGGCAATAGATACTAAGCTGTAACTTTTCAAATGTCAACAGTCAGACTCAGTGTATATATTTAGATTTAGAGGTAGATGGGCAACTCACGGCTAAATCTCAGGTTCCATGTCGTGCCACACTGTAGTACCTCACCCACTTGAACCATTATCTTTCCTTAGACCTTTCTACAAACTTACATAGAAGTAGAGGAAAGCTTTCTTAAAGAGAAAGCAATGCTCATATCACAGAGGTTTTATGATTCAAAGAATCACACCAAGAAACAACTCCACACAGGTATCTACATAGACATTAATACCTTCTCTATCACTACAATATTACCTTAACTGGAACGTGTTTTATTCTTATGTGGCAGGCAATGACCATCGTTATAACACAGGTGTACTGTTTAATACACCTTGTGGGCTGTGGCTTGTGCCCACTTACATGATATCACGTATGTAACTTTGTGGTTTCTTACAGGTATTCAGGACTTGAAAGCTGTAATTTCTGATAAAACGAGCATTCGTTTTGGATTGGGCAGCAGTTCAACAGACAGCAATACAAGGGAAACTTATTTGTCTCAAGAACTTGCTATAAATCTGCTACAGGTTTGCACACTTTTGTTTAGAGAAATCATTTAACGAATAGAAACAGCTTAAAATATGGAATCTAATGATTATCTGAATAGTGCAAAGTCTATGTTAAGGTATTGACATTAATTTATATATAAATAAAAATTTTACCTAAATTTGTATGATATAAAACTTTGTATCATGTTTTTATTTTCTTTCATACTACTCATTTACAGGAAACAAAAATGGGATTTGGTCGTTGTAAAACTCTTTCTTCGCAATCCAAGTTGGCTGCTAATGCAACTCGCATATTCAATTTATTACTTGAGTTCCTATGCAAGCAACACATTGAGTATGCCATTGATTTAGGGTTGATGGCTGTCCCACCATCGGATCCAAAGGTAGGTTTCATAATTATAACTAATGGATTGAACCTTAATAAAAACGAATGTGGTAAAAATTTAGCTCTTATAAAAAGTTTGAAAAAACATTTATGCTTTTACAAAAGTTTGTGGTCAAAATTAAAGTACAGGCTAGAAAAAAATGTATTTATACTTTGTTTACATAATATATATACCAACACATGTACTTTAACTTGTAAGCTGATCAACAACTTTTCTTTTTTTAAGTTGAGTTAAATACTGAATAAATTTTATTTACAGACTGAACCCAACATATATTTCCTTGATATTGTGCAACAAACCAACACAGTGTTCCATCTATTTGAGAAGCAGTTTGCCGACCCATTGCTACCATTAGTTAGTGCATCTCCAAGCTATAGGTATCTACTTTTGTGCTACTTTATGATGACTAGTTACATGAAATTAATGCAGTTAGTACAATCACTGTTTTCTAGTTTGGATTACAAGTTCTAATTAAATAGAGCTAATTGCACTTATCAATTACAATTTGAGCTTCAGTTACTACCTAAGCACTTCAAGTTAAAACTTCAATTAGAATAGGCTAGGTTGAAAACAACACTACATTTTATGCATTTCCGTTTAGTTTCCTCATATTTTAACTAACAATGATTTTTCTTCCCAGTGAATGTGTACAGAGGAAGAAAAAAGTCCGGGAGAGGATGGAGGTTCAGTTAGATACAGGGATCGATAAATGTTTATCCTCCGTGATCGGATGGATGAGGCATATTATGAGGACGGAGCAGAAAAAGTCTGATTTTTCCACCGACCAGCCACCCCAACAACAATACACCAATGCTTGTCAAATGGTAAGGTTCTTTAAACACCTGATGAAGAATTTTGGCATTTTTTTGTGATATTCTATAAATAATAATTTAATTGTTCCGTAATGTTGAGTACTGTTAAATTTATATAAGATATAACAATTTTTATTTTTACTTGAACATTTAGCGTTAAAAGCTAAAGTTAGTTATCTGTGTGTTGTTACTACAGCTATGCAAGTATGTGAAGAAAGTGATTGACACCATGAGGACATCACTTGATGGAAATAATGTAGATGCTGTGTTGAAAGAATTCGGGACCAGATATCACAGGTACTGCTATACCAGTCAGTGCTCACTAGTTAGCATTATAAATATATTTATGTATATATATAAGATTTATTTTTTATATATGTATGTATATATAAGATATTGATATAATTGTAATAAAACAAGATATTGATATAACTGGAAAAATACTTAAGAAACACTTAAAGCTAAACAAACCTTGAAATTAGGAATCTGCAACAGTATGTTGCCGGTATCTATCAGTAGCATGTATTATAGATTGATGTTTAATGCTTTTACATTCAATTTGAATATTATATACAGATTAGTATACGATCATCTGCAGCAATATTCCTTCAGTTCTATGGGTGGTATGATGGCAATATGTGATGTCAATGAATACGGGTATGAAAAATTGCTTTGTTTCTTTTAAAGAATTTAACTGTATCACATTTTCTGGTTTAGTTGTAACGTTCCATCCTTTTTTCTTTGAGATTCAATAATGTTTTGCAAGTGTTTTTGTAAAAAAATTATTTAGTTCACTCAATCTTGAAATAATATACTTCCCGCAGAAAATGTGCCCAACAGCTACAGGTGCCGTTCGTGAACTCTTTGTTTGAAAGTCTTCATTCTCTTTGCAATCTATTAGTTGTTGCTCCAGAAAATTTGCGACAGGTGAAATTTAAACATGACTTTACAATGTACATTTTATGATTAAATCATGTTTTGTAGATTTTTTGTATATATTTTAATTGTTTTTTTTTACATTTGAGTTTTGTATATCTTATTCAGGTCTGTTCTGGAGATCAGTTTGCTAATCTGGATCGAGCTGTGCTTCATACATTCGTTCAACTACGCTCAGATTATAGATCAGCGAGATTGGCAAAACATTTCTCTTGATCTGTTCATTTCTAATTGATGTTAAAACAACACCGACAGCTGCATATTTAACTGTTTAATTACTTCTCTTATACACACGATTTCCTATATTCATGTGCAATGTAACATTGTAAATACATTAGAATCTATGATTCATTGCTTTTGTGTCAAAACTTATTAGCCTGTTAATATGTATTTTGAGTAATATTATCCGACGACAATGCTTGAGCATTTAAGTTCGTGGTCGCCACGGCATAGTTTAATTGCCAAGAAGTGTTTATTGTAAGACATTTAAACGAGGTAACTTTGAGATATCGGTGAATCATTAATTTGGGGAATAACCAGAAGGTGTTGCTGTCTCGTGAGCGCTGAAACCGGAACAGTTGGGCACGATTTGGGATTTCTTACATTTGTTATTCATGCCACGTATATCAAATATTTGCAATTGAAAGTTGCAAAAAATACCGTAGTTCGGAGTTCTGAAGTTCTAGATAAAATTCAATGTAGTAAGATCAGTATTTTTGAAATTTTGCGTCGGCCAACTGAACCAGTATAACGATGTCCTGCCCAACTGGTGTATTGATAGATTTTACCAACAGTGAGCAATCCAATGATAAAAATACTACACAGAATGTACCGGTAACGTTTTTGATAAATACCTTAACTTCCAGTATTAAATACCATAATTACTATGTATCTCTTTAAAACGATAGCAAAGATCATGTTGTTTAAAGTATTCTTGGCTTAACAGATTGGATCATGTTTAAATTGGTGTGCTATAACCGCTAACCCGTATAACCAATAGCCCATGACCTACTTTTCACCAACCTAATCTGTAACGTAGATTCTTCATTAATGCCACACATTTACTCTGTTTTACTATTAATGATACAAAAATATTTTTTACTTTTCTGTTATAGGTACCAGAATCTACCAACTCCATTGAAGTAAATTCCTCATTGACTTCTGTTGTTTCATCAAGTGAATCCGGAAATAAAAAAGGCAAACTATGCGGCTATTTAACCAAAATATCAACCACTGGACTAATGAAAAGTAAGTATGAGTGTTTGAAGGCATAAGTTTCAATATGTAAATCTGTACTAGGTGTTGTGTTAATATATATATTATTTGTCAATTTAAAAGATATTGGGTAATAAATTAAGGTTTGTGTTAAAAGTATAGGAGAATTAGGCACGTTTGGTCATTTTTATTATATACTGACTTAAAAAGAGCAAACAGAAAATTACTAAACCCGTAGTTTAAAGTTAAAATATTTTATTAAAAATTAAATCTGATTCCATTAAGTCAAAGTTTTCATGTTTTAACATTGTTTCATATAGCAATGAAATCAAGATGGTTTATTTATGCCCCTGAGACTTGTGAGTTGGCTTACTACAGATCATCTGACAGTGATATTGCTAATAATACTTCACTGGGTAAGATTCCATTACGACAAGCTTCATTTAGCGTCACAGCTCCTGAACTGCAAGACAATATATTTACAATCACTGCTGAGAATGTGACACATAGGTTGCAGGTTCGTGGTTACAATTTTATGCATGAGAACATTTTTTTTTACTAACTGTTGATTCCCTTCGCTTCGTTTTTTAAATAAAATGATCTTCGCTATCGTTTTCGAAAAGATAAATAAAAATTATACCTATATAAATACTTTACAAAAACCTGAAGACAACTGATTGAATCTTAAAATGTACAACCTGGAATATTTCAACTAAAAGATGAAATGTTACAGTTTAATTATGTTATATTATTCATTACAGGCAAGTGACCGCAAAGCATTGTTATGGTGGCTGCAGGAGTTACAATCTCATCGACGTGTATTCAACACAAATCATTCTTTCGACACAGATGATAAAACAGAATGGCACGGAACTTTATTAGGCTCAAGCGTCTTCTGGGTTCCCAACACCACTGATACTTGTAAAGGGTTACTTACTGTTGGACCTGCTAAAAAAAGACAAAGTAAGTGAAACTGTTTTGCGATATTTTAAGAAAAATATTTTGAAATGTTTTTTTTTTTTTCAAAATTCTTTATTTTTTTAAATCGTTTGTTAAGCTAAAACTTGCTGAAAAATGAAAATGAGAAAGTATAGTAGTATGTGAAGTAACTGTTGTGTTTTTGCTAATATCAGTTCATGTTTAAATGCTCTGTTTTATATCAAAAGCATTAAATAAGCGTAACAAGGTAAAAATCCGTTAATTAGGCATATTAATAAATAAATGATTAGGTGTATGAATGTGTAACACTAACAGGAAATGAGGTGTACACTGCTTTCACTTTAAGCCAAAGCAAGCCTATATAATGTAATCATTGGACTTACTTTATACTTGTACAATTAAACTAATTAGGGATTACACAGAAATTAAAATAAGATGTTTTATTTTTACATAACTAGGCTGAAATTAGTTAAAATGGTTTAAATATACCAAATATTTCACAAAGCCTTTAAAATAAATAAGTTGCGCTATTGTTAAAATATGCAGGAGGTGTATTGACATCAGCTTTAATTGTTTCCTGTTGAAACATTGCCGCATAATTACCCATGTTATGCTAACATTGCATGTACATTGGGTTTGGCTTGTAAGTATGTAATTTTCTGCTATTTACTGGTTTCTTGAGCAAGACACTTAATGGCAATTACTCCAGCCTAGTGATCACTAATGGGTTGTCCAAATTAAAATCCATATAAAAAAATAAAAAATATTCATATAGAAAGTAACCTACATGGTAACTCGCAAGCTGGCATGAGGTGTATAAAACAGATTAAAACACTTGTGTTATAATGACTGTCGTTTTCCAGCCACACTAGGATTCACTAAGTTACATTTATTCATTTTTTTAATTGCACATATTGTAAATACGAGTCTAAATGTATCTATGACCAATATATTTGCTTTCAGCTGATGATGGAGGTTTAAACTTGAACATTCTTCCCCATATTGACCAACCACCAGATACTGTGGTTGGTACGGCTGCGTCTCCGAAACGACAACCATCATTAAATGTCTTGTCCAACAGTAGCCTGGCTAGTTTAAGCGCTCGGATGCCAAGTTTAAATGCAGCTATCTCTAATGCAAGTACGGACTAATTTGTCTTTTGTAACTGCATGTCTGTTATGTGGACATATTTCTTGATAGTGTATTTAAAATGGTCCATAACTAGTTATTTTAGTCAGTAGTGTCTTTTAAAACTTTGGTGGTACCCTTACATTACATTTGGCCATCTCTATCCATATACAAAGTTTGGTTTTACATTAGTATGCCCCTTTAGGGTAATTCATTCTATTGTATATTATTTTCATTTAAAAGGTGAAGTTGCAATGAAAGGTTTGAGAAGCAGTGCAAGTCGACTACGAGCTCCAACTTTTTCTGTTCGAGGATCAGACAAAGTAGATCTTGGTTTAAAGAACTCATTATCTGGTAAACAATTATTTGAAAAATTTTCTACAATACATTGGTCAGTAAACATTGGAACCATATTTTAACAACTAATATTTTGTTGTCATATTTTCTATTTTTGCATATTGCGTGTGCAAGTAATACTGTATTACAAAAGGAAAGTCTAGTTATTGTTTAAATTTTCATAGGTTCATTGACTGACATTCGACAAGGCATAAATAGTAGTGAGAATAAAACACCCAACATTCAAACACAAGTTGAAAGTTTGCAAAATAAAAATGATTGTCTCAATGAAGAACTGGAGCTGTTGAAAAATAGTCTTCAAACGAAAGAGGTTTGTCATCGTGTTAAAAAAATGATTTGGTGTTTCATATTTCAAGTTTATGACATGCATGTTCTATTAGGAAACTGTTCAAGTTTTGAAATTGGCTTTACAAGAAAAAGAAAGTAATCCAAACCCAAGTAAGTGAAAGACTATTTATTTGATTAGTTATTAAGTTCTTGTGGTTTTCAACTATCAAGTTCTCTTTCTTTTTTGAAAAAGAAAAACAAAAACTTACAATTTTAAATATTTAGTATTTGGTAACTTAGACTGGGTTTTATGAATTTGCACATGTCACACTACCGCTCTCTCTAAGTTTTTACTGAGAAGCCATGTATGGGAACAGTGGTGCAGCCTCCCCTTTTTTTGGTCTGTGTCATTTTATGTGAGGATAACAAAGTTAATGTACCCCTAACTCTTTCTTAGTATTCACGGAAAGGTATTTCTTCTTTAGACACATGTGGCACAAAATCTACCAGCAATCTAAGATCTGAACTGATCAAGATCAGAATGAAAAATGAAAGTCTTCAACAAAATTTGAATGAATCCAAAGAAAAGGAGACTGAACTGACCGAACAGATATGTATGTTGCATGAAATGATAACAGCAAAGGATCAAGTTTTAGTTCAACTAAGTAATGAGGTGGGTAACTTATTGGCAGCTTAAAATGCTTAATCCGATCTTTAATGGTTAAAATATAGAGTGTTTTAATCATTGGAAATTTGCATTCAAGAAATATATTTAAACTGTGATGCATAGGTTGTTTCAATTTAGCCAATCTTTAATGGTTACAAAAGCTTACTTTTAAACCGTTTATATATTTTAATGTACAAGTGTTAAAATTGTTTCACTCACAGTTTTCTGTGTGTTTCAGGTATATGAACTTGAATCTTCTTACAAGTCCCTGTTAAATGAGAACTCAACATTAAAAGAAAACAAAAGTGAGGAATTTGTCATGGTTGCTCCTGTTGCAGAAGATGTGGATTTACTTAAAGTGGGAAACCATGTGTTTAATAAATTAACTATCAGTTTAATAAAAAATTCATTTGAATTAGGTCATTTGTTATGTTTCTAAACCATCGATTTATGTAACTATATACTATGTACCCTATGTTTTATATAGCCTTTATTTAAAAATAGGTTACAATATTATCATAAAACGCCTATGACATAAGTGTATGCTTGGTCAAAAGATTTAACTATTCCAGCTTTGGATAAAGTTGTAAAATAATATAAATTTTATTTCCATTTCGTGTAATCTTCCTGTAATGTACATTTGCATCGAAATGAACATTTTTGTAATCTTCCTGTAAAAAGTGTTTTGCGACTATGTATTATCAACACGATATACAGGACACACTTGAAGGATATACAGTTCAGAACAAGTTCTTGAACATGGAGATACTAGAGCTGGCAAACCTGAGACAACTCGATACTCGGAAAATAAAAATGTTAAGAGACAGAGTGAGTAAAAATACTTATATTCCAAGTTGTATACTCTTAAAGCACGTATGGCATTTGTCTTGTTATGTTTTATTTTGGAATGCCTTAGTTAAATGAACTATTGTATTGTTGACAGGCTATGTATAGAAAAATATGATGGTTTGCTAATTATTTTTCAATCAACAATGTGATGACGAATGCTTTGATTTAATACAGTGAGACTTGAATGGGGTCATTGATTTTGCTGGGTCACCTATAACTAGTGAGCCACAAAAATATTATTGGTTATAAAAGTTGGTTACCAAAGCCAAATGTGAAATGTTTCTGTGTGTTTTGTGACAACATTGGGTAAAGATTAAAAGTTTAAAACCAATGCTTTGTTAATAATTTATAATAGCCACAAAAAAGGAATCTAAGCAAACACTGGTTACTTTGCTTACAGTGCTCACAACAAGAAGCAGAATATTGTCAGCTTCACAGCAAATACCTCGTTCTACTCTCGGAGATGAACAAACCGAGAACAGAGAGTTTAGGACTCACAGTTTCTGGCACAAAGATCGCCGGATCCTCGGATGCGGATCGGAAAGAAATGATGAAGATCTTGATAAGTGAAGCGCTGGATGATGCTGCGGAAAACTCAACCAAGGAGGATCAGAAGTAAGCAAAGAAAAGCTGGTTTTAAAATCGTTATCAAAGAATTAGACCTTCTCTAATGTTTATGTAGTTTCATGTTTATATTTTACAGAAAAGAATAAATAGGTTTTCTAGATAATTGACAATTGTGTACACTTTCTTTCCATAAACGTGTGTTTAGTTATTTCCAACTTTATAATACTTTTACTATAGAAATTAAAAAGAGTAAAATTCAAATTAAAAACTCATAAATATATATATTACACATCTCTATACTTATTTCTATTGACGCAGAGAAAGTAAATGGGATGAATTTGGATTCAGTCGATCTCTTGAAGATGAAACGGAAACTTCTCTCCTCTCAACTGCATCCAGGTTACAGAAGAGATCTTCAGATATTCTATATTCGCTGAGTCAGCATAAAGCCTCTATTGCCATCAAGTGGCAGAACTACCTGTCAATCAACAAGTGGGTAGATATGTAAAATATTCACTTCATCAAGTTCACATCTAAAATCATGGCAGAAGTTATATGCCATTCAAAATCAGCATCAGCATCCAAAATTAGGATAAGTATAGAAAAATATAGCAAAAGTTATAAACAGCCTTTAAAGTGCAAAATAAGTTCATGTCATTTTTCCACACAGAGAGCTTCAAGGAAATCAAGAACTTAAAATGTTGATTCGAATGGGAATTCCACACGAGTTACGCCCACAAGTGTGGAGCTGGATGGTGGAACGAAGGATTTCTCAACTCAGGTTTTTAATAAATATGTTGTGCAAATAAGTATACATAAATATTAAATGTATTTTTTCAACAAATCTTCTGTTTCATCTATTTTTTTACTTTTGATGTTTTTTTTATGATTTTTTGAATAAACTTGTTTTATTAATTTTTTTTTATGAAATATTTTTCCAGGCATCGCTTGGACTCTGGTGGTTCATATTACTCCCAGTTAGTAGAAAGCAAAGAAGCGCAACTACCTTCCAAACAAATTGAACTTGACCTGCTTCGAACTCTTCCCAACAATCGTCATTTTGCATCCATGGCGTGCAGTGGAGTGGAACAGCTGAGGAGAGTTCTGCGAGCGTACAGTGTTCATAACCCAAGTATTGGGTGAGTGTCCCAATTTCAAAGTGTCCACAGCTTTTTAAATGCAGTACCTGCCTAGTGGCACAGTCATAAAAAATAAAAGTTCTAAAAAAATTTTGTTTTTAATTTTTATATAAATTTTCAATTTAAAAAAAGAAGGGGGTGCGACTTTTTTACCCCCCTTGCTGCGCCTCCAGCAGTTTTACTCTAAAAAATCACCTTTACCAATTTATAATATAAAATTCTGAAAAAACAGTAATACTTACCAATATACACAGGTATTGCCAAGGTCTTAACCGTGTAGCAGCTGTAGCGTTACTCTACCTGTGTGAGGAAGATGCATTCTGGTGTCTGGTGGCCGTGGTGGAACAGATTATGCCACCGGATTATTACAGCATGACTCTCACTGCTTCACAGGTTGAAAATTAATTGTAAAATGATATGATATTGTATGTACTGTTGCTTCTAGGCATATTAGACTTGTATTTCCAAAACATAAGTCAAAATGATCAAAATCAGAAAGTAGAATAAAGTAAAATGATATGTGATCATAAATGTCCTAAATACCCTTATATACTTCTATAAGCCACAATTGTTTTTAATCCAAAACAATCCAAAATATTTTTTTGTATACTGTACCTTGTTTGAAAAATGGTTTTGCCTAAATAACTTCACAGGTATTATGACATTAATAACAGAAACAATTCCAATGAAGTATTGAGTATCTGTTAGTAACTTGCAGGAAGGTAGCCATATAGAAAAATGGTAGTACACACCTTTTAGGTTGCATACCCCTTTACTTAAACCAGCATCAACTTAAAAGTCTAAATACCTATACTTAATAATTTCCTAAATCCCTCTCAGGCTGATCAGAGAGTTTTCCGTGACTTATTAGCTGAGAAACTACCACGGTTGCATCGACATTTTGAAGCAGCAAATGTGGACACTTCACTTATTACTTTCAACTGGTTCCTCTGCATATATTGTGATAATATACCAGCTGAGACCATGCTTCACGTATGGGATGTGTTGCTATATGAAGGAAGCAAGGTGATTTATATTTGTCTGTGTATATTTATGTTTTATCTGTGTATAATTTAATATGTGTACAATACTACAGGAATTGTTAATACGAGATTTTCGTAAATGCCAGATGTATTACATGAAAGGCATATTACATTGGTGTATGCCAAGATGTGCCATTATTAGAATACAATGATTATTTCAGAGTAATTTAAAAATCACATCTTATTTTAAGAGCATCACTTGCTTTTTAAATCTTGCAACTATAAGTATTTAATCCTATTACCAGTGCCAAGAACTTGGGTAAAACAGTGTGCAATACTGCAAAATAAATATTCTGCTACCTTTTACCTATTTAATTTTTTTTACATTTTTATTTTCGTTTAAATGATTTTATCTTAGGTCTTATTCCGATTTGGTCTTGCGTTTTTCAAATCAGTGGAAGAAGAGATTCTTCAATTGAACGACTACATCGCTATTTTTAACTTCCTTCGTGTTATGTCTCACCGCATGCATGATGTCAGGTATATAATGATTATATTACCAAGTGTATTTTGCAATCTATCGTAGAGGTTACCGCTCAAATTTAACAACTTGTAGCAAATTCTTAGTTATACTTATATGGGATGACAAATATTGAATTTCTATTAAAAATGTTACATTCGTTTGTATAATCTATGTTTGTTGAATAAAATCTTAAGCTAATATATTTTGTATAATCAAGATACCTCTAAAATATGTTTTATTTGACTTACACAACCAAATACATGACAAACAGTATATCATTCAGGTCATTGACTCAGATCGCCTTCCAAACTCTTAACCATTTCCCGATGCGTAAGATTCACCGCCTTCGTGCGTTGCACCTCGAAAAAGTGAACGCCGAACTTCGGGAGTTGGAAAATCTTCGGCGAGGATTTGTGAGTGTGAGGAAGAATGTACAGGATGCTGATGCTGATAGTGATGAGGACTCATGATCGTGATTGTTTCATGGACATGACTGTTTCATGATCATAATTGGTTCGACTCATGACTCATGATCATGAGTGCTTCATGAGCCTCATGTTTATTGTCTCCTCTTCTGTTGCTCCATGCACTACATAGGATGAGGTTTGGTTAATAAAAACCAATGTTTTTTAAAGAAATGTTACATCTATAGTTTTCAAAATGAATCTATTTTTGAATTAATTTAACATGATGTGCTCCGCCAAGTTAGGCATTACATAAAACAACTACTAACTTGTGTTTTATGCTTGCATGATTCCATCCTTTATTGCAGTATATTACCCAACTTGCCAAATGTTTTTTTATTTAAATTCTCAAAAATTCGTGAATTATTATGTATTTCATATAACCAGTGTATTATGTTATAATGTATTTATACCAAATTCTTTGTTTTTTTGCATTTTTAGTTTTAATGGGCTTACCTAGCATAGTGATATAGGGACTTCAATCAGTCTATAAAATTTACACCATATAATATGTATACAACCACAATCACCCCAAACAACAAAATTTTCATCCCATAAAGAATATAACAACTAAACAAATTTGAATCTATAGCAATACTAACTATTTGTATAAATATTTGAATAATTTGGCTTTTACTGTAGTGCAATAATGAATAACTAACAGTGCAATATATCAACGTGGCAGAAACTATGATTTATAATCTTATCATATACATAACTTTCATGCATGCTACTTTCTCCATAACAGATGTGTGTTGAATATATTTGTATACCAATATACCATCATTTGATTAAAGTTTTGTTCCAAAAGGTTTATATTAAGTTAGTAGGATGAGCAACCCATGAGTTACTGCCCTTAATGGTACTCGCGCCCACACCGGTAGGTTCTTCGAAACTGGCAACAGCAGGCTGCAGTTACGAAGCAAGCGGTATCATATAGCTCCGGTGTCATGATATATTCGTTCCGATTGATATATTTGTTCCGGGAGCTTCTGCGCACGCGCCGAGACGCTACTGCGCGTGCGTAGTATAATTCAACGCACAAGATTCCGCTGACCACTTGTTTGAATAATTTGTAATTGTTGATATGACGTTTGTCTGTTTTCATGGATAAATGTTGTTTATTAGGTAGCGATAGGGGGTCAATCCATTCATGCAGCAGTCCAACTTGGCGCTTTAAAATCTGGCCGACGTCAACTGTGAAAACTTATTTGAACGGCAGCACTGCCAGTATCGATTTTTTAACAGAATGTAACCTTAAGTTCTACATGATTTAATGTAACATGTAAACACAGAACAGCTGTGTGTTTGTGAAGCGTGAAAATACGTTGAAAGGAATTGATTCGGCAAGCAGTCTTTATAATTGAGTCTGTCTTCGTTTTATTATCAGATGGAAATAATTCATAGGTGCTAAAATGGCAGGATTATCAATTGAAAATCACTTAAAAATCCTTGCGCAGAGCACCAGTTCTCAACGTTACCGCCCCATATACGAAAACGTGCAACTCACTCTTGATACTTTAGACACGCAGAAGTTATCGTATGCATTCAAAGGCTGGCAAATAAGGTGAGATTAAAAGTGTGTTGTTCATTCTCATATACAAATATACAATCAAACGTGTCACTGCTGGAAAAAGTGATCGTTTTTTATTGGGCGAACGAATAGTCAAATCAATTTACCACGTCTCTCATTGTGTGAACCGTTAAAGGCAATTTTGTTGCTGTGTTTTGTTTGTATAATCCAAACTCTGTATATATAACATTAATTGTTTGCATAGTATTTCATGTTTAAATGCTGGCGTGTTATCTACAAACATATATACGTATATTATTCCTTATGCTTATACCAAGTTACATTACAGGGAAAAATGTGTGTCTGTGTTTAAAGATGCATTGGAGAGCCATAATCCAAACTTAAGCAAAATTGCTCTTCAAGGATTAGAGGTGATTACTGTTTGACTGTTTGTGCACGGTTTGTAGTTAAATGCAAATTTCGTATTTATATATTAAACACCATGGTTAATATGTGAATTCCAATTTCAGACTGATTGACATGACACTTTACAAACAAACATGTTTTATATACTACCTCATAGACATAGTCTGAAACAGATCTTCAAAAAAATACTACGAGATCGTATATATATTCACTAATCAGCCTTTTTTATAATATATAATATACCTATCAAAATGCAATTAACATTTTAATTTAAAAAAACAATGTTTACCAGGTGATAAGCTGTGTTGTAATATGTATTGTTATTTCCAGCATGTTGTTTTCCATCCTTACCTGGATGGCATCACTGGAGAAGAAGAACTGGATGCTATGGATGCAAGAATATTTGTTTTACAGGTTCGAAAATCAATAGATAATCTGTGACCTTTGTATTTGATTTATCTTACTATGTGGTTTTAAATTATTTATGATGTCCAGGTTCTGGATTCCTTGAAATGCTTACCACTGTTGAATGCAGAACAGCAAGTCCATGGGATTAAAATCTTACTTGGACTTTGTTGTGACTTTGTACCAAGTTTTGATGGTGAACTAATCATTAAAATCGTCCAGGTAGCTATATAATTTATTTTAGTTTCTTTTGGTTTTTCTTGACTTTCCTTATTTTTGTGTGGTTTTATATTTTTGTTTGTGTTTACTCTCACTTTTGTGGTCCAATGTGTGACTAAGATTAGCGATAATTTATCAACTGAATTGTGACATTTGTCCCTCATTTAAAAAATCAATGTCATAGTTCTATATTTATTCATGTGTGTTTATTCTACTCAGTTTTCACTCATTTAATTTTTTTACCTCTTAAATTGATTTCACTTTTACTGTATCATTTAGATAATTCACCGTCATGTCTAGTTTGTATTAACACAAGTTTGTTCCTTCTTTCGTGGTACAGATGTGCCTTGCATGCTGGCACAAGGACAAGCCAATGGTTCATTCTGCTATGCTCCAGCTCTGTGCTGCATACACACTCCACACACAAAAGGTGTGAGATTAGATATAAAGCAGGGGTGGGAAAGTAGCTTTAGGTTGCAGTAATTTGCAAGAAAATGCATTTTTTGTAGGACTTGAATTTTGAATTTTTACAGTGATTTGATGAAAATTCTTAATCAAAAAATGCCCAACACTATGATTAACAGTTTCTGGCAAAGAGCTTAATGTAAAAATACTTCGTTATTCTCGTAATCTTAAACTGATCAATACTATGTTATATAATCTCCTAATCAATCAAAAAAACTCATATGTTTTTAAAACAAGCAATCATAAAATGGCAAGTTGTTAGCAGCTATGGTATTTTCCCACTGCTGCAAATTCTTCTCTTGAATATTTTCATTTCTTTTTAATTCGGTGATTTCTATGTTCATGTTAATTCTTTAATAATAAAATCAAATTATCGTATATATATATAACATGTATTGGTGCAGAAGTTAGTTAAAGGTTACTTATTATTATAATCAATTTGAATTTAAATGGTGGTGGTATACTACAGCAGGTGAATGCAGCACAGTGCTTGAGTGAAGTTCTCACTTTTAACTGTTAATCACTTCTTACCTTATACACTCTTATAGAATTACATAATCTTTCCATATTTTTTTCTATCACACAGAACTTACAAAGATAATATTTTTCGTTTTATGAATTTATACAATGTAAATTTTTATCATGTTTAAATAGTTCAAATTTCATATTTATTGCAAACTTACTTTACAGTTCTGTACATCAAGTTGTAGTGGTAAGAATGTTGACAGTGGTGTGATGTGTGCGGCTGAATCTCTATCAAGTCGTGCTGTGGAAAAACTTGCAATAAATGATGTTAATACAAAGGGAAACCAGGGTATGTTGGGATAATGTTATGATAGATATTTTAACTTGTTTGAAAGCAGAGTTTAATGGTGGATTGGTTGTGTATACAAAAAATTATCTATACAGTTACATGGCTTTGAATGGAAAACCTGTTTTATTTTCTATTTAGGACAACACATGTATTAACTTTAGTTTCTATTTTACAGTAAACAACTTAGTGGATGTAACAGGATTAGCAAAGTTCTTTGCTCAACAAATTGAGCGTTCTGAGTTCGAGTCTCAACAAGCATTACACCTCGAGTGTTTGTTATCGGTGCTGAAAACTTTGCGGTCGAATTATGTTCGAACCAACTCAACTTTTTGTCATTATGTGAGGTATGTCACAAAATAAAGTTATATGTAAAGGCTCTGTATAACACAGGCAGTGGTGCAGCTGTGAAGAAGGACTTTGTGGTCCTCCCCCCTTTAAAAGAAGTATAAAAAAGTATAAAATAAAACTGCAATGACAAACTGAAAGCCGTTAATCTGTATTTAATGTACAAAGTATTGATTTATTTTCTAGACTGTGGATAACAGACTAAGATATTAAAATAGTGTTACACAGTTGTCAGTTGCGGTTATACAGTGGTAATGTTTGATTTTATTTATTTCCAGTCACATCTTGTGCCCATGCTTGACATCTGTTCTAAGCATTTCAAGCAAACGAAAAGTTGGCAAAATAAAGAAGTCAAAACGGCGAAAAATGAAAAGTAAGCAAATTTTAGGGCGTTATTCATTCATTTGTCCCTGCCATTTGAATCAGAACCAGTGTTTTATTAGGCAAACTGTTTAATATTTAAACATGTTAGTCATTAGAATTAATTATTTAGGTTTAAGCATGTCAAGCATACAAATGTGGTGATTTTAACCCATGTATAACTGAACCACATATCCCTAGGTATCACATTTTAAACATTTTAATCATTTTAGGGGTGAAATTAATATATAAGATTTACAGTGTCGTAAACTAGATTTAAAGTGGTGCAAAAACATATAATGTTTGTCACATTTGTTTCAAAAGTCAGCATAGCATATCGTGTCAGTGTCACCAGGCATTCTTAATTTCTTTGGGTTAAACTATACCTAATAACCCATGTTTTCCATACAGACTTCTATGTAACTCCTTCCCTGATGGTGCATCGTAAAGTAGCAATGTTATGTGTTGAACTTGTTCGTTTGTTGGGTTGTGTGGCTTCCATGAGACCTCACATAGCCGTCATATTCACCCACCTGTTGTCACCACCTGCGTGTAGAAGACACGGATTTCCATATACAATAATAAACCAGGTGTGGAATAAATATATAAAGCTGTGCCATCACAAAAAGTGTATCAAGACCAAACAGTGTATATAACAGCCAGATTAAACTATAGTAAAACTAAACACAGACGTGATATTAAAACTGTTGACTAACTTTTCAAAGGGAAATGCTGCAACCTAAAATCTCTAATGGCTATGCCCATTTACCTTGTTTTTTTTATTATTTCCCAAAACCTAATGCTAAGTGTGCATGTCTTTTCTCGAGTTAATATGTGTCTTTCCAGTTATGGACGTCACCAGATGTATTGTATGACCTTGCTGGCCCTTTCTTGGTTCATGACATGAAGGGAAAACAAAACCAACAAATTATTCTTCAAATGTAAGTAAAGAATATTCCATTCTATATGGGTAACATTCTACGGCAAATCATGTTAAAATTTCCAGTGATAGTATCACAGTGGAATTCACTGTTCGTGTTCAGACTTCAGTTTTTAAAGCTTATTTGTTGTAGTGTCTCAATTTATTAACCACACCCTTGACATGAACAAATAGGTTTTTCGTTATTGAATGAAGGGTAAATATGGAAGCTATTGTAGGTTGTATGGTAAACAATAGGATCTCCAGTATGTGGTTATACTTAGTCCAATAACATAGTAATACATTCTTTGTAAAATATTTGCCACTTAACTGAATATCAAAGTTTTTAATGTATGTCTAATTAATGCTTATTAAAAAAAGAAGAAAACTTTATCACACATTTCATGTAGATTATATTAGCAGAATATATATTTTTTTCTTGAGTCAATTGCTTAAATTGTATCTCACTCATTAGGGCAGTGTGAAACACACTTGTGTTAAGAAACTGTGTTTCAATTAAAATGAAGTAATTTATAAATAGTCACATTAGTGTGCCATTCTAAAATTGTATAACTTAATCCTGAACACTTTTCTAAGCATTTGTTGCCATGTTACCTTGAACCTAATTATTCAACAGAATCATCCAAGCGTTACTTTTGTCAAGCATCGTTAGACGTGAAAACAGCACACAAATGGAGAATATTCAGTTGTGTGTTTCAAGCGTGAATCGACTGCTATCCACCATTGAAAGAGCTAGGAAGGGAGAGGGATTAAGAACTGAACAAGTGGGTTTAATAACATTGATTATATGCACCATTGAATCTGTCATAATCCAAACTGCAATGTTATACCATTATTACAATTTATGTGTATTTTTTAATTATTACAACAGTATCCGCATTATATTAACTTTTATAAGTACTACTGTAGTGATTTCTTACAAGTATTGTCGTATTTTTTTTGTATAATTAAAACTTTTCTGTTGTTTGTTTTGAATTTGTCAATAAAACATTTAATTTTCTACCATTACTGTGGTAAATATGTCCAAAGTTTGAGTGATAATATTTCGAGAGAAAAAGTCACATTTTACATTGATAGTTGATTTTTTCCAGGTGACTCATTTTTCTGAGCGCAAGTGGGAAAGTGAATTATCTGATGATGAGTTGAGTGGAAATGATGAGGAGGTTGTTTCTCCTATACAGGAAGACACGGATCAGGAAGATGGATGCGGGGATCAAGATGTTGAAGAGGAGTGTATGGATGGGAATGAAGAGGAAGCAGAAGTAATTTCAAATTATGCTTTGAGAAATTTTTATGTATTGAAAAAATGATTGGAAAGATAGAAAGCCATTGCAAATTGAATTTTAACATTTGTAGTACTCTTTATGCAAATATAGAAATATCAATAAATAACTTTTTGTAAAACCTATTTATTGTATTAATATATTTGTATTTTCTGTACCGATATTACCTATTTACTTTTTAAGATTTCCCAATCCCATGAGGATAGTATCGCAAGTGATGAATTGGAAAACTATTTATCAGAAGAAGGCGACATCTGGGTGTCATCTGAGGATTTACGTCTTCCATCATCACCTTGTTATCTATCTGCAGCTGAGGATCAAGAAGATCTTCAATCATCAGGTAGAATAATGATGTTGGCCGTAATTTTTTTATAAATAGTCGGGTGGGGAAATATGGGACATATTTTTATTCTATTTTCACGTCGTATTTGGTAGTGAACAAAGATTATTTCAGTGTTACAATCAGAGCACTGTTGTTATTATAACTTACTATTACACTCAGTATCAACGTTTTAGGGCTTCATTGTAAGGTCTCACTTTTTTAGAATAGAATAGAATCACACCACCTGGCTTATAACTGCATCTAGAAAAAATAATTAAATAAAAACAATATTGTTTATTGGATTTTGTTTAAAAAAGTTAGGGTTTGGTGTTAACATTACCACATCAGACACAGTGCCTACTTCCTAAGCTTTACCGTGTAATTAGATCATTAGCTTTGTATACATTATACTGTATTGTAATTCTTTGTTTACATCAGGCACACCTCCCACATCTAAGCTTTACCGCATGATGAGATACTTCACTCATTCCCCATTATCTTACAACAAACACACAAGTGCTAGCACTACACCAACCACATCTATTGTGCAGGAAGAACAGGTAAAATGCTAACCAAAAAATTATACGCGTCTAAGTGCAGTGCAGTGCTGTGTCGCGGCACCGGTCGCGCATAAATGTGCTTTTCAGGTGTTGGGGTAATTGGCCAAATGTGGTCTACATCCCAGGGACGAAGACCTCACCCATAAAAAATAAAAATATATAATAACTAAAATATTAACAACTAAAATGATTTTTGTCTTGTAATATTCTTGCCAGAAATTTTGTGGGTAAACATATAAATTATTCTAAAGGTGTTTTGCTAGTAATTAACTTTTCTTATAAAGGTAGTGTAATTGTGTAAAAACTATTAAAATGCATTCCAGCAGGATTTAGACAATGAAGAGAATATTGATAAATATATTGAAGATACAGTTCTACCCATGGAAAATGCAGTGGATAGCCAGCGTAAGCTATTGCTGTTTATTCTTTCTTCAAAATTGTTATATATACTAGTGAAAAAATTGGTGCAAATGCAACAAATTTGTTTTAAAAACCATATGGAATAACAATTGTTTAAAAAGGTTGTTGGTGCCTGTATGTACCTATTTGGGAACTTTTCCCCTTCAATATTCATATACCTCCTTTTTTAAAGATCTGGTGCTATTGATTAGACTTGATTTTTGTCTGTTACATTTTCAAAGCACCAGATTCTTACTATGTTTTCACTGTACAAGAAACGTTCAACTCTATGAGCACTAGGGTCAGATTGGCGGAATTCATTACAAGTAACCTCCCTTTAGTTCTAGATTCAGCTGAAGAAGAAAGGAATCGCATATTATCCCAACGTCACATTAATTCATTGGTGAAATTATTGCCACAACTACTGGATTGTCCAGATGTTGCTTCTGTCGACCAAATTCTACAAAAAGCAGCTTCCCATTTTTGCTGTGGTGAGTTGGAACTGGAATGAAAAAACTTGTTTATTTTACTTCATATTTAATAATATTATTATTAAAGATTCTTAGCAGTTTCTGTAACCCTTATAACAGAAAAATGTTGCCTTTGGTTTTACGCTAACAATATTTTTAAGTGTAAATTTAGTGGTTTTAAAATAGAAACTGGCAAATTATTGCATCTCATTTCAGAATAAAACTTGGTATAGCATATCACGGTTATCACCTCAGCACTGTAATAAATTTTTTGTTCCCAACAGATATGTATGGAAGTTGGCATATTAAACCAATGTATGTACAAGCAGATAGTTTATATACACTCTCATATTCAATCTTACTTCTCTCACTACGATTAAAGTTGAATGGGTATTATGATGGAACAAATGAAACCCTGCCATGTGTAAAGGTAATTAAAAAACTATATAATATTCTGTTACTTCTGCTAACAGGCATAATGTAAATAATCTTTTAATGAATCATCTGATATTTGCAATACGGTTTTACCAGATGTGCCGCTAAAAGAGTATTTACATGATATTTAGAATTTAGACCAGAGTTTGCCTTTTATCCATAACCCCTAAAAGTTGCAGCGTTTTCCAAAATGCAATGCTCTTTTAAATTTTAAACCAATAAAGTTTTAAAATATTAAATATATTCCACAGAGCCAATGGGTTGGCTACCAACAATCAAGTGGGGCTTACCTCAGCGCTTCTTGGTTGTCGGAAACTTTCAACTTAATCATAACCACTGATCTACTTGGTGATGCTGGATATATCACAAACACTGCACCGATGCTTGTATGTGTGTTAACAGGTGATTTGATAAACATATTTTACTATTGCTTGTTTTTCATTCAGATTTTCTGTATATTTATTAAGATGGACCAATAATTATAACTTTTACAAAGGCGCCAAACCTGGGGTGGCAGAATAGGCAGGTATGCCCTAAAATTTTCTACACTGCATTAATCAATAAACATTGGAACCAATAAGGTAAATGTGTTTCATAGGAATGTGTCTAACTATCCCTGTCTCCCCTCCTTAAATGATGCTGTTACACTTAAATGTTTCTGATCAGTTGAGATGTCAGTATGTCATATTACTTACTTAACCTATGTTATGTTTCAGATATAGATGGATTGGAAGTTGACTCAAGTGAGAAAAATATCAATAACACAGATTCAAATAGTAAAAAGAACATTGCGAAACAAGCAGGTGATTATACTTATACACTTAAACACATAATTTAAACACATTGTGGTTTATTTTTGTAGTAGGTATTTAAAAAAAATGTATGCTACTTTTTAACCTTTTTTGTATGAATTAATAAATACATACATTTTTTTATAAATTGATGACTTTAAACAATTTATTATTAACTACATTATTTTCACAGGATCTGAGTTTGGTCGTCAAGTATCTGTCGTCATTTGGAATAAAATCCTCAAAATCCTTCGTCAACCTCTCCGCAGCTGCAGGGATCAGGATGGGATCGCAACATCTCTCTTCCTCATCCTCTCCCCATCATCTTTGAGGTGCAGGAGCGAATACGAGCGAGAATCTATCGATGCTGCTTTACAAGGATTAAGATGTGCAGTCAAACTTAGCTCACAGTTAGGTAAGGTCTCTGTTTGTAAAGTAAATGAGAGTTTTGTGTGAAAAAGGTAAAGTTAAGGCTCTTCTAGAAGAGAGAGATGTCTGTCTAAGTCAGAGCTGTAATTAGATAGCAACTTTATATTAAAGACATGTTTAGGTTCTTAAGTTTAAAACCATTTAATTTGCTTGTATAATTGTATAGATCTTAAACTGGCCAGAAATATAGAGAATGACTTAAATTCTGTTTATAAATGCTATATCCACTGTTTTTATTATTTCTTTTATATTTTTAACAGAGCTGTATTCATATGCTGGTGTTGTATTCACACAGATGGTAGAAGCTTGCGTTCCACTTAATTACTTCAACAAAACAACAGGTAGTTCTCCATGGCTTTTAATGTAGATGGACACAATATTTTAACCATAAACTGTTATAGCATCAGAGTAACTCTATATAAAAATTAAAAGAACTATATATTTTGTGTGGACTGAATGAAAAATCTATATATATTCCGAAATTTGCTGTTTTTAAAAATATTCAAGTTTCAAAGCATATTCTCTTCTCTGAATTAAAAAGTAGTCAATATATGATGTATGGCATTAATTCCAACCACGGCTCTTAAAACAAATGTATATCTGTTAATTAGTCGTAACCTTTTGTGTCAACTACAGATCCTGATGACAGTGATGAGTTACAACTCCACATCTGCCATGTGTTATGTATGGATGCTGTGTTGGACGTTGCATTACAAGTGGCAAGTCATTCACCACAATGTTGGGAAGCTTTCTTTAAGTATGTTTCGTATTTAAAAAAAAGTTAATTAGCAACATAAATATATCACACATAGCAACATAGCAACATAGATATGAGCAATATGCCAGCTATCTACATTTAGGTTTCCTGATGTGTCTTGTTATAAGAACTTACCCATATAGAATAAAATAAAACAAAATTAATGTCAATTGATACATCGAAATAATACATCATGTATGTATAACTCATATATCATCCCACAGAGTGGGAGCATACATAGCATATTTAGACCATGTTTGTCTTGCTCTAAAAACCACTGTCTTTTTTTACTTATCTTTAAACACAGTATCCTTCTGCATTTTGTTAAACCATATATGTAACTCCTGTATCATCCCACAGAGTTGTAGCATACATAGCATATTTAGATCATGTTTGCTTCAACAATCCAAAAGCATCAAGTTTCAACCGTGATGTTGGACCTTCAAGAAGTTCATTGTTGAATGATACTGATATTCAAACCTTGGTTGAGGTAAGCCTCGTAACCATTATCTATATACCTATATATAGTTATATAAATCTCTCTCTCTCCCTATATATATATATATTTAAATACCTTTAAACTCTATGTTTCACTTGGTAATTAAATTACATAAATGCTTGTGAGTTGTGACATACCTTTTTATTTAAATATATGTGAAAGGTATAATATATATTTTACGCACAAATTTTAAGCACAATGTGGTTTTAACACAGTATGCATAATTATCAAAAGGATTTTTGATTTTTTAAGTTATAAATATATTGTTATCAGCAAATTTATAAGAATTTTCTTGTTATTTTTCAGGAAAACAGTTGTGAGTTATCATGGGATACATTGGCATCTGGAGCAGCTAAATCTACAAGTCTTGGATTCTTGACACCTATTCGTACAGTGCAAGCTGTTTGTTCTTTGTCGGCTAAAATTGAAAAACTATTGGAACAGGTAAACATTTGTATTAGAGATATATATTGCTATAAAAAGTAATTGTATGTAATATGTATTGCTAACAAAATGTATCTTATTTTAGGCAAGCATAAAAAGTAGCTTACATGCAGGTAATGCATTCACAAATAGATAAATCAATACAGTGGTTTTACAGAAATTTGTTATAAAGTTGTAATTAAATATGTATGTTAGTTGTTAGTATACACCTACTGTAATGGTTTCGGCTGAGATATGTTATCATATTATTTTAAAAGGTCTTATTATGATAGCATATTGCTGTTCAGACTGACATATATTATAATATTATATTAAATGACTTAATGACCTATTATAATAACATATTGTTGTTTAGGCTGCTGAACAGCTAAACTTACGAACTCTCACTGATTTTATATGGCATCTATGCCAAGCATCTAATCATCAACTGTTCCCTGCTGGTGGAAAAGTTGTTCAAAATGGTGGGTTGTGCTGTAATATGTATAGCATATTTTGTATCTTTTATTTGGTCTTTGAAATTATTTAAATGTTATTGTAAATAAACAATGAATAAAAACTATAAAAGAATTGCAATCAAATTTTTGCTTACTGTGACATACGATAGATGTTGCTCAAACTTTCAAGTGAAGTTTCACGGTTGTTTATTTAAATAGAGACTTAAGAAGTCGCTATATCTATGTTTCGTTTAAAATATTCCTAAATCTCTGCTACCGTAATCGGAGAGACACATAAAGTTATTATAATTACCATTAGAATCAACGTGTTTTGTTTTAATAAATCATAATTAACTTTTTCTCCACAGTAAAAGAAAGTCGTGGCACCCCATTATTATACAGATTGGGTGAATGTTTACTTAGATGCACTAAGTCATCTACAAGACCTCTACTTCATATTACTAATGTTTGGCACTTTGCTGCACCACATCTGTCTAATGTAAGTATTTGAATTTAAACTAAATTAATTCACAAATTGCTTTGTTCAGCCTCCTGAAATACAAAATTACTTAATTGCAGGTTTTTGAAGCCATTACTGAAAATTGTTGAAATTAGTTACCATGATACTGACTGTTGCTGTCATTAACCACTGCCTAATTTTAGTCTTATAGTATTTAGCGAACAGCTGATACATCTTACTTGTGTACTATGTTTTAAAAGTCTAGTACATGGCCATTCTAATATATCCCAATATACAGGCAACATGCCACCCTGAAACAGCGATTGCAAAACAATCTGTATCTTTCATCCACGATGCAATTCTCTCCATCCTCTCTTCATCTGATCCCACAACATCCCCGCATCCTCTCACTCTTTGGAAGATCCAGGAGCCAAAGTACTTTTACTTCAGCGAGGCTCTTCTTCGTCCTTTTGAAAGATCGATGCAACTCGAGAACTGTGATGCTGTCATCCAAGATCAGGTATCTAAGATTTTATTCGCATGATTTTTAAATACTATAAGAACCTTAAGAGTTAGTATATAGTATACATATTTAATTAAAATTAAAATTACTTTTTCTACTTACTACCTTTATCTCGTTTAATCCTGATTTCTTTTTCTTTCATTCATCAAAAATAGTGTTAAAACTATCTCTAAATGTGTCAAAACATTGTCGCTACCTTGATTGCCTGATAATACCATTATTTTATTATGACATTTATGCCCCCTTAGATCATCAGCTGCATCAGCCAGCTGGTTGAATCCTGTTCAAACCAGTTATGTTCCGGTTGGCGACCTCTCTTTAATGCATTACGTAATGCAAATGTTCCACATCAGCGATCTGCGGTAAGTTAAATAAACTTTTCTTTTTTCTTTATTTATTTAAAACACACAAGTCCTACTTTTAGCATTCTTTTCGTTTTTATGGGTGAGGTCCTTGTCGACAACCTGAGATTTAGGCCAGATTTGGTCATTTGCCCATATTTTTGCATTTACCTTATAAGAATTTTATGTCTAATTTATTTTTAAATAATATGCTCATGAGTTTGAAATTTCCATCCTGATTATACTCCATGAAGATTTGATTTTGTTAATTTTAACCCCAATAAATAATTTAGTTTTAACCCTAATAATTTGATCTACAGCAACACTCTCCTGTGCTTGATGTTTTGCATTCATTCTTCCTTGCTTCAAAGCAAGCATCTATATTCGCATACGCAGCTCATGATTGCATCAAATGCTTGATGAAAATACTTACCACAAATGAAGGTATCTAACTAAAGGCTTCTTCTTTAATGTGTTTGGTGTTTTTTAAGTCGAAATGTTTAGTTATTTTGTTTGAATTTTAATTATGTTATGCTTTTATTTTGCAGAAAATGGATCCCGGAAAATGACAGTGACATCTGCTAGCCCCATTTTGCAGTTAGTATTTTTTAATATATTTTATGTATGTATTGTGCCATAGCCCTCATGAAGTGGTGGGTCTTTTAAAATATTATTAGTGCAAAATAAGTGTTAGTAATGTAATGTTGAAACTGTATAACATGGGTTGCTGTGTATGTAATGCTTGGCTGCAACCCTGGGCTAGTCTTGAATGTAAAACTTTGATTACTAGTCATTGAAAAAGTGGAAGTCTAATATAATAGGCAGTCTGAATGTAATTTGAAACATTTTTGTTCAGATACTTAGAAGAAGTAGCAGACATCTTGATACGAATGCACAACAATAAAAGTTCAGAAATGTTTCAAAACTCAAAAATTGATGTGACGCCATCTTGTTCAGGTAACAACAATAACACCTTGACTGTATTGTTTAATTAGACATAAAATTGTCTTGCTCATGATACTAATAAAATGCTGTTGTACAACCATAGCTCTAACAGGTCTAAGTTTTAACACTATAACTTACACGTAAATACCTGACTTGTTTAGTTAGGTCAAATACAGTGGGTAGCTATTTTGTGTTTTTTTTTTTTAAGTATAACTGACAATTTGAACAACCTATAAGATACACTATGTTGGAGTAATTGCCTACATATATTTTGCCCACAACACATATGCCTATAACAGTACAATGTCAAGTTTCCTATATAAACATAATGGTCTTATACAGGTGATGGGTCAGTTTGGTCAGCATTAACCACACCATGCTGGGAAGCTTTTATAGAAGATAAAATAACAGCTTTGTGTAATGTAACTGAAAAGTGTTTCCCAACTAAAAGTTCAGAAGTGACTTCAGGTATGTTGTTTAATAAATGGATTTTTTTTCACCAGAAAATTTTTATATGTTAGAAAGACAAAATGAATCATAAATATATCTAGTAAGCTGTAATTGATACAATATCACCTGTTTATCTAGTTCTGTGTGTCGCTATTAAGTAAGATATTAAAACAATAGCATTTATATACTGTGATCTTGGGTGCCTATAGGTGTATGTTTCATTTTAAATTATTTATTGCAAGCAATAATAAAAATGGCTGCAATTTAATGAACCACATTTTACAGATAATGTATTGAAGCCTACCCCACCACCCCACACACTTGTGGATGATACAGGTTTATTACATGTTTGGTTTGCATTAATGGATGGGTTAACAACCAGTGTACTAACCAGCCAACAATCAATACAAGCATATGTGCTTCAATTACTTTGTAAACAACTGGAGAAATGTTGGAAAGAACCAGGTATGTGGAATTATTGCTTGGTCGATGATTGCAATTGTTCCTAACTCTTGAATGATTTTAGTTAGGGATGCACATTACAGAATTTCGAATCCATGAGATTCGAATCCTTTTGTATCCGAATCTAATTACGGGATTCGGTATTCTGTTTAATGACGTAATTACACGTCATCTCACATACAATATTAACAATTTTTGAAACTTATTAATTTTGAAAAAAAAAATTTGTGTTTGTGGGACTTTCGAGGTAAACGTTTCGTACTGTCTTTTCATAGACTGCTATATGTTTCATGACGCAAAAACTACCCAATAGTACAACTTTTGATCATTTTACAGCTCATGATCCTACAAGGCTGCTATGAAAGAGTCAATAAACTGACTTTTGTAGGTAAAATTATTTTTTTCTATAAATATAAAAAGATTCGAAATTCTAGACTCGGAATTCTAGATTCGAAATAAAGTATTCTAGGATATCCTAGAATACCTAATTATTCTGTAATGTGCATCCCTAATTTTAGTTAACAAATTCGGAAAAAACCTAATTTATATTCGTACCGAAGAGTAAGTCCCAAGTAAAACTGTCCCTATTATCAAATCCAAGTTAGAGCGAATCTCCACTGCTTGTATTGTGTAATATTACTTGCATGCTAAGAAAAGTGTATCCATTAATAATTCATTAGTAATTTAAACTGTCCATGTTACAATTAAATCTACATTATTTAACCTTTTCTCCCACTCGTAGGTCCCATGCATTGCTTCCACATACTTCTCCACTCATGTATACCAACCTTATACATGTGGATGAACAGACTTGTATCTATTGACAATAACACAACTTTATCATCAAGTGGAATCCTCATGAATTATAAACTTATGTTTGGAACAATTATGGAGATGGCAGCAAACTATATATCCATGTATGTTATGTGTTTTGTATAGAACAAGAACAAAATTATGTGTAATGTGTTAAAATTGTATAAAGTTGTGAAAAAATTAATCACCCTTAAGAAATATGCAGTCGATCCTACGATCAAACTATTCAAATACTAATACAGTATTACAATTTAGTATTTTTTTGTTTCCGCTATTACATGATTGCTCTTCTGCTTTTTTACTGTTGCCAAACGATTTTAAGTTTAAGCCAAGCGCTGCTATCAAAAATTAAATGAAAATAAAACAATGTTATCAATCAGGTTTTTGAAATCACCTGACAACCAAGAAATGGAAGATAAAAATTCAAGTCCAATCAATAAAGTTATGGAGAACACATGGATTGCTTATTTGAATCTTTGTTATGCTTGTATTAGAACTAAGAAAGAACCTCTTGCTAAATTAGGTTGTTCGTGTTTACGGTAAGTATGATGTGTGTGTTAACTGTTTTATGTATTGTGCAAAAAGTATTTGTGTGTTTATGTAATACTGTAACATGATTATATGTTATGTAATGCTGAAAATCATTTTTATGTTTTCAATTTAGAAAATTATTTTATGTAGAACATTTCTTCCATAAAAAGCATCTTTTTGCCAGAAATACTAATGTAGGGATCATTGTTTCCTACAGTCACATGATCAGCAGCAACTCCAGTCACATGACTTCACGCATGATCGACGATCTATGCACCAGTTTACCACATGCAGTGAATGAATGTCTTGCTCATCTTAACAATATTACATCCATGTATGAAGGTAGTAGTGGGGTGCTGGATGCAATGACAGTTGAAGTACAGGACACTGGGACACAGTTCTGTGATGGTTCTTTGCTATCTAGGGTAATATAGAACATCTCAGTAGTTTTTATGTTTTTTTTTAATTCTATCAGTATATTTTATGGTTCAGCTTTGGGGATTATTGATTAAAATGTGTTTTTTTATAACCAAATTGGGTGTTTTTTCTGTAATCTTGTTGGTACACTGACATTTGAAACCGTTAGTTCTTTTTTCTTAAAATATTACCATTTTGAACTTTTGAACAGATATTCCAGGCTTGTTCAAATATTGCTCCATCTCAAAAGTTTAAACACCAAGAAGTTACAATTATCAACCAATCATCTGATGAACAACATAAGTGAGTGTTTAGGTTATTTATATCTTACTTATAAATATACAAAATCTTCAATGTTGTTTTCTATGTGAGTGAGGTCTTGCAGCGTGACATGTAAAGAACATGAGATTTAGGCCAGAATTGGTCTATTACACCAATCTGTTCAGTATTAGAAAGCATATAACTTTTTGCATTTTTTTGTTTTTACATTTTTCAGAACACCACTTTGTGAACTAGCATGCGATATCTCATCCACTCAACTATTAACTCAATGCATTGAACTATTATTACTTGGTGATGAAAAAGTAGTGTGGGAGTCTGCATCAAGTGTGACAGCAACCTCTGCAAGTAACCAACATGCTGCATCAGGTATGAAGGAATATAATATAGTGGGGTGAAAAGAGACATCTTTTCATTCTATATTCTCGTCCCATTTGGTCGTAAACAAAGAACATTCAAAGCATTATAAAACCGTATCCTCATGGCTACCATAGACTGTTGTTATTTGTTTAAAACACAATCAGGATATTTAATTAAGTACAACAACTTAATTATTCTATATATAATAATACTTTAATATTTCAAATACACCCAGGCACCACATCTCTACATTCAACTACTGAAGGTGACGCACCAAATTGTAATGAAAAAACTGATAGAAAGAATAATCAAAGCTTGCTCTACTATATGACTTCAACACAGGTAAAATAACACTTGTGACTAAAAAGCGAAGGTTGAAAGAAAATACCAACGAAAATTAAAGTTTGTGTATTGAAAGAAATGCTCAAAAAAGAAGCTGTTTCTTTATTGAAACTTTAGTGGTACCCTTTAGATCACATTTGAGCATCTCTATCTACATACATATTTTCATAATTTGTTGATATGCCCCTTTCATGTAAATCTTTTCAGGTGCATGAACTGACCAGCATTGTCGCAAAAGTTTATATTTCTGCTCGAAACTTTGACTCGATTCCTACTTTACAACGTCTTGTGCAGAAACTTGCAAAGTTTTATACTCCTGCTCATTTATACCAGGTAAATTTGATATTATAACAGCATAAGAAGCTGTATGTGGTACAGTTTCTTATGCTGTGCATGTTAATTGTACCAAAGGTGACAGATTTCTGCAAGCTCTTGTAACTGCAGCGTTTGTATTAAGACTTTTAATCTTAACTTCCAAGATTTAACAAGTTACCTGTTAGATGGCAGACAAAACATCCATAATACACTACTTTTTTTCATACCAGATGAGACGTTGAAAGATTATTACATTACGCCCGGTAGCAGAAGTAACAGAGCATTAACAAGTTACGTTGTTATTTTCAGTTCACTTCCAGCACGTTCAAGACATACCTACGTATCATCTTATCCATATGTTGCCAATCCCTTACAACACACAGCATTGATTCCACTAAGTTCACTCCCTCCCCTGCTTCTTGCTTTGTTCGCAAATCCAACTCTCTTCTTCAAGTGGAAAACATTCTTCCAAGCTCCGGTAACAGCAAACTGAGACTCTACAATGAGCTTAAAAGTGATTCCATGAACACTGCTTCTGACTCTGGCCAATATTTTAGCAACAAATGGCCATATGAAGCTTTGTATTGCTTATTGCTTGAGATATGCCAACCTTGGATTGCATGTGCTAATGTAACCTCACCAAGCAACGACTCTTTGCTGCTATTGCAACAATCGCCAACCAAATCAACGGTTTCCAATGTTTCAAGCAGTGATACTGAAGAAATACAGAGCCCAGTTAAGGAATCAGTGAAACCTGACACCGAAGAAAATGCAATCAACTTTGATTACATGACCTATGTTAAAAAATCTGACATCAAAGGTAAGAATGTGTTTTAATATTTTCCATAAACGGAAACTGCAATTATCATCTATTTTTTTTCTGCAGATACAAGTAGCACTGGGCTTCCAAAGCAGGTTAGTACAGTTTATACTGCTGTTAATCAATATTAAACCGGTATTATATTCATTTATTCTTACAGCCACTTACACAATCATGGATGGACAAACGTGTTTATAAAGTTGCCGGCCAGAAAACCATTGGTTTGTTAGTGAGTGCATATAAGAAACACAAGCAAAAGCAAGGAGCAACTACTATAATTAATCAGGTAGTTATATATATCCATTTTAACAACCTTTATTCAATAACCCTACTTGTAAGTAGAGTGACACTAATAATTTTATTAATGTTTTTGCAGAACCCAGTGTCTAGTAACCATAGCAACAATAATGCAACAATTGAACACCAATTAGATGAAAGCTTTTCTACTCTAACTTTGCCTGCTGATAATAAATCTGTTGAACACGAGGTGAATAGATGTAACTTATTTTATTCTTATATGGCAGGCAACAACATTCATTATTACAAGGGTGTTCTGTTTTACAAACCTCATGCCTACTGTTACCATGTATGTAACTTTGTGCTAAATTATTTCTTTTTTTTATCAGTTTAAGGTGTGTTGTGTTAGGATTAAATGTATATCTATATCTATATATATATATATATTTATTTATACATATTACATGATTACACTTTTTTCACAGATGTGGACCAATACTGTCATAGCAACTTTGCGGTTACTGATCTCTGCCCCTGATTCTGTTCTCAGCAAATTGCTTCCAGTTTTGTACCAACCTCTTGCGACATTAGCCACCAATTCCAAGGACTCACAATCCCCCAATAGTAGTAGTACAGAGATTGGTAGTATGTTTCACACTTGGTTGCTCAGAGTAGGCGATTTGTGCCAAATTTTGACCGCGCATGATGCAGTTGAATAAACTATGCATTTTTTTTCAAGACCAAATATTCTGTGGTTGGTACAGTTTTGTAAATGCTTTCGATTTTCTGCTGGAAATTTTTATCAGGTGTTGCACCAAGATCAAATTTATACACAGATTATTATCAAATACTGCTGCCAAGATTTTCTAAGATGCAGTTTTCCTTGCACTTTTTTACTTTATATTCTGAAACTCATTATGGGTGCTGCACCCTGTTTAGTTCTGTGTTGTTCCGTCCTGTAAATTCCGAATTCTGTGTTTCTTTGCAAAGAACTTAGTGTAGTGCAATATTTTATTGTAGTTTTTCAAGTGTGTTGTCTGTGCAATTTATTTGTATTTGCTATTTCTTCATGTTGTTGTTTTTAATGTTTTGTAATCATGCAGTTGACTTAGAAAGTGTATTGTAAGAGATAAAATAATGTTGGTTTTGTAATTGTCAACAAATAGAGACATATGTTACAATTTAAGGTGTGTTCTAGATTGGTGTTTGAGGTGTATTTATTTAGGTAGCCTATGTTATAGTATGGTGCCATACCAAATAAAAAGAGTTAATTATCCGTTCCCATTCACACGTGCAAGGATAAGCACGAAACTTTAATTTAAAGTTTTGTGAATGAACACATAAATTAGGATCCAATAAACCAATTCGTAATTATGTATTTAAAAAGTAGAGACCCTGCATGGAGCTAAAATAAAGAAGTTGCAGTCGCTCTTTTTGCTATCTCCCTTGTAGGTAGAAAAAGGCAATCGAGAGAAAACGCAGGAAGAAAGTAGAAAATAATAGGGGTCAAATATCGCGACGAATTCCAAGGAACAATTACAAATGGTACCAAGGTGTTAAGTAATTGCAGTTAGAATGTAGTTCATATACATGTTCACTTGTTTATTTTGATATTTAAGTTGAGGTTATGCGTCATCAGTTTGTTAATTAAATTATTTTAATATTTAACTCATATTGTTATTAAATTTAAAAAAAAATGTTCGTGTGGTTTGACTTAAAATCGGTTCATGATAATGATATCGTAACCGTTTTACAGACGTGAGTTAAGTCTTGTAAGACATCATGTCGTTTGTCCCACGTCTCTTATGGGCACGAACTCATGGTAAGTATATAAAATGTAATATGACAGTAAACTGAAACATAATTATACTAATACTGCATGTTATACACTACATACTTTTACAGCCTTATTGAAGAAGCCAATCATCACAAGAGTAAGAGGATATGCTGATTGGATCAAACCAAACTTTGCAGGGGGGCCAGCTAAACCACATGGTAATTTAATATGATTATTATTAGTTTATTACATCGGCTGCATATTCGTATGTAATTTCACAAGTTCTACAAGAATTCCATTTTTTAATGTTGCAAGCTATGATCTACTTTCTGCCTTGAGTTTTCTAACTTGTTGTTCCACCTAATTAGAATGGAGCAAGTTTGTGAGACAGTCGTTGTACACAGATGGAGAAAAAATTGTCGCATTTGGATTGATTGGGCTCAGTAAATATGTTTTTTTCATGTGCTTTATTATTATGCATTTGTAAAGTGGTCTACTTAATCAAGGTTATGGTAATTATATTACAAATAACTTGTTGTAGGGACACTAACTTAACGACATAATCAACATAACATCTTGAACTTTTAACTTAGTTTACAAGTCAATATACTTTTCTGCACAGACCTTTATATTATGTTAAACTCTTAGCTCCCATATTTCTGTGGTATGCCTGGTTCCACACAGACAGTTACCAAAGAAGAAGAAAGACTTGTCATCAAAGGCTTAATACTGAAGTTTATTACCCAAGTAAATTTGTTTTGTATTATTTATTATAGACTTTATAAAATCAGCAGTGTATGTATGAGATACCATTTTCTTTCTAAATTTAGTAAGACTGTTTCTTAACAAGACCAGCTAAACATAAATAATGGTAGTCAAAAGGTTAAACAATGCCCGTTGAGTTATGACTAAATATGCTCGCATTAGCAAAACCTTGGGATATTGTACTATGAGAGTATTGTAAGTAAAAACAGTGGGCCCAAATTCCAAAAGTATTGATAAACATCTCGAAAGTATACCTTTTGTTCATTGATAAATAAACTGTGATAACATTAAGTAGTAATATAATGTCTTTAATTCCCCTGTCATGTGTTGATAACCACAAACCACACATGCATTAGAATGTAAAATATTTCACCCAATTTAAAATGCCAAGTCCTTTGCTGCATTAAACCCATTTGATTCGTTTTTTACATTTCTTTCAGGTGTGAAACGTGATGAGTCTTGATTGATCAAATTTTGTTTTCATTCTCTTTATTTCATAAAACAAAAATTGATGTGTTCAAAATTCAATAAAGGTTATATCTGTACATTTGTTCTTGGTTTGGTTTTCCCTAAAAAGAGAGTTTTTAGCCTTTTATTAAGAAGTTTATAATGCAGGCTATGGTTCCTTTCCGATTATTGTTTAAACATAGCATATAAAATGTGCTTCTGCTAAAACACTTTACAAACGCAAATATTGTCCCCGATAAATAGTCGTCACGCTATAGTGAGTTTGGTTGTCCCAGTAATTTCCAACGCTTAGTTGGTTCGCCGGTGCTGAGTAAACACGTTCAAAATAATTTCTTGGTCGCGTTTGAGCAGTTTTTAAGCTGTAAACGCTGCAACAGAATGAATTCGGACGTGTCTTACCTGAAACATATAATACCGAATCATGGAAAATCTTTTAATATCGGCACAGTGGTTTTACCAACGGCGTCAATGCAGAGAATCGTAACTTCAATTGCTACGAAGGTTTGTAACAAACTTTTTAACATACATAGGTAAACGTTCATTTGTTGTACGAACCTTTTATAATATTATGTCAATATACTGAAAAGGTGTGCAAAGTAGACAAAAATGTGTGCCCCAAGATTGCCTACAAAAACATGCAGTGCCCAATATGCAAAAGGATAACAAGAACTAAATATTCCCAAACACACAGGTGACACAGCTCTTGATTGGTTCATATTCAAATAAAACAACATTTAGCCATCACTCGAATTCAGAAGATCCAAGTTCTGCAGATACTGTTGTATTTGCAAAAGAAACACTTACAGCTTTGCAGAAACTTGTTCAGGTATGTGTTATACAGTTTTTCAATAATTGTGTTGTATAATGAAACGTTTGTAGTTAAACCACCTTAACATTTTATAAAGCTTCATGACCATTTTTATAAAATAACAATTGCAATAGAGTCACCATTGCCTAGCATTGATATTATTTCATGCTTTATAATTGGGGCATCATGAAAAAAATGATGCACTGCAGAATAAAATTTCAGTATAAAAATGTCTCTTGTTTACAAAATCCCATTGCTTCTTGAGCCAATACCTAAACAAACACTTTATTGTAGGTGACAAATAAAACAACCGAAAAGGTTTATGGAGGTGACCATGGTGTGTTGGAAGAAATAGATCAGGCTGGTCAGAACTTGTTAATTGCTGGGGAGAAAATGCTTTTAACTTGCCAAGTTCCTGTAAATACATTAATTGTTGCAATTTTTCAATAAATATTCTTTGAACGTCTCATCTTGTATGAAAAAATAATTATCTGATAAAGTTTTGCTGGATGGTAGTTATTTACATGCCTAGTAGCATAGGTAACAGAATACTTTTTCAATAGTTTAGCATAAAAACTATTGTTTTGCAGACTTTTCTCTCAGAAAACTCTTCCAATCCTCAGTTAAGCATAACTGATTCTGTAACAAAGTGCTTTCAGGTATGCTTTTATCAGTGTAATATAATATTAATTTAGATGAATTTATAAACTGTAATACCGGTAACGGAAGTAAACATTTGTAGGCGTAAGGAACTGGTGCTACGAAAACTTACCAGACAAAAATCAAGTCCAACCTATTGTTGTATAAAAGATATCTATTTTGCCTAAATGACATCGTCAGTCTCTTCTTCAAATAGAATCATATATGTGTGTGTTAATATATGTTTAAATTTGTAGTGTCTAGTGATCCTACTGCTATGTGTTGATAATGCTGCTGTGAGGAAAATCATTCACAAGTCAAATGAAACCAATATATTGCTGCATAACCTTGCTGCTGCTAAATCAATGGAACAACTAGTTGGTAAGTAAGATTAATGGTTTATTCATGTTAGCTAACTATTATTTGATCAAAGCTAACTATTTTAAAAATGATTGTTTATGCTTCTCTGGAAGATCTATTTATGTAATAGCTCATTGGGTGTTTTTTTTAGATAAAAAAGGGTCAGTCTTAGTTAAGATCCTTACAATTAAAAATTCTTGCCAAAAGAGGACATAAAACCTTAACCTATCACCCAACAACTCAATAACTGAAGACTGAACTATACAGTTGTTTGGTGTTAGTGCAATAAACCATGTTTTAATGCCAGAAAACTTCGAAAAATTTTCTTCTTCTGTTGTCGAACTACACGCTGCTGCAAACAAACGATGTTCTGATCTTGTTTCTTCTAAATCCCGAACAAAAATGCAACGTTCTGTATCTGCATTAAAGCATTCCATGCCCATGCTTGCTACAGCACTTAACATGGCTATCAAGTACCCACATAATGATGAAGCTGTTTCTGCAAAGGAATTTGCAGTTGTTCAGGTAAAGATTTTCCAAAACCTAAGTAGGTAGGACTTACAGAATACATTCCCCAAAATTATGTCAGTGTGTTTTCTTATGTATTGATGTTGGTTAAGCAGCTTTACTTTTGTCTAAAGTTTTTTTAAAAGTAATTTTTACGATTAGCAATAGCCTATTTTTAACCACTATCGTTTTGCCGCTAACTCCAATTTTATTGTTTTATTAATTTCAATAATTGGATTCTTGGTACTGTATTTAAAGAGATAAATAAAATTTATCTGATGCTGCTCCACCATTCTGTTGTATGCGGTAACTAAACAACATTAAATCATGTCTGTTTACATTAGGTTCGCAAAAGTATCCATGATATAGTGGAGATAATAAAAGCAAGGCCTGGCCATGTTTTATCTGAGGGGGAAGAAATTGGTTTGTTTATTGCTCACGTACAATCACTTGACAAAATGCTTCGACCTGAGAACAGGAATGAGTTGGTCTGCCTTGAGCTGGAAACCACTGTTCAATCTTTGGTCCATCATATTATGCTACTATCTTCATATTTAGTGCAGTAAGTGTGTTGAAATTTATTGGTTATTATTTTCTATTTAGTTGAATTAATATTGATGGTATATGGTTAAAATCTTAAGTAGTATTAAAGTAGTTCATCTTGAGTTTTGCTTTGGGTTTGCTCATTTTTATGCAATTACTAAATTTATAATTGCTAGAAATAGCTAAATAAACCACCTTTGGTGACATTTTTAAATATTCCTAAAGGTTTTATCAGTAATTCATAAGTTTTTTCATATCTGCTATACACTATATAGCAGTAGATTATCATAAACTTGTAAAAAGACATTTTACTGTAATACTGTGCTGATTACTGAATTACCTAAAGATTTTTCTAAATATAGATTTCCAGAACTTAGTAAAAGCTCTGATCACCTTGTTGAAGAAAGTAAGAAGTTTATTGAATTGAGTTGTGTAATCAGCAAGCTCTCATCTTCCCTTTCGTCAAGTTTTGCATCCGATGTTAGTGAAGAGGATTCTTCCGAGTTTGGAGCAGTTTGTCGGATCGTGAGAGGGAAGTTGAAAAGCTTGAGAAGATCTGTGGAGTCCTCTGTATCCTCCTTGTGTGTACTTGCATTCGCAATGACCACAGAACCTGTTCAAAAGCTGGTTCAAGTGTTGACCGAAAATAGGGGTTGGGGATTTGATCTAAACACACTGGAGGCATCACTGGAAGCTTTTAATGTTCATTGTAATGAAGTGATGGAAGCTGCAAAGTTTGCTAGCTTTTCCGCATCAAGTGCTTATTTATATCAGCAGCTACAACATGCAGTTTCTTCATTTCAGTTGGCAACTGAAAAATTGACTTCTCTGATACATGATCGGAAGAGGGACAATGTTGGTGAAACCATCACCTCACTTGAAGCAGACTGGATTGAAGCCGTGAAATTTGTAGTCAAATCATGCGCAAAAGCACTCAGTCTTACTGAACTCACAAACTCTATAGAAAACAATGTGTTCAGGTATTTTTTTACAACATTAGGTTTTTAAGCATCATATAATTTTTGCATCATATAATTTTTTATATTTTTGTAGGGATTTTGACAGGTGTAATGAAGACATTGTGAACTTAGATGATATAATGTTGTCCAAGCATGCTATTTTTATCACCGGCAAGTCTAAGTTTCTTCTGTTAGTTGCCCAATCTGTTGTGGAAGACAGCACCAAACCTTTGTATAGGAACGGTGTACTTGCACATGTTAAACAACTAGGAGAGGTAGTATTATTATTTAGTTAATCTTATACGAGTTTTACTGGCGTACATTCTAGGACCCATGGCGTGCCACATTGTGGGATCTCATCCACATAGAATAGAATCGAATTTTATAGGGTAAGGTCCTGCAACACATTTCATGCTATAGGACCTGAGATATAGGCCATCGGTATCTCGAATAAAATCTGGTATTCTCAGTTACAATATAGGCAAGAACCACATAGCTATGCGCCTATGCCTATGACATGGGAAAAAGACTTATCCTGTGTAAAATTTCATGTTTATTAATTCGTTAAGCGCTTATTCATTTTAAAATATTTTAAATGAGACTTGCTTTACATCAAAAAAAGTGACAAGACAAAACCAAGAAAAGGTGTGGTCAAACAGGACTTCAAATACATTAATGTGTTACAGGGCATTGCTCAATTCACAGCAAGCAGCAATCAACTTATTGTAGATATGGCTTGTCTATCTTCTCAAGAGGCATTCCTGGCTTCAGCATCTGTGTTAAAATCACGTATTTCTGCCACGAAAATTGCGCTTTTAACTGAAACTAACCACCCCGATATAACAAGCTATGATAGATTGGGACTCAGAGATTTTTCAAACAAGTCTGATTTGTGCGGTAAGTCTTTTCGAAAAAATATTGTGTTTTTGATGGAATTCATACTGTTTATTTATACCCTGAATGTATTAACTGCCTCAACCCAGCTGTCACTAATAGGTTATTCAAATTATCTCCCAAAAAACAATTGAAAAAAAATCCCAAAAGAATAATCACCCACAAAGTAACATACATGGTAACCTTTAAGCTGACACAAGGTGTATAAAACAGGACCTGTGCTTTAACGACTGTCATCTTCCGGCCAGGCGAAGATAAAGCAGGTTACATTCATTTATTCATGCAATAATATGCAGTTTAAGTAGTTTTTGGGTTTAGTGTTTCACAATCTTTAATTTTCTAGGAATGATTAGCAACATGCACATGCTCAACAGTAAACTGGCAGCACTGGGTTTTGAAGCAGAGACTTCCCCAATAAGATTCATGAATGATCAAACAGAAAAAGATTCATCTTTTCATGATGTTGATGACCTGCTTGCAACTTCAGGGTAGGAAATAATAACCACTAATAACTTCGTACGACCTCAAAGTTGCTCATCTGAAGCAGTTGTATTTTACTTATATTTAAGTTTGCATATCATGGATTATAGAGACGGACAATATTGTCTTGTTAATTAGAAACTAAAGTGTTGTGCCAACTTTACTGAAAATGCTTTTTTACACCTTTCCATACACAATCATATCATAGTGTATTCTGATAAATACTACATTTTAAACAGGCCTGATGTAGATATACCAACTGCTAAAGCCAAAGAATCAACTGACCTTGTTTCATTTGGTAATGGATTGCTACCTTTAGCTGAAGATTTGTTAACCCAATATAAAAAAGATGATAAACATACAGATATTTTAAAACAGGTGATTAATTAACATTACTAATATGTTATATATGCTCTTGCTGCCAGGTACACTTAGAGTCTGAAAGAGAACTGGCAATCTAATATTTTTGATTCTAAATAGATCCATGTTTCGTCCACCCTATATTGATATATAATCAGAGTATGTCATCTTTCGATGGGTGTCTTGTTCAAGTTATTTCCATATCTACAATGGTAGCAGTCTCGAGCCTTAAACTCATATCTTCTGGGCTGCAGCAGCAATCCTGATGTGCCCAGACTTCTCAATATTTTTACATATATAATGCTTTTTTATGACTTTAAAATCTATCCACAGCTAGAAGCAATGCATCAAGTTGTTGATGAAATTGCTTCATCTTCAGCATCTTGTTCCCAAGCTTCTACATTACAAGTTGAAAACGTGGAAAAATCACCTTCTTTTACAGATGATGTAAGTTTGGTGTCTAATGATATATTGAGATCGCCAATATGTTCAGCTTGGTTAATATCTGCCCTTAAAGTGTTTCTACATGCCTGTATTACTTAATTTCTCCTTATGTTAAAATATTTAGGTAATAATCTAATTCATTTAGGCTGTGTAATTGTTTTGTTATTTTGTCCGAAATTCCATCTGAAAACTGGACTGTATGCACAGTGATGCCTTGTTTCTTATTTTCAGTCCACTTCAAGCAGTACACCCCTACATAAAGCCATACTGCTATGGAAGGAATCTCTTAATGAATCACTAAGCATTATCCAAGTCCACTTTGACCTAAATGAAGGTGACAGTGTTGACAAATCAAGTTTATCTTCCCCATGTTTTGCTTGGTCCAATGCTGCTCATGCAATACTTGGGGCAGCACTGAAAATTTTCCCACTTCAAGCTACTTTCTTCAAGCGTTATTTCTCACTTTCTGGAGATGTAACTTGTGATACAATCAAAGAAAACAAGACCCCACTACTTAAGCCTAACGAAGGGTTAGTAATGTTCATACGTACCACTGAAACGCTACGAGTTCTCCTCAACGACGTAGTGTATCTTTACAACAAGGCAAACGCAAAAAGTTTGCCCCACAATTCTGATTGTGAATCCACATCAAGTGAGGTTGGGGATAAAGTGCAGAAACTCCTCACAGAATGCAGGAATGTTTCATCTGATGTTACAGCTACCAGAAAGGTGAAATTTATTATAAAGCATTAAAAGACGCAGAAATTTTTGTAAAAAACAAAAAAAAATGTAAAAATGGTTAAAGAGCTCAACTATTTTTTCTAAAAAAAATATTTTTGTAATAAAAGGTAAACGTCCTAAACTGTAAAAAATAAAAAATATATATTTGTAAAAAAGGTAAAAGACCTAAACTATTTTTAGGATCTGCAAAAAAGGATTGAGAAAACAGACATCAAACATGAAACTAATCAAGTTGAAATTTCTTGGATTCATGTTTTGTGTGTTGCCTGCTCTGCAAAAGTATGTGTTATTACTCTTTGATTACTGTTAATGTCTAACATAATGTGATTTTAGGGCAAAAAAATGTTGGAAAAAGAAGCACTTTTGAAAAAGTTTTTTGTTGGTTATGCCTATCAGTCTGTCACCAAAATTCAACCTTAAAAATACATAAATATTTCATAACTTTCTATATCCTATATGCTATATGTATAAAGTGTAGTAAACCTCATACCTATTTTTCATACACCAGTTGCACAAGTTATCATCGCAAGTTGACACAGTCACATACATGGTGCTTGGGATTCGTAAAATAGATCTTCCTATCTCGAACCTGTGTAGTAGCGATAGTGAAGATTATCGAAGGAAGATCCACAGTTTAAAGAACTCAACATTGAGGAAGACGGACCAAGTGATGAATTCTTCTTCTTTGGAACCAGATGAATTATCCAAGGTTTGCTTTCTCTTTAAACGTGATATATTGGGTTATGAGATTAACATAGCGATTTTGTTTTGGGTTATGAGTGTACCATAGGGATTTTGTGTAAGTATATTGTATGTAATGTGTATCATATTCAATATGATATACAATCTGTTTATTTTTCCTTTATTTAAAATTTCAGCTTCGTAAAGTTGTTAGCAGAATAGAAATAACATGTTCAAGCATCGAGAAAGGTTTGGAGTTTCTTGAAAATCAACGAGGGGAAAAGTGAGTGTTTGGCTCACTGTCATGTAATTTGTGTGTTTGCAAATCATTTTTCCAACATATGTTTCTGTTATACAAAAACTTTATAATAATATTATTAATAATAACTTTATTTGTCTCTTCGGTTACGGTAGCTAAGGTTTAGCAATATTTAAATCGAAAAGACAGAATATAGCGACAAAGCTTAAAAAAATACTTGCATTTAGTTTGAAAAAATTATTTTAACAATTTTAAATATGTTTTTTTGCAGACTATCTAACACTGAATTACGTGCAAAAAATGCATTTGTGCTGAGTCATGTTATGTTCTTGCATCAGCGATTTCTGTTGGAAGTTTCAAGACTTTCACTCGTAGTAAAAAGTCTTAACAAAATTGCGAAAACATCAAAAGAAAGAACAGGTATAAATGCGATGCAACTTATGCATTCATATTTCGGGCTATTTGGTAATATTGCTCAATGTATGTAACTTGGTCTAATTTTGAAAATATTTGGAAATGTTTGTGAACAGATTCAGTCAAGGCGGACAAGCAAACGTCATCTGGGGTTTCCCCTTCAGTGATACAAGGTCAGTTAAAAATCATTAGACTTAAATTTTTATTATTCAAATTTGTGTTCCTTAGAAAATATTGGTGGAGCATCATTTGAGCAACGACTTGCTGTGTTGACAAGAGAGAGAAAAAATAGGGAGAAAGATTTGTTTCTTCTTTTATCTGATATTGATAATGAGGTTTCACCAGCAAGCACCACTCAAAATCTAATTCAAGGTAAAAACATATTTATAATAGGGTGGGGAAGAATTTCTTGTTTCATTTGGTAGTAAACCAAGAACCTTCAAAGAATTTTAAAACTGCATCCTCACGACTCCCATAGACCATTGTTAACTGTTTAAAACACAATCGGGATATTTGGATATTATGTGCTAAAGGTGTCCCGTCTTCCCCCACCCTACTATATAATTTAGTTTTTTTATAATTTGCAAGACATTTTTAGTTCAACCTATACATAAATTACAAAGTGAATTACCTACAGCTTAATTTTCAGAAGCAAAACCGCTCGAGACAGAAAAAGAATCTTGCCCTAATGAAAGTGAATGCTGATATATAACTATGATATAATGTTTTATGTTTCTAATCTTGTATGGGTGAGGTCCTACAGTGAGACACGCCAGGGGTCTTGGGATTTAGGCCTTAGTTTTTTTATTATACTGGTGGTTTAAATTACAATATAAAGTATGCTGTACCATGTTAATGCTTTTAAATATTTTAATCTGTTTGTTGCTAAAGCTGTTGTAGTATTTTAATGCTCTTAAATATATTGTTTTTGTACTGTGACCTTAAATCGCCTTTAATCGCACACATCATTTGTATCATTATGTATTCAATTTATCATGTTAGTTGTTGTATCTTACTATCTTTATAGTGCACTGAACTTCATTTCGTACTTTACACATCAAATATATATAAGCCCGGTGAATTCGAAATGACGTATGCATGTAAACAGATTATATGACCCAGTTATCTTGCATTAGTAATCTATTAATGCCTTGTTTACTGGCTGGGTTCGATGTCGCGTTTGCTTAGTTGAGAAATGCAAGTTCAGCTATAACTGCACATCACTGTACGCCCGCCAGTCTCACCGCAATAACAGATGCAGTTACACATATAACTAACAGGAGTTCTGTTATCATTCAGCGTATGGTTCTATAGATCGTCTATTAACTTTCTTAGACAGTTGAGCAGTCTGTGCTGAACGGACCTCATGAATATTGTAAAGAATGTGTTTCTTCTGATTGGATTCATATCCGCTGCTGGAGGTACATAGGATTGTTAATTATCAATTATTGACTAAGGTTAAAATTTTTTACGAGTTTAGGTGCCAACTTGGAAAGCGTGTACCCATCCTATGCTGCTCATGCCACGCCGTTCTTTAACCACCTGGACCGGAATTCTGATGGACTTTTAACAGCAGATGAAGCAGCTGGCAGACTGCGAGTATTCTTGACCACACAGAATGGTAGTAGTTCGCTGTATGAGTGGTAGTTCATAGTTTTTTTGCTGTAAAATGAGCCAGTAGCGATGTTTGTATCATAGTATAAGCGTGTATATATTTGGCTGCTGTATTGTTTCAGGTATTTTACCCCAAATCGAGGAATATGACTGGGATAACCTTCCTGAGTTCGTAATGCCGAATGTCGAGGGATTTCCAATTATGTTAGAGGTGAACTTACTAACTATCTGCTATTTAATAATGGAATGAATGTAACTTTTTCTTCCTCGTGTGGTCGGTCAAAGTCAGTTGTTATAATATGAGTGTTCTGTTTCATGCCGCACACCGTACTCGCTGGCGAGTTACCACTAGTGTAATATAGTAGGGGGGAAGACGGGACACATTTAGCATTAAATATTTGAACATCCGGATTTTGTTTGAAACAATTACCAATGGTCTGTGAGAGGATACGATTTTATAATTCTTTGATTGTTCTTTGCTTACAACCACATGGGACGAGAAAATAGAATGAAAAGGTGACCCATCTCCCCCACCCTACCCACCTTAGTTTATTCCATTACAAGAACTACCGTACACAGGAGTTCGACAGCAACCTGGACGGAATGCTCTCCAAAGAAGAAATGACGACGGTCACGAAAGATGCGGTTGTTGTATTTTATTGGCGAGTCGACCACACTCACACTAAAATATTGGTCGGTTGTGACATCGTCAGGAACCGGTTATTGGACATGCAGCAAATATTCAACTTCGCAACTTCGCTCATTCGTACTATTTACGCCAAACTAACATCGTTTTTTTAAGCTGCAATTAATAACAGAGCAATGTCGTGTTTACGTATCACTATGTAGATTTAAAATATATTTCAGCTGTACAGATTGTTGTATAGTAGAATGGAGGAAGATGAGACCCCTTTTATTACCATTTTGTAGTAAACAAAGAACATTTAGAAAGTTATAAAAAATTGTATCTTCACGACTTACATAGACCATCCTTAATTGTTAAAAACACCATTAGTATTTTTAGATACTCTATGGCCTATGCGAAAAGTGTCCTGTCTTCCCCCACCCTGCTATATTGTGTTTTTGTTTGAGCTTTTTTCCGAAATAAATGTTGATTAATATTTATCACTGTTGTTTTTGCAAAAATATTGGTTTATTTATTAAAAAAAGGAAGTAACAACACGAGTAAACAACTTCTCGACCTGCGTAAGGTGTAAGGGCATATAGTTATGCGACGGGCTTGACCAACGAAGCATGCAATTCTAGAAAGCAAGTTCCTGCATAGGCTACTCAGTATTATAAAGGTCAAGGTTATCGGAAGCTGTTTATCGTTTTAGATGATTTATATTTTAGCCTATACATACAGAATAACTTATGCCTAGTCGCTATGATTTGTAGTTAAGACTATTTTCTCCGATTAGTGCCGGTTTGCCGCCCTCGCTTTAAAGTCTGTTCTGAGGCTCTGTAAGTTTTTCAAAGTAATTTATATTCCTCGCTTTACGTTTTCAACTGATTAACCCCGTTGTTGTGTGATTGCATCATCTCTCGACAAACACGCCACAATCCAGTAGCATAGCATGTAGAACGCACGAAAGGTGGATTTCAGATTAAATGTCCTGTTCTGTGCATCATTAGGCCAGTGCATGTTACTACATGTGTCAGTTAGAGAAAGGCTGAGTTATATAAATATATATTGGCCCCTCAATGCAAACCTTTTTCCAGGAAGCAATGACAGTCAAATTACGTCATTGTGGCTAATGTATGGCTACTATTGATTAATGTTGTGACGCGGCCGATTTGGCTGCGCACGTTTTTGCTTAGTAACTTCTACCATGGCCTACTCAATACACGGCCTAGGAATACACCGAAACTGCTCAGAAAATAGGAGGCCTATTGACGCGAATAATGCCCATTATAATACATTGTTACGTCACGGTTTTATGAATGGATTTTGCTGTCTGGCTGTAGTTTTTGCATCAAATAACAGTTTATTTACCATTCCCGGTTAAATTACCTTATTTTTCGGGTTATTTTGTCAACATCTTATATTTTTTATAAATGTTTAAGCATGACTGAACAGATAGGAGTTACTTTTAACCACGTGCGGCATACAAGTAAGTTTTACCGACAGTTTAGTTTGGCTCAGTCGCTGAGTGAAAATAGTATTTGGCTTAAAACAGAAGTTTTTTAAGACAGCCTATGCATATCTAGCAAAACAACACCGCAGTAACAACAAGTAAGTTAATTGATATGTCCGTTGTGGACTTTTAAAACCGGTCCTTAAAAACAATATAGGATATTGGATAAACACAAGCATCAGCCTTTTGTCTCAAGGTGCTTATGCCTTGATCTGTCCTGCTGCTCATAACCCATTTTCTACTCGAGGTTTTTTTTTGTTAGAGCAGGACAGAGGCTCTTCCTTAAGGTCAAAAAATGGGTCATACAGCACATTATAAATTAAGACTGTATAATACAAACAAACTCACGATAGCCTCCCTTCGTACTTAAGTGTTGTGTCTAACTTTAGACCTTTGTCGTTGTTTAAATTTGACTAGTCTTCCTTCCTGAAGATCTTCTTGCCACTTCTTCATGATCATAACATGCACAGATGGTACCCTTATCCAAATATTTTTATCCAACTACGGTACACCTATTGACCATGCTTAAATAGCTTGCTTAATAATTCTGGTGGCTTACAATTCAATCTAAATAAAATTATAAAGGTGTGCTGCATTATAAAACTTGCCAAATGCCTGTCTACTAAATTAAATATAATCAAAACGTAGGTTTTCTGTGTTGGTAAACTGAATCTGATTGCTCGTCTCTCTTTATGCTTAATAAACTGATATTTATATACTAATAAACCTTTTGCGCTGCTTTATATGTCTGGTATGATTTTAACTAAACAAGAAAATATCCCGGCGACACGTTCTGTGATAAACTGTAAGTTAAAACAACCTAGAACTGGTATTGAACCTACCAACAACTGCAAACTGCATTCAAAATGAAGGAAATCCATTCATAAAACCGTGACGTAACAATGTATTATAATGGGCATTATTCGCGTCAATAGGCCTCTTATTTTCTGACCAGTTTCGGCGTATTCCTAGGCCGTGTATTGAGTAGGCCATGCTTCTACTAACATAGGCAGCAAGGATTATAGTGCTAGACGCTAGAGAAAGTAAAAGCCAAACAAGATGCTTTAAAGTGGTAAAAAAAGCATAAGATAAATACGCATAATGGACTATGACAACACAATGTACATAACCGCCACGCATATTGAAGAGTTTCGTGTGTTGAGTATAATGAAATGATATGACAAAGCGAGTAAGCGACACGTTATAGTGATATATAGTAGGGTGGGGAAGGCTGGAACACCTTTTCTTCATATTTTCTCGACCGATTTGGTAGTAAACAAAGAACATTTAAATAATTATAAAACCGTATATCCTCACGGCTCCCATAAACTTTTTTTTAAAAACAAGATCAAGACTTTTGGAAATTTTGCGCAATATGTGTTTCATCTTACCCTACGGCCTACATTACTATATACATATTATAATAACTGACGCATAAAAGTAGACCCGTAATAACTTACTGCGCATATGCCGTGACACAGCATCTTGCACTTAAAGAAATAGGGCTGTATGGGTTTCTAGAGACGAAGAACTGAACCACACGTGGTGTATCATATACACAAAAATTCCGAAGAATCAGGAACGTTTTTGGGAAAACATTTCTGAGAAATTAACGCCCGGCTAAAAAACAGTTCCATTTCGAAACTCAGCTATTGTTTCTGGTTTTAAAGAGTCAATTTCGTGCGCTGTGGTTCCATACAAAGAAATAACGACTGTAGCCGCTCCGGAAGTCGATACCTGCAATCAATCTATATGTACGTGCGGTGTACAATTGCTTTAAACGTTACACTGTTGGTAGAAGCAGCATGAGTTTCATAATACGAGAAAGGATTAAAGGAGCGTTCATCTTTTAAAAGTGGTGCTAATGAGAGAGGGTACGTTAAAACGTCATACATGCGTAATATGCTTTTCGGATTTAGCTGGGCGTATCATTTAACATTGTGGCAGTCAAATTCGGTTGTTTCAATAAGATTTGTTAAATGTGTTGAGTTTTAGTAAAATGGAGACATTTATAGAAAAGTATTGATTACGACCTTTGTTCAGGATAATAATGCGATTTAAAACTAAACACCAGTATGGGAAATGTTAAACACTTATCTGATGACGTGTTTCTAACAACGTCCACATAAAGTTACTGAAGTGTTTTTATATCCGTTTCCAAACCTAAAAAACCTAAGACTTCTACGGACTGTACATTGGCCTACCATCGCCGTACGTCAGTGTGATCGTGCTATACATATGTCTGTTTGACTTGGTGGCGCATATGGGGCGTATCATTCGATGTTCGTGCTGTAATTCACGAAAAGCCGAACAAACGAAGGTGACACGGCAAACCAGCAGTGTTTACTCTCATCTTAACAGCCGCCTATCAGCATGCTACATCATGATTTCATATTAACTATAGCAAGTTACAGTTGCCAGTCATGCGTGCACACAAAGAAGCGTGCTAAGATTTATTATATATAACAAAACTCAGAGTGGAAAACTGGAGTTGGCGTATAAGTAAGGTTTTAAAGCTAGCTGTTTCATTGCGAGATCCATTCCTTCTTTGTCAGGCGTATGGAGCTTTTGTGGCAAGTATTATTTCCGCATATGCTATGCGGTTTCAAATTAGAATCTCGTCTACGAATGGTTTTTAAACGTATGGCTACAAAGGATCTGCGTGTTTAAAAGACTGCGGTTAAACTGCGGTTAAACGGTTAAACTAGGTTAAACTAGCTCAGGTTTATTGGTATTTCAGACAGTTTTTGATATACTGTATATATGTTGATTTAATGTTAACGAATTGCTCTGTCACAAAATAAGGAAATATCTGAATGTCAGGTTTAACTTTAATTAATTAGAAATATGGGGATGAAAGAGCCGATACCTGATGTTACTTCTGAAAGTAAAAGTAACGGCGTCAAACAAAGCAAAACTAACGGGACAACCAATGGGACGACCAACGGTCATCCTGTTGTAAGATTCTCCGAGAAAGAAGATCCATATGAAAGAGATAAATTGCATTCAAAGTACTGGAGAAGTCTGCAGTCGCTCAAGCCAGTAAGACTTACAAAGTAAGAGTTTATCGTTTTATTGAGATGACTGTTTTATTGCTACTGCAACTAGAACGATAACAACGACTGTAAAATTTACCGTCGGGCGCGATTTACCGACAATGTATTCGTCCTATTAATCTGTCGTAACCTAACAAACAATTAAATACCTTTATTTACAGGAGAAAATGTCCTGCACCGGTGGATAATGCGAATGTGTTTTCATTTATTACATTTTCTTGGTTAACCCAAACAATAGTAGCAGCAAAGAACAACCTTACACCAGAAGATATTCCACCGCTTTCAAAATATGACGCGTCGCAATCGTCGTCAGAAAGGTATGAAACCATGAACGTATAATGCGTGTATGAATAAATGAATGTTATATGCGGCCTATCTTTATTTAAACTCGCGTGGCGGGACAACGAATGTTGTTATAACACGGGTGTTGTGTGTCATACATGTCATATACCCGCTTACGAATTACTGCGTGTAAATTTGTAGTTGCTTAATTTTGTGTGTTTTTTTAATTGTTTTGAGTATATAGCTGATAATTTTGACAATCCATAAGTGACTACAAGAAATGCTTTGCATTTAAAGAGGTCACTAGCCGGCAATGTAAACCCTTTCTATAAATTGACCTACCTTTTATTTACCTAACAGGCTCTATCGGCTATACGATGACGAAGCAAACAAAATCAACGGAGTGCCGTCGATAAGACGGGCAGTGTTTCGCTACATACGGACACGAATGATTGCATCTTCAATTGCTGTAACCATATCTGTCACACTTGCTTTTGCCGGACCGGTACGTACATCTTGTATGATTCTAGAACTTGACTCGCTAGGAAATAAATGATATACACCGCTCCTAACAGCACGGAGCGTAGTGCTTAAAAAAACAAAAAGTTTTATATGTGGTATAACTCGTAAGCGGGCACGAGGCGTGAAACAAAACACTCGTGTTTTAACAATTGCAGTTTCCCAGCAACGCGAGGATAAATAAGTTATATTTATTCTTTCCCATTCCTCAATATTTCGTGTTTCACTGGATAAATGATATAATTGCTGTTTATGAACGCAGGCATTTTTGGTTAGTCGGCTAATTGGATTTTCGGACCAAGTAAATCCGTCTGTTGGATATGGAATTGGACTCGTGTGTGGTTTAGGTTGCACTGAGTTTGGAAGGTCGCTTTTATTCGCAACTTTTTGGGCAATCAACTACAGGTAAAAATAACTTAAGAAATCTACGCGTATTATTTCACTTCCTACACCGTTTGAGAATGCTTTGAAAGATAGTTTCATTCCCGAATTACAAATTGAAATAAAGGCACTACTGCTTTCACTATGTCGTATGATATTATTGTACGTCACATTCTAACATATACATTTGGACTTTAACATGATATGCTATAAATAACGCGACGCACACTAACGATATATGGCGAAATAAAAGAGACATTTATTGAGTCGTTTACTAAAATTTTAGCTACTTCAAGTAAAACACGGTCATTATATCTTTCTTTCTGAAGGACGGCAATCAGAGCACGGGCTGGTGTTCTTACCATGGTTTTTAAAAAGATCGCCCGACTTCGGAGTTTAAAAGACAAGTCTGTTGGCGAGGTAAGGCTATTTATACACGATTGCATCATATACAATGTTTATGTGCTCGTATATAGCGAGTTACAACAATATTTGTTTGCGTGTTGATAATTGACAAGCAAGCGGCTATAGGAGGGTTGCACAATCGTGACATTGTAACAACCAGAGCATATCACTTTACAGTTTCAATTACATAACCTTGAACGTTTTGTGAAGCTTAATAACCCCTGCATTTTGGTGCTGTCAAAATGTCCAAGAAAAAACTTTAAGACTAAAAGATTGGGAATTAGCAAAGAAAAAGCGAACACTATGTATAGTAGGGTGGAGGAAGACGGGACACCTTAAATGTCCAGATATCCTCATCATGTTTTAAACAAATAACAACGGTCTATGAGAGTAGGAGGATACGGTTTATAAATCTTTAAATGTTTCCCCCACCCTACTATATTAAAACTTTAAAGAACTGTAAAACTTTCTAATTTTTGTTTAATTGCGTTTTTAGCTCGTGAATTTGCTGGCCAACGATGGACAACGCTTATCTGAGATGATAATGTTTGGAGGCATATTGATAGGAGCTCCTTTCATGTTGATCGTCACTACTATATTTTGCTGTGTCTACCTGGGGTGGACTGGCTTAATTGGAATCTTATCCTTCGTCATGTTCATGCCATTTCAGGTTGTTTTAAAACTATGTAAACATTTGTTCAAGGGTTTGCTTTAGTTTGATGTGCTTAAAATACAGTATAGTTCGTTTATATTGAGAATTGTAAGTTTATTACCACATTTAGTATCAATATGCTCAATGGCTTATAAAAATGAAATTGGACTTTATAACTGTGTAACGACTAATATTTGTCCCTTTAGTAATATCACTCTGACTCGACATTTTCAATTTGTGACATTTGCCCGAATGATTGGGAAATGAATCAATTAAGTTAAATATTAACGCTATGCAATCAGTAATAGCAGTATAGCACTGTCTCATTTTAAGTGCTACAAGTCCAACAGTCAATTCCCCTTATTATCGCGAGAATTTGCATGCTTAGAGAAACCTAACCTTGACGTTACTTCACCATTTTAGTATATCTAGTCGTATGAGACCGTATTTTCGCATTTACTGCAAAACTTCGAAGTTACCAGTTTTACAAACATTTTTATTTTTTACTGCTGTACGTGTATAAATCTTCATAGAAGATTGCTGGCTGTGTGGTATAAAGGGCTTTACAGAATGTAGTCCCTTGGTGGCTGCTTGTTTTGGTCGTTGTAAAATGTCCAACACGTTCTTAATGTTCTATATCTTCCAGATGTTCCTTGGTAAGATGATGGCAAAATATCGAAGAGAAACCATTCAGATAACCGACACACGAGTCCGTATGATGAATGAGATATTAACTTGTGTGAAACTTATAAAGATGTACGCTTGGGAAGTCAGTTTTGCTAAATCCATAGGTTGGTTAACTTTATTTTAGTTATGGTTTCAAATGTAATAGGCTGGGAGAACACAGGACACCTTTATCACATAATATCCAAATACCCTGATCGTATTTTGAACAACGATCGATTGGAGTCGTGAGAATACGGTTGTTTAATTCTTTGAATGCTCTTTGTTTGCTACCAAATGGATCAAGTAAATATAATGAAAAAGTGTCCCATCTCCCCATCCTACTATATTTACATGACCCACAATTATATGGTGATTTTATAACAGGCCGGATAAGAGAGAATGAACGCACGTTGCTCCGAAAAGCAAGTTTTATCCAAAGTTTGCAAGTCACCGTGATTCCAATAGTTCCGGTCGTTTCAACCGTGTTGACATTCCTCGTTCATACTTTATGTGGATATCCCTTGAATGCTACAAAGGTTTGATCACTTTATTACCATATTTTATACCCCCGTGTTAACGTGTATTGAGTAGTACTGTGCTATGTGATGTATGTGTGCAAACACCAAACAATATAGTTAAAAAGGAAAAACCCTGATTTAATTAGGTTTAATTTAAATTTTAGAATGCATAGTCTTTAGTTAGCGTCTATAGTACTCAACATGTATTGTTTATTGCCCTCAAACTTTCTGTTGCTCATAAAAAGTTTTTTAAAAAGGTTAAAGAGATCTATGTAACTGAGTTGATGTCATTCGTTTCAGGCGTTTACGATTATATCCGTGTTCAATGCTCTGAGATTTATACTCGCTGTTCTACCACAAGCAGTCAAAGCAATGGCTGAGGTGAGAACATTACGTTGGTGAATTGTTATTATATAGTAGGGTGGGGAAATATGGGACACCTTTACATTCTATTTGCTCGTCCCATTCGGTAGTATTCAAAAGCATTCAAATAATTTAAAAACTGTATCTTCACGACTCCCCTAGACCGTTGTTAATTGTTTATCGGTCATTCATCTCAGGATCTATATAAATAAACTGACGATATCATTTAGGGTAAATATATCTTTTGTTATACAATTGGCTGGACTGGATTTTTATCTGTTACGTTTTCGTAGCACCAGATCCTTCCGTAATCTCACATCTCTATTTTCAAAGGTATTTATAACGTTCAACCGAATAGACGACTTGTTAACAATGGAAGAAATGGAAGAATATTTCATCCCCACTGCTTCTACTAACAACGCTGTAGAGTTTACCAACCTCACAACAGCATGGGATGTCGTGGAAAAAGATGATGTAAGTTGCATATACTAAATTAGTAATGTGGAATTTATGTACATTCTAATGTCTAATGTTCTATTTAATCCGGGTGGGTCCCGCAGCTTGGCATTTCAAAAATCCTAAAATTTACACCGGGATTGGCCCATTTTAAAATATCTAATATTGCTTGGATGGGGCCTTGTAGGTTGCGCGAATAAAAAAATGTTTTTTTTTTAATTTACTTAACATTTTATTTTTGTACCAAGACAAGTGATTCTGACAGCGTTGAATCTTCAAAGACAGAAAACATGGTTGACGTTCTGCATAACCTGGATCTGATAATTCCCAAGAAAAGGTAATGTCGTACATACGCAAGTATAGTGTTCGCTTTTCAGTATGTCAGTACTTAAAGGGAGATACCTCTTTCAGAAGCTGTTTCGATTATTGAAACTTGTACCCTAGATCTCATTTAAGCATTTCTATCAATGCACAAATTTTGATTTTTCGTTGGTATGACACTGTAATTCCCACGCGCCATATACTACTACACTGCTACAGCAGGTTGCGATCTATATTACCTAATTGAACTGTATTTTTTAGTCTGCTGGGAATTTGCGGTTCAGTTGGTAGCGGTAAGTCATCGTTGATCAACAGTATTCTTGGTCAGTTGCGAATACAAAATGGGACGATTGGTTTGTCCGGCACACTAGCTTACGTTCCCCAGCAAGCATGGATATTTCATGAAACTGTTCGTGCGAATATTTTGTTTGGGTCGCCGTGGGACGAAGAGAAATACAACAGAGGTAAAGTAAAGGGTTAATGTTACATCCATCAAGCTACTACTACGTATTATTTTAGTTTTCTTGTACTATTTAGAAAGCACGTAAAATTAAAAGAGAAAAGTTTCCCGATAAAATTTACTGTTCTATATTTACAAATAAGCTAAAAATATGATTTTTAATGGCATTCTAACCTCTACGCCGAATGTTGAAAATTTATTCTAATAAAACCCGGACGTATGTGAAGTCAAGTATATTTCCTTTTATTTAAAAAATTATTACTTGAACACTTTACAGTTGTTGAATGTTGTTCTCTGTCTTCTGATTTTGCGATTCTTCCTGATAAAGATCTCACTGAGGTTGGAGAGCGAGGTATTAACTTATCTGGTGGACAAAAACAAAGAATAAGCTTGGCCAGGTGGGTGGTGCTTTATGTATCTTATAACTATATGTTATATATTTGATATATATTATATAGTAGGATGGGGGAAGATGGGACACCTTTTCATTCTATTTTCTCGTACATTTTGGTAGCAAACAAAAAACATTCAAGGAATTATAAAAACTTGTTCTCGCGACTTTCATAGACCATTGTTAATTGTTTAAAATACGATCAGAATATTTATATATTTCGTGCTAAAGGTGTCCCATCTTACCCCATCCCACTATACTTAAAAACGGTAGCTTAAACCTTATATGAAATTGTGTCAGTATGTATTGCACTATAACAGCTTTTTTGCCTATTTTTTTGCTCGGATCAGGGTTTTAAGATGCATAATACAACCGAAAGCGAATATAATGTTATAAAAAGCACATAAACCTTAAATCGCGCTTATCAGTGAACTACATAGTCTCCGTATATGCAGATTTTTATTATGAAGGAATTTGACAGCTGTTAAGATCAATTTGGATTATAGCAATAATTGAGTAGAATTTATATAAGCACAACATCTTTATCCACAGAGCTGCGTACAGCGAACGGGAGATAGTATTACTTGACGACCCTTTATCCGCTGTCGATGCCCACGTTGGAAAGCACATTTTCTTCGAATGCATTAAGAAAGTTTTATCAGAGAAAACCGTAGTGTTTGTCACCCACCAACTCCAGTATTTAAAAGATTGTGACGAAGTTGTGTTGTTGAAGGATGGGGTTATGGCTGAGAGAGGCCACCATGATGACCTGATGAAGAAACAGGAAGAATACTATAATCTCATTAGGTAAGCCCATAAAAAAAATTAAAAAAATAAAATAATTCGTATTTTTAACAACTGTCGTTTTGCTTTTGATTCTCTTCTAATCGTTGTTTTATGCTCTTCGCGGTTATTTTCGAGGAGATTATAATAAAGTATGTTTATTGCACAAAATTCCGTTACATGACTATTTTAGACGTTGTTTTTCGATTCACAATTGTGTATTTCTATTATAAACCACGAGCGGACTTCTTTCGGGTCAAAAACGCATTTATAAGTTTTTTTTTTAATTTTAGTAACTTTTACTTGGAACAAGAACAAGATAAGAAGCCAGAAGTCGTAGATACCGAACTTGTGAAGCAAATAATCCGGCAAAGAACCCTCAGTGGTGGATCATTACCAGGTATATATTTATATATAATATTGCGCGGTAAGATGGGATGGGTGAGCTTCTAAATCCAATATTCCTGATCATGTTGAACAATTAACAATGAAAATATATATCGCATCTTACTCCATCCTACTATATAAAACATTATAGAGTATATTTAGGAAGCTGTAAATTTTCTTACGTAAGCAGTTTAGTTTTAACATATAGTAGGGTAGGGGAAGATGGGACACCTTTTTATTTTATTTTGTAGTAAACAAAGAGCATTCAAAGAAGACCCTTGTTTAAAACACGATCAGGATATTTAGATATTATGTGCTAAACGTGTCCCATCTGCCCCACCCTACCATAAAACAAGCAACGTTTATTTGTAACTCTCTTGCTCTGAAAATACATTTTAATTTTTTTAAAAAAGAGTAAATTGTCAATAAACCTTTAACCATATGGCTTGTTTACATTTTTTGTTCTTTCAGGAATTCCTGAGTTAGACAGTATTAGTTTAAACTCAGTAAATTCGGGGCCGTCATTTCACCCGTCGCCCCATACCAGCCACTTCCAACGCATTGGGAGTGTAAGGTCGGTAACCAGCACTGTAGCGATCGAAGCTGGAATGTCAAATGAAGCACTGGATAGCGAATTTGTTTCAGGTAAACTGAGAAACGAAATTTTTTAAGTAAATTGCAAAATAAACGAGTTCAATTTCCGGGAAACGGCAAAAAATATTTAAATACTCAATTAAGAGGCCGTGTTTCTTCTTTCGATTACAACTTTTTGTTGTTTTAATAATAATGGATTATTACTTTATAATGTTCAAAGCTAAGGTATAACTTTCTTTTATCGAATAACTTTATTTTTTATCCATAAGCGTGTTATAACGACTTCTGTTTAACCAATACTTACATTTTACAAGTTTATACTGTCCTTCGTTATAAAATCATAAGAGACAAAACAAAGTTAATTCTCAATTTATCTTTTCGGTGCAAATTCACGCAGAACCCGAAGAGGCGGAGAAAGATAAGACTGTCCTTATAAAAGGCGAGCAGCAACAAACCGGCTCCGTGAGTCCTGAGACGTACCTTGTATACATTAAAGCAACTGGAGGGTAAGTCAATATGTTTTTGACGCACCAAATTCAAGCTAAAACTTGTTTAGTTTTATTTCTAATAAATACACTATAATTTAGACTTAAATTTAGTAATTACCCCTTGTCATTACAAACTATTTATTTCGTAATTCTGTATTTTCCAGGTTCTTGGTGTCTTTGTTTACCGGTCTGTTATTTATTCTTGTTATATTTGGAATAACACTGGACAACTGGTGGTTGAGTTTATGGATTAATGCTGGTGGTGCGCTTATTAATTGCACCAACCCAACTTATGCACCACCAGGTGAGCAAATGCATAACTTTATATATTCAGTTTTCGTTCGTATGTTCCCTTTAGCGTTGTAAAGGACAGATTCTATTTGAATAAGGAACCGATGATGCCATTTAGACGATATTTATATATATTATAAGGTGGGGCGGGGTAAGATGGGACACCTTTAGCACGTAATTTTCAAATATCCTGATCGTGTTTTAAACAATCAATAATGGTCTATGGGAGTCGAAAAAATAAAAAGGTGTCTAATCTTCCCCACCCTGTACTTATTATAAAATTTGTTGAATTTGTTTGTCGTTGTTACGTATTTCGTAATTCATATTTACGTTGTTCCATTCATTTATTCAGATTATACTGGTTCTGGTATGGGTGAAACTAATTTTACAATCGCTACAACTCCTGCGTGTAACCCAACCCGGGACCCTAATATTAGTACAGGGGAAAGGCTGGGATTCTATCAGGTAGTTCATCTTATCATTATTATTAACATTTTTTTAGATTTGTTTAATTTGCTATTTATGTTTTGTTGTATGCATCGTGTCGTGGTTTAAACATCGGACACCTGTTAATTTTATTTTTTGTCCCATTTGGTAGTATAAGGGACATCTAAAGAATATCCCTACGACTACTATATAGACTGCTGTTAATTGCTTAAAACACGGTCGGGATATTATTTGCTGAAGTTCTATCATCTTACCCCACAATACTATACCAGTATATTTTTGTCTCAGGGAATTTACTTTGCCATACTTGCGCTTACTATCGTCGTGTCTGTTATGAAAGCAACCATGTACGTACGCAGCACAACAAAAAGTGCAACCCAGTTGCATAAACAGCTTTTTGAGACCGTTTTTGGGAGTCCAATGACATTTTTTGATACCACTCCAACAGGCCGAATTCTAAACCGGTAAGATCTATAAATATGTAATACCTTGTTGCGATCGAGAATGTTAAATATTGTTTATAAAGTTCATCAACATTTATACGGGCCCGAGTGTGTATTTGCACAAGACACTCAAGTTAATCGGTAACTAGCTACATGCTTTAACTAAACGGTAACTCTCTGATCGGCGATCAGGCACAAAGTTACTTTATCCCATGATAGCATCTAACATGCATTTTTGTATAAGCATGCATTCACAAGCTATAACATAACATTTAAAAACATTTTCCAGGTTTTCAAAAGACATGGACGATATAGACGTTCGGCTACCTTTTATAATGGACATGTTTCTGCAACAGGTACGTCTTACAAGACTTAACAACTCGCATCTCTTTAAATGCATTAACGAAATGTATAGTAGGATGGGAAAAGATAGGACACATTATCACATAATATTTAAATATTATGATCTTATTTTTAACAATTAATTAACAACAGTCTATGATGGGAGTCGTGAGGATACAGTTTCATAATTTTTTGAATGTTCTTTGTATACTACCAAATGGGACGAGAAAATAGAATGTAAAGGTGTCCCATCTCCCCCCCATCCTACTACATTACCTAAATATAGCGAAGAGTTGGAAATTAATCACTTAAAGATGTTTACCAACAAAAAATCAAAATTTGTGTACTGATAGAAATTCTCTGATGTGATCTAAAGGTTCCCCAAAGTTTTAAAAAATGAAAATACCTCCTAAAAATCCATGTACGCGAGAACAGCGTATTAAAGCATTTGTAGTCTTTTTCCTATAACTTGTTTTACTTTTTTCACTAGATTCTTTTCATTCTGTTTGCCGTTGTTACCATGGTTATCGTGTTCCCATGGTTCCTGATCGCGATTGCCGTCATTGTCGTTTTGTTTGGATTCGTTTACAAATACTTTCGTACTGCAGTTCGTGAGTTTAAGAGAGTGGATAACGTTACAAGGTGAGCGTATATATATTAACGGAACACCCCTTTTTTATAATTTTTATCCCATTGGTGGTAAACAAGGAACATTCAAGGAATTATGAAACTGTATCCTCAAGACTCCCATAGACTGTTGTTAATTGTTTAAAACACGATCAAAATATGTTGATAATATGTGCTAAAGGTGTCTCATCTTCCCCCACAATATTATATGTCCACGATTTGGTTAATTTTTAATATTTTCATTTACTGAAGGATTTTATTTACAGGTCTCCGTGGATTTCTCATGTAACATCAACAGTACAAGGTCTCAGTACCATACACGCATACAACAAGACAGATGATTTTATACAGACGTAAGAATATTAACTGTTTCACAAACCACCATTTGCAACTGTGCGCCTAAAAGTGTTATACATATTTATACCATTGTTTTTAAAAATGTAGGCGTTAAAATCGTTATATATGGTTCGGCACATGGGCACAATGGTTAGCTAACCTGCCTCTAACTCGAAAGTTACGGGTTTGAGACTAGACGATGCTACCAACTCGTAAGCCGGTAATAGGTGTGTAGCCTAAACGCCCATGTTATATGATATTACAACTAAAAAAAAAACATTTTACATTTATCTATGTACCTGTTTAATTAAAACATCAATGCTCTCTAGATTTTGCAAACAGCTGGACAGAAACGCGGCTCCGTATTATGCCTACCTTTGTTCCATGCGATGGCTATCATGTCGACTTGATTGCATGAGTATATCTGTAACGATACTGGTGGCTCTCTTTGTCATATTTTCAACTATTTTCCCTGAAACGTTCGGAGAAACCAGTGCTTCTTTCGCTGGATTGGCACTCTCTTATGCAGTTACTGTAAGTATATCAGTAAATCACATTTTTTATAAGTAAAAAAACAACGTTCAGTATAACTGTTCATAACGACACCTTGATTTTCATTTATATATATTTATTAAAAAATACCTTTATATTTCCTTCTTATGCAAAAAACATTTGTTTTAACCAAATATATTATTAAAATTTGGACCACCTATATGAAGCACCCGGGTGTTGGGATAATGGGCCAAACCTTGCCTAAATCCCATTTTAACCCGAAATTCTAAATGCTGGTTAACTTCTCCACTCAATTCAGTTGACTGGGATGTTCCAAGTTTGCGTTCGGTTCAGTGTAGAGACGGAGTCTTACTTCACTTCGGTGGAAAGAGTCAACGAATATATAACTACTTGTCCATCTGAACAACCTGTCGACGAAAAAACTAAAGAAATACCGAAGAATTGGCCGCATAAAGGAGAAATTAGGTTTGTACGTTAATAGTGTTAAAAGTATGTAATTTGCCGTGTTATGGTGTGAACGGATGACAAAATAGAAACCTATATATTCCAACACTGAATTATCAATTCGTATATCTGATCTCGAAACCAAATTGTTTTATTTTAAATGTTTTCTATGCTTTGGATACCAGTTACGAAAACCATAGTGCAAAAAAAAACGTTTACGTTTGTGTTCTAGTTTTTTTTACCTCATTTACTCTATATTTTGGCATTCTGACACACTTGTTTTTGTAGCTTATGGGCTACAGTTTTTTCTAGGCTATATTTCATATTAATTTCCCTTGCAGGTTTAAAAACATCTGCATGAGATACAGACCTGACCTACCGCTGGTGTTGAAGAATGTGTCGCTAACTATTAAACAGAAGGAAAAGATCGGGATAGTTGGACGTACGGGTTCAGGTACAGCTATTTGATGGGTGTATATAGGTATTGTGTACAGTTGTATATGCAGTTTTAAGTCTATTCTGGTAATGGCCGTAATAACGAGGACAGAGTTGGCCCATTAACCAAAACCCAGAACATATAATAGAGTACGGTGGGGTAAGATGGGACACCTTTAGCGCATAATATCCAAAGATGTTTTAGATAATTTATAAAAACGATCTATGGGAGTCGTCAGGAAACGGGTTTGTAATTCTTTTATTGTTTTTTATTTGCTACCAAATGAGACGTAAGAATAGAATAAAAAGGTGTCCCATCTTCCCCCATCCTACTATATTTGTATATAAACGTAACCTATTTGTCCTCTCGTGGCGATACATATGCGTCTATCAGTATCTGTATCAGTGTTGAGCATCGAATTTTGGATCCTTCGGTTACGAGGCAAGTGCCTAACCAACTGAGCTATATGGCACCTGGTTTGAATTCGCCATTTTTACTCATAACTTGACTTTCATTTATTTGATTTGTCGGTTTTGCATCCAGGAAAGTCCAGTCTCGGTACGGTTTTATTCCGTCTTGTCGAGTTATCCAGTGGTTCTATATCCGTGGACGGTGTAAATATTGGGGAAATAGAGTTGAAAGATTTGAGAAAAAATCTCTCAATCATTCCCCAGGATCCCGTTCTGTTTGTGGGAACTGTCCGTTATAACCTTGATCCTTTCGATCAATATTCCGATGAGGAAATTTGGAAAGCTTTAGAAAGAACGCATATGAAACCTACGGTATGTTAATTTGTGTTAACTTGCTATAACTAAGAAACGTGTAACTTTATCGTTGTATTATAAAGTTATATGCACTAGCAGATGAATGAATGTAACTTATTTGGCCTCGCGTGGCGGTACAACGACATTCGGGTTAACAAGGGTGTTGTGTTTTGTTTCATACACCTCGTTTCTGCTTACACCTTATCACATGCTGTGTAATTATGTAAAATTAGTTTATTTGCGACCCAGATTCGGTCGATTATACGTGTATTTATATAATCGCTAATAGTTTGATTCTTATTTTATTTAAAACAGATTTCTGAACTTCCCGACAAACTGGAAACAGAAGTTGTGGAAAATGGTGAAAACTTCAGCGTTGGAGAGAGACAACTCTTATGCATGGCCCGCGCTATTTTACGCCATTCTAAAATAATAATGCTGGATGAAGCCACTGCTGCTATCGATAGCGAAACGGATAGTTTGGTGCAGGATACGATTCGTGAAGCATTCGCCGACTGCACAATGCTCACTATCGCTCATAGATTAAACACGGTGCTAACCAGTGATAAGATATTAGTGATGGACGACGGAGAGGTAAATCCACTTTATCGAATCTATAAATCCGTATAATAACATCATTGTTCATTCAACAGGTTGCCGAATTCGACAACCCTGCTTCCTTGCTCGCCGATCCTTTATCTCATTTTTCGAAAATGATTGTCGCTTCCGCTAGCGTGGATGATCAAGCGAACAGTAATGAGCCATTAGCTCCTGCCTCCCCTACTATGCCACCGTCTCTATTAAATGATCCCTCCCCTATAAACACAGCATTTTCTAATGATGCCTTTGAAAGCGATTCGGAAGCTGACGAAACAGCATTTTAAAAAATGAAAAAGTGCGGCCGATGGTTGTTTTATCGCCATATAGTTATAATACACCTTGCTGGCGTTTATTTAAAGCAGTATTGTGTCCGTGAACCGACGGTACAACGTTATATCTAACTTAACATCATTTTTTTACTCTGTTAAGACGTTGATTTGAAGTCCTGTAGTTTTAATGTATAGGAAACTTTATTTGATGTAATGTGTAACCAAATTTCTATAACAAAACTTCTAGATGTAAACAATTGGCATCGCTTATTTAAAGCCATTATATAACTCTGTTTGGTAAACTTACCTATAATGGAATATCCTATGTATTAAAACATAACTGAACTTTATCGATAGTTTAAATTCTTTTTATTGTTTCTAATTTTTCACACAAATTCGTTGCTTATACTGTTTTATGCCTCCAACTTTAATTTTTCAAATTGTGCTATGCAAATCGTTTCTGTGCCATTTCTCGTTTTTTTTGTTGGTATAATTTATTTATATTAATTCTATGTGGCATTTTTTATGTGCATTTATGCTTTTGTCGGCATATTCATTACATTTTTGAGATTCGGTACCATATTCACACCAATATTATATAAACCAAGTATTTGTATACAAGTGTGTAAATACAACAACCTATACGTTCAAATGCATATGTGATCGTTTCCACCTTAGATAAATGGTCAGATAAACACAAATAAGAGAGTTTTACAACCATAATTAAACACAGAGCGAGTTTAAAGTTGCTGCAATTGTTGTTTTGATACAAGCAATGGGTGAGTAATTGTAACTTTCCAGCTAAATATGATTAAATACGCGGTTTAACAAATCAGATATTTCCTTCCGGACGACGACTAATAAATCGGTATCACTCGTTATATAAAGAGCCCTCAAATCCGGTTCAATTTGATGTTACCTGGAATAGAGTTTGCTTTCTATGTTTAGCGTTATTACCTGCATCGCGTTTTAACGATCTTTTTTTACAGCTCAACTAAATGTAACCAATACAGTATAACCTAGTCCTTTGGATTTTGTTAACTTGAGTTTGGTGAATTCGTGCTCCTACTAATTCGCAAGCATGCAGCAACCGTATCGCAATGGATCAAAGCCGCGGCTCGAGCGGCAATCTTCGACCACGTCTTCGCGCATGAGGCGCTTGGAAAACTGGATCGAATGTCGTTTCGTGCTCACAGCTTTGTTTTTCCTTGGGATGATGAACATGTACATGATGCGCGCCAACCTTAGCGTTGCCATGGTAGCGATGGTAGACTCAAAGCAGCTTGCACGAAACAAGAACCAATCGTTGGTCGCATGCAATGCAGATGAGCTGAAAATTGTAGCCGACAACTTTCCAAATGTCACCCATCCACCCGTAGAACAAACGGTAAGGGTGTGTATTGATACATATATCTTATATTTGTAAATAGAAAGTTTATTTCATATCTCTGTTCGTACAGCCAGCTGGTTTTATCTCCCATATCTATCATACAATTGTATTTGTATCATATTTTAATTGAAACTTACGTGTTTTGTCGTTTGGTATGCTTGTCGTTAAATTATTTTGAAATCCCGCTTCCTTTGACAAAGTTTAACCTCTTTAACTTAGTTGAACAACGATAACAGTTTTTTAAATCAACTTTAAGGTTATGACATTTTAAATTAGTTAACCACTGTGGTTTACTGTCATGTATGTATTATTCTGTTGTGGTATACTGCTGTATATGTGCAGTTACTGAGTTAATATTTTATTCGCACATACAGGAAGACGAACTCCACTACCAAAACAGCGAGACCTTTGAATGGGACAGCCCAACCCGTGGTTGGATTCTGGGAGCTTTTTACTACGGCTACATGACCACACAAATCATAGGCGGCTTCCTGGAGCATAAGTTCGGTGGAAAGATCGTCTTCGGTGGAGCGGTGTTTATGTCCTCGCTCCTGTCAATGCTAACACCTACCATGGCGAGAATGGGGCCTTGGTATTTGATGGCGACTCGGGTTTTGCTGGGAGTTTCGCAAGTAAGAATGTAACAGCAAATTGTATATAAAGTATGTACAATTTTGTGGGGTAAGATGGGATACCGTTAGCTCCTAAATCCAATATTTACTAATCGTGTTTTTTACAATTAACAACGTTCTGTTGGAGTCGCGGGGCTCCGGTTATGTATATAATATTTGTTTATCACCGAATGGGACGAAAAAAAAAATGAAAAAGTGTCCCTCTACTATATGTGTTTGTTAATTTTGTAGAGAATTTAAAGTACTTATTACACAGGGTCCAATGTATCCTGTACATCACGGGATGTGGGGGAAGTGGGCTCCACCCATGGCGAGATCAAAGCTTATTTCGATTACAATGACTGGTAAGGAACGCTTATATACGCTGTATGTTATATTATATGACACTGTGTTTCGAATACGATACTCCATGCGTATGACATTACTATAATGTTGTTTCTAACTCTGCAACTATGGGTATAAGGCATGTTTTCGGATTTTTGTTCGTTCATAGTTTAGAATCCAAAAATCAACTAAATATGACTAACGATTAAAGATTCATTCCATATTATATATGTTGTAATTAAACAGGCACAAACATCGGAACAGCTCTTTCCTATAACTTATCTGGATACCTAGCGCGTCATGGATTTGCTGGCGGCTGGCCCTCAGTGTTTTACGTTATGGGTAAGCAAACGACAAACTTACATTATTAACGTTTTGCATTTCCTTATAGTTAAGCGTACAATATTCTTCGGGGACTAGTCTACCATAGTTAAAATGTGGTTTAAATATATTGCCAGTCTTGTGTTATGTTTGTACGCGAATAAGATTTTCGTTTCGTTTAGACTAATCATTTTCCTCGCCTTGTGCGCCTTGCGCTATAGCAATACTCGCTTCGTGCGTTTTTCTCGCTGATTGAATTGTCGACGAATGGGAACGGTTTGTGAAAGAACGAGTTAGTTGTACTTTGGAATAAAGATTGCATGAATACAAGCTGTATGACTGTGGTTCATTTTATTGTGAATCCATACATGTAGTAACAGTGGTAGTTTAATGTACAGCGAATTACGCTTCACTGTAGTTAAATAATCGAAACGAGCTAAAGTTTACAGAAACATACTGCCTGGACGTTTTCAGTACAAAAGTCTACATAGTAGAGATATGCTGGTAGCATTGTTTTAAATTGGCAGTACACAAGCAGTTTCTTATTTCAGGTATCATCGGTTTTTGTTGGGTGATTTTGTGGGCAATCTTCGCTTACGATTCTCCAGCTAAGCACCCTCGTATATCGGAGAGAGAAAGAAGATACATTGAACAATCCATTGGGACTCATTATAAGCAGGTGGGATAGTTGTATCTGTTGGATTTCTCAATCTTCGGAAACACTATAGTATAACCTCGTCTGGTGAGGCAACGACAGTCGTTATAACACGGTGGTTCTGTTTCATACACCTGGTGCCCACTGTTTTTATTTTCTTAGTGCATATCTGACACTTTTGGAATCCTATATAGGACCATTGAATTAGAGCAATTGTCATGAAATGTTTGTCTATGTGCAGCGTCGAGGCTCGAACCCCTATACTCCTAGACTAAAGAGGAAGGCGCGCCACACTTTTTTCCCGTTTAATTGACATTTTCAAACAGGATGAAGATATGCCTAAAATACCATGGAGAGGAATATTTACGTCACCAATATTCTGGGGTCTCTTTATCGGCCATTTTTGTTCCAACTACGGGCACTACAACCTGCTCACGAACTTACCTTCGTACATTGATCAAGTGTTTGGACTCAGTATAAAAGATGTAAGAAGATTATTAAATTCTAAATGCATTTTTGAATACAGTATTTTCGTGTAACGTATATTGACCTATACGTCATTATACAAGCATACTTGAATTCCACACAAAAATATTAACAGTTACAAACGCCAATAAGTATAACAGGTGTTGTTTTTTTTTACAAAATCGTACCTTATATACTTATAAGGAAAAAATATAAAAAACATTCTGTGTTTCGACCTAAACAAAACATTTTTATTTCAGAACAGCGCATTGGCAGCTATACCATTTATCTCTTTGTGGTTTTTCACAACATTAGCTGGGTGGATAGCCGACTCTATCAGAGAAACGAAACGATTATCGACACTGAATGTTCGAAGGATCCTTATCGTAATCGGTTCGTGAGCTGCTAATGTAGGGTGTATGTATATTGTATTTTAGATTGGGGTAAGATGGTACATCTTTTCATTCTATTTTCTCGTCCTATTAGACAGTAAACACACGATTACGAAATGTGGGACATCTGCCAACTGGCTTCATCCTAAACCACATTACTATATTATTACTTTCGTATTCTTGAACACATAATCACACAACCGAAGTAAACACATTCAAAATGCTCTCTTTTAATTGTTGACCAACTATATTTTCCCAGCCCAATTCGTCCCTGCCATATTCCTCGTATCTGCTGGTTACCTTGGGTGCAACCCAGCAGCTGCTATATTGGTGGTTACACTGGCGGCAGGATTTGGAGGTTTCGCTACACCTGGGTTCAAAGTGAGTTCACTAGATCGTGTTCTGGTTTTAAACGACATTTTTTGCTTTAATATACCACATACGAAAACAATGAGTCTAACATAACGTTGCAAAAGCATTTTTATTATGTATTCTGACTGATTTTAAACGTTTTCAACCTGTTTCTACATAGTATACAACCTAATATGCTGGATAACTGTAGACATTTCCTAAACTTCTATAGTTTGAACAACAAGCTGTACAAGTATGGGACGCAGAAGTCTTATATATGCGCCACTACGTATACTAGAACAATTTTAACAATATCTTAAACTTGTGTTTTTCTTTCAGGTTTGCCATGTTGAAATTGCACCACGTTACTCAGGAATTCTTTATTCTCTCACCAACACATTTGCCACTATCTCAGGCCAAGTGGTTGGACCTATTGCAGGATATGTTACTGGAAACGTGAGTAAATTTGCTTTCTTTTAGATTGTTGAATAAATGTACTTATTTATTCTTGTGTGGCGGAGCAACGATAGTCGGTATAACACGGGTGTTCTGTTTCACAAACCTCGTGCCCGTATGTAACTTTAATTGTGGGTTATTACAACGGTAGCAGCATCAAGCCTCTAACTCCCGGCGCCGTGGCGTAGTGGTTAGCGCGCCTGCCTCTAACCCAGTGGTAATGGATTCAAGGCTCGTCGCTGCTACCATTGTGGGCGTATGTGTCCTTGAGCAAGACACTTAACGGCAATTGCTCCAACCCAGTGGTCACTAATGGGTTGTCCAAATTATCAGCCATACATAAAAATAAGAAAAAAATCCAAAAAAAAAAATAATAATCATCCACAAAGTAACATACTTGGTAACTCGTAAGCTGGCGCGAGGTGCACACCCGTGTTATAACGACTGTCGTTTTCCGGCCACGCGAGGATAAAGTAAGTTACATTCATTCAGTTACATTCATTCATTCAACTCGTGAATTCTGGGCTAGAGGCACACGCGGTAACCAGTTTGCTATAGCGCCGGAGAATAATTTTGTTTATATGAGCCTGTACCAAGCAAGTTATGCATGTATATATACATCACTATTTAGGTGGCCGATGTACGTGAAGCATGGAGAATTGTCTACTATGTTGGTGCAGCAGTGTCAGCACTCGGTGGCTTCGTTGTGTTGGCAACTCTTAAAACTGACGTGCAATCCTGGGCTCGAATCGATGAGGACTTTTATGAGTTGGAGGACGAAAAGAAGAAGAAGAGCGAAGCATTTATCGTCAAGGACGATTTTACAGAAGATGCCGCTTGAGAGATTTTCTTTTGATGCTCAGAGATTATACAGCCGAGCAAGTTTAATTATTCAGTTTATACATTAATCAAGTGTCATCAAGGTGTACCCCACAGTTAGTTACAGGAGATAAGGTGCTTTGTTATGTGAGAGAGCAGCAACTCGTGTTCTGCATACGAATACTATACGCAGCTTAACTGTAACAAATATTAGGAATCAAGACATGATTATTTGCACATATTTCGTTAATGGTAAAATGGCGAATATATAGTAGGGTGGGGGAAGATAGGACACATTTTCATTCTATTTTTTCGTCCCATTTAGTAGTAAACAAAATGCATTCAAAGAATTATAAAACCGTATCCTTCCGATTTTCATATACCGTTGGTAATTGTTTAAAACACTATCAGTTTTTTTGGAAATTATGTGCTAAAGGTGTCCCATCTTACCCCACAGTACTGTTCCAGTTTTCTGACCAATTGTAAAAGGTGCTCATTATAAAACTTTGTACTGCGTTGTTTTATTTAGTGATATCGTCATACATGGTCAAAATAAAGTGAGCTTAAACTTAACACATGTGTAATCTTCTACTGTTTTTGATAAGAAGTGCATTTGTAAAAAAATAAGACGTTGAACATTGTGAAACATTAAAAAGTCTCACATAAAAAAGTTAACATATCTAAAAACATTAAATATAGAGATATTAAGTTACGTATTCATATAAAACAGTGTGCGTTAATTCCTTTGGGTGTTCATTCCTTGTTCAGGGTATTGGCAATGTTGAACACCACACTATACGTAAGTTCTCCGCTCGTGAGACGGAAACAAGAAACCTAAATACTGACTTGTTTGTGCGATTAAAACAGTGATTTGTCTACTTTTGCACCCAACTTTGAAAGTGGGCTTTTGTACGTAACTTTAAATAGGACAAGGGAGTAGGTATTGGGCCAGTTCTGTCCCATCATTTATCGCGTTTGGCGATTCGTTCTGTATACGTGTTGGCTTGGATCTTCACAAACTGCTTACTACTCAATATACTTTGGTAAACTGTTTTAAACCAACCATATGGCCTTGATAACACACAGAGCTTTCAGTCGTCAAATACGTGATTTTCAAACTGTAATACTTCTTCGTCGTTGTTGCTGTTCCCTCTCGCTTTCCGTTCTCGTTTGAGGCACCATTGGGTTATAAAACACCCCAGCATAAGAACGATGATCAATCCGCTAACGGCAGCAGCGATAATTGCGACTCGAAAAGCAAGATCTGTAACGCGAAAGGGTATAAACAAAGTTGAGAACGAATTACACATAAGTTTTAGGCATATTGGCGCATATACGTTACTTTTTTTTATACAGAAAAAAGTAAAATTAAGAACGAAAATAATATGAAAATACGCAAAACTCCGTCTTACAGCTATGGTAATAAATAGGTTGTTATATTCTACCATACCCATGTTGCACGTGACCTCCACGCCGGACCAGTTCGTGTTTTTATACTTGGGAAAACTGCCACAGGCGATAATAAGTGCCGATGTTCCACCAGAAACCGGATGAAGGCTGTAGCGTCTGTATGGAAGTTATAACGACTTACGTTAAAAACAAATGATTTTGGTATTAGCTTGTGCTTAATTTCTTGGTAGGGTGGGGGAAGACGGGACATCTTTAGCACCTATTATTAAAACATCCGGAACGTGTTTTAGAATCAAATAACTAGACGATATGGGAGTCGTGAGGATACGGTTTTGTGATTCTTTGAGTGTTCTCTCTATATATATACGTTTTAGGGGGTCTAAACATTTTACAGTATAGAACCGTTTAAATGACTCTGTATGTAATTTATGTTACATTATATAGTATAGCTTCTTACTTCGAGCATGTATAGCGTATTACGGTTTGGTAACCCACGATTTCCGAAGGATTTAGCATCACAGTATTATTTGGATAGTAAACCGTCTTCGTTGCTAAACTTGGTTTAATGGGTGCGGCAGATTGCTTGCATGTTATTGCTGTACGAAAGTTAGACAATTAGTTGTGTAGCTGACTAAGCGTTATACATCATCACGTCATATTATGATGAATTTTTGTTGGAATATAATACTGTGGGACAAGATGGATACCGTTAAAAATTGGTGTCCAATGTATTTTCTATCTCTAACAATTAACAACGCCGTTTTATGGTCGTGAGGATTTGTGATTATGTAAATATTCTTTGTATACCCTACCTACTAATGGTGCAAAAAATAATGAAGGCATGAACCACTTTACCCCAACATATGATGTGTAACGATGCGTAACTATAAAGTCGCTCGTCTTATAACTTTCTGTTAGAATTTTTAAACGTTTTAAGTCGTATTAAAAATGCAGACATCGCTGTTGTGAGCGACTACACAAAATAATGTATGTGAGTCAGTACCTGTACATGTCATTCCATCACCGACATAACCAGTAAAACATTTGCATTTAAAACCTGGTGATAAATTCACGCATGTGGAAAGTGAGTTGCAGTTGTTTAAACCAGATTTGCATTCGTCAACATCTAATAAATAGCAAACTGTTATACATTTTACCTTATAAAAATTACTTGTGGTATACCTATTATGAATGTGTTTAATGCATGTCTTGAGCTTGGTCCAAACACAGCGTTTATAACGGCTGGCGTTGCATATTTTAAACGTAATCCTGCGACCAAATCGTTCACGTAATTTGGGGTAACCCATGACGAGTTAGGGTTCGCATAAGTTGTGTAAGATATTGTTGTAAGGTTGCCATTGACAACTGGTGACGCCAGAATGACGGTGGTGTTCAAATCGTCGGTTAACTGTAAAAAATCGATTAGTTTACTATACGATAATATGGTCTGGGGGAAGATGAGATATACACCTTTTCATTATACTTTCGCGTCTCATTTAGTAGTAAACATGGGACAATCAAAGAGTAATACAACCATATCCTCACGACTCCCGTAGACCGTTGTTAATTGTTTAAAGGATGCTCGGGATTATTGGATTTAGTGTGTTAAAGGCGGGATTGTTGGATTTAGTGTGTCCCATCTTACCCCATAGTATTATAAAATCACGAAACGATCTACTCACCAAACGTTGTAATGCCGTGTTGTTCACTACGATGGTTGAAACGTTAAAAAGGTCGTTGTAACTCAATGTCCCATCTATACGTACTAGCAGTGTGGCGCAAGTTGAACCTCCGTAACCTAGAATGCACCCGCACCTACTGCACGTACCCAGCGTTGAATTGAGACAAGTTCCACCATTAAGACACTGATTCTCCATAATAGCTGTGTACAGGAGATATAACAACCAATTACGTGTACGTGTAATTATAGTATGGTTATTACAGTGTGGTATAAGTTATAGGTTTGACACGTAATTATAAATATACAGAGTAGAACTAACTACATTACGTCATACCTAAAGTTGTTTCAAACGTGGTGGCCGTTGTAGTGGTGATGGCCGCACTTGTGTTAGGTGCGACGCATGAAGAAATGTACAGTAACATGAAAACGCCTAAGAAAACGTAACTGTTATTAACATCAAATGCAAATTTCTGGGAACTTAATCTTTCTATAACAGTGTACAGTTATTAAACTATACTGAATAAATAAATGAATATAACTAATTCATCCTATCGCATTGGGACAATGAACTATATTTATTAACAACGTATATACTTCTTAATGTACAAACTAGATCGAATATTACCTGTTATACTTGCTTTGTTCCTCATTTTGCAAACAACGTAGGCAACTAAATGCGTTTTAACAAAATATCCGATTTGCTATTTTAAGCAGCTATAGCAGGTAAATATGCAGTACGCTGCTATATGTTACTCGCCTTGTGGTTCGAAATTAATTGATGCAATACAACTATGACGTGACGAGCTATGAAAGGAAGTGAAGCCTTCTCATGCTAATGCGTCATTTTGCGAATGAATAAAGAAAGTTTGGGCACGGGTGTTTATTGAATGATGTATTGGCATGGTAACAACTGAACAAAAAGGTGTGACTCACCTTGCATGGAACCTATTACTGGTTAAAGGTGGTTTTCTGTTGCTGTTTCAAACAGATTGCGAAATTAAGCTTGTCGTTGTATTCTGTTGCAAATTAACTACCGACGTTATAGGTTAAGTAGAATGCTTGCAGTATTAACTATATTGTATTTAACGGCAAATTAACTTCTTGGTAAATAATTGTTTTTCCATTACTTCATTCAGCGAATAAATACTTTTCCGTTAACAAATGTTTTATACCTCCTATATAATTGCCTAATATACGCCACAGTGTGAACACGCCTTACTTTAAAGGTCGCAGTGATACCGCTCTAGTGGTTATACTGCTCTTTAAAACCACATCACATTAAACCGCAGAATGGCGCTATAGAACCAATTCTAACTTCCTATTGCTTCGGTGGTTCGTTGATCATAATGTAGATTTACATTGGTAAACATTTAGATGCTCCTAAATTTCTAGATTAGATTTCTGCTTGTGAGCACAGTTTGAGTTAAAAATAGATTTAATATATCTTTATGTAATACTGTGAGGTAAGGTAGGACAGCACAACATATCCAAATATCCTGATCGTGTTTTAAACAATTAATAACGGTCTATGGGAATCGGGAGAATATGGTTTTATAATTCTTTAAATGCTGTTTGTTTAGCCAAATAGGACAAGGAATTTGAATGAAAATGCCTCCCATCTTCCCCTGCCCTACTGTATATGGATGTCCCTTTGTATGCAGCAATTTTAAGAGACGCAGAAGCATTTATCACCCACAATGAACCAGAATACACATGATTCACTCTTGCATAGGTCAATATTATTAAACATTAAATAATCATCTTAACATCGTGACAGCTATAGTACAAGGTTGAGTAATATATAGTAGGGTGTGGGAAGATGGGACACAGTTTCATTAAATTTTCTATTCCAATTTGGTAGTAAACAAAGAAAATTCAAATAATTATTAAACCGTATGCTCACGACACCCATAGACCGTTGTTAATTGTTTAAAACACGATCAGGATATTTGGATATTATGTGCTAAAGGTGTCTCATCTTATCCCACCCCACTGTATGCTTGCAGCAGTTGCTTGACTATTTGTGCTATTTGTTCATAAACATATTTATCATACAAGCGTTAACTGTAAGCTATTCGACCACTTATACTGCATGCATTATGTTGTATACGACTTCTCGTATTGAAATATTGACCCGCAGTTGTAAACATCTCGTATACATGTAGTGACTGATTGCATCTATGTAAATATTTGCAGAGGGAAACGGTGCACGCAGTGTAAAAGACATTATAATAACTTCCTATTATGTAGTATATGATTTTGAGAGCGTTGTGCAACTAAATGCAATCGCATTTTTGGTAATACATTTATGCATTAGTCATGTCGTTTTCTTTACTGACTTTATTGAAATATTGTTAAATGTTTACTGCATTTAGAATTTTGTTTAGAAATAACCATATTGGTCATTTTTGCTGTTTTATTAAGCTTGTATTGATGTAGATCAAATATACTCTACCAGGAGTAAGCAGCCAGCTCTAAATGTATCACTTTTTAAAATACCTTTGATTTTATAGTAATAGGTTGTGCGGTACACGCGTGTGGTAATATTTGTGCAATAGCTTGATGCGCAGGCGGTTGCAAGAACAGCATAGTGACGCATTACTGTTGTCCTTATCTAGTTTATGTTATGGTAGCACATTGTAAGTTACTTTAATTAGGGTTGTACTCGTTTGCTTAAACTTTGCTACATACGCATATACGGGTTAGGTAGACGCCATCGTCGTTTATGTTGTTTCCATGCAAGTGGACCAGAGGTTAAATAAACGTCGTGATTATAACCATCCTGTTATTGTACAGTCTGTATAGTGAGAAGAGAGACGTTTTTTTTGTCGTTTAATATTGAATAAATTAAAAAAGTCCTTTTATCATTAAACAAATTTAAAGAAAATTGTTAGTCTAAAATAACGCGTTAAAAATATTGTGTTTTCTTGGTTTTGTTTTGAATAGTTTACATAAACTTTTATAGACCACACACACACGGAAGTTGTGTGCATAGTGTCGACTATTGAGTCATTTGTTGAATTTATTTGCAGCGCCATGCAGCCAAAACAAATAGGTTTGCCAATAAAAGTCATGACCTTACACGCAAGGGTTATAGGGGTTATACCAAGAAAACATCACGTGAAAGCGAAAATAGTTTTCCCGGTCAATCACGAGTAAAAGTTCAGTTCATAGGAAACGTACAGTATTAAAAACGTAGACGCGCGTGTTACGTTTCTTTTCTGGGGGTGACTGTAATAGACGCAATGTTACTTTAAGCGCCGATTCCGAGACAAAAGTTGCCAGGGGAACTCAGTAAGGGTTCGATGCATGTTGTCGCCGTAGTATAACAGAAGCGGCATATCTTTAATTTCTAGGAAGCTAAGGCTGTATTGAGTTCGTTGACATGTCTGTTAGGTTCGAAACTGACGCTATATCATGACAGGAGGCCGCGACAGACGTCGTAGGTTCAACACAGCTTTGTACAATTGTATCAGGATGTTTTAACTTCCTCTAATCCTCATAAAGGGAAACCTTACGTCTGTTTAATTCGCTAGACAAGGGAGCGGGCGTCGAGTGCTCATTCTTCGATGTAACTATCCGTTTCTATAAACCAAAGCTTGTGAAGTTCCGATGGCGATAATAAACAATGCGTCTGACGCGATTTGTACAGACAGGATCGAGTAAACTGAAACGTTCCTGCGGTTGTATCGGTTGAAATTTTAACTGTTACGTCGGGATATTTCGATGCTAATGCCCACAGCTTCAAATCCCCTTCCGTGGTTTGATAATAACGAATATGGCGTCGTATATTTCACATCAAATCTCATACGCACACAGTAGTGGCCTAGATGCATGCCACATGTGGGCTTTCATTTTCGCCATAACTACCCTGCAGCCTTCATGTGCCGCATACAGACCCGTCATTAAAATCAGTTTATCGCTCGCATGGCCCACATTTTGACAGCTGGATCGTTGCATATTTGACTGCTGGCTGACGTTTCTATTTGCAATGTCTATGCCTTGCTCTACTCGTCAAATATTATTCATTTTTTGGGATTTTAATTTTACTATGAATATTTTGTTTAATGTGGTTAGTGTCAAAAAGTAATTGGACAGGAGCTTATTTGCCGCTGTATGTTTTGTCCCAGGTTTCTAAATCCTACCCCTTGAGTTTTAATTGGCTAATTAAGCAAATGATTGACGGGAATATGTTTAATTGACATCCCGTTGCACCTGCTAAGTTGTATATCGACAGGGCAGGTGAAACATGCCCTTTTACGTCTCTGTTTATTTATGTGTGTTGTTAATTAGGGAGAATATGAGCGCAAATTTAAATGCACCCGTTCACGTATATAAATTGTATAACACACGCGAGGACCGAATGACGTCAACGCGAACGAGTGAGAAAAAGGCGATTTGAGAGAAGCAAATTAGAAGTCTTCAGTCGCGCTATTCATCACATCGAAATGTGAGTTTATGCAGGGAGCTCTGAGTTTATGTGTCCACGTTTTGTTTCCTTTAGGATCGAGTGGCCTTTAAGTGTAGACGGTAGTTTATTTAAACAAGAGGCAGGACGAGACAATCCACAGTTTTGTTTCACGCTTTTTCATGAACAGGTGTTTAAAGTAATGCATTTTGTGAGGAAATAGTTTAATAGGAAACTACGTTAACGCTGATAAACGATCTCGGATATAAATCTGCATGAACGAACTAAGTCAAGCGACGTATTCTCATCCAAAAGGGATGCGGTCTCTCCACTCAGCTACCGAGCTAACCTACGAAAGTTTCATTGAAACATATGGATCGGTCGATTCGCCAATTGGTAAGTCAATAGTGTATTCATTATGTCCCACCACGCCCCGAATTTATTATATAATTTTTAATAAACCATAGTAAATCGGCTACACCCCGAGAGTGCCGATACTGCTACCAAAGCAATTGCAGTGTAACGACGTCGTTTTAAACGCACGAAAGCGCTTCTAATTTGAACTGAATTGCAGAACGCCGGCGAACATTCGGTAATATGGAATCGTCCGTCTCCTCCCCTGCTTTGAACAACAACATCCAACGAGTAAGTAATTAGCCTGAGCTATTGTTAACGAAGCCTGGAGACTAGCCCACGCTATTGTTTCTGCGTTATTTTCCATAATTTATTTATGGCTCGAAGATCGGGCATTGTCGCGAGGTCTTATTTTTGAACTCAGTTGTGTTACGGATTTTCCGACTTTTCCGGTCGGCGATTTTAAGCTAATTAATAATGCTCAGTTGATTGCGGTAGTCAAGTGCGGCTATGTGCGTTTTAATTACAGCGTTCGGGCGTTTCTCCAAACCATTGCAGGCCAATGACGTCATAGCAACGTCAAAGGCACGCAACTGTAATTTTTGCATTGATTCTGTTTGATGTTTGTCACGCAATGAACTTTTCGCTGTTGTGTAGTTGACAATGTTCGGAAGCTAGTTTTGTTGAATAGGCCGCGGTTTTCGTTCAAGGGTTCTAGAGAAATCCCTATTACGATTGTCTGCTCGTGCTGTAAGCATACGGAAGCACCCTAGTGTATCGTATCTGTGTAACTAGTTCTCGAAAAGCTTTCACCGCGCTACCCTCGCCTATTACGGGACGGACCGTTTTGTAAACATTTAATTCATTATTATTTAAGTTCTCTACGTCACTGACCCGAAGTCATTAGTATAAATAGCTTAACGTCTTGTCAACCACTGTGTCCACATTTTATTTGCCTACTCCCATTAACTTTGTTGACTCGCGAGCGTTTTTCATTAAAGTTATAATTAATTCGCATATAAATACCGAGTCCAATCGCACAGTACGCATATGGCAGTCAACACGGTTGTTTCTTTAATTTTACACTGCTGTTATGTTAGTGAGTTGACATGATCAGTGTACACAGACGTAGGACCGCTTCCGTGTAACCGCTTCTCCCAACAAGATTATAAGAAATCGCTAGCAAGCGGCTTCCGTTTTCGCTGCCAGCAGCTATTGTTGTTTATGTTTGTTGTTTTGTTTTAGTAAAACATTGTTTACGTTGCTGGTTTGCTTTTATGTGATGCAGCGTGTTATCGACATAGATAGGGTTTTAAAACACATTAGGTTACTTTTTGTTGCTCTTATTTGCTTTTATTATAATACAAAAGTTGTTTACGCTTATCGGTATACTCTAACGCGATATATCGTGTTTCGAACTGGTTACAGATTAAAACACATTAAATTTGCTAATGCGCCGAAACACAATATGGCACCATTTAAAACGAGTAATATTAATTCTATAAGTTGTGTCCTGGGAATTTTAAATTACATCTTGGTATGTCACTTGGTTAATCCAGGATCAGCGCCGTATGTTAAGATACATGTCAAGTTTTAAATGGCAGACCACTATTGGAACAGCCATGTGTGCTCAGCGCTGTCTAATATGTTCAATACAGACCGCTGTTCAATGCATTTGTATTAGCTACAGACTGGATTACGTGAACCGATTAAAACTCTCACGCTGATAATGCATGTAATTGGTAATGGGATTTGCTAAATTTGCTGTTGTAATACATTTCACGCTTTTTCTAACTTTGTGTGTCGATTTTAAGCCCTGCAGACAAATAATTATATACGAAAGCAAAGCATTTCAGGCCTTATTAGTCTAAATGCATTTGAGTAGCTGAGTATTATGCGTGTAACGTGGTCTATTGACGTTTTTTTGGTATCTTAAATACACTTGTCTTTAAATAAGCCATAAGGGCATTTCGCATATCTCCTTTTAACCGAAGTCTTATTTACACCCCAATTCAAAATGGATCAACCGATTTTTGTTGATATTTTAAGCCAATAAATTTCGATATTTTTAAAAAGCAATCTTAGAAAATGGCATAATTATCCCTGATAAGGTGCTTCAGTTTATCCACACTCCATCCAATGGGGCCAATTGCAACGATTGCCATCTGATGGGAAATGTCAGACCATCTCACTCAATAGCAAATTACATACATTGACGTCACACCGCGTATCAATATAAAACACTTGTAGCCGGCAATAACGATCGTGAGAATCTTAAGAACCGGGAATTGTCGATAAAACCTTTGGGAGGGGAAACGTTCCCCCCACAGTGCATCATAAAACACGACTCGATGCAGTGCGACCATAAAACGATTAACTTTATCAATTCACGCGTCGTTACAAATTTGGAGATAGGCCATCAAGCAATTTAGATTACGAAGATATTTAAACCTACCACACAGCAGCCACACCGTATATGTCTATATTACAATATGTCTGAACTAGAAGATATATAGAACACATGTTAACGGTCGAATTAAAGATATTATAGCAATTTAGATTTAAAGATATCATGATACCAACATGAAATGTTATTTTTATCACAGAAGCAAAGTTTTTATTTGTTAAACAACAAAACGACATTAAAACACGTTATGTATAAAACGTTCTGAAAATAGCATTGGTTAAAAAGTGTGGCTCTTGGTTGAATTCTGACTGTGTCAGTGAAATGTTTATTTCACAACTGATTTCGTGATTTTCGTTTGTTTTAATTTCAGCGTACACAAGCCATATTGTATAGATTAATATGGTCACTTGAAACTGCAAACAAAGCTATTCGATTGGTCAGTTAACTCTTTTTCAGCGATATCCCATTTCTAGAACGGTTAGACGTTAGCACTCATGGGAAATATTTTAATCTTTTAATGAAAATCGAAAAGCCGCTTGAATTACCGAGGAGTTGTAATATTTTATTGAAAATATATTTTTTCTAAAATTTTATAAAATTTTGTGCCATGTCGGCTAAAGCCTTTTACCTATATGATAGGATTGTATGTAAAGATTATTAGTTTTGTTAAAAGTTTAGTCGCATTTTTGTTGAGATTTGTCACAAGTCCTAGAAATCTATACGTATAATTATTAACTGCATGTAATTTATCGTTAGCTTTAATTATATGATAACGGTGGGAATTTATGACTAACTGAACGCATTTATTGTACAGGTTCGGAAACCAGGAATTACAGGAGTCGATTCTTTTGACGAATCAAGTGAAACGAATGGTTCACACAACACCCTCTCTGATGGTAAGATATTGTTTTATTTATTTATGCATTTAAATAAGTACAGGGGGAAATCAGTTGCTTAAAAACAATAATTAGTTAGCTTTATAGTAGGGTGGGGGGAGATGGGACACCTTTTCATTCTATTTTCTTGTCCTTTTTGGTAGTAAACAGAGAATATTTAAACATTTATAAAACCATATTCTCACGGCTTTCATGGATCGTTGTTAATTGTTTAAAACAGGATCAGGATTTTGGATAATATATGCTAAAGGTGTCTCATCTTTTCCCACCCTACCATGTAAAAGAATTATGGCATGTAAGACTGTAAACAGAAGAAACTTTGTAAGTAACGGAAGTGGCCTTTTTTTAGTTTAGACTTTTGTTAGACTGCAAGAACTTTTACTGTTCAAAGATTGTAAGCAATAAAAACCTAAACCAACTCGGTGAATTCGAATTTCAATGACGTAATGCCGTAGGAATGAGTAATGTGGTGATTTTAAGTGTTAGGAGTCAGGAGTAAACGTCCAGTGGCGCTCAGCGGGTTGTCTTCGTCGAACACATTCAATCTAATGGAACGTGTTTTCGATACTGCTGGAGTTCGTATTCTTGATCTGTTTATGTCAATTCTGTTTTGATTCTTTATGTAATCGCCGGTATAACATGTGACAAGGAAACACTATTGGTTTAATGGATATGCGAACGCCTACCTGCGTATTAGCCATTCTCTATTGATAGTACTGTGGGATAATAAATACCACTACAACATAATATCTAATATTTCCCATTCGTGTTTTAATAAGTACCAACGTTATTTTAAAGCCGTATAGATACGGATATATAATTGTGTTGAACATCCTTTTTTACTACCGAGTGGGACGATAACAGATATTGAAAACTCCAACTTACCCCAACCCATATATACTATATGTTGTATAAGGTTGAATCATCCGTGTCCAAATAGATCTGGTCAGACATTAACAGATATATAGGGAAATGTTGTGTACCAGAGATACGATTTATATTCACGAAGCATATTTCACCGATGTCAACACTATGTACCAAGCATATACACGTCATTTATGTAAACCATGTCGTGGTACATATCTCCTCGCCAAAGATAAACGACTCTGTTGTTTTCGGTGTGTGAGAACATATCGGCCACTTACGTCATAACATGCTATTTCTTAACATGCGTGGTTCAAATCTCAATGCGGCTGTGGCGGTTAGGATTTAATATTCCTAAGACTTTTGTTTCCACGCTGGAGATTTTCGTCGAATTGCGACCGTCAGCCCTTTTTCTACTTGCTATATTATTAAACACACTGCATTGCTTAGATGTTCAAGACAAATTGAAAAATGATTCCATGGGAAGGCGGCGTCGACTTCGAAAAGTTTCAATGGAAAAACTGAGTGCATTTGGCGGAGCTGTACAAGCTGCTGTGACGTCACGGAGGACCAAAAGCGTAGCTCTAGGTAAAATAAATCAAAGTTATATTTTTAAACGCTTATTAATTAAGTGATTTTGTATGAATGGTTTTAAAAACGCTGTAAATCGTAACTAAGTTTGGGGAAGTAACCTAACTCAGCCAAATATGTGTATTAGAAACATTGACCTAAATTTAAACAAGATTTTACCCGATTTGGTTATAGCATATAACGGTATAAGTTACTCCTGTTAATTTAAAATAATTTTCAACTCAATCCTGATCTACTTTATTTTTCAGACGATAACGGAGGTTCGCTGACTCCGCAGAGCGAGAGGAGAATGTCCGGGTGGTTGCTCGGTATTCCGCCTTTAATAGCGAGGAAACTATCCTCCGATAACATATCAAGCTCCACGGAGGACTCATCGGACACAAAGAGCAATTTATCAGCTCGGTCGTCGGCACCAAAACCAGCTGTGTTACAGATCCCAGCCACCCGACTCCGATCCGCCGACCATAAGGGGTTTCTTGACCGCAGGAATAAAAAAAAGCAGTGGGAAAGGTGAGTGGTCGGATGCGGTTTGTATATGTCTAAGACTCTAAGTCATATATACAGTGGCGTTGCCAGAAAATTCTTCTTCCCCCCCATTTTTTTTTCGGAACGTAATTACGTAAATCCCCCTCATTTTTTTAGATTAAACCCCTTGCCATACCTCCTTATTTTTTCTTGCTACGCCACTACATAAATGTATATGGCGACGCTTCTTTGATAATGTGCGTAAGCAAAGTCACGTGCGAGTGTGTCACGCTGTGTGTCATCATGTGTTTGCGTAATCACCGCTAATAATATAACCTGTCACTTAAAGAATAACGCGTGGTCATTGGCGTTATTCATAATTTGTTTTATTATTAAAACACCAGTTAGCGTTTAATAACTCAAGCATGGTTTAAATCTCGGTAATATAAACTCAAACATTACGTAATGTGGCATCATGCCAACGTAATACGACACACTCCGCTTCTGCACATTACAATTGCAGCTGACCACATACAGTCTGCAGATATGTAGGATTGTTTACTGTAGCCGTCATTCCTCACCAGAGGTATATGGGTCAGGATTTCCAAGTGGTTCACATAACAGGCAATGATAACAGATCCTCCGTTTTAAAATAACAGCTGAGACGACTTCCTACGATTGCGGTGTGACGGTTAAACTGACCAGTCTATTTATGTCTGAACATTACATTTTGTCATATACGCTGACGCAAAACAAGACTGCCCGGAATTGTAAAGGATTTTTAAATAAACGTTTCAGCTTCGTGTGTAGCTGAATGCACCGGCCTGACCTCGGGCCGAGCAAATAAAGTAAACAAGCGGCGTCCATTTATCCGATTACAACAACGTCGTTTTGGAAAGTTTTGCTTTCCGAGATCGATTACCTCATCCAATCATTGACTGTATATGTTTCTTGGTCACTTCACCTAGATTTCAATGAGGCAGGCCCTGGACCTGTGATTGAAAGGTCTCGAAAGCTTTTCGCTGCTTAAGGACCCGGGCTGGCCTCAATTCGTGTTTACATTCAGCATTAGGACGCGAACGGAAAATTCCGATTATTGAACCCGTGTTAAGTCAGCATTGCCCTTGCAGTGTTGCTGCCCCTTCGCGCCCAGCAATTGGATCAGCGTTGTTGTTATTATTGCGCTGCGGACGCATAATAGACCAGATAAGGAAATCTAATTAGCATGGATGTTTAAATAAGATTTATTTTATTCTTAACTGCGGTAAGGTATAAAAAAGGTTGACCGGAACCTTGAGCGGTCGCAATCATATTACAATAGAATCAAAACTGAATTGATCAGAATTTGTTTATGTCTTCCTAATGGAAAGTCGCTTTCGAAACGATTTGTGATCGACCGGTTTTTAAAAATCAATGCTTCGAAACCCGCACCGATTACTTATCGTTCTTTGTGGCCGGTAGTTGCCTTTTTATAATCCAATTTCACGCAATTGCCTTCCGCAGATTCTGGTGTGTGTTGCAAGACACATGTCTATATTGTTACAATGCCCCGCAGTCTGACGTGACGAGAGACGCCGTATTATTGCGTGGTTATGACGTTGTAGCTGACGTCACAAACCTGAACAGGACTCGTTTCGTGTTTCGCCTCCAGCAGAAGGTAACAAATTCATTTTGTGGAAGAAAAATTTACCTACGGTTCGGTCCTTTAACTCCCAATACATTCTTGCAGGGCGTACCCACCTTACACTTCAGCAGTGATAACCACAGAGACTTTCTCCTTTGGGTTGGAACAATGGAGAAGGAGACTCGTTATGTTACAGGCCACACAAAAAGGTTCGATGTAACAATTTGTATTGTGTTAGTGTTGAAATAAGAAAGAGATCCCCAAAAAATCGACTACTTTTCGCTTACGTTACAGGCGGCACAATAAGGCAACTTTTGATGTCTATGTATAAAACATGGGAGTTATGGCATTTAAAGTGCGGTAGTTTTCGCTTAACCAGCACGTCTTCTTGAATGTCGTTCCCATGTCCCGGTTAGATAACTTATCTTGTTCCTCACAGAAAGTCGTTGAATGATCCGTCTGATTCCACCAGCGAATCATCCAACCAAGATACAACAAGCGGTTTACCCACCGAAGCTACAAGACCAACAACACACAAACCACTGACGGTACTTAACTAGTCCATGTTTAGTAATTCACATCCGATGTTGTTTTATGCAAAGTAATCGGTGATTAAGAGTCACGAGTTTGCTTCATTGTATTAGTATGAGCACGTGGGCGCAGTAACATGACGTTATTACCGTTTCCGATGCCGCAACGAAGCATATTTTAATACAGATCAACGAAAGAGAAATATTAGTTAAATAATAAACTACGTAAAATACTTTGACAAATAAAATCCATTTGAATTTATTCTCAATATAACCTAACTGTTTTAGAGTGTGTTTCTGTTTCAAATTAAGCTGATTCATTTAAATACTCTAAAGGTAAAATACATTAAAATTTACTCTAAATAAAACTTTTTAGTGTGTGGTGTGTGCTTTTATTGTCTGTTTCAAAATTAAGATCTACGAAAACATAATATAATAGAGTGGGCTAAGATGGGACACCTACTCATTCTGTTTTCTCGTCCTATTTGGTAGTAAACAAAAAATATTATAATAATAATTATAAACCGTATCTTTACCACTACCATAGACCATTGTTATTTATTTAAAACACGATCAGGATATTTGGGTATTATGTGCTATATCCCATCTTCCCCCACCCTACTATGGAAATATCAATATTTTTTCTCCACAGAGAACCGTTTCGCAAGACCGTCTCGACAATGAATTAATGGCGATGCAAAAACACCGAATCCTGAAGGATATTGCTGTTGAGCAGCAGCGAATTTTGGAAGAACAGAAACTTCTGGAAGGTTCTACAACCCAGCAAGCAAAGACGGCTAGAAGAATGTCTCGTGTCGAAGTTTTTGAAAATTACGAGAGTGCTAAGTCAGAAGAAGAAGTAAAAGTCACGAAGTTTTTGACCCACCTTAACAGGTGCGCATACGATTTCTATCATCAAGTGTTTAAAGTTATTAAGAACGAGCGCTTGGCTGAAAATGAAAATATGAACTATTTATCCACTCCGCTAATTTAGATCTATAGACTATATAATACATCGTACCAAAAATATTATTTTTTTAAAGTAAATAACGTGATAAGAAATATGTTCTATTGTTATGGATTAGAATAAAGTATAAAAAATTAATTATATGTTTACCAAGCTTCAGTGTTTTATATCTTAACTTAATTAAATATGCCGTTAGGATTTACGATAAAAACATATTTTATGGTCCAAACACTTGATATGAAAAATACCTATATATACAATATCAAACGGAATTTTAGTTGCGAATGTGTTATTAATAACTAAGAATATGAACATCTTATTCTAACTATACCATAACTAAAAATGCACATTAAATTATCTTTAAATTTTCTTTTAGACGGCGAAATTCAGCTCAGTTAAAAATGGACCAGTTCACGAAAGAGTTAGCGCCAAAGAACGGTCGACGTCGTCGTGACAACCACGCCCAGTTTTCTGCGATGGAAGGAAAGCTGAAAGAAATGCAGGATGCTCTTGCACAAGTTGATCGGGAGATCGAGGAGGAAGAAGCTGCAAAACAGGTGAATAGAATGCTTCAGCTCTTATATTTTTGTATTGTTATATTAGGTCAGGGTATGGGTTGTCGAAACTTTAAGCCGTACAAAAAATATTTAAAAATACAAAAATAATTCTAACCAAGTTATATACGTGGTAACTTGTGGGTGAAAAGGTGTATAAAACACAACACCCGTCTTATAAATTTTTCCGGTGTTCTGTCAATTTTGTATTAATGTCAATGTTTTTAGAATAAATTGCCCAACATTGAAAAAATCTGCATTCGTTCTTTTCAATAAAAATAAATTATTTTCACAAAAAATGTTTTCTCATGTATATATATACTTATTTCAGAACAACATTCTTATTTCTCCCATAGCACAACCTTGAAAAGCTCCAACACAAGCGGGACCTTGAACTAATAATCCTGGAGCAACGTGAAACCTTGGATATCCTACGACGTCATCGGAAAACGGGGTTTTCCCACGTGCGACGACGTCATAGCATCCAGGAGGTTGGTTCTCAATCTGCCATGTCATGTGACACGTTGGCATCGATAGATGAGATGTCTAGTATCTCCGACGACCACTGTGCGTCCGATGCCACATCTGGAAGTTCTTGTTCAGTGAGTAGAATTTGCATTTTATAGTTGAAAGAACATTTTTTTGTTTTGTTGGAAGGTTAAAAGTCTATAAAACTTTTAGCAAAATACCTGCTACAGAGGTACCTGGCTACGAAAATATGTATTCTACTTTAAAGAAAAATGATAGATCATAAAAACAACAACTCAACAATTCATCTTTTTGGTGAAATAGTATTGAGTGATACTTTTCTTCTTCAGGAAACACCGGGTCCCAGATCGAACGGCAACCCTCAGCTCCATAGAGCTATGTCCACACCTCGTTCCAACCGACATTCGACAGACATTTTAAAATTACCAAGCTTATGTACAAGGTCAAACTCTGCGCCTGTTAACCGTCGTCCTTCCAATGACGGTGCAACGAGCTCAGACGCTGATAGTGGTTTTCAAGCATCTCGCGCCACTGAAGACATAGACGAATCCCCGAACTTTAAACCACGAGACGGCGCGGTGGAGCAGGTCAATTCTACTCGCGTTGATCCATGTTGTAAAATTTCACTCGACAGCGCTACTAGCGGTGAGAAAATAGCGAAGTCGCGAAAAGAGAGAAAGGACGAAATTGACATAACCACACTTGCAAAGATTGAGGTAATTATTATTGAAAGCCATTTCAGTATTACTAAGAAGTTTGTGTGTAAATAATATTGGCATAGAACGAACTAAAAATATTTTGTTCGAATAAATTTGTTCTCCAAATATGTACCAACACATTGTTAAAAAATTACAATACCTTTAAGTTATCAGTGATATTTTTTTCTTCAGGAATTCGAAAATTTCGCGAGAGAAAAACTTAGTCGCCAACATTCCAAGACGTGAAGTTTGTACCAATACAAACAAACCGATATCTTCAAGTTGGATGATGACACTTCGTCGCGTCGATCACCAAAGAGTTCCATTCTGTATGAAAAGATTTTAATAACTTCTTGAAACACAATTTGTTTTCAAAAATCTGTTCAGGAAAACAGTATGTTGTTATTCGGTCTTGTCATTTTTTGCAGCAAACAAAATTATTGCTGCTGTACCACAATGTGTTGATTTCGCTATACGTTGATTTAGCTCACCTATTATTAATGCACTCACAAGTTTCGTAATAAAGTGGTTGGACTTAATGTTCATTAAAACAAGAGTTTTTAAATGCCCGAATGAATTTCATTGGTACGTACAGTACAGATATTTTGGGCGGAAATGAACATTTCTAAATAGCAATGCTCGATACATTTTTAATTACAAAGAATATTTATACACGTCGATATTATTGGTTCCCGAAAAATTTTCCTACATGCTAGATTTAGAATATCTCATTAAAAAAAATGGGCATTTTTACAATATTTAATAGTCAATTACAGTGCTTATATTGGAAAAGAATGGGATAATCAAAAAGCCCCGTCAGAACTTAAATTCGGGTATAATCATTTCGGGGAGTTTCGGATAACATCGGATAAAAAAATCGTAAACAAAATCGTTTTAAAACACATGATTTTATTGGTGGGAAGCACTGGCGTCTGTAATAATTAAATTGTGGAATAAACGTTACAACTAAAGTGTGGACATTCCTTTGAGGCGTGCTCTTGCGCTTTTAAGAGAAAGAAAGAAACATGATTTAGTCAAACCTAGTTCGAAACGAAGATAAAATCATTTTTGTTTCTTTTTTTAACTCGTAGTTTTAGCTTGAAATTTTGAGTTGGATTTTAGTTGCAAGCTTGCATCTCACGTGGCGGTCGTTGGTTTGAATGTGTTGGTATATGATGTTGTGTTGATGTTGAATTTCTAGTTCGGTTTTGGTTTTTGGAAGTTCCAATTTTGTTCTTGCACATTCTGCTGTGCTTTGGGGGTTGCCGGGTTGGCCTTTGGTGTTATTGGTCGTTTATTGTTACTTGTTGTTGGCCGTAGTTGGCGTTTCATTTGTTTATTAATTTGATTGTTGACCGGTCCTGTTCCATTTGCTATTGTATGTTTCTAATTTTATATTTACTGGGTAGACTGGGGCAATTTAACAATTTAGTTTCAGGTACAGGTTTAATGACGTCAGGATAGCTGCGGTCCTGGAAAACTTGTGTTTTTGGAAACGTCAACTTAAGGTGAGATTTAAGTTTTGACATTCAATATTTATGGGGCTAACGCGTTTTTATCCATACAGATGTACAAGGTTTTAATTGCCTAATATGGCTGTTAAAGGGTTTGCTATATGATTGGTATCGATTGATTAACACTTGTTTTCAAACAGACAAGAAAGAAGCAAAGATGGAATTGTATCCGGGTCCTGAAGACGAAGAAGACGAAGAGGAGTGGATGGAACACAAGCTTCAACACCAGTACGGTACAAATTGTAGTACTGGTGAACGGTACCGTGAATTTATTACTAGCACGTTAAGGCGTTAGGGGGGAGTTCTCGAGCGTGGGCCAACGTTTTGTTGGTAAGAGTAGCTGCACTTCGTGTGTTGTATCATTTTTGTCAATCGCACGCGTCCCTTTACGCTCCGTATTTTTTTGACTTACCACGAAGAGGCTCTCCATAAAATGTGAACTTTGCGCAGCAATGCTGGGTTTAGGGTTATTCTTTTAAGTAGGGCATAGCTCCAAACAAAAAAAACAAACATTTTCTCACAGGTGCCAATGGTTTCATTCCCCCCCCACACATTAGGGTGTAGAATTTCCTCTTTCTTTTTACAGGTTCTCTTTTATTTCTCTATATATAGTTATATTAGAATTGTTTCAGGCAGAATGTCAGTAGTTGTCAACCCAGCAGCGTTGCATAAACAAACAATTACACACAAAAAATCAAATATAAAAAAACAAAAACACATTTCCACTGCTAACTCGTCGGTACCTTGTCGTGGTGCAGTGGCTTTCAAACTAAAGCCGACGATTTAAATTATATGCTATCCAATTTTAATGCAAATTCTATATTGCTTGCAGGATCCTGAACGAGAAGTCCAGATGCTACAACCTGACGATGATCTGGTTTATAAAGAGTGTTAATGTCGTTGTTCGCTTTATTTTTGTTGGTTGTAATTGAAATAAAATTGAATAAAATTATCCGAGAAATAAAATTATTCGAAAAATTGCATTGATTGGGGTTGAAGAAAACAACTCCGTAGATTGCTGTGAAGAGACGTAAGAAGCAGGGTTACGACGTTAAGTGTAAAAAGTGGGTAGCACGGCAGAAACCGTTAGTTATGCACACCCAAGGTTGCAGATTGAGCTTGTTTAGTTATCTGGTTCACTTTGACATCTATAGCAACCTATATCGGTTATTGATTGAAGCTAGCTTAGTGATTTTACTTATATATGAACAAAAAATAAATATATAAAATAAACAAAAAAGTAGACAAACGTTACATCAAAAATATTTTTTGCATGGTCCCTACCCACGAATAATTTTTGCATGTTCACTGCCCACGAATAATTTTTGCATGTTCACTACCCACGAATATTTTTTTGCATAATCACCGCCCACGAATAATTTTTGCATGTTCACTGCCCACGAATATTTTTTTGAATGATCACCGCCCACGAATATTTTTTGCCTGTTCACCGCCCACGAATATTTTTTGCCTGTTCACCGCCCACGAATATTTTTGGCATGTTCAACGCAAACGAATATTTTTTTGCATGTTTACCGCCCACGAATATTTTTTTGGATGTTTACCGCCCACGAATATTTTTTTGCATATACACCGCCCACGAATATTTTTTTGCATAATCACCGCCCACGAATATTTTTTTGGATGTTCACCGCCCACGAATATTTTTTTGGATGTTTACCGCCCACGAATATTTTTTTTGCATATCCACCGCCCACGAATATTTTTTTGCATAATCACCGCCAACGAATGTTTTTTTGCATGTTCACCGCCCACGAATATTTTTTTTGCATGTTCACTGCCCACGAATATTTTTTGCATGATCACCGCCCACGAATATTTTTAGCAAGTTCACTGCCCACGAATATTTTTTTGCATGTTCACCGTCCACGAATATTTTTTTACATGTTCACCGCCCACGAATATTTTTTGCATGTTCACTGCCCACGAATATTTTTTTGCATGTCCACCGCCAAAGAATATTTTTTGCCTGTTCACCGCCCACGAAGATTTTTTTGCATGTTCACTGCCCACGAATATTTTTTTGCATGTCCACCGCCCACGAATATTTTTTTGCATGTTCACTGCCCACGAATATTTTTTGCCTGTTGACCGCCTACGAATATTTTTTTGCATGTTCATTGCTCACGAATGTTTTTTTGCATGTCCACCGCCCACGAATATTTTTTTGCATGTTCACCGTCCACGAATATTTTTTTGCCTGTTCACCGCCCACGAATATTTTTTGCCTGTTCACCGCCCACGAATATTTTTTGCATGTTCACTGCCCACGAATATTTTTTGCATGTTCACTGCCCACGAATATTTTTTTGCATGTTCACTGCCCACGAATATTTTTTTGCATGTCCACCGTCCACGAATATTTTTTTGCATGTTTACCGCCCACGTATATTTTTTTGCATGTCCACCGCCAACGAATATTTTTTTGCATGTTCACTGCCCACGAATATTTTTTTGCATGTTCACTGCCCACGAATATTTTTTTGCATGTCCACCGCCCACGAATATTTTTTGAATGTTCACTGCCCACGAATATTTTTTTGCATGTTCACCGCCCACGAATATTTTTTGCATGTTCACCGCCCACGAATATTTTTTGCATGTTCACCGCCCACGAATATTTTTTTGCATGATCACCGCCAACGAATATTTTTTGCATGTTCACTGCCCACGAATATTTTTTTGCATGATCACCGTCCACGAATACTTTTTGCCTGTTCACCACCCACGAAAAATAATTCGTGGGCAGTATTTTTTTGCATGTTCACCGCCCACGAATATTTTTTTGCATGTTCACTGCCCACGAATGATTTTTGCCTGTTCACCGCCCACGAATATTTTTTGCCTGTTCACCGCCCACGAATATTTTTTGCCTGTTCACCGCCCACGAATATTTTTTTGCATGTCCACCGCCCACAAATATTTTTTGCATGTTCACTGCCCACGAATATTTTTTTGCATGTTCACTGCCCACGAATATTTTTTTGCATGTCCACCGTCCACGAATTTTTTTTTTGCATGTTTACCGCCCACGTATATTTTTGCATGTCCACCGCCCACGAATATTTTTTTGCATGTTCACTGCCCACGAATATTTTTTGCATGTTCACTGCCCACAAATATTTTTTTGCATGTTCACTGCCCACGAATATTTTTTTGCATGTTCACTGCCCACGAATATTTTTTTGCATGTCCACCGTCCACGAATATTTTTTTGCATGTTTACCGCCAACGTATATTTTTTTGCATGTCCACCGCCCACGAATATTTTTTTGCATGTCCACCGTCCACGAATATTTTTTTGCATGTTTACTGCCTACGAATATTTTTTTGCATGTTTACTGCCCACGAATATTTTTTTGCATGTCCACCGCCAACGAATATTTTTTGCATGTTCACTGCCCACGAATATTTTTTTGCATGTTCACCGCCCACGAATATTTTTTGCATGTTCACCGCCCACGAATATTTTTTGCATGTTCACTGCCCACGAATATTTTTTTGCATGTTCACCGCCCACGAATATTTTTTTGCATGATCACCGCCAAAGAATATTTTTTGCATGTTCACTGCCCACGAATATTTTTTTGCATGATCACCGTCCACGAATACTTTTTGCCTGTTCACCACCCACGAAAAAAAAATTCGTGGGCAGTATTTTTTTGCATGTTCACCGCCCACGAATATTTTTTTGCATGTTCACTGCCCACGAATATTTTTTTGCCTGTTCACCGCCCACGAATATTTTTTGCCTGTTCACCGCCCACGAATATTTTTTTGCATGTCCACCGCCCACGAATATTTTTTGCATGTTCACTGCCCACGAATATTTTTTTGCATGTTCACTGCCCACGAATATTTTTTTGCATGTCCACCGTCCACGAATATTTTTTTGCATGTTTACCGCCCACGTATATTTTTTTGCATGTCCACCGCCCACGAATATTTTTTTGCATGTTCACTGCCCACGAATATTTTTTTGCATGTTCACTGCCCACGAATATTTTTTTGCATGTCCACCGCCCACGAATATTTTTTGCATGTTCACTGCCCACGAATATTTTTTTGCATGTTCACTGCCCACGAATATTTTTTGCATGTTCACCGCCCACGAATATTTTTTGCATGTTCACTGCCCACGAATATTTTTTTGCATGTCCACCGCCCACGAATATTTTTTGCATGTTCACTGCCCACGAATATTTTTTTGCATGTTCACTGCCCACGAATATTTTTTGCATGTTCACCGCCCACGAATATTTTTTGCATGTTCACTGCCCACGAATATTTTTTTGCATGTTCACCGCCCACGAATATTTTTTTGCATGATCACCGCCAACGAATATTTTTTGCATGTTCACTGCCCACGAATATTTTTTTTGCATGTTCACCGCCCACGAATATTTTTTTGCATGATCACCGCCAAAGAATATTTTTTGCATGTTCACTGCCCACGAATATTTTTTTGCATGATCACCGTCCACGAATACTTTTTGCCTGTTCACCACCCACGAAAAAAAAATTCGTGGGCAGTATTTTTTTGCATGTTCACCGCCCACGAATATTTTTTTGCATGTTCACTGCCCACGAATATTTTTTGCCTGTTCACCGCCCACGAATATTTTTTTTGCCTGTTCACCGCCCACGAATATTTTTTGCCTGTTCACCGCCCACGAATATTTTTTTGCATGTCCACCGCCCACGAATATTTTTTGCATGTTCACTGCCCACGAATATTTTTTTGCATGTTCACTGCCCACGAATATTTTTTTGCATGTCCACCGTCCACGAATATTTTTTTGCATGTTTACCGCCCACGTATATTTTTTTGCATGTCCACCGCCCACGAATATTTTTTTGCATGTTCACTGCCCACGAATATTTTTTTGCATGTTCACTGCCCACGAATATTTTTTTGCATGTCCACCGCCCACGAATATTTTTTGCATGTTGACTGCCCACGAATATTTTTTTGCATGTTCACTGCCCACGAATATTTTTTGCATGTTCACCGCCCACGAATATTTTTTGCATGTTCACTGCCCACGAATATTTTTTTGCATGTTCACCGCCCACGAATATTTTTTTGCATGATCACCGCCAACGAATATTTTTTGCATGTTCACTGCCCACGAATATTTTTTTGCATGATCACCGTCCACGAATACTTTTTGCCTGTTCACCACCCACGAAAAAAAAATTCGTGGGCAGTGAACATGCAAAAAAATATTCGTGGGCGGTAAACATGCAAAAAAATATTCGTCGGCGGTGAACATGCAAAAAATATTCGTGGACGGTGATCATGCAAAAAAATATTCGTGGGCAGTGAACATGCAAAAAATATTCGTGGGCGGTGATCATGCAAAAAAAATATTCGTGGGCGGTGATCATGAAAAAAATATTCGTGGGCGGTGAACATGCAAAAAAATATTCGTGGGCGGTGGACAGGCAAAAAATATTCGTGGACGGTGAACATGCAAAAAAATATTCGTGGACGGTGAACATGCAAAAAATATTCGTGGGCGGTGATCATGCAAAAAAATATTCGTGGGCGGTGATCATGAAAAAAATATTCGTGGGCAGTGAACATGCAAAAAAATATTCGTGGGCAGTGAACATCCAAAAAAATATTCGTGGGCAGTGAACGTGCAAAACATATTTGTGGGCAGTGAACATTCCAAAAAAAATTCGTCGACGGTGAACATGCAAAAAGTATTCGTGGGCGGTGAACAGGCAAAAAAATATTTGTGGGCAGTGAACATCCAAAAAATATTCGTGGGCAGTGAACATCCAAAAAAATATTCGTGGGCAGGGAACATGCAAAAAAATATTCGTGGGCAGTGAACATGCAAAAAAATATTTGTGGGCAATGAACATACAAAAAGTATTCGTGGGCCGTGAACAGGCAAAAAAATATTCGTGGGCAGTGAACATCCAAAAAAATATTCTTGGGCAGTGAACATCCAAAAAAATATTCGTGGGCAGTGAACATGCAAAAAAATATTCGTGGGCAGTGAACATGCAAAAAAATATTCGTGGGCAGTGAACATGCAAAAAAATATTCGTGGGCAGTGAACATGCAAAAAGTATTCGTGGGCGGTGAACAGGCAAAAAAATATTCGTGGGCAGTGAACATCCAAAAAAATATTCGTGGGCAGTGAACATCCAAAAAAATATTCGTGGGCAGTGAACATCCAAAAAAATATTCGTGGGCAGTGAACATGCAAAAAATATTCGTGGGCAGTGAACATGCAAAAAATATGCGTGGGCGGTGAACATGCAAAAAAATATTCGTTGGCAGTGAACATTCAAAAAAATATTTGTGGGCGGTGAACATACAAAAAATATTCGTGGGCAGTGAACATTCAAAAAAATATTTGTGGGCGGTGAACATGCAAAAAATATTCGTGGGCAGTGAACATCCAAAAAAATATTCGTGGGCAGTGAACATGCAAAAAATATTCGTGGGCAGTGAACATTCCAAAAATATTTGTGGGCGGTGAACATTCCAAAAAATATGCGTGGGCAGTGAACATCCAAAAAAATATTCGTGGGCAGTGAACATTCAAAAAAATATTTGTGGGCGGTGAACATGAAAAAAATATTCGTGGGCAGTGAACATTCAAAAAAATATTTGTGGGCGGTGAACATGCAAAAAAATATTCGTGGGCGGTGAACATGCAAAAAAATATTCGTGGGCAGTGAACATTCAAAAAAATATTTGTGGGCGGTGAACATGCAAAAAATATTCGTGGGCAGTGAACATTCAAAAAAATATTTGTGGGCGGTGAACATGCAAAAAAATATTCGTGGGCGGTGAACATGCAAAAAATATGCGTGGGCGGTGAACTTGCAAAAAAATATTCGTTGGCAGTGAACATGCAAAAAAATATTCGTGGGCAGTGAACTTGTAAAACATATTTGTGGGCGGTGAACATTCCAAAAAAATGCGTGGGCGGTGAACATGCAAAAAAATATTCGTTGGCAGTGAACATGCAAAAAATATTCGTGGGCAGTGAACATGCAAAAAATATTCGTGGGCAGTGAACATTCAAAAAAATATTTGTGGGCGGTGAACATGCAAAAAATATTCGTGGGCGTTGAACATGCAAAAAAATATTCGTGGGCGGTGAACATGCAAAAAATATGCGTGGGCGGTGAACTTGCAAAAAAATGTTCGTTGGCAGTGAACATGCAAAAAATATTCGTGGGCAGTGAACTTGTAAAACATATTTGTGGGCGGTGAACATTCCAAAAAAAATTCGTGGACGGTGATCATGCAAAAAAATATTCGTGGGCGGTGAACATTCAAAAAAATATTCGTGGGCGGTGATCATGCAAAAAAATATTTGTGGGCGGTGAACATTCCAAAAAAAAATCGTGGACGGTGATCATGCAAAAAAATATTCGTGGGCGGTGATCATGCAAAAAAATATTCGTGGGCAGTGAACATGCAAAAAAATATTCGTGGACGGTAAACATGCAAAAAATATTCGTGGGCAGTGAACAAAAAAAAAATACTCGTGGGCGTTGAACTTGCAAAATAATTGTTCGTGGGCAGTGAACATGCAAAAAAATATTCGTGGGCAGTGAACTTGCTAAAAATATTCGTGGGCGGTGAACATGCAATAAAATATTCGTGGGCAGTGAACATGCAAAAAAATATTCGTGGGCGGTGAACATGCAAAAAAATATTTGTGGGCGGTGATCATTCCAAAAAATATTCGTGGGCGGTGAACATTCCAAAAAATATTCGTGGGCAGTGAACATGCAAAAAAATATTCGTTGGCAGTGAACTTGCAAAACATATTTGTGGGTGGTGAACATTCCAAAAAATATTCGTGGGCAGTGAACATTCCAAAAAATATTCGTGGGCAGTGAACATGCAAAAAAATATTCGTTGGCAGTGAACTTGCAAAACATATTTGTGGGTGGTGAACATTCCAAAAAAAATTCGTGGACGGTAAACATACAAGAAATATTCGTGGGCAGTGAACAAGAAAAAAAAAACTCGTGGGCGTTGAACTTGCAAAAAAATGTTCGTGGGCAGTGAACTTGCTAAAAATATTCGTGGGCCGTGAACATGCAAAAAATATTCGTGGGCGGTGAACATGCAAAAAAATATTCGTGGGCGGTGAACATGCAAAAAATATTCGTGGGCAGTGAACATGCAAAAAAATATTCGTGGGCAGTGAACATCCAAAAAAATATTCGTGGGCAGTGAACGTGCAAAACATATTTGTGGGCAGTGAACATTCCAAAAAAAATTCGTCGACGGTGAACATGCAAAAAGTATTCGTGGGCGGTGAACAGGCAAAAAAATATTTGTGGGCAGTGAACATCCAAAAAATATTCGTGGGCAGTGAACATCCAAAAAATATTCGTGGGCAGTGAACATGCAAAAAAATATTCGTGGGCAGTGAACATGCAAAAAAATATTTGTGGGCAATGAACATGCAAAAAGTATTCGTGGGCCGTGAACAGGCAAAAAAATATTCGTGGGCAGTGAACATCCAAAAAAATATTCTTGGGCAGTGAACATCCAAAAAAATATTCGTGGGCAGTGAACATGCAAAAAAATATTCGTGGGCAGTGAACATGCAAAAAAATATTCGTGGGCAGTGAACATGCAAAAAAATATTCGTGGGCAGTGAACATGCAAAAAGTATTCGTGGGCGGTGAACAGGCAAAAAAATATTCGTGGGCAGTGAACATCCAAAAAAATATTCGTGGGCAGTGAACATCCAAAAAAATATTCGTGGGCAGTGAACATCCAAAAAAATATTCGTGGGCAGTGAACATGCAAAAAATATTCGTGGGCAGTGAACATGCAAAAAATATGCGTGGGCGGTGAACATGCAAAAAAATATTCGTTGGCAGTGAACATTCAAAAAAATATTTGTGGGCGGTGAACATACAAAAAATATTCGTGGGCAGTGAACATTCAAAAAAATATTTGTGGGCGGTGAACATGCAAAAAATATTCGTGGGCAGTGAACATCCAAAAAAATATTCGTGGGCAGTGAACAAGCAAAAAATATTCGTGGGCAGTGAACATTCCAAAAATATTTGTGGGCGGTGAACATTCCAAAAAATATGCGTGGGCAGTGAACATCCAAAAAAATATTCGTGGGCAGTGAACATTCAAAAAAATATTTGTGGGCGGTGAACATGAAAAAAATATTCGTGGGCAGTGAACATTCAAAAAAATATTTGTGGGCGGTGAACATGCAAAAAAATATTCGTGGGCGGTGAACATGCAAAAAAATATTCGTGGGCAGTGAACATTCAAAAAAATATTTGTGGGCGGTGAACATGCAAAAAATATTCGTGGGCAGTGAACATTCAAAAAAATATTTGTGGGCGGTGAACATGCAAAAAAATATTCGTGGGCGGTGAACATGCAAAAAATATGCGTGGGCGGTGAACTTGCAAAAAAATATTCGTTGGCAGTGAACATGCAAAAAAATATTCGTGGGCAGTGAACTTGTAAAACATATTTGTGGGCGGTGAACATTCCAAAAAAATGCGTGGGCGGTGAACATGCAAAAAAATATTCGTTGGCAGTGAACATGCAAAAAATATTCGTGGGCAGTGAACATGCAAAAAATATTCGTGGGCAGTGAACATTCAAAAAAATATTTGTGGGCGGTGAACATGCAAAAAATATTCGTGGGCGTTGAACATGCAAAAAAATATTCGTGGGCGGTGAACATGCAAAAAATATGCGTGGGCGGTGAACTTGCAAAAAAATGTTCGTTGGCAGTGAACATGCAAAAAATATTCGTGGGCAGTGAACTTGTAAAACATATTTGTGGGCGGTGAACATTCCAAAAAAAATTCGTGGACGGTGATCATGCAAAAAAATATTCGTGGGCGGTGAACATTCAAAAAAATATTCGTGGGCGGTGATCATGCAAAAAAATATTTGTGGGCGGTGAACATTCCAAAAAAAAATCGTGGACGGTGATCATGCAAAAAAATATTCGTGGGCGGTGATCATGCAAAAAAATATTCGTGGGCAGTGAACATGCAAAAAAATATTCGTGGACGGTAAACATGCAAAAAATATTCGTGGGCAGTGAACAAAAAAAAAAATACTCGTGGGCGTTGAACTTGCAAAATAATTGTTCGTGGGCAGTGAACATGCAAAAAAATATTCGTGGGCAGTGAACTTGCTAAAAATATTCGTGGGCGGTGAACATGCAATAAAATATTCGTGGGCAGTGAACATGCAAAAAAATATTCGTGGGCGGTGAACATGCAAAAAAATATTTGTGGGCGGTGATCATTCCAAAAAATATTCGTGGGCGGTGAACATTCCAAAAAATATTCGTGGGCAGTGAACATGCAAAAAAATATTCGTTGGCAGTGAACTTGCAAAACATATTTGTGGGTGGTGAACATTCCAAAAAATATTCGTGGGCAGTGAACATTCCAAAAAATATTCGTGGGCAGTGAACATGCAAAAAAATATTCGTTGGCAGTGAACTTGTAAAACATATTTGTGGGCGGTGAACATTCCAAAAAAAATTCGTGGACGGTGATCATGCAAAAAAATATTCGTGGGCGGTGAACATTCAAAAAAATATTCGTGGGCGGTGATCATGCAAAAAAATATTTGTGGGCGGTGAACATTCCAAAAAAAAATCGTGGACGGTGATCATGCAAAAAAATATTCGTGGGCGGTGATCATGCAAAAAAATATTCGTGGGCAGTGAACATGCAAAAAAATATTCGTGGACGGTAAACATGCAAAAAATATTCGTGGGCAGTGAACAAAAAAAAAATACTCGTGGGCGTTGAACTTGCAAAATAATTGTTCGTGGGCAGTGAACATGCAAAAAAATATTCGTGGGCAGTGAACTTGCTAAAAATATTCGTGGGCGGTGAACATGCAATAAAATATTCGTGGGCAGTGAACATGCAAAAAAATATTCGTGGGCGGTGAACATGCAAAAAAATATTTGTGGGCGGTGATCATTCCAAAAAATATTCGTGGGCGGTGAACATTCCAAAAAATATTCGTGGGCAGTGAACATGCAAAAAAATATTCGTTGGCAGTGAACTTGCAAAACATATTTGTGGGTGGTGAACATTCCAAAAAATATTCGTGGGCAGTGAACATTCCAAAAAATATTCGTGGGCAGTGAACATGCAAAAAAATATTCGTTGGCAGTGAACTTGCAAAACATATTTGTGGGTGGTGAACATTCCAAAAAAAATTCGTGGACGGTAAACATACAAGAAATATTCGTGGGCAGTGAACAAGAAAAAAAATACTCGTGGGCGTTGAACTTGCAACAAAATGTTCGTGGGCAGTGTACATGCAAAAAAGTATTCGTGGGCAGTGAACTTGCTAAAAATATTCGTGGGCGGTGAACATGCCATAAAATATTCGTGGGCAGTGATCATGCAAAAATATTCGTGGTAATATGGGACATTTTATCCGGGGCGTGTAGTTCTGTCTCCAATATTTTGTCCTAGTTTCGTGTCCGTGATGTCCTGTCCGTGTCTCATCTATGGCTTATAAAATATTCTTAACTTCCACACACATGAAAAGAGAAACGAGGTGTTTTATTTATTCCGTACACGATGTTTTTACATCACAACAATAAGATTGTATCGGACATTATCTCAAGTGGCACTTTATATAAACAAGCAAGAAACTGTTGACAAGAAAATATTATATACAGTACTGTAGGGTAAGATGGGACACCTTTAGCACTTGTTATCTAGGTTTCCTGTTCGTGTTTTGAACAATTAACAACGGTCTATTGGAGTCGTGAGGATACAGTTTTATAATTCTTTAAATGTTCTTTGTTTACCATCAAATAAAATGAGTAAATAAAATGTAAAGGTGTCCCATCTTCCCCACCCTACAAAACATTTGCAAACGCAAGAACTTTATTGCACCGATCCTGGTTTATACTGATAATAAGTTCGGAAAATAAGAAAACATATTGCCGTGTTTGACTGGAAGTGTTTGTGGGCGATTCAGAGTTCTCCCCACCCAGGGTTTTGTCCACTGTACAGTAAGTTCCCGGTAACTGTACGCCTTACTTGCATAACATTCGGTTTAGAAAGATTATATATCTTAAAGTCTGCTGTAGGATTTCAATTTCACTCATCCGATTCTTTGGTGGGTTGGTTGGGGGCAAGAGGCGGCGGAGACGAGCAAACGCGACATGCAGAGCAACCATACGACTTCGTTTTCTACAGTGAAAATGTTTTTTTTTAAATCTAGCAAAAATTCAATAACTCAAAAAACAGATATATTTTCAATGCCACTTTATGGAAATTAAACCACTTGTCTTAACTTTAACACACGCTATTATACTTAATACCAGCAGATTAAATTAGACATATTTATTTGAAGTACTTCATTGTAGACTTGCTTACTCTAACCCAATGACTAAAAAAGATACGCATTAGTTATGTAAAATAAATATATACACCACACGCTAATAAAAACTATCATATACTAAACCAAGTCGTAATATTTAAAGTTAAAAGATAAAATTTTCAAACAGTACCTTTTCTCAGCTTGGAGATTTCGCTTCAGCGGCTTCCGCTTCTTTGAAACCGTACTCGAATGACGTAAACTCATGTTGATAGAAGTTTGTATAAAACTTGACAAAATATTTCAGCTTTTTAGTGCGCTACCTTATAGACTTTGACTCCTATACTCCTCGAGATCTGAAAACAAACGTATGTTATGCACGGTCAGCAACTATGAGGTCCGCATTTCTAATTTCACTCGCAGGCTCCGCGTTTTCCAGCTGTATAGCCGAGCATCGATCCTGATCGGACAAAAACCTCATGGGACGCGGGAATCGACCGGTTGTGTTGGGGCAGATGCTTACTCGTTCTTCCTTTCACCCCAGCGTTGGAGTACTCCGATCGAAATGTTATAAATTATAAATACTTTCTCGAGATTATAAGGCACGGTCACCAAACGTCCGAAAACGAAAGTCAGCACATTAGGATGAGTCATATTCGCCGCCAAGAAATTTAACAAATGGGTGTCAACACACACACATATGCGCGTGCGCCCATGCCCTACAAAGTTTGCTTGGTCTATAGCACACGTTATTGTGCACGCCTTAAAACTTAGCGGACATTTGCGGGGTTGAGCTACTACCTACTTGAAGCTATACATAGGAAATGAAAGTGAGGGGTTAACCAAGCCTCTTTATTTCGGTCATCTATAGCTACCGAGCCATCTGCCCAACGAAGGTTGGCGGCTCTGGGTAACATACTGAACATACGGTGCCACTGGCGCTGTATAGATTTTCGATACCTTGATCAATTTTAACCGTGTACCGGCGATGGAAAAGCAACACATTTCCAATAATCATCTTGTTTCCGCTGATCTTATTATAGAAGAACCGAAGCAATTGCTTAATTCGAAATTTAATAACGTCTCTCTCTTCGTGTGCGGTAAACATGCGCCCACTTTGCAAAAAGGCGGGAACGTTTTTGGAACAGGTTGCGTAATCCTGTGGCTGGTTTTTGCGAACTACAACGTCTATAAAAGGCTGGTCAATATACCCCAGGCATCAAAGAAGGAATGGCGACTAGTAAACAAAGTTTTGTTTACCTTAAAGTAGGTTTTTATTTTCCCAACCTATTTTCGTATTTGTATCGGAAAATCGGAAACAACGATGTACTTTTGATATTTTGTCTCTGTTCCCTGTGTTGATGTACAGGTCTATTTATACAAATTATATATTTTCATATTCACTGTTTCCCTCGTTTTCGGCATCTGGCGCGTCCCCCTATTAAAATCAATAGAATAACATCTGCCACACGCGGACAACGTTTTCACAGATACCTGCTGGCGAAACAGATCAAACGTAATAAGCATCAAATGCTGAGCTACAAGCCATATCAGCTTCAGTCGCAGCCCAGTGCTAAAACACGTCCACTTATAGACCACTATTACGCCTTTCCGTTCAAAAACCGCACGGCTGTCACGCATTTCCCGCACAACCCACCACTCGTGAAAAATGCATACGAAATAAAATGTAAAAGGTATATGTAGTGAGAAACACCTCTATATATAACACCCCACTCACATGACGTAATATCTTGTACCGTTTCACACGCTGTAGCATCTGGAGCGTTCACATTCGAAGTCTGGGAGGATTCCCGCGTTCTCTGTCGACAGGTGACACTTGTACATTTGGAAAAAACCGCACACGTATCGTCTACTGTTAGATTAATGCATATTTTTAGAACGAAGGGGTCAAAGCAGTTGTTGCCAAAGACAAATTAAAAACGTATGTGTACTTGGGGTTGTTAACGTTTTAAACAAGCAAAAACATTTGCAGTTCAAAATCGTTTTAAACTAAATATTCGGAAATCAAAAGGCACATCGTAAAAATATTAAAGCCCTTTTAAATGCCAATAATTACCTTAGATGTGTTTATTCCTCTCTGTGTTGTATATACGACTAACTTTGCGGGTATCTTAGTCACTGCAAATAGGGTTTAAATATATCGATTTTAAAGAAAAAAAACTGATGCCAAATGGACAGAGCACGCGTTTATTGATTTTGAAGTTTTTAGTTATCGTCTGAAAGTCTTATATTACATCAGACATAAGCAAACATTATGCAAGACGTTGAACTACCAACGTGTGGCTAAATTTAGTTATTTTTAAATGTTTAAACAGCATTGCGCTTTCCCATAAAGAGAGAAAGTCGTTTTAATTGTGACTGAGTGTTAAGTATATGATTATGACGATTTGACTATGAGGTACTAATTAAATTAAAAGAAAGTCGCGAATTTTGGATAAATTTTAAAATCGATCCGATGTGCGTAAAATATTTTACAACGTACTGTTTGAGTATGTTATATCCGTGTGTAGTATTCCTTTTCACAATAAGCTGTATTTACATTTGAAATTCTTCATTGGGACTTATGAAACCTAAATAAAAATTGGCGCCGGAAAAAACTTAGAATTATTTTTAAGAAACACACAGCTTCGTGTCAGTACGTGTAATTTGGAGCACAAATGGACACAATAACTTCCATCATTGTATAACAATGCCCTCAAATATATGATAAGCGAGATAGTACATCGGTGATATGATTTATATTTAAATGTCTTAAATCTTCTGCCTCTTATATATGTGGAACTTGAAGAACGTGGGAGACGAGTTGCTGTCAGTAAACAAGAGGATGTTTTATCATGACATCCTCAATTTGCTTACATTCAGTGATTATGTTTAATACAGTGATAGGAAATATCGGAACTCTATTTCGCCTATTGTGTTTGCTAATGCTACGTTCAAACATAGTCATAATAGTCGTTCGGTTTCCCTTTGACGCCGTTCCTCGGGTTTGCCATGTATGGTTGGTCCGCTGATACTTCAACGGGTACGGGGTAAGCGTTGTTGTTGCTTCTTGATGACCCTCCGGCGCTGGTTGTCGGTCCGTAACCTGTAGGGTACCTGGAGGTGTTCAAATGTTCAGGCAACATGGCGTCGTCTAAACTAAAAGACATCGCAAGGCCTGTAGTGCCAGCAGCAATGCCTGTTGTCGGGACCAACTCAATAGCGTCCACGTCTGGATAGTTCATCGCTCCACGGTAGTCGGGTGGTGGCGCCCCTGGGACGGGAAAAACGCCGCCATCTAGAATTTCAGCGTCTGCTAGATTGGCGCCTCTGACTTCAGAGATTGTGCTGCGGCGATAACGCTTTCGTTTCCTCTCCAATCGTGAACGACGAACACCGAACTAGAATATGACAAATAAACTGAAATAAAAATGCTACGACATATGTTTGTGCTTGAAATACCTGGAAAAGGCATAACTGCAAATTGTTAAAGTTATGTTAAAGTTAATAAAATTAACAAAATAATTATTCTAAATTAAACGTCTCCGCACTAAAATAAAAGAGTTTCCCTAAAAACTGCTTCGAAATTAAAAAATTCAATATTCTACTTTCTATGTAAGCTTCTTGTTCGATCCTGAGATTTTGGTCAGATTTAACCCATTACTTTAAAATACGAAACACATACCTGCCATAAGAGATAATACATTTCACCGACGTTTAGAGCAAGGCATATAACGGCTATCACAAACATAAACCAAAGAAATATAGTCTTCTCCATCGGTCTGGATACAAAACAATCCACTATGTTGGGACAGGGGTCGCCAGTACATTTGTACAGCTCTGATACTCGGAATCCAAAGAGACGATACTAAAAAATACAAACGAGTTATAGGGTGGTTAGTAAAAGTTTTAAATATTAAACTAACTTGTGTTTTGTTTGTGGCAGTAGTGTATATACTATATGTAAGTATTATTTTTAAAACAATAGTATAGTGGGGTGGGGGAAGATGAGACACCTTTGACACATAATAACCAAATATTCTGATCGTGTATTAAACAATTAACAACGGTCTATGGAAGCCGTGAGGATAATGTTTTATAAAAAATCGTTGGATGTTTGTTTACTACCAACTTGGAGAAGTAAATAGATTGAAAAGGTGTCCCATCTTCCCCCACCCTACTATAATAATATAAGCGGGTTGGGTTAGAAATTGTTTTTATTCTCTCGTGCCATTTAGTAAAAAAGTCTGTATATAAAATGATATAGTAGGGCGGGGGAGGACGAGACACCTTTAGCATATTATATTTAAAATTTCTTATAGCGTTTTATAAAATTAACAACGGTCTATGGGAGTCGTAAGAAAACGGATTTATAATTTATTTAATATTCTTTGTTTAGTACCCAAATAAGGGACCAGAAAAAAAACAACAAGTGTCCCATCTTCCCCTTTGATAGTAAGATTAAAATCAATCGATTTGGGGGATTTGGGATTTAGATCATCACCTACGATTAACAGGAAATTGCATAAAATAAATAAATACATCCATGCATATAAACGTGTGTGCATAGCAGTAACGCTATCTATAAGAGCACTTGACTCTATACCGCCGAGACTTTAGCAGTCGTAGCAACAGAATGATAATATTTCGGTCGATCAGTCGATTAGTTGACTTATACCGTTGTGATATAAAGAGGGATTTAAAAATCAATAATCTTCTTCGTGTTCTAATCTTATAAGCAGATTTTTATAATAGCAGTAAATGCAAAATGCATTCAGTTTAATACAGCTTAATAAAATCAATTGCATGTTATCTAATGGTATTAAAAGATGCGCGAATATAATATTTAACCTAATTTTACTACCACCTTTTTCTGCTGAAAACTATTGTGCGTATTTACATACGACCTGTAGTATATAGGCTACAGTAGGATGGGGGAAGATGGAACACATTTTAACTCTATTTTCTCGTCCCATATAGTAGTAAACAAAGATTATTCAAATAAATATGAAACTATGTCCCCACGAGTCTCATAGACCGTTGTTAGTTGTTTAAAACACGATCAGGATATCTGGATATTATGTGCTAAAGGTGTCCCATCTTCCCCCACCCTACTATACTTTCTCTATTGTAAACCGTAATGAGCCAAGCAGGAAAACAGGAGCTGTTGTAGCATGAACATCGAGGGGGCAATTAAGTTTTCCGTTTACCAAGTTATAGCATTAGGCTGTAATTGCTTTTTCCATAGCGTGTGTAGAACGCTTGTTTTATACAGCACTCCTGGGTACCCGGGATGGGGAACCAGAGACTGTATAGCAGTTGCGTGGTATCCGTTTTATTTGTTTTATCGATTATAACTCAAAAAGTACGCCTAACAACAACTATCAAAGTAAAAGCTGCATGGTATACCATTGCTTGTTTTAGCAATCGAAATTTCACGACGTTATGCATAAACAGATAGTGTCATATAGTAGAATACGGTAACACAGGACACCCTTAGCAAATAATATCCAAATATCCTGATCGAGTTTTAAACAATTAACAACCGTCTATGGTAGTCGTGAGAGTATGGTTTTATGGTTCTTTGAATGTTCTTTGTTTACTGAATAATGGGACGAGAAAATAGAAGAAATGTGTCCCATATTCGGCTGCATTTAACTTATGCGCTGGACGTAGCCAGTATATCCGCATTTTTACAAAATGGTGTCGATTAAATGTATTACTACGTGCGTATGACAACGTATAAGTGGCCTACAGTAATAAAAGGTATACTCCCAACCAAAGTAAAAATGACCCATTCACCTGAAGTACAATAAATAGAATCTCCACTAAAGTTCTCATCAGTACGGAAGAAGTATAGAGGACATAATGCTGAGAAAAAGCCGCCTTTTCTTCCCCAAACATCTCCTGGATTACAGATTGACGTAATTTCCTGGAGTCTTGCTGTTCATTCGTGTTTGCCAGTGACGTAGGCCGCATAGTTGATCTGTAATATGTTCGCCATATTGTCAAATTATTTCCCTTTCGTTAAAAAAGTATACTATTGTTTATACACCTATTGCATGCGTTTAAATTGCTAGAAATATTCCGTATTTTGTTCCAACTAAACCCGTTAGTCACTCGCACAAAAACTTGACACACATTAAAAAAATTTAACTCTTAATCCAATGAACATAGCGATTCAAATTTAGTCCCCGTTTTATATCGTTTCAACATTTTTAACTAGTTTTACTGTTGGGACACATTTTAGTAGTTTTTAAGTAGTTTTACTGTTGGGATAGCAGTAGAACTTCTACAGCGGTGCAGGTCCAGGAACTTGTAAAACGGTTTAAATTTTACAACAAGTTTATAAAAACCGAAGTTACTTTTTTCTTTTCTTTTTCTCATCTTCCTCTTCGAGCTGTATAGCTTCAGCAGCAGTCTCTGCTTTTTTGGTCTGCAGAAACATATTTATGTTCAAAGTTTAAACAGTTTGTTGTGAGAGTCAATGAGCTTATGAGCATACGGGAATTCAACTAGGTACAATCAATAATACAAAATGCGTTGCGCGCTGTAACTTTTCTATGCTGCGAACGACTTCATATGTTAATGAGTGCGTATATGCCCAGGGGAAAGCTTGATAGCGACAGCCTACCGGTGATTTAAAGCTTCGGAACCTTGTCGGTTCTCTGATTGCGTTCGTCTGCGTTATTTTAAAACTTAGCCAGGTATTCCCGGCAGTAGAAAAAGATCGATATGCTTGGTGACACATTAGGGAGGCGCAAGATTGCACAACACTCCCCATTGATTGGAAAGCTTTTAGCTGATCACGTTTAATTTAATTAAGGAAAAGCGCCAAAGTTCCAACGCAACTTGCACGAAATGAACTCAGAGTGAGTCATATTAAAACGCAGGTGTAACAACGCCGCGGAAGCGTTTGGACCAAACTGAATTATTTTGATGTGATTTCACCTTTCGGTCACGGAATTTTCTTTTAATATTTACGTCAATCAAACTGCCGAAAAGTTTTTACGCGAAATTTAATTTAAAACTTACCGGTGACGGGGTGGGACCAGTGACCGAAGATTTTTCCTTGTTGGGCGGTTTCTTTTTTATCTGATGAGCCGAATACACCATGAACACGATTGAAGGCGTAGTCACCATGATGATTTGAAACGACCAGAATCGAATGTGGGATATCGGAGAAAACTTGTTGAAACATAAATTTGGACACCCGACCTGGAACACAAATATAATACATAAATGAAAACTACAAACCAGAAAAAGAAAAACTGTTCGACAACTTATTAGGGAATAAATTTTGTAAGACCTAATAGATATTTGCCATTAAAACAGTCAAACGTGTGTGAACAATTTTTATTCAACTGTAATTAAGCTTTAAGTCTGGCGCGGCGTCTAGCTGCGGTAACAATTACGTTTAGTTTATATGTATTCAGGCCTAACGAGTATATTGTTATAGCAAGTGTACAAACGAAAATGACATTGCTTAATTAGTTGTTACGGGAACGAATTCCGGGTCCCCAGTCATTAATAAAACATTACTACGTGCCTTATTACCATTCGAATCGCTCCAACCAAATCGTAATAATCCGACAACTACCACAGCTGTATACGTATATGACTTTATGGGTAAAAATAGCATGGGGATCTATTATACAGGAAAACCATGGCCACTGTAGGTATTCAATACATTATTAACTGGCAGATTACGATGCGCGCCATTATATCTGTGACGGTAACGGTTAGTAATGGCTAGTTTAATCCAGTCATACTGCAGATGCTACACGTATGCCCTACACCCCTACACGATCCTTTCAAATATAGAAATATGCTAATGATTAGATGAAATGTTTAAATCCAACGCCAATTTAAAAAAAAAACAAATAAAAGCATTGGCCTCAGTTTTCTTTTAATTTATTTAATCTAAAATCACCATTTTTAAAACAAAAAAAGAAACAAAAACTTATACGAAACTGAAAGTATCACCAAATCATATTAGAGTAAATGTATTTCTGTACCTGCATTGAATTACATTTAAACTCGCTTTGCTCGTCCGAATACACACGATCACCCACACTGGACACAACCACGATTCGAAACACGATAAGGAAAGTGATCCAAAACTTTCCAATGAGGGTCGAATGTTGGTTGACCTGAATTTTTTTTTTAGTGAATAAAAATATATTACCAGAAAATATATTCAAAAATATATATAAATATATAAAATAAATATATATATATATATTGCCATTTCCATTTTCAGAACGAGTTCTTACCTTTTGTAACCAACGTTCTACGAAGTGCCAGGACATGTTTGCTCAAAATTCTGCCCTGCTGGAATATAACTGTCTCCTGCTCTGTTCGAATGTGGGTTCTTCAGGTATTTAATATTTCCTCGCGGGATTTAAGAAATTCGTCTTGGTAGTATTCGGGTTGGTAAGGTAACCTGTACTGTGCAAATGCAAGTGTATTTCGTCTAACCATAAATCTGCAAGAGCAATACTTGTAAGTGCCTGTTCTAATGAGCCATTAGCTTGACGTACTGCCTCACGTACACGGAGTAATTACCTCTTGTACGACCGGCTGCTCGTAGCTACTGGTTATACTGATCTACTATGGTGTGGTACACGACTGACCTATTGGGGGCATTAAATAAACTGATTGTGACAAACCAGCCCAGCGGTTACTGGAATAAATAGTTCTGTGTCAGAAGCAATCGTACGAAAGGGTTCGCCATTGATTCTGTGGGAGCAGGCGCGTCAGGCGGCGAAAAAGGGCAGGAACGGCGTTACGTTATGTATCGATAAATCGACGTTTGCAATCGAAGTGTATTGCGCAGAACCACAAACCGCGTACAACTAAAACGGTATCTATTTGTTGCTGCTGGCGACTGCATAGGTTAACGTGTCGGTGTATTGGGAGTTGTCTAAGATGTAAATTATTTATGAACAAAACTTACGACGTTTCATCGCATGTAAATAAATCTACGACGCTTCATCGCATGTAAATAAATCTAAATAAGTCGGAAAATTAGCTGCTGCCTGGAAACATTTTTAATTTAAGTAATCACCTAAGTTTGTTTTTAGGAAAACTCCGTTGTAGCGACATCTTTCCCGCGGCTACTCTTCCTCATAGACTTCCTTATATAAGCACTTGTTGTAATCACCTTGGCAACTGTAGCTATTCTATAGAATTAAACTGACATTTCCTAAATTTAAAATTCCTCCTTCGAATACGCCTATTTTGAATCGTAGACCGCTGATTGGTCACGACTCGTCACTATTGTAACTCCAATAAAGCCTCGCGGGAGAAGCACCTAACAACGTGTGTTCGTCATTATTATTTTGACGATTATGTTTCGCAGTCTCCCCGTCTGTTTCGATCGAGTGGCAGACTGAATTATTTATAAGCAACCACGGTTGATTGCCGAATTGTCGTTTGTGTTCGGCCGGACGCGCCACCATGCCACTACAGGTTTCTATAAGCGCTGGCACCAATTCCACTCGCGTATTCCTTATTCCCATTACCGCTAAATGCCCTAAAATGCGCGTAAACGAGCAAGTAATCGGATAATACAGCGCCAACAAGAATATTCCATCTTCGTAACCAAAACCCGCTTAGTTCAATACATGGTTCAAGCGTGGGTTTTTAACGGCTGTTCTTTTTTACGTCCGCATAGATAAAGGCGTACTTGCGGGGTTTAAACTTTAAATGTTGGAGCTCTATTTTTGCCTGACCTTTTTGCCTCCCCCCAAATTGAGTTACAAAACTTCGAGGTGCTATTGAATAAAGAACTACCGATCTTAATTTGGATGAAATGGTGTACTGAAATCGATACAATTCAAGCTAAATTCAATTATAGGCGCAGTGATCCACAAAGACAGCAAGACGGCCTCCGCTTGAAGTCTACTCCAGTCCCGATAAACTGTATCGACCAACAAGTGTATCACTATATAGGCTTCGGTGACTTCGCAACCGGCAGCAGGTAAAAGCAATTTATACCACTGGCTACCTCGACAAGTTAAAGTACGTAGATGAATGCGCTGCAATGCTTGCTGGGGTCAATCGATGTCCAATAATGGCCCCAAGAACATTTCAAAATTTGATTTGCGGTGGAGAACTGTTGTGGGCGTACTATTGATTACACAAATTAAAAAGGCTTTTCGAATATTAACATTAGGCTTATTATTGCTAAATGCAGATTTTGCTGTCAGCAATACTAACTTATATCAGGTAGCGCAGGCAAATTATAACCCGCTAAGCAATCTATTAAATCTATCTTATTAATTCTAAGTAATACCGAATCTTAATAATCTTATTCGCTTCGTTTTTAAATTTGAACACTAAATTTTATTAAACTAACTAACTCTATCGTATCTTTTGTTCTGTTGGGGAAAAAACGTACTCAACTGCGAATACTATCTAGATAGACCCTATATCTGTAAGTGTCAATATAACTCCAGTCAAATGAACTACAGGCCGCTTTGGCCAGTTCGATTGAACAGAACAACAAGGGCTATATGGACAAGCGTCGATGAGGTCCAGAATTCCTACACCATGATAAGAGGACCTCGACCAGACGCGCCCACAAATGTATTGATAAACTGACCGACCACTTAAACCAGTCAAGTTTATGAATGATGTCTCTGTATAGGGCTGTATGTTTTTCAAACTTACGGAAAATACAGCGCGCGATTTGCAAACAGTCAAGTTTGTGCCCACAGTATTTTAAATGTAAAGTGGAAAAAGCATCTTGCTAAAACTAAACTGTACCACAGACGCCCCATATTTTTTGTAAAATACAATCAATGATTTTAGCTATTTTATCTCCTTTTATTTCATTTTCTCAACTCATTTGGTATTAAAAAAACATTCAAGCAGTTATAATACTATATCCTCACGACTCACATAAACCGTTGGTACTTGTTTCAAATACGATCAGATTATTTGGATAATACGCTAAAAGCGTCCCGTCTTTTTCCACCCTACTATATATGTTTAGCGGGCGCGGTTATTATCAGACCACACACCAACCAATCTACAGAAATGGAATTGCAGGGACGCAGCTTTGATTTGTTCAGTCCATTAAGTAACACTGTCGTGCAGCAGATACTTATTTGACCAAGAGGAAATGATTAATTCTACTTTGGCCATGAGCAACTGATTAAATGAAAACTAGACTGGTAGAGGTGCATTTAGTGATGCACAATAAAAATTGCAAGTATTATCCGACCATGCTAGATATTGGTGTTGACAACTTACTGCTAGCAATATATTTTTGCAATAGGACGCATTTCGCTTACTGACCACCGCAAGAATATAAATGTAAAATATGACTTTAAGAGTGTTAAGCTGTTTTTAAATATAGCAGAGGGGTAAGGTTGTGATGTTTTCATTCTCATTGTCGCCCGGAAAAAAATACAGATTTTGTTAGTCGTATCCTTCTCACGACTCTTAAAGACCGCTGTTAATTGTTAAAAACACGATTAGGAAATATGGGGCATTATGGGCTAGTTATACCCATCTTACCCCACCTTACCATAGAACTTATCTTTATACAAAAAGACAAAGCATTTAGTTGATCGTCTATATTTCGACTCTCCACATAATATGACACGGTACAAAAAAACACTCGCCACTAGTAACAGTTCATTACAGACTAAAAGTCCACAAATATTCTAATTAATTTAAGGAAGCAAAGACTGAGAATTATTCAAGTAACGTTCGAGTAAATTCGTGGTACCATTTTTAATTTGCAACTAGACGAAATATAATTAGTGACATAAATATCTGCGATGATGAAATACAAAGAATCCAAAGCGATCATAAGTTCCTTGCAAGTATCTTGTGATCATGAAGTTTATTGCACGAAGTTGATTGGAGATATCTTTGTCTGGAATAGAAGATTTGAATTTGTATTTTGCTGGAATCGCAGGTTAAATCGAATGTTGAAAAACGCTGTAATCTTGTTGAAAAACGCTGTAATCAAGACGAGAAATGAATGTCTTTCCTGCTGGCTGTGGCATTTTCTATACAGAAGTTGCAAAAATAATACTGGCTAGTCTGAATTAACCTTTAACTATATATATTTTCTCTGTATAAATATTAAATTACAAATTTAGCCTAACAATTCAAATTTTGATCTGTTAAAAATTTACTAAATTTCTAATAACTTTAGATTAATAACAAAAAATTGGGTTTAAAAATAATATACTAGGCAAAACTTAAAATTTTTGATAAAAAAGCGTACAACGTAAATATATAGCAAACCACAAACCACATTATCGTGGTATAATATTGATCCATAAACCCGCATTGCGTCATGTAACCGTATATGTTACCAGGAACCTTATATGATTTACATCAACATGGGCACTACACAGTCAATACATCAAAGTAACTGAAGGTAGGATACGACAGCTTAATTAATATTGGCCGATACATTTAAACCACGGCCGACCGCTTTCCAGTCGTGGAAAACGAGATGGACGCGATTTGATTCGATTCCCGATATATGTGACGTCATTGGTTAAAACGAAATTCAAAAAATGTTTAAGCACCACGCTAGCGACCTCAAGTGAACGGTGTATATGAGTGTAAATAGCGTGTATATTCGTTTTTAAAAATTTTTTGGTAGTTTTTTTATGTTTTAGGGAATAAAACTATAGCTCAAAGCCTTTTCTGTGCTAAACTTTTTTAACGCATAACACTGCAATTAAGTATATAAACACATACACAAGCGCGGCCATAAACCAAATAAAAACATTACCTTCATACACTACATTCACTCTTCCAATCCTCTGAAAGCAGTCTGCATGTCATCGTACAGTTGCTCATAGTCCTTCTTAATATTTGCTTCGCCGTCTTTCACAGGATCCTTGAATTTCATTGATGATAAACGGTACATGACGTCACCGAGGCTCTCTCGGATCACAGACCACGTGACCTTGTTATCGGATTGAGCCGTCGACTCCACGGAGCTCTTAGCCATGTCGTAGAACCCGATCATGTTACGCACCATGCCTACTGTCTTGTAGAACGGGCAGTACCTACATGGAAAAATGTTATATTTTAGAAAATTAATGTAACGATTGGGATTAACGTAACGATGTTTGGTAAAAGCCTAAGCCAACAAAAATTGCCTCAACCCAATGGTCGAAATGCATTGTTTAAATTGTCTTCCATACTTGTAGTAACATGTGGTAACTCGGAGGTGTAGAAAACAGAACACCTGCGTTATCAAAACATTCATTGGCACATCATGCGAGAATAATTAAATTGCATTTATTCAGATAAATGTCAATTTAAGTAGAGGCACATTCAAACACCACACCACTTGAACAGTTAGTGTAAACTCCAGCTTTGTCAAAATCCATATTTAGGAGATATTTTTCCTCACCTGTCATAAGCAGAAAATCCATTCTGTTGCAGAAAATCATCTTTAATCAGTTTTGCGACTTCAAGAGTAATTTTGTCAGTTTCAGCCAAAGAACTCTGAAATAAATCAGATATATTTCATACTACTCAATTTACTACAGTTTTTACAAAATACCTTTAAATTATCTCAATTTGTTAATTGTATATCCATTTAATTAATACACCTATTACAATACGAAGTATATGTACTTAAAAATGACTTTACTTTTCAGAATTGTAAACACACATGAAAACATATACACGGCCCCAGGAACCTATTAGATTATACCATTGCACTTGCACCTTTAAATATGTTATTAAACATAATTTTTAATCAGCAATATCTTCCCACCTTTCCCACAAGTTGCACAATCTCAGATAATTCTTCCTCCTCCTGGAGGATCTCCTTTACTTTGGTTCGAAGAGGAACAAAATCTGGGAAGTTCTTCTCATAGAACTCGTCGAGCGATCTGGTGTGCATGAGGATTAATTCGGAACGAATATATGGTGAGAATAGTCAGAAACCGGTCAAATGCTTTGGTCTATTAGACCGACAGGCTGTGGCTGTTTCCCAACTATGTTTAGGTTGAAAAAAAGAGAAAAAAAATTGTGTAAACAAAAACGTAAAACGGTCTGAACAATCAAAAAGTAAGACCGGAGTTTCCAACACCCAGTGCTTAAGCATTGACTAACATCCAATAAAGCATGTCAGATTGTCAGGTGACCCCATGATTATTTTTATGGTGCAAATACTTAGTCTTAGAGCATTAGAGTAGTAATATCGTTTGGTATACACCCTTAATAGTCTTAAATTAATAATCTGGCCTAAATCCTAGGCCTCTGGACAAGGACCTCACCCATATAGAATAGAAATAGAAAACATTTCTATGTTTTTTAATTGTGTACAAAATATCAAACTCCATACCTTGTATAATTGGAATAACTGATAAGCCAGTTGACAGATGGGAAATGCTTCCTTTGAGCCAGCTTTTTATCCAAACCCCAGAAAACTTGGACGATACCAAGAGTGGCTGATGTCACAGGGTCGGAGAAGTCACCACCAGGGGGCGATACACTGGATAAAACCAAATTAGTAAGATTTTAATCAAAAAAATAATACATTTGGAGATTTGGCGAAAAAAATAAAAAATCGACAATTTTGAAAAAAAAAACAAGAAAATCAATTTTTTTAAGCTACAAAAGCAATTTAAAAAACAGTGGATAAAATATGTGGGGATTTAAAAATTGGTACATTCATAAATACGAACAAACTAGTGTTAAAAATCAAACTGTAGATGATTTTCATACAAACATGCTGGGGTAGTTGGCCAAATCTGGATTCCTAGGTTCACAAGGACCTCACCCATATAGAATACAAATATTCTACCCAACAAGAAAAGATTTCAACTTACGCTCCAACAAGTGAAACACTCCCTTCCCTCAGTGGACTTCCAAGGCAAGTAACACGACCAGCTCTCTCATAGAACGAAGCAAGGCGAGCACCAAGGTATGCAGGGTAACCAGAGTCAGCCGGCATCTCTGCAAGTCGACCAGAAATTTCACGTAAAGCTTCAGCCCATCTGTAAAGTAGAAAGGTTTTTTACATATTTCTTTCATAAATTTGCATTTTTTACAGATTTTGCAATTTTACAATGAAAAAAAAAGAATTTGTAAAATGAAAACATAGAAAATGTTTTGCGATTAGTAGTTTATGTTAACGATAAGGAAATAACAGTCAATGATGTTAAACAGTAGTTCAGAGGTTTATTATCAAAAGGCAGATGTTTAGTTGAGATTTACTAAGCAATCTTATGAGAATAAGCATGCAGATTCATTTGGAAATATTTAACTACCAAAGTGTAGATACGCTCTTACCTTGATGTTGAATCAGCCATCATAGAAACATTATAACCCATGTCTCGGAAGTATTCAGATAATGTAATTCCTGTGAAACAACAGAATTTAAACATTTTGACAAACTTAATATAAAAATCGAACTGTTAGCACATATTTTACAACTGCCTCAAACTCTGCGAATCAAACCCTGATCTGGTACTCATGAAGTTGATCGATTCTTGTGTAAAAAAATATAATAAATACCGAATATATATTATTTTATTCTAGAATTGGTTGGACTGCATTTTTGTCTGTTACAATTTTGTAGCACCAGATCCTTCACAAATTTTACAAGGCTTAATGTAATACCTGTATAGATGGAAGCTTCTCTAGCAGCCACAGGCATGTTAGATGTGTTGGCTACCAATGTAGTTCGCTTCATGATGGATTCAGTCTTGCCATTCAACTCAACTGTTAACTGTTACATAGAGAAATACAAACTATTTAAATTGTATTATAATGATAATTGTAATGTCAATTGGAACATAAATAAGCAAAACTTAGGCCAAGGCAGGCCTACCCTGGATTTCTCTGCACTGTATAAAGGAACCATTTTAGCTAATGTAATTAAATAATTTTTTGGGGGGCAATTAAGTCATAATGTGGGTTTAAAAATTTTCAAACAACAGTAAATATTGCAGCACGAACCTCTGGGAAATCACGCAATACTTCTGACATCTCATTTCCACGCTCTCCACACCCAACATATACAATCACATCACTGTTGGAAAACTTTGACAAGGATTGAGATATGACAGTCTTGCCACAACCGAAGGCACCAGGTATGGCTGTTGTTCCACCTTGAACAGCTCTGGGTAAAAAATAAGTTTATAAAACAAGCATAAAAAACAGAGGGGTTATAACTTATGAACAGCTAAAGATGGGGCAAGCGGTCATAGGCGCCAAACCTGGGGTGGCAAGGTAGGCAGGTTTACCCTACAATTTTCTATGCTACATAAATCAGTAAACCTTTTAACAAATAGTGATTTATTTCATAAAAATAGGTGTCTGACTCTAAACCCTAGCACCCATGGGGTGCCACCAACATAAAAAACAATCGATATGCACCTATAACAAGCAACTAGCACAAATATAACATCAACATACGGAAACAGGGCATCCAATACACGTTGGCCAGTCAATAGAGGATGATTTGATGGAAGCTTCTCGATGCAGGGACGAGGTTGACGTACCGGCCACACTTGTAACATGGAATATTTCTTTACCTCACCATCAAAGTCAACTTCCAATATTGTGTCCTGGGAGAAAGAAAAGCAAGCAAATGTAGGCTTCATAATAAAAATTTTAAATATGCTTACTAAATTAATTTATTTTTTTCTACTTGTAATTGAACATTTTTAATAATGCAAAACCTGGTAACAGTTTTTTCTTTATTTTTTCTTTAAAAAGCTTAAATTTCCCAAAAAATTGAAAGCCAAGCACAACACTTACATTCACGTTATAATTGCCTGGTTCAGCAACATAGGTAATTCTACCATGAGCTTTAGGTGGTAACATCAACCTATGTTGTATAAGAGTGTTCTCTTGCACCAAACCATAAACATCTCCTCCTGTAATGTGACTTCCAACCTAGAAGATGCAAATTGGGAATCATATATTTATTTCAAATATGACATATAATATATATATATAATATATTTTTGTTAAGCTATTACGGATTATTAAAATAAAAGTGTTTAAAATCTTTAAAATAGCCCATTTTATAGGATATACAATAGCTTTTAAATAATAGATCTAATACTTTAAAATAGCAACAACTATTAAGATACAAAAAAAGTGGGAAAATTATGTATTTATTATTCATGAATAGATTTATGCGTGAGTATAAACAGTCTGTGGCTGACTGGATGAAATAAAAAATATCCCAAAGTTTCATAACCTGTTTAATTTGGACAGAAATATCAGAAACTAACCGTTTTTTTTTTACTTTTTTATAAAATATAAAAAATACTATGTCATATTGTTTGCAGCCTAAATAAATACCTGGAAACTTTTAAGTGGGACAAACTCCCACTGACTTTCCCTACCAAGTGCATATGTATTTATACCACGGGGAATGTAAATAGATTTGGTCATCTGTTGAATATCTTTTAAAGGACGTTGAATACCATCATAGATATTATCTGTGGAAATGGAATGGTTTAAAACTATAGCCCACTGTATGTGTTATATAGACGGTTAACATTAAATCAAACTGCTAACAAAAAACAATCAGGTGTGTGTTTGGAGTCTTTGAACTATACAAAACAAAACAGTAAAAGCAGGAAATAAATAAACTGTAAAACTAAAAATTCATACAACTAAACACTAAATATCTAAACTTTTATTGCTTACTTAAAATTCCAGGCCCCAATTCAACAGAAAGGGGTTTTCCTGTTCGTAATACTGGATCGCCGACAATTACACCAGCTGAAGAGAAATTCGTTAGGAAAAAAAATGGTTTTGGGGTTTGAATTAATATGATATAAAGCTTTAATTTAACATTGGCATAAAATTGCAAAGGTTTTAATATGTGTGTAAGTCTTAAATATCATTTCAATATTGTATGGCAATTTTCAAGCACAACTCGTTTTTTTCGACAAAAAATATTTTAAAATTTTCAAACTTTGTAACAGAATATTTGTTTACATTAGCTACCGATTATTTAACAATTTAAAACAGCAAAGCTAGTCTTGATAATAAGGTAAGAAATAAGGATACAAGTTTCTTCATAGACTTGAATGGTTGCCCTGTCTCCATCCAAACGAATAATTTCTCCCACAAGTTCAGAGTGACCAACACGAACAAGCTCGTACATGGCGGCACCGGACATATGCTGAGCAGTGACAACTGAAATGTAAATATGTAACTCAGCGCCATAAAGACAATCAAGTTAAAGTTTCTGGTCCATATAAAGGAATCCACACGAACGAATGTAACTTGTTTTATCCTTACATGGCCGGAAAACAACAGTGTTATAATACAGATATAACATAGGATGTTGAGGACGTATTATATAACCTGGAAACATGTTATATTGGGCACTACATTCATACAATTTAGGTTATGCAAAACAAAACCATTCACTGCACAGACATTGTTTACAAATGCAACATAAGAGGAAAGGTATAAGAATCCTTCTCTATATATGAACAGGGTCACAGTATAAAATTGGGGTTTCACTTTTAGTTTAGGTAACAAAGTATGCATTTAACAGACGGATTAGTTTATTTACCAGGTCCAGAGACACCAAAAACGGTGCCTAACATGCTCTCTTTCTCGGCATCGCGTATCTTCGGCAGTTTGCTGAAGTCTTGTGTCATGTTTATCAGTTTTACGATCTAAACCTTTTAAAAACCAAATGCGATACCTATACAGTATCTAAACACAAATAGTACTTTGTGAGTATAAAACCTGCAGGCTACACAAACTAAATGCAACGAAGTCTAATTAATTTAACTTAAAATTCCGGTATTGTTGATAAACTACAAAATTAACGTTACTTTCTGCGAGCAATGGTGCGGAACGACTACTCGGTCATGAGATTCACGTGACTAATTTAGAGATCATATACAAAGTTGGGGACGATTTAGTTTTTTCAATTTATTAAACCATATGGCACACTTAATCACATTAATAAGCTAAAGTAAACAAAACATCATTAATATAAAAGCTCCAGATGATCAAATAGTGATGCATTTCTGTATTTGTGCGTGTTTTGCTTTGGTTTTACAAAACAAATGTATCCTATTCGATTCTAACGTAACACATAGGTGCAATATGACATAAAATTTAAATATGATTTTCCAAAAAGCATGAATAGGTTTACCCAAAGCAAACCCTAACTGAAGCACTATAAGCGTCACTCAAATTTCTCTTCTACCGCCCAACCGTTGTCTTACAACTCATGTTTTACTTTCTTTTTCATATCTTTCGCAGTAACTACTTCTGGCTCGTCATCATCGTCATCATCGTCGTCATCATTATCAGCACCGCCATCTTTTGAATCTGAGTCATCACCATCAGTGTCGTCATCGTCTTCTTCTGCATCATCAAGGTTGAAGTCGTCATCATCGTCCTCCGTGTTGATCTTCCCGGAGAGAACATCTGAGATCCACTTTTCAAGCTCAGCCATTGTGGGAAGACGGGACTTTCGTCGTTCCATCCACAAACTGTCCGCCTAAAACCCAACAAAGCTTTAGAATAGGTGCATGCCTATACCTACGCATTGTAATGGCATGGTTTATTTCCAAATTTAAATAGAGATCAAAATATACCAATTTAAATGAACTTTTCTAATTATTAGTTATGAACAGAAGCTCTCATAAGGAAAGTCAGAGTTTTCATTATATTTAAAATAAATTACAGTGCAAAAAATATCAGTTCAAACAATCTTACATCAGTGACGTTCACGATTCCGATCTGTGGCTCACTCAGGTCGATTCCAAAGGTTCGTTCCCAGTAATCATGAAGCTGTATACATTTAAAGAACTTGATATAAATATCTAAGGTACGGTGGCAGTATAGAACATTTTTATTCTGTCTACGCAATGTTGTTTCTTAACTACACCAGTGTGTGACTAACAATATAAAGAGATTGGTAAACATATTTTAGTTTCATAAACAAATTTAATAAATTTAAATGGATAATTATTTTTACAAAAAGTAAAAGTCTATGTTTGTTCGAACGGCTGAGTTTATAAATAGCTAAGTCCTTTCACCTACCAAAGTAAAATCATCGGGATCAATCCACACAATAGAAAGGTTGGGATCATCTGTATGAATATGAGCGATCTCTTTAAGTAACTGAAGAAATTCAAAGCCTTCTGGATCGGTCTCGTCGGCAAATGCAACGACGTGTATATCGTTAATGTCGTCTTCCTAAAATGTGGGCAGAATAAGTTAACGTGCGCATACTCGTTTTCTATTGTGTTTAACGATGTACAATACTTAATACATAAGAATAACATAGATGGGACATTCCTAGCACATAATATCTAAATGTCTTACCCTACCCTACTATACACTATTACATTGCAAAATGTACTTTTAGAAACTCCTATTAACTTAACTAAAAAGTCGCTTGTCAATATTCAAGTTCTTGTATTTCTTACCCAAGTTTCGTACATATCCATGGTGCGCAGCTTTCGCAAGGTGGCGCGTTTGTGCTCCTGAACAAATTTTTCGATGACGGTGTTGTCTAGGGGAGTTTCCCCTGGTATGACGATAGATTTCTTCATGTAAGGCTCGTAGAAATCGACTTGATTGAGTTCAGTAAGCCCGAGCTGCTTGGCAAGCTGGAACAATGGGTTGATTACTTTCATATAAGCTTATACATTAAAAGCAGTTAAATTGCTATTACAGAGCAGCGTGTTGGGTACATAATATTGTGAGATCCCATTGGTAGGGTACGCCATGCGACCCAGGATGGTATTTAGGCGAAAGTTAGCACGTAAATCCATGAGCACGTTATGTAAATGTTATACATTATTTTTAAGACGAATGTGAAAATAAATTACGTATAACAATATCTATGTAAAGACAAACAAACTAAAAGCATAGAAAAAATCTTACCAATTTTTGAAATACAGCATAGAATGAAATAACAGGTTGAAAATCGTGAGCTGCATCGACGAATTCATCGTAACCTTAAATAAAATATAAGTTTCGATAATTATTTACACTCTGTGAGTGACGAGGGAAATGCTATATTTACCTGAAGCTGTGTTGCTTTCAAAATACCCGATAACTTTAGTGGATTCGTCCCTACGAAAGCCCTGCACTTCAGTTTTCGAATTAATTTCTTCCACTGGGTATTCGTCCAGCTGCAAGGGTAATTTAGGACTTTAGGTTACAATGAATTCGGTATATGTTAGCAAAATGTCGCGAAAATGGTGAAATGCGGCCAGTTACACTTAAATAGCAAAAACAGCTAGTGGGAAAAATGCAGATGCCAATATATTGTATAATATGAACTCCACCTCGAGTACAAATTCCACCAAAACATCTGTTGACCGCTGTCCATCAAACTCCACACTGTGGCCAGCCTTGTAAGCATAGATTGCCCCAGCTTCGGTTTTATCTGCAACGAGAAATATGAATTACATTATTATTTACCAAAGTGGTTGATGTGGCAGGGATTCTTTGTCTATAACACAGCGTAAATATAAAGTCAAGGCGTTGTAATGTAAACAAATCTTAATAAAAGTAACGTCGATCTCGTGCCCGCTTACGAGGTATGTAACTTTAGGTAATCTTTATTAATTTAATTAATTTACTAGGATTGTATGAAATGAACTTGGAAAAACGGTTACCAAGTTTTTCTGCCAGTTTCTTGTCTTTTTCAAGGTCAACGACACCAAAGCCGACGCCCTCTCTTTCTGTGATCTGTGCTGCAAGCTGGAAATAATATAAAGCATAAAAACTCAAGACAGACACATAGTCAAAAAGTCGCTAAGTCCCGAAAAGTTACATTTGGCGTACATTAGAGCCTGCTGTGTTTGGCATATTGAAGTATTTGAATATTGTGGGTATTTACCTCCAGCATTTCCTCTGTAAGTTGCCATTGCTTGGCTAGATATTTATCGTTTGCATCATGCGGTACAGTGAAGTAGACGACCAATATGTCGAACTTCTTTAGAAACCTACATGTACAAAGTATAGCTGGTTGACATTTTTCAGATGCAAACTTCCATTTGTGTATATATGTAAAATAACCTACATAAGAATATATTCATTAAACACACATAAAAGACAAACGTGTTAAAACACACTATTCAGAGAACAATAGTTATAAACCTAATTTACCAATTATAAGGCGCTTAGTGGCAAAGTGGCATTTTTTGATCTGCTCAAATGCCGATAAACAGAAGATGCGAAATAACGCAGTAAAGATTATAATATTTGAACATCTGGGCGAAAATGTTGGTATATAGTATATATACTAAATCATGATAATATTACTACTGACCTGTTAAAATTCTTTTTGCTCAAATTGATGAGTCGATCTTTGCCGTCATGGGAGGGGAACTCTAAGCCTTTTTCGCCAAACACTGATGTCAACGTTACTGTGTAATAGGGAAGGTTATTGTTGCTGCTACAGTAAATTATGAAGGGCGGACGGCGACCTTCAGCATCTATTACAGGTCGTTAGGGTGCAGTTTGGTTAGAATCCACAAGGGACTTGATATACTCACATCACGAGAAGGACTTCATCTTATTTGCCAACGGAAATTGGCGAGTTACGCTTACTTACGTCATTTAAATTGTCTGTGATGTATTACTGTTGGTCCTCAACTACAAACACTCGAATAATATGAAGCGATTGTGTTCCCATTCTTGCCAAATCAGAAATGTCGTAAAAATTTGTGACCAATAACCCAAAGCACTATTGAAATACATTTACACAAAAGTACCTGCAAGAACCAACAGAAGGAGCAGAAATCCAATCTTTTCCATCTCTTTGCTCCGTCCAGCTTCTGTTGCAACAGTTTTCCAAGCCAACTGTGAGCAGTTACCACGCTAGATTCGAATGTCGTGCAACTGATAACTTATCTGCAAGAAGTGCCCGACAACTTTGTCTATCTGCTCATCGTCTAAAAGTGCCCGTTGACGTGGCTTAAATACCGCGAAACAGCTGCTAAACTGTTTAGGTATGAGATTGACTAGATCGATTTAGCATGGTATACGTGACAAGCGTTTGAAATGTACAAGTCGTATTACTTGTTAATTTCTACACCTTGGATTTCGTGTCAAAAGCAACACCTTGAACAGCAGCATGTCTTGTTTGCCCCGCCGAAGAGGTGTGACATATAGAAATGTGATTATTACGGCTCTAATCCCTTTATCGTGCCGTGTAAATATATACCGGTATGAGTAATCCCATAAAATAGATCAGAATAACATTGTGATTAATCTATATAAATAACAAACACTTCTAACGTTAATATAAACAGCAGTCACTTTTAGGCATCTGTAAAAACAACATAAATTTTATAAGGCGTAAAAACAACATATACTAAGCACTTTATAACTTTGTGTGTATATAGTATAGAATGGGACACTTTTAGCAAATAATATTTAAATATCCTGATTGTTTTTTAAACAACTAACAGCGGTTTATGGAAGTCGTGAGAATTTAATTTCATATTTCTTTGAATTTTATTTGTTTACTACCAAATTGGGTGAGAAAATAGAATGAAAATGTGTCCCATTTTCCCCCAACCTATTATATTATGATAAGAATCCATCTGCTGCGGTTTTGCAGCTGCTTTTAACGTATTTTTATAGTAGTTGAACGCCATGGCACCAAGTACTAATGAACTACACTATTATGGGCAAAAAGCCGCAAAAATTAACAAAAATGTTAAATTTAACTTTTGAACTTCAAATGTTGTCACTTGAATGCTTATATTACTTATTATAGCAATTACAAGAAAACAACACAAGCATAACTATGCCGATACAGTTGACCTGTCAATCAAATAATTGAACTCGTTTTAGAATTCTTGTTTTATAACAAAACCCTGCATCATAGTACTGTACATTCAAATACCATATATGGATATACAAGAAATGGATTATACAACAAGTTTAAAGATTATATAAAAGCCGTACCCAGTCCAATTTGTTATAAGTACAAACGTGCCTTCAAGCACATACTAGTTAGATATATCTTATCCGCAAGAGCGCATGCGTAATCTATCTGTTGTATTCTTAGAGTTCCAAACGTCTGTAGACTGTGTGCTGCATAAACAACAATGCGTAAAACAACTTTCGTTTCCCTTAACAAACGTATACTATCAAAATGACACTGCCGTTACTCGCATCCGATATTAATTATACAAATTAACTTATTTATAACCAAGTCTGCTATTTCCCTGTCATATTCATTTGGTAATATATCACTCGATTTATAATATCATATATAGCTGACAAGCAACAATTTTTCTCAAGTTATAAATCAACCATGTATTTCTAAAACGGTAGTAAGTATATGAAACAGTAAAAGAAACGAGAAATAACTGCAAGCGGCTTAAAAAGAAGCACGTTGAACGTAGGAACAAGCATAAGAAGGCAGAACACAAGCGCAATAATAATAATAGGTTGGGAAGAATTCGGGAGGAATGCAGATTTTATTCTCGCTGCTTGCCCAATTTCATTTTGGTGAATTCTTCAAACATCTGGAAAAGAAATAAAGTTTAGATACGGTTTTTAAATTTTGTGTTAAGTTTTTATGAAATATTGATAGTTTTATTGAAAAAATGGAAATGGTTAATTTTTTTATTAGAAAATGAGCTCAAAATTACCTCAATGCCTGCCATTACTGACGGGTCAATTTCTTCGGATTTTTTCGACTCTAAAGGATTGTTGGCGTTCAGTGAATCCCGGGACACGGTAAGGGATGACACTGATGACGACATTGATGACGAAGCTATGACGCCATCAAGACTGCTGGCACTCATTGGTTCTGCATCATCTTCACATTGGTAGAATTCTTCTGAAGGGACTGAATCGAAGGAGACTGACTGCTTTGTACGTTTGCATCGGGGAGTGGACATTGCGTGTGGGAGACGGGCAGGAGCCTCGTTCATCGAGTCAGAAGAGGAGGAACAGCAATCTGAAATGCTAGATAGTTCTTCAATCGAGGTAAGAGCTTCACGAGGTGCTTTTCGGCGACGTTGGACGGTAAAGGGGAATTCGTCGTTCTGGTGTCGTCGCATGATAGCGAGGCTTTCTTGCTGTTCAGCGACAAGAAGCTCAAGGTCCTGACGTTCTTGTAACTTTTCCATCACGCTTTGTTTCTGGGCTTGCTGTTCATGGATCTCTTCGTCGATTTCTGCGAGTCGTTGCTTCATTTCGTTAAGTTTTGCTTCGTATGCGGCGAAGTTTTGGTGGTTTTGTCGTCGTTTTTTGCCAGATTTTGGTGCGATTTCCCGGGACAACTGGTCGACTTTGAGTTGTGCAGAATTGCGACGTCGGTTGAGCAGAGTCATAAACTTCGTCATCTTTGTTTCTTCCTCGCTTCGAACACGCTCAAACTTATCGATGACGTCATTGCGTCGTGACGTACGTCGGGGAAGTGACATTTCGTTGACAGAGGAGTTTTCGGAAACTTTTCCTTCCAGAAGTCGATGTTCCTCGATAAGTTGTTGTTGCTGGGCGACGATTTCTTTAAGAAGTTTATGTTTCTGCATTTCAACCAGCTCTTGTTCGAGCTCGTCTTTCGAAGCAGTTCTCTGTAGAAAGTATAAAATTTAGCCAACTGGAAAACTAGCAATGTCTATAAATTCCCCAATCAAGCATAACCAGATATTCCATGTTAAGCTGTAAATTGTTTTACTAAACCTAGCCCGCTGAAAATTAACAGTTCCAATTAGTATAATAAGTCTAAAACCAACGAGTCTATGCTGTTTAAATGTTAGACATACCTTATAACTTGATCGACTGTTGTAAGATTCCACTGGAGTAACGTCAGAATGTGTAGGGGATGTGGAAGCGGTTCGGTTTTCCGTTTCCATTCTGCTGAAGAAAACAAGGTGGTAAACAACTTGGCCAAAAATGCGACTGGAATTCACTTTTCAAATTCAAATCCGCTGTTGGCGGTTAAATATAAAGCGAATAATATTTGTACTTCCAAATCTGTTTCCTGATTTACCTGTTTGGAGTTGTCACGCATCGTGTGTCTTTCTCAAGAGTACCAACCCACAAGAGAAATTCTTCATGATTGTCGGAACCGAAATACAATGTCTGGGCGCCCTATGAGGTAAATAGGAATAAATTAATACATTAACCCATAGTCTATTGTGATTTAATTTAAAAATCGTTAAAATTGTTTTGGTGGTAAAGTTATTACAATTGTTTTGTTTCAATTAAACGCGATTCTTACCTGCTGCTCAAGTCGGAAAACAAAACGGGATCGATTCATATTTGTGACGTCGGCAATGACGTCATAACCACGGAGCAAGACTACGTCACGGGTGACATCTGATTGGGGTGAGTTGTAGCAGTAAAGGCAGGAGTCTTGAAGCACGCACCAGAACCTTGGGAAAAAGACGTTGATTAAAAAACGTTAACAGAATCGACAGCTGGAATGTCATTTGGAACCGCAGGCGAGTTGCCAAAAATCGATCAAAAATGAACCGCTTCCGGTAGACTTCAATTTAAAATGGTCGCAATCGTAATCGTTTCCGTGAGCGCATGTACCATGAAGTTTAATGTACACTAAACCATTGTGTTCGGTCACCGCAATTTGACAAGGGTTGTTGGAACGACTCACGTACTCCATGAACAAAACAAACCACTTCATTAAATAGTAATCGAGAAACGAAAGTTGCAATTCAAGCTGGCTGGGAAATTTCGGCATTTGCGGTATACGATATTCTTTACACACGTTACACAACATGCCGACTTAAATATCAAAGATGCTGTATACGAGGGTTGGTCGAGTGTCTATCATTGCGGCCTCGCCCTATATTGGTATGCGGGGTTTGCAAATAGCGAGAAATAGCTCACCTCTCCCACTGTTTCTTTTTGTTTCTACGGTCAACGTAGCCGCGATGGCTGGCTGATGAGAGTCGGCTCGCTGGTATCTTCAACACAGTGGCCGCTTTGCCGATTTTAGATTTTTCGTCATCGTTACTTTTGATGCTACGGCGGAAGGTGCTGAACCAGTTCGAAGATCGCTTTTCTTCTTTCGTAGATTCCTCGCTAACTGCTATAATGAAATAAAACACGATTAAATTTGCTGTTCAAACTGATGCAGGTTGGTTATGTATTGATTGGAGAACTTACAAGATTCTTTGCTCTGTTTAGAAGGCGCAACATTATCATTGGTGTTACCACTGCTTCTGTAACCATCTGCAATAAATGAAGTCCAATATTACTTCAGTGAACACTTACCAAATTTACCGATAAAAATACATTGACGTGGATGCCCTATAATTACTAAGCATATAGTAAAAACTTACCGTCAGAAATGTCCTTGTTGCCACTAATGCCACTGACCGATGAACGGGCAAGATAATCCTGCAATTGAAAGGCTCAAATTAAGCAATGTTTGTGGCCGTGCGTTGTAATACGTCATATTTTAAGCAGTCTGTTATGCGCCGGCAGTCAAAGCAAGAAAACACGTTAAAAGCAACCCGACTTTGTACTCGCCGACGAGGCAAAACAGATTCATCAAAAAAGTGAATGATATTGTTGTTTAGACGGTGCTTGGTTTGATATTACTACCAGCTGAATATCGTTAAGTCGGCTCGAACTTTCGAGCCTACGTGAGAGTTAACGTATTATTTTAACTTGCTTTCACTGCTGGATTGCTTTGTTTTGTTTTAATGTAAACAGAACTTTCGTTATCGTTGATCACTATAATCGCCTACAGCGGTTTGGGCCAAAGGTTTTCAAACGTGGACACAATGCTTTTTAATTGAAACGGAGATTATGTCCCTCGTTGGATTAATTGTCGATAACAATTACACCCCTGGTGACGATTGGGTCACTTTATTGCAATGGAATCTGAAATTTTGATAAAAATTCTTACCGATTCGCTGTCGTGGTCGCTGAGGGATTGTGAATGGTCCTTTGTGCTGCTTGTCGCACTGCGGTTGCCTAAAATATTGACCTTGTTAAACATAAAGAACCGGCACAACTTTCACAGCACGTATGTACTGCGTAACAAATACGTAAAGAATTGGGGTCGGTTAGACTTAATTCTACCCAATTCGAATACCCAAGTGTCCTTGGGGTTGTCCAAATTGCCAGTCATACAATACGAAAAGTCGAAGCAAATAATCACCCACAAAGTTGCATACGTGGTAATTCGTAAGCGGACACAAAGTGCATGAAACATAACACTGGTGGTATAACTACTCGTGTTGCCCGCCACGAAACACAAAATTGTCCACGTTTTATTTTACACAACTAGTTACCTTTACTTGGAGAAATCCCGTAAATCTCAATGAAGTCAATCCGAGTAAGCTCGGGTAAAGCGGACTTAATGGTTCGCATTCTGTATCTTGGGTTTAGAGATGTCGGTTCAAGTATATTCCCTTCTGATTTCGATCGGCGTAGATTTAAAAATGCTGGCTCGAACTTATCAGAAGTAACAGTCAATTTTTGTAACACAGATATATCTGAAGAAGCAATACCGAACGATTGAAACTTTGTATCTTTATTTATGTCTTGGGTATGAACGCCTGTTGCTGGAATGTTGCTATCTAAATTATTCTTGACTGTTATATACGCAGTTTGCGATTTAGGGCTTTGGACGCCGGAACTGCATTCTTTGTTAAATGATTTCTCGCTACAGTCGTCTGCGGATGAACTAAGATCCTCGAACAGCTTAACGTCGCTGACGCTATTGCATGCTTCAATGGTGCGAGACCATTGTTGGTCCGAACTGCTTCCACTGGAACTAGAAGGGAAGATGCTGTTCAGGTGGCTGGGCAGTGGTTTTTGTACAGACGACGCGAGAGAAGAAGGCAGGCGATGTGAGAGAATTCTCTTATCGTTACTTGAGCGGCCGCCGACTGCGATTGTTTGTCCACTGCAGCCTTCGTCGCTTTCTCCAACTCGGCGGGAGATAAGCTTGAGCGGCTCGACTCCCCCTCTGCGTGGTACTGCAAGCGACGCGCTATCAGTAGCTTCGGTTCTAGAGCGGCACGCTTCGAATCCTGATAGAGACTTGTTTGTATTTGCCGATATTTCGCGCGGTTGCACCTCGAGCGTCTTGATGCTAGCGCAAGCCCATTGTTCCTGCGCGAGTCCATTGTTCGTTGCATGGCTTGAGCTTTCAGGACCGCCATCAATAGTTGGACTGTTTGAACTACCGGCAAGTTCAGAGGCATCTATGCGGCAGGTGGAAGTTGTCTTGTTTGTATCTGCCAATAACAACCGGTTGCCTAAACGTTTCTTTTTACAAACATCGGAAGCTTTTACATCCGCTTTCACTTTTAAAGTATCTTTTAACAGGTGTGATGAAAATACTGTTGTATTCATTTCCCTTTGAAGTAATTCACAATCCCCTTCGTATGTAGCCGGCTCAGGTGTGTGGAATGTATCAACTTCTCCACTTGTTGAAATCACACCACATCCCACATCGTCGGCATCAATGTATTCTAAATGTAGCTCTTCACGATCAAAGCTTCCTGATCCAACAACGTCCTTTGACGTAGTTCGTGATTCGATCTCGGGAACTGGATTACTTCGAACCACTTCGCACTTGACTTCATGTTTGCCGTCAATATTCGCAGCCTTGTGCTCTCCTAAGCCAAAATCCGAGGCGTTTTTGTGATTGGTGTTAAATTTAAACAGTTCGCTTTCATTCACACGCAGTGGGATAGAAGCCTGAATGGCTGACTGTGATTTTGAGTTTAATGTCAACGCATGTGGTTTGGGGGCACCAAGAAGTTCGCTATCCGAAGATGTGTCATTTTCTATAGTTTTTGTAAAGTTCCTTGCCTTTAATTTAACGAGTGATCTGTTTTCAGCTAAAGAATGTGTGGTGGTTGTGTTCACTTGCACGAATGCTTTCATCCAGTGCACAAACTCCTGGGTGGATTTGCACATCAGCTGAACAGGTTTGCTCGCAACTGGCGCTGAAACAAAAAAATGATCAAGATTGGCATGTGTATATTAAATGTACAAAACCTTCATAACAAATTTAATATTTTGGTATTAACAGTTTCGTTCCTTATCTCTTAAAGGCATTGCTCGTATCATTAAAATGCAATTTGCAGCATCATTGGTGGCCCCTTCTAATCTCGGTAATCGTAAGTTTGACCGACCTAAAACTAGAAACGTTGATTATCAATCTAGGCCGTGCCGATTAATTCGTTCAAATACAAGCGAGTGATATGGCAGTGCACGAAGATTGTGAATTCAAATACAAACACTGGATTAATCTCGTCTTGAATGAGCCAAGGATATCTCCGCTTAAATGAGTCGTGTGTTTGTGTTTCGCACGAGTTTTAAGGCCCCCCCTAACACGCTGTATCCTTAATGCAAAGTTTCGTGTTTAGTTTTAGACTCAGCTGAGCTGCTGCTCTTGACCCGTAACACAGGTGGCCGTTATCTAAGTAACATAACGCCTCTACGCATTTAGATATCTCCAGCTTCTGTATGTAGAATTGGAAACATTGCGTAATAAATTCATTTTTACAAACCTTACATTACAGTCCCAGTATGTGATATATTTTTAGTATATTGATTAAAAGAATAAAGCCATATCCAAAACGTTGTACATAATGGTAAGAGGTGTGTGTTTTGGAACATTAATTGCTGAAAGTAATTACTGTAAACGTAACATAACCGTCCCAGCGTGTGGTTTTTTTATTTACTGGAGAAACGAAGCAATTTCTAGTGTAGGTACCAACGTGAGGCAATTTTTTTACTTTTTACTTACCATCAATTGATTTTCCTTGATCGACTACGTGGGTTTTGCTTTGCAGAGGCAACAGCGTAAATATGTTGTTGTTTTTCGCTGTGGAAAAAACCTTTACCATCAAGAGCGAAAACAGCAAATCATGAAGTTAATTGCATTGATCCTACCTTGAGAAATATTGATCACTTCGCAACCAGACGCTAACGCAACAGTGTGGGTCGCGGGGTCGGACGAGTGCAGTTGTTCCTCGTTTTTGTAAAACGACAGTGTTTTGTTGCTGTCTAACACAGCCCAATACTTCTGCCACTTCATGATTTTAGTTCTATACAGCGGCCCTTCCATAAGAATGCGTGGTTTCGACACCCGAGTGCCGTTTACCGAAGCGCTAATCGAATAAAATCATTAATAAACTCATGAAAAACAACACTTTAATCTACACGCAAAAACAGCATGTGCATATCTTTATAATTGTATGAATTAGATAAAAAAGTTTGGGAAAAATTTTATAGGAATGTTTTACTTTTGTATGTGTGGGCATACTCGCGGCACATTCTCACCGGTTATTGACGTTTTTCTCAACATCACTTGTGTTATTCTCACACGCCGGTAAAGGATCGGAGTTTGGACTCTTCATTGAAGATGTATTCTTGTCCTCCGATTCAAACGACTTGTTTCTCTTCCCAACTGCACTCTTCGCTCTTCGGAGGAGTCGGGATCCGAAACTTCCCGATCGGTTCCGAGATATTCCGAAGTCTCCGTTTGCAGTAGATCTGCGGTAACATTTAAAGTCGTCGGGAAAAGCCTTCAAAGCGTTCAACATGTTTTCAAATAAGTTAAACTGGAAACACATGCATTTATATATACGTGACTATGTTAAGACCAAGCCGGGTATTAATGAAATTTACTTCGATTCGGAGTCACCGGGCGCTCTGCTGTTTTCCAAAAGACGTCGTTTCAATTTGTGCACGGGACTGGGAATACCTGTGTGCGTCAAAAACATGTTATTCAGGAGCCACGCTAATTGAGTAGTTACAAGAATAGCCTTTATAGTAGGGTGGGGGGAAATGGGCGCCCTTCTAATATACTTTCTCGTCCCATTTAGTAGTAAAAAAAGAAACATTCAATAAAATATAAGGACTCCCATAGACCGTTTTTAACTGTTTAAAACACGATCAGGATATTTGGATATTATGTGCTAAAGGTGTCCCATCTTACCCCACATTACTTTCTATACCGGCCTTTAAAAGTTCCCATAAGAAACCATAACATCACCTTCAAATGCTACGTTTTCAACAGTAGGAGTCGTTTCTAATTCACTTGTTGTAATTTTGACGTGTGTGGAACTATTTAGCTGTTCCGTATGCGGTGGAAGGTTGCTTGTGGTTTGAGCCGTTGGCACACTCGATCGTATGTCTTCGTCTGGTGGCAATCTGAAACCAACTACTGTTCAAAAACTCGGGCTGTGAACGCATTCGAGAGAAGTTGCGCATCTCTAAGGAATTCCTTTGTGAAAATTGGCGTTTTGTTTCATTCATGACGTAAAACTTGTCCCAAATGACGTCACAGCTGTACGTCATTTCGTTCAATAGCAGCGATTATCGATTCACTTTTAATAAGTTTTAAATACCAACTATGCGCTTGACGAAACAAATTCTAAATAAGCTTGTAAAAATATTTGGCAGTTTTAAATCAAACCCATGGGATTTTTTTGAATAATCGCTTTGATATTGGGATAAAAATTGGATCAAACTAGATTACAATTTAACTTCTATCAGAAGCGGCATATGAAACATAGAATCTCGGGCTTGTGTAGATTTAGAAGACACCGATCACAGCTTATGGATGTCTAAAACATAAGTGTATGTTGCGACAACATTAGAGCGACAAGCTCTTTTGCTGGAACTTCATTGAAATAACAAACCGACCTTTCGCCGTCTAAGCTTGCGGTCTCTTCCGGGGATTCTAGAGAACTGTCGCTGTCTAACTGCCCTGCAATGGTCAAGTGTAATGTGAAGTGAAGCATGTAATATGCGGCTTGTGAAAGCCGCTGATTGTTAATATACTGTTTCAAACCACTAACCGTCGTTGGTGGTTTCTATAACCGGTGAGTGGGTACGTTGTCGATGTAGTTTACTACGGATTTGTATTTGTTGATCGAGATGGGATATCGGTGCTATCGTATGACGAGTTGGTCTAAAAATTTACGGAAATTAATATATATTACATGATGCCACTGACCCAGTAATATTGTTGGACGACTCTCATTGCATATAATAGAATAATACGTGTTCCTAAATACGCAGTAAACAGAAATCGAATCCAACTAATGGTGTAGCAAACAGATTATATTTTGTTTGTTGCGTATTTAGTAACATATAATGGTAATAGTATACGTCTTGACAATAAACAAAATACTATACGTGTAATGAATGTTTACGCAAAAACTTGGTTTTCGGTTAACGTGTATACATTACGGAGTTAAAAATTGTGTATACCTAGCTGAAGTATAATAAACAGTTTGGTGCAACTGCTATTAAAAGTTTAAACTACTCTTAGTTTTATGTTTATAAGGTAAGTTTCAAACGTTAAAAAAATAAATACACATGTTTAGCATTTAAAACTATTTAAAAACATGCAAATTTCACAAGCAATTAATTTAATTAAAATTCCTTACCCGGGTACTGCCTCTTCCGGAAGAATGACGTCATTCGATGCCAAGATCTTCTCCTTTGAGTTTGTCGACAAGGAGCTGTCAGCAAAACCAGGAATAGCTATAATGAGAATTAATAAATATACTTGATCGTGAAACTGCGTTGCTCTAGATTCTAGAAGCAGTGAACGCGGGTTTCTGACATTGTGACGCACGAGAGCGTGGGAACGAGTGTGCAATTGCTACCGGTAGCAGCTAAATGCTTGATTCTTGCTTTGTAGTTTTGGTGAGGCAGATTTTGGGACGGGAAGTAATTAAACTTTTTAAATTTAAGCGAAAGCTGCAATGCTCAGCGTATATGTTCGGTTTATGAAGCGACGTGCCGCGAGAAACAGTTTTGTGGAAATATGGTCATCAAACACATGACTCAACACCGTTCACATCTCTGGACAGCTATTATTTGACCTGTACTTTGTCAATAAAGAGCTGGAAAATTTTAACCTGAGATTTATTGCTAACATGTGTTTCCATATCCTGTGTCTACTAGTTCGTATCATTTTCCCATGTCGTATGATTTGCATTAAAAAATGATATATGGAAAATTAAACAAAGAAATGATATTTGAAAAATAAACAAAATAAAAACAATGAATAAATTCAATGCATAAATGAATAAGTTTCCATAAAAAGAACAAAATAAAAGATTTAACTCATACACTTACATGAAACTGTGTGACGCTTCAATGTTGTTGCATTACTTCGTTTCTTAACATGCCTCATACCCGGAGTAGATTTTAATGCACTGATGTCTTTTTCACCGGTGTAAAACATCGGTGATCTTGGCTTGTTTTTCTTACCAAGTGAGGACACGGCGGAAGATCCCTGGTTCTCATGTTTCGGAAATATTCTTCGTGAATCAGAGTTAAATCTGTTGAATTGAAGCATGTCGCTAAGTCGCTTATAAAGAAATTTATTGATAAATAAATTAGTAAGGTCCGTGTCATTTGTCTCGCCTATACTGTAGGCGTGTAGGATAAGATGAACACCGTTAGCATATAATATCCCATATTTTCTACCACTATTGACTATAAAATACTCAAACATTTGTATTCACTATGCGCACATTGTTTGGAGCATTTGTGTATATTTTTATCCCGATTTTTATGTGGCATTTGTGTATATATTTGCCCTGCACATGCTAATTAAATATACAAGTTATCAGATAAAAAACAGTATACGCAGTCGAGAAATTGCCAAATTAACTTACATGTCTCTTTGGGGTTTGGTCACTACTGGAGAAGATGCCACAGACGATGAAACGGAAGACTCATCAGCTGAATCTTTATAAGCGCTGCTTCTTATTGAAGCTGGGGTGGAAATACCTGATGAAGATTGTGGAGTGTTGACGCCATCTCGCGGTTGGTTCCAACTTGAAGATCTGATATATTTTGCAGCCTCTTTACTGGATAACTGCAGAACAAAGAATATCAGCATACATTAAAAATGTAAAAAGTATACAAAAAAATATTTACCACCAAGTTACATACGTGTAAAACAAAACACTCGTATTATAACTAATGTCGTTGCCCGCCACCCGATAATAAATAAGTCATATTTAATTATTATACTGTGATCTTAAAGGTAGTTCAAACTTCAAATGTATTTACCTTGCTAAAAAGTAGCGATGTGTTTAAAGGATTGGAATACTTGTAGTTGGCGTTAACCTCTGGCCAACTGCTTTCCGCTATTGCTTTCTCGGATACATCTGTTCTCTGTATGTTGCTTTTAATCGGTTTCCTGAATTGTTGCAGATGGTGACTTGGCCCAAGACCGTGTAGGTTTGCGCCAGGGTAGGAATTATTAAAATCGAGAGCCGGTGGTAAAGGTTGGCCCGCCGGTGAGTCAAAAGATGCGTCAATCCCTTGGTAACTCGCTTTTTTGACCGCATCCACCCAGCGCTGTAGCGCCAACACGTGGGTAGTGTGTAGGTTGATTTTCTCGTCACTTCTGGAGCTGCTGAGTTCGAGCACGCAGTCTTGTTGTCTGTAAAAAATAAAAATGTTTTACAAAGTTAACAGAAGAACAATCATAAATTTTACAGATTACAAAATGGTCTACCATGCCAAATGAATCGAAAATACAACCACGCAACAGTAACTCTCGTATACCACAAACATTGAAGATTGAATTCCAAACAAAACATACCCATTATTGCCTATTTGTGTAACGGATGCAGATATTATGAGATCTTGAATTGGAAACTTATATACAGGCCGGTCTTCAACACCAAACGTTCCTTCGTCAGTTTCTATTGGTTCGTTGGTATGACTTGGGTAAACAAGGAAGTGGCCATCCCGTATCACACACCAGTATTTCTGTAATAACCACAACACTTAAAACTGTATACGCGATGTGTTTTTATTGCCTCATTTAATAGTAAACAAAATATATATACAAAATTATATAACCGTATCCTCAGGCGCTGATAAATGTTAAAATACGATTTAAAGGCGCTTTTTTGACAACTTTGTATACGTAAGGACCGATGTTATTATCCATAGTATAACAGCAAAGTTTACTGAGGCTCCTTCTATTATATTGAACCCAAAGTTATTGTATGCCATAAGCAAATATACAGATATAAGTTTACGCTTTCAACAAATGTCCCCGCGGTAAACACTACCCTAACAGACTAGCTTTAATCATGTTTTATCGACGATCTAGGTTATTCCACAGTAGTATTTTTTGTTTACTGCTAAATGGGACGATAAAAGAGATTGGAAACATTAACCATCTTACCCCAACCTACTAAGCGTCATTTTGACATGATAAATTATTCACTAAATATACACCAAAATGTATCTCACCTTCGTAACTCCCCCATCCCAACTTCGTAAATAACCAGCATATTGTACACCTGTGCTACTTCTTGCAATAGAAGACATACTCTCCAACGCTTATCAAGCTGGAAACCAACTCAAAATTCGCTACTTGTAAAAAAACAAATCCTAACACACGGTGCTTACTATGGTCAATATTTCAGACGTACGCCACTCGAATTTGGCATTTTCTTTCGTACCTGCGCATGATACAAAACGAGGTATATGTTGAGTACTATGACTAATAGCGGGTAATTAGAGCGTCCAGTCGTTTGGTATTAAAACAAATTGCATGCTAGCAAAGCCTCTAATGGTCATGCCTTTACGTCATATAACACAGAATACAAAATGCATACTCGTATTGTAGGTTTTAGACACCTGAACTTATGCCACTGATAAATGTACACCGATATAGCCCTTTATAAGCCTTTAACTTGCTCTGGTATATATCATATTTTATTGATACCACTCCCTTTGACGAAAAGCAGACTCCAGAAACTGAATTAAATCTTGATTGAGTTTGCTTTGCTATCGGTTATCAAACCTAATTCGGAAGCTGTGGAATGAAATAAACCAACTACGTCACTGGGTAAGACAACATGACATACGAGAACAAATAATGACGTCAGATATAATATTCTACGTAGAGCTTTGTCTACACATTGGCCAACTAAGCCGAATTGAAATTCCGTAATCCTGTTACAATGCGGAACCGTTTTAGCGACTTATTGAACGCTATTGGTCAACGCCTCAAAATATCTAGTGCTGTACTCACTCTATAGTATAAACGTTTCGTCTAGTCAAAGCCAATCAACGTTAAATGCCCACACACTATTTAGAGCAACGAAATAGTTTAAGCACGCAGTACAAGATTGAGTCATAATTCACGAATGTCAAACACAAATACCGCACTATATCAACTAATCAAGCTAGCCCGTATAATTCGCAATCATGCTAATAGCTAATTCAAATCATCTATTCCCTATGTTTCAATTAACACATTGAATTCCAGGCGACATTTTGCTTCGGAGAAATGCTTGCGACTAATTAATTCTGCTGTTTCTGTGTGCTTGCGTCTTGTTAACGCCAATCAACTTTCTATAATTGTCTTTTTCGTTTGTCTGCATTTACTTAGATGCTAACTGGATGTACTGACTCGACACCTTGCACAGCGGTCTTCGTTACGGCAAACATAGACGTGACACCTAAGTCCACAACATTATGTGCACTGCTTGGTACAGAGGAACCCCCGCTGTTCAGTCAGCGGATCTAAGACACAAAGAATCTGGCAAATCGACTCCATAGTTTTATGCCTCGAACCATGGTAAATATTGACAATCTCCGACCGAGTTTGCGATATCGTTCCTAAACAGTACTTTGATTTAAGATTAAAACGTGATTGCCTATTCTTTTTATGTACACGAATCATGCTAACTGTTTGAAATTTTCGGAAGTAACATTCTAAATCAAATTTCATACGTTATGAAGAGTTGATAAATCTAAGAAACCTGGACAAATTTAATTTCTAATCAGCGGCAGGCAAACTGTTCTCTTGAGATAAGCTACTTGCGCGTCACTGACTAAGTAATCAAAGCTCCTTCAAACGCGCGGCCGAAATTCTCTTTGCAATTCATTATTATCAAAATCTTCAGGTGCGGTTAGCTTCGATTGCTCTGTGCCTCAAAACACTGCCTCGTATAGTGAATAGAAACGTCTTTTGTGTATCTTAACTTTATTAGGGTCGTCAACGCGATACATTCCCCGGGCTATAACAATTCGCTTGACGAGATCGTATCTCATCATAACTTGACAGCTGGTATCGTATTCTTGCTCATTCTCATATTATACAATCTCAACTGAGATCAAAACTTCACTGCGAAAACATGCCATGCAGTCATGCATTATGCGCCGTTAGATTTGTTTTCGCATACCAAGCTATAAACGATCACTTCATCTGAATAGTTTTATAGCTGGTGATTAATTAGTATTACGTACCTTAATCGTTATATTACTGAATCGTTTTATGAAATCAATTTGCTGAACCGATATATTTTATACAAATCCGAATATAAAACTATAAAGTTAAAATTTCGCGCTGTCACAAACTTATAAACTGCACGTAATGACAACTTATATATATTAAGTTCGAGCATCTTATCTAAATCTGCGTTTATGTTTACCAAAATACATTGGCCCCCATGCGTAGTTTAAACAGTAACCTACGCGGCGTTACATTCTTAGCACATGTAGTCAGTCGTACATTGCCTAATAGCACGGTTTCAACAACTTAAAATGTTGTCATTACAGCACATAAGTTTCTTTACAAATCGATTCGGCAAACAGCGCACAAATGCGCGTTCTGCCAGCGCGTGTCAAGGGTTTGGTCTGGCGGTTTAAACTACGGTGCTTAACGGATTTCCGAGAAGTCTTCAGTTACACTGTTTCCTTACAAAAAGTGCCAAAATTGTCAGAGAAAATAAGTTGCAAAATTGTCAGCAAAAAAGGGGACAAAAAACCTAGCAAGTTGTCAGCATAAACAACTGTGTTAAATGTGTAAGAATATTTATTGTTTGAGTAAAAAACAGCAATGGCGATCTGTCGCACGTATATATAGCATATATGGCTGGGTGTAATTATTGCAAGACAGTGTATAGGTGCGCTGGCTGAAACCGGAACCACCAGCAGCGAAATATCCGGCAGGCACGAGGGAAGAAAATAAATAAGGCGAAAAGAAAATGAAGAAACGAAGTGGTCAAATCTATGGGTGGTCAAGTCCCTTTTTTAAGCGGAACTAACTTGCCATTGTGATGCAATCGTCGCATTGTTTTCTCGGCAAAGTTTTCGAATTCCTGTGGAGAGAATTAGCATTGTTTAAAAGTTATTATTTAATTAAGAGACTGACGATGTTATTTAGGCAAATACAATGGTTGGTTGACGTTGATTTTGCCTGTTACGTTTTCGTTACACCAGATTCTCACATTGTTTAAAACGGTTGGAAGTCAGTGAACGTATTTGGTAGAAGTCTCTAACGCTATTGTTTGCAAAGGTTGCAAAAAAAGATTCAGACTATTTTAACTTGGCCCAAGTAGTAATTATGCAATTTGATGCCGTTAACCGTAAGCCAAAGAGTATACAGCGATATCACGATCTCCTAATTTAGTTTTAGAAGTATAGTAGTGATAACAAAGCAGTGTCTTAGCTTACCGCTATACTGGCTAACACGTCCGTATCAACTTCATCCGACTTGAGTGAGCGGCGACTGCGTGCTCTATACCGCCTACCAGCGGCAGAACCACGACGGGAAGATCCGCATAGAGATTGTTCGGAAGAGGAATTCGACTGAGGGGGCATAAACTCCACTATTCCAGGGCTTATGTCGTCACAATGAGCACTAGAATGGCGCACAGAACGCGATGCCGAGGAAGCGATTGAACCTGTGGATTTCGAAAGCGTCCGGTCAAGACTGACGTCACTTCGGCTTAATGCGTCACCGTTGTCGAATCCGCTGTCACAGTCTGACGTCACAGCACAATCTATGGAACGCATGCGACCTGGTAAGATATGGTTGATAAGAAAACATGTATTATATTATATGTTGGTAAGGTTCTGCAGCGTGACACGCTTTGGACCTGAGATTTAGGCCAGAGTTGTTACTGATGTTTAGTAATTGTTAAACGCTGGTAGATTTATTTAACATTAGACTGTAGTGTTTAAATATTTACCGGCGATTGAAAATTAAAACAACAATTAAAATTTACAATGGATATCTTAAGTCCAATGATGTGGGAATGTAGTTTCTACCGGACTGCTATACATAAATACATAGATACTTTATATATTACGTATACATACCTTCGTCGTCATCAGCTGCATAATCGTTGTGTGGGTTACGGAATTGGTAATAAGGGGCACTTGTACGTCGGCCGTAACGTGGCTTTGAGGCGTCGAAACTTGAATTTAGATTCCGCTATTGAAAGAATAAACGTCGAATTAATATCGGCCTAAATAGTATGATATTGGTAATAATGACGGTTTTACAGTGGCAAGATTTAGTGTTTGCTGGTAAAAATACCTGAATAAATATTTTAGAAAAGGAGCTGCAAGAATTGATTGAACCTTAAAGCCGAATAATGAAATTTTATAGATAAACATTGTTTAATTTTTTGTACTTTAATTTAAATTAATTTGTCGTTCAAGTATCTTCCACATTGTGTCTATTTTTTATAAAGGTAATGTATATTTACCGGCGAATGGGTAGACACAGATGAACAGTCGTCGAAGACTGTTTCGTCGGCTGATTCAAAACGGTCGCTAGGTGACGTTGGCGAGCTGTACGGTTTTTTCCGAGTAGGTGTGACGTCACTTAATGAACTGGTATCTCTTTCTAACTTAAGATTGAAAAGTTCCAGACTACATTTCAGTTCAATCTTTGCAGCGGCAACCTGGGAATAACGTTTGAAGTTAAAACACCATTTAAAAAAAGACTGAGGATGCCATTAAGGCGAAATGTATATTTTTTACACAACAATTGGTTGCATTTTTCTGTTTCCGTAGCACAAAATCCTTACTCAATTTCTACACACAAGAATCGTCCGACTGTAGGAGCTTTCTTACAGAACAGACGAAGCTATATTTATCCCAAAAAGCAAACCAACCTTGATGTAATCCTTTTGTTCCTCAATACATTGTTCCACAACCTCAAGTTTACGCTGCATGTGGCGCAACCGAGCTTTGATCGTCTTCCCTCTTGTTTTGTCGCATTCATCGCTTTCCAAATCTTTCATGAAATGGTCGCACTTTATTTTTAAAGAGTTGCGACGCCTGTAAAAAATGCACGAGTTAAAAAATATAGAAATAACAAAAGCTCAAAATGAGAAGATGTTTTTTAAATAGGCTTTTAACAAATAAAATTTTAACAAATATTTTTTTAGGACCGTAAGCATACGGTTTTGAAATTATGTAAATATTCTTTGTTAACCAACAAAAGTGACAATAAAAAGGAATGAAAACATGGACCATTTTACCCCAAGTTGTGACATTTCTTACCGTTTGAGTAACGTGACTATTGTCACCATACGAGTCTCTTCGTTTTCTTTGATTGACCGGTACTTCTGTTTGACGTCATTCTCCATGAGATCGGTTCTCTTATCAGTGGAATGTAGGTTAGATAACCCTGATGACGTCACCTTGGGAGTGTACACGATGTTTAACACATATTGTTGGATGAACCAGCAGTGAATTGTTGTTGCGTAAATATTACGGTGGGGTTTAATTCGCGCTGTTGTAGGTCTCATATTACATTATTCGACAGTAAATTATGTACTTCAATGATAAGACGAAAGCGGAATGAAAGGTACATTGAGATTGTATTAGCACCAGTCTACACTACTAACGTCGTAACAGCCATATAGTTTCACTAAAATGTAAGTTTTATAACGATAAATTTTGCAGACTGTATATTTATCATTTAAAACCCCTATGGCAACTCGTAAGCGGTCACGAGGTGTATGAAACAGAACGCCCGTGTTATAACGGCCATCGTTACCCCACTCCCCCACACGCGAGGCTAAATAGGTTACATTCATTTATTCAAATTACCTGCTCGCTTTCGTCAAGCATGTATTTCTTTAACTCCAAAATTCCGTTCAGCACTCGATCGTCAGTGGGTGACGTACGGTCGTCCTCTGTTGACGTCAATGAACAACTTGCACTATGTCGCTTGGCCAAGATGCTGATGCTGTCCTGTATCGAAAACACAACCATTCGGGTCAAAGACTGCTCGGCTTAAAGGTTTGCTAATTTGTTTTGATTATACGATAGGGCAAGGGATAATGTCGTTCGTTATAATTATGGACAATTTATTACAGCGATTTGACCTACGTTGGGTTTAATGGCGCGGAAATTAAGAAGGGTTCAACAGGTATGCGAACTTACGTCATTTTTGGGCGATGACGTTGCAGGTGCGTGACTCACGCTGCGTACGATCGTCACGGTTGGTTGGTGGTCACGTGCCTCTGGTGACGTAACGGGCTGAACTCGATCGGCATGAGGTACGGGACGGTAACTGTTAAGGGTTAAAATATTAGTCTGGTTCAGTTACATGGCATAGGACAGTAGTCACACGGCTGGTAAAACACAGAGTATATTGTTAGCTTGTGAATGTATGTTATGTTTGTTTTGCCTTTCGTTATAATGCGAACCGGATGCCGCTCTAGGGCAAATCTGCTGTTGACAAAACATTCACGAAATTTGAGAACGTTAAATAGCATCTTAACTATTTACCAATTAACATACCATCGTGGAGGTATGGTAATAAATTAACATTCATTCAATTTGCTACTTGATACCGAACTCCAACTGTGTGTGTTTTGAAATTAAAATCGTGCCTACGGTTTTGTTAAGTCGATGATTACATGGAGTGAATAATTGTAGGTTTTCTACCAACCAAGATCGGTTAAATTACTCAATTATTAAAGAGAGCAAAGAGGCCAAACTAAATCCAGGTATGCTCGCGGTCTCAACATATCATCAACAACCTTAAATTAAATCAAGAGAATAGTTGGACACAAGTATTGCTCATTAGTGGTCGTAGCGACGTCCTGTTTATAATACTCAATCGCCTGAAATTATCACTTGCGAGTCAAAATCAGTTCTAATTTTCGAAAGATTTTTCGCCTGCGCATCTGGTTATTACAACAGGAATTTTACAACATCATGAACTGAATAGTAATTTGTACCTTTCTGGGTCATTTTCCTGAGCGTGGTTGCTTTGGGAACGTTTAAACATAGAGTTCCTCCATCGGTTAGTTGGAGTGTCGGTCGGTTTGGTGCCTTCGCCCGAGTAAGCATTTTCAGTGGACCCTTTACGCCGGGACACCATACGTAAACTCTTCCGAGCAAAGCGGGATGCAATAGCTTGGATGCGGGAATTTCTTCGAGGCACATCATAGCACACGTGCTCACATACGCAACCATCGGCTAAAAAATAGCACAATGAGCGACGTCTAGCGGTTTACAAAAATCTAATATTTTTGATATAACTTACCGATAATTTCGTCATTAAGATGACTATTTTCGCAAGGTACACCTTCGTTCTTATTGTTATTTCGTGCACAGTGGTCACACATCTTAATTTTCTGTGAACCCTAAAGCAAAGTAACATTTATAAACTAAAACAAATATTTTCGGAATAATGGGTAAAATATATTACAAGAGCTAATAAATACCGCTTTCTCAGAGAAACAATACATGTGTGCGCATTTAAAATAAAACACGATAACTTCATTGAACAGTCGTGGAAAACCCAGGTGAACCCTTAGCGTCGGGCAATTAAGACGAAGGACGTAAATCTTTCTACCAAAAAGACTTATTGCTGGTGACGCATTTATATTAGTAGTAAGTAACCTATATAGAGCCAGTGGCCAAAGGCCAGGCACGAACAAAGAATAAATACTTTCTGCAATCGCTTTTCGGATTCGTTTAAACAGGGCAAATTGAAATGTCGACCACACATAGAACCACGAGTGTCTTGGCAGTGAGCAAATGCCGCATATCCGCAATTTCTTAACCCGCAACCAATTCAGCGCTTAACCTTCGACGGTGGCCAAATAGAAAACCAAGCTAAGTAATAAAACTTTCAAACCGTTCGGTCGGCTTTGACGTTGTGCAGATTTTACTTTTACCGAGAAACCGATACAAGGCAACCGATAATTATTCATCTTCTTTAAAAGAAAACGCCAAAAACACTGTAAGCTGGTGGTTAGTTGACTCGACAAGACAAAGCACCTTTAAACTGTTCGATATAATTATGTAGAAAATAGCGATTACCAGGTACCAGCGGACAATGCGACGATTGCTTCTTTAATTAGACTGGGGTTAAGAAATGTCACACCTATACAATGTAAGGCGGTGTCTTATCTCGTTGTAGTAGATGATCGTCTAATGCGATTCAAGATGCGAACGTTGCTTTTACATCGGCCTTTGTAAGATCTATAGTGGACATAATCGCAACGAATCCTTGTTTATGCACTTATTGTACAGACTGCGTGGCCGGAAGACATGTTTCCTCTTCTATATTGGTGTGAACAGCTAATAGAGTGTCGCATTCGGCTTCCATGGCGAATTGATTTAAAACCGTATCACACATGTTATTTTCCATGTAGGTGAAAAGGTTATAAACTAACATTTATCATAGCATTCGAAAGGTGTGCGGCTGTAACTTTAAACTGTGCACACTGCTTTAATTGGCGAGTGCCCTGTAGCAATTGCGTAGCTGCAGTTTACGACGTGCTTATGCAATAAATCGCTTCGTTGGCTGTCCGGCAAGCGACGTATCGGATCGGTGAGAATTAGCTGTCTTGACAGTGTTAAGTACGTCAACGTGCATTACGACGAGACGCCAATAACCACGTTTGTTTGTTGTTCTCCGTCGAATGCGATACAATACCCACAATTACGCGGCGTTTCGGGTTAAAAAGATAACGTGTCTAAGGCGAAATACATATAAACATTCGCGAAAAATCCACTTTTCCACGGGGTATAGTTCGCGCAATGATATCGACTCGCTGCAACTCACTGCGCACGGTTACGGTTGAAAGAAACCAAATACGAAACATTATCTATCACCAGCAGAGCTTTACACGTCCCGCCTGCTTCAGTGTTAAATTTCTGCGGTAATTTTTAATTGCAGACAACTTCGCGAATGAACATGTTACGCCGACTATTTTCATAGAGTTGGCACAGAATGTGGTCATTTATTCGTCGGCGCTTATTAGCCAACTGCGAGTTAGAATGAGCACACCTGTTGTTTGTTACATTTGAAGAGGAAACCCGCCGCTGTTGGAACGTGTATGTTATTGTATACAATAGCTGGACCACACAGGATAGCGTCCCACGGCCGGGACATAGAGTAGAAAGACACTTTTTAAACGTAAACACAACTGATGCGAGATTGCTGGAACAAAAAGTGCTTTTCCTGTGCGACTAAACAACACAGCAGCGCAGACGCCGCACGGATATAGCAAACGAAAACAAAGGTCTGTAAGCGACCTAAAAAACGATCTGAATAGAGTCATCCTTCACTGTGTGGAGTGTTGTGACGTGTACGTCCTAATATGCGACCATAATTGTAACGTGTATACAGAGGTGTTTGTTTCCGAGTGTCCTTTATTGGTACATTCCGTTTCTTCTTAGCTATATGTGTAAGATCGTTAACAGCTCAAGCTTAAAGCGTGTTGACGGAGCTGGGCGGATACTGTGCTGTGGGGTGTAGCAGGAGCTAAATTAGTCTGCTATCTTAAACCACAGCGGCATCAAAAAAGCCACGAACCGGAACACTTGGTGTTGTTGCAGCGTTACAAATGTGTATTTGGCATTGCAAACATGCAAAATTAGATCCCAAGCCCACGATGACGTAGTTAAGCTGCATTTATACATGGTACCCTACGTCACATCCCTTGTTGAAATAAACAAGGAAATAAAGTGGGTAGCGCTACACTGAACAGACCTACTCATGTCTATTTTAAAAAGCAGTACTCAGCTAAACATACTGCGGCAAGAAAACCTTTTAACGCGGGTTTAGCGACTAAGTTTGACTGCGATGCCTATCTGAGAGCCAAATTCTGGCGACTGTCCTTAAATCTTGGATTTCCGCTGCAACAAAGCGGTAGCATTCACTTTGTAGTGGTTCAATACGAAGAACTCGCGGCACTAACATTGGAACAGCTTAGATAGGCCATTATTCACCAACTTTGCTTCGTAACTTATCCGAACAACGCCCGGTATAGACTGAATGTTAAGCTTGCCAAGCACAATCCCTTCTTTACGGACGTTAAATCATCACCATTCCTGAGTTTTAACTTGCGTTGTGTACATAGATCGATTATTTGACCATTCCAGCACACATGATGGAACTCAGGTACGCGAGATATCTCAATGTACACAAAGCAACTGTTTGAAGGCACTGCCTTCATCACACTACAATACCTTGTGTCTGTTGTCCGCTGAGCGAAATTCTCCTTTGTGTATTTGGCCTGTCGTTTGTGGACTTGGTGACCAACCATTCTTAACAGCTTTACCGGAAGAACCTATAGATTTTGTATAGGATTGAATAGGATACGGTATTATGAACCAGACTTGAACGACTGTTCGCAATATAACGTGACAGGAAGAAATAGATTATACAACGGACCACGAACATTAGTCTAGCAGTCCCAAACGGGGTGGCTCTTTTTTAATAGCAATTGACCAGACGGTCTAGCCCTTACTACTTTGCTAATCCGGATTCTCCGAGTTAAGGGTCACGAGAAAGATTGAGTCGAATTATGTCATTCGAAATTATATTTAACTTCCGAACTTACCAGGAATCGCTTTAGCTTCGCTTTTCGAAGGCGTGATATTGCCGTACGTTTCCATGAAGTAATCGTGGCTCATCTCGGTCGGCGTTTGCTTAGACTGAGTGCGCAACATTGTGGCAGAATATGTTCAAACAAATATATCCGGATCCAATTGCGTGGGTGCTGGCAGTATTCGAATAAAGTCGTGTAATCAAAATTGTTTCAATCTCAGTTAAATGCATTTACACACTTAACTTGAGCTAAGGGCTGGAAACAAATGTTTTAATTAGTTCAACACCAAACAAACTAATACAGTTCGAGTTCCCGACCGCTAAGCAAACCTTGCACTTTGTTAATGGCGTGCAAAACATACACAGTCTTCGGATGCATGCCTAATGTAAACATGACGGTTGCGATTGCAAGGTCGTACCCTTGCAAAGTACACGCACTCGATATAATGCGACACAGATAATGTTTGTGCGTTTACACGGACTAGCAGGATAGTTCCCAAAGATAAATCATTCGCTAAACTAACAACAACATCCGATGACTACACCACCACAATGTATCCAACTTAAGTTACGAAGTGTTTTCTTTACTGCCAAGTAACTAAACTCTGTTCGTTCGATTGCTCTCATTGCACACTCCAGCTGACAGATTACTAAGTGTCAACTGATTGACCGATATTACTGAACAACTCATTCCTATGCATACTTCCTACAAACCGTGGTGGTAATGCGTCATACAACTTCTGGCGTTTGTCCTCATAGTCAGAACTGCTTTTGTAAAAAATACATTAAACCGAATTGAAGCGACTTTACGTGTTTGAAACGGCTTATAGATTGTCCCAACTGATAAAGTGGCCGTAAAACTAGATTCTGACTTTTGCCTCGCGAGTCTAAACAATAACACTGGCACGTCCCTCAACAGTAGCTATAGAAAGCACTTTCCACAAAAGAGCTTGAAACCGTAAGCTTGGTGCAACACTTGCAACCGCGTTTGACTGTCTGTTTCATTTTCTATACAACAGACAGCCAACTCGGCCTTCTTCTTTTCTCGTCGATCAAACAGTGCAAGAAGTGGTGACTTTTTGCACATCTCTCTCTCGCTACCTCTCTCACAGCAAACGCCGAGCACAAATTGCGGGTCGAATTGATAGAACTGCCGTAGGGTGACATTCAAGCGCTTAATTCTACCCATGTACCTGGAACCTAACACCTTACCACTCAATCAATGTAACTTTTTTCCTGAAACAGTAACACCTTACTTTGTTGCAAATTTTCAACCCTTTTCTAATCTATCTAACTTTAAAAAGAACAAACCAAACAGTAGCGTGCTTACATAAGGCACTTACGGAATCCTTTCACGCCAAATTAATAATCCCAGAATAGGTGACGGCTTTCATCGTATTAAACAGCCCTAACCGACCAGAAAACCTCATAATACGTCATACGAAGTCGGCCAATTTCACCATAACTACATCCGCTGTACCGTTCCCTCTCTTTTCGAATTGGTGATTATGAAACTTTGTGATCACGTATTCTACTTAACGCGCAATCACGTTTAGTGACAAAATATCATCTCATTATTCCGCGGACTGTTACAAATTAAAAATATCGTAGACGAAAATTCTTTTCTAAAAATAAGAACCAAAAAATTTGATATCTGTTTAAAGTTAAAAACGTAGAGATAGTTGTAAATCTCTATGAAAACTCAATAAGCAGAAGTTACAGCTTATATAGACTGGCCCGGACCTGTTTAACTACTTCTCCAATAACTGAAAAGTTTTCAACATTATGTTTACCCAGCGTACATTGGTTACTAGCTTCTAGCTAACCGCGGAGTCGAATATAGTGGCGCAATTAATCCATACAGGTAAGTTATAGTTTGTTTGCCCTTATCTCCGACTGCGAATCTTCACGTTTATGGCCAACCGTAAACTTTATCGACAAACAAGAAAATTCCATCGCATCCTAGTTTTTCTTAACTGCATGTTTGTAACTCGTGAGCAAATTAGGCTGCGCTCGTTAAAATCCAAGTCAAGAGATTAATTGTAACGACCACCTCAGAGCGCAGAGGCCGAACTATGCACATTTCAGTGACCCCGAAAAAACAAGTTTACGTTAAAGCCACCAAAAGTAGGTCACTCAAGAATGACTGCTTAGATTGGTATGCGAAGATTCTATTTCTAGCAAACACTATCTCTCACACACTGCGTCTCATATTCCTTCACGCTGCTCAGCATGAACCTAATTAAAATAGCTGTACTTGGACATTGCTAAGCTGTATTGTCGATACTGAAAGTCGGTGAATAATCTGGATCAGTTTCGCCGCGTTAGTTATAAACAAGCGGGCATTTTCCCACGTAGTCTGGTCCGCTTTTTTCTTGCCTACGGTCTGTAGTAGCCTGATTAACATGCTTACTGTTATGCCGGTCGCAAAGATTTGTCCAGCTAGTCCACAACACGCCTTTGTTGGAAGCACGACTTTTAAGATAACGCGCAAGCGAAAAAAAACATTTATTCGCGTGCTATTGTTCTATGTTGCAAGTGCAAGGTCGCCGCGCTGTAGAAGAAACCTGGGCTTTTGTTTCATGTTTACACATTAATCGCACTGGCGAAGCAACAACAAACTAATAACAATAACAAAACTTGACCGAGGTCAATAACGAATGACCGATCGCCGGCGACGCTATTATCTTTCAAACGTCTTTTATTGCCGTCTAAACTTGCTTAATAATAAACAAGTAACAATACGGTGTGACGGCCAAGCTAATACTGTCACTGACACCAAAATACACTGAATAGAACTCGCTACATTACACAATGAGCATGAAATTTTGTGCAAATACACTGCCCAATAAATGAATCCTGTTATTGTAAATCGTTACTGTTTTATTCATAGCCAGGCGCTAGACATAGTGACGTACTGTGCATTTCCTAACCCTAGTTACGTACAAATTAATTAGGCTTCGCTTTTGAAATGAAATTACGTTACTACGGTGTACAACGCCGTAAGAATACCAGCCCAACGAAGTTTCAGCGTTATAAGCTTACAGTGGACTGGTGTCACGGTCTGAATTATAACAATGGCTTGAATATAATGATAGAATCTCTGTATAAAACATACGTGGGTTGCTTGCATAAATTACAGATGATTTGGCTTCGTGGTTCATTGACTTCTTAGCTCTCTTAGAAAATCAAGATGCCAAAGCAGTGGTTTAACGTGGGTATGTATTTTGTAACTCTGTTGTGAATAGAATAAATAGTAGTTTGATACTCCGCTACGCAATTGAGAATGTGTAAGCGAGACGACCCGAAGTGGTGATTCACCGAACTACCTCGCTGCGTACGAAACGAATCGGAATGTTTCGTAACAACAGATATTCGCAGCCGGATTTCTGAATGTTGAAACTAAGGTATGCGAGTATGCGGTCGTGTTTTAAAAGCTTTATACGCTGATGGTAATGGAGTGATATTTGCAATGTACTTTACTTGTTAAAGCAAACACCTATCCAAACCCGTATACCGTATTGAAAAGATTTGGTCGTATAAGTTTTGCCCTTAAAAAATTCTCATACACGATGTACCTATATAACAAATACTACAGTCTACACTTTATAACCATTAGAAGATAAAGCACTGCACCAACAGTTAGAACATCGGCTGTAATTAAACTTACAAGTGCTATTAAGTTGTTGAACTGGTACAGTGATAAAAGTGACTTTATAATAAATCTAACGATGAATTACAGCCCTATTACATGACAAAGTACCTTTCACTGTATAAAGATACAATTTAAAAGATGACGATTTAATACGATTTAAATAACAGAAATGCATATGTTAATACAATTTAAATAACAGAAATGCTTCTTATAACACATTAATATGCGATCCGCGCGAATTTAAACAGGGCGAAAGCACCACAATGCCTAGGTATTATTTTCGATACATACAACACACTGCGATTGAATAAAATCGTGGACTATGATGAGATGTTGGAGTACTGGGCTCTGATCTGCATGATTGACAATCTCCACACTGAGTCCATATAGGCTACATAAGACATGAATGTTGCCCACGAAAATGTTGCAATTTCCTTTTTATTAATAATTTCGTGACGACCGAGTTAAGTTTCCATCCGTGAGTTCCGCCTGTTTGGCTATGAATAAAGGTGCCCAAAGGTTTTATACATATATACCTCTAGTCCTCGTATCAAAACATACCAGAATATTTATTACAAAACGGAACAAATTTGGTGTTTATAAAAATACGCCAGACTAGACCACGACCCAGAAACATGTGTTTGTAAAGTCATATTTCAAGGAAGATAAAAATATGTTTTGTTGAAAGATTGTTTGCTGTACTATTCGTGCTATGGTAATAAATAAGCCTTTCTCCTTATGATATATTGTTGGCTTATAAGCCAAACAATGTTAGACATGTTTTTCAAACTAAAAGAGTAACGACCAGGGGCGAATTCCGAAGTTATGCTCAAGAATGTCTTTGTTTTGAACAACAACATTGTAATAACTCCGCATTAAGAAAATGGATATATATTCAAACTGACTGCGGTGTGCAGGAAAACAATTGTTTTTTTCTGTTAAGTTCACACGTTAAAATGAATGTTATTACGTAGACACAAAACGGCAATTGCTCCGACCCAGTAGTCACTAATGGGTTATCCAAATTATTAGCTTAACATAAAAAAAATCGAAAGAATAAATCACCCACAAAGTAGCATACACCTGGCACGAGGAGTATAAAACAAAACGTGTTAGAAGGACTGGCGTTTTTCGGCCAAACGAGGATAAAGCAAGTTACATTCGTCCATACGAGTCTCGATAATGCCGTTAAATTAACAATACAAAACTGCGATTGGGAATTTATTTAACACAGTGTAAAACAGGGACAATACTCAGCAAGCTGCATGTAGTATTTGGAGGGTACGAGGCCAGCACCGATTGCGAATTATAGTTTTCCGCTTATGCAGAGAATTCACTTTACTACATACACGTATATGCTTGTAACACACTGCAGCAACTGATACTCATTTAGGCAGTATATTAGGAACGACGAAATAAAACTTTTCATGCTGGCAAACGACATTTTCTCAACCATTAAACGTAAATTTAGGGTTTTGTCAAATAACAAAAAATTGCATAAAAGTTTTTGTTGACTATGAGCCATGTTGTTGCCTCGTCACTGCCCGTTGTGCTTAACACTCGGCAACTGCGCTCGTATATTAGGCAGTGAAGCGTGTCGGGGTTACTGTGGGTCAATCTGATGTCTCATTTGTCACTGAATGACCTGTGAAAATAGCCGAAATGATTACTGTTATATAGCAGGAGGAGACAGGACACTTTTAGCACATATTATTCAAATACCTCGATCGTGTTTAAAGCAATTAACAACGGTCTATGTGGGAATTGTGAGGATACGGTTTTATAATTCTTTGAATGCTCTTTGTTTACTGCTAAAAGGGACGAGAAACTAGAATGAAAAGGTATCCCATCTTCCCCCATTCTAATATATTCCATTCTATTCTATATGAGTCGTGTTAGCGGACCTAGGACTTGTTCCTGATTTTGCCAATTACTAAAACACCCAAGCTACTTTAATGTATCTTGATTGTAATTTATTTATCTATGGGTTACAGGACAACAACAGTGCCCATTTACGAGTTGTTAATTTATATATTCGATAAACACTTTAAAAGTAGAGCATTTTTCCACAGTTAGATTAGTTGAAAGAAATGTCTCTAATACTTTTCAGAAAATTAGTATGAAAACTGCATTGCATTAGATTACTTACTTCTTAAAGGTATTCTTACTGCTTCTTTATCATCAAATACCACACTATGTAAACCACCTCGAAACTTGTAACTTATCTGAGGGAAATATATTTTTAAGCTCTTTATATTTGTAACAAAAAACCTTATTAGAGCAGAAATCCACTGTAAAATATTTTTAATCAGAACAATTAAAAATTGTTGCAATTATTTTAATTAGAACCCTGGACAAAGAAAAAATACTGAGTGCTGCTAGTGTGTGTAAAGTAACTAATAACCAACACACGCTAAGTCTGTATGTGATAAACCTTTACACAGAGATAATTTAGATAAACCAATTCAGTTCCCACAGAACAGTATAGCAAACACAGTAAGTAAATAATGCACTCATAATTCATATACAGCAAGATTGCTTATGGGTTAAATATAATAATAACTTTTATTTGTCTATTACCGTAATGAAGACTTTTATTTGATTACGGTAGCGAAGATTTAGAAATATTTTAAACGAAAAGACAGGATATAGCGACAAAACAACAGTCGTTAAAACACGCTTACAGTTAAAAACATATTTACATTTAGTTGGAAGAAAATAAGCGTGGCTGTTACTCCTAGTGGAAAGACAATCCATATAAGTTGCTATATACATAGTTCTTAATTTTTACCTTTAATTTCTTGTCACTTCCCGGACAAGGATCATAAAAACCTGGCAATCCACTTTTAGTGATGTCTGCTGGAAGTTGTAATTTAGAGTTTTCCACCAGGTTTTGTAAGGGAATGGCAACGTCTATTAACTTGGGTACTTTAGAGCTGGAATTAGATATTTGGTTTGGTGAGGATAATTTATGAATATGGATTTCTAATAAAGTACCGTTATAAACTTATAATCTGTTACTAGGATATGCAGGCAAGTGTTGATCTATTACCCGATGTTAAGCCAGACACAAAAATAATCACCTACAATACATAGGAAGTTGTAAGTGACCACTGTCATTGCCATATGTGGGGAAAAAATTACATTCATTCATTTATAATCATAAATATAAATAGTCTGGCCTAAATTATATGTTCTTACAAAGCACCACAGACATAGAATATATGAATGAATGTAACTTACTTTATTCTTGCGTAGCTAGAAAACGACAGTAGTTACACCACAGGTGTTCTGTTTCAAACACCACGTGCCAGGCTGCCAGCTTGTGAGTTACCAAGTATGTTACTTTGTGAGTGATTAGTTTTGTTTTTTTTTCAGGTATTTATGTGTTGTTGATAATTTGGACAACCCATTAATAACTACTGGGATATCAATACAAATATTGCAACACAACCCACCTGTCTTCGGAGACAAATCTTCCGTACCACGCCTCAGTGATGACAAGTCCCATCCTCCTTTCCTCCGCATCAATCTTCCTCTCTGTTGATTCCTTCATCATTTGTATCTGAAGAGGGCACGCAAATTTTACATCACTTTATCAAAAAATATTAAAAAATTAACAAAACTTTAAAATTTGAAAACTTATAAAAGTCCAATAAAAAATTGAAAATCAAGCAATAAAAAATACAAATTAAAATATCTGTCCTACTTTACAACAATAATAATTGTGTAGTAATGATTAAAGTTTTTTTATTTTTAATTGATAAAAGATAAAAAAAGCTTGCCGTAGATTCAGCTTCTTCTTTTTTCTTTTTAGTTTCGTTAACTAAAGATTCCTCATTCTCTTCTGAGAGTCTGAGAACAAAATTAGAGAAAAGTAATACATAAACGAATAGAAAAGTTGAAAGTATAACTCCCCCTGATCTAAACCTACGCGCAAAACATTTTGTCTAACTACAGGAGCACTAAATCAGGGCAACATTCACAGAATTTATCAAAGTTAAAACATAATACCTTTCTTTTTCTTTCCTTCGGTAAGGTCTTATAATAAGAAAGTGCACACCAGCATATATAAGCAGAGGAGCCACTGTTCCATAGAACGCAGCCACTGGGTTAACCTCCTCAGATAATGTGATAGGGATGAGGTAGGTCTGGGTAAAACGATTCAACCTGGATTTGAATGAGATTGGTAAAGCTTATCGTACAGTAATGTTAAACTAAAATTAGATGTAAAAATTTATCTCTTTTAAAAAAATAGCATGGATCATGTTATTTAAAGAATAAATAGAAGGGACTTGAACAGCAATACAGGGTTTAGATTTATATCCAGTAATTGTTTAATCCATTATATCTAGAGAGGCCTATGTAGTAACACAGTATGGGTATTGGGGTTATGGGCCATTTCTGGCCCAAATCTCAAGTCACATGACGGGATGCGGTGTTGGACCTCACCCATGTAGAATAGCATATAGCTGTGTAAAAATACCTGAGTTTTAGAGTCACACCTATAGGCACTCCAATGCGAACATGAGCTGATACAATAGAGTTGTGTGACATTTGATGTTCTGCCCCATATTCAACAATTGCACCAAACGTGCCAGCTCTGTGAAAATTGTATCAAATATAAAGGCAATGCAGTATATGGTAGCAGTTACTTTTATATTAAATGTACAAATTAGTTGGTAAAAATGTGATTAACAACAAATTTTCAGTATTTGGAATTAAATATTTATGAAAGTAGTGAACCACAGTGACACACTAATTATTCCAACATTAAAAACCAATCTGTAAAATCAATATCTGTCAAAGTAACAAAAACGGAAGATGGTGGACATGTAAAACAAGAAAAAGTCAATATCACATTCATAGTCAACCAAATAAAGGATATTTATGAAATATTGTTCAGCGTCATAGCCCAGTGAGTAGGTGCTTGTAAGTAGAGAAAACTGGGTTTTACGCTAATGTGTGCATGTGTTCTTGGGCAACACACTTAACAAATATGTTCCAACCCAATGCTCACTAAGGATTGTAGAACCCTGCGTGTCAGGTAATTGGACCTGGCTTATATCTCATGTAACACATTTTAGGACATCACCCATATAGGATAAATAAACTATGATGACTTACTCCAAGGCAACTTTAACACTTGATGTTCTGTCTGGCATCTTATATTTAGCGCTAATCATTCCAAAACTGTGGGGTATTCCAAGCTACAAATAATAAATGAGTACGGAATAGTTCATTCATTTTAAACATTATAAACAATATTACATAAATATTATTCTTCTAGTCTATATATTAATTATTCTAAAAAAAATTGCCAGGTGGATCCTTTGCAAATATTTTGATATTTCACAGCCCTATAGAAATCAAAGAAGGCTATACGAATAATGCAAAAATCCGCCAATGAAAGAAATGCAAAAACTATGGTCTTCGATTTTAACAATCACTGCAGCACATAGCAGACCCTCTGGAACTGTTGTTTGGATCCCAGTTTGGGAACCGCTGGAATAGAACTAATACCCTGACTTACCTGAAGCTTTGCAGAGAAACGCATTGCCATAGTTTCGTGCACAACAGTAGTGGAGAAGTGAGAATTACTGCCAGTAGCCAGGTTGAGGGATCCATATAAATTTTCCCCTAATACTCTACCTAATGTAAAGTTAGCACCAGGTAAACTGACAGCAAGCACCCCATCGTCCACCATCATCTCAGCAGGTAGGTGCACCATTGCAAAACTATAGTGGGTTTTAAGAATGTTAGTGTTTTTATTTGGTCTATTCTGGATCAGGTGCTACGATATACACAACTGACAACTTTGGGGAAGTTTATAAACATACAATCCGTTGTTGAGCGGACAATTTGCACTATAACACGTAAAATCTTAGACATAGATTTTAATTTCCTCACCAAGTAATTGGAGCTATGCAAGTTAACTAATTGCAGTTAAAATAACGGAATACACAATACAGCATAGTAAATATTATAAATAAAACTTTACTTACACTCCTCCACCCATAGAACGATATCCTTTCAGCGCAAGGTTAAAACTGTTTGAATCATTTGCACCAACTATGAACTGTGAACAAATAAACCAATTAGCAAACATACAAGCTTTAATTAGAATATTAAAACCTAATTAATCTAAACCTATTTATACATGCAATAATGTACTAAAGCGAGTTATGTATAATGTATGCCAATAACTTTAAAGCTCTATAAACAATTAAATATATATAATAAAAAATATATTAAATGCTACAAAACTACTACAAAATTTTCAAACTAACACTAGTAGCGAACTACCACATTATATGTATGCTAATATAAACACAAAAATCAGCATTATCTGCAATAAACTTTAAAATATTGTATATGATACCCACCTCACCCCACATTTTCGAAGACATAGTTTTACGAAGTGAAACATTTAAATTTCCGTGACCATTTCCGTTTGTTGACTGTAAGTTCCCAGTTAACGTGGCAGTGTGACTAAGGCTTAAAGGAGCCTGGGGTTAAATAATGTTCATTTAAAAATCCTACAATATAATATATTCCACGAGCTAATAGGTTGTTAGAAAAACAGGAAAATCAATCCCCAAAACTTTTAGGTGGGCATGAGGTGTATGAAGCAAAACACCCCTGTTATACGCTCGGCACTGCTCTGTCAGGATTTTATTTAAATACTTCAAGTATTTAAGCTTTATTTAACAGATGCCTGTCGTCATTGATTGTAAAAAAATAACTTTCTGCAATTAAAACTTCTGCAGAATATTTCTACTTAAATATGCCAAACTCTCACCTGTATAGACTGCGTGATGCTCATAGAGGTAATGTCGGGTAATGTGATTTGGTCATCATAATATTCATCTTGGTCAAATTGGTTGTCATCAAATAAAGAAGAAGCATTTATAGACATGCTGAATGAACCCTGTTAAATAATATCTTTAATAAAATGGATTAAGGTTGTTCTTGTTTTTTTTCCCACATAAACAAAAGATTGACATTGCTCAAATAAAGTGTTAAAAGTTTGGAAAAAGAGTCTGGGTCATTAAAGTAGTTAAATTGAAGATTGAAAAATAAAGAAATGACCTCTGGATGCGTTCTTTCTTCTAACCTCTGCTGTGCACGAATCCTTTGTATTCTTTCATATTCTTCCTGCATTTCTTGGGGCGATTTACGTCGTTCCATGAGCTGTAAGCATTCATGTAGATTGATGCATACAGAAAATATTAAAGACATATATATAAAATAATATATATATATATATAATATATACTTACTCTATTGGTGAAAATCTGAATGACAGTTTTGATACTATTTAGAATTCACAGTTTTACATATAAAAAGCATTGAGAGGGAAATTATTAACATTTTAATTAGACACAATGCAGTATATAAATAGCCTATTTTAGATATGTATACCATGGAATAGCTACCATGCAAATACACACCTGCCAATCAGCGTCAAGTCCACTTTTACCATAGACATCATATATGTGTCTCCTGGTTGGGTCGCTGAGAACTAAATCAAAAAATATATCAATAAAACATAATTTATACTTTTTTACTAATGATTTGTAGCACAAAGTAATGTTAAGACAATTGATATGATAATGAAACCAGCACTATCACCGCACATACTTATTTTGTTATAATAACCATTCAAAAATAAATTTTACCAACCATTAAACGCTTCTTGTATTCGAATAAAAATATCGGAGGCTTCTTTGTTATTCGATTGTTTATCAGGGTGATAAACCATGCATAATCTTCTGTATGAAGATTTCAAATCTTCTTGCGATGCCTTTAAAATCAATAGAAATAAATTTAATTTATTCAACAATAAGGTTGTTTCAATAATCTGTAACGTAAGCTGCTGAAGAACATTTAAATTTGGGTTCCAAAATGTTAAATGTTCCTAGGTTTCACTGAAACCCACTGAAATATTTTTGGAAAATTTGGAGGTTCATGTAGAACTTAACTTTAAATATGCCCATCCCAAAAAAACTGTTAAATATGCAACAAAAAGTGCTGTGTACTACCTGCAAATTGTTTACAGGTGGATACTTTATACTTAGGGTGTAGCGGCTGTAATAAAACAAACGCAGAGATAAATAACTGATTCTTACCTGACGTGAAGCATTTAATAAACTGTAGAAATCTTCATTATCAACAAGTTCTTCCAGGCCGGAGGATGGTAGATCCATTTTAAAGTAAATATAGAAAATACCAAGCACGACAAGAATCAATAGCCAGGGACAGCATTAAACAAATAAAAGCTTAAGTACGCCAGTACCTATAACCTATACAGAATAGCAGAAATTGCAATCATTAAACGTAAATAACCTTCGCCGAAATGTTCAAAGCTACACAGCAACCAACAAACACACAAACTGCACATGCGAAAGTACACGTACACAAAGTATGTCTGTGAACAGTATGGGAATAGAATTTTGGGAGCGCAACTTAAAATAAATGCTTTCATGGGCGTTGGTTTAATGTCTACTGTTTGATCTAGTAAGAAATACTCATTCCTGGTTGATAAAGCAATTGTCACTTAGGATGCCATTCTACGGTGGGCATTTTTAGAATCACAGTCCGTGTATTAATATGTTACATAAAGACTCTGCTTTAGATTGATTGCCACACTTCTGAAAGATCCCGCTTTAAAATACATTTACTTGAAATTTTGTATTGTATGTACAAAACCCGACGACGAAATATTAAATCGATTATGCTGTGGTACACTGCTTAAAAAGTAGGCCAATAAAGTTACAAAACGCTGTTTTTGAGTTTTTACGAGCCAGGCATGCAAATCAGTCATGTTACAAGTTCAGCTGAAACAGTTTTTCTGTACAATATAATACTGTTTGGCACAAATAGTACAAAGCACGAATCAAGAATATTGAAGGTGTCGTTGGATTTGTATGTCTTCTGAATTATTTTGTGCTGTTCAGGTTTGGCCCAGTCAGCTGCCGACCCAGGCCATAAGGTGTCATGCCGCCTTGCGAAGCCACTTGATTTGTCCCCATCTACAAAACCAAATTGTTCAGGTATTACCAACTTTTCATTCTAATATTTCATTGTAGCCTACATGGAGAGGCCAGCTGATCTAAGATTTAGGTCTGAGTTAGACCAATATTTCATTTGTTACAAAGTTAATCTTCTATCGTATTAAAAATTCTTTGAGTGTGTTTGTAAATTAAAGTCACAACGAAAAGTGAAAACAAAATTCTCAAACCTGTAAACCAATAACGTTTCTTCCTTCACGCGTTTTTTGTTCGTCAAAATTACGTTTGTTTTCATCTGCTATTTTCACACCGATGCCTTCACCCATTCCGTTCTTCATGGCGACTGAACTAAGCTTATATAAAGTGGCTTGAACTTGTCCCAAGTTCCCACCTTCGTACAAATCAACCGTCTGAAGATAAATAGTTGCATAAAAGGAATGTTAAAGGGTAACGGGAAGTGAAAACCACTTTTCATAAAATATTCTCGTACTTGAAATTGGTCCTCGGATTTGACACCGTATTTTGCTGCTGCTGAAAGAAACATTCCAATATTTTCCATCTCTTTGTTCCGTTTCATCGCCTGAAAAAGTAACATAAAATTAACATATAGTAATAATGGGCAGTACATATAATTTACCTGCATTGTGCCCGTGTAAGGTTGATTGGGTTTACAGCTACCATTCTGCAACACATTCATCAGTTGACACAGAACCTGACCATCTTTCAGCCAAGCGTGGAAAGCCTGAAATAAGTTAATATGATGTATAAGAGAATAATAGTTTATATTCTATCTGGGTGAAAAAAATAGTTTATATTCTATCTGGGTGAAAAAAATAGTTTATATTCTATCTGGGTGAAGTCTTGGTCGAGAACCTGGGATTTAAACCAGAATTTACCTATTACCTAAACAACCAGACTGATTTCCCAATAATAATAATTTATACCTCTTTTCCTTCTTCATCTGGCGAACTTTGAACAAACGAACTGATCCAAGCCACGACTTCTAACTCGTCTTCTTCGGAGTACTTTGCATCAATCTTAGAAGCAACTTCCCGAGAGTATCCGTATCCCTTTGGTCGGTTTGCCATTGTAGAAGTGGGTGGGTTTAATTTACGCAATTAATTAACTGGATACAGCCAGTATAGTCTAAATCTGGTGAGATTAAACTCATGTAACTTGAAGTGGAAAACAAAAATGTACAGTAATATAGCAGAGTGAGGGAAGATAGGACACCGTTTCATTCTTTTTCTCGTTCCATTTGGTGGTAAACAAATAACATTTAACAAATTATAAAACCGTATCCTCATGACTCTCATATAGACCGATTTTAATTGTTTGATACACGTTTAGGATGTTATGTGCTAAAGGTGTCCTGTATTTTCCCACCCTACTGTATGTACCAAAGTGGAATAAGTGTATAGTTCATATGCGTGTTATGGTTACAAAGAAAACGTATATTTTGTACATTAAATATATCTTCAATGTTAAAAACAAACTCGCTATAGACTTTCTAATAACCTTCTTCTTCTTCTTTAATAATCTTCCAATCAGTCAAAATGCGGGTTTTACCATAACTTGCTCCTTTCGTGAATAAATGTAACTTTTTTATCTTGGCGTGGCGTATATAGCAACGACAGTTACATATAGTTATACCACATACGCAATGTTTCGTATATACTACACCTCGTGCCCGCTTACCATATATCACGTATTTATAACTTAGTAAGTAATTTTTTGTGGGTTTTTTTAACGTATGACTAAACATTTATAGACAACCAACAAGGACCGCTGGGTTGAAGCAATTGCGGTTGAGTGTTTGGCACAAAGACACACACATCCACAATGGGAACAGCGTCGAGCTATGTTAAATAAAGTGTTGCTGAAATTAAAATTACCATGCAGCCTATAGTTCTAATAAATATACTTTGGTGCCAGAATTATACAGACATATATGATTTCTTACCGCCTTCAACAATAGATACATGCATTAACTAAATGTAAAGGGTGACTTTTGAATGAATTTCTTTAAAGTAATAATCATTGAAAAGTGCTATATAATAGGACAGGGGAAGATGGGACACTCTTTCATTCTTTTTTAAAAACCGTATTCTCACGACTCCCATAGACTTGTTAATTATTTAAAATACAATCAGGATTTTGGGATATTTTGTGCTAAATGTGTCCCATCTTCTCCCACAGTATTTTATATAAGAGCATCAGGTTGCGAAAATGATTTATAAAGTAATTGCTGCAAGGGTGAGTTAGGCTAATAATTACTTTAGCCGCGCTGAATGATTAGTGCTTTATCAGTTCGATCCTCAACCATTGAAATGCGGTTTTAACAGTTGGATACTGTCAAAACTGGATTAATATTTGTTAGAGCACAGAAGCAATTAAAGTAAATCGAAAGAAAAGACAAGAGTGTATGTGCTGTACAAAGTGTGTATTTTGATTGACATTACAAATATAACCAGTCTTTGATATAGCCTGTTCATTTTGCACGATATCATATATGCTATTGGTACAATGTACAAGATTACTGTTGATTAAAATGCATGCTGATTTCATATATAGCTTTTACCATTTGTTTACTGGAGTAAATTCAGAAGGTTTTTACCGCATTAGGAAATAGTAGATCGGTAGCAAAAGGTATTTTAATTAGAAATAAGCATATGCCGTATTAACGTTTTTACAGTCACCTGTAAAAACGTACTGCGTTGTCATGGCCAATTTCAAAGTATTATTCATTAAGCCTGCTTATCATATTCGTACTGGAGAGAAATTTAAGTAAGTGAGTCTTTGGTCTTTGCGAGCGCACATGCAAATAGTCGGAAGCATGTTCGCCAATCTGTTCATATCTACTTTTGCGGAGTCAATTGTCGCCCGAGTCCATAAGCTGTCATGCCTCTTTGGGAAGCAACTTGGTTCGTGCCCATCTGCAAGAATAATATTTATTTATACAGAATGAAGTCAGTCACATTAAACATTTAGGAACAAGAAAGCTTTGCGTATCTTTCTTGAATTATAAATGCAAGGTTCTTGTTCGCACCTGTAAACCAATGATGTTTCTTCCTTCACGCGTTTTTTGTTCGTCAAAATTACGTTTGTTTTCATCTGCTATTTTCACACCGATGCCTTCACCCATTCCGTTCTTCATGGCGACTGAACTAAGCTTATATAAAGTGGCTTGAACCTGTCCCAAGTTCCCACCTTCGTACAAATCAACCGTCTAAAAGATAAATAGTTGCATAAAAGAAATGTTAAAGGGTAACCGGAAATGAAAAACATTTTTCATAAAATATTCTCGTACTTGAAATTGGTCCTCGGATTTGACACCGTATTTTGCTGCTGCTGAAAGAAACATTCCGATATTTTCCATCTCTTTGTTCCGTTTCATCGCCTAAAAAAGTAACATAAAAATGAATAATTAAATAAACAAATGACTTTTTTTGTATTTTTCGGTTACGTTATACCGAAGACAGCAGTATAGTATAAAAATCGTAAAAAGCAGAGTCGGTTGCTTTAACACGCTCATGGATAAAACAAAAGTTCAAAATTTACAAACGGAATACTTTTAAAGAAACAAATTGTTTCATAAAAAAAATGAAACAATTCCACTAGTTTTAATACATGGTCCGGAAATTACCTGCATTGAGCCCGTGTAAGGTGGGTTGGGCTTACAGATCCCAGCCTGCAATACATTCATTAGTTGGCAAAGAACCTGGCCATCTTGAAGCCAGGCGTGGAACCCCTAGAAATAAAAGTTCGTTTCAAAAAATATATTGAATGAATATTTTAATTAATAAATGTAACTTTTCTATTTTCGCGTGGCGAGGCACAAGAGCAGTGGTTATGACATTTCGCACACCTGGTGATGCCTGCTTTTAAGAGTCACCAGCATGTATGTAACTTCGTGAGTAATTATTATTTTGGATATTTTTTGTAATGTATCGCTGACAATTTTAAACAACCCATAAAGAACCGCTGGGTTGCTGGGGGCCCGCTAACCACTTTCTATGGGCTAAATAAAGGTGAGGAGATAAAAAGTACTATTCACCTCTTTTCCTGCTTGTTCCGGCGAACTTTGAACAAGGGAGCTGACCCAAGCCACGACTTCCATTTCGTCTTCCTCGGAGTACTTTGCATCAATCTTAGAAGCAACTTCCCGAGAGTATCCGTATCCCTTTGGTCGGTTTGCCATTGTAGAAGTGGTTGGGTTTAAATCAGATAAAATTAAGTCACAAAAAGACAGTCAGTGCCTACTTTAATCTGTGAATGAAGTTAGAAATTGATTATTACATGAACAAATTCTGCTAGAGCTATTCCTTGCAAACTAATAACGACTGACTTAAGCCTAACAAACTGCTACATATAGGCCTGCCAATCAAACTAATTATACATTCATAATATATATACAACATAGATAGCTCGCAGGCAATTTTGCCATAAGTACATGTAACGTCAATCCATTCAGATAGTTTTAGCCTGAGGCTTACTTGGAACATTAACGCTATAAAGACATTAAGTTCTGGGTCTGTTAAAGTTAAAGTTGTTATCGTTTATCATCCTGAATTTAAAAAGAAACAAAACAGATGTTAAAAAATGATTGCTGTATTTTTGCCCTGTGTAGTAGCTAGACCCCAGGAGTAAAATTTCCCAAATTTTTCCCAAAAATAATTATTATAAAGTTACATATCTACATGGTAACTCGTTAGCTAGCATGAGGTGTATGAAACAGATCCTCCGTGTTATACCGACTGTCGTTTTTCGCCACGCGAGGATCAAGCAAGTTACCTATATATTATATTCATTCATTCAGTATTCCATCTATATAACAACAATAAAGCCGATCTTATATCAGCGCGCGTAAATGCCAACAGCTAAGTCTACGGAAGCAGACTTTAATATATGTCACATTAATTTGGTTTCGCTATGACTAAAAAAAAGACTGTATATCTCCGTAGCAGTTCGATGTGCGGGTGTTACAACTCTTCAGTCAAAGTAAAAAGAACAAACAAAGATTATTTTGCTTGTACCCTTTATCAATATACTTACGTGACTTACGGTTCTTCGCAGTGTTAATTACTGGTCGTAAAAAGTCACCAGTTTGCATGCCAATAACCCAATTGAGTACATTTTAGTTCATGCATGTAACAAACTCCTATATGAATTGGCAGTCAAGAGTGTTCTCAGCATTCACGATTTTCAGAATGAAGCGCATACGTGATTAGGAATCATTTAGTGAAGCTGTAGTGTTGTGCCGGGCCAGGAAAAAATGAATAAGAGCTCCGATAATCAGGTTAATTAAGAAGTTGTTTACAATCACAGCTGCTTAAAATCACCAGTATCATAAAGATTGCAACATCAGCTAAACAAGCCAGGGTTTGTTACAGAGTTTAATGCGACAAGTCCATTAATAGATGTCTATATTTGGCCGTGCGGTATAAGGAAGTGAATAAGTGCAATATTTTAACAGCAGTTCAATTAGTGAAATGGGTAATTATAGATAGTTTGTGCTCAGGAGTATGATAAAGGCATGCAAATACAGAAATGTAATTAAAGATATTGATCAAGTGTAAATGGATTTGATTCTAGTATTATTGTAATGTTATAATCATAGTGCTAAATCTATCATCAAATTAGCAGTTATTGTTAAACTAGTAGATCATGGTAAATACGCGACTTTCAAGTTATTGTTACAACACCAGCGTTGTTGCGAGCGCATGCAAAATGTTAAAACACGGTCGCCCATCTGATCGTATATATCTACTTTTGCGTCATTTGCCGTCCAAGTCCATAAGCCGACATACCACTTTGAGATGCACCTTGGTTCGTGCCCATCTGTAATAAGAGCAATATTTATCTATACAGAATAAAGTAAGCCATAGAAAACTTTAGGAAAAAACAGAAATGTTTATATCATCTTGGATTCCAAAATCTGTATACCTGTAATCCAATAATGTTTCTTCCTTCGCGCATTTTTTGTTCGTCAAAAACACGTTTGTTTTCCTCCGCCTTTTTTACACCGATCCCGTGAAGTCCTCGATTTTTAGCCTCAGCACCAACCTTAAATATTGTGCTTTGAACTTGTCCTAAGTTTCCACCTTCGTACAAATCAACCGTCTGCAAAAAAACAATTGGGACTATTAGCGTATGCAAAAGAGTAATAGAAAAAGTTTTTTTTTCCAGATTATTTTTGCAGTGACATGCTTGCAGTATAAAAAATGTTAAAATAACTCTTTACAAATTATTCTCATACTTGAAACATATCCTGTGCTGGTATATTAGCATACTTTGCTGCCGCTTTAAGAAACACGCTGATATTTTCCATCTCTTTGTTCTGTTTCATCGCCTGAAAAGTAATTAGGTTAAATTCCACAACTCCATGAGTAGCTAGCACAGCAAACGGTTCATATTTACCTGCAAACTACCCTTGTAAGGTGGGTTGGGCTTGCAGATCCCACTCTGCAACGCGTTCATCAGTTTACAGAGAACCTGGCCATCTTTAAGCCAAGCGTGAAATGCCTAAAAGGTAATGTTCAATTTGATTAAAAGAAAGATGGAGGTAAAACTCATATTTTTAAAACAAAAAAGGTAGAAAATGGAGGTAAAATGGGAAGGGAGTTATAAAATCACCTCTTTTCCTTTTCCCTCCGGCGAACTTTGAACAAGAGAACTGATCCAAGCTACGATTTCCATCTCGTCTTCCTGTGAGTACTTTGCATCAATCTTAGAAGCGACTTCCGCAGAGTTTCCGTATGCCTTTGGTCGGTTTGCCATTGTAGAAGTGGATAGGTTTAGTTCAGATAAAATTAAGTCACAAAAGACAGTTAGTGCCTATTTTAATCTGTGGATATAACTAAGTCACCATACATATATACTTACATGTGGATTGGTAGGCTAGGCTACGGTTAACTGTTCCAAGCACATAAGACTAAATCCACAAAAAAGCAGTGCGTATAAGATGAGAAATAGTTTAGGCAAGCTCTAGTGTTGTGTCGAGCCATGAAGTGTTAGTTGCAAAGATATGATACTTATATATGTTAGTTGGAAGATTATTTACAATCACAGCTGCTTATAATAGCCAGTATGATTAAGATTGCAACATCGGCTAAACTCTTTTGCTACAAATTGAAATGCGACAAATCCATTTACAGAGGCCTGTATTTATAACGCAATGCTTTGGTCATGCGTAATAATAGCGAATGTATATCACAATATTTTAACAGCAGTTTGATTGGTCCAATATTCTTTTAAGGTTGAAATGGGCCAATCAGATAATTTGTGCTCAAGAGTAATAAAGGCATGCAAATACGGAAGTGCAATTAAGAATATTAATTAAGCGTTAATAGAGTTAATTCCTCGGGTAATAGGTATTAACAGTTTCAATCAATTCTAGTGTTATTGCAGTGTAATAATCATATTGGTAATTTTTTATTAAGTTTGCAGTTATTGTTAAACTAGTAGATCGTGGTAAATATGCGATTTTTAAGTTATTATTAATACACCAGCGCGTTGTTACGAGCGCGCATGCAAAGTTGGAAAGCACTTTCGCCCGTCTGATCATATCTACTAATCACTTATTTTCCGCTCCATTCCAAAGTTCTGGCCACTTTGGGAAGGACCTTTGTTAGTGCCCATCTGTTTAAAGAAAGTTATTCATCAATATAGAATGTAGTTAGTCATAGCAAACTTTAAAAAAATCTCTATGTATGTATTAAATATAGTAGGGTGGGGGAAGATGGGACACATTTTCATTCTATTTTTTCGTCCCATTTGATAGTAAACTAAGAACATTCAAAAAGTTATAAAACCGACTCCCATATACCGTTGTTAATTGTTTACAACACGATCAGGATATTTTGATATTCTGTGCTAACGGTGTCCCATCTTACCCCAAAGAACTATGTCTTGGAAACTTAAGACAAACGTATATATACCTGTAAACCAATCACTGATCCTTCTGCGCTCAATCCCTCCGTCACTGGTTTGGAATCACGTTTGTTTTCAGTTTCTTCCTTCGGTACCAAGCCGGGGGCTCCTTTCTTTGTGGCACATCTACCTAACTCAATCAAACCGGTTTGTACTCGCGCCAGGTTTTCAGCTTCGTACAAGTCAACCGTCTGAAAAAATGAACACTTGATAAATGAATGTAACTGACCGGAAAACGACAGTCGTTATAACAAGGATGTTCATACACCTCGCGCCAACATACGAGTTACCAAGTATGTTACTTTGTGGGTAATTGCATAAAATAAATTTTGTTCGTACTTGAAACTGATTCTCGTGATTTACACCATATTCATTTGCCGCGTTAAGAAACATTCCGAGATTTGCCATCTCTTTCATCTGTTTTATCGCCGGCGATTTGCCTGTGTTAGGTGGGTTGGGCTTACAGCTACCAACTTGCAACGCGTTCATTAGTTTACAAAGAACCTGACCATCCTTAAGCCAAGCCTGGAAAGCCTGAAATGTAATGTTCAGTTTACCTAAAAGAAATATGAAGTAAAAATCACACTTCTTAAAAAAAAGAAAGTAAAAAAAGTAAAATATAAAAATCACCTCTTTTCCTTTTTCCGTCGGCGAGCTTTGAACAAGGGAGCTGATCCAGGCTACGATTTCTAATTCAAAATTCTCGGAGTACTTTGCATCAATCTTGGAAGCGACTTCCGCAGAAAGTCCGTATCCCTTTGGTCGGTTTGCCATTGTGGAAGTGGGCGGGTTTAATTCAGGTAAAGTCACAAAAAGACAGTCAGTGCCTATTTTAATCTGTGAACGAAGTTAGAAACTGGTTATTATATAAACAAATTGTACTAAGATATACCTTGCAAAGTAAACGACTGATCTCAGCTTAAACAAAAGTGCATATTGCTACCAATCGCACTAATAATACATATATACAACACATATAGCTCGTAGGCAACTTTGCAATAAAACTAAACATGTTACCGTTTATGGATTTGAATTGCAGAAGTCCAGCATTGTAGGCGGGTGGGGAAATATGCGACACCTCTTCATTCTATTTTCACATCCCGTACTTGTGGTAGTAAACAAAGAACATTCAAAGAATTATAAACCGTATCCTCTTTCGCGACTCCCATAGACCGTTGTTAATTGTTTAAAACACGATCAGGATATTTGGATATTATGTCCAGGATATTATCAGGATATTCTGAACATGATCATGATATTTGAATAACTCCTCATTGCAGAGTAAACGAAGAGCAGACGAAGAAAGGCGAAGTCTACTTAGACGCCGTGCACCAATAGTGAAGGGTCCGAAACTGCTATCATTGTCGGCGTGTCTGCCCAAGACACTTAACAAAAATTGTTCTTAACCCAGTGGTCACTTTTGTCGGTTTTCTATTACCATTCAGTTTACCCAAACGTTTACATATGTAGAAACTCGTAAGCGGACACGGGCTATATGTGAAACATAGCACCCGCATCATAATATAACGACTGTAGTCATTTCGCCCCTCGAGGTTAAGTAAGTTACATTCATTCATTAATTTTTTGTTTGTTTTTACCTATAATGTTCAGTATACTTACGTGGCTTCCCGTCTTGTCATAACGTTATAGTTACTGGTCGTGACCATTAACCAATCTGCTTACTGGTTAATATTAACCCAATTGAGTATATAATTCATGCATGTAAAATACTCATGGGTGAATTGGCAGGCAAGGCTGCGTTTAGAGGTGGCTGTACACAGTATCCGGCGTGCGAATTCGCATGCGAAGTCGTATGCAAAGCCATTACCGAGTTCCGCATGCGGCAGCGAAAACCGGACAAAACAGACAAAACGGACGAATTCCGGATACTGTGTACAGCCACAACGGTTTCCAGCAGATAGGACTTGTGAGCATACCCCAACTGGAGCGCAAATGAAAAGGAATCATTTAGGCAGGTGTTGCGCTCAGCCATAAAGTGTTAGTAGCAAAAAAGATATGAAACTAATGTTGGAGAAGTTATTTACAATCACAGCTGCTTATAATAGCCAGTATAATTAAGATTGCAACATCAGCTAAACTCTGTTGCTACAAATTTTAATGCGACAAATCCATTTACAGAGGCCTATATTTATAATGCGATGTTTGGTCTTACGTTATAATAGCGAGTGAATAAGTACAATATTTTAACAACAGTTCAATTGGTCCATTATTATTATAGGGTTGAAATGAGTTAATCGTATGCTAATATACACTTAATAAAGGCATGCAAATAAAGAAGTGCATTTTGAAAATATTAATCCAGCGGTAATAGAGTTGATTCCGCAGATACAATGTATCGACAGCTTCAATCAATTCTAGTGTTATTGCAGTGTAAAAATCATCTTAGTAAGTTTGTTATCAAGTTTGCAGTTATTGTTAAACTGGTAGATCGTGGTAAATACAGCTTTTTTAAGTTATCGTTAATACACCAGCGTTGTTGCGAGCGCATGCAAAAAAGTTGAAAAGCACGTTCGCTCCTTTGTTCATATCTACTGTTGCGGAGTCAATTGTCGCCCGAGTCCATAAGCTGTCATGCCCTTTTGGGAAGCAGTTTGGTTCGTGCCCATCTGCAAAAACCAAAGATTTAGATTTTGTCAAGACCGACTTATTTTCACGGTCAAACCCAACTTGGTGGTTTAATTCATAAACTTGATTGGCAGTTTAAAACTCAATGTTCTAGGTAGTCGTCGGCTTATATGGTTTAACCCAGCTCAAACGGAGAACTATTTTTAGGCAACTTAACGCAAACAGTGTCTGATAAACTCTTTTCTAAGACGGCAAAAGATTTACCTGTAACCCGATCACATTACGGCCTTCCTTTAGTTTTGCTTCGTCGTGATTTCTGATGTTCTTATCAGCAATCTTTACCCCAATAGTGGCTCCGGTAGAATAACCTTTTTTCTGAGCAGCCGAATCCAGCTTGTAAATGGTTGACAAAACTTGCGCCATGTTTTGTTGCTCGTATAGGTCTACTGTCTGTAAAGCGGTTGATGAATGAATGTAACTTGCTTTATCCTCGCGTGGCCGGTAAACGACGGCCGTTACAACAAGGGTGTTCTGTTTCACACACCTCGTGTCAGCCTATGAGTTACCATGTATGTTACTTTGTGGATGATTATTTTGGGGGGGCTGTTTTTCCTTTTTTATATGCTTCTGATAATTTGACCAACCCTTTATTCTGACCACTGGTTTGGAGCAATTGCCAACTAATGTCAAATTAATTATGTTTTAAACACAGTAGCTTGGGTGTTTACCTGGAAAAGATCAGTCTTTTGGACTCCGAAGTCCTCGGCCGCTTTTAGAAAGAAAGAAATATTTTCTTGTTCTTTGTTTTTTCTCATAGCCTACAAAGACGAATAACATAAACCGCACGAAGAAGCAGAAAACGTAAATTTTACTCGAGGAATAATTTTATTGTTATAAAATTATTCCATTTTTTTAAAAACTAATAACATCTTAATAATGTTAAAATACCATATATTTTCAATAATGGTGACTACTCACACTTGGTGTGGTAGTAAATTCGTCCCACTTATGTACTTTCCTAATGGTGCCAGGTTTAAGGGTGTTGATAACAGAACACAGAATGTTCCCATCTCTTAACCATGTGTGAACAGCCTGTAAGTTTTGAAAAAAATAACAATCAAAGTTAAATATAAAAGTTATTTAATGATAATGGCATTTTGTGCATTTATTACATTGGATATTTAACAGTTGCTGGTTTTACTTCATAGTATAGACCTATATAACAGCAAATTATAGTTCGGTAACAAAAATTAGATATAGAGTACTGTGGGGGAAGATGAAACACCTTTAGCACATGATATTCAAATAATCTGATCGTGTTTAAAACAATTAAAAACGGTCTGTGGAAGTCGTGGGGATACGGTTTTGTAATTCTTTGAATGTTCTTTGTTAAATGGAAAGAGAAGATAAAACGAAATGTGTCCCATCTTCCCCCACCCTACTATATATATAGCAGGGTGGGGTAAGATGAATCATGTTGTTAGTCTCCTTTTCGTCCCATTTGGTTAAAAAAATACAGAGTTATATAACCATAGCCCCGCGACTCGTTGAAATATGAAGAAATATGGGATTTAGGCGATAACGGTATCCTATCTTAGTCCACAGTACTACAGGCTATAGCTACTTAGATATTAAAACTACTTACGTCTTTGCCGGAGGGAACTGCACCGTTATAATGAATAACTGAAGCAATCCAAGCGACCACGGTTTTTTCATCGTCGGCATCATATTTTGCATTTAGTTTGTTCGCAATCTCCCGCGATAAACCATAACCTTTTTCTCGTTGCGCCATTGTTGAAAATGATTTGCTTTTTCACAAGAGATTATAAACGTAATTAAACTTCAAATATAACGCTGTTGCTGCTTCCTATAAGTTTTATCTGAAAAAATGACGTATTGTCGATTGTTTTATAGGAAACTCTATTGAGCGAGGTGGCATAACAGGAAACAGTCTAATGACGTAACGAGTGAAGCACGCATACTGTATACACAACACTGCCATGAAATGGCCTCTCGGCGCGGTTTGGCGTGTATACGAAGCAGACTTGACAATGGATTCGCTGTTTGCTATGAGGAGTATAGGCGAGGTGCTGATTAGTCTGCTAGATAAGGAAACATGCAAATTGAAGTCCGCTTGCATTAGCTTTCATTTCTCTTACGTACATTTATCAATCAAACGTAAACAAACGCATTTAAAAGCCAGTTCAAAATCTACCCCGGCCCATAGCCGTTAAAGGCTTTACCAGTCACCTAAAATGTAATGGAAATACAGTAATAACACGTTCTCACTGACTTGGGACTCTCGCGTGAATTTCAACAAAGCTTAGTTGCCAGTTAATCCTAGTTAAGCCACTAAATTGTATGTTCCCAGCTTAACCTAAGCCACTGTACTGTTTTTAGCTTTCCGATGATCGCGGTTCTAGAAAGTTGAACGAATGGAGTATTTACATAACACCATACCTGTCGCGCGCCAACTGACTTTGCTGCGGCTGTTTCAATAGTTGGACATATAACGCACATACAACTCATATCCGTCGGCTAGAACTCATATCCGTTCGTGCGGGACCTTCTAAAAGAAACAAAGCTGGCCCCTTTGACTAACCTTTGTACACACGTCATGGCGGCAATTCGTGCATCGATTTTCTCTTATGTGAAGTTCATCCTTTGCCGCGAGGATTGGTTATTCGAAACACACAACGGAATGTGAAGACGAGGCACGACATATATAGGCATAGCCCGGCACACTGAAAGAACTTACGTCAAACTGTTGTACGATAAATATCTAGGCGTATTTCCACACGTAGCGTATAATAAGACTGACGTATGAAACTAACAGCTCATACCAAGTACATACCGGCGACTGAAACATTCTTAATTTAATGTTTTTCGGTGTCGCCCGTCCGTTACGTCATCGCTAGTCTCTGTCGAGTACTTTACTGCCAAATATGGGCATCATCCAGAACGGTTCTAGTTCTTTTTTCGTAGCGCTTTCTTTTTCTGGATCCCACAGACGCGTTACGCCTGGTTGGTTCGCGGGCCTGAAGGCGACAGAAGCTGTAATGACTTAGTGAAAGTAACAAAATTACAACCCACTGTTCCTGCCACTGTCTGGATATTATAATGGACTTAACCGACCTGAACCTGCTGAAGGCAACGCCCTGTTTTAATGAATGATCGTTCAATAGTTGTACCGGCGCCTTCCAAAAATCAATTCAATGCCGCGCCTAGCTTGGTCACATCCTGTCTATCTCGCCGGCTTGCCTGTAATGAAGTTACGAGCTTATACGGCTGCTCTAAAGTAAGTCTGGAAAATGCAATAAACGACATTTCTTCTTCGTGCTGTACCGTTAACATGCAGCACGAATCCGTCGCACGAATATTTGCTTTTGCTCTCCCATGCAGAGAGAACGAGGATAAAAGCGCTTAGCTCGCCCAAGACAAACAACAGTTTCATTGAAAGAGCCGCTATAACGCCGTTCAATAGCGTTCTACCCCGCCTGGTCAAAGTCGGCTAAGCAAATTTGCAAAGCGAACGTCAGTTTAAGCTAACATTGCATAACCCAAATAAACGGCACTGACAATACAAAACTTATTTGAAAGTCCACACAAACCACCGACTGCGACTGTAAACTAAACAGCAATTCCATGGCTATATAGCGGCTCTTCTCCTAAGTATGGGCGTAAAAGGCGAGTTTACTCAACTTGACCTATTGTCTCGGCAGGATTTTCGGCGACAGAACTATGTGTGACGCATTTAAGTCATTACGGCATAAACTCAGCTTTCATCCGACCAAAAGTGCGTTCGCGGCTCGCCTTATTTGGCAAGACAAATAGAAGCACGAAGCAAATTCCACGATGACGGAGGTTTACGCACCGTCTCTTCTGTTTTCTCTCGCCGGTAACATATGATGCAGATACCACACTACGTATTGAGCAGATTTGCTTGCCGTGTTTAGCAGTGAGCGAATAAAGTTAAATAAAAACGCCGGCTTGCCTAGGGGCGGATTGCTTCAAGATTTATGAGCAAATTGTCCTACGTCAGTGTGCAAAAGCTCCTGGCGACAAGAGATGGTTAATCTGGGCTCAAACGACCTTTAAACGTGATTACCGGCCTCGCTAAAACTACAAACTGCTTTGACCTTTCATCCTATGTTGCTGGTCATCACGTTACGCTACATTAACCAGCCATCCACTTAAAGAAATATTTTCGTCTTCCAAACTCGTGATACGTTGTTGCGAGTTCCGTGCTGCCTTTCTCGCCTTTTAACTGGGTCTGTTTTTAATAAAACACGACCAAAACGCCAGTCAGCAACGATAAAAATCTGAAAATTGATAAAACTGACAAGCAGGATTTATGTACCTGTATACAGTTAGATGGTGAATACATAGCCGATGGCGATATAACACGGGTATGCTGTGGTTTGAAATCACGAGTTAGCAAACTGCTATTAAAATTCCTGCTTGTTTACGTACCTTTACCTTACTGGGTGGTTTATGTTGAAAAATTACCCAGAAAACTTAACTAAACCACTGGCAGTTATTAAAAGGGCTATGAATTAACGTTTAAAATATAGTTGTATATTAAATTAGCAGTTAAAAAATGAAATAAATTAGGTAAATTTCAAGACATAATGACGCTTTGCTTAATTCGTGTGATTTTTATTAAATCAATTTAATTAGGCAACAAATATTTCGAACACAAGCGTTTATTTAATTCGGTTGTTACAATAATGTACAGTTGGTCGGAATAGACATCATATTTGGAAGGACGATTTAAATCGCTTGAGCGCCAAAAGAATCGGAATGTAAAGAAAAATTGATTGCGAAATAATAAGCTATGAATGCAAATTGCAGTACTTTGTGCGAGCCTTTAACAGTGGGTTAAATGTAGGGCCGGGTGGTAAGTATTAACATAGTGATGTAATGTAGCATGACCGTGTCGTTACGTGGATACGGAAGGATTTGTCGGTTGCGTGGACGTTGGTCTTGAATTAATCAATTAGAATTAAATTAAATGGCTATAGTGTTAACAATGTTACAATACTGGGTGTTGCGTGTATGGAACTGTGGGGTAAGATGGACACCTTTAGCACATAATACCCAAATATCCTGATCGTAACAACGGTCTATTAGAGTCGTAAGGATACGGTTTTATAATATTTTAAATGTTCTTAGTTTACTACCAAAATGTGACGAAAAAATAGATTGAAAAGGTATCCCATCTTTCCCCACCCTACTATAGAAAGTATTCAATGTGGCTTATATGGGTGAAGAACGCGTTCGACATGCAATGATGATATATGGGTGTAGTGTTGACGATGGAAACAAACTTGTATAACGCAGGCATACATGATAGCGCAGATAAGACGACAGTTTACTCTGTCAACATTACGGCGTTGTTTGAGAGAAATAGCAACTACAGGGTAAAGGAATACGCCCTTCAACCAAGCGACATCTTTAACAGTGTGCTATAAGCGACCTGAACGGATTGAAGCATACACCAGCGTATATAAACTAAGAAGGTTCGAGAAGCACAGATCACGACATCGAGCACCACGTATACAACATAATAATCGACGTTTATATGAAGAAGCGATTAAATAAACCGTCTGCAGCGACCGTTTCATCGAAGTGATTTCATCATCGCGTGATTTTCAAAGGAAGGAACTGACGAAATTGCAGAGCGTGTTCAACGTAGCACCAGTTCAATATATGGCGAATACATATAAAGTACGATTGATTTAGATAGCAAGAAATAAATTGAGGGTTTACATGGTCATAGTAGCAAACTTGAATAGGTTATTTTTCTATTTTAGTCACCATTTGACGTCCGAGCCCATAAGGTGTCATGCCCCGTTGTGAAGCAACTTGGTTCGTACCCATCTGATAAAAAAAAAAATTAAATAATGTATATACAATAAAAAAACTAAATTTCGCTTGTTAGCCTTTGATATATTTTTAAATTACCCTTTAAAATATTTATAAAATGCACCTTTTCTTACATAAAATGTTAGGTATTGTCACCCTCTTTGTACAACCATACAACCCCTCTCAAAGAAACAAAGGAAGTCCACACCCAGTTTAAAAACCTTGCCCTATGACTTAATATTTAAGGCGTGGTTCCTAATCTGAGACCTACTGGATGCTTACATTGAAGGGGATTAGCAGAACTATGAAATTTAATGTTCTTGCAAGTCATAACCGTGAAACAAAATTTTAAAATGAAAATATACAATTTGGATGACAATGAAAATGAAATATACTGCTAGATCATTGTTAAATGAAACATTTGATGGCATCTTAATTCTTAACCATACAGAATACACAAGCTGTAATAGAAATACCTGCAACCCAATAATATTTTGTCCTTCTTTCTTTAACTTGTCGTCAAATCGTCTGACGTTTTTTTCTGCCACTTTAACACCAATAACTGGCCCGGTGAAGTTTTTTTTTTGAGCTGCAGAGCCAAGCTTGTACATCGTTACTTGAACCTGGGCAAGGTCCCGACTCTCATACAAGTCAATGGTCTGGAAAAAGATCAATGGTTTAAATCAATGCAGTCTTTTGTTACTGGGTGTTTGATTAGTAATAATTATGTTAAATGTTGTTTTGGGCAGACTAGAGGCATTAGAATTAAGGAAAGCATGAAGCCCTGCTTGCCGCAAAGTTCCAAGAAGAAAAATACAGCAGCTGTTTTTAGCTGCTGTAGGCTATAAATTTCAAATTTACCCATTTTTGAGCATTTGTTAAAATTCAAGACAACAGTTTTCTGCCCCGTCATGAGGCCAAATTTTACAAGTTGGCATTTGATATTTCATCGCAACAAAACATAGGCCTCAGGGGATACACATATATATCTTTGATTAAACAAATGTGTGGACTTGTTTTCTGTCTGTTACGTTTTCCTAGCAGCAGATCCTTACTGTATTTTTTACACAAGATTCGTTCAACTATATGAGCTCCAGATAAGGCTCAGTTTCGCATAATTTATTACAGACTTTTTAAAAAAATTTCAATTTATTGATTTTCACCACCTATATTTAAAGCCTAATTATACAATAGCTTCAGGGCACAAATAAAAAACCAATTATAACAAAGTCTCAAATTAATTTAATTGAGTTGAACTTTGCATATGTTTTACAAGTAAACTTAATTATGTAACACGTACCTGAAATGAATCAACTTTACCAACACCATAAGATTCAGCAGCTTTTAGAAACAAACATATATTATTTCTTTCCTTGCTGCATTTCATTGCCTGTAAGAAATACAGGGTAAAAAGGTTAAAATCACATTGCAAAAAAAACATTATATAATATATATATATCCTTAACCATTAGCACCAAAATTTCTAAAAAGCAGGGAAGGTAGAAATATTTAGATATTATGAAACAACTTTAACTTATTGGTCGTAATGTTTGATGATTTGTGCAGTGATGGAAATCCTAATATAGGCCTGACCGCCCTGCTACTTCAGGTTTGGCACCTATGTTGAATAAATGAATGAAATTTAAGTTTTAAATAAAATGTAACTCGTTGGGTGGGGCGACGGCAGTCATTACAACACGAATGTTCTGTTTCCTACACCTCATGACCGCTTACAAATTACTACTTTTGTAACTATAGTGGTGATAATTTTTTAGGATTTTTTTTACTTGTTTGTAAATGAAGATTATGATTTAAATTTTGTTAACCTACTAAATAAAAAAAGAACTGTTAAAAATATAAAGACAGTGAAACTAACAGAACTTACTTCTAACTTGATATGAGCTGTTTCTTGTGCCCTGCATGATCCTGGAGATAAAACATTCATCAGTTGACAAAGAACTTTCCCACTTTTGAGCCATTCTTGGAAGCCCTGGTAAGTTAAACATGATGATATGGATTAGGTGACTTTTTGCTTCCTTTTTTTTAATTGAATCTGCACTAATGTAAAACTGTACTATATTGAAGGGGGGTAAAAAGCAGATTGGTAAAAATAATCTCAATTGAAAAGCCAAAATGTGTCATTACGTAACCAAGTTCAGGAAATGGGACTTTGAGTGTGTTTCCATATTTCTTTTGTACATTACGTTACGACTCTTGACATTTATTTGATCCAGGCAACAATTAATAGGAGAAAGGAGCTGGTAATAAATATCAAAAGCTGAAGTTTTTATTCATTAAATGTTACACAAACATTAAACATGATATCTTATTTGTTTTAGCAGCTTGTCCTATGGAACAGAGATGTTCTACATTTATTTGTATAACTGAAAGGAAGCATAGGAGTTTTATGGTTATGGTTTTATACTTGAAAACTTGTAGATAACCAAACAAAGGTGAGGCTTGTGGATTCATTTCAATAAATATACTTTTCGATGATAAATGTTGCAAATCTTCAATGGTGGAATCAAAGGTTTAAAAATTTATGTGGCAAAAATTGAATTACATTAGCCCACAAAGTGTATGTATGCATTTCTATTAGCAACCCAAAAGGTTAGAATTGTTCACAAGGTACCTAAATGGAAAATGGGATAACACTTTTTAAGACAATGGCCAATATCATGATTTAAAAAGTGAAGACAAGGGCATTAACTGCAAAACAACAGTCCTTTAGCTTTAAACACTTTATGGATAAAAGGTGTAAAAAAAGTGTGGTTGTGGAATGTAAAACCTTACCTCTTTGCCTTCTGTTTTTGGTAGTTCTATGTCGCAATCTTCTATGTTCTCCTTTCCTTGATCCCACATAAGAACCGACACAATCCACTCAACAATTTCATTTTCGTCGTCAATTGAATATTTTTGCTCCGTTTTCTGCTGAAGTTCTCTGTCCATTCCCATGCCACGAACTCGGTATGACATCTTTGTTGTTGGGAGCAGACAGTGACCTAAAGTATTTCTAATTCAATGTGGCCTGCATGTTGTACAAGTTATTACACACAGCAGGAAATATAGAAACGATTAACAAAGCTTAGAACAATATTTATAGAAAAATAACATGGCATGTTGGGATATTCTATTTAACTATGCAATTACAGTTGATTAACATTATTAAAGGTATATCATACGGGAAAGAACATTTAAAAAAAAACATTGTGGTGTATTATACTGGTTTGTGTACTCTTATTTTAAAACGTGCAGTGAGAAAAAAAAGGAAATTAAAATATCAGATGCTGGCTGTACAAGGTAAAATGATTACTTTAATTGTGCTATGTGAAAGTTGAAATGAAAATAACAATACACGTACACATACAAACTTGTGGAGAATAATAATAAATTTCTGTAGCACTGTTTATAATCATCAAATATTAAAAACAATTTACTTGGCATATATGCATTGGTGAGACATTTAATTATTTTGTATATATATTATATAAGCTAATTAATACTTTGAAAAATATAGAAAAGAAACATGTTTTTAAATGCATTATTTTAAACGCTGCTAAATAGCTGGCAAGCAAGCAGTGTTTTTTATAAATTAGACAGAATTAATTTGTAATTGATGTTGTGGGTAAACAAAACCAAACCCCAATTAAAAGTTTACACCCGTATACTTAAAATAAATAAGTACGCTGTGTGTTTGTTCACTCCATAACTGAAGGAAGATAAAAGAACAATTTGCACAGTTTAGAGACATTGTTAACTGTCCCACTACAGAACATGGTAGACACAAGTGAACCAAACTGCAAAGCTTTATACTCTATTTATACTACATACATAGGCTTATCTCTATGCTTAATAATACTTACTTAACGCACTCACTGCAGAGTATTTTCAAAATTACAGCAAAAAAGAAAAACTTAGAATAACACACAGCGATGTGCCAAGAATAATAATATGTTCAGATTACATTTTTTCATTTATTCTAAATGAAAAAAAAAAAACAACACTGCATACAAACTTGATGCTATATGATGTAAGTACGCCTGTCTGTTCTTATAAAATGTAAACAGTGGCGTAGCCTGAAAAGTGTTTTTTTTTGGGACCGCAATCTCCATTTAAAACAATGGTTTCAAATTTTAAAAATTAAATAGGCTATAAGAATATTTCTAAACCCTCTGCCCTATTTTTCCTGGCTGCGCCACTGCTTGTAACATATAGTTTAACGAGAAATAAACACAATATCTTCCTCTTCGTCACTGGAAGGTTCATCCTTATACTGCGTGTTCACCACTGGTAGCTTACCAGGGCTTGTTACAACTACATCATCGTGGTACATTTCGTTAACGTCGGTTTTTACTCGATGAAAACCTTTGTTTCTTAACTCATTGTTCCGACATAAAAGCATTTTCATAGCAAAGGCTACACATATCAAAACCACCATGAAGGTTCCTGTTACCACTAGCACTAACTCCTTAGAATATCCAAAAACCATGTCTTTTGTGTCGAACTCATTAACATTTGGTTTTGGCCAGAAACTCATACTTTTTAGTAAGGGAACACCTTGGATTTCGCTATCTCCAGCCTTACTCTCAGTGGGAGTCAAACTAGTTTCCTTTTTTGTTAGTGAAACCAGAGTAAAGTTGATTTGTGTGGCGTATCCTGATGTGACATGCACCGACTTGGACTGAGGCTTATAGCCCTCCTTTTGAGCAGTAATGACATAATCACCAGGTACAAGAAGTCGCCAGAAGTCACCTCCTTCAGCAGTTAATATATCATGATCTATCCCATTAACTTTAATCACTGCATTAGCGAGGGACTCTCCATAATTATCCACAACAAAACCAGATGCTCCTTTGTGAACCTGATCAATATAAGCAAGCAATGCTTCCTTATTGTCGCTCCAATACTTAGGGAGATCTTTGGGAAGTGGGAATTTATAGCACCCTAGCTCAAGGGTGATTTCAAAGCAGTTGGTATTAAGGTAGTTCCAATCCTGCATACTGCCACTGATCTCGTACCATTTCGCCCCATTGACTATGCCATCTTTAAAAGTCTCTCCACATGGGTGACCTTCATGCATGGACGCATGTGCTTGTGAATATGCCAGAGAAACTTGTTGAAACACAGCATCATCTGCTGACAAGTTGGGCCTTCTATGTGGACCACTGGGAGGGTCTTCATCATACGGGTAGTTTGCCACCAAGGAACCACCATGTAGGTTAGCTGATAACACAAACGGATATTCCCGAATCCAATTCATGACTTCACTTACTTCAACTGTGGGTGGAATTTTTGAGACTGTGAACTGATCCGGAAAATTCCGGTTCATGTCAATAAAGTTTGCATTTGCTCTACCTACAACTCCCTCCTTGTCCCCAACAGTGGCAATTTCGTAACCATCAGGATTCATTGAAGGCATGATGTGAATACGGGTGCTATCCACAAGTTGCGTAACTCTGTTTACCTTGTTGTAATTTTGGCACAAATATTCAATCAAATTAAACATCAATTCTCTCCCCACTACTTCATTACCATGCATATTTGCCACATATTTGAACTCAGGCTCACCTAGCTCATGCTCTCCTGGGTTATCACTTATTTCAAGCACCCATAATTCTCGCTGTTGAACAGATTTGCCTGCAGAGTACAACCTGGTTATATGAGGAAACTGCTGATGGTATCGCTGTAAAAATGCTGTCATTTTCTGGTAGTTGTGATGGACAAAGTCAGTAGGTTCAACTTCTATTGATTCAGTGATGGGTAACTGTTGTTCTGCAGCCGTTGTGCTGTGTTTTATGGCAGTTTTCCTTAGATTTGGGGATTGTAACATAATATTGTGTGTCACAAATCCATTGTCGAATTGTACAATATCCTCTACAGTCTCATAACCTGGCTTAGAGTATGTTATGTTGTATGTGCCTGGCAGAAGCAATCTCCAGTAAGCACCATTAGCATCTGTGGTCATGACTTTGTCAATACCACGAACTTGTACCTTCACTCCTTCAATAGGAACAGCTTGATCATTAAGTACAAACCCTCTTACACCAAGGTTGGTCAATTCCAAAGTTTGCAAAAGTGCTTCTTTGTTTTTATTCCATTCAGTTTCAAGCTTATCCGCAGTAGGGTATTTGCAGCATGTTAATTCAATGGTTATTTCCATACAGTCTCCTTGCAAGTAGTTGTAGTCTTGCATGCCCCCAGGAACATCATACCAGTGTGCTCCATTTGTGACACCATTGTTAAACTTATCACCTCCACACTTGACGTTATTTTGGTGCATGGTTGTATGCGCCTGTGCATAAGTTTGAGCCATGCGCTTAAAAAATGCATCATCAGGGGCAGAACTTTCAATATTATAACCATGAGAGGATGAATCATCATATGGGTAACTTGCCACTTCACTACCAGCATGGAAGTTCATTGATAATACAAACTTATTGTTGCGTATCCAGTTCATCATGGCCAGTGTTTCAGGTTCATATCTCCGTGAAGCTCTTTGTGCCTTTGTATCAAACTGGTCAGGAAAGTTTCGATTTAAATCGATGTTGTTTTGGTTCTCCCTTGTCCTTGCAGTTCTAGCATCACATGATCCTTCCACTGAATTTTCAAAGCCATCAGGATTTAAAGATGGCATCAGAAATATTCTCATGTTATTCAGCATGGTGCTACATCTTACATCAGTGGAAAAACAACCAACCAGATACTGACCTAAGTAGACAATGTTCTGCCTGCCAATGGTTTCATCCCCATGCATATTCCCAACATACTTTACCATTGGCCGTCCAGGCGACTCTCGCCGGACATTATTTGACAGCTCGAGGTAAAGTAGATCTCGGTTCGCCACTGATTTCCCAATACTGCCCACGCGAGCTAAGTTTGGATAATCAGATTCAAGTTGACGAAATAAAGCAACGAGGTCATCATAATGATAATAATGTTCAAATTGTAGAACTGTTGCTACCGATGGAGTTTTGGAACGGGCATTGTTGTTTAGGTTTGAAAAACTTGTTCTATTAATACTTAATGTAGCAACCACAATCATGAAACCCACAAGGATAACAACACAGACAATCTGGAGTGACTTCATTGGGTTGCTTTTGATCATTCAGATTGCGTTTAAATAACAGTTCATTAAAAAAAACAATTTTGTAAACTAAAGGAGAAAAAAATAACTAATTACTATATACTCTATATAAAAAATATATATATTTATTAACAAAATTATAAACATTATTTTCGTAATAAACTCGATACATAATATATATACCTTCTCAAACTATAAAAACAAAACATATAAACCAACCAATCCAGTTTGAAAATAAGGTACGCGCGAATTCCCTTTAAATTTTATAGCCGACACTGGCGACACATGCTTTCTAAATAAAGTCTATATTGTTACTTAGAGAAGATTATTAGGTGCTGGTGAAAAATTTAGCACCGATTATTATTTTTAATTTATAAACTTGAAGTTAGATTTATTTATGAACACAAACTTTTTTAATAAAATCAATACAAATTCTTGGAAATAATCAATTTGAGAATACATAAAAGTTTCCCAAAATGTACAGCGACATCAATACGTCATCTGGAAACTATTGTACATAAGTTGCGTACGTGTTTCGGGGAGCATTTTTAGTTCGGTGAGGGCAGAACCTGTATATATAAGCATAAAATTTAATATCTAGATTCTACAAACACAAAAATAAATAGCGAGGCATTTTAATAAAGTATGTTACCAATATTTTAAAACAAATTTAAGATGTTTAATAAAAATAATAAGCAATCCGAAAACATACACAGCACTCCAAACCAAAATGATTAAAACCAATCAATTTGTCCCAACCTCGTTTCTTCACTGCACATATTCTTTAAAATCCGATAAAAGCAAAGTCCCTATATAAGCATGTTTATATACGAACTGATTGAAAGACTCAAAAGTTCTGAATCAATTTGGGCCTGTTACAAATAAGTCAGTTTATATATATAGTATCACTATGCTAATTGTGTCGCTACCTAAAACTACTTTTACGCTAAGAGTTTGCCTAATAAACAGGCGTTTTATCTTTGAAAGTGTGAACCCGTTTTACTCTGATCCGGAAACGAAATAACAAAGAACCATTGCGAGAATGACGTCACGGTTGTCTCATATTACCCTCCTAAACGGGATTGAAAAGCGATATAAACATTGGGGCAACCTGTAAAATCGATTTGTGTTCTATTGTTGATATTCAAACGTCGATAACTCTGAAAGAAATCTATCCTTCATTTAAAATTAATACACAATGAGCCGTTATAATTTTAAATAAAATCCATACAATTTCATATCATTCGTGCCAGACATGTATAGGATTTGACACGCAATAAAGGGCAAGCAAACGGCAAAACAACAATATATTTGGAAACAATTTTTGGATTTTTTAAGGTGAACTAAAGTGGGGAAACTATGTGTTTTCGTTTAAATCAATTGCCATACACCGTCCACTATCAGGAACACCTTGATCGGGATGCCCACCGTTTTCAACGTGGCAGATATACCTGGAACAGAGACAGAAATTTAAGCTACGAAAAGTTTACGTATTTGGTATCACTTCTAAGGTATACCGGTCACACCTTTTATCTAAATCGTTATTTCTTTTTCTGTTTTATCAATAGGCGTATTTTAACAACTGTTTTACCATTATACCCGTCTTTCCGGTTTTATAAACTGTTATCGTGACTGACGAAACGAAATTAATTTCTTTCATTCATTTGCTTTATCCTGATTTTTATTTTATTACTATAGAATCGGTCAATTTCATGAGCGCCAAACCCGGGTCATATTAACGGAATTCACCATTTACGACGTATAAGCTTCTAACAGCAAATCATGAATCTTCCTTCAACTGCATAACTTACCCGTGTGGGCAATCCAGCGGTGGGTTTCCTTCCTCGTCGATCGTGGTCGAGCAAATTTCTCCCAACATCTCTTGATTGTTATGACTTTCAATCAAATCTTCGCCAGTTTGAATTTCGTAATCAACACTGTTTAAAAAAACGATTTATTGTAGCAAAACAAGTATTGGTAACTGTGGGGTAAGATAGGATACCGTTAACACCTAAGTCCTAAATCCTATATTGGCTAGTTGTGTTTTTAAACAATAGCAATACTCTTTTGGAGTTGCGAGTTAACGGTTATATAATTTTGTAAACATTCTATTTCACTACCAAATGCGACGGATAAGGAAAATAAAACATGTCTAATCTCACCCACCGTACTATAAAGTACTAAAGCTTACTCACTCCTCCAAATTAATGACAGAATTATCCATTTCTCTTGTGTGTACAGTCATCCAATCAATCAAAGGCGGACTGCGGTCAAAAGAAACGGTACAAGAATATATACAACCGTTGAAGCAACATCTTGTCTCAGCACCCTAAAACGTATGCAGATTCGTATAGAGCAGTAAATTAATCTGATTTCAATGGTATAGAGAAACATGGGATTACATCTTGACTGAATCACACAATGTTGCTAAATTTATGGTACTCTGGGGTAAGATGGTACACTTTTAAGACATGTCATCCAAACAACTTCGCGTTTTAAACAATTACCAACGTTCTAGGGGAGTCGTAAGGATACGGTGTTATAATTCTTTGAATGTCCTTCCAAATTCTTTGAATGTAATTCCAAATAGGACGAGAAAATACAATTAGCGGTGTCCCATCTTCCCCACCCTACTATATATACAAACTATTTGAGGATTAAATTTAGCCTGCAGTTTATACCTCACATTCATTATGGAACGAACACGGCAAAGCAGCACACGCATCGTTGGGTATACGACCCGGCAACGGAGGTTGACATTCCGTTGCAACTGCAGATCTAACAGTGTGCTGCGGAATTTTCATACGCCGGTGGTGCCTGTACCTTAGCGATGGTTCTAATCTGTCCTATACAAAAATATATGTTGAGAAAAATATTATTGACACTACAATAAGACTTACATTTTGTAGTTGTGGTAGCGGCAAGGAAAATACCAGAGAAGCAGTGCTAGAATAAAACAGAGTCAGAAATATAACGCTCATCAAGCTTTTTGATTGACACTTTTTTCTGTTCCTTTAAAAGTTTCCTATTCTTTTTACTGTACACGCATACATTCTATTCTACAACTGTTAAAAGCCTGCATTAAATTTCCAACTATATAAATATATTTATTCAAACAGAAAAATGACAACTTCCCTTCAGTACACCCGAGAACCGGGAGTGTAAACCTCGGCTCGTCAGTTATTTTCGACACGCGTATTATGTGGTGACCACAAATACCAATACCGGCTCGAAATTTCACGTTACACTGCCTCCAGCCAAAGTGGGTCAGCCAAAATGCAGACTGCCCCGTATAAGGCAATAATTCGAAGGGATTATGTAGCTATACCGATCACAACGTTCGATCTTGTTCGAGACGAGATTTTACAGTTTTATCAGTGATTCTATTTTCGATATTTCGTTGCCGATTTCCATACAAGGTAATACATATTTAAAATCTCGACCACCAAGTACGAACAAAAACGCATGACGTACCGTGTTGCTAATCTGTCTCAGCGCAATTCTATAGGCAGCATATATTGTTAAATATGCGTTTTAATTTAAGAGATTTTCATATAGGTTTATTTTGACATTTTTGCAATATGTATTATGTGGTGCAAATATAAGAGATACATGAAAGTCGGGTTACTCATACGTATTTAGGCAATCTTGTAAAATGGAATTGATACGTGTAATCTGGAACACGACCTGTGATCATATAGCTATCAAAGCGGCATGTAATACGCTTCGGTAGGTACAGAGATAAGAGGGCGCGCTGGCGCTCTGTTGCCTCAGCAACCGAACTCACTCTTTGATACGTTGAGTGTGCTTTAGCGTGGCTGTGGCTACCTTCGTAATTAAATTACACAGAAAAGCTCTCAGATACCTTTAACCGCAGAGTTTGACGAAGCCTTTGTTACAAAAGGCTATGTAATACTCTGTGTCATTTTAAGATGCGTGTGAATAATGTACTCAACTTTTATCGTATGTAGTTCAAGCTCGTGTATTTGTCTAGGTACGGGGCTAATATGTAGTCAATTTTAGCTAACTGAGTTAAAGCATATTGAATTGAAATGTTATGACCGAGGCAGCGTTATTTTATTTTATGGTTATAAGTGGCAGGTTAATATAAAATACAACGTGTGTTGAGAGACATAGACCGAGTGTTGAATATTGTTAACTAAACAAACATTTCATGAAAGCGAGCCTCGTATTACAGCTCGATAACCCCAAGCTTAGCTTTGTAAGGTATACGAACCTCTATTGTTGTGTGCACTTCCATGAATCGTGGTTTTGATAGGAACGGCTTTGTCAGCAATATAATATTCTTAGTTTATAAAACTGTTTTACCTTCATTTTTGATATCTTATTTGAGACAAGTTTATCGTATTAAATTCGTAAAAACAAACCGCCTTAAAATTATACATGGAGGTTGAGCAACCAAATGCTGCGGCTGCTGCCGAGAAGCGTGTCTTGTTGACTGAGACGGCTGAAACGAAAGAAAAAGAAGGTGAAACTCCCCGCAGAACCCCTACTACACCTGGCTCCAATGAAGGGGGTGTAGATTCCGAAACTGCCCCGCATTACGAAGATCCCTACGACCGAGCTGTTGTCTATATGGAGAAACATCACGTTCTCCACCTTTTTCGGGTAAGTTGTTGTGATTTGCGCTGCATCATTGTTTTTAAGCCAAGCATACATGTATGTCTTTTATTTTACAGGAAATCACTGAACACATGGTGTACACGAGACCAGAAGATCCGCTCAAGTTTATGCTGAATGAAGTACAAAACTTAATAAACGAACGAGACAGGAAGATCGCGGATATGGTGAAGGCCGCCTCGCCATCCAGTTAAAAACACAATCAAAGTGGTTAAACTAAACCAAAACTGAACGACATGACATGTCCAGTTAGAACAAACAATTTCGTTACTGTTACTTGCTTTTACATTTTCCCAATTAGTGTGTGTTATTGCCACTGTTGTGCTATAGTTCCACTGTGTTCAAGTCGTTGAAATCACTAGTTTATCTGTCGTACCTGCCCTAACCTCCGTACTATTAAAAATACACAAAAAAATATGGAAATATTTATTTAAGGCAACACCAACAACAAAGTTGGTAAAATAATAAATCTAGATTAGGTGTTTAATGTCTATTACCACAGTACGACTGTACATATAATAGCACTAATCACATCAAACGTTTATTAATCCCCCTATAAATATGAACAAAATAATTAATACGCTAGGTGGCGCCGCGAACAACGTTGTTTTGAAAGTTGTTAGGGTACCAACGCCATTAGTTGAAACAAATTTTGTTCTTCGGAAACCAAGTTTTTTTGGGCCAAAGTAGAGTCAAATAAACAGTTTATTGCTGCTGTAATCTTTAATTGTTAGTTTTACTTGAAATTGATGTTATTTTAGTCGCATTCGTCATTAAGTTGGATGTCGATTCAAGACAGTTTAGAAGCCAATCAGGTAAGGCGTTTTCATTTCGAAATTCAGTGTGATCTATTACAAATATAACTATGCTATTGTATAAATGAATTTTTCTGCTATCTTTTATTTTTGTTGGATATATTCACCCACAGATTTCTAACCCAAAAGCTTTTTTGAGTGATAACTCTAAAAGTCTGAACTATGGTTTCAACACTTGTCTCTAAAACATTGTTTTAAGTTAAAAAATTGTTTCAGGATACATTCCGTGTGGGTTTTCCTCAACCACAATCTGTTGAAAATGAGAATGAATTTGTGACAAACAGCGGACGTCGCATAAAGCATTCAGAATTCATTCATAATAATAAAACTTATGATGCACCATCACGTGAACAAGGGAACTCACGTGTATCATCGAAACATGGTTTGTGAATATATTCCTATGTCTATGATACAATACTATAATTATAGTAATCTGTCCTACTATATTATTAAACTAAAACATATCACCTTTTACTAAAATAACCAAACAAAAACACCATTTAATTTATTTATAAGCTTGATTAGAAACACAGAGTTAATATATATTACCCATACTATACACCACCTACATAGACTTAATATTTTCTTTAAAAGATTTAATAGTTTTATTAAAAATGTTTAAAAATAATGTTCCGAAAAATTTGTTTAAAAAAAAAGTTTAAAAATTTTTACTTAGAAACTGGATCTCACCCTACACCTATAAACAAAGGAATTGTTGACTACGGAATGTCCGACAGTCTACAAGCCCAACTTCATCTTAGTCTCGATAGACTGAGTGAAAACTTTTATGACCCAGATGATCTAAACAGACTACAGGTAAACTTAAAATGGCAACTTTTCAAAGATACCAAGCAAAGGCATTTGTATATACAACTACATCGTAACAGTGTAGTTACAATGGAATATTATTGCTTAACAATGGAACATAATATAAACTTTAACTAACCAAATAGAAATAAAGTCTTGGGATAAATGTAAAACAATATTTACTTATCTCATTTTTATTTATCCAATGAGGTTTATTCATCTTTTCAGAACAAACAAGTGGCCAAACCAACCAAGTCATATCCACCAATTCCTCTTCATAAACAACCAGCTGCTACTAAACCTGAAAAAGAAGATACTTTGGATGTTCAAACCAAACCTTGTAAGCTTAACAGTTAAACTAAATATGCATATTATCAGTACCTAAAAATATCTACTATTTTACATTAGATGACTGCGTTTATACTTTAATTTTTAAACAATTAAATGATTTAACAGATAAAGTACAAGATCAAGTAAATTCTGATGGAAGCCAAAACAAATTCCAAAACGTGAGAGACTCCCTCTCACCTGAACTGGATGATGATGATGATGACATACACACAGTGGTGGTTGATGATTCACTTGATGTTAACCAACATGATGTGGAATTAAATGAGAAGATTGCCCAACAACAAAGAGAAAATGACACTGAAAGGTAATTCTATATGGTGTATCGTGTATTCATAATCTTTTAACGGCTCATTTGGTATGAAAAACCCTAGTGTATTTTCGAAGCTTCATGTTGTGTCTGGAAGCAGAAGTAACCGAATATTAATGGTGTATGTTGATTCATGGTGCAAATACTAAAACAGGGTAGCCTTTGATTAACTTAAAATACAACTAGGGTTTAAATAAGATCAAATTTTTTTTTTTCATTGATTCTCAAAAGCAACATTTGTATACTGTATACTCCATACTAATTCATTCGTGCCAGACTTTTACATACAGGGAAGGCAGTGATAGTTAGACACACATTCCTACTAAACAAATCCAATCCAACCTATTGATTGTAATGTTTAATGATTAATGAAGTGCAGAAGTTCTGTGGTACTCTGCCCAGGTTTAGCACCGATTGAATACCTCTACACACACAAAGACACAATGTAATAGATTTGATTGCTAACTTTTTTTACAATACATACCTAGAGAAAATATGAAAGAAGTTCAGTTTGATCCATATGCTGAGCTAAGATACAACCCAGCGTGGAGAAATACTGGTGAAGCAACCATTGCTGGTAACCAACACCCTGTATCTGATCATAGGGAGATAGGTGTGCAGAAATATTCCCCTATTGATTTCGGAAATGCAATAAAGTGAGTGTACTTGTGGAAATATATGCTTCAATATGTTTATTGTGTTTTTGAAAGTATGCCATGTAAATTGTAAAATACATATTTTTGTGTTTGTCGTATGTTTATTATATGATTCTGTGTTTTTATTGTGTCAAAAGTAAAACATGAAAGCTAAATGTGGTAACACTGCCCATTGGTTGGGAAACACTAATAGAACGTGTTGTTGGAAAACATTTGTATAATACTTGGTTGGGAAACACTGATGTGGTTGGGAAACACTAGTGTAATATACTGTTTATCCCAGGCCTCCAAGTCCAATTGAAGCAAGTGAACACACAAGAAATGAGACACCCCAACAACAGGGAGGTGCGATTACAATCCACAATAACATGCTTTCCCCTACCAGGTGTGTGAAATACTTTATTGTTACTAAAAACCAAAAACTTAGTTCATTAAAATAAATGTGCACACCAAGCCTTTATGTGGTGGCCTAAAATAACGAGAATAATTGAAGAGATCATATTCTATTGTCTAAACCAGCAGTCTTTGAGTTAAAATCTCAACAAGTTGTTTTATCCTATTCAGTTTTAGCTTAGCATGAGCCAATGTATCCAGTTATAGGTTTTGGTATTTCAGGATATTTGACAATAAAGTTTATTTCATATATGTATATATATATTAAATAAGCAATTGGCAGTTATTATAAAATTTTGGACATTATTGTAATATGTTTGCGTTTGCATATCATACCTACCTAAAGTGCAGCATAATATTAAAACCATCTTATCATATTGTTTATTTTAGAGATTCCTTTGTTCGTTTAAGTTCAAATCCTGATCGACTGGTTGAAGTTAACACTGAATATGAAGAAGAGTTTCGTCGCATGTTACAACTCGAAGCCAGGCAACGAGAGTTAGGTAAACTATTGTGTTTTAAGGTTAAACAAACATAAGTTTATTCTATATAGCAGCCACATTTTAATACATAAATTTCAATACAATTATTTAAAAACAGACATTGACGCATAAAAACTTTTCTTTTTATAAATGCAACTTATAACTCTTGCGCCCTAACAATCGTTTTAACACGTTCACACATGTGTTATATTTTACAAACCTTGCTCCTGCTTATAAGCCACCACCTAGATTAGTAACTTTGTGCATAAATATGCACAGTGATTAAATTTGCCAAGTAAAACATAATCTTTTACAGAATCAGCAACAACTTACCAACCAAGTGAAAATACAGATTATTTATCACAATACCAAGTTAACAATCCACAAGAAGACAACCAATTTCAACATCATCAGTAAATGCTTGCTTATTTTATTTCCTGTTGTCATACAATTTCATTGTCTGTTTTGTAGTGTGTTTTTGTCATTTGAAATTTAGGTTTTAAATTTAAAACCATGCAGTAATACTTAGTAAAACAATTTACATACAAAAATGGTAACAAAACTAAATTTATTTTCCAAAGAAATACTCACGAATTAGATTCAAATCATTACAATCACCAAGCTGCAAGTCAAGTTAGTTCAGCTTCTGCAAGACAGAAAACAAGCAAAGAAAATATTCAAGGTAATAAACTGTAGTAATACATACATACTTTTTATTTATCTCTTTGAAAATAATAGCGAAGGTCATGGTATTTGAAGAACGTAGAGAAGGGTGTTATGAGCAAAAATAACAGTTGTCAAAACATGTTATGAATAAAAAGTGTGGGAAGGAGTGTCAATTAAAAAGTGTGCTTGTAGTATCTAATGTGGCCTCATATGCCTAACAAGCTTCAGCCAAGTTAAATAACTTTGCAAATGTTTATGCTCAATTAAAGTCATAACATTTTACAGTTAATCAAAAACGAAATCGAACTTCTAACTTGCAAGAAAAAGTCACAAAGCTAGTTACTAAAGATCAACCATTGGTACCCAACCCACCAGCCCATCCAAAGAAAAATCGAGACTATGTTGAATTAAATAAACTAAGGTTGGTATGTGATGGAACTTTGAATGTAATTTGCTTGGCCCGAAAAGGACAGTAGTTGTAACATGGGTGTTTATACACTTCATGCCAGTTTACGAGTTACCATGTATGTTACTTTGTGTGTATATTCAATTAAATGTTTCCACAGGTTGGGAAGGAAAAGCAATTCAGCTTCTTACCTTGAAATGTATTCGAAACGAAATAAGCAAAAGTATGAAGACACCACCGAACAAGATGATGTTGGAAGCAAAGACACAGACCGAGTTACACAACAGGTAACAGCGTAGGCTACTTTAACCAACAATTTTTTAATAAACTAAACATAAGTTTTATTTATCTCTTGAATTAAAATAAGATCATATAATTAACTTAGCAGATAAATAAGAAATATTAGCAAAACTACAGTTGCAATACCACGTTAAGAATAAACTAAATGAAAAAGTAATGGTATATATGATTACAATTACAACAGATTACTATAAAAATGTGTGCATAAAACCTGCTTTACAATTGTTATTTTTACAGAGAACTCCAGAAATAAGTCCTCATGAAAGCAACTTAACATTAGAAGATAGCTGGACATTTAAGGTTAGAAATTCAATAACAGATAATGCTCTAAGCGGGTAAAAACATCATTTGATTTTTTAAAACAGGCTGAAAGACTAAAGGCAGCAAAAGAAGGCAGGCCCATCCCAACTAAACCATATAAATCTCCCTCCTTACAAGAGGTTGGCAACTTTATGCAACGACCAAACTTTTCCCCAAGTGATGTGGCAGTACATAAGGGTGAGTATTAATGCATGTTGAACAAATAGGATTAAAGTGGCGCCATCACAAAATGGTTAAGGCAACAGTCCCTAACCTAGAGGTTATAATTTCATGGCTTGTTGCTGCTGCCAATGTGGCATATGCGTGTTTGGGCAAGATATTTAACGAAAATTTCTCCAACCCAGTGGTCTGTTACAGAACACCAAACGACTATCATTGCCCTAAAACAAGTTGCATCCATTCATTTATTCTCATACATATTCTCTATTTTCATCAGGATATCAAAGGATTTCCCATGACGAAGACTCTCAGCTTGATCCAAACAGAATAAATCGCAGAAACCCCTCAAAGCACAGTTCCTATGATGGGGCAAGTGACTTTAGTGGCCACCCTGCATTCTCATACAACCCCCAACCTAACGACGCAGCAAGATACCAACATATATCTCCAGTAAGAGACAAATATCAAGTCCATGGCAGTGGATCATGGCAAGGACATATGGGGTATAGCACAGATGGAATGACAAGCCAATACAACTATAATCAACCTGAGTTTAATGATAGCAATTCTTACTACAGGGTTCAGCAGGAAGATTTTAATTCTTCTGGACAGTCTCCACTGTTACAGGTATTTATCATAATATATTTAAACATTAATGTAGTGACACAAACCTATATAATCTAATAGTTATTTAGGGTTCAATCAAAGCTTTTGTAACTTAACCAAAGCTGCACAAATGGCTTTAAAATGTACAAATATGCAATAAATTAAGGTGCTTGGTAAGATATTAAAACTGAATAAAATCTTGAGCAGTTTTGTCTGCCATTCGGCAAAATACAGACTGTTACACAAAAAATGGCTTCAATGCACTTCGGTTTTGCTTAATGAAACTGATATATTTCTCCATCTACACCAGGCGTACCACCAAAGGTTCAACCGCCTTCAACCCATCTCGCCCCGTTACCATGACAACAAAGTTCTTCCACCAAGCCATGGAATCCCTATGAGTCCAACCAAGGTAAACGGGGACTTCCAGTTCATGAAAAGTCCTCCAGACTCCTCTCTGTATCAAGAGGATGGTTCAAACTCCTCGGAAGCAAGGAGCAATGGAAGAATGAAGAAAAGGGTCAATTTTGACCCAAGCATTTATTCACCTTCTACTCCAAGATCTGGGATCCCAATTTCTCAACACAGGTTTTCTAAATAAGAAACACATAAACTAAATAACAGTATTTACAGAGCATTTTTGTTTTCAGTGTTTCCAACATATTTTGAAGGTTACAATAAACGCAATTTATACAAAGTGTTTCCAACAGGTTTTCCAAATACCCGGTCCCCCTACCTCCCACCCCCCCTTCACATAGACATGGTATGGTTAGAAGATCTGTTTCTCTATCGCCTTCAAATGGTTCTAGATACATAGACAACTATACAACAGGTGTGTATTAGTTTTTCCCATCTTTGTTAACTGGTTAACGTGCCTGCCTATAACCCAAAAGTAATGGGTTCAAGGCTTGTCTTGCTACCATTGTGGACGTATGTTTCTTTGGACAACCCATTAGTGACCACTAGGTTGGAGCAATTGCCCTTAGGTGTCTTGCCCAAGGACACATCGCCCTAAACGGTAGCAGCAACAAGCCTTGAACCAATACCCTCTGGTTTAAAGGCAGGCACGCTAACCACTTCGCCATTGCGCCAATACCATAACATATTTTTTTCTACAGATCCGCAAAATGAATACCACAATGTTCCAGTGTTGCCACCAATAGCAAACACATCAAACCACAGCAGTGTTGCCATTGAACAATCACCAAGACTTGATCCTAGTGATGCCGCAAGTGGTAGTTACCTCAAACAACATGAAAAACAAAAGAAAGCAACTTCCTATAAGGTGTGTGTTTAAAAGATATTGTGGAGCTATTTTGTATTGTATTTCTTATACCAACACTACTTTGGCTGCTTAATCTAATTTGGTTTCTATTTTTTTCATTGTTTTAATTGATTAGAGATAATTTTTTTTATCTGCAAAAATTAAAGTAAATATTTATTTTTGTCAATTTAATTAATTTGATCTTCCCTACTGTATTTAACGAGATAAATAATAGTAATGTTATCCCGTATTCCTACAGAAATACACCTTAAATGATTACAAGAGCCTTAAACGTGATATAAATCTTGGTGGACTTGGTCCTGATCTATTATCGGCAAAAATCAAGGTAATTGGGTGCAAGAAACACAGGTTTTGTGGTCACCTTCAATACAAACATGTCGGCCTATATAACAAATTTCGTCCTAAACGTTTTGGTTTAAAAACTAAAACCATCTAGAGTGATGTCAGAAATTAAAACGTAATTGCTTCAAAATACTTTAGAAAAACTAATTAGTTTAGAAAACATATACTGGTAGTTTTTTTGTGGGGTAACGGGTTAATCCTGGCCTAAATCCCAGGACCTTTTGCGTGCCAGGCTGTGGGGCTTTACTCACATAAAATAGAATATACCAGTTTTATGCAACGAGCTTTTACAGATGGACAAAGTTCAACGTGGTAAGAAATACGCTGAGTTTATTCGTCAACAACACAAGACAAATGTCACACCTTCCAAACAAGATATGGAATCACCACAGGAACAAAGGTTCACGATGACTAATGAGAGTGAGAAGAAACGAAACGAGATGAGAGAGAAACGTGAACGGGTAAGTGGTGTGGTTAGGAGTCTGTGTTTGCATCAATCAATGATCTTTTTTATCTTCTTGTTGCACACGGGTGTTCTGTTTCATACACCTTGTGCCCGCTCACCAGTTATCATGTGAACCCATTTGGTGGTCCCATCAGTTGCGTGAAGGTTCTATAAAAGTAATAACTTTTATTTGTCTTTAATAACTCCATTAAAATATAATAAAAGTTTAGATTCCCCCCAAAAAACTTTAGGTACACCAAAAAAAACCTACAATTTAGAAGATCATTTTTTTAAACGTTCATTTTCCAACCAACAGGCGATCAACTATGCCCGTCAAGTACCTCGTCCTAAACTCCCTGCCGAGCAGAAGGATTTTAACGACAGTAACACTCCTAGATCGTTACCTGTAGGTGGAAAATCAACCCGACCAACATTAACACATAACGAAGGCAGGGCATATGAAGATGAGGTGTCTGCTGTCGACTGGGAGTTATTACGATCGTTGCGTGAGAGACATGAACGGGAAAAGGCAATGGTGGCGGGTATATCTCCCAATAAAGTTAATTAACTAGCCTATAAAAATGGCATTTTAAATTTTAAAAGAAAGATGATTTTGGGGAAAAAAGTTTGTTTTTTTTAAAAGGGCGAATTTTTAAAGCAATGTTCCAGTTGTGTTGTCGCAAGCAACAGTGTGATGCGCAATGTTAACAGGCAAGTATTCTGCCTTTTTCACATAGCATGTAGGTGCTTGAATGTGTAGTTTGGTTTGTACATATTTAAGCACTATGACTCTGTGATCAACTGGATTTTTAGTTAATATATGATGGAACGTACTATTGCAATACCATGTCCCATAGTATACATTCATATCACTGTTAACTGGCTGTACTGTGGGGGGTTACATTCGATATTCTATTAATTATATACTGTACTCAGTTCCACATAGACGATTGTGGCTGTTTTGTTCTGTGGTTATTTTCCTTTCTTTTAACTTTTTCGCAAATGGTGCTGTACTTTATTCGTTTGTCAACATTTTTTCTGTTTCGTTAAGCGTCCGTTATTCATTATATAGAGAATACGCATAGAGAAAATATCGTTGCAAATTTCGCCCCATCGCTGTGGAAAGCTGGTTACAATCATATAGTACCACGCGGTAGGATGGGAATCTATTAGAACATTTTTTCCATATTTCCGAATTCTGTTTTAAACTATTAACAACGCTCTTTTAGAGTCGTGAGGATAGAGTTTTATAATTCTTTAATTTTCTACAAAGTTTACTACAAAGAAAGCATATACCATCTTACCCCAACCTACTATACGTAATGCTTGCGTCGTTAACATGGTGGTTACAGCGCGTGTCTCGTTGGCAAAGGACAATACTGGGTTATAATCTAAATTCTGGATGCTGTTAAACGATTTTTTTTAGTTTAAATAATAAAATTTTTTGGGACATGATGAACTAACCGCTAGCATTAAAATTCCTATTGAGACGATAAAAGACCCTAAAACAGGTTTTAATAGGAATTTACAATAATAATAATAATATTTGACAGATGTTTCTTCCAACCAAGAGGTAACACAGTTTTAATAAGTGGGGTAAGATGGGACACTTTTAGCATATAATATCCTAATCGTGTTTTAAACAATTACCAACGGTGTCATGGGGACACGGTTTTATATAATTCTTTGAAAGTTTTTTGTTTACTACCTAATGGGTCAAGAAAATAGAATGAAAAAGTGTCCCATCTTCCCCACCCTCACTATACATAATCTAATGATTGAAAGTTTTCATGGCAAGGTACTTCATATTCCAAGTAAAGTTGACCCTCGCGATACTTTAAATACTATATATCTATATGCTGCTTTTTTCGCTATATGGTTGGTCGTCTACGATTCCCACAAACGTCGACCAAGTAGCTTAAACAACGCTTCGTTATGTGTCTTGTAAAAGTCTTTAAGATGCTGAAGGGTTTCTTCTGGGAATGGATTGCTGGTAGAAGTTTTGGAACGCGTCCTCTGCTTGTTACTTGGTAGGCAATTTAATCTCCCGTTGTTATTCCACTCTTTGTAGCAAAAGAAACCAGTTTTTGAATCCCTTACATAATCCTCGCGAAAGAGGACTTTAGGAATATCGATAAAGTCTTGTACTCTCTCCATTACACCACCAGGGTCGTTAAAAAGCTCGCTACCATCCACAACCATCATATCACTGTCGTTGTAATATTTCAGCCACCGTTTCAGATGCAGAGCGTAAAATCCGGTTGTAAGTAAAGTCGACATGTAATCGCTACTGTGATGTTGCAACACACGCAGTGTATCTCCTGGAGCTCTTGTTTCGTTGTATGGAACAAACGAAGAGGTAACTTTTGGTAGGTATTTCTTGAGGTAATCGTGTATGGTTTGAAATTGGTGAATCCCGGACCAGTGATGAGATATGTTGTACCACGCCCACTAAAATGTAAACAATGACAAATGGTTATAGAAAACGGAAAATGTCATTCGATTCTGCGTGACACGCATGGCGTGTAATTGGCTTTTTTACACGTTAGTTTCTTAAAACTATCAATGTTAAATTACTATGATAATGCATATTAAATATAAGAAGTTCCCACTTCTGTAAATAAATGCCTTTGGAATGTTACTGCAAGTGCTGCTGTAACAGCAAATAATTGTATTTTTACCTCGTGAACGAAATCAGAGTAGACTCTTTTTGCAGGCTCGCACAGAATTAAAACTATCTTTGCTTGTGGTACATTAGCTTTAATCATCTTTGGTATACCATATGGAGGGAAACTAAAGTAGGCCGGTGTCTTCTCCATCACCGCAGTATTTGGACTAACTTCCGGCATCATAGATCTGCGTGGTAAACATGCAAAAAATGTAACGGTAAAGCTGCTCAAAAACCCCGAGGCGCATATACAATTAAACACAACACAACCACGATTGAATCTTAAACACAGACACGTATGTGCATTTACTTATGAGGTAAATAACTGGTTTACTTGAACGATGCAAATGACCATACCAATTGAATTGAAAAACATCTCACGTTTTTTTCAAACGTTTAAACTTACTATATCTATGTATATGGTAAGGTGGGGTAAGACAGGACACTTTTAGCACATAATATCCAAACAACGGAGTCGTGAGAATGTTGTTTTATAATTCTTTGAATGTCCTTTGTTACTACCAAATGGGACGAGAAGTTAAAAGAAAAGGGTGTCCCATGTTTCTTCACCCCTCCCCTATACTGTAAGTGTTATTTGTACTTACAAGTATTCTGATATGGGTGCGGTGCTCCTTTCGTCAAAAAAATGCGCCTCGATTTTTTTAATTACTTTAATAAGAGGGTGAGGTTCTAGGAAATGAAGAAAAGCATGAGTTCCGCATTTTTCGACCCCAATACCGATCAACCGAGGAAGTTGCTTTCGTTTTACCTTCGGGAAAGTATACTGCGTGTTAATTTGTGCTTTAGTCTGTACTGTTGTGGGGTAAGACGGGATATACTGTTAACACCTAAACTCCTGATCGTGTTTCGAACAATTAACAACTTTATTTTGGAGTTGCGAGGCGGCGTACCCCACCCTAAAGGTGGCTGTACACAGTATCCGGCGTGCGAATTCGCTTGCGAAGTCGTATGCAACCCATTACCGAGTCCCACATGCGGCAGCGAAACCCGGACAAAACAGACAAAAAGGACGAATTCCGGATACTGTGTACAGCTACCTTAATACATTGAGTAAACAAAACTTTTTCCAGGATTTGAAGTTGCATTTTACTTATGGTACTGCCAGGTATAAGATGGATGCCGTCAGCACATATTCTCCCATATTTCCTAATCCTGTTGCAACAATTAACATCTCGTATGGAGTCGTAAGAATACGGTCATATAATTCTGTGAATATGCCGTGTTTAATACCAAACAGGAAGATACAATAGAATGAAAATATAAACTACCCTTCTACACACCCAAAACAAAAATCTAAAGTACAGACGACCTACGTACAGTTGTATTCTGTGATGCTATTAGCTCATTCCACGTCTGTTCCCGTTCACGCATTTTCTCAGCATGTTCATTATTCGCTATTTCTTCCGGACTTAATTGCAGGTGTTCAATCATTGGTTCTTGCACCGGCCCTTCTACTGAAACTATGGGACCAGCTTCTTTTTTGTGGCTGCTTAATGCAAATATCTCATCTCCTTTGTCCCTAATGGTTTCACTGGTATTCACTCGGTATGTATTAGAAAGATATTGGACAGAAATGGCTTGGTGCTGCTTCATAACTGCTGCAATAAAACGACAAATTAAATTTTGTTTCCATACTTGTAAAACATTTGACTAATCTCAACATAACTGAATACTTTACACATGTAGTCTAGTTTTAGTGAAAACAGGCGAAATTCGGCATTTAGGACAACGGCAATCTCAGCATATATATAGTAGAGTGGGGGAAGATACCACACTTTTAGCACATAATATCCAATATTCCAATTGTCTTTCAAACCATAAAACAACGGTCTACGGGAGTCGTGAGGATACCGTTGTATAATTTTTGAATGCTCTTTGTTTACTACTAAGTGGGACGAGAAAATAGAATCAAAAGGTGTCCCATTTTTCCCCACCCGCTACACATACATACCTTGCAATTTTCCTATGTTATGAATATCATCACAGCTTTTCGCGAAGTTATAAACGGTAAAGAACCCACCTACTGCCAGAACAAGGATTCCAATAAACAATTTGATTGATTTCATGATAAATGGTATGAAAACCTGATATTAAAAGAATGAAAGTTAAGGTGGCTTTATTATGTACAAATAAACTTATTTTAGAAAATAAATCTCTGTACCGTACTATAGGTATACGAATGTAGTTGTTAAATTCGCACTGCCTAATTATTTAACTAAGCATAATGTATAGCCTACATGACTCAAGACAACAGTATTCGACTGGCTAATGTACTACAGCAGACTGACAGTTCGTGTTCTGGCCCAGTTGTGTGGATAGAAATGGTAAATTCGATGACGACAATATGCCCTCTGGCAGAGATAAGTTATTCAACACCGAAGCGCAAAGTTTAATAGCATGCTGCGAAAGTGGTAAGCGTTTTCCTGTTTGGGTGTTCAATAGTAGCGTTTATAATTGGCCACTATAATGGCGTAACTAAATTAATTCATTCGGGACATTTAAATCGTACTGGGCACTTTAACTGTACTTAACAGTCACTGTCCGAAGTGTAATAAATTATACATGTAGTAAAACTAACTAATTACTTCTTTATGAAGCAACAGGCGTTGAAGAGTTACGCCAAATTGCTTCTGGACAGTATTTAAATTAGTTGATTGGCATGTACTGTAAAAACGTAACGTTGGTTGAACGGCGACTGAAATATTACATAACCTATACCGATGATTTATTTTAACATAGAGGGAGTAAAACACAAACTGTATGACCAATGCTGCGTTCTTGTTGCTTGGTGCTAGTAGAATCTACTTAAATTTTAAACTCAGTCTGGTTTATATTTTTTAGTTAGGCATGACCACCCCGCACGAAATAGTTACTGTACGTGTTTGCTGAACTAGCGCTTTTGAGCACGTTACATTGTAACTGATTGCACAAAACAACAGCCAGAGCCTAAACACACCCAAATGAACATCGCTTTAATAGATAGTGTGTTTTTCTAAACCCAACAACACTTTATGTTTAATATTCAGTAATTGGGTTTTAAAAAACTCACCCGAAGTTGTTGTTTTTTTTTTGAAAGTTTATCCAATTGTGTGTATTGGTTCTTTGGTTCGTGTGGCTGTTGTTGAGTTACAAAGAAGCTTATACCAACATAAGCACTTTCACTTTGCCGATTATCAATTATCACAATTTATGCTTTATTAAAACAGAAATATTATTCTGGTTTCACCAAAACTTACCATTTTAAACCACAAGCACTGCTACAAGTTAAGTTTAAGCCGAATAATTCGTAAAAACATTTGATATCTCTCATCCAATAAATGTGGTTTCTTTCGCAAAACATACCAACAGTAACTGTACCCAAAGTGTGGCATACCGCATACACGATGCTTAAAACAATAAATACAAGATTTCACTGTTAAGAATATACGCCCAGGTTAAAACACACAGAAATTCTCAGTAAAAAGTATAGTTAACAAGCATTGTGTTGGCTAGCATTAGGCATGGTGCTTCTGCTTTACACAACAGTGGCTTCTTTTCGAAAAATCTTGAAACACAGAGCCGTAATACACAGAGCAAAAAGGCAAACAAAAATAGGAATGTAATATAAAGTAACACATATCATAGAGAAAAAAAAGAAATAACTATTTAAAATTTAAAGTTGTCATTTAATTTGAAACAAGTATAACATTTTTGTGTGGAAGTGTGGAAAAGGCAATGTATTCGTAACATTAAGGAATAAAATCTCAATTAAATTGTAAAAACATGCAACTAAAATCTTTAACACTGCAGTATAGTTTGTGGAAAAGAACTTATACTATAACCATAAAAATATTGCCAACTTTAAAAACCAGTTTTAACATCAATTGTAACTTAAACTAATCATTTAATAAAAGAGAAAACATAATAGTAAAAGACATGCTTTAAACGGTATGAAAGATAGATTAAAACAACTAATAAAAGTAATGACGCACAGTACAATATAACACAGTTAAAGCTTCGTTTATGCTACAATATTCACACAAGCTTGTGTAGTTCACGATAGGAACAAAGTCTTCTCGCATAGCAAGTCTTAAAAATCTCATAATTGACAGTAAACCTAACCTACTGTTGGTATTAAAGCAATGCTTGTGCTGCCTCCCCACTTTCAGCATGATGACTTTGTTTTTCCCTTCTACAACAATGGGGCTGCAAACTCTGCACGGTGTATATGAGTAAACCAAGCACAAGGAATATACCGACAATAACACCTGTGTACATAGGATTTGCTTATTCGTGTAATGAAGTAATTTATTTATTCAGGTTTAACAAACTAAAACCGTGATATCTACAAACAAATATTAAAGGAAAATATATCACTGAATAAAGTTAAGGCTATACTAAAGCACGCCTATAGTAGCAATTAAAATTGTGACTACGAACAATACGACACAACAAAGGGATTATTTGACGTGTGCTGCAGGAAGTAAAATAATAGTGAGGCAAGACAAGGTAGTGAGTGAAACACTACCACATTACTACTTTGCTTTTATTAAATTTTAAATGTCTAAAATACATTTTTCACATTACTTACCAATAAGAATAGGGTCAATAACGACTTTAGATTCTACTCTAAGCAAATGCTCAACTGCTGTGAATGATCCGTTATTAGATGCAGGAGTAATCTGGTAAAAAAAGAAAAATTGGCTTAATTTAAATAAAGGCAAACCTTCCTTTTTTTAAAAATCTATTTGCATACCAGCGGTTTCCAAACTTTTTTAAAAATTTTGCCTGATGGACCCTTTGCAAACAGTTCCCTGTGGGCCCCATTTTGGGAACCGAACCGCTTTATAAGCTCGACAAAACCAACTGTAATTTAAACTATATAATATATAGATATCATTATAATGATAACTAATAGTAGACCTATACCATGCTCACTCACTCCTAAAATGTGGCAGATAAGCCCATACACATCAACACTGTCAAATGGTTCCGAAACGTAATTTTGTCGGAACGCAGGTCCATGTGCGATAAAGAATGGGTGCATGTCTTGTAAAGAATTGTTGTAACCATGTGTGCCCTCTGAAATGGAACACAGATATTTATTGATATGTTATCATAACTTCATAAGAATCATAAGACATAAGAGATACATAAAATATAAGTTTAACATACTTTACTGCCCCTAGCCAAAACCATAGGCTTTAACTTATTAAAATGCATGGGAGGCATGGACAGTTAGACGCACATTTCTTTGAAACAAATTTGATTCCAATGATAAAAGTACTGCAAAAACTGAGGGTAAGCCTGCTCTCCCATACCACCCCAGGTTTGGCGCCTATGGCCTCAAACAAGAAGTGGGTTACCAGTCAGCAGTCACATATTCATAACATACTCATTGGTAAAGGATCATTTGGGTAATTCACAAGAAACCATCCATCTTTTACATTGATAAGAATAGGAGGAATTCGTATATTGTGTTTGTAATGATAACTATCAGGTATTTCATCCTTCTTCCACACAAACACTTGCTTTGAATCCATTTTCATTAAGCTCTTATACACAGTGTCAAGGTATCCTGAAAACATTAAATAAGTTTACCTTTAGCTGTATGGATTTTAAAGTAACAATTTTACAATTTTTTTTCTCTCCAGCCCTTTAGTTAAAAAGGAAAATTACTGTTAGTAGAAAAAAATACAGCACAAATGGCCAAATGCCCTTTAGTAAAGTAGTGGGAACAATTACAGTTCAAAATCCTCATATTGTTGAAACAATGAAGAAACGGGAAATGGGAAATAACAGCAAAATCACAGTCAGTAAAACAAGCTATCGTTAAAAGGTGTAGAAAAGAGTCCATTAAAAAGCTTGGCTGTTGCACCCACCATATGATAAACTCATTTTCCAAATTAATATAAATTACTATATGGGGTTGAAAGAAAAATATGTAGGCTACATATTACCTGGTTTGGGCCATATTGCTGCACCAGTACCATAGTTTATAATATGATCTGCCACTGTATCATTAACATATGAAAGGAGTGGTATTGTCTCCGTTTGGTTTAGTTCTGCCATTCCATGGTCACTGGTGATGATAATATTAACTTTGTCGTACAGATTGTTTTCAATCAGTTTCTGTATTAGATAACCTAAGAAATGGAGAAAATATAGTCAGCAGGGCAACTACAATTCTTTTGCCTGTGATATTGCTGTTTTAGATATGGAATGAATGAATGAATGAATGAAACAGCAGATATTGATAAAGACTACTTATTAACAGCAATGTAAACTTACCAATAATTTTATCACATTGTTCAATTCGTTTTGTGACCTCGTCTGATTCTGGACCAAAGGTATGACCATCATGATCAGGTTGATAGAAATACAGCAGAGCAAGCCTGATTCCCATTGCTTTTTCTCGGTCTGTTGGTTTGTTAGCAAGCCAGTTCACCACTGTGTCAACTCTGTGCTGTAAACCAGGGTAGGTATGATCGGCTGTGGCATATCTTCTGTATGCTGATGGCAGCATACCATCAATTACAGTCTCGCTTCCCACCCAAAAGTAAGTTCCCGTTTTTATCCCTTGTTTTTCAGCAGTTATCCAAATTGGTTCACCTCCCCAAAATGCAGTGTCATTCCAGGAATTTGCGTTTGCAAGGCTGAACGTTTTGTTCATACGTGGATCATAAAACTCGTTGCCTACAATTCCATGGCTTTCCTCGTACAATCCTGTAGCCAGGGTGTAGTGGTTTGGAAAGGTTTTAGAAACGAAAACATCTCTAATCCATTTCGCCTTAACGCCAGTGTTAATCAACTTGTCAAAGTTTGGTGTGTTCGTTCGGTCTCCAATGTAATTCCAGCGAAACCCGTCAAACGATATAAGTAACGTCAGTGGTGCTGATTTTGCAACTACGGAACAAACTAATGCTCCAAGCAATGCCACCCGTAAAAACAACATGACTAAACACTTCTAACAATCTAAAACTAACAATACACGTAAGAAATATATTGAACATCATTACTAAATATCCAACATTAAATAACCTACATAAACAAATTAAAAGTAGATGGACGACTAAGGACGAGTGTTGAATCAGTCCACCCCTGTCCAAAGCCAGCGTATCCGTCGCGTTATATATAACTGATATAATTGGTTGTTTTCGCTTTTAAATAAATGAGCGCCATATTACGTATTGGGGTAAATCTGATTAGCATCTTTGTTAAAATGCTGAAGCATACAAAACAGTATAACAAACACTGCTGTAAAATGTTTATAATGTTCTTCTCGTGTATAATGCTTCTTCTCGCCTTTTGAGTTCTCGCTTTTGAGTTCTCTCCTTTAAAATCCCTGGCCTTGGCCCTGCCCTACGTTGGCCCTGCCGTGTACTGTATGACCAGTCACTTGGAGCGTGGGCAGGGAGTCGGGACAATGTTAAAACAACTGTTATGCGTGTTTTCTACCTTGTATCGCTTTCAAGAACCAAATAAACGCACGCCGACATTTGAATGTGCAATTCGTAATGTGCAATTCGTAATGGCAGACACAAACGCCGTTTCCTGCCAGGACATTGAAATAGACACACGATATCGCACAGCAAATAGTATTCTCGCTCTCTAGCATAAAACGCTCGTCAGGTTTTCTAGCATTGGTTTCTTCGTTTTCACAAACAAAAGCAACCTTGCACGATTGCGTTTTTTTAGTTTATTTTTAATCAGTGAATAAACTTTGTGTTCGCGTTAAATGTTTCTAAGTAAAATATATGTTATTTATGGGCGATTAAAACGATGCAGTTCGGGAACAAAACAGCATTTGCTGAAGGTCTATAGTCTCCACGTACATGACAACTGATTTCTGTAAATTAAAAACAAGATTAAAGTCTCTTTATTTTTTGTGGCTGGCGTTGGTGGAAAGCCACTACGGCACGACAAGCCCCCAGCCAATGGTAGTGGGTTTCTACTTGGGTGAGAAACCCTTGCGGGATGTTACTGTCCTCGCAGGTAAAAGAAACCCCCATATTAGACAAAAATAGTACAACGAATGCACAGACAATGTGCAGAACATTATACATAAAGACAAAAAAATTAACACCGTGCAAATATTAAAAAGTGCCAAAACATGCAACACACACACAACAGTCAGTCATATCATACCAAAAGTTGGGAATTTAAAACATACCAAAAGTTGGGAATTTAAAAAAAAATCAATTACCGCGAACATAATCATTGAAACATTAACAAGGAAACCATGGTTCACATAATGATGGATAATCGAGTGGAGTGTACACTTTATTAAATTACAGACCAAACGGAATCGAAGCCCACAACGACTCTATAAGACGCCATCTCCTAACCAACGATGAAGTAAAGACGCCAAGTTGGTATCGTGATACGCTCGTTGAATCTTCACACATTACAATATGGTCCGGACGTTACGCACCGACCGGCTGTCACATAAGCTTGCATTGGTTGCTACGTACCGCGCTAGCAGTAGCCTTTAAATACCCAAGCGTAGCACCACTGTAGCATAATGCGGCGACGTCCACGTAGGCAAACTTGCAGCTATAACGTAACTGAGCACATCGGAAACGTAACCGCACCGAACGCAGGGATCGATGTAGCGTAATTGCAACGTGGCCAGCGTTACAATTAGGCTTTGTAAGACGGGTATAAGCTTGGTAACATTGCTAACTTTGTGTTACACTATTAAAATCCTGATATAAAGGTAGATTAAAACGTTCAATGCGTTTATACTGTAAATATTGTAATGCGTGTTGATATTACTCCAGTATTTGTGTAACAACATGGCGTCGTTATTCAAAGGTATTACGACAATGCAGAATCGGTCAAAAATTAGATCTTTGCAAAAGAATGCAGAAAAAAAAACATTGATTAGAGTGTACAACAACAAAATCCGATCCAACAAGATGTTCGCCACAGTTTCATTGTACATATTTCACTGATCTGCAAAATGCACTGTGTAGTGACTGCTTAGAAAAGCTGTCAAACTTATGTCCAGCAGAAATATAGCTGACAACACTGTTAAAGTGGTGCGCCAGCAGTTTAACACACATTTTTACACATACGCACACAACACACCAAACCGCATAATTAAAATCTATACAAAAACCTCAAACCATTATCCTTTTGGCGTCTTCGTCTTTGTTCTTCGTCTGCAACACAAACATGATGGTTACTATACTTAGTATACCATAACATTTCTTTCCGCGTGCATTTTGAACCTACGGGCAGCGTTAAAGAACTGTTGACTGTTTTAAGCGGCACAATCTAAACAATATTTCTCAAGGTTATTTCCACAGTATAACACTTCAATCATGTTTGGCGGTTTTCTAACACAATTATTTATATAGTAGGGTGGGGGGAATGGGACACCTTTAGCACATAATATCTAAATATCCTGATCGTGTTTTAAAGAATTATTAACGGTCAATAGGAGTCATGAGCATATAGTTTTATAATTTCTTGAATGTTCTTTGTTTATTATTAACCGGGCCGGAAAATAGAGGTAAAAGGTGTCTCGTCTTCCCCCACCCTACTGTATATTTTTACCAATAACAAAACTATTACACGTTACCTTGCGCTTTTTTTCTATGGCTTCAATCGCCGTCTTTTCTGAAAAATATAATCGTTAAGTATAGACTTATTACGTCATAATTACCTTCATTCCGGTTTCGCATTTACCTGACCACTTGATCATGTGACATCGCATACCAAGCTCTAAAAATGCTAAAACTGTTTATTTGAAGCTTAGTTGTTAGATACAAAACAACTTACGAAGTGGGTTCTTCTGTTGCGTCATCACCGCTTCGTGACGTCACATCTTGGCATTTTATCTAGAAAATAAAAAAAAATACGTAACAATGCCAACAGTAGGTTACCTCACCATTTCTTTTGATCTTCTTGACTTCTTTGTGCTTATAGCATAAATAAAATTAGAATAAGTATAGAATTGTTAAGAATACAAGTAAATATGCCTTGCGCCGACGCAAAACGCTCATGGGGCCCCATGAATAATCGTCGCGAAACGCAGGCGCATATAGAAACCGCATTGTGACGTCGCAAGAGTGTGGTCAAACGACGACCTAACTATGACGTAATAATAGCGAACGACAACGATCCGCATGACGAAACGAAATACCGCAACTACTTTGTGGTAATATACGCAGAATTTGTGTAAAAAGCGATGACATGTCGCGAAGACGTGTATAGTTAATATTATATTATAATTTAAACGCAAGGCACAATACCAATAAAATGTATAACCATATTAAAAATATCACCATACTATTATAATAAAACTACAATAATTATTTAGGCATGCAACACTGAATATATTAAAGAAACAGTACTTAACTTCAGTCTCAACAAATAAATCCCAATCCTGCGCAAAGAAAGCCTTATTTCAACAGTTCCAACATCCAGCGTTTAAACGAGGCGTGTAAGACCAAGTGTTTTATAGGCCAGGCAATCAACAAAAAGCGGGGAGAAGTAATCAACGCTTTGAAGTGAGATATTTTGCTCGGTAACATTGTTTTCCAGTTATTAACGAACGATATAAATCCTTTTTTTGTTGGCAACTTTTGTTATAACACTAATATCGTAAACCGGGTGTGCATAAATACGGACTATTATCGTAACCCTTTCTTTTAAAAGGCATTTCTAGTTCAAAGTGTTCCGTTTATAAAAAGAAACAGGTAAGAGATGACGGGAGGATGTTTATTTGAAAAGAAACAAGATTAATGTTCTCCGAGTACCAGCGGGAAAGAGTGGGAAACTCTGCTAAAACGTAGGACAAGTGCTTCCCAATTTTCAACGATTTTTTAAAAATGTGCATACAAATTTTGCAAACTGGGCAAGATGTTTTTTAATTAAAGGCAAGGGTACAAATTCTATATAGGCGCCAAAGCGAAGATGTACAAGTGTCGCGAAAGGTTACAATACACGCTCCAATCTACAAAGTATATTTTGTCCCCGATTCACCAGCAATGTTATGAGTTTATTAGATTTCTATAGGTTAAAAGAATTTACGGTCAGCGATTTATAAAGTGTTTCCGAATGTTTTTTGATCGAGGCATAATTAGTAGAATTCGTAACGTGAATATATCTTGTTGCATAAAAATGAGATTATACAACATGCTACAAATGTACCAGTGCACATTTGTCCGTTTTGAATACTTTTGTTTTCATTTTACTGAATTCGAAAAGTTGTTATGTAACACTGTTTCTTTGTTTCCAAAACAAGTTCTCCTTGCAGAAATGCTTGTTCTAATGCAATGTTATGGCGGTAATGTTTACGTCTTCAGCATGTTATATAAACTTTGTTATGAGTAAATAAGTATATAAATGCAAGTATCCGTAGTTAATAATAGTCAGATAGTTATTTAATCGCATATACAAGTGTATATATTATGAGTAAATAAGTATATAAATGCAAGTATCCGTAGTTAATAATAGTCAGATAGTTATTTAATCGCATATACAAGTGTATATATATAGAAATACGTCTAATCTATATCGTAGTTTGGTTGATGGGGATAATCCGCTTTCCATTGTGACTTCTGATTGCGCGTACGATGTTATCTGTCTAATTGCTAAATCCTTTTTTTTAATCCAGACAGCAGAGTGTATAGTTTTTAAAAGAGAGTGTAACGTTTTAATATACTAACATATAATACTTGTAGTGTGTAATGTAGACTATGCTCTGTTCTGTATTTAGAATTGTTCAACTACATGCACAAGTTATGTAGTAAGCTTACTATAAAAGTTTAACCAGAAATATATTTTCGTTTATGGGTGCCCTAACATAAATTTTACGTTTCATTTTGTTGCAGCTTACGTGTTATATGTGTCTAACCTTTTCAAAACAAAATATAATTTAAAGTGTTGAATGAAGTGGAAATCATGAATTACAACTTGGGCAGTCGTGGCAGTGAGCATTTAACCCGTGGAATTCTGTTTGCCAACTTCAACCAGGATTGTACATCGCTTGCTGTGGGAACAAAACAAGGGTACAAATTGTTTGCTATTAATTCGGTTGATGGATTGGAAGTAATATACGATAATGAAGGTGAGACAACTGATGTATGCTTGGTGGATCGCTTATTTTCAAGCAGCTTGGTTGCCATTGTCAGTGTTTCGTCACCTCGTAAGCTAAAAGTGTGTCACTTCAAGAAAGGAACAGAAATTTGTAATTATAGCTACTCGAACACGATTCTTTCTGTCAAATTGAACCGAATAAGGCTGGTGGTGGTACTGGAGGAAAGTCTTTACATTCACAACATTCGTGATATGAAGGTCTTGCACACGATTCGAGACACTCCAAGTAACCCTAAAGGGCTCTGCTGTCTTAGTGTTAATAATGATAACTCTTTTCTTGTGTACCCCGGCAGCAGCATCACAGGAGAAGTACAGATATTTGATGTAACCACCTTAAATGCAGTAAGCACGATAAATGCACATGACAGTCCATTAGCAGCAATGGCATTTAATTCAAGTGCTACAAAACTTGCCACAGCCTCTTCCAAAGGGACTGTGATTCGTATATTTTCTGTCCCCGATGGTCAAAAGCTGTTTGAATTCCGGCGTGGTGTTAAACGCTGTGTTTCTATTGGCTCTCTTGCGTTTAGCCCTGACTCGTTGTTTCTATGTGCTTCAAGCAACACCGAAACCGTCCATATTTTTAAACTGGAACAAGCTGGAGTTGAGAAAGCCCCAGTTACAGATGAGGGAGCATCTTGGATAGGCTACTTCAACAAAGTACTGAGTAATTCAGCAAGTTATCTGCCAACCCAGGTGTCGGAGGTGCTCAACCAAGGCCGTGACTTTGCCACTGTGAAACTGCCATTTCAGGGCTCAAGAAACGTCTGTGCAATCACAGTTCTTCAGAAACTGCCACGAGTTCTAGTTGCAGACGAAGATGGATTTCTCTACATCTATAACTTGGATCCCACAGAAGGTGGTGAATGTGTCTTACTTCGGCAGCATAATGTAGCTCAGTTTGGTCAACAGGCGGCGCAGGATATCCCAGAGACCTCTGCCGCATATCATGACAGTGATTCTCCTCCCCACTTTCATTCCACATCAGTCAACGAACAACTGGACATGCCTGAAACACTTCATGTTGATACAAATGTTGTTTCAATAAATGAATCTTCGAATCACTAAACACTGATTTAACTCAGTACTGTGCTTTATGCGTTCGTAATTTCATCTTTGCTACTTGATTTTTAATTTGCCCAGTATGTATTAAAATGCAATGAAATTGTACATAACTGCTTTAAGTAGCAAAACAATGTGTTTAGCTGGGAAAATAAAATTTGAAACAACACAATTTACCCTAATTGCCATGCATACTGGGCCTCTGTACTTAATTCCTGTGCAATTTTATGTTTGCAACATAACTCCTTTACGTGTGCAGGCTTGGTACTCATGAAAAAGTCAATATACTGCTATAAATAAAAGTTTAAATAAGATATTTTTACTTCGGTAGACTCCTCTTTCACGAATACTTTGTAATTATTAAATTGTTCTGATTTTTTTTTATTGCATGACTGTATAATTGTACTTACATTGCATCCTAGATATAGGTGTAGTGTTAAATAACAGCTGTTTCTCATTTATTTTCTCCTGTTTTACCAATATTATTAACATTGTTGCCGTTTGTGTATACGCTTTTTTATCGTTCCAATACAGTGCGTTAACTGTTGTAAGTATCGTGTAGTAGGAGTGATTTAGAGCAGTGCAGAGCAGTTGTAACCAAAATGGCTTCAAACCCATTGAGAAACCACTCGCCCACGCAAGAAAAAAAAAGGAACAAACAGTGAAGCAAACAATAAATGAAATGAACAAAATCGTATGTTTCATCATATCTGGTACTTTCCCAGTTGTAAAATAAACAAAAAGGATTTTCTTTGCGTAATTGAGACACCGTAAGTAAGTAAGTTGTGTTTTAAATTTACTTAGTACGAATACAATGAGGTGTTCTTTTCTCTATACGTTGCAATAACCCTCATGTAAAAGTGCAGTATACGATTTCTACTATATGGGCAAACGAAATGTGACGCAAGGTTTTTGCACGAAAATTCTAAAAGATGTTTCGAAATTTAGTATATTTGATATAGTGTTCCGCTTTTATTTAATCAATTATATGTGTATTTTTAAAAACTAAGCTCAATTATATAAAGTATACTTCGTATTTTAGATTACTGTTCAACAAATTTACCTATATATAGTGTATACTGAATAAAATAGACCGGATTATTATGGCGGAAAACACCCAAACTACAATTACCTCTGAAGAAACGATTAAGATTACTTTAAAAACGCCAAAGGAAAAGCAAGAATTCACAGTTTCACCCAAAATATCTGTAAAAGATGTAAGTAACTGAATGACCATTATGGCCTAGTACTTATTATATGCAAATTAACTGAACAATGCATTTTAAATGGATCCATAATATTTGAATCTTTTACAGTTAAAAGTTGAGGTGTCAAAAAAGTTCAACGCCACAACTGAGCAGCTTGTCTTAATATTCTCTGGCAAGATTTTAAAAGATGCTGAAACGATAGACCATCATATGATAAAGAATGGACACACTGTTCATCTTGTGATAAAGTCAGCATCACGTGCCCAACCAACCCCCCCACCCCCCACAACTACTCAAGCTTCTGATGCGCCAACATCTCAGTCCTCCAATTCAAGTTTGCCATTTAATCTCGGTGATTATGGTTAAATAGTTATGCATGTTTTCACTTTCATTATCTTGCTGCTTTAATTACTGTTAAATTCTAATTTTCTTTTTTTGATAATTGTCTTCTCTTGGTTGTTTTAAATAATTTGATCTTAGGTTTTATATGTGTTAGAAGTCTGGAGGGATAGGTAAAGTATGTTTAGTAGTTATGCAAGTTTTCACCTAAATGATATAGCTGCTGGTATATTGGAAAAACTAGCTTTGATTTGTTCATGTTTTTTGAGGCTGTTTTAGTTAAACTATTTTTATATGTTTTAAATAGTTAAATTGCCTAAGGAATTGATATTAAAAAGTCCCATTTAACTTGGTTCCTCTTTGGCCCGATATTTGATACTCATATCTAATGTTAGTTTTCCTGTACAAGATAGCAGACCTATCTCTTACATGTATATAAATTGCTTGTTGTTTATTTAATTAGGAACAAACCTACAGAATTTACAATAAACATAGCTTTGTGTTTTTAAAACTGATATTATTGCACACAGGCAGCATGGGTGGCTTATCAGGGCTTGGAGCAATGGGGTTAGACTCACCCAACTTCATGGAGATGCAACAACAAATGCAGAGAGAGATGCTTTCCAACCCTGAGGTATAAACAGCAAAACTTAAAATTGTAAAAGGAAAAAAACTTTTTGTCTGGTAGAAATATTGTCTGGTAATATGTCCCAAAGTTAATTTTTGAAACGCCTTTCAACTTTAAAACCTATTTTTTCTCTATATGTATTAAATAGTATAAATCATTGCTAGGTGATAAAAGGTGTTGAATTTTTTCCATGCAGATGTTGCAACGAATGATGGACAACCCACTTGTACAAAACATGATGTCGAATCCAGAAATAATTCGAAATATGATGAGTAATAATCCACAGATGCAGCAACTGATGGAGGTAAGAGCATTATAGTAGGAATCATATACTTTAATTTTTACCAAAGTCTGGGGAGACAATGTTAAACAGTTGTCAAACATCATGTGTGAACCTTATTGTATACTGCAATAGATTTTGGCTCTGCTTGTTTGTATTAACACTTTTTGGTTTATTGATACTTTTAAATTCGAAATGTCCGAACAGATTTTATTGGTGCACAGGATTTTTTATTGTTTACATCAAAAGGCCCAGTTTCCATATGGATTGGTGTTAATCTGCTTAATGGTTTTAATATCTTACAATTCCTATGTGTTTCAGCGCAACCCAGAGATCACACACATGTTGAACAATCCACAACTTATGAGACAAACCATGGAACTTGCAAGAAACCCAGCAATGCTCCAAGAAATGATGAGAAATCAGGATAGGTGGGTTTTCTACATGTGTCTAACTTAGCTTCATTTTAAATCATTAAGACTTCCAAATCAATACCATTTTCCTGTTTTGATGCGAAATGTTTAACAAAAAATGGTTTTATTTTCCAAAAATGTTGCAGTGTGACATAAATTTGAAGTAAAATAGTTTTGTTTCTTCTTTTAAAAGATATGAGAGTTACTTATGAGTTTATGACTGTTAGGTTTTTAGGTGCAAATCTCAATAAAACTATCCCAAAATCTATGCACTATGGTTCACTAATAATAGGATTGTTTTTTATCCAACAGGGCACTTAGCAACCTGGAAAGCATCCCTGGAGGTTATAATGCATTGCGTAGAATGTACACAGACATACAGGAACCAATGCTTAATGCAGCGCAGGAGCAATTTGGACAGAATCCATTTGCTGCTCTTAATGAAACTTCTAATAGTGGTAAGTTAAACAAGTCATCGCACATGTTTTATTTCTATTTGTATAAGAGACTGGAGATGCCATTTAGGCAAAATAGATCTTTTTTATTGTTTAATTGGTTGGACTTGATTTTTTTCTGTAATGTTTGCGGAGCACCAGGTTTGTTACGTTTAAACATGTTACTTCAGTTCAAATTATTTGGAGACTTGGCCAGTTGGCCACCAATGTTATAAAACGTTTCGAGAATGGGTGTTTATATGATGATAATTTATATTCAAACAAAGCTATTTTGCGTTACCACAATCAATATGCCTAAGTAATAAATTGCTCCATTTACCATCAATGTATTAAAGATGATTGTACTGGTTAATGGTTAGTGCTTCATCTTAAATAAAAAATGTACACTTTTTTACTTATCAGTAACCAACTCCAACCGTTATATTTGTATTTCTTTAAACAATTTCTAACTTTAAATATATATATACATAATTTATAATTTTTATTCCCTTTTATGGGTGTTTATATATATATATGTATAAATAATTTGTTTATTTTCATTTATTCCACAGGGGCGAGTACTCAAAACACTGAAAACACGAACCCCCTCCCTAACCCATGGGGTTCCTCGCCGCAAGCAACTACAACATCAACAACTTCATCAACAAATAGACCAACAACGACCCCATCAACTAATACAGCAGGATCAGGTGAAATTAATCAACATTAAATTCATGAACAATTTTTTTAAGTGTCGGGAATATTAGGGAAATGGTTTTAGCATTTATAAAATTCAGATAGCTAAAACCCAGTTTTAATTTAACTTAGTTTATGGATTGCTGAGCATTGTATGGTTAATATTTTAAAACAGTTTTCTGTGCACTGTACATAACTACCTTGTGGGTTAAGGACCTGCCCTGATCTAAATTTTAGGTCTAATGTTGTACCCCACCAAAAGGCTAGTTCTCGTAAAAAACTTTTTTGGGAGAAATGGTATTGTAATTTGCTCGTTAACTTGTGTATAAAAAGTCCACTATTTATTAATTAATGTTTTCTTTTTCCATATAAGGTTTATTTAACAACCCGGCCATGCAAAACCTGATGCAACAAATCACTGACAATCCAAGTTTAATGCAAAACATGATGACGGCACCTTACATGCAGGGTATGATGCAAAATATGGCAGAAAATCCAGAGTTAGCAAACCAGGTAAACTATATATGTTAAAAATAAAGTTCTAATTCAATGTACTAATTTCCAATGGTATCTGGTTTCTTGTATGCTCGCTCTGGTATACACAGCGGTTTTTATTTTAGTATTAAATTGTACAATAGCATTTTTTTAAATGAATAAACAAAATTTGGGCTAAAAAATTAAGATAACTTCTTGTGAGTTTAGATCGCTTTAAACTAAAATTAAGAGCTTTGAAACAAATATGTAAATGTAACATCCATTGCGCAGATATTTTCACACAACCCATTGTTTGCAAACAATCCCGAGATGGCCCGTATGATGCCACAGATGCTACAGCAGATGCAGAGGCCTGAAATGCAAAATCTCTTTACCAACCCTCGTGCCATGCAGGCGATGATGCAAATGCAAGCAGCAATGCAAACCTTACAGCAAGAAGCACCAGGGCTCATGACTGGGTATGGGCATGCATTTATTCATTAAAAATGATCATCATTTATTTATTTTTTCTGCACTATCTTTATAAATGCCAAAAATTTTTATATTTTTACATTTTTGTTTTTACAGAAAATTAGTATGTTTGCATCTTTTTTGATTAAATTCTGTGTCCAAATACATTTTTCTCCAAAGTTTGTATATTTTTTCAAAGTATAAAGTGGCTCCAAAGTTTGAAAACTTCTTCAATGTGCAAATTCTTGTTTATTTGCAGACTTGGGCCAACTGGTGCAGCAGTTCCACCAACGACTACTACAACAACTTCAACCCCAAGTTCGACAACTACAACCAACAACCCAGCAAGTTCACAAGCATTGCTCAACCAAATGATGCAAACGTTAGCAACTGGCCCTCCAGCAGCTGCAGCTGTAAGTTCCTTTACTAAGTTTTTTTAAAATAAACCGCTTTGTAAAAAAATTTTTGCAATAGCTTTTAAAATAATTTCAAAATCTCTTTCTAATAAATGAGGTAAACTAAAACACTAATACTTATATCTCAGCTGTTCTGTGTAAGTGTTGCATATATGTTCTTTTTCCCTCTAAAGACTTAGGGAATGTTATTGTTTTGTGAAATACATGGTTATAATTAGTTTTGTGTCTTAAGAAATGTATTATCATTGCAGCTGTCTCCAGAAACTCGTTACCGGGCACAACTTGAGCAGCTTTCAGCGATGGGTTTTGTAAATCGTGATGCTAACATTCAAGCTTTAACTGCTACAAATGGCAATGTTAACGCTGCTATAGAATTTTTGCTTGGTTAATTATAAATTAATTCCCTGTGAATAAATAAATTGTACGCTATTCTGCCATTGAAGGTAATATTGTCACCGGTGTAGATTAATTCCAACTTTTTCATGTTACAGATTTTAACTTAGGCCGTATTTATGCTGATTAATAGTTGCCGGAAATACATATTCAGTTCTCATCATTCCTTTTTGATCATGAACTAAATTAAACTTTAACTGTATGTAATTGATTCATAATTTTTGTCATGAATGTTGCTGGTGTTTGTACTTACTGTGATGGTAAGTAGCCAAAGAATTTTGCTTCCTTGTGTACAGGACATTGCTTGTTATTATATTATACTGTACAGGCAAAGAAACTGCATGCAATTTCCACTTTGCATTGTACGTGGCATTCTATTGCAAGTGGTATTTTTATTTTATTGTGTCTGTCCTCAAATTGTCGGAATAATTTTATTGATTAACTGATATGTTTAAGAATCTGCTAAATATTTATACTATAAAAATACTTGTACATAGTGTATACAACTCCTGCGTATCTTTTCTTTGTTGTTGCTAGAACACATGTTGCCTAGTGTTGAAATTAGGTTATAATTAGAATGTGCGGCATTTGTGCTTAAATAATCTTGAAACAGGTACATTGTTTTATTCTTAAATTGTGTTGTGCAGGGCTTGGTTTTCTGTAAGAAAGTGCATGAGTGAGTGTTATTTCTAAGCAGCATTCTGGGTGTATGTGTGGTACTGGATTTGTTTGTAATAGTACCAGCACAGTTCTTTGAACCGCTTGCGTAACGTTGCGGGAGAAAAGTCCCGTGAGAAGTAAATTCAGATTAGGCGCAGAGCATGCTATATAGAAATCATATATGAATATCGCTTTTACTGATCAAACAAGGAACCACTGATTATGCACATAAGGTAAGTGCACCCCGGGGCGTGAAAAATGTAATATCAATTGATTTGTTTACTTCCTTCGTCTGTACGGCGTACGCGACGTCTTAAATTGTTGTTGCAGATTAAATGGTCACGTGAGCGGTTTTAACCACTTGTGTCGCTACAGACAATCAAAACTCAACGATTTACACAAAAGCGTGACCAGTCTACGCCGTTTCATTCCTGGTTAATTTACTTGGAAATATAAAAGCCGAGTAAACGTTGTAGTTTAAAATCAGTAGCAATGAAAGTCAAGGTCCGTCAAAACTAGTCCGTAACTATTCGGCATGAAGATAGCAAGAGTAAAATGTAAGAGTAAAAACAGCTTGTTTGCATTTTACGTTGCGCGGGAGGCGTGCGCGTGTTTGGCGGGCTGGTCAGTTAGCGTGACTGCGTTTCTGTGAGCAGTTGGCGCTCGGCCACGAAACTTAGCGGTATTTCAAATAGTGACCCGGAAGTGAATTGTCGTGTGTAAAGTGTTCAAGGGTTATAAAATGATATCGCTTATGTTTTCAATCTGTATATATTTTCTAAACGGACAGTCTTAAAATTCGAGAAAAAGGACAAATTTTTCCGCAAATAACATTTTGTTTCCAATCAATTAGACGACCAAAATAGTTATATTTTTTTACTTCAATAAAGGTTTTTGTTTTATTTAGGCATTAATACCTTTCTCTGTATATTAGGCATCATTTTGTTAACTATAAGATATTTTTTAGATTTACAATAGTGGTGTATATATTTGTATATAAAACCATGTCAGTGGTTACATCAGGCAGAACACAACGGCGAGACAAATCGTCCACAAATGCAGTGAAAAGTTCACAAGTCACAAAGGTTGGACAGTTATTAAATACTTAGAGATACTCCATTGAAGCTTATTGGCTTACTATATTGTTTTTGTGTTTTATTTAACAGACAAACCCTATTTTATGTTAAGCTTTTAATAATTTGTTATCAGGAAAAATTACACCCTTTCGTAAAAAATATCAACAAAATAAAAAAGTTTTACTACTTTAATAATTGCTGGTTGTGACAGTGGTAAACAATTGTTATTTTTAATGGTATTTCCCACATTTCAGGCGACAGCCGATCAAATACGACTTGCACAGATGATCAGCAATAATGGGAGGGAGGATGATGTTGAAATGCATAACAGTGTCGAAAAGGTATACACGACAACTTTCATTCATTCTAATTTAATAGTGATTTCACACATGTAAAAGCTTACACCTATCTTTAAGGCTAATGGAGATTTTCATTGGTAAAAACAGTCTGTTTAATAGTTGTAATTTCACACAGTTTAAAAAATTCCTTTGAATAGTGAAAATTTTACACATTAAACTATGTTTTAGGAAATATATTTGTTACCAGGGTACATCTGTTTCAGTTTTAGTTTGATAGTAAATTTCTTTGTTAATGTCATTTTACTGAATAACTTGTTACATGAGCGTTTAAAGAGGATAATTCCTAGTCAATATTTAATGCACTTTGAAGTTGTTTTGATTTTTAGTAGCAGCTGTTGTTTTTACCAGTTCAGTCTATTGTAGTACAAAATATTCACATAAATTCTTTAGAATGGCCATTGTTCCCACAATACCAGACAAATAAAGAGGAAGTAGTAATAAAAATTGTGGTGCTGGTAACCCATAATGTAAACACAATCTGTTATATGCAGACACGATGAATTTATATATAAAATGAACCGCATTCCTGGTAAAATTCCGACAGAATTGTAGGATTGTGTTTTGAATGCATGATTTATAGCACTTACTATTTTCCTAATTATACTATTATTTGACTCTATATCTAGGACCAAACTGTTTGTAATACAATATATATATATATATATATATATTATTTATTTTAAAAAAACTGTAGATTGTGTTTTAAATACATTTATAAAATTACTAATTCTTTAATTATACTATCCATTTACCTTTTACCTAGGAGTAGTCGTAGGACCATACTGTGTATCATAAAGTTACATAAACTCTATATTTATGTATAAAGATTAAAAATTGTGTTTTGAAAAAAATTACAAAATTACCACTTTTTAGTCATGCTATCATTTAATCATTATTAAGGCCAATACTATGTATTATAAATTGTTTTTTTTTAATTTAAAGGTTTTATATTGTGTTTCAGATTATAGAAATCACCGGAACTTCAGAAGACATCGCCCGTACTGCACTATATGACACAAACAACGACACAAACAGAGCCATCGAACTTATCTTGGAAGGTGGATCTTTTAATCAGGTTGGATATTTCATTTATCCTTTCATATTTTTACCTGTAGCCTAGAATAAATGAGCCATGTATCGAAAGCCCCAAACTGCTGATAGAGCCGATTGTGGTCAAAATGCTGATGAATTATAAAGGGACAACTGATATGATTATGAAATTGTGATAAAACATGACAGTTTTTTGTAAGATATTACTATGTTTAAACTTATGTTGGTTTGTGACTGTAGTAACACAGTGTGTGTTTATTGTATTGACTCTCCTATAGCAGACATGTGTTATAAAGGTGTTGCCATATGGGGAAGTGGGCCAAGCTGGTCACAGCAGCAGATTTTCAAATATGTAAAAACTTTAGTTGTTTTTTATTTTGTTTAATGGTTTCTAAATGTTATCAAATTTCATATTAATGCTATTTTGTTGTTACTGCCAGATGTAAGCTTAATTAAAAAATAATGTTACATAATTTAAAAATCTCTGTTTATTTATAAACAAAAACCCATAATAAAGTAAAAAAAGCATAGAGCAAAGTTGGTAAGTAAATGTAATGAACGTGTTTCTTTAATATATCTATGTAAGTACTTGGTTTGATAAAAATGTGCGTTTTTATTGGTGTGATTTATATAATTTTTGTTTCAGAAAAACGAATGGGAAACTGCAACACGACGAAAGGGTAAAACGGTTCCAACGTCTGGACAAAGTAATGATTCGTACGATGAAGAGATAAAGGATGATTTCCCTTCACAGAATAATAGAGAGCGAAGTGACAACAGAGGTCGTGGCAGAGGGAAAGGAAAAGGGAAACGAGGTATGAAATATCGCACCTAAAATAACTCTTCACTCAATGCTGCCAACAGTTGAGCTTGAATTACGTATCAGTTTTATCACTTTTGTGTGGGAAACAGGGGTGCTAGAATGGAATGTGTGTTATTAGTGGCTTAAGTTGTTGTTATATGCAGGATCAGAACTTTGACTAAAAAATAGTTGGTGAAATCTTAACTTTGAAAATATAAAGTTTCATTTTTTCATCTATGTTGATTCTTATTGAATGGGCCCTGAATACATCATAAACAATACTCCTGCAAAGCATAGAGGTAATGTTAGGGGTACTTGAGGTGATACACCACCCACAACTTTGAAGTTATAAACATGTCACCTCATATTTCACTAAATTTTTTAAATAGTGGCATTTTTGACATGAAGCATACATTACCAACATTTCTACTTTCTAAAATCCGGTCTCAAAATTGTCCTAAATTCTAAAAAAAAACTGTCCCAAAAAAGTTATTATTTATTTACTTTTTCAGGTAAAAGTGGTGACCGGGATCGAACAGCGGAAGATGACACTCGTGGTTTAGAGAGCAGGGATCGCCAAAGAGGAGGAAGAAGAGGACGAGGAAGAGGGAACTCTAATGCTGGTCGAGGGGGGAGATACCCTGCCAGAGGACCTCGAAGATTTGCGTAAGTTTAACAAACTAACAATTTTTTACTTAGCATTTTTATAAAATTGTTTTTACAGTTTTTTATACTATTTATGGCCAAAGGATTTGTTTATCAGTTTTGCCAGTATGGGATCTTTACATTTTGAAACCAACAGTCAGCTCACGCCTATGTGATTAAATTTTCTTAAAAATTCAATTCTATGCATAATAAAATTGAATAATTGTTTTCACAGTCGTTATAACAGGGGTGGGTACAACGGGCCAAGGCACCAAACTGATGCAAATAATCAAAACGAATTTGATGATGGTTTTGGAACATTTAACAAACACGATGACACCACAGCACCTACAGAAGTTGGGCAAGAAGTAGAAGAAGACTGGGGAATGGAAGTTAGTTGCAAATAAAGCTGTTTACTTTAATTTTTGCGATGTTTGGGTAAAAACTTGGATGTGGAAAATTTATCTGTGTTTGTTCTTTGAACTTAACAGTCATAATATTCTAGTATTTAAAAAAAAATTACCATTGATGTTTCAATTTGCCTTGGTGTTATATTTAAAACTCAAACATTACATGTATGTCAAATTTTTTTTTTTAATTTAATTAAGTGTTTTTTAAAAGGTTGGTACATGGACTAATGACGACACTCAAAAGTCACATGATAAAAAGAACGACTCGTTTTCTGAAGCGTGGGGAACTGAAAGCTGGAATGATGATGTGAGAAAGTCTTTGCTTATTATGTTGTCTTTATTTATTCGTTTATTATTCATGTCTGAAATATGAAAAGTATACGTTTTTACCATGCTAATTTATTACAGTTACATCATCCGCTAAGTAGGTTATGCTCATAGCTCATGTGCCCTTTGGCTTCACTTTTAATCCAGATAAATACACCAAACATGATTTAGCCACTACCCTGCAACTCATAGTAATCCAATATGTTCATAGCTCACAGAAACGAAGGTGTTCCAGTCACAAAACACAATGTCAGCCCCGATAAGTGGTGCTCTGCCTTCCACCACTATATCCAACCATGTACAACCATCTTCTGCACCACAGATGGGAGAACGCATTGATATCGATTCACTTTTCAAGAAAAATCATCCAGGTAAAGTTGATGTTCACAAAAAGATTTACCTTAGAAAGAAAAATGTATGTAAATGTTTTTCATTTAAAAGGTTTTTCACTAGGTGTTTTATATTTAGCATAAAATTTTTCAACATAGCGTTAAAAAATGCATACTTTGCATTTTGCTCGAAAAACAAACCTATTTTAACAAAAAAAACATTAGTTTTTTTCACGAATGCCATGACACAGGTCTTTATTTGTTTAAAAGAGACGTAAAAAAAATCTATTTTTATTTTTTGCAAGCAAAGCCATCTATTTCCCAAATAACATCTTCCATTTTCAGGCACAACCACTGATGGAAGTTATAAGGCGAATGATGGTTTGGTTTTCAATAACAGTTCATCTACACACCATTCACCGCCGTCTGTTATACAACAACTACAACAGCAAGGACAGGTAAGGTTATTTCGGGCTGTGTTCGGTGTGATTGTATGCAAATGTAAGTATTGGCATGTCCACATGTGCCCAGAGTGGTGTATACTGTATACTGGTCACCAAAATTATAATTTTATTGGTATTTGGTGTTCTGTACCATGGGTTCTAGTATGCAAATTTCACTATTGTCATGTTAACATTGTGGTGTATTGACTCACTTCATACACATACTGTAAAAGTAAATTTGTTTTGTTTCTATTATATATGGGCTATAATTTTCCTTTTGTATAATTTGAATAGAACAGCCCAAGGATGTCGACAGTTTTGTTTTATCCCATAATTAAAACCCCCTCACCCACTAATCCACATTCTTTTTAGTCAAACTCGTTGTTCAGTGATAGCAAGCCAGTCAATGAGATGGATGCTCCGTCGTCTCGCTTGTTTGGTTCATACGATTCACAGAATAATAAACCGGGATCTGTGAACACAAACCACTATGGTGGATCCACACAAGGCCATGCGCCTGATAAGTAAGTCATAAAATAGGCACTATTTTTTAAATGCTTGGGGTAGGGATAGTTATATACACAGTCATAATTTTAACACATTGGTTGTAAGATCCTTTTTTTAATTCATTTGAAAAAAATGGTAATGTTATAACATAACATGGGGTGACATTGCTAAAATGCAATTTTACTCATAATCATCAAACATATGGAACCTTGTTGAAAAAGGTCACAAATGTGGTATACTGTAGCTCTCCGTGTTTTTATATTCACCTAGCATCCGTGTTAAAGCTGTTTTAGGTTTAAGACTAGGGTGCTAAAACCTGCCACTCCTGTTTTAATAGTTGGGGTAACACATCTTTCCCCTTACGTTCGCTTGGGTGTGTTGATTGTATTGTATCAAAACATTCCACTTGTCCAGCACTCAGCAGCATATATGTTATTGTTGATATATATATTCATTTAGTATCCAAGCAACTCTGAGAGATAAATATTACAGATTACGTCTAACTGTACAAACAACTCACAATACATTGTGCGTCATGTTTAATATTTGCCTAAGAATAGTTCACACAGCTGCTGAATTGTAAATAGAAAGGTTACTTTTCACTTTATTAATCAAATTGAAATCACTAACTACTAGGTTGTGATGTACGTGTGCCCGACGCTATTAATTAACTTGCAAACATGATCAGGTTATTTGCATTTAACTTGCTCATAACTTGGAACCCGTTTGCCAAATAAAAAGCCATGCATTCCATACTTACCTTACAACTGTATGTGTTTGTAGGGTGGTCTGTATGGCTGACATTGTAAATAATTTTTATTTTAGCGAATATCTGTTGTTTTTTTCTGTTAATTGTAATAAGCAACTGTACTTATAATCTGGTTATAATTCAGCCACAAATTACTTTGAAAGTGTGGATAAAAATAAATAAGCCTATTGATTAAGAACTAATAAAAAAGGGCTGTATACTTGTAGTCATAGGCAACAAACCTAGGGTAGCAGGGTGGGCACAATGCAGATGCACCCCAGAATATTCTGGACTGTGTTAAAACAGTAAACTGTTAGTTCAATAAATTAGATTTTTCACAGGAATGCGTGTCCAACTATCTCTGCACAAAAGTTTGGTGCCTACTGCCTATACATAAATTAAACCAATAATCATGATATAACATATAACGGTAGATTATTGACCACTCTTGTTTTCAATTAGTCCCTATGCTCAATACAATGGTAAAGTGAGCATGGATGAACAGAAGGGATCCGCACTATTAGGAACATTTGGTGAACAATTTAAAGGGCCCGACCAGAGTACTATGCTTGGTCAAATATCGGATATTACCAAATCAGCATTCACTGTAATCAAACCGGTATGTTTTGTTGATTCTTTGTGAAATTTGAACTTAAATTTGTGTACCGTCTAATTTGGCTTTGTCTGTCTATAAAAGATGTGGGATTACTGTTGGTTTTCAATTACTTACATTTTTCCTAACTACATCTGTTGGGATTCAAATTTATCACGATCAATTAATTAATCACAACCCATAAACCTCATTATGGGTAAATATATCCACAAATGTATCCAAGCCTTGTCTAAATAGTTCAGTTTATTAAGGTAAAAGAAACAGAAATACCTTCAAACTTTAGTTATAACCCACATGGTTTGATACTTTGTTGTGAACTGTTTTTATTTCAAAGTTAGCATTACGCCATACTTTACTCATATGGTGTATTCAGATAATGAAATTGTGATTTGTATTTATGAGATTAAACTATTCCATTACAGAATGAACCACAAGTAACATCTGGGTCACCAGATTACAACAACTTCTCGCAAGCTCAACAGAGGGAAGCTACTGAAGCTGTGAAAGCATCGGTGGGATAAAATTTTATAACTAAAATGAATATATGTATATATTTGTAATAAGAAGTAAAGTCAATGAAGATGGTTTATTTTTAAACTAAACCATTTGAAATAGAGACATTTGGTTTCGGAAAATTCCTGTAGTGGTTTATGCTCGTAAAATATCAAGTAACATGTCAAACAAACTGCACAACTGACATTAAACATGATAATTGTTACTTTCAGTGCAAAAACCACCCAGTATCCCATGTATTATTTACAACCACAATTTAGTTAGCAAGGCTTAAGACTGTGCCTGTTCACTATGTTTTTTTTTCTTTATCTCAGAGTAATGGCGATCTGGTCCTTAGTCCGATAGCGTGTTTATTGTAGGACCTTACCCAGGTAAAATATACCTTTACCTTCCTATTTTCACAGCTTGGTCTTCCCCCTGTAACAAGCGAACAGGTAGAAGCATCACGTACGATGCCACCAGGTCTACCACAGTCGCAACACAACACTTTATCATTTGGTGCTCCACAGTCGGTTATCAGCCAACCTAAACAACAAAGGAGGAAACAAAATAAGGTTCATAATAATCTCATATATTGGCTGTTTTCAATAAAGCCATGTCCACATTTTAAAAGGGGCATACCACGAAAAATATAAATTTGTTTATGGAGAGAGATGCTTAGATGTGATCTAAAAATATTTAAAAAAACATCCTCTTTTTCCTCTACAAAAATTTGACATCCTCTTTTTGCTCCCTAGATCCCCGCATCCGCTGTTGAGATGCCAGGATCAGGTGGAGGAGGTTACCACGAACTATCCTCGTTCGATCTTCAATTTGGTGTGGATGACCACTCGAGTGCGCCACCTGATTTTGAACAGAGCAACACAACCAATCAGAGCAATCTCTACAATCAAAGGTAAGATCTCATTTTTTTTCCATTTTTTTCACTAGCTCATTTCAATTTTTTCTTCATGGGTGGAAATATAAGCAACTATTAATCGAAATTTAAAACTGATAAAAATAGAAAGAAGTGCTGGGAGGTTTGAATAGAAAAGTGGAGTAGATCCCACACATTTAGAACTATCTTTCGACCTATTGTAAAATTTGGTCTCTTTCAATTATTCACATTATTGTCCTTACAGTGTTGCTTCATCCCAAACCTCAATGTTGAACCACATGCCTCCATCAAGCATCCCTGAATCTTCCATGTTTTCCTCTCAAATCAACAGCAACAGTAAACAGGTGATGTAAAATTACTTTATACAGATTTTTTAACCTTACTACAGTTTTTTATCTCTTAGAAAAACACTGACTTGCATGCTAGTAACCGAACACTGAATATTTTTAACAATTTTAACATTTAAATAGCTTTAATGTTTGTATTAAACCTTGATATGTATAACAAATATATAAGTAACCACTTCATACAGATGGATGGACAGATCCTACCAAGATCTTCATATCAAAGTTTACAACCAGAGTTGACTCAAAACTTAAACCAGGTCAGTAAAATAACCCATCTGAAACATCCATCCATTCATTCTTAACTGTGGTGTATACAACTTTACTAATTTTTCTGGGGCCTGGGTGCTTAAAATTAAAAATACAATTAATTATTTAGTTAAAATATGTTTCACTGTTAAATTTAAATCCTTTTACACCTTACCACCCACATACAGATTGGTGGAACATCTGATGTTTTATCTGGTTCACAAACCACTGAAGCAAGTTTTCCACACCATACACAATCCCAACGATTTCCCGACTGTAAGTTTTATCCATAATTAAATTGCACACAATATATGCATGTATACACTGAAAAAGATAAAAAAAATTCGAACTATTTTTGATCAGTAAATCAATCATTCAAAGCTTTTTACTGGTAAAAACAATAATTTCTGTCCTATTGCTCTACCATACACACATAGTTACATTTGAGACTTTTTCAATATTTCTCATCTTTACTGTTCCTTTTAGCGATGAAGTCTGCAGAGAACCTCCGAGGACCTCCAGGAATCGCTCATCCGCAAAGTCACTCCTCTTCAACCCCCTCTGGTGTGCAAACCTCCCTCGATATGCCGGGAGTTTATCCTTCAGGTCGAATATCAGCGAGTGGTAACTTACCCATTGGTTTACCACATGAAACAACTATAGAATCAAGGTAATAGAAGTTTTTTTTGTTAAAGTATATTATATACTTTAACTGTATATACACTCCATATTGTTAATACTGAAACTTTGGGCCTAAAATATATCTCAACTGTTCATATTGTATTGTATTTGCTAAATTGATCATTACATATTATTAGTATTCTGTAATTTGCCATAGCTGCACTTATTAGGTGCTGATTAAATATACATTGTATTAACTAACACATATATATCTCCAGCCACCCATCCCATTCCCATTCATACTACACCTCTACATCTCTTGCTCAACAAAGTCAGCAATCTGGGCCCGATATGTCCAACTCTGCAGGTAAATATAACTCAGTTAACCTGACAAGTGTGTTGTGCATAACATTGGTGCCAAACATAAGGGGGGGTAGACAGGCCTACTCTTAAAATTTTCTGCACTGCATTAAACTGTAAACATTGGCATCAAATTTGTTTTAAAGAATGCAAGTCTTAACTACCCCTGCTCTGCATTAAGTTTGGCGGTTTTGGCATAAAGAAGATACAGCAAGCTAAAATTTCATTTTATTTGTCTACCCCTACATTTTTTGTAATGTTATATTTAAAAAACTTGGCTTTTGGGTGTTATAACCTTGCTATTTATAATGTAATATTGCTTTTAAGAATTTTTTTACTACTAATTTGTTTAAAATGCAAACTTGTATAAGTATGTTGACTTATTGATACGCTACTTATACACACCGTGCTAAATTATTGTGTTGCAAGATTTTCACACAAGGTGTTAACAGGGCTGGCTGCATTAAATACTCGCAGCTAGTAGTTTACTACACCATACATTCATACAATGGACTACTGCTTTTACTTAATGCCAACGGTTTTAAATTAAAACTGTAACAATTATGTGACAGTAGTGACACCTTAGCACATAATATCCAAATATCGTGATTGTATTTTAAACAATTAACAACGGTCTATGGGAGCCATACGAATATATTTTTTATAATTCTTTAAATGTTTTTTGTTTACTACCAAATAGGACAAGAAAATAGATTAAAAAGTTGTCCCATCTTCCCCTACCCTACAATGTCCAATCGACCCCACCCTACTACATATATATGTTATATAAACATCCCTTATTAAAGGTCGGAGTATAAGGTCACCTATTCCTACATCAAGCTTGCCATCAAGTTTACAAGTTTCACCAATGGCCCATATTACTGGCACCCCATCTAAGGATGTAAGTAACCTATGATCTCACATATTCATTATAAAATTAAAGTTTATAATTAGCAACCAATTCGTATTTTGTTTAGAAGGAACATGAAGTCCTTTATTTATTTTTAGAATTTTTAGTGTTAAGCTGAATTTTTTTTGATTTTTTTTCGTTGAATAGATTGGCACGAAATAAAAACAACCATTGGACAAGGGGACAAAAATGGCCTAAAAGTTCACCCATATAGAATAGTACAATAACATTATATATATTACAAATAAGATATATTCACTCATTATATTTCCCCAGTCTTCAGCCGTGATATCTTCTCTGGCATCTGGGTTAGGACAAACCCATATTACCCCGCACGTGGGGTCGACCCCGACCAAACTAACCCCTTCCACATCAGCCCCTATTAATATTTCTAAAGCTGTTTCCCCTTCAAGTACCCCCCTTGCTGGTTCGCTCAGTGGGGGCGCAGGGTATATGAATATGCAGATGCCGTATAGGTGAGTGTGTCTACATTCGGAACAACTTACTATGTCTTACAGAAATTGCTCACTATATTGAACTACCTGTGCTCTTATTTTATAGACTGTTTTATTAATTTTTTTACTTTTAAAAATGTGACACTATAAGTTACATTCATAGTTGTCGATTGTAGGGACTGTTTGATTAATGTAGCGAACACTGTATACTTTGGCTCTACACTTTTCGAGTTTAAAACTTGTTTGTTATAATATAATGTCACCTCGGTTACAAAATTTACTATAACATAATGTCACCTGGTTTCAAAATTCTAATAATATGATGTAACCCCCGTTATTTAAAAGTCACTCCAGACGTAGACACCCCTAACAATACTCCTTATTCCCCACAGCGCAAACTCTTCGATGCAATCCCAGAACTCCATGATCCCGAGCGCATCTTCTCCTGGAAAGCATTTATCGAGCAATGATCTTTACACATCGGCAGGTCATCCGTCCTCACATCCGGGACATCAGTCTTCCACCACCTCATCAAACACGCTCGGATCAGCGCTAGGTGGCGCCACTTTACCATCTGCGGCGAATGGTCAGTTACAAAATTTTGGGTTTGAGTTTGTAGTTTTGGGGCGTGAATTTGGAGTTAGTGGTACATCTATTTTTAATAAAACATGGCATAAATTACATTCTATTTGTATAATATTTTAAGTAATATTAAATTTTGGATTACTTTTAAATGCTAGTTGTTTATTTTATTATTCTAATTGCTCTTGTGTTGTCTTCCTAACCAACTGTGCATCCACTTTATAACAATAACCAAAATGGACTTACTGGACCAAATCCCAGGTCATAGACAAGGTTGTTACCCATATAGAATGGAATGGTACACAAAACCAGCATATACACAATACAAACTAACCTTGCAACCCATTTTATCTAACAAAAATAATCTCTCAGATACCAACAAACCATCATCGCTTGCTAACGCATCCAAAGCTGGTCCACCAAATTTACCACTTGGTGTCCCACCATTACTGGCCAACCAATACGGCATTCCAGTGGCTCCGGGGCTCATGACAGCTTATACAGTAAGTTTGCTATCTACGCAATAAGTTTATAATGCTATATATACAATAAGGTTATAATGCTATGTAATACAGTAAGTTAGTAAGTTTAAAACACTGTATAAACAGTAAGTTAGTATGAAGTTTGTTGAAATATGGCCATTAACAGTTTAGTAATTTGCAGATCCTAAATACTGTAGAATGTAACCTAGTTAACTTTGTGGTGTAATTGTAAACGTCAATTTTGAGAAATTTTAGTCAAAATATAAAAGATAAGTTTTACCTTTTATCCAGCACTTTTAAAATCACTGTTATTTTTTTAAATATGATGTAACATTCCTTGTTTTGTTGCAGCCGGAGGCTCTGTATGGATATACTGATCCACTGATGGCTGTTCAGTCACGAGTTGTAAATCACCAGATTGTAAGTATATTAATTATAGGCCTCTGTTTTTTTTAATTTTTAGCAAAGTCTTGGGTGTGACATTCTAATGTTAAATGTGTGAGGATTTTAGATTCATTAAATTTGGTAAACCTTATATACGTTAAGTTTTAATTTCGGTTGATGTTAAAAAGTTTAAACTCTGGTTTAAAAAATTTGAACTCAATGTAAACCCTTTTCCAGTAACAACAAAATGTATTGTTTTCAAAAATTATTATTTTTTTGTTTAAAAAAGTTTCTTGTTTTTCAGCCGAGTTATTACGATATGTCATCATTCCACAACACAAGCAACCAATCTGCGAGTTCTGCATCGGTGAACAGGGATTCTACTTCTGCAACTTCTAGTCAGGGGTAAGCACGATTAAAAATTATTAAGTATATATATTTAAATAAATAAAAGTAAAAATTTATCAAAAAAAAAATAAACAGTGAGTTTTTTGACAAAACTTTGGTTAAAAAGCTAAATGTATGTATTTTTTAGTAGAGTATTAACAAAAACTTTATATTTCTAGTAAATTTGGTCGTGGTGAGCCATCCAGCCCCACACCAGGCATTGGAATGATGGGATCACTTGGTAGTGGGTTGCCACAACAACAAGTAGCTACTGGTCAACATAATGCACAGATGAAAGGTGATTATTGCCTTGTTTATGAGATAGTGTGTGTATTCTCTTTGAGGATTCTGGATACTTTTCTGCATTCTATGTGTTGTTATGTGTGGGCATTGTTTAGGATACCAGGAATCTTGGCCATTATTGGTCTGTTACTTAGAGACCAGAACCCCACAAATGTAAGATTATTTATGGTGTATTTGGATCAGTTGATATTTATGCTAAGTTGTTCATGTGATGAGACATTTTGAACTTTCGCTCTGCTGAATTATACTGATGCGAACAAAGTCTGCTGATGGACAACTTAATTATACTTTAAAATTTAAAATTTAAATTAATAAGGTAGTATAGGAAATGTTCCAATCAATGAATATTGTAAGAAAAAAACACACCAATGAAAGAAAAAGTCAAAACATTATTCTAGAATCACAATCATTGGACTGTTGCAGTAAAACATTACGAAACATTATGTTCACATTTTAACCTTGCATCCTTCCCCAGTATCCCAAGCAGTCACCCACCAATCTCAACAACCCTTCATGAATATTCAAGCTGCAGCTGCCCCTGCTGCTTATCCTGGTTTCAATGGGTTGTATTACAATGCTTTCCAATATCCACCTATGTATGCAGCTACTGCTGTAAGTTAACATTATTATTACATAAATTAAAGTTATTTTTCCTCCTTGTTATTTTTTTGTAATTGTTAGTTACCTGTGAAAAAAATGTATTAAAAAAAACTTGGACATTTTTATTGCTAAAAAAAATTTAATTTTTAAATATTTGTAATAGGTTTTAGAACTAGTTCTTTTTATATATAAAACAACCTTTTTATTTATAACCAGGTAAGTTACTTAAAAAATAATAAAAATTACATTTTTTTTAAACCCAGGTACCACAGAATGCGAAGCACTCGGTGAATACAACAACTGCTTTTCAGCAACACGGTACAGGTTATGGAAATGCTTATTCAACAGGTCAGTCTTGCTTTGTAATATCCATACAACTTAGTAACCATAGGCACCATTGGTGTGCACGGTATGCGTGTTTACCCTAAAAAAATGGTACCTATGAATACCAGGTATAAATACATAAATGATTTAGTATCTTACAAACATGTATTAAAATAAACACTAAGCTATACAGCAGTGATACTACAATGATCAGCCTTTTTACCAGTATAGCTAATAATGTGACAATGGGCAAATAACTAATAAGATTTTGCATACAACAAAATGTTCATGCTCTTGCCTGGCATAAAATTAAGGGCATAAACTTGTCTTAAAAAAGTTAGGCACATTTGTCAGTGACCATAATATAATCAGGGTACGACGCAAATGCAATAAACCTGCAGCATATCACACACTCATTGAACCAGCACAAAGCAGGCTCTAGTTTCGCATTAAAACGTGAGCTGCTACTTGCATGCGTGTACAAGTGCAAGCATGATTATGCAATAAATACAGATTTAAAAATTCATCTCTCTTTTAATCTATTTCGTTATTTCATATTTTGTTATTATTTTTAATTTATTCATTTGCAATCATTGATAAAACTGTTATATTCATGCATAGATGCCAAACCTGGGGTGGCATAGTGGGGGTGTCTACCCTGGAATTTTCTGCACTGTATTAATCAGTAAACATTTAAACCAATAATTTGTTCCACATGATTGTGTATTCAATTATCCAACTATTCCTGCCTCCCCTGTATTTAAAAGTCTGGCACCCATGTATTCATAAATATAACATAACATGACATAACTATATACTCTCTTAACAAAAATTAAGTTGAATTCATTTGAAATTTATTTTATTTTTACAGCTTCAGTCAATGTTTCAACAGCCAGCAATTTGCACGATTTGCAAAATCAAGGTTTTGGAAAAAATCACATTGTAAGTAAATGGTAGCAACATTAAATATTGATAAATCATCTTTTAGCCAATGGTCTGATATTAAATGTAGTGTATTTCCGACATCTTGTCTGCCATCAGGCATGGCTTCATCAGGGAATGTCTGAGATGTACTACGTTTCATTCCAGATGAACCGCTATAAGATTATTTACATTATGCCTGGTAGCAGAAGTAAAGGAATATTAAATATTATGTTTGAATTATGTTTCTTGTCATTCAGTCGGCATATGAGAAGCAGCAAGCAGCTTTTCATCATCACACTAATACTCCACCACCAGCCTTCAATATTCAGGTTATTTTATATGCTAGCTGGTGTAATAATATAAAAAAAATATAATAAAAAAGTCAAGGAAAAAAATACAAAATTTTTTTGTCCTATTTTAAAAAATTACAACAAAAAATATTTTTTTGTCCCGTTTTGCTACTCTGCTTCAATGTTAAGGTTATTTTGTATGCTAGCTGATGCAATAAAAAATATTTGAAACGAAAAAAAAATGTTTACAAAAGAAGTACTTTGTTTACCTCTGTTAAAGACACACCACATAACTCTTGTTTTTCTACAGACTCTGACAGCGGCGATGGCAGCAGCTAATACAGGAGCTGCTGGTGCGGCAGGAGGGGGTCCTGGTATGAGTCCATATACACAGGCTCCCTTCATGACAATGTTGCATGCCCATCATCTACACTTACCGCAGCATAATGATGTCGGACAGAGTGTTGGTTCACAGAGATCACAGCAAGTAAGTTAGTTATTTATTGTGTTTATCATTACGTCCAGCGCCACGGCAAAGTGGTTAGCGCATCTTCCTTTAACCCAGAGGTAATAAGTACAAGACCTGCTACCATTGTGGGCAGATGTATCCTTGGGCAAGACACTCAATGACAGTTGTTCCAACACAGTGGTCACTAATGGGATGTTTAAATTATCAGCTAAACATAAAATAATAATCACGCACATGGTAACCCTTATAACACTGTTGTTTATACACTTATATAATACTTTTTTTATTCCAAAGGCCACCAGTACAATGGGGAAGAATGCTACCAAGGCACCATTTGGTAGCACAGGACAGTACTGGGGGAACTAAGCTTCTTTCAGAATTGTCTGTCTGCCTAAACACGGCCCGTGTGCCTCATTGTAATCATATTGTGGTTGTTCAATTAGTTCTTTGTACAAACGATAGAATTACTTGCCTACAGGCGAGTAGCAATGGAATTTCTAATTGAGCCCAATGTAAAAAAACTTATCATTAGAATGTGCTTTTGTAGTAATAACTGTGTTTTGTTGTCTTTTTTGTATTGTTCCCATTCTATTACGTAGCATTACTCGCTGACTTTTCAGCTCTTTGATGCAAGATCATAGGCCAGATCTCTTTACATTGAAGAAATTAATACGGTTTCAATTGATCTTTTCCCTACTTTCCCCCATACACAGTTTCATGTGTACATTTGCTTGTACTTACCGACGCTTGTTCTGTATTTACTATTCCCGAAAAAGTAGCACGCCTGTGTGCAAGCTGTACATGCAAAGAAATTCCAAAATTCCCATGTATAATATCAAAACAAAAGTTTAGTTTTTTCGGCTTTGGCTTTTTCTAATTGTGAGGTGATATAAGTTCAATAAGCGGTACTACTATCAATTAATTTAAATTCTCATTAAACTGGTTACCACAACAAACAGTATGGACACTAACCAGTGTTACTGAAGGAGTAATATATGGAACTGATATTGGATTGAAAATTTGTTATTATTTGAAGGTTTGTTACAAGCACAAGTCTGTAGCCTTGTATTTTGTGAATTAGGGAGCTAGTCCTGATGTATTATTGACAGTAAAAGGCTTGTAGTTATCAATTAAATGGGCCTGTTAAAATTAGATAGGTAAATTTGGGGATATAGATCGGACGTAAAAGGCTTGTAGTTTACAATGAAACTGTACCGTAAAAACTGTATGGATCTAGAATTGTATGCATCTAAATGATAAGAAATGATCTGGGTGTGTTAATTTTGGTATCAGTACCCTAAACATGACATGGCAAAATTTGGTTTTGTGTAATGGACCTAATCTACATTCTTTAAAAAAGTCTTGGCTTAATTATCTGACACCACATAAGCAAATATAGGTTTTAAAAATTTCACTAAAAATAGAATTGTGCAGGTTTTTATTCCATTGGAATAATAATAAACAACTCAAAAGTAATATTAGTAAAAAGGATAAAAATTTATACAGCAACTTATGTGGAGGAATTTCATTTTAAAAGCACAAAGTACAACTCTGTTCTGTAGCCAGGTATTTGTCAATTGTGCCGTTGATAACGATTAGAAATTGTTTCAAGAGGCATTAAATCTCAGAAAAAATTGAGGTATACATTAAATGGGTATTACTAAATTAAACGTGTGTTCATACATTGTGTGCAAAAGCACAAATTGGATGACTTAATAAAGCCAGGAGTAATTCTTGAAGACATACTACATGATACTGACACAAATATTAGTAACTTTTAGTTAGCGCTCATAATAAAAACTTGGTAATAAAAAAAAGTGTTTCTTAGATTTAAGCAGGGCTAGTAAGATGGCTGTCCATTCTTGTTCTAACTGAATTAATTTCTTTTGTTTTTAGGCAGTTGTCACATGCCCATAAGGCAAGCTCTTCAGATCTAAGGAAATTGCATGCACTCTCTGTGAGTCCAACACATGTCCTGTGAAACCATTTATTGCAGCTAGCCAAGCACCTTATTGCATCGTCAGTAGGTTGGATATCATTTGAGCAGTTGCAGCATGTCTGTGGTAACACTGCAGGTATAGAATGGGGTGGAAGACTTTGTTCATGGCCAGCTCTATCATGGTCTGCATTATTTTTAACTTTGTTTTCTTGCATCGCTTTCTTTTCAGATTTCTTCCTTGATTTAGCGCTTGGCTCTGAGGTTTTCGGAGATTTTGAGTCAGAATTTTTTGCCGAGCTTGTCGAATTTTTTCTTGTTGACGTCGTAGTAGGAGATGGAATTTGTGAGGGTGGTCGAGTTAAAGCTTTCATCTGCCCCGTGTTTTGAAGCATGTGGCCTTGATTTCCACTTGATACCATATGGTTTGGTCCCACACTTTGTACATCACCCATCTCTGGACCTCCAGGTGACCCAAGTGGTCCTAGACCTGGTCGGATTGCACCCATTGGCATACGAGAGGCACCTCTGAACTGTGGATTGGGACCTGAATAGTGTGGACGGTTCATCGGGTAATTATTATGTCCAACAGGCATGTTTGGATGATACCCAGGATGACTGGGCATTGCCCCACCATGCATGTGTGGGTTCCATCCAGGGCCTGGACCATTATACGGTGGCCTCATACCCCGTATTTCATTTCTAGCAACCCATCCAGGAAAGCCAGGGTTCATGCCACTGTTAGGTGTCTGTAGTCTAACCATTGGTGGCCCATTAAACCCATGATGTTGCATTGGCCCTACTTTCATTTGGCTTGGTGGTGGATCATCAAATGGATTTGAGGCAACTAGATGGGTTGCACTTGGGTTTGGTGGTGGAACAATATCAGTTGATGCTGATGGGGAAGTGGTAGCAGCTTCTTTTGAAGTTGAAGATGCTTTTCGAGCTTTTTTACTTTCAGAGCCATCTCTTTTTTTGGGCATTTTGACGCAATGAAATTATATCATAAATTCACATAGACAGATTCACAGATATATCTATTTATGTGTACATTAAAGTAGGTTTAAATGTTACCCTACTAAATGCACAATGCATTTGTGTAAACCTTAATTTAGCCTGAAAAAATCGGTAACGTGAATACGTTTGCTAATGGACAAGCAGTTCTGCCCAGAGATGTTCATTATTATAATATCAATAGTAAAGTAATGTACACCTGCTACAGAACGTTAATAACTGAAATTTACTTTTTCTAAACGCGTATTTATACTACACCACTGCTATACTTACAGTTTTCGTATCATCTCTTAACGTGTGTATAAACATTTTGAATGACGACGCCATATTCGAAGCTGCACAGAGTGAACTAAATCATTGAAGCGGATCGCTCGTGACGAAATCTGCACATTTGCAAGGATTTGGGTTTGGCTGAGTTCCCACTACGATTTCGAGGTAACGAATCTAACTTTTTGTTTACGCGTGTCTTGCAACGACCGTTGTTATAACACAGTGTTATGGTTTTAATCTCTTTGGTTACAAGTGTACTTTTTAGCAAATTGACAAGCGGAATCGATATATAAACATGTTTATATACGGACTCTGGTTACAAATATCTGAAAATTTAATGTATATTTGGTATGGTACAGAATTGAAGTATTTCTGCCTTAACGTTCTTTCTTGTAAACGTGTATCATTCGTAAAATTGTAATACTGCTACTTTAACTGATAAGTTAAAGTTGTCGTAAAAAAATCGAAGACAACCGTTATAAGTTGTCTATGATAAATTATTCAACCGCAACGTAATTTTAGAAAACTTTTAGCAATAGCCAAGTTTAGCCCTAACTTTGCATACGTTATAATATAGTAATTTTATATTTATATTTAAAAGTTGACAAATACCGACAATTTAGACGCTAGTCGTGATGTCCTTAAAATCTTCGTGTTTATATTTCGTATATGTGATGACAGTGGCTACTGGCTACACGAATAACGTATCACGTATGTAAATTAATGTAATAACTCTTCGTCATTTATTGCGCTAATATTTCACGTAACCCAAAAAATAAATGAATGATAACAAGACAGTCATATCTTTCATAATCCAAATAGCTGTAATGTAATCAAGAATTATATATTTTGTTTGATTTGATACTATAGTATTTTTTGTATACATGTTAACATGTATTTTGATTTTGCATTTATAAATTAGTTAAAACACAAAAAACACTAATGTTATGTTACAAGTTTACAGCCATGTTTAATGCAACTTTATATTTGTTCAGATATTTTGGATTTTTTGCCATGGTTTCCATCCATGGTATATATTACAGCCATTTTACTAGGTAGCTCGTTTATATGATTTAAAGAATAAAACATGGATCGCTTGGTTGATTACTTTGCAGTTGTGGGATACGACTTTGATTGTGAAGGTATGTTATTTGCTATAAACATTTTTTATTTGTTTGACATTACATTAAAAATTTCCTATGCATACTTTGATAGATAAAATTTCGATTTTTGTATTAAATTACATCACTTGTCAATAAGATGCAATTAAAATACTATACCTCAGTAAAATATTATACCTATACAATTACAAAAACAAAAAGATATTGTAGCATCAATATGTAATAAATTTAATAGGCTACACTTTTGTGTCTGCAGAAACTAAAGTCCATGCTTTGCGTGGAAAAGTAATCACCAGAATACCTGAATATGAATGGGAAGATATGCCTTTCACTCAAGGAATTGAACTGGTATATAAACTATATATTTGTTATCACAAATTAAGTTAAATTCTGCCACAGAAAAAACACAGCTTACTAATGATATGTTTACAATAAACTTGTTTTATAACAGGAAATCATGTAGGCTAGGAGTTCGTGTAGGTAGGCTACAGATACAAATAATCCACAGAGAAATATCTCAAATGTCCAATGGCTTTCACTGGGCAATCAAACCCCTGCTTGTTGTGTGTGCAGTTTGAAAAAGTGCTAAAGTACTAGTTAATATGATCTGTTAATAATAGAATGTTTTATTCTTACAGTTCTGTCAACCAGCGGGCTGGTACCTGACGCATGAAAGGCAAGCTCCAACTTTCTTTGTATCTGTTCTAACTGATGCAGAAGGAATGCGGCATTACTGTGCAGTGCATTCTTTCACCGAGCCAATTGTTTCAAAAGAACAAGAGAACCAGAACTCGAACTTAACAAGAAGGAAAAGTTTGTCACCTGTATCGGCTGGAGCTAAAAAAGATGAAAATGAAGGAGACACAGGGGGAGATGGGACGCCTGGAGATGAATATGTAGATGAAGCCATGTGTAGAGTAGATACCGGGGAGGGGAATGACAATGATTTGGATGCAAGGAATAATAAGACCAAGCCAACTTACGCGCCAAAGTGTCTTGTTATATTGTCAAGAATTAACGATTTTCGAGTTTTAAAAGTGAGTTGTAATTTTACAAAATAGGCAAATGTTTTGTATTTATTAAAGTCCTGATAAAGTATTTATACATCCACTATTCCTCTTTTATACTAGGCCTAACCGATGTTAAACACAAAGTAGACTTGAAAGCACCATACATGTATATTATATTTGTATTTGGTTAATCTTTATTTTTGTTTTAATACTTTAGGGCAACCAATAAGATAATATGGTTATTAAATTTGATGCATATATCTAACTTAGTTTATACTACATCCTATCATAAACTAACATGTTATATTTCCCTATAGAACTGCCTTGGCCTTATATACACAGTATACATTGAAGAACTGACCATATCAATGGAAAACATCATTGCAAAGTTATTAGTTGTGAAAGTCCCCCCTCCTGGTTCCTCTATGTTGAGATTCTCCATTGGTGCTGCTGATAAACAAGCATTACAAACCCCACAAAGTGATCATCTACCAGTAACAAGGGCATCAGTTGCTATGCTGCTAAGACAACTAGGTGAGAACTTATAACATATTCTTATCTTATGTTTTGTGTGCATGAGCAGCTAACCTGGTATTCCAGGGTGGACAGGCCAACCTTGGATTTTCTATGTTGTACTCTACCTAATGGCATAAGCATTATAATCAAATTATTCAATATGATTGTGGGTTTGTGTGATGTGTTTCTATTTTTATCACAGTATTTGTTGTTAAGTTTTGTTCAATGCCATAACATTTGTATCCATTTAAAATCAAAATTGTATGCATTGTTATTTTGTAACATTAAGTGATATATTTATTGCTTAGTTTTGGTGTGGATGATGTGTTAGCATGACAAATAACTGTTTAAAACTCTTCTTATTCGTGTAAAGCTCATATTGTCTTCATGTTTGTCAATATTTACATCATATAAATTAATTTCAGGTATTTTGAATGTGTTGAATATCTTGTGTGCTGCATTGGTTGATCAGAAGCTTCTATTCTATTCATGCAGTTACTCTAGACTTAGTGAGGCCTGTAATGCATTGACAGCTCTTATGTACCCATTTGTATACAGGTATGGCACCGCTGCTACATTTCTCATTATAGTATCACTTGTATTTAACAGTCAAAAACATTCGTCTTAATTCTTAACAATAAGTCAATAACATTCACTTAATTTTACTCCACCAATTCAAAAAAGTTACAATATTTTCCAGTTATAAAGTAGGCTGTCTTCACAAATAGCTTCCTATAAAATATTTCCAAAACTGTGCGCTTTTGTTAGATTATATCAAAATTACCCTATGTATGTCTACAAACACTTTACATCTTTAAAATCAACAAATACATACCTGAAAAATTTCAATTAATAATATAAAATGTGTCTTAAAAACCATAAATGTGTAATTGTGTATTTTCTTCAATATTAAAAGATGTGTGATATCCCACTGTACAATTGCTTCATTACTTCATTGATTTTCAGTTACCCTTATGTACCCATCCTACCCAAACACATAGTTGAATACACATCATCACCAACTCCTTTCCTTATTGGAGTTCATTCATCACTGAAGAACGAACTGCATGATTTGGTCAGTGGATAAATAATGTACTGATAGTGATATAATAAAATACTCTAATAGCCGTTGATATGTGATTGTATTAGTAAGCAGAATGTTTTAATTTATAGTATGCCGCATAGTGAGTATTTTACTATTTATCTCAAGCTTCTAAAATTGCCAAATCTGCAATTTTAATTTTTTCCCAATCACTTTACTTGGCTGCTCTCTGTTTGCAATAATATCGTGGGGAGAGGGTTACAAAATATTTTTTATTTTATATGGTATATTTTCATTATATATATTGTACATTGTTACTTTTTTATTAAACATGATAATTGTTTACGTATAACTATATTATAGTATAATGTTGTATATTTGTGTCCACTGTTGGATGATAGTTAAATTTTTAAAGGCCTTATGTTTCACAACCTTAATTATTTACATACAAGTATACATTGTATCCGCAGCTTGATGTTATAACTGTTGATTTGGATGGGGGTGTTATATCAATACCTGAGTGTGTGAATATTCCTATGATACCGGAACCTTACTATACTAATGTAGTGGAGGCGTTAACTAAGGTATGTATTCATACTTTACTAGATTAGGTTTGTTTTTATACCATCTAACACCCAATGTTCGTGTTTATGAAACCTTGTATGCACTTTTTATAGTTGTTTTCACATGCTGTTTACTTTGTCAATTTTCTGTAAAGGTGAATGAATAAATGTAATTAGCAATAAAATACAGTCTCATAAGAATAGTGGAATAAAAACACGGGTGTAATAATAATATCAACCTTTGTTTCTAAAATATAATTTGTATGCTAGTCTGTGGGTAATGTGCTCTATGTATATATTTGTGTAGAAATAAACCTAAAAAAAACTATTGTTTTTATAGAAATGCATTCATTACTAGCTGAATAATAAGTTCTCACAGGGCATAAATAGTAAATACCCAAGAAACTATATATATATATTTTTGACAGAAATTTTAACTTCATTTTCACAGGTGTTGTGTCCGGATCTGGTGGTAGCTGATTATGCTTATCCTCCTGAACAAGTTAAGTCTTCGGAGCCAGAAAGACTGGTAAGCATCTATGACTATGTACCTGCCAGGCTGCCAATATATCTTAGTGTGATGGTTTAATCTTTAACTGCACAGTTTATGTATAAGAATGATGCTTTTTTGAATTTTACCAAAATCTGGGCCGACTTCTTTAAAATGCAGTTACACTCATAGTTGTTGACATAGGAAAATTTAATTTAAAAAAATAATGTTACATCTATGATGTTATGGGATTTGAAATTGTTTCCCACGGATCATTCAGTGGTGACTATTAAACGTCAAGCTTTGTTTTTACTAATAGCAATAATGATTTGGTTAAACATGTTTTAAAATTTACATCCAAAAACAACGAATATCTTGCATTGCTAAAATAAGTTTGGTAAAGGCATAAAGTGTGTTCTTATCTGTGTAGAATTCGGTCTTGTCGCTTTGCTATCTTTGCATTCTTTCTGTATTGATTATCTAGGCATAGAATAGCACTTGTGCAATTATAGTGTATGTGGTATTGTGATGCAAATGTAGAGTCGTTAGGGATTCGGGATTACTGTGAATTCACCAGGGTATGTGGATCTATATGGTGTCTACCACTGCCTTAATAATCTTCGCTATGCTTGGTCATACAGTTGCACGACCGTATTCATCTCATGACCTTATTTAGACTTCACTAAAAGGGCAAGAACTCTTGAGCCATTTTCTTCTTGTGGTTTTTGTAATATTAATCTTTTCATTTTTAATTAGTCTTTATTTAGTCGTATGACGCAACACAGTTCCTATTTATTAAATGTTGTTTTATCTAGAATTTTATCTCATTGGCATAAATGTTAGCCTATATTTCATCAGACTTTCATTCTTTTGTGTTTTTTTAATCTCGAGATGCTTACATATTGCAATCTTGGTGTAGCTCAAATTAACTATACCTAATATACAGTTGATTCTAATATACTATCTTAAGTATAGTTGTTGCTTGTTGTGTTTACTCTTTGCCATATTACTGCCAACCGGCGGCTTCACATAGTAGTGAAGTACAAAGTGTGAATAGAGTTCACTGTCTAGTCGCGTATTTCCCTCTTATTCATGCATTTATGACGACATATCCTTACCAGACTAATACAGCTTAGTTTCCAACCACATAATACAGTAGGTTGGGAGAAGACGGGACATCTTTAGCATGGAATATCCAAATATCCTGATTGTGTTTTAAACAATGAACAACGGTTTATAAAAGTCATGAATATAATGTTTTATAATTCATTGAATATTGTTTGCTACCAAATGGGACAAGAAATGGAATGAAAAGATGTCTCATCTTCCCCCAACCTACTGTATATAACATACTGTCCAGTATCTATTATAACTTAAGTTCATTTATATGACAACTATGCTCATTATGACTAAGGTTTATCATTATAGCAACCAGGTTTTCCATTAGTAAATACAGACTATTTCTTGTTACCATAATGCTTGGTTGATGGGTTTATAATAAATTGTTTGACTTTAAACCACATAGCAAAGCTTGTGGTTTCTAATGTCATGTTTGTATGAAGATTAGCTTGGTGGTGTAGGCGGTTATGTAGGTGGTGTTGGTATGAAACAGAGATTACTTGCATTATGGATTTCTAAATCAGTTTTTACTTTTGACTTTGTACAAAAGAGGTCCAAATCATCCAATATTGTAGTGTTATGGGCTTATTCTCTGCCTGAAAGTTCAATGGGCCGTCATGGCATGTCAAGCTGCAGGACCTTACCAATATAGAATAGGTTACAAACACTATGTATGTTGTTATGGTGTTTTCTTACAAATAAATCTCTGTGTTAAAGTTAACATTGAAAACACGATTTTAACTCGTGGTGTGTGGACAGTTATGCTGTAGTAAACAGCACAGAAAGTTTCTCCTTAGCTGTGAGTTACGTAATCATACAAGGAAACATTTCCCCCACTACTCTGATTCACTCAACCATTGTGAAGCTTCTCTCCTAATTCCTAGTTTCAAAGGGGTGTGAAATTTTTATCATGGTCTAGTTACTAGTACTTGGAATTTTACTGTATTAACCCTTTGCTTTCACTTTTACGAAAAATAGTTGTTAAACTTGCATTTTTTACTATTGGTCATTGGATACCAATATGTTAGGTGTAATTTTGTTTCTGTGTACATATGGCTAAGTATTGCACAACATTACATGATCTTTATGGTGTTGAACCAGAATTTAAAACTGGTTTTAACATTGTGCCACACGTGCACTGATGTTCTACCTTGGTAATCTGTTCCACTTAACATGCCTAGCACTTACTACTTACTGATAGTGGTGTGTGTGGCTTACTAGTTTCATTGTTGCAAATATAAACACTGTATCATGTTACTTATTTAATATTTATAATCTATGTGCTCTAAAATAAAGACTCAGAGAGGCAAATGTGTTTTGTGTAAAGTTAATATATCACCATCAATCTGAATGTATATTAGGCATATTAAGTATTACTGTCAAAAAATATAACACACAACTAGATTTATGAACTGTTATATGCTGATATGCATTATACTATTACAGTATTCTGACCCATATCCAATCTTTTATAAGGACAAAGAAATTCGAGCAATTTTTCTTCGTTTGTTTAGTCAACTGTTGATGGGATACCGGTCATGCTTGCAAGTTTGTCGTGTTCATCCTAAACCTATCATTAGGTTCCTAAAGGTGGGTAGTAACTAGTAAGTGATGTTTATTGAAGCAATTTTGTAGTTACCACAACATTACTGTCGAAGCTATGAATCAATTTATACCGGCGCAATTTGTGAACTTTGTCATTAAATAAACACATGGTTCAGTATGTTACCGCACTCACACTGGTACTCTGTATCACGTTTCTTTAATTCTTCTGCAGTTTTCATTACAAACAGACTAGGAATTTTCACACAAAGTTACAAAGACAAATCTTTTCTCTTTGTGCATAGTAACTACATTCTTCTTGTATGCCTTATTATTTGTATCTAAAAAATCAGTCAAGTTTTTACAAAAATTCAAAAAATAATAGTTAGATAATAGTTTCAAAGCTCTTGTTTTTTGTTTAACAAATTATTGTTTATTACTTACTTGGTCAATTCTTTGTGTAAATAAGAAATGAAAAAAAATACACAAAATTGTGTTATTAATAGATAAACTAAACATATAAATGGATACACTTTTAGTTGAACAGAAAATATTGCCAACATTCAACACAATGCATCATCATGCCAGAACTGCAAAGTTGAAAATTAACAATACTACATTGCATTGCAGGAAAACTTCCTTCTAATGCGAGGTTTCTCAGTGCACAACACACCTTCTGCCAATGAGTTTGTACCCAAGTTGTTAGAAAGCCAAGCTTTCTCTCTGTTTGTTCAAACCAATGGTCCACCTTACAGGAAGCTGCATAAGTTTGATGAGGTGAAATTTTAAGTTTTTTTTGAATTTTGGTACATTTTGTAAAAACAAACAATTAGATTTGTGTTAGGATTCATACTGTGTAAAATAATTTTGCATATGTATACCATTAAGGGTGTCTAAGGTATCGTGTAACGTGTTACACCAGAACCAGAGGGGACATCATATATTTTAAAACCCAGGTTTAGGCTCAAAACAGCACCCTTGCTGTTAAAAGTAAGGCGTGTGCAAAATTTTGTATTATGTGTTTTGCTTTAACACAAAATTTTTATAAAACTAGCTTGAAGCAAAAAATAAATCTAGACCAATATACAATAGATATCATATCTTAATTGAATTATTTCTTGTTTACAGCTTGTAGCAGATGTTCCAAACCGAATACAATCGGACATGAATAATGTATATCATGCAATGCGACATATTAAGATACTTGCTTCAGATCTTTATATAAATGTAAGTGATGTGTAGAGAGTTGTGAACTGCATATTTCCTTGTTGTTTTAGGAAATTTATACTGTTTTTTTTTGTAAAAATGTGTAAAGTTATAGATTTTTGACATTACTTTTTGATAGCTTTTGTTGAAAAGTGTTTACTTATTTTGTTCACATATGTTTTGGGGATTTTAATTTTTTTATTTCTAAATATTACGATATTATATTACTATATTTATTTTTAAAAATGCATTTAAATAACTGCTTTTTCTAAACCAATAATAATCTAACAGGAAAACCCAAACCATCTTTCTATAACTGAGAAAATCCCCAAACCAAGTTCAGGATCCCACGAAAGATTGAACCAGAAAAGGTTCCCAAAACTGAGCGCGACAGCCGTGCAAACTTTTATGGAGGAGAATCGTGTCAGGGCCGAGTCAGCTCGTGGTCCGAAAAGGATTGCGCAATCTTCCAGGAAAGTTCCAGAAGGATCAAGGCCAAGTATGTGTTGTTGTGGTGGTTAGATTGCTTGTTATATTTGTCAGATTATGTAATCTGAAAAGTTTTAAATGAGGTTTATTACAATTGCTGTTGACTGTATAAAGCAAGCATTATGTTATGCTAAAGAAGTGTATGGCTGGGTGGCTTACAAATATCGATCCGTGTATGATGTTTACTAATAGCATGGGCCATTGTGTTGCTCCATTATAGGCCCCTATGACAAAGAAGAGAAAATGTATAATTATGAATTTGATGATTACCATGTATAGAAAGCTGGCTAAATAACTAAATATTGATACTTATTGTGTTTGTTCACGGTAACATATCAGTCAAACTAATACATATATAAAACAGAACACAATGTTAAAACTTGAGTTGTAACATGGTTAAAAATAATGTTTCATTCATCCAATCTTCCTGACAATTTTTAATTGTGTAAAAAACGATCAGGATATTTAGAAGTTATGCGATGGTGTCCAGTTTTCCCTACTTGATTTATGAACTGTTAAATGCTGATATGCATTATACTATTTCGAATCTTATATATATCCATCTGTGCAGTATCTTTTGCACATCGTAGTGGAACTACAAGCAGCAGGAGATTAGAAGTCCTCAAGAACTGCATGTCGTTTATATTTGAAAGCAAAACTCTTGAAATTAAGAAGATATTTCAAGCTGGTAAGATAGGCATAATTACTTATTTAAATCAATTTTTTTAAAACTGTTTTGAGAAAATTGAATAAAATAGTTAGAAATTTTTTAAATTATAACAATTTCTTAAAAAAGTTTTGTTAGCCCAAATATAACTAAAAATTAAATAAACGAGACACTTATGGAATATACCCTTAATTTGATGAAGACTTTTTTATTTTCAGTATTGCGTGCATTAAAAAGCAGATCAGCACGGAATGCATTAACCCATGAATTAACTGCGTATTCCAAAACTCACCCCCAACTTGATAATCAACAGTTTGATTATATTGCAAGGCTTATCAACAATGCATTACAGGTAGGTTGCTATTTCTCACCTAAAATATAGTAGATGTGGGAAGATGGGACACCTTTTCATTCTATTTTCTCGTCCCATTTTTTAGTAAAAAAAATATTTAAAGAATTATAAAATTGTATTCTCGCTACTCCTATAGACCGTTGTTAATTGTTTAAAACATGATCAGGATTGGATATTAGGTACTAAATGTGTCTTGTCTTTTCCCACCTTACCCTGTTAAAACTTATACCTGGTAGCAAGATTAACTCCTATACATTTATGCAGTGACAAAAAATAATTTAAATCTAATTTTTTGCTGATTCAACAGGACAGCAGTGGCCAGCTTGATGAGAATACATTAGCTGCCGATCTACTTCCTGTAGTTACTGCATTTTACCGGGTGAGTCATATAACCATACCCATTGTATTACTAACACTATACTTGTATGTTAAATATGTAAGCTTTTACTTCTTAACAATTTTGGTTAGATTTCGCATTGTAATATTAAACATTGGTGTTTTTACCTTTTTAAGTCAAACAATAATAGTTATATTGTTATAATGTTAATAATAGCTTGTCATCTTTTAAGAACTTTCCTCTAGTTTTTCATTACCATACATCATTTTTTTTACTATGTTTAAATCAAAATTCTAGTTTTAATGTTCCAATTTGTCCACATGTTAAATACATAGCTTGAAAACTTTTCCTTATTTGTATTCTTGTATATTATTGTTTAACGTTTTAAGGTCAAAATAATAGTTTTAATGACGTGACCCTACAAGATATTTGGTTTTGTATTTCATAAAATACTGAACATGTTCATTAAAGTTTTTGTGGTTGAATTATTTGACTTTTTTGAGATCTACCAGTTATGTTTTGAATTCTTTTGTTTGATGAAAGCCTAATCTTATCTTGCCATTAAAAAAAATAGAAAATTCTGTTAGTGTCTCTTTTAAAAAAATTTATACTGATATATAACTTATAAAAAGGGTTGGCGTATTATTTTAATGCCTTGTTTTGTAAAAATGAATTTTGTCTTACAGAAACCATGCCCCACTTAGCTGTTAGTACAATATTTTCTGTCTGATTCCAGAGAAATTATTGACCCTAATTAATATTACAGCACTTTTTTGTGCAAAACCTAACAAAAATATTCTGTGCCGCAAATACTGTGCCCTACAAAGCTATTATTACAATATTTTGTGTCTGATTAAAAAAAATAATGGCTGTAAACTGTTAAACTAATTTAAATGGAATCTTTTCCTGTACAGAAGCTGTGCCCTACAGTGATGCAGTTTATGTATACAGTTGTACAAGATCACCCTGTATGGACTTCCCATGCATTCTGGGAAAGTGCGTTCTTTGATGACATACAAGATGCTATTGGAAATCTATATGCTGTTAATACTAAGAAGGAACGAACAACAAGAGTATGTGTTTAGTTTTTTGGTCTATTTAATAATTGCTCATTATAATAACTATACAGTTTACTTTGCCTATAGTCAAATGTCTCACCATTTTTAATTAGGGATTTTTTTCCTTTTTTGAGTTGGTATATTATACATACAGTTTTTAAAGTGATTTTTGATATATATATAGTTGGGTGGGGGAAGATGGGACACCTTTAGCACGAAATATATAAATATCCTGATCATGTTTAAAACAATTAACAATGGTCTATGAAAGTCGCGAGGAAAAGGTTTTATAATTCCTTGAATGTTTTTTGTTTGCTACCAAAATGTACGAGAAAATAGAATAAAAAGGTGTCCCATCTTCCCCCATCCTACTATATGTAGTTTTTAAAGACTATAAAACATACACATTCACATCTTAAAAATTTTTACATAAACAATATGTACATAAAAATACATATAAAGCCTAATCAAAATCTCTAATATTTACCTAATTCCCAGCGTTTATCACCAACTGGTAGTCAAAAAAATCTTGAAACTTCAAATTCTAGTGAAGTGTTTGGTAGAAGAGACAACCAAATGTGTATGAGCATTGCTGCTATTCAGGTAAGCACAATTTTAAAAGGATTTTGTTTTATTAGACCTACTAAAAACTTTGTATGAAAGTAATACCACTAATACTCAATAGAAAATGGTGCAAAAAAATATGTATCTGACAGCGATGCAATGTCGCGGTACCGGTCGCACGAAGGACTTAAATGGACATTCTGGGTGTTGGGGTAATGGGCCAAATCTGGCTTAAATCCTAGGTCATTGACAAGGACCATACCCTTAAAGAATAATAAATAATAAAAAAATACTCAATAGAAAAGTCCCGAATATCTTTCCAGCTTAAAAATGTTACCACTATTTCCATTCACAAATATAAATAATATAAAAACTTCAAATCTTTTTTCCAGCTTAAGAAATGGGAGTCTAAGTCAGCTGAAGATAAATCAGAGGAGAGTTCATCAGAAGAGGGAGTTGTCTTCAGCCAAGCGATGCACAATGCACAGAGGATGGTCTTCATGCTGGTACCTCTCGATTCCACGAGAGCAAATCGAACAAAGTTTTTACGTTTAACTCATGGAGAAGAAAGTAGTAGCAACAGTTACTTTACTAACAGGTGGGTGGGTGGTTGACTTGTATTGATCCAAATGCTATTTTGAGCTTGATTTTTGCTTACCTGTGTCAGTTGTTTTGGTGTGGGAATTGTATAAGAACAGGAGTGCAATGATGTCTTTTGTATGTGCTGCATTGTTTGTATTTAAACATGTTAATTCAGCTTTTTTCTACATCCAGTATCGCGGGATCGATGACAGGAAGTTGTGACGAGGAATCGGGATTCGATGAATCCGACGGATCCGGCGACATCGCGTCAACTGTGTCAAAGTTCGTGACGCGCTTCGTTGACCACGTGTGCACTGAAGCGAATATTTCCAATGAACACACAAAGATGTTGACCAATAAGATTCCAACCCTGGTTCATATGCAGGTGGATTGTTTTGTTTGTTTAATTTTAAAATTGTTACATTTGCATCCAACCATTCAACTATTGCATTCAACTTTTAGTATAATAAGTTAATTCTTTTGCTGTTAAATCAGCCAAAAAATGTGTGAATTTTGAGTTAAAAAGCAAGAAAATTTAAGCAATATTGATATATTTTTATTAACTTATCATGTAACTATTATTTTCAAAGGTTGAGTCCTTACAAGATGTGTGTAAAGAAAGCAAGCGTTTGCCACCGATCAAGAAGGTAAAACTTAGATTTTTTTACGAAGTATTTTCTATACATTTTCAGTTTATATAAGGCTTTTTTTAACGTCAAACCAGTTTACAACTTTAATAAAAGCCTGGTCAGTTTGGTCAGTTTATTTATTGTTATCTAAATGTCAACCCATTTTTTTGCGTATGACTGTCATATCATACCATCTCTAATCCACCTTACCAACCCCCGCAGGCAAAACTACTCCAACCAAACCTTCTTCTTGGGGAGACACATGCGATAGACAAGCCATTACGTGCATACTTGGCAGCTGATGGTCGGGCTACTGCAGTAGGAGGGAAGATAGGTGGTCCTACATTGCTTCCAGCTGAGGGAGCGTTGTTTGTCACTACTTATCGTGTTATATTCATTGGAGTACCATGCGATGCATTAGGTTAGTTCAAATGCTAAATAATGACTTTTTCCCAGCCTTTTTCTTGCTGCACCCATTTTAAATGATCAAATTCCCCCCAAAATTTGCCTAAATAACAAAACCCTGGTAAATTGTTTTTATAAAAGTCTCCGCAAGGAACAGTTTTAGGAGGTGTGGGGACTTTACTTGTATAAAGTTAATTTATAAAAAAATAGTACCAAGTATGACTTGTTACGCTGTAGGACCTCACCTATGTAGAATAAAATATAAAGAACTTATTATAGAAATTTTTAAAACAATAGTAAAAAACTAAATAACCGTTTTGCAACTAATATTAAAGTGTATTTTCCAGTTTGAAATTTACATAATCAAACTTAGTTTGTAATATTATTTTGTTTTATTTCAGCCGCTGAGCAAGTTGTGATTCGTTCCTTCCCTGTTGCAAGCCTGTTCAAGATGAAACCTTTCAATGTCAGTGAGTTTCCACACGTTGCAAACATTGATCAAAACTTACAGGTAAGTTTAACGTTTTGTGGGTTTGTTATAAATGAGGTCCTAAATTGTCATACTTCATGAAACCTGAGGTTAATTCTAGAGTTACTCTAAATTTTGGCCTAAATCTCAGCAGTATGGGCAGCCAGCTACACTATATACTGCATGGTGCACAAAATATTTAGCAGTAAACAATAAACACATATTAAACAACCCACAGCACGGCATCCAGCTCCGATCCTCCACCTTCCAATTCCTCCTCCTCTCCTTTGACGAGGAGGTTTCTGCCGAACAACAACATCAGTTACAAAACGAGCTCCAAACCCTGCGTTACCCGCTCACAATCGACGGGGCGTTTGCCATGTCCGCTGCCCGCAACTCTCGCTTGCAATTCAACAAAGCATCAAACGCAGTAATGCGAAAGAAGGCGGGGTCAACGTCAAGTGTCTCAAGCACCATGTCAAGCTCTACGTAATGTTTATGCATAGACTGTAGATAGTGTTAGGTCTATCTTACTCAACTTAGGTCTATCTTTACTCAAAATGAATAGCAACTTATCTACCAATAAAAATGTATCATGGATCAGTCAATGTACTGTATGGCTGCCATGCAGTGCACAAGTTTTTTTACCATTTCCATGTTAACACACTAAAATATACCATAACTCTCAAACTGTTCACTTGACTGCCTATTTTAACCAAACACTTCATTATTTCATCACAGTCGAATATCGGGCACCAAGACATTGTTTAAGCAAGCCAAGAGAAAAGCTGGGTTGAATAAAACCAATCGGTTCTCGCGACTGGTCATGACTGACAGCAAAACTAAAACACTTTACTACCCAGCAAGTAATGGGAGTGGACAACAGGGTTCTAATGCTACATTGGGAAGGTAGGTTGTTGTTAATATCCTTTGGGGGTTGGGTTGTTGTATCCTTACTTCAGGGGGTATGGTTCTTTCATACTCTAGGAAGGTTGGGTTGTGGTTTTCGTGTTTAGGGGTGGGTTAGATAGTATTTATTGTTTTTAATTTATGCTTTATCAGAATGGGTTAGCTATGTTTTTGGTACGTAGGCATTCAGTGGGCAATCTCTTTAGCATTTAAGAAAGTCACCCTAATTTTGTTCCTATAATACCCGTATTAACCCATTCAAATCTCCTTTTTAATATCACTTAAAACCCCTAACCCCACTTTTACCCACAGAATGCCCCCCATTGACGAAGCAATGACGAAAACATTATCTGATAAAGACACGATGAACCGATTGATCCAACGTTCGTGCGAGGGAGATTATCAAAGGTTGGGGTTGTTGAACACAGATGGAAACCGATATCGATTATCAAGGGTTAACCGCATGTTCTCAGTGTGCAGGAGGTATGATAGGGGAATAGTAGTGTGGGGAAAGATGGGACACCTCCAGCACATAATATCCAAGTATTCTGATCATGTTTTAAACAATTAACAAAGGTCTATGAGAGTCCTGAGAATATAGTTTTATAATTCTTTGAATTTTCTTTGTTTACTACTAAATTGGACGAGAAAATAGAGGTAAAAGGTGTCCCATATTTCCCCACCCTACTGTGTATCATTTATGTTCTGCTACATATATGTTGTATTATTCTTATATCTATCTCAAATTTTTTACAAGGCCCTCAAACCACAGGTTTGGACAGACCTACAAGCATTAAATTAAAAACAAAACAATTTAAACATTTCATTTTTAACATTTTTTCTATTTGTACATAGATTGGGTTTACATTTAGTTAAAAGAAAGTTTTACTTGTAATATAAATGGGTTAGCAGCCAAAGAAGATCCTTTTTATGTATTAAAAATCTCTAAATAAAACCCTTTTTACCTTCCCCTAGTTACCCAGCTTGTTCAGTTGTTCCAATGAACATGTCTGATGATCAAATTAAATCACTCGCACATTGCCACCACCAGTCTCGATTCCCATCCATTGTATGGTTGCATCCAACTACTAAAGCTGTGCTTATGAGAAGCAGTGGGATTCGAACCAGGACGGCCAGTTCGCTGTTTAAGCATGGACAATCTGCACCGATGTGTAAGAATCTGTTATCTTTGTAATTCTTGTTTTAAAAAGACTGACTGCCTGTGACCTTAGGATACAGGACACATGTTTGGGAGACGCTGCTATCATTGGGGGTGTTTCTATACAAAGAAATTTAACAGCATTTTCATAAATGGGGCTTGAATAGTTCTTTATTGAATCAGAATTTTTTTTACTAAAGTATTACATTAAGTCTGAAAACATAAAAAATCCAATTCTCCTAAAAAATTGCTCCATGGTAATAAAAAACTTTTTTGAACCAACCCATTTTACCTCGACAATTTGAACTATTATATTATGCTGATAACAACAACAGCAGAATATAACACACTAACCACAATCCCTATGCACTGAAGCAGTGTCTGATGAAGGGACAGCAGGATCAGGAACAGAGGAGGAGAAATTCTTAATGAAGATCGCATCTTACTCCACCCCAATGAGTCGACCATCCTCGGAATTATTCCGTCCTGATTCACTTAACAGTTTGTCGAGTACTGGCACAGATGATGAGGTGAGTTATTGTATAGTAGTTCGATAAACTTTGTTATACACTTCTGCTACAAGGCTTAATGTCTATATAAAAAAGTTAATTTTGTCCCAATAATTTTGTACCAACGCTTTGAAAAGGTAATTCTTTTAGAGTAAAACATTTTCTTTTTTCAACTTTAAAGGTAATATAAATAAACAAAATTGTCTGAAAAAAAATAGTTTAAAAAAATCAATTTCCAAATTTAAAACTTACAAAGATACAGTAATTTTTCCTAAAAAATGGAAAAGATGTTATAATTTTTTTAACCAATCTAATCTTATTCTGATTACCACATTATAAATGCATTAGAATCACTTGAGGACACCACAGAGCAGCACACGTGGGCATGGGAGTGCACTGACAAGTTCGTTAAGAAAGCCTCGTAAATGGGGAACACTCACAAGATCAAATGGAAAACCAGTTGGAGAGAGAACATCACCCAGTCCTATGGTAAGTAGCATGTTTAACAATATAAGTCATTATAGGTGTAAGTTTATTGCATTATATACTAGTAGCATATTGTGCTTTATAGCATTGAAATGAAACTTTATTGGAGTATATACAGTTTGAGACAAAATCAATAAATATGCAACCTTTTATGCTATTTTTTCCTATACTCTTAAAACAATTTTTTTTTTAATTTTTCCTAAATTATAACAATATATAACATTAGACATTACTTAACAAAATCCTAACCAGTTCTCATGCGTTTCAATTTCTACCTAATGCCCATCCCCTTTAGCTTAACTCTCGTTCACCAAGTCCACTAGCTACCAATGGTGGTAGTAATGGAACTATTGCGCAATCAGCCATGTACCATGCTATGTCGAAACAAGCAAAGGTTTACGTGTTTGGGGAAAAGGCTCAACTGAAGGTTAGTGTTTGTAATGTTGGCTGTTATGTTGTGTGGCGGGTAATGGTAGGTTTAGACTTAAGTTTATATAAAAAATCATAACAGATTTTAAATCCAGATTATGTACTTACTACCTATGTAATGCGAAACAAATCTGCCTAAGTTGATATATTGAACCATTGGTATACTGGACTATCTGACTTTTGGGAAATAGTTTGGGTATTTTTTATTTATTTTTTTTATTGAAAATATTAAAAGTTAAAAAAGCGAAAGGTCAACTCTGGCTCAATTCCTGGGGCACGCTATAGAACTTCACATATAGAATAAAGGTCTGGGTTGTTTATTGGCATGACAAAATTGCAAGCGAAGATTAATATACGATTAAATAATGTTTAAATTGTTTGTCATAAAGCTAGCAAAATGCACTTTGATTGAATTCATAAAAAAATGTGTGACATAATTACCCCAAAAAAATCTGAAAATGTACAAATAAAGTGATTATAAAATATAGGTAAGAAGCAAAGCAGCAGCATTGTTAGATTAAATTTAGTTATTTTTAAGTGTCCCACAAGGTGCTGGTACATTAGCAGGGTGCTCACATGCATATAATGGGTGACCAGGGGCGAATACAGTACCAGTGGGGCATGGTCTGTGATATTTAACATACATCACACATTCGTAATACATGTTACACTGGTAAGGATCAGCGTAAAGACCATCAGCTTTTCCCTCGCATGTGAATACATTTCCATCATTTTCACTGATTATTTCAACTACAGTAGATTTAGCGTCGGTAGCGACCTCCCCGATCCCATACATTGCAGCATTTCTCATCTCGCACCAATATCTACCAGCGTCGGACGCCTTTAGACCAGTTATTACTAAACTGTTGCCTAAAAGGAAAAATATAGAGTTGATTTTATTACTTTTAATTGCGTTGAATGCCTATAAGTAAAAACACACTAAATGCACAAAGGTAAAATACATTAAAATTCAGTTTAGCAAAATACATCAAAATGCAAATTAGATAAATACATATAGAGTTGCCACATTAAAAAAGTTAAATACATTTCTCTATACATTGGCTTGTATCACCACCTTACCACTTAGTGATGCTCTGCCTTTCCAATCCCCATATGGAACATACTGTGTTGGCATTGGTCTTGAACCTGATGTTCTCGTATACACCATGTCATACTCTGTATGTTGGTCGTTGGTTGGTCCTTTGAACCAAGCTACATCATCACAGTGGGAACCTGTGCAACTTTAAAAAGGGAAATATTTAAAAAAAATATTTTAAAACAGTTATCAAATAAATTTCGTAAACTTGACTTTCCAAAAAAAAGATTACAAACCAATATATATAATTTTATTGATCTGACAAAAATGTAAAAAAAAACAAGTTAGGAACTTAAGCTCTCCCTTGTACTCACTCGCAATCCAATTGAATATCGGCTCCTTCCTCACCAACACTGTTGGCTTCAATGGTAACCGAGTGCAACTTGGGGCTTTCATGTCCACCACGTACACGCAACACAACCGACTTCATATCAACTTGTTCCTCACCCATGTTACTTCCTTCAATGGCAACTTGGCACCAGTAGTTATGGTTGTCTTCTCCCTCAACCTGTTGAATTTTATGCTTTTAAAAATTGAATTTAATTATTTAAAAAATAGTAAAAAATCTTTTTGAAAAACAAAAGTTTGGAAGCTGAAACCTTCACAAAAAGTAAAAACACACAAAAAAACTATAAAACATGTTTTTTTTTTCATTTGAAACCTTCACACAAAAAGATTTACAAATACTTATTTCACTTTTTCACCTTTGTAAATACCAACGAAGGAGATGAGTTAGCAATCTGAAGTCGGTTCAGATACTCGATTTTTGTCACTTGTGCGTTCACACAAGATTTGTCCTCCTTGGTGTACCCTGTACATGTAAATATCTCTTCAGCATACCGTGGTCCATCTCCTTGCTTCCATGTTACAGTGACTGGAAGATCCTGCCCACTAGAGATGGTGTAATCGCATTCTAAGGTGGCAGAGTTGCCCAAGTAAGCCGTCACTTCTTCAAACTGAAAAAATAATTTTTGAGTTGAGTTTTAATAAGGCACTAGAATACAAGATTTTTTAAAATACTACAAAAACTTTAAAGCACAAACTGAAATTGGAAATCATTAATAAAAAAGTAGTACTAATAATTTTTGAAATTTTTAAAAGCAAAATGAATTTACCGTTAATGTCACATCCACTTCTTGTTCCACAATGGCCACAGCATTGCCAATAAGACCAACATACACAAAACATAAGGTTGCCAAAAACTTCATCATATTTCTTGTATCTTTTCAAAGTTGTGATTCTGTATCAAACCCCGCGTGCTTATATAGCTTGTAATATGTGATAAACAACACGCGTTCACTCCACTAAGATTGCAGATCCAATATTTGACATGTGATAAGACAACTTTCTCAACAGAGGTTGTTTGCATTTGCAATCTCTTGGTTTATTTTTGAAACCACGCCGGTTGTCGTAACAATTTTACAACCCCCCCATGGATGTCTATCCTTTGTCGACTTTATTTAGCAACCAGGCGTATCTTATATAAAAGTTTACATAAGTTTAATATTAGTTAAAACAAGTTGACGTAACCTTAATATTAGTCGTTCGAAGCGTTGAAATTAAACTTGTGGTTCGGGGGTGTCAGTTTTTGAACAAAATATTTGTAAACCTGTCAATTCTACTTATGTAACCCCAATCTGTAGGGTACCAATCAATAATAGGTTTTATTGTAAAGCAGGAGACATCCTTTGATTTACGTATTATATCACTTATGCAAACATTACCAAAAAATTATGTCCAGATTTAAATTTCGTAATTATCTTTCGTAGTAAAACACCCAGCTATGTTTGGCACGCAGTGAGTCATCTAATTTTATTTGAATTTTTTCAAGTTATGACGTCATATTATCAACTATAAAGTTACATATTTCGAAAATTGTTAGTGTCGTAATCAGGATGTGATACAGAAGTTTCTAGAAAGTAGCTCGGTTAAAATTAGTCCTTCTTTCAAGGTCTGTTTGTGCAAACACATTATGACGTGATATACGCCTCGTAACAATGGCTGACAATAGAATAGTTGTGATGTCATAAACACATGACATCATAGGGGATAGAAATATTTTGTCGGTGATTATTTACCAAATGAAATACCTGGATGTTTTACAAATATTGCGCAATAATGTAACTTGGGTAAATTTCTATACATAAATGTTTTCCTAGCACATATTACATAAACCATAAGGCTACGATAATACGATTATAATATTTTTACCAAGTTTTAACTTTTGCATATTATTTAAATGAAATTCTGTCTCATTTTTTGGGGGGAATCTCATTTTTACAGAAATTTCTGTACTTGCGAACAGGTTTAACTAAATATTTTTGTATTGGTAAAAAGCTCTTCTGATAAAAACACGTAAGTTTTATTTCTATTAAGAAACTATTTATATAGCCTATTATAGCATGCCTGGTAGCAACAACTAGCATAAATTATATTTTTTACAGAATTTAAAGCACGAACAGCAAGGCAAAGTGATGTTCGTTCCATTGGACATCACAGAACCGAAGCAAATTCGTCTAAGTTTCAAATCGATGATCAAATCCTGTCTACCCCCTGAACCCCCACCCTCCAACAACCTATCCACACAACCACAACAAGTACAAGATACTGGGTTTAGGAAGGATGTAGAAGACTCTGGATGGCTTGTGCAGGTGATAATATGTATTTTATTATGTCAAATGTACTAAAAAAAAATTGTTTTGACATTGACCTGAAAATTTTTATTTTTTATATCCTATAACTCCTAATACCCCATTTTCCCACATTAAAAAAACTGATTTATGTAATTTTAAAAAAGGTCCAGGTTTAAAGAATAAATTTTAAGATTTATTGAATCCACAAATAAGTAATACCCCAATCCCCCAGGTATCCCAGTTATTAGAAGTAGCTGGAGCAGTGGTTGACGTGATTGACATCCATGGTGGTTCAGTAATGATAGCAGTGGAAGATGGTTGCGACGCTGTGCCACAAATATCTTCATTAGCTCAAGTTATGTTGGATCCACACTATAGGTTAGTGGTTGTTTTCACACAGTTTTCTACATATTTTTTTATATATTAAGGTGGGAGTCCTGAGGATATGGTTTTATAAATTTTTGAATGTTTACTATTAAATCTGACGGGAAAATAGGATGAAATGTGTCCCATTTTCCCTTACCCTACGATATCTACATAAAAATTTATTAACTTGGGGTAATAGTACAAATGTGGCCCAGATCAAGGGTACCTATTTTGCTATTTAAAGTAAAATTGAGGTAAAAGGTGTTTTAAAAAAATGCGGTAAAAGACAAATTGTTTCCATTTAGAACAATTGAAGGATTCCAGACATTGATACAGAAGGAATGGTTGTCGTTTGGCCATCGTTTCAGTCATAGGAACCGATTTAATGATGTTCAATCTAGTGGATTCACTCCTGTGTTTCTACAGTTCCTAGATGCAGTCTACCAGGTGTGTAAAATGTAGATATTCATTCTGTTCTATATGGTTAAGGTCCAACATGGCAACAGACCTAATATTTAATTCAGAGTTGGCCCATTACCCTAACACTTAGAATGACGATGTGTTGGAGCAATGTCCATTAATTGTTTTGCTCTAGTACACAAACGTGTAACAGCATCGAGCATCGAATCCGGTATCCTATGGTTAATTTTAAACCCTTAAAACCATAGTTTCCCTGGCACTATCTATTCTATGTGGGTAAGATCATGCAGCATAGCATGTCATAGGTTCTAGGATCTAAATACATATACCAGTACAATAATTTACACTCACAACCACAATACATTCCAGTTGATCAACCAGTTCCCGATATCCTTTGAGTTCAACACCACGTACTTAGAACTTATAGCTTACCATTCAATGTCAAACCGGTTTACCACCTTTCTACTGGACTCTGACTATGAGAGGTTAGAAGCTGGTATCTTGTTTGAGAAGAAGGTTACTGGTCGATCACCAGGAAAGAACTCTTTGGCTTCATCTAGTTCAACATCTCCTCCAGGTAATTGCTTATGTGGGTTGAGAATGTTTTTGTGGAAGAAATTGTTTTAGAATTTGTAATGATCCATAGGTATCTTTCATTAGATTGTATATTTAAGTAAGTTTCTGCGGTGGGGCAAGCCAGGGGACATGTGGGGTTTAAGCTTTCCCAGTATTCGTAACATCCCAATTTGTCCAAAAAACTCTCCTTGTTGATAATGTGGGTTATTATTTTTACTGAGTATTTACACACCGGTATGTATTAATTTTAAAACCAATTTTATTGCAAAATATTTGAAAATAATATTGCTTTAAATTAAACTTTATTACACGTCAGAGGTTGTAGGAAAATATTAACATGTTCATTTATAACACAGCGTCACCAAGTTTCAACACACTCCGGCCATACAAGTCACTGTGGGATTACATTGATGCAGCTCATAGGAAATCACATCTGTTTCTTAATACGTTTTATTCGCCACAACATCTATCGTCTCAGGTGAGTGTTTAGAAGTGACTGTAAAGTGTAATGTTAAAAATAATCTGCATGTGTTAGGAGTTATCAAAGTGTAGGTACTATTTGGAAAGAGTTAATAAAGAAAATGGAGTTTGTAGTTTTATTATTAATTTTTATTTTATTATGTTATTTTACTATTTATATTACCTGTTATATTTAATTTTAAAAACAAATTCTTTGTTGTTTAAAAGTACAAATCTGTTTTTTTTCGAAACCAAATAAATTACTAAAAAACCATAATATTCTATCTTTAAACGCTGTCAATTTGTAGGTTTTGCGTCCAATACACTCCATGTGTCGGTTAAAACTATGGCCATACTACATACGTGAAGCATTAGGTGAAGGACCACCATTTGATGGATCGCTTGGTGAATTAACTTCCGGTACAAGTCATAATGAACAAGAAGCTACTGAGGTATTGTAAAAAAATTAAGCTTTTTTTAAATGTTTTTTCATACTTACTTTGAAAAAAAAATTACCATGTATTAGTAACAAAGAACATTTTACTTATTTCCCCACAGTTTACAACTTTACGACAATCTTTTATCAATTGTATCTTTAATATTTGTATTTTCCAACCATCACATAACATTTTATTTCCATAATACTTCCTATTCCCCCACAGACAAGTGAAGTATGGGGAGGTGTCACTGGTAGGCGGGTGGTCAATGGTTGCTATGACAACATTGCCGATGCTCAACCGGACACTATCAAGTAAGTTGGTGGTACTAAACTACTAACTATTTTGAAAACTTAAAGAATAAACACACACAAGTCTTTGGATTCGTTTTGTGTTGAAATATTACTTTTATATATGTTATTGCTGCTAGGTGTTTTAATAGTTTGGAAGAAATCGTGTTTTTTGTAAGTTATTTGATCCAAATAAACAGTCGGGAGGTTGTAAAGAAAATGCTGTTTCTCTTACTAAATTATAGAGTTCTACCCAGGCATTTTTTTTCAATTTTTAAATCCCAACAGAATGCTACTGAGCCAGATTGATCGATTACAAACAGAGCTTGGGGTTCCCGTCGATTCATGGAATTCAACTTGGAAGGCGATAAACACTTCAACTCCTAAGCGAGTACGTTAACCATGACATTTTTGACTGTTATAATATTATAATGATAATATTTATTTATCTTCTCGATTAGGGGGATTAAAAGATTAATATTTTATTACCAAGATTAAAAAAAAAAAAAACGGAAAGACAGGATATGGCGACAAAACAACAGTTATTGCAACACAATCACAGTTAAAAACATATTTACGTTTAATTGGAAATGTGGTCGCTACACCTAGTAGACAAACAACGAGCCATATTTTGTTTAACTGATCTCATAATGGTGCAGACATGAGATGTTTAAATAGTCAAATCTAAGTGTCACATCTTGCTTTATTAATATTACTCCTATCTTTACTTAATTGAAACCTCGTTCAAGGCTGTCTGTTCTTTTATCTCAATCTCAATCATATTTAAACTTGTTATAAGCTTTGTAAATTTGTTCATGTTGCTTTGTTTGCATTCTCCCTTTACTAAGAACTTTATCTTGACCTTGTCTTGTTAATTAAATATTAGCCAACTTACGTGAGACTTGATTTATTAGAAGAATGTTCCTGAACACACAAAGCAAGCACGAAGTGAAGTTCGAGCGTTGCACAAACTAACAACAGTCAATGTTATTCATAAGGTGGGGCTTGTGTATGTGTGTGTCTATGTGTGGATAAGAATGTGTGTATTAGTTATATATGGTACGTATATGCCTCAATAAAAATTCGTTATTAGCATTTTTAATAGGTTTGGCCAAGTTTTTTAAGTAATTGGAATTGTGTCATTTTTTTACAGCTTTTTACCAATAACACTCCTGACTTTATAACGGGGTTTGAACCATGTTAAGTAGTTTGTTTTGTTAATATTTGTTTGCTTGTTATAGCTTATTTCGTGACAGGTTCCACATACAATGTTTTTTTTAATACTTTATATAAATCATACCAAAACTATCTTTGGAAATCCAAGATATTTCATATAAATAACATTCATTCTCTTATTTAACTGTATTTGAGATGCATTGACTGTAGCATCCTAGGTTTCACAAAAGCTTATTACATTGTTAGTAATCTAATACCATCTTCATATAACTACATTGTATACACGTTGCTATTCCACATTTAGCTAATATGGATAAAACTAATTGTATATAAGCTCAGTTAAATGGTCAATTGTTAAAACAGTATAAACATTTTTCATATATTTCAGTAATCTTATTTTTACAGTAGTTGGTTTAATTGCTCTAACAGTGTTGTCTATGCTTTAAAAAAAACACCTAAAAATGATGTAAAATATCTAATTCTATGAGCTTCCCGAGAATAAAAATAGTAGTTATCCAAAAATTTAACTGCATATAAATAATGCTGGCAAAGTGTTTCAGTTCCTATTCAAACTTTTACATTTCAATAAAGAACCTTACTCTTCCTGACCCCTTACAGTGTCACATATGTTTAAAATAGCATTGTCTAGTTCTAAAGGCCCAAAAATATTTTACCCAAATTAGCAAAATATTATTTATCCAAAAAATGTGTGTTATTTATCCAAACAAATGCACATAAGTAGTATTAGTAAAGTTTTGCTTTCATTTAAACTTTGCATTTCATTTAAGAACCTTCCCCAACCTAAACGTCGAATGGTGGTGTCTGTAAGTCTATAACAGCATTTTACTTTGTTTATTTCCCAGCCTCAAACAATGTAAACCACCTGTGTCATACCTGTCATCCATTCTAAGTTACCTAACTCACCTACATGCTTAACCATACTAACATATTCTTCAAACAGTTAAAACCTGTTTCATAAAAATTCCATCATTTTTAACTTTTCAGTAGAATTATAAAAGCTAAGTAACTTTTATTCATATAGCTGTTTTCAAATTGAAAAATTACTTTTGTTAACTTCCTTCAAATGTTAAATGGATATTTTACATTTTCTTTAAACAGTTCAAACCTGTTTTATAAAAATTTCATCATTTTTAACTTTTCAGTATTTTAATAGTTATGGATGAAATATAATCATTAAATTTTGTAGAATTATAAAAGCTAAGTAACTTTTATTCATAAAGTTGTTTTCAAATTGAAAAATTGCTCTTGTTAACTTCTTGCAAATATTAAATTAATATTTTAGACATGCTTCAAACAGGTTCAAACCTGTTAAAAATTCTATTAATTTAACTTTTACGTATTTTAGTAGTTATGGATAAAATATAATTCTAAAAATATAAAAAATAAATAAAGCAAACGAATTTTTAACTTTTACGTATTTTAGTAGTTATGGATAAAATATAATTCTAAAAATATAAAATATAGTAAAAGCAAATGAATCGTTTTTTTATGCAGTTTACAATTTTTAATTGGAAAATTGTTGTTGTTAACTTCTAGCGAAACTCTCAAAAATATTATTTAACTTTAATCAGTGCTCCATAACCTGTTTACACGATATCTTATGAGTTTAACAAATTAATTATTGATTACTTTCTTGCAAATTACTTTTTTTACCTTGAAGAATGGATTCAAAAGTTTCAAGGCTTTTACCTACTGCTTCGTATAAACATGGTTTACCCTTTTTTGCAACCTTTTTTTATTTTATTTTTAATATTACCACCCTTTCCTTTTTTTCCATTATAATTCCAATCTTTTTAAATTTATTCCACTTTTCCAATTTTTACAATAAATAATCTCCTTGTATCTGATAAACAACCAGGCTATGGACTTCCTACATTCCCAACAACTGTTGCCTCAACGAATGCGAAGTGTGTCTGTAGCTATCACTTCATTCACATCATCTTCACCTTATATCAGGGTAGCTAATGATCAGCCATGCAACCCAATACGTTTCACTCACCAACAAATCACTAAACAATTTCTTTCAAAAATTTCTTTCGTTTCTGATTTTTGAAGCCTCAGTTGGACTTGCGTGTGGATTTGTCAGTTGCTGTGTTTTTTGTTTTTTTTATCTTTTCGAGTTTTTTATAGAAATATTCATGTTTGTATAGAGATCAGCTATCAGAGAGGAAAGTGTTAGCTCGGAAAACTGGACCAATCCACCTGAGATTTTGATCAACTCTGTCAATGATACAATGGACACGACTTCTCTGTATGACCAGTTCCAAACCTCAAGCAAACCAGAAGTGAGTGGGAAAATATAAGATAAATCATCTGTTTATAAATGAGTTCTTTTCAAAATGTTTCATTATCATATATTTTTTGAAGGCTGCTTAATGTAGGTGCCTGAAGTGTTTATTATTTTGTTCTGCAGTGCTTGTTTTTCTGTTTATTAACTGTTTTTTTTTAATTAGATTCATCATCATATATCTGTATTAAATCAGTTATTGTAGCCACCAGAACAAATTTCTGTCTCCAGTCTTTCCTTTAAAGTAATTAATAATTTAGATGTTACTTTTACTGGTCAAGTATATAAAAGCAAAATAGTTGTTAAAAATCAATTCCTGTTTACAGGTTCGTACATATGAGGGATCACTATGGAAGCAAGGAGCTTACATGAAAGGATGGAAACCAAGGTTCTTTGTGCTCGATACAACTAAACATGAAGTAAGATTTATAATTTACACTTAGGTCTTTCACATTATGGAGATATAGTGCTGTGGGGTGTAATAGATGCTTTGAACACATAATTTTACACCTTTTCTAAACGTGATTTTAATAATTACCAGCTCTTGATTTTAACAAGTACCAAATAAAATTTCACTTTTCTTCACAAACTAATTCACAACATAAATATATTACTTATTTTAAATTTTGAAACCTAATATGTTTTAGTTGCGGCAATATGAGAACAGAGGCGACAATATTTGCAAGGGCATTATTGACCTGAAAGAACTTGAATCAGTTCAACTAATGGATCAACCTTTATCAGGTGCGCCGAAAGGTGCCAGTGGTAAAGCTCTATTTGAGGTAAGGGATTTTACTTTAGCATGCCCTAACATTGTATATGATTATAGCAACTACAAACAAGTATAGGACTGTACTAGCTACAAATGGGAGTATAGGAGTTATGTGAATATACCAACTACAAATTATAATAGATAAGTATAGGAGTATACCAATTATGTCATGTATAAAAGTATTATAGTTACAAATTTATTTTGTACTTGTAGGTAAAACTGTCCAAAAGACAATATCACTTTATTGCTGAGAATGAACAAGCGGCAAAAGATTGGGTCGACAATCTCCAATCTGCTCTTTGATCTTCTTACTCTGCCTCCTCATCACTGTGATCCTGTTTCTCCCTGAAGTGATCTCCAAGCGATTTTATCTTGCCTACCTCCCGTGGGAATATGAGTTGGTGCACCTGACGCACTACAGACATGGGATTTTAATCAAATAGGAAATAATTGAGGACTTTTATTTCTTTCCTTTATTTGCGATACAGTGTTAATTGGGTGAATCTGTTATACATGTGAGTTTGATTACATTACACTTAAAGAATGTTAACACGTACACACACAAGCACATTTCCTGAAGGTACAGTCCTAGTTTTGTAAAAGCTCACTGTCCTATTATGGTATACATTCTAATTTTTGAAAAATGTTGTTTTAAAACCTTTTGCCCTTTTCCAAAGTTGATGTCTCTGTTTCACTGGTCTTCCTACACTTTTAGTACTTTATTTATTATTCACCTTTTAACTTTTTGATGCCTGGCTGGAATTTGCGCCAAATATTGTCCTTAATTTAAATGGTCTTGGAACTTTGTCGAACACAAAGGCATATTGCTGTCTTTTGTCATGGAGAATATGCAAACAAAATCTGTGCTGCTTGAATTGCTGCAATAATGAGAACCAGAGCCATTGATGGAGCTACATATTCTCCCATGTTACTTAATTACGTTAGTTGACATTGCTTTTTGTTAGGTATGGGGTTGATATTAATATATACATGTATGAACGTTTTACAGTGAATAACTGCCCGAATATGCTTGGTGTACTTCGCTTAAAGTTTTAAAATGCTTGCTGCAATAGCAACTTGCTAATAAATTCCTCTAGTAAGCAAACCTTTCTGATACAGTTACATTCCAGGCCTACCTCAGATGTAAGAGCATTGCATGTTGCAGTCCTATATATCTCTTTCAATACCAGACTGCCTTTGTTTCATAGGCATACCAATGGCTTGTTTTGTATAAGCCTGAAACTTCGTTTTCAGCATGCATATCCTCGCTGTAAGCTCGTAGCATGGTACGCAGAGGTACCCAGGCTTTTTAAATAGCCTACATTCGTTGGACTACCTAAACGCGCAGTTGGTTATAGTACAATTTCGCTTACAATGCGATATAACAATTACGATTTCAACAAAAAACTGCGATCCACTAAAAGGTTATAGAAATTAAATATGGGCGTATTCGGTGCGTTTCCGTAGCTTTTTCTTCGCTCAGCGGTGTGTGTATCATTAGAAACTCACTTTCGATTCGTCAGAACAATTTTCTTGGAAAACCATCTCCTAAACGCACAAACCGCATTTAGCGAAAAAAAAACAACAGAACGAAACATGCAAAAGCCTATATAGCCTACCTTTTATTGAGTTCTTTTGCACCGACATCGCTTGATTAAAATGAACGAAAGGCGAAGGCGGATGAGATGCATTGAAACAAAATTCTTCTGCGTTGAATCCTCCGGCTGCTGTATCGCGTTCTGGTGGCGTAACTGGTCTATCTCCTGCATGTTAATATAAAGACCAGTTGTGAGGTGTTATACCGTTAGTGTATGTGAAACACCAGCTTTCTATAGTACGGGATTGTGCAACTGATTTATTTGAATAAACGGTTCCATGTCACATAAAAGTTTTAGTAGTAAAACAAGAGTAAACTTCTGCAATTTGCACATACAGGTAGCATGCGTATCTATATAATATATACAACATACCGAAATGCATTACGAAATCGTCGAGTACAGATGACGATCGTTTGGGTGTAGGTCGTTCATGCATTTCAACATCTGGCCATAGCGCAGAATGCGAGGAAGTTATATGATGATTATGGCGTTGTTCAGGAGCAGGGATGGACGTTCGCTTTTGTGCGCTGTACGACACCTGCAGTTTTTGCAACTCTCGCGTTTTTTCTCGAAGTAAAGAGTTCGCCTGGGAAAAGTAATATATATTTGCGGTTTCTTTACTTTTCTCTTCCATCGCAATTTTTGGATATAAATAAATACCTAAAGTGGCGGTTTATGTGCCAGTATATGTCACCATTACAGAGAAGGTAATGTTAGTCAGAAAATAGAACAAGCGGTCTGAATGCAACCCATACTTTTCTTCCTACCTCGGTATATTGCTTCTGTAACTCTTTGAACTCAGCCTTGGTTCTCTGCAACTCTGCGTTGAGACCTTTGGATTGAATTTTCCAGTTTGATACAAGCTTATTCGAATACTGCTCGATTTTAGTGTATTTTTCGCGTAACTTCTTAGACTCGTATTCCTGAAAGCAGAATGGCATAGTTTCACATTCTGATATAAATATACACGAACTTTAAGACTACAACAATATATTTACTTTATAAAGCTTTTCCTGGCGTACTTGAAACATCCAGAAAGCGATTGCACGCGTACATATGTCTAATATAACTTCCGGTTTCTGGCCGCATAGCGCCATTGATTTGTAAGATTCTGAAGGGTTTATGTCGACTTGGACGAGATCAAACTTCCCAGCTAGTTGTATGCTGCAAACGGGACATTTTCTATCTTGAACTGCTGTCGGGAATGTACGAGCAACGTGGTAATTATCCTTCAGTGAAGTAAATATATATATGCTAATATGAATCACATCTGATTAGTTAGGACATAGCAAAGCAAGTACACCAAGTAAAAGAAGATTGTTTAGCACTTGTACAGACTACGCTTTGTGGCGTTTATGCAAGGTATTATCGACTTTATCGTTATAGGTAATTAACTGATTAGTAGATGAAATAGATTAAAGGTAAAGTATTTACCGCGTAATCTTTCTCCGTCGTCATGGCAGAACATGTGAGAGCAAGACGTAACCCAAGCTTTGCCGGTCACTAAAACTTTTCGGCAATTACGATAATTACAAACGACTTGTGAATCCATTATTTCGACGGTTCTTATAGTCAAATTAAATTAAGAAAGCCAAGAAGACGATATCTCCAACAGTACTATTAAGGAAGGCGATATATCAACAAAACTTACCCACTTATTTGCCTTTATAACTTTAAAAATAATGAGAAAAGCGTAAAATTTTCAAAGATTTCTTCGGCGAAATATTTCAATGGTGACGTAACAATGGGCTTCATATTTGAATTTTATTTAATATAGAAATCATATACCTTTTTAAGACTCAACGTGTTCTGGCTTTTTGACGTGAGATTTTCAAAGAAATTAGTACAATGCAAAATCGACTTGTACATTGCCGTACATTGGATTCGTATGACCAATAACCAAACCACGTACCCAAATTTTATAAATCTGCTGACGAATGTTCATTATCATGACGCACCACAACCTTAAAAATACTGTCCTCTGATTGGCTGATCGCGAAAGTAGCACCGAATTTGAACAAACTTAAGTGATTTTGGAGAGCAGAAGATCCCGATGATCGTTGTTGTTTTTACTGCTACAGTAGAGTGAATCTTATATGACCGGTTATAAAATAACACAACTGTGTAGTAAGAGCCTGCTTAAGAATTCCCCAGATTAAACTAATAAATATAATTCAGCTACATTTATGGATAAATTTATTTTAAAAGTCTGTTACGTTTTCAGTTTACTCTAAATTTGCTTCATAGAGGAAATAGGTTGACTATACCTTAACCTAATTCCGTGTTGATAAACATGTTATGTATCAAAACTTTCTACCTAAGACACATTAAATTTATAAACTTTTTCTAATAGGCCCACTTTATAGATCTGTTTGGGTATATTTCTTAATAGCAAATGGCGAAAGTAGTTATTACCGGTTTTGTATATTTTTTGTTAAATGATTGATTCGAAATGATACAATAATTCTGGTGTATGTAAAAATAAAAAGTCGAAAGTTTCTATTTGGGTCAATGGTTCGGATTCAAAAATATTGAAACCTTGAATGAGAAACATTCCAGAGTTTCTTGCTTTCTTTTAACATGGCTAAGAATTGCAAAGGAAAGCATAAGCCGAAGGCATGTAGACCGATAATACTACAACGAAAGCATCCACTTCCAAGTATTTTATCTTCTTTAAAACAAACTAATGCTGCTTCAATGAAAACCAATGATCCTGAAAGTGAAGTAGCTGCTACAAAAACTGAACAAGTTGCTGAACTTACAAGTGAGGATTTGTCACAAAATTTTCCCTCAAACCCGATGTTCTCTTCTGAACAGCAACCCACCACAGTGAAGCACGAACAGCAAGAATTAACTTCTTCCCAACCTTGGAATCAAACTTCTGCGTATGAAAATGATATTCAAATTAAATCCGAAAATATTCTTTCAAATGCAACCTCAAATCCACAACAAGGAAATTTTGGAACTTTTTTAAACACTCAGTTTGTACAATGTCCACCAGGTTCCCAAATGAGCAATGTCATGATTAAGCAAGAACCAGGAAGCCATCAGTTTGTAGATACATCTCAGAACATGGGTATCTACCAGAACCATGGAGCAATGAAAACAATGTACCATTCTGTGCCTAATGTTCAAATGAGCAACATGGACCCTTATAACCAAACAGTGTTAAACGAAGTCCCCCTTACAACACAGTCACAATACCGAACACATGGAAATGTTGGCCAATGTAACCAGTTCACTTATCCGTATGGATCAATGTCAGAAATGCAGGCACATTCGTATGCACCCAACTATTACCAACAAGCCATTCAACCAAACGCAGTGCATTCTGGTAGAGCATAAAAGATTTTTTATCTATTTTTAAAACCTTAATTCAAAATAACGTATTTTATAAATATGTTTATATTTTGCAATCATACCATACCTTCGTATATACATATATAACATATATATTATATAGCCTATATATATTTGTAATCTAAAAAAGTCAGTTAAATAGCTATAACAGTAAGTTAAAGTGTATGTATATAAAAATCTAATTCCTAACCTTATTTTAAGGTCAAAACATGCCCCAACCTCAACCTAGCGCACATTTTCAAGCTACTAACCAACTTGGAGTTCAAATGCCACCCAATGCAAGATACCACATCCAAGGTTTTTCATCACAAGCTAATTTTGTTGATCAAGCAGTGGACGACAGTCTCACTAATATAACATGGTTGGGAAGAATGGGAGTCAACAATTTCATGCCCGTTCCTATTGAAAGGGATCGTAAAGTTTATGAGGTTCTGTTGTTTATTTTGTATTTCAAAACTACAGTTAAAGACTTCTAACTTTTTAAAATAGAGGGAAGTCATTAGCCATAACCAGTTAATTCCTATGACACAAATCTCTCATTGGTTGTAATCTTTACTAATTATTGATTAATGCAGTGACAGTGTATACAAATTCAGGGTAGGCTTGCATTTCCTGTCCAACCAAGTCCGGTGCCTATGACTGGAATTTTGGAGTAAAAACATAATTACACAAAACTTTTGATAAAGAAGTGATACAAACCAAAGTTCCAATGTTAAGAAACCTTAAACAGGCTATTTATCATTCTATCTTTACATTTAAAACATTATTAGTGTTTTGTTACAGAGAACTGAGAAGCGAGGTAGACCCCCGTATTCATACATGGCTCTCATACAATTCGCGATAAACAGCAGCTCAACAGGGAAAATGACTTTGCGACAAATATATCAGTGGATTGAGGAAAAGTTTCCATACTTTAAATCCGCCAAGCCAGGTGACTTGAGTATTCTCATATTAAAAATAACAACATATATCTTACCTAAGAGTAAGAACCTAACATTACTGTAATGCTAAAGTAGCTACAATTTAGGGATACTCTAGCAGTGCTTTAATTGGCATAGTAAATAGTTTAAATCCTGTTTCCTATTCATTAACTTGAGCCACTGTGTGTGATGTTTGTATAAGTGTTGTAATATATCACTAACACCATAAGCCACAGCTGTAATTGTCTTGCATATTTCTCTTCATATAACTGTAGGCTGGAAGAACTCGATTCGTCATAACTTATCACTGCATGATATCTTTGTACGTCAAGTAACAACTGGATCTAAAGCTTCTTATTGGACGCTTAGATCGGATCTAAATATTCGACCTTTAACATTGGACAGTGTTGTAAGTAACATGGCCTGTTGTGGTTGTTCAAACACATTAATAATTATTGTACATACATACCAATTACCAACATACGACTTTTTTAATTGGTCTAAATTCTTTTTTATTATTTATTTCTTATTTTTTATTTAATGCAGATTCATAGTTACAGTTTACATATCTGTGCACTGTACTCACAATGATTCACAAACTTAATTTTAATGTTTTAATTCAGCGTGGCACCTCACACCACACGTTCCAAGACACAAGCAACCCACAAGACCCATCATGGTCCCTACAAACTGTCATGCAAGGACAAAAACCCATCTTACCAAGATTGCCACAGAGACCTTACATTTTACTTCCAGTGCCTCTTATTAATGTAAGTGGTAAAATAAAACAGTGTAGCAGATTGCTCATTTAACACAACTAAAATATGTTATATAGTAAGTTAACCTTAACAACTATGGTTTTTAAATCCTATATCCCTGGCAGGATATAAACTATATACAATGTTCAGTTAAAAATGATTTGTTTTGTTTATTTATTAGAACGGTACCAATGACAAGGACATGACACAATCAACCACAACTGTTGATGTTCAAACACCATCTGTGTACAACTCTACACCTCTACCAACACTTCATACAGATAAAGATAACAGGAGGTATGTATGTGATATTATCATAATATACCAATTCTGGCCTGAATCTCAGGGTGTGACTCACTGTAGGATTTTACCCATGTAGAATTCTCTCCTTGTAGGTAGTTAGAAGTTTACATTTATTTAACTGTTGTCTATTTTTAGGTTAAGTTCGCAAGATGGATCTTCTTTTCTCACGGATTCAGGATTTATTTCTGATTTGAGTATGTTCACACCTTCTAACTGTAAGTATATACGTATTACAATGCTATGAGTACTAGTCTAGGTGTTGGGTAATAGACCAACTCTGGTCTAAATCCCAGGCCCTCTGGATCTCACCCATATGGAATAAGACAGTATCACAAAACTTGTTTTACAGTGGATTTTGATATATGCACAAATTAGCTAGAACAAATAAATCTGTGATCCTATTTGAATATTTATATACAGGTTTGCTCAACTCTGTAGAGAAAAGCTTGCAGAAAAAAAGTGCTACAAATGACAGCAGTCCTTTACTATCACAAACTCAAGTATGCGGTCGTGGTGTAATATAATCATAAATATGTTGACTAATTGTGATAATAGGTGGAAGGGTTTCAGGCTTGAATTTTCGAAACTGTAATATTCGGTAAAGATTGGAAACAACAGATTTATTTTATAGGAACGTGTGTCTAACTATCCCTGCCTCTGTATTTTAAAATGTTTAGCACCTATGACAACAGCTAAGATTGAAAATTGATTTGGTTTAATATGGGTTAGCAGTATGCTGTCAGAAAGATGTTAATACATTTTTATTATAAGGTTCTTTCTGGAAAAAAGGGAACCACAAAGAAGTCACGAAAGGAGCCGCTGAAAACACTCAATGATTCACTTAATTCATCGCTCAACTTTGAAAAGGTTTATATAGTTTTACTGCAAATGTTGCAGCAGAAATAATCCACAACTATATAACTGCTGTTTTAGACCCAGCTCTGTGTGTTAGCATTAGCCTTAAATTTTGCCATTACACTTAAATAATATTTGTCCTAATTATTTGCAACATTTAAAATTTTAACAAGGATTATCTGCCCTTATATTACAGAATGAAGACACATCACCTGGGAAACTTCTTGCATCCCATTGCAGCCAATTTCTTGTCAGCAAACAACCTGTAAAGAAGGAAAAGCCAAAAACTCCTGAATTCCTTAAAAAATCAGCAATGGGTTTAACAGAAGACAGTTTTGATGAAATGTTGGAGGATTTGGGTTCACCATTTAAATCCTACTTCACTAAAACTGCAGAGGTGGAAGCTTTTTCCACTCCCCGTGCCAACACTGGCTCCAGGAAGCGCAGATGCTCCTGGGGATCACCAGAGTCCTCCAAAGAGGTCCAGAATCGAATCAAGACTGAAAATGAAGTCACTCCATCTAACCGGAGCATTCGAAGAGTGAAGAGTTGTGTTGGCGACTTAAGGCAAAATTATGCAGATGAAGTGAAAAATAATTTAGCAATAGTAAAGACAAAACAAGTGCCTACTTCCACACCTTTGAACAAGCAGAAGTGGCAAAAATCAAAAGGGTATTAAATTATTTCCTTATTTATAGTTTTTTATTTACCATATTTGTATTTACTTTCAGGTGCGATGATATGAACATTGAAGAAAACAAGGAGAATGTTATGGAGTGTTTCCAGCAGGGCACTAAGCATACAGAAGAGCATTGGGATAAGGATGAAAATGGTCATCACTCTATTCCATCTCCCATCCATTCAACATCAAAAAATCCTGAATTTGATTTCTTCCATGACCTTATTGGTTTAGTTTTCAAGACCCCTGATAAAAGATCAAATCCAGGATCCAACTTTGACAACTTAACACCTGAGAGAATCCCACTATGTGACATCACACAGCGGCAAAAACCTAATCCAGCTGTAAAAACTGAGGCAGCCACAACCTCTGACTCCCTGGGGCCACCACCAGCCCTGCTGTCCCCAAAATTCGAACCGTTAGACACAAGCTTTAGCAAATTGCTAGACATCAGTGGTGGCAGTGGTACTTTTAGTAGGATGAACACACATTTCTCTGATGTAGCGGATCTTAGCTTAAGTTGGTCAAATTTCTCACATTTGTAGCTTGGTAGCAGCCATACAATTGTGCAAAGACTAGTTTTGGTATGTGATATACCTACATTCTACTTTACCTAACCTAAAAGTATTATTTACCCGCGAAGTCTAGATGTTTCCGAATATAACAGAGTGAGTACGTGGGTTTTTGCTTCTGAATGTTTTCGTTTTAAGTTCCTTGATATTTTTTAAGTTATAGTCAAAAGTTTTATTTTGGCTTAACTTGTTTAATGTTATTTTATTCGTTTCCGGTCTTATTCACTGTCAATGGCATCTCTTTTTAAATTGATTTTCTGTACAAATTTCCATGGTGCTTATCCACATTCAGCTTAAGTTAAACTTAAACCGGTCTTCGCAATATCTACCCGCTCTGGTTTACAGTTTTTAATTATTTTAAAACAGCAATATGTTTTATTTGCATTTTGTCAGTGTTTGTAGCAAATACGATGGTTGTAGTGACTTTTGCTGAATGCTTTGCACATTTTTGTTAGCGGTGGATCTCCCTTTTATAAGTAATTTAACTAGCCATAGCTACGAAGATATCTAATGTAGCTTATTTACATTTAAACAAGCCATTTTAGTGTAGTTGTCGCATTTATTTCTTCAACATACCTAAAACAGATTGTATAGATATATATATATATAATATTGTTATTGCGTTGTGTCACAACAAATCTAATCTATTTTAACATAAATACGCATTTCAAACACGTAATAAACCATGCCTAGCAAGTGCAAAGTATTTTGTATTTATGGAAAGTCCTAAACAAACATTGCTCAAAAGAACTGTACCCTTTCACGAAGCAATTATCAATGACCGAGGTCTCATCCGTTTTAGAAGGCAAACCGCCGAAGTTTGCTTTTCGTTTCGGCGTTCAAGAAATTTATGGAAGCAAGTTGGGACGTTCAAGTTTGCTTTGTACGTTTGTGGTAGAATTTAGAAGAAAGTGAAGTATTAGAATTCATTCGCACAATTATGGTGACTGTTTTACTAGGTTGTTCAGCTTATATAATGTTTAAATGCAATTGTTGTATAGATTACAGAATCCTGTTTATATCATTGCTGTTCGTTGTCAGTAAGCCATCTTAGCCACCTATTAATATCGTATGGCCTTTTACAAGCTCATAGAATAAACTTATTTGCTGTTCAGGTTTTGACATTGTGGTAACTTTCCACCTGTTGGGTATTTAAAGTTGATCTATTGCTGTCTGTCTAACTTTAAGTTTAAAATGGGGAAAAAACAAGCCAATAAAAAAGGGGGTGATAATGCTTCTACACAACCAAAATCTATGGGGCCTCAAAATGGGGGTCAAAAGCCATCAAGTGACCCTGCACCGACCAGGAACCGAGGATCAAGTGACCCTGCACCGACCAGAACCAAGGAGTCAAATAGCAGTCTCTGGTGTATGATATTTCTCATCACTGTGGGATGTGGATGTGCATTCTCCTTCTTCATGTATGAAATGGATCTCACAAAGACAGCACTTGTCAAAGAGATTGAACAACTTTCAAAGGAGCTTGAAACTGTGGCATCATTGAGATCTGACATCAAAGCCAACAAAGCAAGTTTAAACGGTTTGTCCAAGGTTCAGGATTCATTTGAAGCAATGAAGGATCAAATGAAGCAATCTGAGCAGAGCACACGCAGTTTTAATGTTGAGATTCCAAAATTATCATCAAGAGTCAAGCAAAGTGAGGAAACTCTGAAGAATCAACTTACTCACATGGAAAAGTCCATACAGCAACTTGAGGCAACAAACTCCGAGAGAATTTCCCTGTTGGAGCAGTTTAATGCTAAAGAGATTGAAAGATTGACTAAATTAACTGTTGAGACAAAACAACTTGCTGAAGGACTGAGAGCCAATCATGCAGATTTACAACAAAACATGAAAACGGAAATTTCTGATTCTCTGAGAAAAGTGGTTCAAGATGTTGCTCAATTGCAGGCTTCTGTTGAGTATTTCAACACAAAGGAAACTTCCCTGCAGGAGGAAATATCTAAGATGAAGCTCAAGTCTGTCACCGATGTGGATCTGAATGAAGTGAAAGAACAGGTTCTTCAACTCACAGATAAAGCCACAGAAACTGGGAATGCATACGCCAGTGTACAAGGTGCCATTGACGATGCATCTCAGCGGTTTGAATCTCAAATCTCGGTGCTTACTGCTCATGTGAAGTCCGGTAAAGATGAATTATCCATGATGCGTGAAGAAGTAAACGGTCTTCGCCAATTAAGTGATGAGATTAAAAAGATGGCAGAACCACAGGCCCAAGAAGCTGCAAAACCAAAGGAGAAAAAACCTTAGGAGACGAACACTTTGAAACTTTTTGCAGGCAAAATTATGCGGAATTTTTTTTATTGAAATTAGGTACAATCTTCAGTTTGTTTATTATTAGGTACAGTATAACTGTGTGTGTTGAAATTCTGCAGTAAAATTTGTAATTTTTTTTATATAAAATGTAAGCTGACCAAGTTATTTGATTGTGTATACATAGTTATTTGTAGATGTGAAAAAGTAGATAGTAGATAATATCTTATAAAAATGTAAAGTTTATAAAACAAGTGTAATAACTAGTTTGTAGTGCAATAAAATTATAAAATTTTCTGTTAAGCTCTTCCATATTGTTATAAAAATTTTGGTTTCGATCTATTTCAATAGTGGTTCATTTTTCTCTGTTAGTTTCATTTTGCTGAACAAAAACTGGTACAGTATATTTTGTAGAGCATAGCTATTTAGTGGTACAACATATTTTTGTAATTTGAAAACAACAATATTTGTGAACTTTTGTTAATTAATAATTATCACCAGCCACTACCACCATGATCATAGTGTGTGAAAGCAATATCATTATATTATTCCTATAACTTCTTAAAAAAGTGTCTAAACATTGTTATTAGACGATAAAAAATAATGAATGTATTCTGAAATGTTGGAACATTATTCCTGAATGTATTTACAAAAGTTTTGTCTTTACCTGTTAAAATACTGTGCAAATTTTCTGTATTCTGTTAAAAGTTCGTTAAACTAAAGCTGAAATTTTAATATGCACAAGTTTATTTTATATTGAATCAATCATCCAAAACAGTGCCAATGTTTTTTGCAAGCTTAATTTTCACATAAACAATATATGTATTCGTTTCACCACAACAAACAATAGTAATTTACCAAGTTTAAAACAAGGTGTGATTTTTGGTGCAGGTTTTAAGGTAGGGAGTACATAATGCAATGGTGTCCTCCAAAAGAAGTCCAGGACTCTTCAGATGAGGATGGAGAGGTACGAAGCTCTAATGATGAAGATGATGATGTTGTAGTTGCTCCATCTACATCACATACAGCTCCTCCTCGAAAAACAAGGATGAAAAATATTTGGAGCTCTGTTTTAGCTGATCAAAGTTCTGATGATATATCAAGCAGCATGGGAACAGTGGGCATGAAGCGTTTTATGTCAAGAGGACCAGAGTCATTTTCTCTCGAACTTGCTTATAAAGATCAAGAAAGCCTTCCAGACGACAATGAACAAGTGAATGACATTGATCATGAGATAGAGAATTACATGAACCAACAAACTAAGCCTGTGCAAGAAAATGGAGGTACTGCTACCAAAAAGACAGCTTTAAAACGCAAGCGATCAAAAGGTAATGCGAAACCAGGTAACGTACCACAATATAAACCCGGACAGATGGTTAAGTTGAATAAACGCTGTGAGGTTTGTGAGAGTGACAGTGAAGAGAAAGTAGCTGAAGAATTAATTTTTAGACTGTGGGAAAAGAAACGGGATTTAATGCGAAAAATTGTCCACACTATCGGAGTGCCCGCTGCGCTTTTGCTGTATAGTAAAACTGAAATGTTAGAAATGAGTGGAGGTCTTATGACACTCCAAGGCAGTCGACGTCGCACACCAGGCGGGACTTTCCTTCATCTGCTCCGGAACCAAGAAGGAATTGATCAGAATGAAGTGAACCGCATTTTTGAAGAGGACTCACTGAGAGAACGGGAGCAGTGGATGTCTGCGAAGAGAGCGAAGAAGCAAGGGAAGGAGGCAGGAGTTAACAGAGCAAGTGCTCCTCCTGCTTCAGAGCCCATATTGGAGGTTGCTCATGATAATCCAAAATTTGCATCTTTTGGAGTAACTCCCCATAACAGCCCATCTGTTGATATGGCTGAAGATATAACAGAATCTTGACGAGAGTTTCTCAATAATTTCCTTGTGTTGTTTTTACATTGTGCTCACTCCTATTTTGATGCAATTCATTTTTTTCATCGTTTTTATGTTATGTACCTTGAAACCACCATTTCACATATGTGTTGTTATTCTGCAGTAATAAAGTGATCATGGGTTCACTTATGTTAAATTCTAATAAAGTTTTAAAGAGTGTCGAATTTTCAGTCTATTAGCAAAAACTCTGTGAAATCACATGATGATAATTTATGTTAGTTCTAAATTTCTTTACTATTTTCAACATTAACTGCATACCATATCATTCCTGCTGCTGCCATCTTTTTGTCTGTCAATGCATTTTATTCAAGTAAATTTTTTCTTGCTATTAAAAATTATAAAGCCAGAGAAATTTCTTAGTTGAACCATCAAAGTGATCCGTTTCAAAAAGTTCATATAATTTAATGCCTTTTTTAAAAAATGTGCAGGTGAATAATAGATTACATTTTTTTGTCTCTGACATGGCTACAGTTGATGCTCTGAAGAAAGCTCTTGTGGAGTCCCTAGAAACAAAAGGAGTGATGGGAAAACTAAAAGCACAAGTCCGTACTGAAGTCTACAAGGCTATGGATGATCCTTCTGTTGAAAAACCAAAACTAAGCAATGAGAATCTTGTTATAAATGAGCTGATAAGGGAATATCTTCAGTTTAACAGATACAAGTACTCTGATTCAGTTTTAGTTGCGGAAACAGGCCAACCAGAGGTACAACTTGACCGAAAATTTCTTTGCAAAGAACTGAATGTAGAAGACACAGAAGAAACAATTCAAATCCCACTTTTGTATTCCGTTTTGGAAGCTTTTGTAAAACAAAAAAGAATCGGAAATTCACATAGAACTGGCTTGTGCAGAAATACACCTGATTCCTGAAACAATTTATTACTATTTGTTATGCATAATTATTGTTTTAGGTATTAATAGCTTCTTAGTTTATTGAAGCTATGTAACATATGTTGATAATAAATCATTAAACTGAATTTCTTGTAAAGTAGAATACAACGTTTTAGCTCTATATATATTCGACTACCCTTTATTTTGTTGTAATTTTACCAAATATTTTTCTATTTCATGATTTTTAGTGTTTAAGCAATTAAGAGACAAACAACCGTGATGTCTGACCGTCTTACACAGCTACAAGATGCAGTCAACCAGGTACGGAATAAAATAGGTTATGATTGTTATTAAAAGTGACCAACTTTTTACCATATAATAATAGTAATAACTTTATTCGTACTGTTCATAATAATAACTTTATTTGTCTGTTTTGAATTGTAAACGATAAGAAAAAATATAGTGACAAAACAACAGCTGTTAAAACCTGCCTACAGGTAAAAACACATTTACATTTAAATGGTACTTTTTCATAGCTTGCAGAACACTTTTGCAATGGAGTTGGAATTCTTCAACAATCTGCTGTCCCGGGTTCATTTGCTGGGTTGGAAAAATCTGGAAGCAAAGACCCTGCAGTTACTAATGATGGTAATTTAACAATTTATTTACCTGAAAATGTGTAACTCGATTGTGTGGATAACGCCAAACTTTTAAAATGCAGGGATAGTTATACACACATTTCTATAATACAAAATTGGTTTTGATGTTTACCAATTACTGCAGTAAAGAAAATTCCCGGGTAGGCATATCTACTCTGTCACCCCAGGATTGGCGCCTATGTTTAGCCGAATATGGTGCTTTTACTAAACTACAAAAAGCAACTACTGAATTCTGAAATACACATTTCACATGAATTATTTCAACAAACAATATTCCTTGCTCTTGGCATGATTCGAATAATAATACTGGGTTATATATTATTGATATCAGATCTGCACAGCTATGCTTAAGGCTGAAATTGTTATCTTTAGAATGAGAAAGAGAATTAAATGGCAAGCAGAACTGTTTTCATTACAGGGGGATATGATTCATGTTAAACATTAGTACAACACATTGCTTAAATAGAAAATTTGTCAATTTCAGACACCATTCGCCTTTTTTCAACTTTAATAACAAAGACTGCGAAAGACATCGACGTTTTAATTGATTCTCTGCCAAGTGAAGAAAGCACACCTGAGTTACAGGTATAAAGTACAAGTAAAAGATATAGATAATATTATTCAATAATCACCATCAGTGACTTTTTATCAGTGGTATAACTATTTATCTACATGTATGCTTTGTTAAGTAATGTTATAATTAACCTTTGGCTATTTTGGTATAAAAAATCTGGGGTGTTTTTGAGAATCATAATTTGTGAGCTGGCTTTGCCTCTGTTTGATAGTACTTTATCGCTGTTGTTACCTAAACCAGACAACAAGTATACGGTTTGGTTCAGTATTCATTACAATGTGACAATGAATGTGTAGCAGGAAGGAAGCAGGCTTGGTATTTAGCAAAGGAGTTACTGACTGAGTGAATAGTTTGCTTACTTCTTTGTTGTGACAAAAAAACGCTTATTTTATTATTGTGACACAAAAATATTCTTGGCAGGCAAAATACCTTGCAAAACTCGAACAAGAAAACCAGGATGCAGCAGCAAGGCTACGTACGTTTGTAGACAAAGGTGAGGAACAGTTAGCTGAGATACAGAAAGCTCTTGTGGAAATTGCACAAGCTCAACTCCAAGCAAGAAGCATTGAGGTAAATTTAATTTTTTTTTGTTGTATTGTTGACTAACTTTTGTTTCCGTTGTTTCCGAAGTATAAAGAGACCAATGTAGTAGAAAATAACTACTTTTGCAATGATGGTTTATGTACAAAATCAAATACAGTAATCATCCACACATTACTCCCTAAGCAACATGAGGTTATGTAACAGAACACCTATGTTTTAACGACTGTTGTTTTCCCCGCCATACAAGGATATAGAAGCTACATTTATTCTTTCAAATAAAAAAACAACCAAATATATGAACACTAAACATTACAGGCGAATGTTGTATGTGGTATCAACCCAACAACATCAATACCAAGGGAAGATGAAATAACAGGAGATTTTTCCGACCTTCCACAACGGTGAAGTAACAACTTTGACACAAACGTTAGGTTGAGAGGAAGTGCATGCAGGGATCAGCGATATGTGCAATCGTGGTATCTGGACCCCCACTCAGTGTTGGCAATTCAAGCAAAATTGCAGCCGCTAGGTGCTGCTGTGGTGCATGTGTTTTTAACTGAAAGTTACTCTATCGTTGCCGATTTATGCCGAAATAGAGGTTTTTCATATCACAATTTGTAGATTTTTTCCTTGGAACATAGATTTATATCATCGGACATCTCAGATCCGGTGACAAGTTTCCACGTATATCACTTAGTGAGGGATTTTTGACAACCAATAAGGGTACCAATTGGTCGGAGCAATTTCCGTTGGGTGTTTTGCCCAAATACATACGGCCACAATAGAAAGAGCGTCAAGTATGGCACTCGTCACTTCCAATATAAAATAACTTTGCAGTGTTTAGCAATATATATATAGTAGGGCGGGAGAAGACGAGACACCTTTAGCACATATTATCCAAATATCGTGATCATGTTTTGAACAATAAAAAACGGAGTATGGGAGTCGTGAGGATACGTTTTATAATTCCTTAAATGTTCTTTGTTTACTACCAAGTGGGACGAGAAAATAGATTAAAAGGTGTCCTATCTTTCCCCACCCCACTATATAACTGAACATTGCTAGACAACGTGTGCATGTGAAAGTAACTATAGTACCTTAATTCATCAAATGTGGCATTCCCCGTTTAAATGCCGGTTTCGTGGGCGATGAAATAACCCAAACTATCCATCTTTTAATACAAATGTTATTTCACCATGACCAACAGTCTGACCAGTGACGTTATGTTTATATTCACTTTGTCTTGCACGACTTTCGTATCTTTACCCACGGTCAGAAATTGCTTTGTTCTCCCACGTTCATTCGACACGCTGTCTGTATAACCTGCGTCAATAGAAGAGTATTGCGAAACATCATTCAGTTGACTACCGCACGCGATACGTGAGCAAAGCGGGATTAATTGGGGCAAATGCATCGGATTTGCTGATTGGCTATACGTAAGCAGTGTAATTAGCCGCCGTGAAATGGCAACTGCCTGTCCACCCTTTGGGTTGTCGGTCAGACTGCGGGGACTTTCAATTAAATGAGACACCCAAACGTGCGTATCTAAATAGAAACAGCATGAACGTATTAATATTTTCATTCATTTGTTGCTTATTTTGACAAAGTGTTTACAGTTTGACCTATTACTGGTGGTGTCGTGACTTGTGTATGTCTGAGCGTACGTGCCTTTATTGCCGCATTTCCGCAAGCTTAGTTACGTTGCGTAACAAAGTATATAGTGTACGTTTGCCCGAAATTTGCTTCTAAGAATAGTATTAGGCCACTCACATATTTATGTATCTGCGTGGTTGGGATACATTTTCGGCCAAAATATAGAATGACCGTCGCAACAAACCGTATAATTTTGCCTGTTCGATTTAAGTTGTGTTAAAATGTTGTTGCTATAAGCTGCTATAAGGTAGATACAAACACATAAAAATACGGTCGGAAAAACGTTTTCTAATAATTAAAAGACCCACTTAAAAGCACCTGTGGCATAAAGGTGCCTTTCATGTTATAAATTATATCCACTCCTGTGGGTCAGCAAATAAATTGTTACAGGAAAACAAAAAGCCGTACAAGAAAACACGCATGTTACAAATTACTCTGTCATTTTATATTGCTTCTTAGAACCAGCTTAATGTGTTGCGAGTGTATTAATGGACCGTTTGCACGAATTTCAAAGTTACAAATATAACAGTCCGATTTGGTACGTCTTCAGCTAATCATGATAATTAAAACAAATCGAGTATTTAATCTCGCCCCTAAATTTCTAGATAATCGCTCACGGTTAGGAGAGAAAAGTACGTCACCCATCATTTCTCTATCGTCAGCGCTGCCTAGCTTAATAATAAATATCCATTTATTATCGTTCTTCGCGCGCTCGTTCGAGACAGGGCAGGAGTATAAATACGACAGCAGACCTGACAAAGTAATTCAAACGTAAGAAACTTCAGTGAGAGGAAGAATCAAGCAAACAAAATGTCGATTATGAAGTTTTTGTTCTTAGGAATTTCAGTGATGCTGTTGTTAAATTTTGCAACAGGTATGGAAAAATTACATACAATGTATTTATTTTGTGCAGTCTTTTTCTAAATTTACTGTATAATTTTGACTGATTCAGCAAAAAATAACGTGAAAAATATTCTTAGCTTTAAGGTGCTTTACATGCAACAATGTGAGAACAAACCGGGAATGCTGGAGACGACAACGATGTCCAAGAAGTTCCAACGGTTGCCAGAACATTGTCCGTTTGGAAAATGGACAGCTTCGTATTAGTAAAGGATGCCAGCAGCTATCTGCATGCAGATCAACAAGCAGACAAGTAAGTTAAACAACTTAATAAATATGTTACTACTAAATCAAAAAATGTATGATTCTCAAAGTGTATGGTCAAGGTCGTTTTAACTAAATGATAAAATGTGTTAAGTTGTTGCTTTTGACATATTGATATTTAAGTTAAATTCTGGTATTTTCTCTACAGAATACCCGACTGTGCCAACCCACAGTGGCCCGAGTGTTGCAGTTAACAAGCATTCCACGGGACTTCAACGCCCCCCCAAGTCTGTGTACAACATGCTGTAGCACCGATTCTTGCAATCGAAAGTAGGTTTAAAGTTGTAAGCCACGAGTAAAAACATTGTATCTGTAACAGTCGTTTTACCTTTATACTTTCTGTTTGCGATACATTCCTACTTTTGTTACCTGGCCGAAGAGACGGACTAAATTTATTCGTTCATCTCTTCATTCATTCACTTACTTTTCCAGTCCATACTTGCAAGAACAAAGTCGTCTTGGAATGAGAAATCCAAGAGATCGTATTCGCTGGCGACCTGCCCAGCCACCAATTCGAGACGTCAACATTTTGTCTTTGTCTCCAGATACAGCTCTGCTGACGTTTTCAGGTATGCGCAAGTTGAGGCTAAAACCTGTCAGTTATGATTTGAAGGTCAGCGTATACTCGCGCGGTATAAATACCTCGAGCAGATTACAACGACCGATTAGCTAAAGGTAGTCACTTGTAGCTGCTGCCGTTTGGTTAACCTAAAACCAATTTTAAAAAGTAAAAAAAAAATCGTAGAAATTAAACGATTAGTTTGACACCTTATAACTGCATGACCTTGAACCGAGACCTGTTGTTGCGAGTAATGCTCGATACTGTAGTGGCATATTTTTTTATCGAGTGTTGTGCTAAACCAAACTATAATATTTTCTACGATTATTTTGCCAAATTTTTAAAAACCTATTGGCAAATATAAAATAACGACGCAACAACGTCGCTTGAGGCGCCGCTGATAGCAATCTATAGGCACTGAAATTTCCTAAACCTTTAACATGGTAAATAACCCAGAGCGATTTCCCCGTACCACTGAAAGGCCAGCGTGGTGCAAGCTGGCGCTGATGGTTTTAACCGGAATGTGGCTATCGTGTGTCTAATGCAATATTCTTGGGTCTTCTAAAGCAAAACACTTAGGCCCTGACGCAGTAAGGTTGCGGTAATGTCATGTTTGCCTCGGGATAGGCACTTTATATAACTACGCCAACTTATAAGTTGAACTGATTTTTTAATTGACCATTTTACTGCGCAGTGTGCTTTCTATTGTATGAAATTGCAAAACGATTAGTTTGACTTTAATTACAGCCTGTTGCCACTGTTACGTAATTGCGTTGAAATAAAAGCAATAAATATTCTTCGAAATGAGATGCGCTAAAGAGATTGCCCAACCGCACATAATTTCCATGAAAAGAAATCGATGTATACGGCCATCAGGATCTTTAAATAAATTCCGCTTAAACACTTGAATCGCTATACTTTCATTTTAAGATGACACACGTCATATTCACGTCACGAGCGACATATTGATTCAGTATTTTCCACATTGTTTTTGAACTTGAGCACGCACGTCGAATTCCTAACAATTAAATTCTACGGACCGCGATAAGCTTTTGAAATTACGCGTCAGAAACTGTCGCTGATACGACAGCACTCGAATCTGAGACATCTTAACGTTGTCGCCACTAATTTGTCCAATTATCCACCCAGACATTAAGAACCACTCAGCCGAGTTCTTCAACATTGTTCTTATCCCTCGGAAGGCGGTCCGTCTTACCCCAGTTTTAGTGAGCGGTGGAAGCTTACCAGGGATCAGACTCAACCGTCGTTTACCTTCTGGAACGATCGCTTTTCTTGTTCGAGGTCTTTCAGCGGGAACGCAATACCGGTGAGATTTACAGCAACTTGAATATTCTCTTGCTTTAATATTACTGAGCTTTTGCATACCATAGTTTTACACAAGAAAATGGTAGCAAAAATCAAATAAAAAATAAAGAAAACAAGGAAAACGCTTGTAAATCCACTCACATTTTTTTAACAGAAAAAAGAACATCTTAAATTTATAACAGAATGTTTCTTAATACGTGAGTTTTTGTAACCTTTGCAAGACAATTACAGACGAGGCGGTTTAAAAAAATAATGCGCGTACAAAATGCGTGTTGGTCGTTTTTCATAATTTGCCGGTGATTACGTGGGCTGAAGCGTTGTAGTATAAGCGCACAACGTATGATTGCTGCGATTAACATATCCTACACCACGTTTTGATTGCAGGCCACGCAGTCATAACAAGTTTTTCGCAAAACGGCATTAGACACTTAACAGCTGGGTCTAAAAATAACGTCTGTGTGAAAAACACATGAAAGGATTTTTTGCAGTTTTGTTACCGCCTGGGAACCTATTAAAATGACTGTAATACAGATTCTCTATTATAACAGGCATTATAACCTTTCGTTAGCGCTCTATGTTATTTTCATTTTAATAAAATTACTGATATTTTTGGTAAGCAATATCTACGACAAAGGATTTTATGATACAGTTTGAAAAGTTTCATTTTCCTGACATTCAATATATAATTCGTTTTCCACCGATGCCACTTATTTGAACTTAACGATCTATAAGACCTCATACAAACCACCAAAGTTAATAAACTTCACATTTTCGGGATCCGGTTCGTCAACGAATTCCAACGATTCCGAGATAATGAAATGACCTCACAACAACGTGTATGATTTCATATGATATGCTGTTTCTAAAACCCACCATTTAATATCCGTTGCAAGTTTCAATAGTTATATTGTCCCCGAAGAACAATTTTATCACTAGGGTTTTATAATACGAGTATATAATTTCACCATTATAAGCTTTATACTATAGCACCGGGTACAGTTACATAGCATTTGCAGGGTTGTACCTACTGCTAAATGTATTGGAATTTTTATTCGGTGATGAAAAAAATTATGTTTAATTAAAATTTCACTTTACCTTTACAGATTGAGCGTTATCTCTCGTATATACTCTGCACTCTACGCTCAAAAAGTTTACCATTCATTCGTTACCAGTAAGTTTGTTTTTTTTTTCGGCAATTATAAGCAATAGAACAGTGGCCCAAAAATATTTGTCTCATATAGTAGGGTGTGGGAAATGAAAATGTGTCCCATCTTCCCCCACCTTATACTGTATATTTAGCCCAAACGAAGGATAAGAATTTCGTGAGAACTCTATAACAGCTGTATAAATATAAAGGAGTTTATCCATGAAATGTATATTCCATAAATGATTTTATCTTCAAAATTGTTGATAACGTGGTTCACCTTTCCAAACAGCACTTATATGGCACACCTTAATTATCCTACAGCATCGCTATATAAATAGCGTTTATGTCACATATGGTGTGACTAATAACCCAACCTTTTAGATTTAAATTAAGGGCGCATAGTTGGACCTGTAATAGCATTTACGTGCTACTCATGTAACTTATTTAAAAGTGATTGTATCGGTAAAATATGTTACAGATTTCTTCTCGTAGGTTTCGTTTTACTCATTAAAGCTTGTTTTAAAGACTGTCGATTTGCTGCTAGTATTCCCTCCTCTTCGTTGTTGTAATTTATTTTATCTCCGCTACTGTTTTCGAAAAGATAAATTAAAACTTATATTTTACATAGAACCACGTCGGCCAAGAACTCTCACCCAAGTTGCTACTTCAATAAATTCGGTTCGTGTCCGAGTTGGTTATGCCCAACCTGGGAACGGGAACAAGCTGGATTACTACGTACTAAGCTATAGGTGGGTAATTAATACTGATCATTTCCCAAGCTGAGATTTAAATACGATTGATCATCTAAACCGGGATTAACATTTAACAGCATGTTTCAAATTTTAGGAATTTTAAAAAGCATGAAAAACAGTGGTTTTAGATTGGGTTAGCAAAGTGTCTGTGATAATTAAACATTTATACATTGCATGAAGCGATGTTTTAATTTTTATATCCGGTGTAGATAGTGGCAATAAAACCTAGAACACCGAGCAAAAAAGGAATCCTGCTTGTACATAAAGTGTTTTTCATTTTTTCAAAAACAAAATATTTCCCCCAAAAATACTCATTTTCAACTTTCACATTTCAGACAAAATCCGATTAATTTGCAACTCCGTTGGTTCTTTTTGGAAAATAAAAATCTTTATTTATTTTTCTAGGAGAGCTTCGGACCCCCCATCTGCCGAACGCCGACTCCCATACTTCACACAACCGGGTTTTAAACTTATACCAGATCTTGACCCTTCAACCGAATATTTACTGTCAACATGGACCGTGGTTATGAAGCGTGGACGAGTTGTGTCAAGATCACAGAAGGTTAATCTCACCGTGCATACAGGTACGTGAGGTATCACAGCAATTATGAAAGTCGTGATTATACTTCGCGAGTGCTCTCGCCTTCAAAGGCACTCTTGTTTTAACCTTTTATTTCGAATGTCAAAACAAGGACATTCGACCAACAGACACTTTGTATTGGCGACGTGTCTCGCCAATTATTAAATTTCGTGGGAAATTCGAGCAGAAATTTGAGCCGTCACCGTTTTTAAAGCGCTGGTCTTGTTTTATAACAACAAACATCTTTTCGCTTATTAAAGTAGGGCTATTCCAATTTACGCGTCTGAGGTCCTGCATCGTGGCACGACATGGGACCTGATATTTAGCCCAAGAATTTGCTCGTTACCCCTATTAAATTAAAATATCGTAAACGACAAACCGTCTTTCCCTGTTCCCCATAATAACCGTGCCCTAGACCACGAAATTATGACGACACAATGCGAATTCTGTTAGCCCACGAGTCCGCCACGAGCCTATACGGAATTATAATCCAGTAGTTAACAGGATAATTAAAACTGAAGAGGCGTTGGTAACGAAAAACATCCGAAACCTGCGGGACATCTCTAACCACCCACTTAGCAATTATACGGCCGATGTCTGTGTACTACAAATTATCACAAATAAATAACGCCTACCGGTTTCCATATTCACTTGAAAGCAGACAAACTGAACAATTTCTTTCAAGTATTTTTTTTTTCAAGTAAAAACTCTCTGACTTTTGAAAATTATTATTTAAGAGTATGTATATATATTATTCAGATGTTCCTGGTGTTGCTGAAGCGTTCATGTCTGATTTACATGCAACTAATATTACATGGACCTTCCGTGTCCCTTATGGTGTAAGCAGAGCTTCACAAGAGATGTTTAAAGTAAAAGTACGAGATGATACCATGAGACGAGTTGTTGCAGGTATTGTGATCAAATATAGTTTATAACAACAAGATTTGGGGAATAACTTTTTGTTTTTGAGTTTTGAATAATTATCACCACTCTTTTGGGGTAAAGCAGTTTCATTTTTTGTCCATTTTGACACGATAAGGAGTTTTAATTCACCGTGCAGCCTGTTCCATCTCTATAAAATTTTAAATAGTACCGGAAAGGTCTTTAGTACACGTATATAGCACTTGCAACTGTTAGAAATAATTAAACTCTTTTCTGATTAATGACACAGACAATAAAAGAAATATGATTAATCCATGAAACTATCTAATATTAATTCAACTAAGTCACGCTCATATTCCGTGCAAGCTTTATTATTAAACTTCGTGTGGAAGTGATCTGATTTTGATCCCTAATTTGTGTCAAATTAAATAAAAGATCATTGTCTCGAAATGGGAGCTGTTTCAGATCGTGTAGTTGTGTATAACATGCTGACCACTCGCGTAGATTTTGCAATCAATTTGCACGAACGTGAATGTTCCATTGCCAGTATTTAGTTTTAGTTGCAGCGCGTGCAGACTTCCGTGGTATTGCCCACAGACACTTGCGCAAACTATTAATCTACAAATCATCTGTAACGTGCTGTGCATATGATTTATATGTGAACTTATACAAACCCATAACTTATATGATTTGCCCTTTACCGACCGGGAACCTGTCGCAAAAGACATATCCTTTACTCGTGACCATAAACCCTTTAACAGGACATTATTTTAAACGTTTCCCTGAGTTTTAGATAATTTGCAGTTTCTTATCCTTTCAGAAACCACAATTTCCCCTGACCAAAGATCCTTTACCGCTGTCGGACTTACACCACAGAGGAGTTACACATTCAGTGTTAAAGCAAGCACAGCCGGGCGGGATTCAGTCACAAGTTACGTGGCCCCGGTCACAACACGTAAGCAGCAACAAGCGCATGTTTTTCACAATATTTTCTGCTGGCTCATTCCGAAAATTCCGTTGCGGAACCGAAATTTATGACCAATAGAACGATCTGGCAGGCAGGATAATCACCAATTCTAAACATGTAAAGGGTATTTTTACTCTTCAACGCGAGCTATTTATACCAATATTCAATGCACAAATTCGTGTTTGCACGAAAATACTGCAATAACTAGAATTTATAAAAACATATTTCCTTCAATTATTTTAAGCGTGGTAGGCTACATGCTAATAATGAATAATTTATATTTATAACCTCAAGAACATCATTCATTTAAATATTAGACTAACTTGTTATTTGTATATTTGCAGTCGTACGATGCTACAGCTGTTTCGATGCTTCATCACGTGACCAGTGCATGGACTACGTTGAATGCCAACCAGGCTCAAGTGGTTGCTTGAACGAAATTCGAAGGCGAACACCGAACTCAGCGTTTGGTTTATCCCGACCAAGCATGTACCGAGCGACGCTCAAATGCAAGCAAGTAAACGCGTGCAACGTCGGCGAACTCCAGGTGTGCTTATACGCTACAACTCACTGTTTTTAATGTCAACGGTTGATAAAAAAAGGATAAAAAGTAACACTATTTTTGGCAGGATTTGTCGCAGCAGTGCAACCCGGCAAGTGGACGAAGGGACAACCCACCCAAAGTATGCAGGTAAGCTGCTGATTACCGTCCACCACGTTACTACGTAACAGCTTCACGTTGTTTGTTGTAAAACAAATAAATCCGGAAAAGTTTTGCGGTCACTTATGTGCGGCTGCAGCATTTAGTAATGATTTGATACTAAAATAATCCATATACGGACGCTCTTTTTCCACAATATAATTTGGGCAAAGAAAAATGTAAAAACGCTAAAATTGTCCACTGTAGCTCTTTTACGCCGATTTCTATGGGTAATGAAAAACCGCAAATAGAAAAAAAGAGACAAAACACAAAAATATTAAAATTTTGTTTTTTTTAGATGTTGTTGTGAGGGAGATTTATGCAACGGTCCAGGAACCAACTGCGGTCATTTATTGGGCTGGTTGGATCCACTTCGTGATCCTGCACCAGCTACACCACCTATGCCAGGTACTTTAACTTTGAAACTCAAGTAACTATAATGGGTTTCAACACCCTGAGGTGTCGGGACAACTCTGGTATAACTCTCGGGTTTCATAGCGTGCCGTGTTGTAGGACCTATCGCTCACGTAGAAAATAAATAGGATAGAAGAATTAAATTAAATGTAATTGCTAATTTCAAATAATATTATTAGTTAAAGGTGCAATGTTTGACAAACTGTGTTTCCAATTACTAGTGGTAAGGGTAGTAATCTACATTCCATTTTGTATACTAAACTCATATGCACTCGTTAAACTTTATGTCTACAACTACAGTGTGAATTAAATTTTAAATTGCCCTAGTCTGTCTGGTTTTTATATTTAGATTAATTTTTGAAATATTTGTGGTTGGTTGGAGTTAAGTGTGTTCGTGATCATGGTTTATTCAATGCCGTATTTGGCTCGGCTAAGCAATGTGGAATAGCGTTCTGCTGTCGTAATGCCAAATTTGCACTTTCCAAGTGACACAATGTAAAACAGTATTAATATTGTTTGCACACAGTAAGACACTCCCAAAAATTAATGTAATAATTTTAATTCCATTTCTCTCCAGTTTTCTGCCCCGATCGAAGCAGTTTAAGGAACGGTTTGGTAACTTGCACACAAGGCGCAGAAGTTGGATCGACATGTAGTTTCTCTTGCAACCCTGGTACTTACATGGTCGGTGTGGGATCCACCACTTGTTTTGCTGGTGGACAGTGGAGTGGTGATGCACCAACTTGCGTGAGACTGGGTAAGGATTGAATAAATTTATTATGGGTGCTTTATGGTGGTCTTTTAAATATAATTCATTGGTGTGGTCCATTGGTTAGCGCCTGTCTCAGAGATACGAAATCACTCACATACAGGGTAACTCGTAAGCGGGCACTAGATGTATGAAACAAAGCACTTAAACCTTTAATGTCCACAGTAAAACAGGTTCGAACAGATTTAAAATAAATGAAAAATTCTAGATACTTTTTCTTTAAAATGCTATGAAAAATTCTAGATAGTTTTTCACGACCTCTGTTGTTCTTACTATTCCATACTCTTTTAGACCCTTGCCCAGTGATACCAGAGAGAGAAGGAATGACAACTTCATGTACCAACTTAAATCAAGCACACTCCACATGCCGGTTTAACTGCATACCAGGCTTCTTGTTAGCTGGTGCTCCAGTACTCAGGTGCTCAACTACTGCGACATGGGATCGATCCTTCCCAGTGTGCATACAAGCAGGTAATTTTGTTATAAAAGAAAATTTAAATATTAGTAGCTGACAAAGTTACATTTATGGTAACTGGTAAACGAGCATGGAGTAAATATGAAACAGAATAAACGTGTTTTAACTGACACGCGAGGATATAAATAAGTTACATTTATTATTCCTATCAAGGAAATTCAATTATTTAAATCCTTTATTATTAGATGACTGCAGACCCAACCCATGCCAAAACAACGCGGTTTGTCGAGATTTGACCAACGACTTCGAATGTGAATGCGTTGCTGGATTTACCGGCAAACGATGCGACCAAGAAGGTTTGTTTTATAAATAATTTCCGGAAATCTATGTTAAAAAAAGTCTAAGAAATTATAAACATTGGTTTATATGTGAACTATCTGGGAAAAGAAAGAAATTGTCTATTAATATATAACCGGCTCCCAACGACTCTAAAGCGAGCGTTGTTAATTGTTAAAAACACGGTTAGGAAATATAGGGTACTATGAGCCAACGGTATCCATCTTACCCCAACAGTTTACAATAACAAGTTTATCTTTGCAGTAATTTGCGAGCCTCTTGCTGTCCCTGACCATGGAGTATTACAATGCACCAATGGCTCGAACTACCAATCTAGATGTCGATATGCATGTGAGGAAGGATACGAACAACATGGTTCAACCTATACAAGGTGTATGCCGGACGGATACTGGTCTTCTTTCGAGCCGACACTGTGTGTTACCAAAAGTAAGTCCAAAATTTACGGCATATGAAAACTTGTTTTAATGCTATAAAATGACAATACGTTCATTATGGAAATGTAAGCGTGCAATTGTTTAATAGCCAACATCGGCAACACTTAACCATAAACACGTGTTGAATGAATGAATAAAAGAATGAATAAATGAATGAATGAATGTAATAGGTACACTTCTAACACACTTTTCATTTTAATACGTTGATCCCATGTTTTTATCTAAGCGCATTTTTTACTAGATTGTCCTGTCCCGCCTCAAATATTGGTCAACGGTGGTCGAACCAACTGCACAGGTTACAGATACGGGGATAATTGTACCTTTACCTGCCCGAACGGTTTAGTAATCGCTGGTGGACCTACACAGATGACTTGCCAATCCGAGTAAGTGAAATTTACTTGTAACGGGCTGTTGTCCAAAACTTTGAACTTCCAGTGAATGTGACTATTAGTGCAACTTGATTTTGGTATGAAACATCCATGTTGTTTCGTTTACATTAAAATCAAAACAAAGTCTCAAAATTTGTTTTTAAACAGAAACTAAACCAGTACCACCAATCGGTAAGGCTGGATAAAATACACTTGTATTTATTGAGTTGTTATTCCATAGTTCGACCTGGTCTTCTCAGCCGCCATGTTGCGACCTTAAGTGCCCACCTCATGCGCTTGTCGACCTGATGTTCCTCCTTGACTCTTCCTCTTCTGTTGGAAGATCAAACTGGAATCTTCTCATTAACTTTACAGTTGCTTTGGTAATTATTTTAATATTTTACAATATTCCGTAACTGCGTTTAAATGAATTGAACACAAGTGTAAAGAATCTTTTTTTTATTTGTAGACAGTTCTTTCTGACTTGTCAAACATTTAAAAAATATTAGAAAAGTTCTCTCAGACTTATAATATGCCTGGTTCATAGACTTGTATATGCATATACAGTAAAGATAATACGGCTATCTGATGTACGGCCACGACTTCCATTTGGTAGAAAAACTGACTAAAAAGCTGCATTTTGGCGTTTTGTGGTTTTCTTTCTTTACAACGATCCTTTTTTACAGTTGGATAAATTCGTGATCAGTCCTGACGACATGCGAGTAGGCGTGGCAAGGTTCAATCGTCACTTCGACCAAGATAGCGAAATTCTTATCGGCAATTATTCCAATATTAGTGAACTGAGACAAAAACTACGTCGAATGCCTTACAGAGGAAGAGGTGAGTTGTTACGTGTTTTAAGTTAAATAATATTATATCACATAATATACTGACTGTGGGTAAAGATAGATATTGTTAGCTTATAATGTTTATATTTCTTAATTGTTTTAAAAATTAACAACGCTCTTTTGGAGTCGTGAAGATAATTATAATTCTGTAAATAATTTGTTTACTATAGTGGGGTGGGGGAAGATGGGACACTTTTCATTCTATTTTCTCGTCCTATTTAGTAGTAAACAAAGAAAATTCAAAGAATTATGAAACCGTATCTTCACGACTCCCATAGACCATTTTTAATCGTTAAAAACACAATCAGGATATTTAGATGTTCTGTGCTAAAGTTGTCCCATCTTCCCCCATCCTACTATACTAAATTGAAGAATAAAGGTGAATGAAAACATGGACCATCTTGCCCCAAGTTATTATATCAATGCCAATCAATACGAAAGATTTCTGGACTTCGATTTTTAACATATAAATATTTTTCCAGGCACATTGACTGGTAACGCGTTATGGCACATGAACAACCACAGTCTACACGCCCCAGGTAACCGACCTGGTGTTCCTGATGTCATTGTAGTGATCACTGATGGTTTGGCATCTGATGAAGTGCTCAGAGCTGCGAACGCACTCAAGGAACAAGATGTAAAGGTAAGATTTGTAAAGAGTGATTACTAAGAATTAAAATGAACGTTTCTTTGCAAAAGAACGGCGTATAAATTATATACAGTTTCCTACCTGCTATTTTGCTTACAGTCAGTTTTAACATTTTATAACGTTTTTAACGACTATCGTTTTGCGGATATTTTCCGACCTGTTGTTTTTCGGAATTATAAAATGTATGCTATAGTGTTTTATTCCTCTTATGCTGTTAGTGGCTTGATGTTAATTGAATAATGTTTGTGTCACAGATGTACGTGGTCGGATTGATTAACAGAATGAACCGAATGAATTTAGCCCAACTTCAAGATATTTCTTCCGGCACCGAATATTTACAAATTATCGATAACGGTTATGAAAGGCTGGCAGATGAACTTAGTGACACTTTAACACAGGATGTATGTTGGTTGCCTTGCCAGTTTAAATATCAGCAAAGGTAAGAACTCATACCTGTGATTTATTATGTTTTTATTTGCGCCGATGTTCCGCTTTTGAAAACAATTGCAAATTATGAAAAATATCTAAATTAGTTATAAAGCGTGAATCGTTTTAGTTTTTAACAACAATAAAGCGACGGATTTTGAAAATACACGAAATAACTGATTGCGGAATTTTAATAATTTATTTTTTGTAATTTTAGAGAAATCATTTTACGAAACCGACAACGAGCTGCAATGAAGCAAGATCGAGAGGACGAAGATTTCTGGGCGAGAGTTGATGCAACTGGAAGCATAGAAGAGGCTGTGGCACAAACTCGTGCTCCCAGGGGAGGGGAAGGATCAGGAGAGCCCGTTGCTCCTCCGGAGGTGCCGGGAATAGAAAGAGCAACACTGGATGAGTCGAATCCAAGACCTGGGGCGGACGGTCCGGTTCGAAAAAACGGTTAAGTTAGAAAACTTTTTCACTTTTACTTTTGAAGCGGCGTTTACTAAACAGCTTAACCGAAATTAAATCTTAAAACTCTCACGTATAAAACAGCATACCTGTTATGTGAACGTCGCTTTGTCCCACGACCTGAATGCCTCGCTTTGTATATTTGGTAAAGATGTTCCAGTGTTCTATTTAACATTAACTGTATATTTTGTATTTTCGACTGTTAACACAGTGATGCCACGTTTATGTTCCGTTTTATTCAATATTTCGCTTCAACTGTATATTTTGTCTTTTCTTGCATGTTTCCTTTCAGCGTATGTAGTAAATAGTAAGGTAGGATTTTTCTTTTTCTTTTGCTTATGTGTTATAGTTCCACCGTATAAAAAATCGTCGAAACAGTGTCAAAAATAAAAGCATAAATGGTACGAGTTTTATTATGGTTACAATACACTGCACTATTCTTATTAGAACGTTTTTGAGCATAAAATAATTGCGTAAAGTAGGCAATTAGACAGTCCACTCACAAATGACGCGTTTTTCACATCCCTTTTTTAAGCGCGCACGTTTGTAATAACGACTAATCAGTATTTGACGAAAAACGCCGCCCAGAGCATGCCAAGGAAAGCCACAATAGAAGCGGTGATCACAGTTACAGTTACAGTATCAACAATGTTTACCAGAGCGCCAATACCAAGGCCGGTAATGATTTGAGCGAGTTGTATCATGCAAGTTATAAGCGCACAGTCAGTACCGATGCCACGCTCTTTTGATGTTCCTTTCCATTGCTATAATGAACAGAAAAACTAAAGTTAAGATAACATGAAGGTTAGGTATGGAATATCAAGGAAAGTTATAAAGTTGGTTGGGTTAGGATGATACATGTTTTATTTTCTTTTTTTCGTTCCATTTGGGAGTAAACAAAGGGTATTAAACAGTTATGTAACCGTATTCTCACGACTGTAAAATAGGTTGTCATTTGTTAAAACCTGTTCTGGAAATATTGAATATTATATGCAAACGGGATCCATCTTATCCCACAACACTATACCTTATATTCTTCATGATATTGTGCCACGAGCAGATACGGTACAGTGTAAAGCGTGGCAGACATGATCCCAATGATAGAGGATAGAGATAGAACGAGGTATATGCTGGGTACGAGTGCCACAACCAGACAACCGACTGAGAAAGTTAAATAGCCGAATATATAAAGCGTTTTTGGACCAACTCGTCGCATCAAGGGCTTCATCAAAACTGCAAATGTGATACAAAGATTTGTGTAATGGTCATTTTAAAGCGGAATCGTTGTAAGTCAAGAGTCTTAACATCGTGTCAAAAGTGGTATAATAGGGTGGGGAAAGATGATTCCCTCCGACTTGGTAGTAAACATCAGAACATTTGGACATTATGTACTAAAGGTGTTCCATTTTACCCAACCTTACTATATTTTTTTTAGGTGTCGAAACATCAACGTTCAAAGTCAAACATGACGTATTAATCAGTTTTACTAAGTTTAAATTCCCTTACAGCAATATATCGAAGAAACAGCAGCGTTTATGGTAAGCCCCCAATTTCCAACTTCTACACCTCGTCTGTACAAGGTTCCTTGTCGTGAGTTGGGAGGCGAACGTGGATCCCCTTGCAGAACTACTTGTCCAACGAAATCAGTGAAGAAGAGAGCCATACATAGAAAGGCGATCCACCCGATTAAATGGCAAATACATAAATTTCTGAATGGAAACAAAAATGAGCGATGAAAAAGTAAGCAAAAAAAGTTTTTTATTTTGACATTTTCCGTTGTGTTATGTAGCTTGTGAATTTAACTTAGCTGTCGCGACGCAAGGGTATGTTAGCCAATATATAGGTTAAGGCGGATCCAATACAATTCGTATACTTGACAGACGAAAGTTACAGTAATTCCTATGTGTATATGCGAACAAAATTTATTACAGAATATTACTTCACCAATATCCTAAAACCTGCTCCATATCAAACATTTTCAACCATCTCACCTCAGATCTTTTGGCATGGAAGAAATCGAGCGAACCAGACTTTTCAACCCTCCAACCTCGCCGTGCTGGTCTTCAGTTTTATTTGGTGCAGCCTCATCATCTGATACGGAGCCACCAATCTCTATCATGTCGTTATCGTTTGGCGAAAGCTTTTTTCTTTTTGGTGATTTGGTCGGATTCTTGGCTCGAAGATCGAGAAGTTTCGATTGCATTGGATCGACTTCGGCGTAAGGAGAGAACTGGATTTGATCCAAATCATCTGCCGTGAGCGATGTAGATGTTGTTTCGGATTCTATAATAAAAAATAACAATGTATTTCCAGGTCAGTTCAATTTTGTTTTTACTAAAAAAAGGACGTACCGATTGGTAATTATATGTGTATTAAAAGCATTAATTTGCTTCTCATTTACTCCTGTCGAATTTACAACTTCGCGTCTTATAACACAGCCCACGCTTTGTTTCATATGAATATTGTCGGAGATACGGATAATGTGCATTACAAAAGTGTAAATTATATTTACCTGAACCACTACTGTAACTGTTCCTTGGGTACGAACTACTATTGCTAATATCTTTCAAAGCTGGAGCTGTAGGGAACACAGATCTAGCTTCAAGAACTTGGTTGTATTGACTCGGAGACAATTTAGTGAAGTTGTTATCCAGTCTCCCGACGCTAGATTGGCTTTGATACGAAGGTGGTGCAGTGGGGAATGCAGGGTTGCTTGCTGGGTAGTGAGAAGCAGTTTGGTATGGTGTTTGATTCATATCCATCTCCGGATTGTTCAGGAAGGTTCCGTAAGTCAAGCCGCTGCTTTCTCCATTTTGAGATTTCTTCGCCTTCCCATTCTTTCTTGTCAACTTCGCCCGATTTCTTGAAGATGATCTTCGTCTTCTGTACTTCCTACTATATTTCGCCAATCCACCAGTATTCACAATCTTCAGAAGTTTTCCGAAGTCCCGTTCCGTCACGTAACCTAAACTATCCTGATTGGCTTCGAACTCATTGAATAGTTTGTTCCGGTTTTGTCTCATGATGTTGTACAACACGATATCCTCCACCCGGACAGGCTTCATCAAAGAGTTCTGTTTATCTTGGTCGATATAGTTCTGATTGGCATCGACGACGTTTTGAATTTTTTTCATAGACATTTTTCGATTCGCAGAAGTATCACCGCCAACGTTTGCATCAGACTGGTTTAACTTCCGTTTGCTTGCAGTCTTCTTTTTCTAAAAACACAACGTGAATTTATGTCTATTATTTTCTCTCGTCGGTCACGGTCACGGTGACGAAGGTTGGAGTAAACAAAATAGAAAAGACGTAATGTTAAAACAACATCAGCTGTTAACGATATGTTGGTGTTATCATTTAAGCACAATCACTCCACTTACCGGGTTCGCTTCAGGAATACTGATCAGGTTACACACACAAGTTGTGATGAAAACAACTGCAGCAGCAGTGTACACCACTTGTCTATCTGTTGGAAACCATCGACCAAGAGACGTGTCGTTCGTCCAAGACACGCCTCCACTTGCGTAGCCAAACGCTCCTCCGGCACCTATTATAAACAACACGCTTAATAATTGTCGTTTAATACTTTAATTCTACGTGGGTTAAATCTTGTAGTATGGCACGCCATGAGACCTGAGATTAGACCAGAGTTGCTGGGTCATTATCCTGACACCTGTCCGGCGCCGTGGCGTAGTGGTTATCGTGGTTATCGCACCTGCCTGTGGTTATCGCGCCTGCCTGTAACCATAGGTAATGGGTTCAAGGCTCGTCGCTGCTACCATTGTGGGCGTATGTGTCCTTGGGCAAGACACTTAACGACAATTGCTTCAACCCAGTGGCACTAATGGGTTGTCCAAATTATCAGCCATACATAAAAAAAATAAAAAATTCAAAAAAAATAATCACCCACAAAGTAACATACATGGCAACTCGTAAGCTGGCACGAGGTGTTAAACCCGTTTGATAACGACTGTCGTTTTCCGGCCACGCGAGGATAAAGTAAGTTACATTCATTCATTCATTCATTCACCTAGGGTGCTACCTCATATGAACCTCACACAATGTTAAAATTTTTCGTTTTCCCAAAGCTAACCCTATAGCGATGCCGCTGAACAGTTTAGCACGTTTATTCGTATAAGATAGTGAGATTAACAGGAACTTTTATTCTAAAATATCTTTCCCTAAACGCTTTATGTAGTGTTTGACAGTTACCTGTAAACACAGCCTGGTAAAACAGATTGATTCTCGTGTCTTCTTCATCGCAAACATCCATAGCATACGCTCGAATCGGTCCTTCTATAAAATCCGCGCTGAAGTCAAATATAACCACACCTATGATGGTTACACAGATAGCAGCAATGATGAGGGACCTGCACAGGAACATTAAGTTAAATAAAATATGGTATAGTCGGGTGGGGGGAGATGGGGCAGCTTTCTATTATATTTTCTCGTCCTATTTGGTAGAAAATAAAAAACATTCAAAGAAATATCGAAACGTTCTCACGACTTTTATATATCGTTGTAAATTGTTTAAAACACGGTCAAGATATTCGAATATTATGTGCTAAAGATGTCCGATCTCGCCCCAGACTACTATATAATCGTGTGGGTAAAAATTGAATCACATGTATACCTTGGGTCCGTATCTCTTCGTCCGTTCACTCTCGTATCAAACAATGACACAATCTGTTCTCCATTCAAGAAAAACGTCATTCCAATGAGCAAAAGAAAGGATAGGGCAAGGATAAAGGGTCTGCGTCGCCCCCAGCGGCAGGAGCACCTGTGCAGATTCAAATCTATTATTAAGTTACCGCTTAAACTATACGTGGCCACTTGAAAAAAAAACAGCAAGGAATAAACCGGTTAAATAAACCATTTTTTTCTAGTTTTAAGTGGAAACTAACCTATCGCTGAGGTTTCCAATTATTGGTTGCAGCACGAAGCCCATTATTGGACTTATCACCCATACCAAGCTGTACATGTTGGAAGGAAGTCCTATACTTAGGAGAATTGGTGTTGTGAGGCCAGCTTCGACTGCATAGCAGAACTCTCGACCAAACATGATTGCACTGTTCATCATCATTTGACACCGGGTTCGTTTCGGAGGCACCACAGTTCGTCTTGAAGTTTTACTGAAAGCAGAAAACGCTGAAATCGTAGAAATCGGAACCGAACACACAGAGTTTGTCCTGCGGTGCCTTCTCCGAATTTTCCGCGATTGATGCGCGCTACGCTGCACGTCTCCAGTTTGTTCGCCGTTTTCTAGCGATACATAGTTGGACATTGATGTACCCATGGCCTGCTGGTAACTCTCTTTTTGTATTAAGTCACTTGACATACGATTCTGCTCGATTTCCAGTTTTGCTTCGTCTAATACAGTTTTCTGCTCTGAATTCTTATACTTATCTACCGCTTCTTCAACCTCGAATGTTCGTCTGCCGACTTTTACTTTCCGCAGTTTCTTAGTCGTATCTCCAACATAATCGATCGGATACAAAGGCGCAGTTGGAGAATCTGGTTGATCTCCGAAAAAAGTCTCAACGTTTTCAACATCATACCCACTGGGAGAGTATCCAGGATTCGACTCTTCGTAGTCAACGACTTGTACTGGCATTCTGATTGTATATCGCAAGTACTGAACTGCAGCCTATGCCAAATCTGTACAATGATGCATTGCCTGCTGTGAACAAGTTCTTTTTATGTTGAATTCTAAATCTGCTGTCCGAAAAAGGTTATTATTCTAATCCACAATTAATTGACTTTTCATTAATTCCGAGTTTGGAAGTACTACTTCCTTGTAACAACTTTAATCCTTGTAATCCTCACGCATTTAATATGCTGGCTATGTCACGGGAGTATAGATTAACGGGTCAAGGCAGGGAAGTGCTATGGGCAATGCGACTCAAATAAATTATTGTTAGTAATGAATTAACGCCTGATCGAATTAGTTTAGTATTGCTGGCAACGTGTGGCTTTAAGTAACAATGTATTAACGATACGAAAAACTTCTCAAAATAATAATTACTGTGACCCCAATGCACAACACGTCAACGTGTTTAGTTGTGCAGTGCAATATAATATTGGGGACTGGTTTGCGTCCCATAGTAATGGATTGGGGTATTCCCTGCAATTTTCCCTAAATTTTCAGTTGTCTTCATCAACGTCTTCATGTACAATCCTGCCTTGGAAAAGCAAAAAAATAGGATATATTGTTAAACCAGAGTGTTGTATATTCCTTGAAACTGGTCCATCAAGTTAAGGTGATGACTGATCATTCAAAACCGTCTTGCTTGGTGGTTTGTAGTAGCCATAAAGAAGGTACGTGTATAAATGTTTCATTTATAATGTTTGACTTAAAACATTTTGTTTCAATGACAAATTAAATATGTACACTGTAATACTGGAACTTTTGTTGCAGGAGTATGTGCTCAATCCTTCATACATGCATTTACACTCACAAACTCTGCTTTTACTCTAGCAATTGCAACACCACAGGTACAATAATATTTTAGCGCATGCAGGTTGAATTTATTATTTTTGTGTCACGTTTTAACTGTGGGTACATTACTCAGGGCTAGTTTAACATTTTTGCTTAATTGTTCAATTTAAAGTCCTAAAATAACACCTATATTTAATAATATATACATTAGACTTGGACTACGTGTACATCAATTTACAATAATAGGAATATTTTAATAGTTTCTTACCTGTAGTATAGATCAAACTGATGTCACTTTACACATAGGGTATTCCAATCGATTTTGTCAATGTTCATGAAACAAACAGAAAATGGATCACAGATTTCAGAACCAAAAGCTATGCGTCTCCATTAAAGCTGGAATCAGTTGATCCTTCAAGATTTGCTGCCCTCCTGATACCAAGCTCGCCTGGAGCGCAGTTTGATCTGGCTTCCCATGATACAATGATGCATGTGATAAGACACTTTATGAATGAAAAAAGTATGTTGTCTAGTTTGGAATCAATCTTGGAGGCACCATTTTATTGGTTACGCTACTTTTGTATCAGTTAAACTGTTTGTCATGACATAAATATTCTTAATTAATTTTTATACCCCAAAATTTATAAAAGGGCAAGTATGTTTCATCATGTTTTGATTGCATTTTCATAACCATACGCTTTTGTTTAATTTTTGTTTGCAGAGCCGATATGTGCAGTTGGTTTTGGGACAGTGGCATTAGCAGCAGGCAAGCTTAATAACACTGGTTGGTGTTGTGAAGGCTACAGTCTAACTGGTCCATCTGTATATGAAATGATACAACTTAAGAATTTTATGACACTGCCTCTTGTGTTTGAAGATTTTGCGAAAGATAACTTTGCATCATATACAGGTTAGTGATTGGCCAGTTTACATGAAAACGAAAGAAAATTATACAGAAAAAAAACAGTCAAAATTAATAGTAAACTAAATCATTTTGGTTACAATGCCTGCGGAGCTATGGTTAAAACTTTTTAACCTTTTTATTATACTTGTTTTGCAGCTAGTATAGCGGATGGTGTACACGTGGTCATTGATAGACATTTAATCACAGGCCAGAATTCTCAATCTACATTAACTGCTGTTCAAAATTTAATCTTAGCTTGTAATGCTATTTGAAAAACGATCAACTTTAAATGTATGTGCCTCTTCAATATATATTAACGGTCATTTAAACTGTATCGAAAAAATGAATTTCACCTATAAAATTGTAATAATTTTCAAGAAGCATATAAAGTGATTAACTAATGTTCTACCTTAAATTTTCCAACTTTTAGTATGTGTCAAACAAGCCATTTTTAATATCAATGTGTATGTCATTTTTCTTCATTTCATTTTGATCCGAGAGTTATGTGCAATTGCTTTCGCATATGTATATTGTTGCGTATATTTTATTAATTTCATGTCTAGGAGGTTTCTGGATAACATGACCTTTCCAAAAGGCTGCAGTTGCCAAGCTTTGAAACATATTTAGGTATGATTTCAATTTCGATGGTCTTCATTAAAAAGGAATATATAACACCGTCATCATAAATTCATAAGTAGCGCTTGGTTAGGTATTATAAATGAGCATGCCAGGGTGGACATTTATGATTCGACAACAATAGTCGCCTCAACGGAAAATTTACCAGCCGTGCATTTCACAGGATTAGATATGACCATAAGTAGGGTCCTGTTATTTTAGCACCAACTGCCAGCAATTCCAGTGAACCATAGGATAACAGCAAAGTATTGTATTATGATAGCAGAAAGCTGTTTTAAACACAAGGTACGTTTATGTTGTAATTTGATATCAACCAAATCGTATTCCACCGGAAGGCACAACAGTTACCTACGTTCATTTACCCGGTATACACATAATACTTACGAGTCATTCTTGTTACTCTTTACCCAACATTATTTCATGAAACAAAAATGCAGATAACATTACCAGTTAAAAATCAATGCAACATTTTTTTTACTATTCGAAACATTAAAATTAAAGAAACGTTGTTGTGACGTCATATAGGGGTCGAAACGTCACCGGTTTCGCTATAGCGATGAAATGTAGCACAACTTCTAATGTGCATAAGGTTGATACGTGGTCAGCGTGGAATTTATTATGGGGTGTTTTATATTGAAAAAAATATATAAATTAAATGATTAGATTGTTAATTTCACATTTTTTTCTCCATTAGGTTTCAGTTCTAAGGATTACAGTAACGGCGATCATCAAGTATGATCGAAAAACAGCGTAAAGTAGGCACGAAGCGATGGAATAAAAACAAAAAGAAAAATTGGAGAAACAAAATCGATTTGACTGATTTAGAGGACAATCTTGATAAGCAACGTTTGGAATTGAGAACTGGTGGTCTGGTTAAAGATAAACTTGATCATGAATTGTATGTTGTTGAAAAGAAAGCTGGTAATGTTAACGAATTGCCCAAACAGAAACCTAAGTACAAACGTTTGAGAGTGGACCAGATATTGGTTCCAAATCCAAAAGATATTAAACCAGCAAGTAAGAGAAATTGTGCCAAGTTTAAAAGGAGAGAGGCTCGTCAAACTTTGATCGCTAAACTTGGCAAGAAAAAGACCCCAGTTCGTGGCAGAAGTAAGCATGTAAATTTAGGTTTAGACATTTGGAATCAAGAATCAAAAGAAATTGCTGAAAAAGTTTTCAGAAAAAATGAAATTATGCGACATACTGAAGGTGTGGTCGGAAAAGCACAGATTCAAAGGCCTTTACATCTAGATAACAAGTTTGGTGTAAAACAAGCAGTTAAGGCTGTGGAACCAGCTCACCCTGGTGCATCATACAATCCCACATTTGAAGATCATCAGGACCTCATGCTACAAGAGCATAATCGTGAGAGTCACAAGATTGCAGTCAATGAAAAAATTGAAAGAGCAATTGCTACGAACCCGTTAGAAATTGCGACTGATGAATCGCAGCAGAAGGAATTGATGGAAGGACTCTTTGATGGAGGTGAGGAGGGAAGTGATTTGGAGGAAGATGATGATGAAGGTATTCGTGTTAATCCTCCCGTCAGCACCGAAGATCGAAAAACAAGGAAAGTACGTAAGAGGGAAGCAAGAGAAAAAGATGAATTAAAGAAGAAGAAAATTGAGTGGGAAAACAAACTAAAAGAACATGAAATTTTTCGCACAAAGACATTTTTATCAGAAATCAAACAAAAAGAAAAGAAAATGGAACTCAGAAAAGCAAAACGGCAGCTCAGAGACAGAATGCCGGTTTTGTCCGCAGTGAAATATGTTGAACCTGACCAAGATGTTCAACTCAGCTCAGATATGAGGGGAAGTCTTCGTCAGTTGAAACCAGAAGGGAATCTTATCTTTGATCGATACAAAAGTTTGCAAAAGCGGTGCATAATTGAAACCCGTGAAAAGTTTAAACCTCCACGACGAAAGTATAAAATCAAATTCCAAGAGAAGAGATCCTTTAGAGAAATTGAACTATAAAACTTTTGTGTTTAACCATTTGCATATAGAATGTGAAGTAAACAATGATGATATGTGAATTTTATTTTAATGAAAATTTCCCACCTACATAAAGCTGCCTTTTGTAATGGTAAAATTTTTGTTTGAATGTGGTTGTTCCAGTGCATTTAACAATAAGAATATGACATGGTCTTCATGTTTTATAAATTTCCCAAGTTTTAAATGTATTTCATCTCCCCAACTTACTTTCAATTTCAGGTTGTTAAGTAGGTGCTTTTTGAAGGGGTCAAAATGATTACCCTTAGGCGGTCTCGTTTAAAAGTCCTTGTAATCTGCACTGTTGTTATTGCGCTTTTTCTCATTTATCAGCGCAGAAGTGTTCACAACCACAGGGTAAGGAGACCTCATGTACCAGTTGAAAAAGAAGAAAATATTTTGAAGCATGAAGATATGGTGCCAATTGTAAATAAACCTGTAGCACCTGTTGTGCCCCAGAGTGTAGAAGTGCTAAGGAACAAAGCTATAAGCATGAATTTTGATCAAGAAATGAAAAATGTTGCAAAATTTGGTATGCATGCTCCTGATTCAGTTATCTTTCTGTTGCAAGTCCATTCTAGGCCGGAATTTGTCCAGCAGCTTATCAATTCTTTAAGAGCAAGTACTGGTATTGAACATGCAACTGTGGTTATTAGTGTAGATGTGGATTCTCCTGAAATCAATGAAGTTTTGGCACGTATTGATTTTTGTCGATATATGGTTATATTTTTTCCATTTGCAAAAGTGTTGTATCCAAACTCATTCCCTGGTGAAGACCCGAATGACTGCCCAAAGAAAATACCAAAGGCTCAGGCACTGGAAAGAAAGTGCAATAATGCTGAATATCCTGACATGTTTGGAAACTATAGAGAAGTTGATTTTGTTCAGATCAAACACCATTGGTTTTGGAAACTTAACATGGCTTTTAGTGGAATCAGAGCTTTTAAGAACCAAAAGGCTCCTATTATTCTCCTAGAAGACGATTATTTTGTTGTTCCAGATATAATTCATTGTGCTAAACAGGCAGAAGAGCTTCGTAAATCAAAATGTCCGAGATGCCAGACAATCAGTCTTGGGAATTATGAACAGACACAAGATTATCAAGCACAAGGAAACCAGGTTGAAATAAAGTCGTGGATAAGCAGTAAACACAATCTTGGAATGGTTGTTTCCTCTGACTTCTATAATAAGATTGCAAACTGTGCTGAACAGTTTTGTAATTATGATGATTACAACTGGGACTGGTCACTCCAAGCTGTTAGCCCTCACTGTGAGATGGGTAATCTTTTCACACTAGCATTCAAAGCAACAAGAGTCTTTCATTTAGGATCCTGTGGCGTGCACTCCAAGGGAGAATGCAATGCAAAACAGAGTGCAGAGAGCAGGACTGCGCAACTGCAGAACCAAAAACTTTACCCTGAAAGTCTCCACATAGCAGTGGATAGTCCAACAGTGGTTCCTGCACCAAGGCCCAATGGAGGCTGGGGTGATCTTAGAGATCAAACGCTTTGTAAAAAATACAAACATCTAAGTGAAGCTTCCAAATCCTCATAGTTTTCTCATACAGATATTTAATTACGTTTTATGCACTTCTATTTTAATATACAGATTCTCGTTTGTACGTTTTCATGTAGATTCCAGTAGAAGATTATTAAAACTAATTGTTGCCGATATTCTTGCTGTAATATTCAAAGGCGAATCACAAATTCTATTTTTTTACCTTAGTTGCTCATACATATTTTGTTTAAAAGACTTAAATGATTGCTACACACATGTACTGCTGGGCAATATTTGTAATGTTGGATTAGAAAAAATTAACTAAAGTGTATATTGTTTTAAATGTGTTATAACTTTTTACCACATACAAATGAATTCATTTAAATACCTTCTTTCCGAATGTGACAGAATTTTACTGTTAGAAAAATTATAAATAATAACCTTTTAAATTAATTCTAATTTATATAAGTAACAGGACAGCATATTTATTAGTATGTGCTATAACAGTGACAGTTTAACACATCATTATCGTTTGTTTTAAAGCAAAGAGTATAATATATTTTGGTATCTAGTCCTGTGCTGTATACAGGGTAACAAGGCCACTAACAATGTTATCCAGGATAATTATAGATTTTGCAGTTCTTCTTGTTCTTACCAACCCTTGTACTAACATCTAACGGTTATTGGTGGAAAGTGTTACTTACTGTATATGTGTGATTGTGATGTACAACCAACTGTGCTATGACGTGCAAAAAAAACTAAATATACTACAGCAAAAGGATGAAAGCTACAAAACAACAAAAGCACTGTATTTTTGGACATAAATATTTGGTACAATTTTGTTCATTAATTATAAAAGACGCAATTTATTATCAATACATGTTTTCGAATTTGGTTGATGTGTTTTGACAACAAATTGCCCAGTGACCATGTATCTCACAATAAAATATGAGTTTATTTAATTTTTCTGATCCCAGCTGCTCCTGCTGAAAAGGCTTCTATTGTAGTTTGAATGACAGATCATTACTGCTGCTGAGCTGCGTTTGACATCATAACAAACACCACCACAGGCAGAATGTACATCCACTGTAGACAAATACAAATCATATGTGATAAAGAGATTGCCATATGCATTAGTGAGCCCCTTTCAAAATGTTATGCTTTTTGGGGCAACTCAAGACACTTATTATACAGGTTTCTTACATATTTTCCAAAGAACGAGGTTGGTTGTTTGTCGGCAATCTCCTTTTTCCTTCGCTCCATTTCCATTTTGTTCAGGTATCCATATGTGTCTGGCCTGTATGAATAACTAATTATTACAATGCCTAGACCAGGAAATTTGAAACTTCAAGACAAAATGTCAGCAGTGTATTAAATAATGATGGCTTACTGTTAGGCAGCAAGCCAAGTTCAAAAAGTTTATTAGTTGAAATTCAAGTTGGATTTAAACCTACACGGTGGCAGTTGTGGGCATTGAAACAGTCACTGATGAATCAAACTCATTTTCTTCCACTTGCATAATCCCAAAGCTAGATGGGGTTATACCGATAGAGATAATGTTTCCAATACCATCTGTTAGAATGTCTATTTTTGTTGATAAGTTAGCTTCCAATAGTTGTTTCTGTAAAAAACATTAATAAATTAAACAAACGTCTTTTAAACTGTTAAAAATATTAAAATATGTAGGTTATACTGTACTAATATGGGTGTTGGTTTTTAAGCTTATTTTGGAAATAATATAAATATTTAAGTTATAGATGTTAAAGTAACTTACTGCAGGCATTATGCCCACAACATAGGAGTCTTCACTGGGTGCCGCGCCAAGCACTTTGGTTGACACCCGTACTCGATAAAAATCATCATTAATTGCAAGCTTTTCCAGTTCCTTAATTTCTTCCATGCTTAATGCGATTTCATTTTGAACTGCGGCGTTTTCACCTTTTACATTTGGAAAATAGATGTCACCTCTTTTGGTGAATGTATCTGTAAAAGTCAGGTTAGTACAAGTTTTAATTTGATAATTGGGTTACACAGAATCAGTTTCCTTACCACCTACAAAGGAATGTTCCAATGAAAGTAAGTAGCCACTCCCCACGTCTTGACTTGTAGCAGCGAAACTCAGAAGATATGAACATTCAAACAGCAGTACGAAAATTGGATTGCACCACATTGCCAAGAATTTTCTAAGCGACAAGAGTACTATTAAAACCCCAGGAATCTAAGCCTTTGCGAGACAAATTAATCTATACACAGGTTATATAGAAAATATTATATTTAAATGCAGCCCAAACACACATTATACTTGATAAAGCTCAAGTTTTAGCTTAACTTCAATTCGCTATTCACCAAACGCGCAAAACGTAAAATCCCACCAATGGTATTTCTATGGTAAAACATCGGGGATTTCCCTTACAATAAATCCCGAGTTATTTTACGTTAATATCTCATCAATACAATGGTGTAGCAACTTGGTGATGTGGAAATTTCAGTGGTCTAATGTAGATTGTTTTAGATATGGATGAAGTTAAATCAAAGTCCTGCGCATGTAAAGGATGCAGAACATGCATTGTATGTGAAGGAACCAATGGAAGAAATGTAAAGAATCAAGCTGATGACTTGGTATGCATATAAAGTGGGTTGGGGGAAGACGGGACACCTTTAGCACAAAATATCTAAATACCTTGATCGTGTTTTTAACAATTAACAACGGTCCACAAGAGTCTGGAGGATGCGGTTTTACAATTCTTAGAATGTTCTTGGATGGGAAAATAGAATGAAAAGGTGTCCCATCTTCTCTCATCCTTCCTTCCATATATATTGGTCTCACTAAATTACCTAAAATAGTGATCTATACATAAAATTACCTAAATGTTACTTTACTTACTTAGTTACTAAATAATATTTTATAGATAAAGGATTTGAATGAAATGGAATATCTACCTTCCATAAAGATGTGTGTCTCTCAATTAAAACCCAATGGAGAATTTGTAGGGTTTTCTTTTTCTGGAGTTGCAGTGTTTCCAGATTTTATTTCAGAGAATGAAGAGAAGGACTTAGTCAATGCAATTAACTCTGGCCAGTGGAAAGACTCGCAATCTGGTAGAAGAAAACAAGACTTTGGCCCCAAAGTTAATTTTAAACGGCAAAAAGTGAAACTCGCTTCATTTACTGGTTTACCAAAGTATTCAAAATGTATAGATGAGAGGATTAAAACTTTGAAAGGATTGGAAAGCTTTGAAACTGTGGAACAATGTAATTTGGAGTATGATCCTAACAGAGGGTCTTCAATTGATCCTCATTTTGACGATGAGTGGCTGTGGGGAGAAAGGCTTTTATCTTTGAATTTACTTGCTGATTCATGGTTCACCATGACTACAGATGATTCAACAGAATGTCAACTATCACTGATAAAAACACCTGGTGTGCAAATTAGCAGAACAGGTGTAAAACAAATAAAAATGGATAAAGATGATATATTTCACATGAATGATTTTCAAGTTAAAATTCCGTTAAAAAGACGTTCATTGGTCATATTGTCAGGAGACGCTAGGTTTAAATGGAAACATTCAATTCAAAGGTATGTAATGAAATCTTGCAATAGGTTTTGATTTGGATTTGTTATATGTATTACTTTCCATATTGGTGGATACCTAAATGCATCCTTATTTTTCTGTTGCATTTGTATCAATGTTTATAGTAAAACTCAATTTGTGTTTAACTGTTTGTCTGTTGTGATTATTATTTCAATATCAACCTTACAGTTTCCTTTTTACAGGCAAGACATCAAGAGCAAACGAATGTGTTGCACTTTACGTGAGTTATCACCAGAGTTCCAAACTGGTGGCAAGCAGGAACACCTTGGCAGACAGTTATTGGACATTGCTTCTACTTTTTCAGGGGAAGTTGTTTTATGATGTAGTGTATAACTTTTTTTAACATTAAATAATATTTTTAGTCTTCTGCTGAAGTATAACACAATATATAAGTAAAAAATTGTTCTGGTAAAACACAGGATTCTTGCTTTCATTATTTGCCATCGCAGAACACAAAACACAGACCGACCTAATAGATAAAAAAAGTCTGACTGAATGGCAAGCAAATCGTTTGTATGGTACAATTTATGTCTATTTTACTAGAAAAGTTGTTTAGTTTATTAATTTTGGTCTGTTTGTATCGGAAGCTTACATAAACACCAATCACCTTCCATTTGTTATACCAGTATTTCAGTATACCTAACACCTACATTCAAAACATTCACATCTAAAATGTATATTTATTATAAAGTAGATTTATAAAACATAGAAAGCAACACATAAATATGCCGGTGTAATTAGAAATGTGGATCTGCAATGTTTGTAATGGTTGAGCCGAGGTGACTTTCCTCAAAAGCAGCAAGTTGTTTCACCAACCCTCTGTTAGGTCGCATTGTGAACTTGCACGAACGCATATGCCGCCATGCATCCTGGTTATACAGTATGTTATTTGCATAATAAATGAATTTAGAAAAATGTTTTATTTGCTTGGTTAATGTGGGCCTATTTAAAAAAATGCTGCAAATAGGTTTATTTTTACCTTTAAGATTTTAATGTTTTTACTAAGTAGGCTACCTTTTTTAATTATATTACACAGGTATTATTTAATAGAGACTAGAGTAATACTATATGTTAACAAAAGAGATTATGTATGTAAAAAAAACAATATTTCATATGAAATAATAAGCCTTTAGAACCAACACAATATAAAAGATTTACCTGTAGTGGCCACTTGTAATATGACATCAAATAAAGAATACACGCAGCTGCACTTCTGCTGATTCCATTATCAGACCACACAAGAATTATGTTCAGCTTGTTTCTGTTGTCATCTGTGAACATAAACATTCATTTGATTTGTAAATAAGATAGAATTTTGGCTGAACCATATTTGTTCAAACTCATAAACAGTTGTTCAAACTGTACAGAAAAAAGATCATTTACAAAGATACTTGTAACCAGCCTAATGTGTATGAAACAGACCATGGTAACTCTGAGTTAACATGTAATGCAAGCATTGGTGATATTCATACATACACGTTTATAGACTTTATATATAAATCCAGTAACTTACCAACAAACTTTACAATCTGTGGAATATAACTTGTGAAGTCTGCATTTTCATCATCACTTATTGGGACTTGGAGATAATTTTCATCTCCTTCCTTGAAACTGAATAAAAAAGTCATATTTGAAAAATATATCGATGTCATACAGAAAATATATTATTCCCAATAAGAGTTATATTGTATATGAAGTAGGCCCCACAACTGCACTATTAAGTTGTTAAATATCTTATTGTGGGAATTTGTTTTCAACTTAATTTGAATACCCAATTAGCTGCATCAGACTTAGTATCAGTAATTGAATCTGAGTATTTACCGATAACAATGAATCTGATTAAAATAACACCCATGAATCCATCGCTTAAAGATCAGTAAGTATTCAAGAGTTTACTTACAACTTGTCAGTGCTGTTGGAAAGGTTAATATGCGCCCTGATTTTCAACTCCTTATGAACTGTGTTGCTCTGTGCTTGTTTCTTTGATCCAATATATAAGATACCTGGTAGTACTTCGCATGGATATGTTTCAATGTTGTCATATTCCTGAAACAAAGTTGGAAGCGAGTATGATTTACTATGAATGAATGAATGAATGAATGTAACTTACTTTACCCCCGCGTGGCCGGAAAACGACAGTCGTTATAACACGGGTTTAACACCTCGTGCCAGCTTACGAGTTACCATGTATGTTACTTTGTGGGTGATTATTTTTTTTTTTGGATTTTTTTTTTTATGTATGGCTGATAATTTGGACAACCTATTAGTGACCACTGGTTTGGAGCAATTGTCGTTAAGTTTCTTGCCCAAGGACACATACGCCCACAATGGTAGCAGCGACGAGCCTTGAACCCATTACCTCTGGGTTACAGGCAGGCGCGCTAACCACAATGCCACGGCGCCGGACAACTATAATTGCCTATAACAACCAAAAATCAAAATCGTAATGCAATTTCTTGCTAGTTACAAGTTCATATTGCTCCAAGCTGTTTGAATTATCCACTAAACAGTAAAAGTTGAAAAATCTTGGTAGGTTATTTACTCGTGGCATGTAAATGATTTTCTGTGTCCTCAAGAACGGATACATTGCTGAGAAATCTTCATACCCTCCTCTGAGAATCTTCACAGGATTCTTGCTTCCATTATTTGCCATCACAGAGGCACAAAACACAGATCGGCCTAATGGATAAAAATGAATAAACAAATGAATGACTTCTTTGTCTCTTACTTTAATCAGTAGTACAAAAACTTTTATAGTAAGTACAAAACTTATTCTATAAAAGGAATAACATACACACATTACGAGTGCATTTTAAATCTAGATAAACAGAAAATTTTACTTCCCTACGCACAATATGCTATTTTATGTTTAGGTCCATCACCTTCACAAATGAACTTACTTTTTTCCCTTAGTGATCTGCAGTTGCTATCATAAACAATCACATGAGTTTTACATTCCAATTCGGAATCATACGGGACATTATAGTTGCCTTCCTCATCCACAGGTGCTCTCTTTGCTGTTAATACATGACTTTCATCATATTCTGTCTTCTTTCTTGCATCTGTAAAGATATATAAAATTGTTATCACAAACAAGTTTATAACAAAATTGGTCAACACTCTAAAACTAGAATTTTAAATGGTATTGATAAAGGTATATGGTTGATTGATTTCAATACTCCTATAGTCATCAAAAATTATGAAATAAATGTGTGCAAATAAGCAGTTAATCTTTTAATACCACAGTTTTAGTTGTTTTTACTGTTACCTATAATTTAGCTTATTCTGAAGGATTACCCAGTAAAAGAAGGAAGTTTTGGTCACTCAAGCACGGGTAGACAGTATGTTGGTTAAGAATGTTGTACAATTCCGTCGGTTCGATGAGAACTAACCGCGACATTTTGACTAAAACACAAGTTTGTCAACAGAAAAACTTTCACGTTTTAGCGTCCCTTGTAACTTCAGTAACTATGGAAACAGGTGTTACTTAGAACTGGGGAGTATAATCAATTTTATCTTTTTTCGACAAGCAAGTTAGCGGTAGTTTATTTAAATATTTTGATTTTAAGTTTGGCCGAAACATGTTTAATGGAGCAAGTGTATTTATTCAGCTAGGCTAATTTCCCAACGTTTTAGTAAATGTCAAAACCACTGCGTATAATAAAGTTTTAAACCGATGGTTCAAAAAAACGACATTGTTTTAGTTTGTGAAATGCTTTTAAAATCGTGTACACTGTACATATTTAAAACTGGTAATAATATAGGAAATTAATTTGAGAAATCGTGGCGTGCTCGATGAACCGATTGATGACCTTTATCTGCCGCTTACGCAAGAAGAAGGACGAATTGTGAATCGCAAATCTCATTGAAACTGGACGCTGCTAGTTCTGTTGTTTGCGGTTTGTAGGAAGGTGAACGCGTGATCACACTCGCACAACTATAAACGTGGAAGCTATGCTTAACGACTATCTTTGCTGTTGGCTCACCGGTTTGTTATTAATAAGTTTTTATAAGTGTGTTAAAGTAAGCTGATTTAATAGTTCTTCTAAAATAAAATTATTTTAAACTTTTTTGAGTGATTTCTTAATGTGAACGATTTACAAACGTGTACAAATAATATTCAGTTTTTCATTCATTCTAAAATAACTGTTTGTGTTAGTTTCAGTTTAATCAAAATTTAGGAAATTTTTAATTTAAACATTAAAAAATGGCTGCCAGTTTGACTCGAGTTATACAAATGAACAAGATGAAAAGCCTCTCGATGCTTGCAAGAAGCTTTTCTGTCAGCAGTCAAGTAAGTTTATGAATAAGAATTATTATAAATGATACTGTATTTCTTAAAAAAAAGTTTTTATTCAAATAATTGTAATCCATTATGCATGTAATTTATATCACTCCAATGTTAACGCGTTTTACCTATTTTATAGTAAAATAATTATACCGGAAAACTTATTATTTTTTACAGAGCAACTACAAAGTGTCAGTGTTAGGAGCGTCTGGTGGTATTGGTCAACCTATGTCTCTTCTATTGAAGCAAACACCTGGTGTGAAGGAACTTGCTTTGTATGATATCGCTCATACTCCGGGTGTTGCTGCTGATCTTAGTCATATTGATACTGCTGCTAAAGTCACAGGTTAATTTAAAATTTAGCCTTTATATCAACTATACATTCACTAAGGTCGTGCTAGTAAAGAATCCCCCCCCCCTCCTTATTTGCTTACTACCAACCCCTATATATAACCATTAAGGCAATAACCCTCTAACCATCAACCCCTAACCACCAACCTCTAACACTTCCCACAGCCTATTCTGCTATGTACCGGAGGATTCTTTAATAGTGCCACTAACGTGTTTAATTGAAATTTAATTTATGATTTTTTAGATTTCTGTTAAATTTTAACGCAATGCCTAATTTTTTGCTAGTTAATTTAGAACTTCTAAATTTTTATGAGCTATAGGTTTGTTATTCTCGGTTACTGTCCGGTTTAGTAAACATTCCACATGTCAATAGGTCACACTGGCCCTGAAGAAATAGGAGAATGTTTGAAAGGATGTGACGTGGTTGTTATTCCAGCTGGTGTACCAAGAAAACCAGGTATTCAAATTTGTATGGACCTACTTGCTTTAACCCAATACGCATTTCCCTTTGTAGGAAGAATACCATTCAAGTTTGAATTACATGTTATTTCCTGTTTTTACTTGCAGGAATGACAAGAGATGATCTTTTCACCACAAATGCTAGCATTGTGGCTGAGCTCTCAAAAGCATGTGCTAAATATTGCCCTAAAGCATTCATTTGCATTATCTCAAACCCAGTAAGTTAAAGTAATGGTTAGAACATAAAAAATGCGCTAATGTCCAATCTATTGGTTATGACAGAAGATATGCTTGTATATTTTTCGGTGTTTAGGAACCAATGCTTGCTAAAATGGTTTGGTTTCTGTGCTATTTGTGTGTGTTATATTTTCGTATGACATTCTATAATACTGTATCTATATATATATGTATATATATATATATATCATGAATAAACAGTTAAATAAACAAATGTGCCCCAGGTGAACTCCACGGTTCCCATCTGTTGCGAGATCTTCAAGAAATCTGGTGTCAGTGACGTCAGCAAAGTGTTTGGTGTTTCAACATTAGACATTGTGCGTTCCAACACTTTTGTTGCTGAAGCCAAGGTATATTTTTATAAACTTTCATGTTTATTTATTTTCCCAATCTTCTATGTTGTTTGTGATAACATATGTTTTTCCTGTAGTAGTTTTCAAACACAGTATCCACTAAAAGACAGCTATATATTTGTATGATTCACAGTTAATAAATCACTATTCTATTTACCATGGAAAGTACCTGAATCTTTCTGGGATATTGTTATTTGTTAATGACTTTCATGAAATATACTCGGAAATTAATATTTGCTCATAGCGTGTTTCAGACATGATTGCCTTTATTTCAGTTGATGATTAACTGAATATGGCGAGACTACTACATACATAACCCTTATATAATGTTATTTTAAAGTGTGATATCAAGGAAAAATCAAAGTTTGTATATAGATAGGGAAACTTTTAGAAAACAAAAACAGCCTTTGGAAAAAAGGGTGATTTCAAACTGAAAAAGTAAAAAAGGCCATAAGACAATCCAAAAAACTAACTATAACAAAAAGCCTCACTTAACTGACCAACTTAGAACATTTCCAGTTTCAAAACCACTAAACTAATCTGTCTTTAATAGGGATTAGACGTTTCCACTGTTAACGTCCCAGTAGTTGGTGGCCATGCTGGTATCACAATCATACCGTTGATCTCACAATGTCAACCACCTGTCAGTTTCGAACAAGCTGAATTGGAAGCCCTTACTGCTCGTATTCAAGATGCTGGGACCGAGGTTGTTAAGGCAAAGGCTGGAGCTGTGAGTTTAATAAACTAGTTTTATAAGAAAATGGATTAATATATAAAGATAACAGTATTGTCTTGTTTTGACATTTGTATCTAGGCAAATAAGTTTATACTTTAGACATGCATTGGTAAACTTACTAAACTATTTTGTCAATTTTCAATACAGGTATTTTAATGTTCCACCATATGTTATGTGCAAGTATTTTAATTTTGAAAGATTTTTTAGACCACCTGGTGTACAATGGGTTTAGCAATCTATCCTGTTAAGAAACGGATGTTATTAATTAAGGTGATGTCCCATTGTTTTTCAGGGTTCTGCTACTTTGTCAATGGCTTATGCTGGTGCACGATTTGCAGCATCTGCTTTGGATGCTTTGAGTGGAAAGGAAGGAGTGGTTGAATGCGCGTTTGTTCCAACAGACAAATCTGAGTGTGGATATTTCTCAACTCCACTTGTTCTTGGGGTAATATATAGTTTTGTGTTGAAAATTAATAAAACTGTTAATCCTCTCTTGACAGAACAGTGACAGTCTTGATAATATAACATGGCAGTTTTGTTTCGTACACTTTGTGCATTTACGAGTTTACGAGTTACCCGATATTTAACTCTGTGTGAAATTATTGTTGTGGATAACTTATATTGGTTCTAAACTAGTTTTATTTACAGCCAAATGGTATCGAGTCCAACCTTGGTCTGAACAAACTGTCGCCATATGAGCAGACATTGGTGGAAGCTTGCATGCCAGAACTTAAAGGTTCTATTAAAAAGGGAGAAGACTTTGCACGCAACTACAATTAATTATCATTTGCTTGGTCGCAGTAAACATTGTTTTAGTTTAATCTTTCTGTTGTAAGTTCAGAGTATTTCATAATTTGTTAAAGTTGCTTTACTGCTCGTCAATAATTAAACAAACATGTTCCAGGAAATCTTGTGACCTTTTTCTGAGAGTTTATATGTAGGTAAATAATAATTGGAATTTGATTTCGGTAAGGAATAACGTTAGGGAAGTACCATCTGTACTGCCAAAGGTGTTTTCCAGGTCCAGTTTGATTAAAAGAGAAGTGTTGTTTAAATAGTTTGAAAATCGTGGTTGTTCCCTTCTGATATTGTACCAGCTGCGTCACCTAGCGGTGTTTCCAGTAGTTACAAGTGAAGCCGCGCGGAGAAGTTTTCGCGGTTTCAGGTTGCATTCTTAAGTGGAACAGACGCCAGCTATTATCTGCCTACTGTACACTACCGAGAATGCGCCATTTTTAACTTGCAGTTAGGATACGGGATTAGCATTTAGTGGACAGCGGTTCGAAAAAATTAAATTATTTGTAACGTATTTATGTAATCAAAAAAACTATTTGTTGGGTTAAGGTTTAGTAGGTTTCAATCATAAATTTAAGATGGGTCGGCCGTTGGTGGTGAAGCGAGTTTCAAAAAGAGTTGACGTTAATCAAGGAAAACTTGGGGAAACAGAATCAAGTTATCAGAAAACGTTCATCAAACATGAGTGAGATATCCTATTTTAAGAATTCTGTTTTTATAAGTGTGTCTAGATTACCTGCTTGTATTTAACAATAGTGTGTATCGTTATATTATATTGCGCAATATGTTAATTGCTCATAAATATATTTACATATATATATTTATTTCACTAATTGAGTGAAGTTTTAAAGTTTGATAGACCAGCAATTCTCATTCAATCTTTTTAAATAAGGCATATAATATTAATTTATTTTAGGGATTTTGTGCCATCTCAAACTTTAAAGCCACCTCCAGAGAAAGCAAAGGTTCAACATCCACCAATGCAAACTATGACCACCACCATGAAAAGTTATGCTTCACAAGATTTAAGTGCAAAGAGGGAAATGATTAAACCAGTAAGTATTTTATGTTAACTGATGAGGTGTTTTATTCCAACAACTAAAAGTCCTACAATTAGAAACTGGGTGCTTGTACTTGATAAGAAAAACATTTAGCCAAATCATTATAAAAAAAGTGTAAAATTGAACATTTAATGTAACATCGACTAAGTTGAATAAAAGTCATAGGCAATACAAACACACTGTGCGTTGTAACTTATATTTCTATGTTCTCTTACATGCATGTGTTATTAGATTGAGGAACATGTGGTACCTGATGAACCACTCAGCAATGTAACAATGTACAGACATGATTTTGCACCAAAGTCTGCTTTACCAGCTATACTTATGGTAATGTATTAAATATAAGATAATAATGTTTATTATTCTTAAAGCAATAAACTTAATCTTTTAGACAAATGTGTTCAAACCAACAAGTTTTGTTCATGGGAATGGCCGTCCAACTATCACTGTCTCTTCTGCATATTAAAATGTTTGGCGCCTACATGTATTTACTTATGGCTTTTTCATAGAGACCAAAGACTAACAGCGACCAGAAAGCAGAACCGGTAAAATTTGATGGACGGACAATGAACAAATATTACTACCAAGATTGGAAACCAAAAATGAAGCAACGTTTTGGTGAACTTCCAGCCTTTACTTCACCACTCATCTACCCAGATCGGAACAAACCAAAAAACATAGAAGAATTGACGAAGTCACGAACCCACACTGACTATCCATACAAAAGCATGCCAAAACCTGAGATGGCCAAAGTAGCTGCTGCAAATATTAAAGTAGGAGAAGGTAAGGAAATTTGGGTTTTTGGTAAACCTAAAAATCTAAAATTTTTGTTTTCCTGAGCACTCATTCAGTTCAGTAAGTATCAGCTTGTATATAAACTGTTGTTTCCATTTCCCTACTTTACTGTACCAGTAGTACATTTTGCACTGTTTAGTTTTATTCATCCTGATTATGATGGTCTGTATAACATTGAAGGTCGATACGCAAATAAATATTTCAGAAAATACTTATATACCTCTTGGTTTAATTTGTTGCCAGGTAACCATGACTTGAAAACTACGCACCGTGAAACATACCAGTTTGTCAAGCCCAGCTCGGCAGTGGCAATAAGCCCAAAGCCAGGTTCCATTGTGAGACAGCTTGCACAACGTAAAATGGAGTTCAACAGTAAATACCAAGCTGATTTCCCACAACGCGAGAAATATCCACTACCACCAAAAGCAGCAACACCTGCACCTGATACACTGGATATTAAAATGAATCATGAGTGAGTGGTTTATGACTTAATCTTTTAGAATAGTTTGAAAAATGTTGTTTGTTTTTCTTTACAGTAGGGGGGAAAGACGGGACACCTTTAGCACATATTATCCAAATATCCTGATCGTGTTTTAAACAATTAACAACGGTCTATGGGAGTCATGAGGATCCATTGTTTTGTTTACTTCTAAGTGTGATGAGAAAATGGAATAAAATGTTGTCCCATCTTCCCCCACCCTACTTTATGTAAAGTTCTTATTTAAACGACTTGAACTGTTTCAAGAGGACACTGTCTTGAGTGCTAGTGTTATAGAGTTAAGTGCCTTAAGGAGTTAAGTGCAACTTTTAAGTGCTACTTTAAATATAAAAAAGGGATTTAAAAAAAAAAATCCCGTACACAGTGTTCTTTAGGTTTATGCACACTACCATAACTAATATAGTCCAATATAGAAAAATAGTAGCAAAATGACATTCTTAAATTAATTCCATTTTCAGCCTAGTGTTCGACACAGAGCAAAGGAATTGTTACCAAGGTTGGAATGTGAAGGAACATCCACGACCAGGTCTCTCAAAACTTGTTGACAACACCCAGCTATCCACTGATGCCATGCAAACAAATACTACAATGACTGTAAGTTTTGTAAAAACAATGCTAAAAGTGTTTTTGGGGACTTTTATGTGTTTTCTTGTATGGTTTGGTTTCATTACAGCAACGCAAATCAATACGTGTCTTATGTTTCATTCATTGAAGGTATTGAGTAAATGCTATTGTGGTATAATCTATATAATGTTCACAAACAGTTATACCTAACCCATGGCCATATTAACATATATCCACACCCACACAGCGTGACTTCACTCCTAAAGAGATTCCCCCACCACAAGACATCTCAGCGAACCGACCACAGACCAACAGAGGTATTGAAAGAGGTAAGTTTTACAGCACCACGGCAAACAAAGCATTCTATCAGGATTGGGGAGCCAAACCACGCAGAAGATTCGGAGACTTCCACGAGAACTACAAGGAGATCATGTTGCCCAAAAAGGTGGTGGTTTGTACTTTAGTTTACTCATGAAAGAGGAATGTTAAAGCAACTTAGTGTCTTGCCTATAGAGACGCATACGTCCATAACGGTAACTGCGTCGAGCCTCGCAATCTTATTCTCTGCGACCTAGAGGCGAGCACTTTACCACCGTCCTAAGCTGCTCCAAAATACCTTTGGGTTACCAGTGCGCCAGGTACATTGGCTAGCGCGCGTGCCTTCGAAAAGGTTACACATGCCACACTCGATGCTTTTACCGCTGTGGGCGTATATGTCTTTGGGTAAAGCATCTGTGTTATAACAACTGCCGTTGCCCATTGCCCTGCCATGCAACAATAATTAAGTTACACTCATTCATTCATTTATTTAGTTGCTTCCCATGCTGGAGCATAGCACCACAACTAAATCTACATTCGTTGAGAAATACGGTCGCCCAAGAACTTCCATGAAACCGAACCAGAAAACTATTGATGTTTCCCAACCACACGATTTCAACACTATCTCTGGAATGTGCTACAAGTAAGATGTCGTGTTTTTTTCATTTTTTACAAAATGACGACTGTGTTATTTCGTTAATTGTCCGTACAAAAATAACATAAAATATTATTTATTGCTTAAATACGGTAATGAATCCAATAGTATTTAAAACAACGAAAATACGGGAAGCAACGATAAAGCAGTTAGAATAAAACGTTGTTTTGTTTCATATATAGCAGAGTGGGGAGGACATGACAACCTTTAGCACATGATATTTAAATATCTTGTTCGATTTTCAAATAATTAACAGCGGTCTATGAGAGTCGTGAGGATACAGTTTTATAATTCTTTGAATTTTCTTCGTTTACTAGCAATTGGAACAGGAAAATAAAAAAGGTGTCCCATCTTACCCCACCCTACTATAATATTTATCGTAAATCAAGAAATTAAAAACCATTTCCCATAGTTTCCATACTCGTTAATATCGTTGGCAGGTACCCCCCCTCATCAGCTTATGAGATCGAAGAGTTCGAAGTAAAATGCTGATTAAACATTCTAAGGTGATACACGTCACCCCTGGCATCCCTTAATTTGATTTCAATTTGATTTTAATCTCATCACCCCTTAAGGAGTTTCGTTTGTCGTTTCCACTTGCATGGATTTATCACTTTGTGTTGCTTTTTGTTCCACGTTTCGCTGATCGTTTTAACTTCTAATTAATTATTCACATATTTTAAACCCCAATGATCGACTTTATCGTGTTTTAATCTTTTATGTTACCACCTTGAGATTCGTTGTCGTCATTGCCAATAGCAGAGTCGGAGTAACTTCGCATTGGGCCTGTGTTATAATTCAAATCAGTGAAACGATAAAACATATGATCTACAAATGCATTTTTTACGCCTCTATATAGGGTTTAATCCTATTATAAACAGTCAGCCTCTAAACAGTTAATTTTCCAATTGAACCCTATGTTTAACCACATCGAATTAGTTCGTGCACTCCTGTCAATATAAGAACAGAGAAATAATCGCCCACAAATAACTTCAGTTATTTGATGTTCGTTATTGTTACCACTGGCATAATAGGCAACTATGTTGCTACGTAATGACGACACTAAAATAACGTTCCGAAATATCCAGATCTTTTATACACAGACGTTTAAACATTATTATGATCATTTTATACTAACACCGTTTAAACCCACCACACGTAAAAAGCCAATGCGAAGTCCGACTCTGTAAATTGCACTCTCATTTAAGCCTTTCATTCTTTCAATCCAACTTTATATTTTCACCGAGATTACCAGACTTGCTACACAATGCTTGCCCACATGTCACACACTGTCCCGTCGTTTGTTTTGCTTCATTTCACCCTGTGTTAATTTCTCATTATAATGCATGCATGAATATTAAGGACCTCGTTTAGTATATCCCGCATGACCTGTGTGTACGAATGCTTTCATATTATGTTCCGTAAGTAGATTTATGTAGTTGATATATATATATATATATATAGTAGGCGGGGTAAGATGGACATACATACCGTTAGCATAATGTAACTTCCTAAATGTATTTTTAACAATGAACATAGCTTTTTCATAGTCGTAAGCGTAAGAATATGCGTTTATATAATTCTGTAAATATTCTTTGTTTACTGCCAAACCGGGCAGTATAAAAGAATGAAAACCTGGATCATTTTACCCCAACTTACAACTATAAGTAGTTACGTTATTTTTTGCCAAGTAGCTTTTGACCATGACAATATGGTTGAAAGGTTCTAGTAGATTAGTGAAGTAGCTGTATGATTCAGCGTTTGGAATACATTAAAAATCACGAGTCTATCCAACAAGAAATTGTGAGCGATAAGGGTCACGCAGCATCTGACGTTTTAACCTTGTCCGGTCGTGAGTGACCAGTAACATATGCTACGATACTCGAGGCCCACTTTAACGTATCCGTGGTCAACGTTTCGAAAACAACAGCAAGGGTCAGGCATACGAAGTCGGCCGACGTACGGCGGATAAAACGCGCTCGGCCATTGACGCTATACCTTCTTCGTCTCCTGCTCTATTATGCATGCAGCTTCTCGGCGACCGTGATTTCCCTGTGGGACCGCGATTTTAATCCTTCGCCTAAATCTTCCGTCGCGAGAAAGTCCGCCCTTGCCGCATTTAACGATTCATTGCGATTTAAGTGTGCCTGCAGATCAGTGATCGGCCATTAGCGAAAAAATTGAAATCGCCGTTTATTAATTTGAGAGCAAGGAGCCAGGGCTGCGTTGTTGTTCGTATGGGAAGTTTGTTTGTTCAAAATTCCATGGAGTATCGTCAGGATGCATGTCCGAAGTTTTGCATTCATTTATACCAGGCAATTTTAATTATTCAGTGATGCTTATGGATTTATAATAGTTTCAGTTCGTTTTTATCATATAGATAGTTTCTTTGGTAAAAATCTTCGCAGTATTATGTACTTTAGGCCTAAAAAACTGAGAATCACAGACAGCAGCGCTTCAATTTGTGTGGTGCAGAAAACTATAATTAATAACAAGAATGATCACTGTTGAACGTTACAACATTAAGACGTATATTATACCCACAGTTGTTTTAAAGTGTATGCGTTTTCTCCATTTAAAATGTGATTGTACTGTTAGGCACAGGTGTCTACAAACAGCATGAGGTGTACAATGAAAAGAACTCCTTGTAGTTCAAGCAACAAACATAATGGACGTCCAAGGACTAAGTTATCAACCATGAGATCGGTGGCGCTTTTTATTACCTCGTATTGCCATGCCATAGCGATGTCTTCTGCAAGCCCCGTGTCTAGATTACATGAAATCACGCCCGTGGATAACTCGGTGCCTGCGGAAGTGGACAGTGGAGTGGTAAGTGTATTAAGACCATGCTGTGTGTGTAAGTAGGGATGCGTATTCAGTATTTGTACGTTGTACTCGGGCGTACAGGCCAGGGGGTGTTCAAAGCTTATATTGATTACGATTTAAATCCGCATGCGAGCGGCTTGCCATATTGGATGTACTTCTTTTAGAGTAGGACATTCATGCTAGAGATTCTACGCTTACGCTGTATAGCAATTCCGCTTTAGATGAGACATTTCACCTGCACTTTAAAATTCGCAATCGATCGTATTACATCTACGATAAACCACAACATTTCGCAAAGTGGCATAAGCACGTGTGTGATTAGTTCCGTGCTGGCCCGCCGCCACGCATTTGTGCCAAAAACAGCACGAGACTTAGAACCGGGACGACCAGACGAGACGCTCATATTTTCCATCCAATTAAACCGCTCGCCATTATAGTCCACACACACAGCGCGTTTTAATGGGATTTTCCGGCGTGCAGTTTCTTGGTTTACTTCACCCGACGTTTTATCTAATTACGATGGATCTGTAGAAGCAGCAAGCGGTCTCACTGTCCCGCCTATCCTCCCACGGGCATGTTCCAGCATCCAGCCCCGCACATAATTGAAAACAGGCGCCTGATTTAGTGCGCGGACCTTAATACCGTAATAACATTTGCGCTTATCACGTTCTATCCGGCCCGGCGCGCCTGTCGGGAAAAATGATTTTCCTTTCGTGCAGTCCATGAACGATATAAGGTCAAATCATTTGCGGAAATTACGCCGGCTTAGCGTCACCGCATCATCGGCATAGACACAAAAACGCTCGAAATAAACTTCAAACTCGAAAGCGGCAATCAATAGAGATCGATACTAGTGGTGGTTAGCTCTTATATGTAACGACTCGAATATTTCTTTAACTCGCTACTCTCTTTTTGAATTAACAGCTCCAAGCGTATAAACAACACCCTACGCGCTCATTTGCGAAAGATTGATTTTCTCCAATAAAATTAAAAACTCGCCATTGGGGTTAAATTTTGATCAAAACGCATGTTTCAGAATTTCCTGGTAAAATATGGATACTTGGCGCCCCACGACCGAGAACGTTCTGAAGATGACCTAATGGCTGCTACATCCAAGTTCCAGAGGATGTATGGCCTCACAGATACTGGATTACTGGATGAGGACACTCTGTACTTGATGCAGCAACCAAGGTGTGGACTGTGGGACATTCCTTCCAAAAGAGTTGATTCAGAATTAGAAAGTAAGTGGTTATGGCTGATTGAAAGAATTTAAAAAAAATTTGAAAGAAAAAATGTTTTTAAATTGTTGTGTAAAATTAATGCGGTTTACCCAGCCTGCAATATGTGTACAGTTGGCGCATGTAATCGAGGATAAACCCATTACGTACGCTTTACAGGTGTATCATATCTATACCTATCATGTTTACAGTGTTTTATCAGTTGTCATAACATTTGACAGTTGATGCTTCGATTGAAAGGCCTATACACGTAATGTAAGTTCTTTCAAGCTGCGCTGCGCAAAATTTAAACAAATTAAATGTTTTTTTAAAGAGGCAAAAAAAAAACAACCAACACCGCCAGATTTCAAACTACTATTATGAATCTAATTCTCTTAATGTTGTAACACTCCACCCATTTCAGTTTCCAATACTCATGTTCCACTTCGTCAAATGGTCAGTAACACAACACTGAAACCAGTCAAGGCAACTCCAGTTCTCGAAGCTCTTGCGAAACTGAGTCGGAAGAAACGTTATACTTTGATGGGACATTGGCCAAGCAAAAGAATAACATACGGGTACGAGATTTTGTATTTCTTATAACAGCCACTGTATTTGGTGTATTACCCAAGAATTTCCATATTGTTCCTATTTTTCGGCAGTTATATGGTCCCGTGGGGTAAGATAGATATTCGCGCACTCTATTCCATAGTTTAACAATTGACAACGTCATCTTAAACTTAAAGTCTTGAGGATAGTACAGTTCTGTCAATATTCCTTGTTTTCTGCCATATGGGACTATAAAATAGATTGAAAACATATACCATTTTACTCAACCTATATCCTACTTCATAATAAAAGTAATCCCATGAGGTATGAATTCGTACTCCAGGGTTTTATTTCCGATCAAAAACAATTTTGCCAATCGAAATCTGTAATTCCGGTTAATGGCCGCCACCTAAATGGGCAACTTAATGCTCGAAATAGCTCGTCCACTTCCCACAGAAAGATAAATCATTAATTGCGAAATTGATTGTAAAATTGTTTGTAGTTTCCTCATTCGGGTGACTTAACAGGATTTAAATCTAAAAATGTGCATTCAATTCAATTTGGTATTGATTATAATTTGCCTATTGGGTTGCGCTAACGCATGAATGACGATTTAACTGTAAACATATCTTGGTTACTGTAATGTTGCAGCTATTTAACAGTTAAGTAATGTGTCGTTCTCTACAGAAGCCACAAACTTCGAACGTTTGATTACTGCGTGTTTTACAACACAAAATGGCAACAAAAAATCAAAATCTATTGCTTTCATCAAACTATTTGACAATGTCACACGCTGCTTATATATCACACTACCTTTAGTTTTTACCATAAAATAAACCTTTACATATATTACGTGCGATAGATTCCGCATGTACACCGATGACATGTCGACTCTGCAGCAGCAAGACGCCGTCGCTCGTGCCCTAGACGTTTGGAGCAAGAACACCCCATTGGTCTTCACCCAGGTAACTATTGATCGTTTCTAAAAATCACATCAGTAGGCGTTAACCGCGCTTAGCGTAATGGACGTGCTTAAGCTGACATAAAACCTGACAAAACAATTCTGTCTGTGTCGCAGCAATGGCAGAAAGATGTGGATATTATGATATCATTCCCGCGGGGCTACCACAACGACGGCTACCCATTCGACGGTCCAGGACACACCCTAGCGCATGCTTTTTACCCCGGCCAGGGATTACGTAGCGGGGACGTGCATTTTGATGGAGATGAAAAATGGACGTACATGTCACAGGAAGGTAATTATTTTTTTTATTGAATGCATTAAATATTAGTTTATTGAATACAAGATTTCGTTATATCAATCAATGATTGGTATGTAAATAAATGAAAACATTTTGCATAAATCAATATTAAGTTTAACTTCGTAAACAATAAAAAATGTAATAATTCGATTTTTTTCATACGTATTTTCTTTGTCGTTCATGACTTCGCAGTATCCTGTAGTCAATACAAATCGGATCATTTCATGCTGGGTTATATTTTATACCTCGCTTAATTTATTTACACACAACAGATGGTACAAGCTTGTTCATGGTTGCCGTACACGAGTTTGGACATGCTCTTGGTTTGGGCCACAGCACCAGCAAAGGTTCTGTAATGCTGCCATTCTACCAGGGTTATAAGGAAGGCATTAGTTTGAGTAGTGACGATATTCAAGCCATTTATACCCTTTATGGTAAGGGTCTATATGTTTTTTATACTATAACCGGTGTTGTAAAAACGGCGCCCCTTTTCAACAATTAACAACGCTCCTGAGTCGTGAGGTTACGGTTTTATAAATGTGCAAATATTCTTCCTTTACCATTAAATTATACGACCATCAGGAATGGAAGTCATAGACCATCTTACCAGAACCTTTACGCTAATTGTAGAGAAAGTTTCATTTTGTTTTATAAACTTAAAAACTGAAAACTATATTCTCTCGTCGAACGGTGTAACTATGGTCCCATCCTGGTGCAATGCTGCATCTTGCTGTAATCTTCGCCTTTTGTTGCATGGCAGTCATGAGTTAGTTCATACAAGTTTGTGTAAGTATTGAACTGGGGAAGAATTAACTCTCTCAGCGTCTCGGAGCGCAGAAAGTGGAAGATGTTTGCCACTATAAGTATTAACAAAGCCATGAAATATTTATACAGATTTTGCTGCTCTTTAGCGCTCGGGTCGAATATAAAGGACTAATTGAATTTGTCAGCCCGTTCGATTTATCTAATTTTTAAATCGACTACAATAGCAAGCTGCTCGAACTTCAGCATAACGTCAATGGTGACAGATAATATTAGGGCGGATTTAATATCTTTTCGCTATTAAAGAAAAAGTCTTCTACGCCGCCTAGAAGTTTTATTTTGCATGTTTTTGTTCTCTTTTATCATCTCGTTTGGTGGCAAACAAAGAGGATAAAAAGGATTATATAAACCTATCTTTAAGACTCTGAAATAGCGTTGTAATTTGCCAAAAATCTTACGCACAGTACTACAGACAGCAATATTCTATCGTCTATAAATAACTTTTAACGGTCCTAGTTTGTCGGTAAATCTAATTCGTATAGCTTCTGCTGTCGCTTTGGGTAACCACTGAAAACAAAACGATTTTCCTCTTCACATTGTGTTATGTGTCAATGAATATTGGCCTTTTAATTAGTAGAATGCCACACAATTTTACCCAGGGGACAGTTGAGGTTCCGTAACCCACAATACTGCGACATATATTCGCAGCCCACAGACCGGGAAACGATAAATGTAAATGCAACCCAGCACAAGTTTGAGTAACTGAATTAAAATACTGTTTTTTAATAAAACAAGAATACAATTATATATACTTTGTAAAAATATAAACAGAAAGAATACACTTAATTTTGCAGTTTCGTGTTATTCTTATCTATTTATTGTTTTTGTTGCGATTCTTAATTGTTCTACCTATAGGGTCGGAAAAACAGAATGGACCATTATTATCACAAGACGACCCATTCGTGTTCGCAAGTCCCACACTTCGTTCAACAAAGGGAATTTTTCAGGAAAACAACAAGCTACCGATCACCCAATCTCCCGAGTTATGCGAAAAGGAATTCGACGCAGTCGCGAATATCAGGAGCGACATTTATTTCTTCAGGGTAAGCGGTGTTTTCTGGTACATAAGATATTACTTGTTTGCATCTAATCTAAAAGGCTAATGACATGGTCGTGCATCCCACTACGAATGTGAGTTCTCATATGCAGTATATGCGTTTTAAAAACCATCTGGTCGTTTTTCGATTACTGAATTTTATTTCAGGGCAATTACTTCTGGCGCATCCTGAAAGATGGACGAGACGACCGAATCAAAATGAGCCGATTTTGGACAAATTTCCCAAATGTGAACGTAGACGCCGCTTACTCCCGTGACGAAAAGACTTTCTTTTTTTCGGGTGAGCAAACTACATATTGTACAGCTTAAAGTTTCAGAAATAAAAAAAACGCTGCTGTGCTGGTATAAATTTGATCGATTTTTCATTATCAATCAGTTTTACTTGGCACCGTTTAGTCCGCTGGTTTAATCCTGTTATAGCCCAATGATTACATGGGTATTGATTTTACTACAGGCACGAGATACTGGGCCTACTCTGACACGAATATGGTTGCGGGTTCGCCCAGACCAATAAGCGACTTCGGTCTGCCGATGGATGGCGGTATAGACGCTGCTATGATCTGGGACAGCAACGGTGGAACTTATTTTTTTAGGGGCGAACGATTTTGGAAATACGATGAGGTGTGTGTAGTATTTTTTGCACAAGTTCAATGGGTATATTATTTACTAAACCGCAAAAAATTACATTTAACGCATGTTTATGGCCAAATATGAAACTTTTATTCTACTAAGAGTTATTATTCGCTTTTTACACGAACTCATTATTGCTCTACGACTAAGCAAATAATAATAATAAGTTTCGTTCCTGCATTCCTTAAAATCTGTATTTACAGGATCGTAGACAGATAGAGCTGGGCTATCCAAGAAACATCAGCGTTTTACGTGACGTACCTGCTAATATTGATGCCGCGCTTTCGAATCCTTCCGACCGTTCAGTTTACTTCCTAAAAGGCACAAGATGCTGGAAGCTGGATGATGATTTACTCTCTGTCAGCAAAGGTTATCCGGAGTACATAGGTGTAACATGGTTTGGATGCGACCGTGGGATGTATAGTGGGGTTAGAGAACCAGATCAACCCAAAATACCCCACAAAGGTTCAAACCACACCACCTCTGAAGTTGGAAATGGACGAAACGCAGCGAAGGCTGTGGTTAGTCTTAATCGTACCGTTATTCTTGTTGTATTACTCACTGTAAGCGTGTTGCTACTTTCCTGAGCGTCAAATGCGCTCCTCGTTTCGCTAATTTGGTCATAGCGAAGAGTGAAACCCTAGGCTGTAAGATAAATATCAAACCGAATTCAGAGTTCACACATACCGTATTTTTGAAACTGAATGAAACCTGGAGTTTTTTTTTTTTGTTTTCAGCCATCAACAGCGCGGTTATAAATTTTATACTTTGACGCTTTTCAATTGTTTTAATATGCTTCAAATGATTTTCTCTTGTATCAACAAACTGCATGATCCCCTTCCAGTTATTATCTTGTTCCAAACAAGTTTTTTTCTGTCAGTTTTATATTTATTGCCTTCCGATTTCGTATATTCATCTAAACTTTACAAAAGTACAGTCATTCTCATTGACCAACTAAACTTGTATAGATGAGGAGATGGTTCACTATTCCCGTTTCATTAAAACTAAAATTATATATTGTATTTGAAGCCCAGTTTTATTCTGTAAAAATATAAATTGGATAAATGTTGCTTTGAATTTTAAGTTTAAATAACATTTTGTTTCTGTAATTTTAATTGAACTTTAGAAAAATATATTAGCTTAGTGGAAGTCATGGTACCGCCATTGCAGAGGAATTTTTTTGAGTATACCTTGTGTACTTTTGCAAGAGACCCGCAATAAACGCATCACGATCTCCCACTGTTTCAAAAATTGCGAACTGCCACGAGAAGTGTTGACACAAGAATACGCTAACTGCTAAACGCTCCCAGCGCGAAAACTTTGCCAGAATGTTACCGATCAAGGAGTGTAAATTTGGAAACAGAAATCGGTAGATGTTTGTAGGATCAAGCATAAGTTGGTAAGTGTCTGTGCAAGCTTGTGTTGCAAATCTGCAAATCTAACTACAGCTAATAAACAGATAACAAATCTTGTTTTCTTTAGGTTTAAATTATAGAAGCCTTTGCCTGTCGTATGTCCGACTTACACTTTCCAGCACATGTAGCGCGTGCTCGTTTACCGTATATATGGTACCGAACCATACGTTAATATTATATGCGCTATGCCGCTATATAAGATGTGTGACACTGCGACAGTAGTCAGCACTGTAAGTTTTTTATTGAAGTCAACTTAAAGGTTACATTACAGGGAGGCTTTGGCAGTTTATCTACGATTTAGTGATTTACTGATTATATTTTTTTATAAGTTATATTGACTATTTAGTGACAGTGGTAGCACCTATATGCATATTCCCTCTTTCTTTGCCAATATAAACAAAGGTTAATATGCATATGCATTCATGCAAAATGCAAATGTGTTGTTTGGTTAAAGCTAATAGCAAGTGCAGACGAAAATGGGAGCTGAAAGAGTAATATATTCACTGCATTGTGCATATTCAATAATTTATGGCAGTATACCTCAGCGCAATTTATGCCAAACAAACTAGTTAAGTTATCGTTTATACGTGTATAAACTGCATGTTCAATTTTGGTATTTCAATGTATTATTATATGGCATATGCATATGTATTGCATATTAATACTAACAGAAATTGCTGCTCTTATTGTATTGTACCTTACCGCAGATATAAGTCTTGGTTGTTGTACTACTTAGATCCGAGCTGTAAATTTTCTGGTATTTATACATTAACTAGAGTAAGCCATGCTTACCAAGTTACTATAAAATGATTTGTTAGACAAATACATTGTAAAATTGTGTAACTGTGTCTGTGGTAAGTGTCATCATGTGTAACTTGTTTTCTTTGATGAAACATTCACACATGCAGCCTTAAAATTTTGGTTAAAAATAATGGATCTGATGTATTTGTTTCCATTGCCTTAGATTTTTGCATAATTCCTTTATTTTACCCTTGATTTACATATCATCACTGTTGTTGTTCTTGTGTTTAAACTGTGTTTAATTTTGCATCTTTTAAAATCAACAAATATATATTACTAACTGTAACTACTGTCTACAATATGTTTTTCGTCATAGATAATATACACAACCTAATGTATAGTTTTCGTACTTCTTAAATATTCACCAATTTCTATTGAGTAGAGTTATCTATAACTGTCACGTTTTTGTAATTAATTTAAGCACCAAGAAAGAGCGGATTTGTTTTAACTTAGAATCACTTCTAATAAATCAATCTGTCATGTGACATTTACAAATGTTTTATGCAATTAAATAAACATTCTGTTTATAATTCCTATATCTATTTGTAGCCAATTTTACTTTTATTATAAAAAAAGATGTGTATATATAAATCTAAATCAATAAATAGTCTTTTTTTTTGTTTAGAATTTATACATATATTCTTTAAGTTAGCAATTAAAATTGTTGTGTAACATTTATTCAGTAACAGGTGTTTCCTATCCATACATTACGCGTTCGTATATACAGCAGTTGATTAACGCGGTGCTACATCACGACACGTTGTATTTAACTAAAGCTATATAGCGTCTCAGCTCAAGTGGTTTACCCACGGACGTATTCTGCGTAGGGTTTCCTATTTTACGAACGGTTCAAGTGGTCCATAGGGAAAGGCGCGGTGTATTGTGTTGATGTGGTGTATCGCGTAACACAGTAGTTCACAGCACGCTTCTTTGATGATGTCATTTTTTGAAATATCACGGCAGGGTAAACTTCTGTAGGGATATAATTTCGTTGTTTTGCGAGGGCGCTTGTAACGTTTTATGGTTAGATTATTGGTAGCGAAAAGCGTTGGAATTAGTTGTGGTTCTATTATTAAACCGATTTTTTAATGATTATGGTGAGTTATCTATACTTATGTAGTTCGTAACTCCATGTACGTTATGACTTATCATTTGCAGTTGTTTCGTGTAACTGGGTAACACTAGTCCATTGTTTAACATAAGGAGTTGTCAGTAGTGTGTGATCTGCGTGGAATAGCAGATAATAGGATCGGTAGTTTCATTGTAGGGATATCTCAAACGTGTTTTTCGGGATGGTGTATTGGGTAAGTATGTTATTCACGGTAAAAACAAATTCCTCACAGCGTTTAATAGTCGGGCACTACTTTCATTTTTAAAACAGAAAACAACGTTTTTTTATTGGTTGCTTCTTGCTCGGAAGTTTTACGTCGGAGGCGTAAGAAAGTACATTGGCCATAAGATGGCGTGTTAGAGGCGTGCGTTACACATTACTAAAAATTTATATAAAATTGACGACCGAAAGTTTCCGCATTTAAGGCTACAGGGTAGAAGCTTGTATACGAACACTCTGTAACGTCACAATATCGGGGTTATGGCCAACTAAACATGGCTATTGTGTGGTGTGTATTGTTTGCATATTAGCTAACTTTTGATGACTCACTGTTTTAGGCTCTTTGTTGATTGTGTTAACAAATGTTGATTGCTACCGGGAAGTGGTGACACATGTTCGAGGCAACGCGTCGTGACTCGGGACTGTATGGCCGACCTTTGCAAACCGTGCAGTCCAGGCTTGGTTTAAGTAACACGCCTCATTGCATTCAATGCCCCGTTATCGTTCAGTTTAAACTTTAAAGCACTACAGTTGAGCGCATAGTTCACATTTTTTCCAGGTGAGTAGTCTGTCTGGCCGACGCGCTTCGTCGGTCGCAGAAAAAGTCGAGTGCGGGGAGAAAAAATTCTTTCGCCCATTCCTGCCTGCGCACTGCGGAAAGACGCCTTTCCGAAATGCGATGACGTATTAGTCAAAGATTTTGCAATTGGTTTGAAAAATTTGAATGTTTGCTGAGCGGCCTTAGTCTATAGTTGCAGCAAGACTTTTATGGTGTACTTTCGCACCAATTTTGCAGCTGAAGAGAAAGAAAAAGTTTGCCATAGTTACCCCAAGTTTCATGCTTCCATATTTGTCCAAGCGTGTTCCTCCATGACGTAATAGACAGGAATTGTTGTGAGGAGAGCATCGAAAAGGCAAGCGATGGGGCGGTCTGTGAATAAAACGCAGTCACGCAGAACCAATAACGTTTTGTCATTATCGTTCAGGCTATTTCGATCTTCGACATTTCGTTAATGGTCACAAGATTGATGTCGACCAGATTTGCATGAAGCTGCATTGTTCGACAATATAGATATATATGATTGAATCTTCGTTCTGCTTACCGTGTGTCAACAATTGTCTTACATGGGCGTGGTGCCATATAGGGAGAAATGTGTTTTTCTCTACAGAAAGCATACTGTACAGGCCCAAGACCGATTCGGCTTATTGGTATTGCTAAATTAGCTGTAGGACGCTAATTATGCTCTTAAACCGCTTTTTAATCATTGGTTACGGAATTTTATGATTGCCCACGTTTCGCCCCGTCAGACACAAGTGTCGGCCAAGTGTGCATTAAAATATCGGGTGTCTCGGCTCGCGTGTGTTTTCCACTTGGCAATTCGTTACCATTTTTTCCGTGCCATATTTACAGCAAACAGCTATTCTAACGATGTTTGGCGAACGGGTGCAAACAAAACTAGGGGGTCATAAACACGCATATTTTAAATTCGACATCGTCCTATACGCCGGCTCTGCTGGTAACTAAAACATAATCATGGCACAGCTCACTGTTTTGAGTTATGTTGATTCAGCAAGGAAATCACTGTCGGGTCAATCAGTGCTTCGTCTGCTGCTGTGTGACTCGTTTCGTCATGTTTACCAAGGGATTTCTCCTCGCCAGAAAACACTCAGATTTCTTAACCTAATTTTTCCGTGAGGGTTCGTAAAATAACTAGTGACGTAATGCGGTGACAACAAGAGGTGGTAAAAGTGTCCAGAATACGTCGCCTGTTATTTGTAGCTGCTGTTAGAATCTCCTGTTGTCTACGTTTTGCTTGCTATCAGGGCGGAGAAAGAAAGAGACCAAACTGTTTTCGTGAAATATCAGCTTAGATATTTGCACTAGACTTCGACGCGGTTAGTTACAGACAGTGTAGCATTCCGTAATTACGTCTCATGCCCTTCGTTGTCAAGCGGGGCAATTATGTTTGAACTTTCTCGCAACTCAACAGGTTCGGCGCGCTCGTGTAAACAGTAAACAACACAGACGCGTCTAAAACTACCCGACGCTCTCAACTTTTATCCAATCGCCACGGGAGATAAAGCCGCTGGGTTATGAACGCCAGCGTTCTGTCGCTGTTTCAATAAAACGCTGCTTTATCGCCGAACAAGAGAAGTTTTGTGTGTCCTAATAGTATTAGCGAAGTTAAGAAGGACTACCTCAGGCAACGGAGCATGGAAATTGGGCCATTCGGACGACTTCGGCAGTGTTTGCTATGTAGTTCCTTGGCAAACATTAGTATTTGATGTAAAGAAGCGTCATGTAGTCAGTTTGTATGGTTCAGTGACCATAAGGACTGCGAACTTGCGCCGGTTATTACAATTTACAAAGACTACTGAGGCTTATCTTGACTAAGTAGTTGTGCGCGCGTATCATAAAGCATGGGAGGTTTAGCGAGCGTAATAACTTCGGATGATAGTTGACCATAAAGCGCCATAAACCCTTAAAGCTGCGGTTTGTTTTTATAAGAGAAAAGGGCGTCGGGTTACACTCGAAAACTCAAGCCACTGTTGCCTTTCGTAATGCTTATTTAATCTTCCATGAATTAGTTCGTCAAGGTAAACATCAAAACTGTAAGAAATAGATGGGGAAACGATCTGTTCTAAGACGGCGCTGCATGAATTATGGCCCGTGTAGGCAGCGTTTACCAACAAGTGCTGTAGGGCAAGTTGCTACATGACTGATTCTTTGCCAAACCATAGTGGATAGAACATTAGTGATAGATCTGTTTGGCCATTTGTTCATACAAGTAAAGTAAGCTTGTGGGTAACTGAACATTCATTTGATTTATGAGCTGTGTATTTATATACAAATTTATCATGGTTTTGATTCATTCCCAAATGCTGTTTATGGCAAAAGGAGCTCAGTTTGTAAATTTCAAACAAGGTACAACCCTGTTTTAGTTTTGGTATTGCATTTCTGCTATTTAGCAATTTAATAACATTACTCCCTTGACCTTATACAGACCTGGTCTGCTTGCTGTCTTAGGAGTGAAATAAGTCTTGCATCTGATAAATTAGGTGTTGGAACATTGAAAATGACTGACGTAATTGATGATTCAGTCTCCTGGGAACAAAGAAGGGAAATGAGAAGAAAGAAGAGGCAGGAACTACTTGCCGAAGCCGACAGGTACTTGTATATATAGTTCTACAACCTTTATATATTGTTTTAGTTCAATTTAAACATACTGTCATGTGTTATGCGGGTTGGAGATCTTGAGTGCCCATTACAAGCCAGTAGGGCAATTTCAATTGAATATGTTTGATGTATGAGTATTGATTGATGTTGAATTTGATATTCTCTAATCTGAACTCTTCATTCATTGGATATAGTGATATGCTGCTGTCATTAAAAACGATATGCTGCTGACAAGCTGTCATTATTTATTTTAGGTTGCAATTTTAGTGTAGCAGTATTAAGAATATAGTATTTTGTTCCTGTCGTGGCTGTCTTAGGCAAGTTATTTAAAGTAACATGTCCTTGCTGTGGAAGGGGACATGATTTAAACGTAGCAAGTATTTCCGGCTCAGTGTGTAACATTTGCATCGTGGGAGAACCGTTATTGCATGAATTACATGGCTGGGTATATTTAGTGTTTATGCCTTGCATGAATGTCATTGGTCTATTGCACAACTTAAACGTTTATCTATTGTAAATTTACCTCTGGTTTATTTAGACGAGAGGCCTTTAATAAATGTTTCACTGCCAAAATTGTGTAGAAGACTAAGAAGAATAAGAATGTTTATTATTTGAAGTTTACAATTGATTAATTTCTGTATGTCTGTATGTCTTCTTTGTTTCTGTATGTCTTCTTTGAATGTTTTTGTACCTTATGGGTTGTACATCTCGATTTAAACCATGCTTTTAGCTTCTAAAAAGATTCATTTTGCTTTTTCATTATCTGTAAGCTGTAACATTAAAAGAAAGGCAACTTTCCACTTTTCCAGCTCTGGGCCCAGGCTTAGTAATTTGATAACATTCCAAAAATGCTTCAGTTGTTACAAAACATCTTCAAATAGGTTGTAACATTAGCAATGTAATATCAAATCTGTAGGCCTGTGTGGATGGTTTGATTTATGTATTTCAGTCGCGATTTGTTCCAAGAAAAAAGGGTTTGGTTATAACAATCTGCTCCTAATTATTGGTTACCTGGTGTCCTGGTTTCAGTTGACAGTTGTTACATACAATCGATTTGGAGCACATTACATTTTTCTTGACTCGAATGTTGGTACTTTGTGATTGTTTTATCAGAAATCCTTTCTTCTAATTCGTATGTCTATGTGTATGTTTCTGTACATACATTGCAATTTTCAAAACAAGAACTTCTTTGCTGAAGGCTATCAATAAACATTTCTCGATTTTGCTTAAAAGGAAAATACTTTATAAATGTAACAAATAGCAATATGGAAAATGGAAAGCATGCGTTTATTGCAAAAATGGAATCTAAATGAAGTTGTATTTGTATGTCTAGTTAACTTAACTTTGGATTGTGATCCACACTTTGGGAAAGGCTTGTTTAATTAGCTAATATTTTTCATTATATTCTTTAATAATCGATACCGTAATTAAAAAAACAAGTTAAAGTTTTTTTATAAGTGTTTTCCATGTTTTTTTTTGTTCGTTTTTTTAATGAGTTTTCGATATGAATGTGCCTTTCTATGTGTACAATCTAAAATCAATATCAATTTCCATGTTTTTCCCTCATAGATTGGTAAAGAAGACTGATGAGGTTTCCTCCTCTCCCGCATCCACTCGGATCTCCAAGTACGATGATGATGATGATGAGTTTGAGAAGGGAAGGCAGAGAAGAAGAAGAGAAAGGGAGGAAAGAAGGAAAAAAGAAAGAGAGGAATTGGAGTGAGTTGTTTATTCATTTCCTGTCGGAATTTATGCAATTTATGACACATTGTGTGGTGTCTTCAATTTAATATGTATATTTATGAATGTGTGTCTCTTCTGTATATGGAGGGATAACAAAACTTATTCCAACAATGAAATAAGTAATTTTGTTTCCCTGATACCAATAGTTTATGTACTAAGGTATAAATATAGTATATATATTTCTTACAATACAGGTGCATTTAGTTTTTGGTAGTAGTGTGTTTGCTTGAAAAGCAGTTTTTGTTTTGTTTTACTTTTATTATCTTAAATAAACAAAACAAGCATAAATAAACATTTTTCGTTTTATCAAAGAAAACAATTAAAAGACGAGGAAGAAGCAAGAGCAGATCGAGATCGGAGGAGAGAAGAAAGGAGGTTTGATTTTATAATATTTTATACCATGGGCGAGGTCCTTGTTGAGAACCTGGGATTTAGGCAAGATATGTCCCATTACCTGTTATAAATATATCAATTATTAAATGTAGTTGATCCATCCCGTCTGTCATAAGTAGTTTTAGTATACCCCACTTATATGTATATATATATATATATTATATACGCATATTATTATTAACGAAGTCTCTTCCTTCGTCATGTCTGTCTTTTAGTTGACTGTGCACAAATTGTTAAAGATCCAAAAGGCAAATTGGAAAAAAGTTTAATTAAATAAAGTCAAATTCCTTTTTCAAGTTTGACATTTCTTCTTAGGAGGATGCGGGAAGAAGAGAGCAAACCGGAGGTTGAGAGTTACACGACCAGCACCGTAGTTTCCAAGGTTGTGGAGACACAAGATGATGAGTATGGGAATCATGAAGAGACGGAAACAACCACTGTTGTTCAATCAACGGAAATTGTGGTTGATTACCCAGTTGAGGTAAGATCTTCTGAAGACATCTTTGACTAGTGTTCGTTGCACCACTGGTTGTTAAGCAATAGCACAAATGATTATGCATTAGTTTGACACTATCTTCTCATTGCTATTTTTCGTTAAAACACCTTACTTGAAACTTATATACAATATATTGTCTAACCATAGCGGTAAATGTTTTCTAGTCTGAAACCTTTTCTATTTCTAGCTTCTGTTATATCGCTTGCCCTAAATTTAAAATTGAACACAGTCAACCCACCCCATAAAACTGAACCAATCTTAACAGCGAATTTTTTCTTCTTAGAATGGGGACCACGATGATAAAGATGAAGAAAAAGGAGCTTCACCTGCTTCCAGTGAATCCGATCATGCAGAGGAAGAGGAAGAGGAAGAAGAAGTTAAAATAGAAGAAAGATCACAAGATGAGGAAGAGATGACCAACGGACACTCCGAGACTGAACCTGATGCAGAACCACACAAATCTTATAAAACCTCGGTCACAACTGTAACACTGACATCCAAAACAACGTAAGGGAATTTACTGCCATGTTACTGTGTAATGATAACTTGTGTATATATGCATGATAATAATGTACAGCATTCAAGAATCAAAGTTGATTTGATAATGTTTGAAACTCTTTGGTAATCATAGGTGCCAAACCTAGAGTGACAGGATACAAAAGCCCATTCCATTTCCATAGTAGACCTGCCATACCTATTACCCTAGCAGGCATATTCCAGTGCAAACAGGCAAATCCTGAAAACTTCTGCACTACATTAATACATGTTATTAAGTTCAGAGTTGTAATGCTTTAATAATTTTTCACAGAAGTTCCCACCCTGTTGAAAGCAATGATGATGCCGCACATGATGAAGTGCAAGAAAAACTCAATGTAAAAAACTCTTACTTATGTCCTACCAACAAGTTGTAAAGATACAAACCATATTTTATTAAAAATGTGTTATTTACAATGCATTTTATCAACTCTTACCCAAACTATCTATTCATAAAAGCTGTGCAAATTTGAAGTGCTCACATATGACTCTTGAAAATGTATTGTAGCAATTCAATGGCGGTTTCTTAATTTCAAAAGTAAAGTCATTACACACTAAACGGACTAGTAACAGCCAATTACTTTTATCATGCGTTGTTATCTTATACAAAGAGTTAGCTCCAACTCACATCTCCTCTTTGGAGTATTTGTTGTCAAACACTTGAAACCTTGTGGTTACTTTTCACATGCCTAGTTCACCACATGAGGCACTGCATGGTTTTAGGTGGATTTGCTTCAGTTATTAGGTTCTTTTTAAATTACTAATGTGTGGAATTTATCCCCATTCAAATATATTTAGTATATAGTGTTTACCCACTGCTGTGTTTTGTATTTTTTTAAGGAATTATATAAAACTTGTATGGTACAAGCTTCATTAGTATTATTTGAGCATTGTTTTGCTGTAGAAAATTATGGTTTATTCCTAATATTACTTCAGCCAAGTTTATTGTCCTGCTTTAGAAAATGTTAAAATTAAGGACAACAATGATTTAAGCAAGTGTTTTTTTCCAGGCATTGAAACTGAAGAGACAAGAGTCAGAGAAGAAGAAATATCAAACTGACTCTTCCCAGGATGATGGAGACGCTAAGTCAAAGCTGAAAATGTTAGAAGAAAAAAGGGTAATTTAAAAGTATTTGTTAAATTAAATAATATTTGTTAAATTTAAAAATATTTGTTGAAATGGTGTCATGAAAGCTAAAAGTGACAATTTAAATCCCGTGCATCCTAAAGCACATCCCCCAACCACCAACCGATATTCCTAAGACAATAATCCCTATAACTTTAGCCCATAATCCTCTACACCAATCCCCTAACACCCAACCTTCTTATTTTGTCGGATTTTTCATGAATTGTCAGCTTTGTCCTGTCAACTTTGAAATGTCAAATTTAAAACTTTAAAAATTATATTCAAGTTGTTGAAACCTATGTTTAAACAACCTTACGTCATAGGATAGCTGCGCAAAAACAACAACAACAACAACAACATGCATTATCTAAGCACAGATTTACAACCTAAACCTCAAATTATAAGTTTTGATTTTTTACACAGAAATTGAGAGAACAGAAGAGATTGGAAGAAGAAGAAAGAGAAAAGGAGGAAGCACTGAAGCGTGAAGCTGAGTACCAGGTTCGTGTTACAGCCCATCTGTTTCTACAGCGTTGCTATCAGTGTTAAATTTCCTTTTAAGAAATCTTGGACAATAATAGCCCCTTTTTTTCATAATTTTTTTAATGCTTTTTTATTATTTTGAGTCTTGGATAATAATAGTCAGTTCTTTTCCATAATTTTTTAATGTTTTATTTTTTGATTGGAAAGAATATTTTATTGCAACAATGTTGTGCAATAGAAAAATATTCTTGTATGACTTATAATTGGCCATATACATCACATGTATTTTTTCTATGATAAACCTGTTTTTACTCATTGTAACCGGTAGCAAATTTCCATGAGTTTAAAGCTACCAGATTTTGTTTCATATCCCGCATCATATAACAACAGCTTTGTTGTTTAAATAATTTTCACTCTCCTTTGTTGATTCCTATTTAATTTGTATTTAGGTTTCAATGAACTTTCACCTCAAGTACCCCTTAATTACATTACTGTAGACAGCATTATGTACAGCACGTGGCTATATGTATTGTGTTTGTCATGACCAAAGCAGTAATTTTTTTTAAATTAAATTTAAACCAATTTTTCCCATAATGATTTTTCTGCTACCAGGCATGGTGCAAAATAATATTTTTGGCTCCTTCGATATAAAAACTTAATTTATTATTAAGTTTGTCTATCATATGGAAAACTTTATTAGAGTTAACGACTATAAAGATTCTATATATATATATATACTGAAAATTCCCACTATTTTTTTTAAGGTAATTTTTAACAAAAACAATTTATATTATTTATCCCCACTTAGGAAAAACTCCGGATCGAGAAAGAGGAAAGGACGAAGAGGAGACTTGAGGCGGAAGCAAAACGACAGGAATACAGGAAGCAGCTTTCGAAATCTGATGATGAACCAAAAAGTCCTCTCAGTCCAAAAGGATTGGCCTCTCCTCTTGCATCTAAGGTAGTAGAATTATTTGTTATGGTGGCTTGGTATATTTATATGGGCAAATTTAATGTCTAATTATTCTATATGGGTGGTCCTTGACGAGAAAGGGAGATTTAGGGCCAGATATGGCCCATTAAGTACATTCGTAGGGCGATTTATTAAAAATTAGAAGGAAAATGTCAGGACGCCCCTTGGGACCTTTGGTATAAACCCATTGGTCCATTATTGTGTTATGATGTCTATATCACCCTTGTGAGCTAATGTATTTATAGTGCAGAGTAAAAGTGTTACAAATAGAAGGTGTTTTATTACACTTAGGAGATCCTATGGGGTTGTCATAAACTTAAATTATGAATGCTTAAAGGTTGTTATAATGGCGTGTTGTGTAAATATTTGGAAAGCAAGTTAAGGCTACTGAACTCTTATGTTACTTTTGATAAACTGTGACACATATATTGAACCTAGTCTAAAACAGTTTGTTTTAACTATGAATATGCTTGTTGTGATAATATTATTTGACCTTAAAAGCGCTGATCACTTTAGTTTTAAAAGCGGGAACTCTTTCAAAGGAAATGCTTTTGTTTTGCGGCCATTAGTTTCTCAATTGTTTTCTCCTTTCATGTGCATGCGTGAATAATCCTGGCCTTAAGTTTTGGGTTTAATTTTCATTGGAACTCTCCAAGAGTCACTACTTAATTGCATGGAGCACACACCTCACCAAAATGCATCTGTTTGGAAATTCGAAGCATGTCTGCACTACAGGGCTACAGATTACTGTAATCTAACCCTTTGCCTTAACAGCACCAAATTCTCAACTGTTTCCCCCTAATTTGCTTTGTATGCTTTGTACAAAGAACAGAGTGTGGGCACGTTGGGATAATGTTGACAGAGAAAATTAACTGTTGATTACGTTTCGGCCTTTTGTCCCAACTAACACACAATACAACTGTGTTATATAAATATAGCTACCTATCCTATGTCCTCTTTATGGGCGGTTTGTTTTATTACGACAGTGCGTGTCCAACGTGTCGTATGTGTCATGCATGGCATTTTATTTCATTCTGGAGGTCTAGCCCTTCCGGGTCGGGGCCCAGTGACGTCTACGTGCGCACATATATTCATTCGTATCACGATAAACGATTTATTGAGGTTTCTCTTCCAGTCAGCAAGACAGGATGTCAATTAAGAACACAGACGTAGGCACTAGGGGAATATTCAGTTTCAACTTATTTTAGGTCAGCTTAGCGAGGCATCATTTGTGATTTAGTATAAATATGTCATGTGGGTGTCAGCATTAGTGTTAATGTGTTAGTAGTGAAAGATATTATGATGTAAAATATTGCTGTAAAATTAGAATTTTAGGTCATGATTTGTTACATATGTATGATTTAACTGATAAGTGCCTTTCTTCTTACTTTTGTATGAGTAAATCATTCTTTTGTAGTCGTAGGTTATTTAATCTAGCTCATTCACCCTGTTAGCATAATGTATTTATATATTTGTTGAGCACTATCCATGTAATGTGTGCCAATGTAGTTATTCTTGTAAATCTGTGGAGTGGGTATGTACAGCGTATGTAACGTATGGACGTCATGCCGTTACACATTCTGTAAATACTGAAATACACCTCTGTTTACACATGTGCTGTTCAGTGCTGGCTTGTTAGCTGCCAGTTCTCTTCTGCTTTTAATAAAGTGCGGTGACATATCACTGACATAGAGTACTTCCTGTAGTAGCGGTAGCTGCATTTCAAATAACTAGCCGACTTACCGCGTAGAACCAATTGAGCTGAAATCTGTTACTCTTACTTTGAGCGTTTGTTGCATGGGTAGTAAGATGCAGAAGTGGCTGCTATATTCAATTCTGCTTGTAATTTAATAGATTTCTGCTAGCATTCAGGATTGGCCGGTGTTATTTATTCGGGAGCTCTTGTGCGGTTGCTTGTTTTACGAAAAATTAACAACCGGCGGTTTAATTAATAATTAACCTTTGCAGAAGCCAGTGGGCGGTGTAGAAGGCGACATTGCGCCTTTGAAAAAAAACTTAAACTTGCAAGCCAGTGAGTACCTGTCAAGAACTGAGTCTGAGTCTAAGAATATGGAACGCAATCAAAGACCACCAGCTGTTCCGAGACGCACTCAGAGTGCTCGTATCAAGCTCAGTCAATACAGCCCTGCGCGTCGCGGCCTCAAAGTCACAGACAAGGTTGAGGAAGCCGGTGCCATCTCCCACCAACCTACAAGACCCGTTGGGAGGAAAAATCAAACCAGGAGGTCACTAGATGCAATGGAGAAACAGGCAGGAGATCTTCTTGATTTTCTCACTGAACTTGAAGGGAAGAAAGCATCCTCAAGTGCTTCTGATCTTCTTCATTTCCTTGACTCACCAGAAAAAAAGTCTCAAAGTGAAAACAGCAGTCCTGTTGCCCAAAATCGCTTTTCTCGAGGAAAGAGGGTTAGTGTGAAGGACAGAGCGAAACTGTTTTTAAAACCTGATATTAAGGAAGAGGAGAGTGAACATGGAAAGCTACCTTCTACTCACAGTGCACCTAACTTACGACAACAAGGAGTTCGGTCTGCCCGTATGTGTGCTCATGTAAATGGTAACTCAAATAACAACAACAATAATAATAATAGCACACCTGTCGAAATCTCCCAAACAGTCACTCTTGTAGTAGAAGCAAAAAAAGAGAACAATGAATCAGAAAAACAAGAGTTTTCTGGATCAGAATCCGATTACAAAAGTGATAAAATTGAACCTGAGATTAAAATCTCTATCCCAAAAGAAGAAGTTCAGCCCTCAGTAAGAAGGAGAATAAAACCAACCATCGCAAGCAAACCTGCAGATATTTTGCAACGTCTGAAAGATAACGACTCAAAACGTAACTCTGCTGTTTCAACTGACGAGGCAACCATTGATACAGAGGACACCATCAGCTCATGTGACAGTGATTTGGATGTTGTTGGACTTAGCTCTGAAGAAAGTGATCCGGAGTCAGAGGAGGATATTGTGAATGTTGGCCACGATGAGGAGGAAACAAAATCAACATCACCTACAGAAGTGTCGATTGTTGTTGAAAAAGAGGTTGTTATTGAAAATGTTGTTGAAAATGAAGATATTGTTGATAATAATGTTGAAACAGAAAAAATTGTGGAAAAAACACAAAAGATTAAAGAAGTTACTGTAGAAACTAAAATAGTTGTTACTTCAGCAGAAACCGTTGAAAAACCAGATGTTATCGTTGTAAAAGATGATCAGGGTGCCAAAGAAGATGTCCTTTCAAAATCTGAAAGGAAAGAGACAAAACCAGATTCTGTTACTGTTTTAACCAAATCGAACATTAAGTCATTGGATACACAAGAAAACAATGTTGTTGAAGCTACTGTTACTAAAAAAGTTCGTTCAAGGAGAAATAAACCAACCATTGCAGCAAAGCCAAACTTTAATGAAACAAATCCACCACAAAAAGTGGAAGATTCCCTACAAAAGAAGTTGTCACCGCCAAATGACAAGCAAGAAGCTAATAAAGACTTGACACTGACTGCAGCAGAAGCCAGTAGTGAACCACACACTGTGACACCCGCCTGCAAACAGAACAGGGTTGGTTAAACTTATATTCTCGGGTTGTGCAGTAATCATTGCCTGCAATTGAAACAGCTCCCGTGTTCCATGCATTTTCTGTGGACGACCCTTATTAACAGCATTGCATGTACTTTGCATTGAGGCTGTTTTAACCAACTACGCATGTTGCATGTTTAAATTTCAGCTTGTTATTATTGCATGATGCAGCTTGTTTTAATACGGAAGAATGTTGTTCTTTTGCACAACACCACACATGATACACAAACAACTATAATAATAACACTTCAGCATATTGCATATACATAAGCCTAATATATTTATTTAACATAAGCACTCGCTATATGATTACAAATTCCTTATGTATCTCAGGAATTCAAAATTTAATTTAAAAGTATTAAATTGCATTTAATTTTGGTCCGCCAACAACAATTTTCTGCATGGCAACTTAATTTCAATGACGTCCACTTTTAATGCAATTGACCGATCTCTTATCAAACGTTTCAAAACATTGTAACTTAAGCTTGACGTCAATGCGTTATATCAGCGGTGTATGTGGCGCTTTACCACAGTTATTGAGGTCAATAATAAAACACTACAGTCAGCTCAGAGTATGACAGTGGCCTGTGGGCATGTGTGGGATTATCTGTACCTCAGTGAGTAAATACCTACATGTTTCTCGCCCGCGTGCGCTTGCTTTCAAGCTCCATACATGGAGATGGGAAGTACAAGGTGTCTGTGACGTACTTCTCTCACATGCTTGCCACTCTCTTCTATACAAACGCTTGTAGGAAGTGTTATTTCCTTTTAAACTTGGCACTGTGTTTGTTCTCATGCCACCGCACTTCCATGAATGCTCATTTAATGCATTCATGGCGATCCTTATGCTGTAATGCACATCTTACCAGTAATTATGGTACTGCAAACATGTGATACCAAGTTTGTTGGTTTTACTTTCATCTCTCGCTGTTCACTGTACCGGCACTTTGTTATGCTTCAGTGGGTGCGAGACAGAGCAGCATTTATCATCCCCCTTACATGGTTGTGCACTATATGTGTCAAAGTCTTGTGCTTAAAGTGTTTTAGATTAGAATATGCTTTGGCTGTTTCAACATTCGCTTGTCGATAAACAAAACAAAACAACAATGTTCAACTAATATTTACCTTTCGAGGTAACAGACTGCTGCTGTAAACATGGCTGTCTCTGCTTCCCCGTTTTAAGAAATTAGGTCTCTTAACTACCCGCCATGCATGTTAATTAGTTTCGCAATTCATGGCCGACTAATTACTCATTGGGTGCTGTGGCTTAACTGGTTGTATGCATGAACTGGCTTACCAGTTAATACGTTTATAATGTTTGGCAATTTATACTGGCAGGCATGGGTCATTCTATAGGCTGTGAACTTTCTCTTCTCTATCTGTGCATTAGCCTATAATAATTATATCACACTTCATTTTCACATACATTTTTTTTCATTTTTTAACCTGTTTTCTATACCACAGGTTGAGCAACTAAGCAAGCATGCATCTGAATCGTAAGTACTTTCTCATATACCACTATAAAGTAATTTACAGATCCAAAACTCTCTTTTTTTCTTTAGCCCAAAGACAAGCAAACATGTAGAACCAGTAAGGGTGGGTAGCTTGGATAGCAGGATGGAGAAGTATGCAAAACAAGCATCAAAGCAGGTGAGGAAACTCATCCCAACTATTTGTAATGTTTGTATGTCAACAAAAGCCACTAAGAAACTTCTTCATAAAGCGATTGTTATCATCACTGTGTTATATAGTTATCTGCTTGAAAAAGTATTTAATTAACAATTCATTAAATTCGCTATGGCATTAATCAATCATGTTAATTGGAAATACTTGCAGCATTGTTGTTTACTAATGCAAGTTAAATTTTATAGACTGGTTTAATAACCAAGGCTTCATCAGTAACACTCTCTTTAATTTAGTATAACATTTCTTTTTATGTTGTATTTATTGAAACTTTAATGATTTTCAGGAAACAAAGAAGACAGGTCTCGACACTTCAGTGATAGCTCGTGATGTAAGTAACAGGAGGAATAAATGGGAACGTGGGGAAGTTACTTCTGCCGATAAAACAACTAAGAAGGTGATTGTTGCGCTTATCCTCATGTTAACTGAGTTGTGTGAGATTAGTATAAAAGTTACTTATTTTTGAGGTTAGGGGTGCTTCATATACTTTGGTCTAAATAGTCATTCTATTAAAATTTGGCAAGCATGGAAGACATTTTAGTTTTAAATAATGTATAAAAGAGACTAGAGAAATGAATTAGTTTAATTAATGCATTGGTTTACTATAACTTCTAACTGGCCTCATTGAAATGCTTCAGTTATCTTAGTCTTAAGACTTCTGTTTAGAATGTACTTAATTTTGTATTATACCTGAAAACTCTAATGTTTGTCGGCAAAATACTATTGAAACGCCATCAAAACTGCTGTAAAATTGTTGCCATGTGTGTCATGTTTTCATTATTACTGCCACAGCATGAAGTGATTCCCGTAGCTGGAAACATTTCCTCTCGTAAAAATATGTGGGAACGGGGAACTGTTGGTACTGCTTCCAAGTCAAGCAAAGGAGTTGCCGATATTAAAACTGGAGATTTCTCAAGCCGCAAAAATAAATATCTGGAAACACTGCAGCAACGTGGAGGCCCTGTCAAGAAAGCAGTAAGTTGATTAAACTCTAAGTAAAATATGTTAACAATACTTTTTATTAGTATATACATAATTTCTTCAAATACAATAACGATATAATTAGAACCTTTGGTATGAAATATGGTACTAAATTTTGTGTTTTTTTTTCTTTGAAAGGTTTTAATAAATATTTATGCTCATACTGTTTCTTGGTATTGATTATATTTAAAAAACATATTTTCCAGGAATCTCCAGTTGCCATTAAAACTGGTGTTGCAAACAGACTCAATAAATGGGAGAAGGGTGAAGTCGGTTCAAAAGCTTCTTTTGAGAAGCAGAAATCAAAGGTATTTTTTCAAATCTAGATTAATTAATTGGCTGAGATCTTATTTGTCTAATTACTTGAATCGTGTTAAAAGGTCGTGCAATAATCCACTAATAGACTGACCTACACGACGCTACCACGAAAAATCACGCACTGCGACAGCTTTTGTAGGATAGCCTATTAATATTATTCCCTGAAAACTTGACAAAAACAGTGCAAACGAGTTGAGGTGTTTTCTGTATAGCATGCACCTAAATACGTGGCTGTGTTATATAGGGTGACCTGCCAGCATCGGGGGTTGGTGATCGTCGTAACAAGTGGGAGACACTCGCCACTGATACTGCTGTGAAGTCAGCCACTCCTAAAGCATCTGTTCGACTCGTAAGTGATTATTTACCACTGCGTTAAATAAAACTTACTTTATCCTTTCGTGGCCACGAAACGGCAGTCGTAGTTACAAGGGTCGTTTTGTTTCATACACCTCTTGTAGAATAGATTCTACCTATAATATTCTCGTATGGTTTAATGGCGGGCTTTTGACGGCCATAGTAGCACGCGAAACATCGTGTTTAGTTACTTGGTCTGCATTAACACATACTGCTTTTCGTAGGAACCATAACGTAGAATTACGTTGAATACTAGTTGCAGATTTACCTCGAAAGCTTAATTTGTTATTCGCATTGGTAAATATTACACTTCATATCATACAAGATAGTTTTAAAGTTGCCGATGTAGCAGTGCTTTTCGACTTTTAAAACTATCGTAACGGATTAGTTTAATATGGGTTAGGACGCACGCAGTTACGTTTACTTTTGTTTGTTAAACCTACTTTGTCGTATAATGCTTTGAATCCAAATATCAACACTTGTTGTTCAAATGTAGTGTGAAAACTTTGCCCCTTTGTGACATCAACGTATTACGTTTTTGCCAGGTTACTACAGATGTCTCGAACCGTAAAAACCTCTTTGAAAGCAAAGCTGCGGCGACAGAGCAACCAGAGGTCAGTAATACGTTTGAAAATATGTCTATATCCGTGTTTTTACATTCTGATAAACCCTTATGCCACGCTCAGGTCAAACCGGCCGCTTCTTCAAAGTATCAAGCGTCTGTTTCGAGCGGGTCCGAGCACGATGACGTCATCGAACGTCGGCAACCCGAGAGGAGCTACTCTAACTCGGAAGGTGAGTGTAGCATACGTGGGCGTGATGTAATGTGACGTCATTTTGTACACCTGTGTGTCACAATGTTGTGTTTGGGGGAATAGTTAATTTGAATGAATATAACTAATTTGTTTGGCGGGGCAACGACGGTCGATTTAATACAGGTGTTATGTTACTTGGTCAGTTTTTTTGGAAACAATTTCCGTTATTTGTAGCAACATATTCTTACTCTGGGCCACAGGCAGGCCCGCTAACCACCTTGTTACGGCGCCAGACATTTTTTACTGTTGAGCCAGTTGTTTTAATGAATTTAAGGTTTTGTGCAAACGTGTCTAATTATTGACACTTACTCCTTTTTTCATTCATCGAAGTTATATTAAGCTTAACGCTTCACGTTGATTGATATTTACCATCACGTTGTACCATCTTAACTCCAGTATCACGAATTATAGGAACACGTAATACACCACCATTACTAAGTATACGTGTTTTGTCGCATTTTAAATATCAACAAAAAGCTTAACCGTGTATGCGTATTAGTGCGGCGTATTTTATGCTAAGCGAATGATTATATTTATCCCCGCGTGGCGGTTAATCATAAGAGATATAACACAGTTGTTCTATTTGATAAACCTCGTATGTGTGTTTGTTTTTTGCCGGTGTTTTATGTGTAACCATTTCATTTAGCAGTATACAGTATGAATTTACAATAGGCTACTTGGCCATCTCATTTCTATCATTGCCACATAACTAATACTCTTTATGTTTTAGGCGAAAACGACTTGCAATACTCCGACGAAGACTGAATACCTTGCCAATAGTGTTAGGGTCTCACATGAAACAAACAATGTGTTGCTCATAACCTTTGTTTCAATGCAGTAACGAGTCTTGTACGTCGCTGCATTTGTTGTTTTGCATTTGTTAACCCCGCTATACAGAACTGCGTTTTTATTACACACTGGCTCCGACAGAAAGTTTCAATTAACGACGAAATCGCTTCGTTTTTTTCATAGTATTACTGTTCTTTGTACATAAAAAACTTTGCCTGGACGAATTTTACCGACTTCGTATCTTTTAGTCGTACAAGTTTCATTCTTTTTATAAGTTTTGTAACTCGGGCCATTTCGGAGTTTTGCACATGACACAACACAACGACCCATTCCAAGCCTGTAACGTTTTTTACGGAAAACACTTTGTGCCAAGGATGACCAAACCAAAGAATGTAGAAAAGACCAAACCATGTTTTTATGCTTACCAGTTTTTTTGTAGCCAATCATTTTGCGGATCAAAATTTCTATGTTTCGACTTATAACTGCTGGTTACCATATTATGAGTATTTACTACTGCGTAGTGTTACATACAAAGCTTTGTACATATTCGCTTTATCCCAATTAATCCCATAGTCCGCTGCATGCACATTACACGCGATGTATCCGTTTAATTTAAATGTATGAAAGATGCGCCTTACTCCATTTGTCATCGCTCCACTTTGTACTTCTGACGCAAACGGAGTTTCTCTTCCAGGATATGACGTATTCAACATTTTCTCACATTGTTTTTTCGCCTTCAGTTGCCGGGTTAACCGGTTTCTTTCCGTGTTCGTGACGTTGCGGGCTTGTGACGTCACAAATCGCCTTGCTCTTTCATATAAGCTTCTCAGTCTTCTATTTCATTCCGTTATGTTGGTCGTTATTTTTTCCAGTGATCTTTCAGGCAATGCTGCATTATATATATCGCCCCTATCCATTTTCATTATTACTAAACCCCACGCTGGTGGATTGCGGTCCGTGTATTGTACAGTGTGCGTTACAGTGTGTGCGAATGCCCAATGCGTTTATATCGTATGTTATTGCTTGATGACCTACACAGTATTCCTGTATTTCCTTGATTCTAATCAAATGATCTGTGCCGCACCAAATCAAATGCATGAAATCATTCACATTCCGGTGGCGTTGTGTTTGTGTGGCATTCTGCAGTTTGTACGTAACGTTTAAATGATGACACACTTCTGGTTGTGTTCCGCTACTCTTTCTGTATCTACGCCTGTTCACAATAATCAAGTTGATGATCGAAAATTATTTTAATAAAATTATATTCGCACTTGCTTAAGTTTTTTTTCTCAGTGGGTTAACAGTCTTAGGGACCGTTGGCTAGGCAATTTTGGACAGCAATACGAAATTTACATCGATTTTTTCCTGCTCCGTGATGTAAACTTCTTCATGTCAATTCAAAACCTCCATTTTTAACATGTAAAGTGAATCAGGAGCTGTGGGATCACGACCGATATATGCTTTGTAGTGTGTAGTGTCAAAGAAAGGTAGAGTATTCATTGCTACTATCCACCAAAGCTTACCGCTTATTTTGATGGCTGTCAATCGCCGAAATTTATTTTTTTAGCGTGTATTTTGTGCATGTGTGTAGTCACGATAGTTTTTCTAGGCAAAGAATAATCAATTAACCTATACTTCAATATGCTAGTTATTTCATTTAGTAGAAACGTTTTTTTTTTGTTTTATAAATCGTGTAACAACGTCAAAGCAACCCCAATTTAAACGAAAAAATCGATTTTACGCCACCAAGCGAACGATTGAATGATTTAACCTTCGAACTGTACTTATAGTTGTAACTTTTCCATAAACTTATATAATGTTAAATTTATCAGAACTTGTAGCTTAAATTTAATGTTTTACGACGTTTCATATTTGATGAATGGTAATTTGAATATTGAAAATGAAAAATGTAAGAAAGGTTTATCGTTATTTGCTCGGGTGACTCTTAAATTATCTACCGTAATCGTGTTTTAACTAACTTGCTTTTCATTATTTCTTTGACACAGCCTCGGTTTGGCATAATACGCCAACATTGGACAAGAATTTATATGCGGATTATAAACAAGTGCCATGAGTAGAAGAAAACCTAAATTACAAATTGGAAGTGGACATTTGAACAGAAATACACCTGATGACAATTTAGGTTTGCAAATAAGTTATTCACCTTACTCTTGAACTAACCTAATAGCAAATAGTGTGTAGCATGCATTACATGCGTATATATATAAACTGTTACACTTTACATTACTAAATATGCGTCGTCAGTAATAGTTGCCATCAAATTTAAGGATAATGATCTGTTTTCCGACATAGTATTGTCATATGTTATTCCTTTATAATTTTCACTGTTTATTTTAATTAATGGTATGGTGTGTCTGGCGCCTTGACACAGTAGTTAGGCCACCTGTAACCCATAGGTTGTGAGTTCAAAGCCTGTGGCTGCTAACATGTTACAACCATTTCTTCAGGATCAAGGTCAATGAAGCAAAAAAGCAAAACCTCTGGTGGGGCGGGGTTGGGGTTACTTGGATCTTATGGAGGAGACAGCGATGAGGGGACAAGCTCTTCCGATAGTGAAGATCAGCATCTTCCAAGAAGCTCTCTTGATACCAAAGTTGCAGATTTTCTGAAAGAAATTGATGATATTGCTGTCGATAGCCCTACAGATGGTAAAACTACTAAAGCTCAAAATGGAGAAGATAAGAAAAAAATAGATAAAACCAAAAGTAAGAATTGGATATTGTAATAATGCTATGTTAATGGTGTCAGAATTCAAGTTTATTGATTTATTTAAACCTTGATAAAAGTACTTGTTTTTGTTGGAAAGAATGCTTAATACCAACAACATAGCATATAGCTTAGTTCAGGTTTTCCTATAACCTGTTTGTTTTACCCATTTTATATTTTCCACCAGCTTACATCTAACAAATTTTTCTCCAGTTAAATGGGGTCCATGGAGTGAGTGTTTTGATGAAAACACGAAACATCCGTATTACTGGAACACTGAAACAAACGAAGTGACATGGATTGTACCACCAGAGATCGCAGTTCAAATCCAACCCAAGGAAGTTGTGAAAGAAGTAAAGGCAAAGGAACCAAGTGTGGATGATATGTTTGCAGGTATTGTTGTTGCTGTTACATGTAGTTTTTTTAAATTTGTCCACTATTTTGTGTCAAAAACATAATTTTGAAATTTTTTATTGTGAAAAATTCTGGGGATTGTTTGCCTCTTGTGTTGTGAATTGACACAAATGCCATGAGCCAACTTTGAGCATGTGGTGTTGATGTAAGTGTGCTTTTTTTTACTGTAGTACCCGACTAAATAGAGAAGATGAATTTTAGCACAGTTTATGTTATGTAAAATTTACCCCACATTTATCGTAGTCCAAACAAGCAAATACAGTCTGTGTTTATTTTTTTACCCTTCCTCAGGTTTCATGAATGAAATAAATGAAGAAATGGTCAAAATTGATGAAAATAAACAACAGAACAGGTAACTGGGTGTACTGTATTGTAGTATAGCATCCTGTTATTATTTTGACCATTTTACCAATGTATATTTAACCAACAAGTGTTTACTGAATCATTACCTACATCATTGGCAACAGGATTTCCTTTTGTCTTATATTGAATATGTTTTACATAGGACCACTGTATCTAATGATGGTGAAGTTACACATGTTGAGGCAACATCTAATGGTAAGTTTTGATAATTACCAGCTATATTTAAATATTAGAGTCCCGAAAACAACAATAAATATTTAATATAAACAAACACCCATACTGTTCGATTTATAGACTTTTTCAATTATTATATGTATATACGTCATATATTTATTTATATGTTAAAATACTGACTGCAAAAGTGCCTGTTATTTTTATGTATTATTACTTAAAACAACACAAGTGTGAAATAGGTGTAATAAACAAATATGATCTTGAAAAGATGTTTATCTTTATCACAGCTCAGCGTAGAGTTCGAGAGAGAGATTCTGATAGTGACATCATAATACCAACCAAACGACGTAAATCACCCAACACAGTAGAAGAGATAGTGAACACCAATGCAAATGAATCAACAGATGTTGACAAAATTCCAACATTAAGTGAAAACAACATTATAAATGGTATGTGGTTTAATATTAATGTATTTAAATATAAATGGTGTATCAGAGTCAGTGTGGGGGTTTGTTTAGGTTTTAAGTGGGCTACACATTATGCATAGGCGCCGATTTTTTTAAATTGCAGAAGAGGCCACGTTTATGATGACGTCATTCATTTTGCAGAAATTAGGAAAATACGGTATACGCGATTTTTTATCACTCGCGCCAAAACACGATTAAGCTATACTTTCCATGGCAGCAGTAACAATAACGGCGACTATTAAAGCCAAAGCTGCTGCCTATCGTTCATGTGGTAATAAAACTGGCAAAATCACATAGTCAAACTCGTTCGCCGTTCTTTGAAGGAGGTTGTTCGTACGATACGCACACGAATATTAATGATACCTCAAGAAACATCAATGCTGTTGATTATTACATAGGTCTTAATTTTGTACAGATCTAGTGTTTGAGGGGTTTTTAAATCATTTAAACTGTTTGTAGGTCGTTTTTAGGCGATTCACAACATAGGCTTTGCCTGTCAATCGTTACTTTCGATGACGTATTAATTTTACGAGCAGCTAAAGTTTGTTCCAAAATATGTAGCAAGCACCTATGTCTGTAGATGGCTGTTAAAGTACTTAATTAAATCCAAGGACATCCGCCACGCAAAAAGATTAAACCGTTAAGTTAAAGCTTTAATGTGTTTAATATAGACCAATGTATGTGTTATTTGTTTTATTTTAATACAGTCCTTGTATAACCGTATTTGCAAAGGCGCTAGCCATATACTCATAGCAAGCTGTTTTAAGTATAAAACTAACGTATGTTCACTTTTCGTTAAAGTTTTAATAAACAGTCTCCATCTCCACCGTAAACGTAGACTATTCAGTTTGCTTTCTCTTGGATTGCTGATAATGAACGCGTCAAACCGTATTATGACGTCAATAATCGACGCATCACGTAATAATATGACGCAAATAATCAACGTGTGAATCGCTACTATGTCGTAACAAAGCATTATGCGTGGACGCGTGGTTGAGATTACGGAAAATGATCGTTGTTACGCCAATCGAGGGCGTAATAACTCAGTACGTTTGAATATACAGTTCTTTAGGTATTTGCGGGCTTAAAACGACTAGTTCTTTTTAATTTTAAACGGGTTTTATTAATAAAATGCAGTTATACGCAGCAGGTGCTGCACCGTCTGCATAATATCCAGAGTAGGCCGGCCTCGTGTGCACCATATAAAACGGCGCCCATGACATTATGCATAACTTAAATTGTTACATTTAAATCAGTAACATACTCTTTTACTTTTTTGTTATATTAATAATGGAATGTGAGTCATGAAAAATTTAATAACGTTACACAGTGGTGTCGTTTAAAATGTTTTAACTGGGTTATTGAAATTTGATTTTGTTGTAGGTATTTCAAATTCAAGTCCCAAGTCAGATAAAGAAGACATGGATAGGTACGGTATTTGCTTGTTTATAATATTATCCTACCTTGTTTGTTGTTTCCAAATACAAGTGCTTCTGATTATTAATTTGAGATCATTAAATCTACTAGTTAGTTTGTAACATAACATGTAACCAGGCTTGTACAATTACAATGATATGTATTAACAACATATTATACACCTTGCATTGTGTGTTTCAGGTCAACTGAAGAGGCGGAGATAAAAGAACAAGAAGATCAAATCAAGTAAGTTTAAGATTTCCTGTAAATTTTGTAAATCTCAAAACGAGGCATCCATCTTACTTTATCTTAATTTTTAGAGTCAAAGAAGTTGTTGAACAGAAGGAACCAATTGTTAAACCGTATGTAGAATTATGTCAACTTTTAATAATCTAACCTCCATATACAATGTATAAATAGTTTTATGGTTCATTTCATATTGTCTAATCCAGCGTAATATTAAAAGGGGCAACTGAAGGTCTGACTCATTTCAAAACTTTTTTCCCAAAAATTTAGCCATTTTATAAAAACTGTAACTACTGAATAGAACTTTAAAATATAACATATTTTTGTGTATATTGTCTAACTGATCCAAGAATTGGTATGATGCACTGTATATGTTCTGTGCAATATGAAGTTCGCTAATAGGCAGTTTGCTAATTATTATACATGTAATGTATGTGTATATGTTTTATTGTACTATTTTAACCATATTTTAAAGGCAAGTGTTGGAAGCCATGGAGGAATGCTACAGTGATGACTCTTTTGAAGTAGAAAGGTGAGATTATAAGAGTAAAAATTAAAATAACCATGGAACTGATTTTATTGCTGGGGAAGTCCTACAGCATGGTTCGCCCTTCAACCTGAGATTTGGACCACAACTTTTTTAACCCATGACTTTTTGCTAAATTATTTGAGCAATTTTCATGAAAACAGTATTTTACTTGACTGACCAGTTCAATTTACTTTTGCCCACTGCTAGTTTTAATATCTAGTTTCATTTTTATTTTGTTATTTTAGTCAAACCGAGGATAATGTCACAACGACCGCAATCACCACCATAGATGCAGAAAGTCAAACAAATCCAAGTTCACCTGCTCCAACTAAACCTACCATCCACACATCAACACAAACCGAACAAGCAGCAAACAACGAAACAATGAAGGTAGTGACAGTGTTACGGCATTTTCTCTTTGCTTCTTTATGCACATACATTGAACAAACACGCAAAAAATGCTTAACTGTCAAAGCTGCTGAGTTTTAATACACCCTAATTCAAAAATTGTTGAAATTCGTAACTGAGAGAAGCCTTCGCTCAAGTTCCAGTCCTGTTGCTGAAGATGGATAAATAAAGAGGATCAGTAACGTATGTGTGGGTATGAAGTAAGTATTATTCAAGTACAAGTGTTATTTCCACACTATTTTAAACTTCTTTTTGTAATTTTACAGGACAGATGCAGAAAATATGAAAAAACACTTTTAATAGCCACTTCTCTTGCTAATTCCTGTTAATTTGTTTTCCAGACTTCTGTTGGGTTGGTTGGAGCAACTTTGCTGCAAAAGCTCGAGTTTCTTGATATTTCCAAGTCAGCCATCATGGATTTTCATCTGCTGCTTGTTGAAATCGAGGTAAAAGATTGACATTGTTAAAATACAGTCACACTCATAGTTTTTAAACATTAGGAACTTTATTGATTAATAAGGTGGTTGCAATATACTTTGACCCTGCTTGTTTGTATAGATACCTAACTCTGAACAGCAGTGCCAAAACCCTAAAGTTATGTCATGCATTTAATAACATTAAATGTTTACAACAGGTGCGTTTGGCTGATTGGAAGTCTGGTGAATTATCTGATGAGTATACACTAACTAGGCTAAAGGAAGCTGAGGTCATGCTTCAGAAATATGAACAAAATGCAATGCCCAAGGACTGGACATGCCAGTGGGACAGGTATTGCCATATTAACTTTGGATTAAATATCAAACTTTTTTGTTACCTGTTGTTGGAATGTTGGATTGATGTTTATATAGTTAAATATATTTTCACCTGTTATAAAATAAAACAAACTGAAATACCTATATGTTCTTTTGTACTTTACCGTCATTTACAGTATTTTAATAATCTGAAGATTTCTGTTAATTCTGTAATTTATTGGTTTAAAATTAAAATTGGTTTCTTTATAAAAATCTTCTCTTCTTAGTGAATGAGGCAATGGGATGGTGCTTGGTTTAATATAGTTAGTAGTATAACTAAACGATCTTTATTTTATAAAAGTATATGATATAACAGCAGCGATTAAAATGGTAACAAGTTTGCGAGTTTAAGATGTATTTATTTATTTTTTTACAAAATGTTGAAGTACAAAATCGTACAATACATACTGAATCATGGGCTGTCATGTTTGCATTGAAACTGATAAGAAGAACTGTGTTTTGTGCAACTTAGCAACTTTACTGTGCAAATATTTTGGTCATGCTGGACAAAAAGTAGCGTATCATCAAAAATGTATTGGTTAACATGAAGTCACTGTTTTATTTAAAAATTGCCCGAAAAAAATATTGAAATGTAAAATTGTCAAAAACTTTTCCCTTTGCTGTGTGGAAATATTGGTAAAGCTGTGAGTAGCAGTGAACGAGAAACTTCCAAAGTTTAAGAAACATTGCAGTGAGTAAAGGTAGGTGAAAGTTACATGTATTATATTTCTGTGTAACCAAAGTCCACTGATGCCTTTATCCCTTTTAAATTCTTTTACTTTTACATCGCATGTAAACAGCCAGCACAAGAGATATTACTACCAAAGTAAGAAGAGTGGTAAAGTACAATGGGAGTACCCAGAAATGGAGAAGTTTGAAAAACTTAAGGCAATGATGAATAAAGATGAGAATACAGTCTCAGATACCTGTAAGTATAAGATGGAAATATATGAAAATATTCTGATCACTGTTTTTAAACATTTAGCCAGCATTCTGTAATGTGTGATCACTGTTTTTAAACATTAAGCTGGAATTCTGTAATGAGATTTTTAACATTTGTACTTTTCCAAAGTTAGTGGCCATATAAAATGATGCAGTTGCTGGTAGTGATAAGTTAAACCATTTCTATCATCTCCACAGCTTCAAAGAATGAAGAATCCAGTTCTTCATCAAACAAAACTTCTAATTCTACAGGTAGTTCAAAACTTTGCTACTTTATTTAATGTGGGTTATGTATTTAGGCAAAGAAAGCATGCCCCCTTTTATTGTACAAGTAAGTTGGCTTGTACTATATTCTATTTATACTGGTGTGTTTGGTTTAGAAAAAACTTCCAGTGCAACAGTTGCCACCGATAAGAGCTTGGACAACCAATCATTTCAACAACAACCTGGTTACAACATGCAGAACTATTCATACTGGGCAGCAATGCAAAACCAATACAGAATGCATTACCCATACATGGTCAATGACGCTTATGCATCTCCTATGCAAAGCAATTCTCCCGGACCCTCAAATGAAGATGCGGCACCAAGGCCTCCTGTATCAGATAAACCACCCCTCCCCCCTCCTCCAGGAGATGATAATCCACCTCCTCCCCCACCATCCGATCCTCCAGAGGAAGGAGAGATCGCGGATGATGGGATCGAGATGGAGATCAGTGATACAGATGAACCAGCTGAAAAATCAACCATAGGTTTGTGTTATTTTGTCTAACTAGTCTATTTATCCCTGCCTCTCCTGCATTTAAAAAGTTTGCCCATGTCAACATATCAGCTAACAGCCATTATGAAAAACAAAAAAGTGATGTTCTCCACCGCTTAGAACTGCTATCTGGTTATTAAAAGTTGGTGCTCGTTAATGTCAGCATTAAATAAACAAAATTATTAATCTTTACAGAACACCAGCCTGTAACCGAAGTACAGCGTGGACCAGTGGATTACAAAGCAGTGGTAGCGAGTGCGCCAGTAAAAGCTGTCTTCACATCAGTAGCTAAACCACCTACGTTAAGTGTTGTCGGACCCACAGTAGGGGTTCTAGATAAAATCAAGAAAACTAAAAAGGTAATTAGCAAATACCTAAAAATTAGTCTTATTTGATAAATGCATTTGAATAAAACAAAAATGTACAGTATCTAAAAAATAATTTTAAGTTTTCATGCAATCACGGAAGCCTGTTTAAAAACCACTTTACTATAAAAATATTTATTACTCTATCTTGTTTGTTTTGAAATAAAAACAATAAGTTTAACATATTGTTGCAGGTAAAGAAAACATCAACAAAGAAACCTCCCAAACAAATGGTAGGTATGGTGGCAAAGTGGCAAAAAGCAAAGATGGAAATAGAAGAGGAAGAGAAAAGGTTGATCAAGGAGAGTGAGGAGGACTTGGATCGAGAGGTTGATGTAAAGAAAAAGATTGTTGAGTGGAGGAGAGAGCAATTTAAGAGGTTAGCCAGTTTAATACTTTGACAGAAATTTGATAATTTGTTCTCTAGTAATGAAAAATAGACTGTAAATCCATTTGTAATGTTGTGTGCTTCTTAAAAAAAACAAACTGTTGAATTTTATGTTCATGTTTTCAGTGGAAAAGCAGCATCAAATGCAAATTTTCAACCAATTGGAGATGATTGGAAAAAGAGAGTAAAGCAAAGAAAGCAGCGCATAACTTGATTTTAAAAGCATCATTTTTCTACTTTTTTTCTTGTTCCCTCTTAGCTGTACTGCCATTCCTTGACAAATAAAGTTAAGAGTGTAATAAAATGATATGTGCTGTTTACTTCATCGTATCAGCGCTTTTTTGTAGCACTCTTTGGAGTTGCATGAATAAAATTAATGAATTTCCAATTAGGAGTGGTATTTGGATGTTTTTTGGCAATTACAAGAATTTTTTTTTTAAAGTGAAGTCAGAATTTTAATAAAACAAAATAAAAGTGTAGAAACACTAGAAAGTGCCCGTGAGTTTCTGGGTCATTCTACTCAAGAGCCCTAGAGCCATAGGTGTTTCTACGACTCTGGTTGCACTGGCTTATTAAGAACGATAGTTACGTATCGGGGAAGTCGTGGAACCATAGTACTATGGTGGAACGTTAACTGCAAGCACAGATGAGAGAGGCCACTCGTAAACTCGTTATATAACGTTATATAACTCGTTATAACGAGTTTACGAGTGGCCTTTCTCATCTGTGCTGCAAGGTCTGTGGAGTCAACAAAAGATTCCTGCTGTTACATTGTTTATATGTTTTTTGCGCCGTGTGATTAGCATATAAATTATAAATATAAACAAAGATTAAATAGTATTTCATGTGCTCAATTGTTTGCAGAGCTAAACAAGTTTTCGGTTTAACCATAGTACCTAGGTCACATCTGGTTTAAAATTTCTGTAATTATAGATCAGTTTTCTATTGCGCGCTTTTTTTCAAGTCTCTTTAATTTCAATAATTTGTTTTGCGTTTTTTGTTTTGTTTATGTTTGTTTTTATTGTTTACGATTACTGTAATGCTAAAAATGTTTGTTTAACAAGATTTTTGACTAATTGTTGTTAAGTAAAGGATATTGCGATTGGTGCAATAATTGCTTTATACGCTTATTTATTTACAATCGCCGAAAATGGACGACAATTACGACGAACGAATTCAGAATCTTCGCAAAAGGGTAATATAAGTATTTTTAAATCTATTGATAATTAATTTACATCGTATGATATCCCGTGTATGTTTTACCTGTATTTTGTGATTGCCAAGTACTTTAGGACATTGCTGCAAAGCAAATATGCAATCAATGTTTGAGTGACCACATGTTATGTAAACTCGTCACATACCTGCATTTTAAATTCGTGGTTTAACTTAAAAATTATGTCTTGCTTAGAAATATTTAAGAACATTAAAGATCTGAGTAGTGGTGTTAAAGTTGCTTTTTTACAGGTTGTATCTAACGCACTAACCAACCAAGAAAAGAAACAGTTTTCTAATTACTTCTTACACTTAAAAGACAATAACATTGGAAAGTAAGTTGTTTTATATGATGTAAAGATTATGCAATATGTATAACCGGGATTTAAAAGTTTCATTTTACATAGAGAATATTTAAAATTATTTGTTTTGCGCAAATTTGACTGAGATAATTTATTTGGCGCTAGATTATTATGAATATATGGCAAAACTAATTACAAATTTTAATCCCTACAAAACTTTCAACTATTATATTTCTTAGACGAACTGGAAAACCTATTAAAATTACTGATGATGTTTACAACCTGTTCGTATCTTCACCAGGTACTATTATGTAGTTGTACTTGTGTATGCCTATAAATCACACTTTGATTTTTTCATGTTTATAAGCCAAATCATTGTCAAAGAACTTTAGTGAAAAACTATATTACCAGTGCCACATTAAAAATGCTTACTGAGCAGTAAAATGGAACTAAAATTCTTGGTTGCAACTTGCAATTATAATGTTATGATCATTGCTTGTGAATACGTCACATAGTTTCCAATCATTTATAATGACTATATTGCAATGCACATGAACTAAAACTCAACCATATATTCAGCCAGTAGTGAATATGACGAACCAAGAGAAACAACAGATTCTGGGATTAGTGGAACTGGGATGGAAGTGGTAGGTTTAATTAAAATGAATTATAATTTTAATATGGATATGATATTGTATTCATAATTTTTAAATTTGAATAAAAAAATTTTTAAATTTGAATCAATTTTCCCTTTTGCCGTTCTTCTTACACCAGGGACCCAATATTATAATGATTATTTCCTAATTTAGGAAGTTGCTGAGAAGAGTTCTGTTGTGAATGATATTGTACCTCAAGCCAGTTTTGTTTCTGAAAATTCCACCCCAGGTATTGATTAGCTATATTTTCATATTTCTAGTTAATTCACAGTGGAAAAAGTCCCTTGGTCTCTAATGCTTAGCAAACAAAAAGTTTGTGGCCTTTCTGAAGCACCACTTTCTGGGTCCTTACACATACATTCCATTTTACCTCATTATTTGTGGTCTTAATTATCCTACTGAAGATAGGAGACTAACATGCAATTTTTTGCTAGCTAAGGATTACAGCCTATAGGACCTTACAATTAATCAGTAATATGAAAATAAACCCTCATTTTATCTTAGGGATCGAATCTTTTGCCCCACCACCGACAGAGTTATGCACCACAGTAATAGAACCAATGTCGCAATTCCAACTCACTAAAGACGGGACACAAGATGGAAGTTTTACTTCAATTCCTTCGAGTCAAACTGTCAACGAAACTGAGTTAAATAAAGCAAAAATTAATAAAAGGTAACTATTCTATTACTTTTAGTTGAGAAGGCGGATTTTATTTTTTAATAATGAAAACGGCTCTGTAGGTTAACATTTGGAAAAAATTTCATACACTTATTTTTAGACTTACGTTTTCTGAAAGAATGAAATGGACTCGAACACCTGTGCCAAATCAACCCACCAAGGTACTTATAAACAACTATGACCAATCAACTATAGATATATATATATGTATTGATGTATATATATAAAATAAGAGCACATTTGGTTGGCAAGGCAGTTTATAGTTAATTAAATATGACAACACTGAATGCAACCTATTTCCTTAGGGAAGCTTTGTAGCAGCTCAACTTACAGCATTTTTAAATTCCTAGACCTGTCTTAAATTGTAACGTGCCAAATATGTCACAACAGGTGTTTTGGTTAATTCAAATACATTTTATTCACATACAGAATGTTACTTCTGCATCAATACATGGATTATTTGAAGATAATTCAAAACGCAATAAGTCATCAACTATAAATAATATCCCACAAGTAAGTAATAACAAAAGTCCTAATTGTGTTTGTGTAATTAAAACCAAAGTATGTTTAAACAAAGTTTTTTTTTAATTTGTTGCTATACAGATATAAACTGTTTTCCTACTATATATTTTTGAGCTCCTTTGGTTACCTTTGCGGACTTGTGAATTTAGTTCAGAGTTAGACCATTACCTCATTAAAGGTTACTAGTTTCAATATGTGTTATGCTCTGCTTTATATATATTAAAATGTTACAGCATTACATTTATTCGTTGTATGTAACAGACCAACATGGATGTATCAGATGATGGATCATATAATTCATTTGATTCTCAGTTTGTGGTGGAAGATTTAACTGAGACATCCAGGTTAGTAGTTTGTGTATAAACATTAGATGCAAAGCATTTAACATGCGGGGAGGTGTTATACATCTTACTTACCCTGCGTGCATATTCTGCCACCCTAAACTTGAAACAAAGGACCTTGTTTAATGCACAATTTCTGACCTTGAACTTGTACTTGTTGTGCATATTGTTTGCTGTAGGAATGGCTGCTATGTAGGCTGTAGATATTAATGTTAAATATCAAGCTATTGTAAAAGATTATATTGCCTTAAACAAATATCATGGCTTTCTTATTTTTTGGATTTACATTCTTTGAATGAATGGAAAATACAGCTACTTATATTTGACACCAATGGTATACTAACAATATTCTTTATGTTCAGACTTTCCAAAAAAGCAACGAAACAAAAGACAACTTCTCCAGCAAAAAGACCTTCGACTGTAAAAAAGAAAATTTCCCAACGAAAAAGTTTGGTGAGTGTCACGCAATTATATATATGTCTTTACCTTATAATTAAAAAGACATTATTATTACTAAACTATAAGCTTGCCCCTCTAAATTATTGTTTTCATATAAAAACTTTGATTTTGCGATAAGGTATAGGTTAGTTGTGTTTTCACAATAAACTGCGATGTTTTAAAAAAATAATAAAACATAATACCTCATTATGACATGTTTCATTCATAGAAAACTTCCACTAAAGATGCAAACAAAACATCTTCTGGTGATAAACAAGTTTTCAGGTAAGTTAATAATAATGGATGATGGTATAATTAAATTGTTTCTGCCTTCAATAACATAAACAAATTTTAATAAAATGCAACAAAGTTTTGTTTCTTTTCTGTTGCAGTTACTGAATTTTGAATTACATACATTTACTCGTCTACTATTAGGATTCTGGAAAAAATACAAAGTGAAAACTGCTACAATATCACTATCAGATAATTTTTTTATTTAGGTTCAAAAAAATGTTTCTAACTTTTTTGCAGATCTAAATTACAGTCCCCTAAGAAGCACACAAGAGTCACTGAGATACCTCTTCAAAGGGAAACTAGTCTCAACATTGCCAATGAAGAACATGATATGATTCCAAACAGCAATGTAGAACAACAACCATCAGACAATACTAAAGTGTAAGTTTAAAATGTTCTTTCACTTTAGATGTTAAATATTAATACCTTAATGTTTAGTATACTTATATTTTCTAGTGCATAATTTGTGTATTGTAATCACTGTTTTTGCCCTGCAAAAATAGGTTACGTTTATTCGTTTATTTTTCTGTTCAATCATTCTTTGTTTAATTTATTTTTTTTATTTTTAACAAACATTTTTAAGCTGTTTGTCTAGCATATTCTGTGTTTAAGGATTTAACTGACAACTGAAATAATAAAATATTTATAAAAATTAAATATTTACTTTATTATAGGAATGATCAAACTCAAAAGAAAAAGCGCAGAAACACAGCAAGAAAATCGGTATGTTTATATGTTGATATGATATTAGATATTTAGTTGTTGCAGCCACCTGACACAACAACTCTTACCAGATAAACAATTCAAAAGTAAATAAAGTTAATCGGATGGATACTACAAAGCACAAACAAAGTCTTGAAAAAAGGTTTGTTTTACGTAATTGTACATATGTATTGAGTGTTGTTTTTTTTCAGGGTGTGTAATATACTTTATAATTTATACCAGCTAACTTTTATTTCAAATGAACTAAAAGTGAAACAGGATTTTTATAACGTCATACTTAAATTTATTGACTTGTTAGGTTTGTGCAAACAAATAAAAATTGTATTTTTTAGCAATCAAGTTTCTGATGAAATCCCTGGTGTGAATACTTCACCTATTATCAATCATACTGTTCAATCTGCAACAAATCTACCAGAAAATGACTCTGATCTTGATTTGGATCGTACCCCAACCCCTGAAGAACCTGTAACATACACAGAACACCTTACAGTGTTACCAGACAAAAATATATCAGTGTTGCCGGAACAAAATTCATTAAAAAAAGTTTCCAAGTCAAACAGAACAGCAAAAAAATCTATCGGCAAACGTAGGAAAAGGTTTTCTAATTTAAATGATGTTGAAAATGAAGTAGTTAATACTGAAGGAGTTTCTCCATCAAAATTACGCCGAATTTCAACCAAGAAGGTACAGAATAAAACTCAAACTTCCAATGCAAGCCAACTAAAGGAATGGTTAAACACAGTAAGTTGTTTTTAAATTATCATATTTTATGTGGCTAAGGTCTTTTTTAAGGACCTGGCATATAGACAAGATTTGAGATTACCCCATGAATTTTCGATAAAGTAACTGCGTTGCCTATTCTGTCAAATAACATATAATTTTTAAAAGTTTTATTTGGTATAAAAATATTCCTGTTGTGATAATGTATCAATGACAACAAAGTCTTAAACAATTATTATTTTTTTATTAATACAGAAGTAATGTATTGTTGTGTCATTAACTCAATTTAACTTAGGAATCTGGAGGGGTAGAGGAAAATAATGTTCACTTGCCGTCCAAACCAACTAAAACCAAAAGAAAACAAGGTAATTTGCCGTATTATTTATGAACAGTTCATATTCTAATTGTTGCAACTATAGGACGTCCTCCAAAGAAAAAGAAAAACGAGAATTTGGAAACTGTTGGTGCAGAAACTGTACCCCTTGCTCCAGAACAAAGAATATCCAGTGATCTTGGTATATTTGTTTGATCATATGTATTTTGTATGAGTAAATCTAGATATCCGGATGTATAACTTTATGGTTGCCGAAAGTTTTAGAAACAGGTATGACTGTTTTAACACTTCAGTTTTTACCTAAAAATGTTTTTTTTTCTTGTTAAAGAGAGGAGCAGTGTCAAAGTATCTTGCATTCACTACTATAATCAATGAGCTTTCTAATGTTTGACACCCATGTCACCCCTATGCCACATGAAGACAACCAATACACAATAGAACCTTTTGTCCCAAAAAACAATGATTTTTTACCATTGCATTATATTGTATTTAATATATTATTCTTGTGTAGTTCAATCAGATCTCACCGAAGATGTAACGGAAACAATCCATCATGCTGTCTTTCCTCATGTTGATCAATCTTCTATCATGAATCCTAATGACATGTGAGTTGGTGATAAAAAAAATTAACCTTTATCAATAATGATGCATCAAGGTATTGGGTTAATAGGCCAAATCTTACCTAAACCCTTAGCCTCGCCCATATAGATTAGAAATATAGAAGAAATTACAATGAATCACAAATTTACAAATATATATTTGTATGATATAAATAAAACATTACATTGCCAACTATAATTACAAAACAGCATTATCCAGAATGACTTTACAATTTGACATTGTTCTTAATTCTGATACTACTTACATTTTGAGTGGAAAATTGAATAAAAAAATTAAAATGACGAATATTGTTTTTTTTTTTCAATGCAGTATATCCTTATATAAATTGTTAATTCTTAGGATAAACATTGGCAAAGCAATGATGGGCCCTCCTGCTTCTACCCCCCGTCGTGCTAAGAAACATAGAAATATAATTCCCCCGGAACCCTCGCCTCCTGAAGCTGATGAAATTGGTGAGGAATTTTAACATAAATACTAACTTTTGTCATGAACATGTATCTGAACTATTAATTTAACTCTTCTGGGCAAAATATGTAAAAAGGATATAAACCATGATAATGTCTAGGGGTAAACAAAACATTGGTACTGCAAAATTAATTCTTTTAACAGAAAATCTGTTTACCTAAAAATTATCTGATATTACTAACAGCCACAGGTTTGGCACCTACGGCTCTAATCACCGGACCGTGGCTACAACCACTGTGCCGTGGCTTAATAATGTGCCACGACTCCATAAATAATCTTAACATTATCTTATCTCCCTCACAGATATAGAGAATGAGGAATCGTCAGTTTCAAACTTTGATGACGATAGTTATTCAGAGAGAGTTGATCCAATCAGTGTTGAACTTACTAAGTAAGTAGTTTTGGTAAATGTTCTTTATCAGGCATATTATTAGGGTGATACGCTGTTTCTTAGAACAAGCAGAGCTAAAGAATTACATTTTTCTAACCCTTTTTTTCATTGTCCTTTTATATGAATGAAAGTAAGAGTTAAAACAAAGTAAAGGATGTAATATTTTTATTTGTTAATTTTTAATTCAGCAATTCCAACCAAAGAGATAAATCGAATGAGAAAACCAAATCACCAGAAAAGAAAAAATCAATTCGATCTTCGTCAAGAAATCGCCACACTGGGTATTTAACTATGAACGTGGTATTTGTATTTATGTAATAGAGAATTGAATTTAGAGTAAAAGTTTGATCAGCGTTATTTGCTGTCAGTTCTTGTGATTGGTTTGTTTAGGGTCATGTTAATAAGGAGGTATTGCTCATTACTGTTAAAAGGGTATCTATCTTACCCCTCTGTACCTCTATATATATTTATGATTATACAGGGGGGAAGATGACACAGACGACACGATTACTCACTCTCCTGTTAAACAAAAACGGAAATATCAAAAGAAAAAACAAAATCGGTTTGTTTTGTTTTATAATTATATTCTTTAGACATTGAATTTTTTTTTTTTTTTAATTTAGTTCCAACCATCAAGAAACAGAAGCGGATAAAACCGTTGAATCACCAAGAAAAACGTATGTGAAACAAAAAGTTAAAAAAGCCAAGTAAGTTCGGGTGTCTGATAAGTAATACTAATCCCATTTAAAAAAACTGCCTAATTCAATTTTCATCAGTAGCTTCTGTTCAGCTACAAGACTGATTTCAGCTAAATAAAACTTTCTATAGAGAAGCTTCTAGATTGCCTGGTGGTACAATCTTTTATTAAACTGTGGTAATTATGTCATTTTCTTCTTGATAGATCTGGTTCCAAAAATACTTCGTCTCAAAATAAAGAAAACAAGCCAAAACCAAGAGGTGAAAAGAAGAATCGTGGCAAATATAACAAGTCTCATAATAAGTAAGTTTCATTTTTTCACTAAAAAGTAAATTTGTATCTTGTGTTTTTTAATACGACCATTACAGCTCATTTATAATACAGTTGTCTTTATTTCTCATGTCTAAAAACTAAAACCATCTTCACTGATTTTAAAACAGGACTGAATTTTATTCAGTGATAAGTTTGTATATGTAAAACTTTATAACAAAAAGTGTTTTTGGATATTATTACCTCTAATTCATTTTACTTTGACAGAACACAGAATTTGTTTAACCCCTACCCAGTTGAACTAAGTAAGTTAAATTTTATTTTAATATTTGTTACTCTATGTTGGCGTATCACTTGATAAGTTGATATAGAACTACTTTTATACGAAGTACTCTTTATGTAATTCGTTCAATATCATGTAATGTTACACAGTTGTGCCAGACATTTATTGTGTCTATATAACAAGCCTTTTTTTGTAATGTGGCTTTGTTAAAAAAAAACTAAAATAACTTATTAGTACATAGCTTAAAGTTTGCCTGTATATGTCATATTTGCTTTTGATTTATTATACAGTAGGATGGGGAAAGATGGGACACTTTTTAACTCTATTTCCTCGTCCCATTTAGTAGTAAACAAAGAACATTCAAAGAAATATGAAACTATTTCCTCATAGCTCTCATAGACCGTTGTTGATTGTTTAAAACACCATCAGGATATCTGGATATTATGTGCTAAAGGTGTCCCATCTTCGCCCACCCTACTATATATAACGTTGTATTGATTTTAACTCGTTCTACATTACCAGTTGTGCCAGACATTGTGTCGGTGGCAGATGAAGGTTTAAGACGAAGTAAACGTGTTCGAACCCGACCGCTGGATCCATGGGAACATATAGTTTATGGGTAACTTGGAGTCTTGTTTTATATTTGTATTATTTGTATATTGATGTTTCAGAACTTTTATAAGCTATGCAGTGTTAAAAATTATGCTGTAACATAATTTCCTAAAGGAATTGTGTGTTGTGGAACATCACAGTAGAGCTTGTTGGCACATGAAAAACAGGCTCTAGTGAACTGTGTTGCGTTGTTTGTAAAAAACTTTCGGTGTTGCATAAATTAGGTAAACATGAGTGTTTTAAAATATGATGTTCCGCACCAGACTAAAAAAACTGGCTTTAAAATATTAATGTATGTTTGCCAAAATCGTTAAACTAATCGCATCTAAACACTCACAAACCAATATTTTCTCCAGAGATAATAATGAACCTATATCAGTAGAAATAGAAGACTCAGTAAAGGCGAATATGGGTAAGTGGGATTATCACAACATAATGTTATATTTATTGTTTTTAAATCAACTTTTTTTGATGACAATTTTTTACATTTCGGAAAATCAGCAATTTTTTAATTTTGAAACCAGCACTTTTTTACTGTATATTTATTTATTTTTTTCAGTTAAAATTTGGAAAAATGCTTCGATTTTAGCTCCAGCCGTCATACCTGCTAAACTTACTAAACAAAAACCGCTGAAAAAAAACAAAACCACAGCAAAAGCTAAAAGAGGCCGCCCAAAATTGCAAGATCAAAATGTGCCACTTATTTCTTCACACAGTAAGCTGTTTTTAAGTATTATATTTCTAACTGTGTACAGTATTATATGGGTGAGATCCTATAATGAGGCATGCCAGTGGACCTGGGATTTAGCACTGAGTTGCGATTCATCCATTTCGTAAACGTTAATTCTAAAGGATAATGCATAAAGAAGTTCAGTGTATTGTAAAGCTTATTTATCATACTAGACAAAGGAAACAACAGAGTCATTGCAAAAGGGTATTAGGAGAAGGAAATATATACACATTGCTTTTCACAACAACTGTAAACATACTAAAAGTGATTGCAATTTGTAACATTTTGTGCAATATACAACGTGGTATTAATTTAAATAGTATTAGTAATAGTGGAGATTGTGACATAATGGCTTCATTGCTAATGTAACAAAAAACACTAACGCTAATGAAACAGGGCCATGTACAATATTCAAGTAATTTAATGTCTGATAAAATATTAAACTTTTAACAGGAATGGAAAACAATGAAGTTTCAGAACCAGAGGATTTACAAACATTAAAGAAAAGAAACAAATCTCATGTATTATCTTATTTGAGTGGCAAGTTTTACTTTTGTTAACTTATTTTTTAATATTTAAGGTCACAGTGTATGTGGTATTTAAACATTAACTACATACATTAACGCTGAGACGACTGGGTACTTTATATATGGTAACCTTGACATTTTAATTAGGGTTAATGTTGTATACTTATAGTGGCATACCAACAAAAAATCAAAATTTGTATAAGAGTTAATTCCGTTTTAAAATGTCTGGTTGGAAACGGTAATCTTGTATTCTATCTAGTTAAAATATTCTAATATAATTTTTCTAATATAGAAGAAAGTGAAAATGAAAATGTTGCATCTGTTGATAATTATGATGATGTGGTGGAACAAGCAGAACATACAACTGAACATGGTGAATATTTCTACTCTATGTGGGTCAGGTCCCACTGCATGGCATACAATTTCTACTCTATGTGGGTCAGGTCCCACTGCATGTCATACAATGTCCTAGGATTTAGGCCAGGATTGTTCCATTACCCTAAATATTTAGTTACATGTACCAACAAAGTGAATGATAATCTTCCTTTTTAAAAAATTATAATATAAAACAAGCGATTCAATGGTAACATACGTATATTCTATATACTTGAGGTCTCATGGCGAAGCCCGCAAAGGACCTGGGAATTAGGCTAAATTTGCATTTTGACCCAACGTTGCATACACATATTTCTATTTTATATGGGTAGGGTCGTAGACCAAAGCATGCCATGAGAACTTAGATTTTAGGCAGAGTTGCCCATCACCCCTACACTCATTGACTAAGTTGGTAGTTCTGTTGACTTTTCATTCATGTTTAATATATCGTTCAGAGCGGCAAATAGAACCTGAAATTCCACAGCAGAATACAAAGGTGGATCATGTAAGTGAAACATCTCACAAAAAAATACCAAGCAAAAGGGGAAGAAAAAAGAAAACTATTGGTAAGACTTTTACTCTGCTTGTTCATATACACCTAACATCAGGATCAAATGTGGCTTTCATTTGTTGTTCTAAACTATAATGTCGTCCATGTTGGAAAGAGTGGGAAGACACGTCACCCCGAGCACTCCTAACTTTACACCTACCTACATAAGATATTGTACATTTATTGCATTTCACTTTATTTTGTTGTTTAGAACCACAAACAGAACCGGAATTACCAGAGCAAAATGCAAGGGTTAATGAAACAGGCGAAACATCTCATAGGAAAAGTAAAAGAGTACAGAAAAATAAAAACAAAAATATTGGTAAGTTTACTTCATGTAAACAATATAATAGAATAAATCATTTATTAAACTTTAAAATATCCTTTTAGTAGCTCATCTGATATAAAATGTAGTGTATTTCCGACATCTTGTCTGCCATCAGGCATGGCTTTATCAGGGAATGTCTGAGATCTACTACATTTCATACCAGATGAACCACTATAAGATTATTTACATTATGCCTGGTAGCAGAAGTAAGAGAATTAGAGTTCTAATCTGTAAAAGTGGTTAAATATATAATTATTTCTTAGATGATGAGAGTAAGCTTACATCACAACCCAACAATACTTACAATTCAACAAATCAGTTACAAACAACAACAACATCCGCCCTTGATATAAACAACAGTAGTATCGATATTGTTGTCAAAAAGAAAATCGTAACTTTGGGTAAGTAATATAGGGAACTTTATTGTTAGGTTTTGTAGTTTTTATGATTTTTATTTGGTGTTAGCATTTTTAACAGTTTCGGTTGTTTATTATTGATAGCTATATGATAGCAAAAATGGATATATGATAGCAAAAATGGAAGGATAAAAAAATCTGATATTATAAAAAAAATGATAGCAAAAAACTTTGTTTTTTATATTAAAAGCAAACTAGTTAAATAAATAGTGTAAATAAGATTATAACCAATATTTACATCCAGGCACCAAAGAATTTTTTCATCTCCCGGAAAATGAAATTTATTTCAATGGAAATGGTGAGCCATGGCAAGACAATGATCCAATCAAACACAGTAAAGGAATCTCAAACCAAGGTTTTTCAATGGGGTCCATGGTTATAATGCCTGGGGAGCGGAAAGAGTTGTCAAGAATGAAACTCAACACACTTGTAAGTTTTTTTATAATTTCAAATACATTTTTGTAAGGGGTGTTAGGGTTTTCTATTATATGTGGATGAGATTCTTGTCGATGACCTGCGATTTAGACCAGATTTGACCTTTTGCCCCAAGACATAGGGTGTTACAACCCATTATGGGCCACTGGGTTGGAGCAATATCCGCTAACTGATGCACCTTTTGTTATTAGTATTGAGTATTGAACCCGGTGTCCTTTCATTAAAATGCAAGTCACAGTGCCAAGTCTTTGATCTAGATAGTTGTAATGCTTATAAACAGGCCCTGCTTTTAAGTTTACAAATTTTCATTATATATGTTATATGAAGGCAAAATCTTTTTTTTCAGTCTTGCGTCGTATTATCTGGCACTATTGAAGTAGCTTTTGGTGGCAGAGAAGTAGTTGTCACACGTGGTGCTTATTTCTACATCCCTCCAAAGAACGAGTATAGTATAACCAATGTAAGTCCAGTAGAAGAAGCAGTTCTGCATTACTCCCTTTATAAAAACTGCCACCCACTTGGACAGTTAAATGATAGTGTTGCTACCAACCAGTGATTTTTGTATTGAAATGTTTTTACAAATTGACACACACATATTTTTGCTGCCATGTACAAAAATGAATTTTAGTGTCACATTTTTTGTTTTTTTATATTTTACTCTTGTTTATTTTCGTTTAAAGTCATAAAAGCTTGTTTTAATGATGCCCGAAAAGTTAGTTGTTTTACCAGATACAATACAACACAGTTTCAAAAATTGAGCCTGAAATTTCTTCTTAATCCCCACAAAGTAGCAGTTACGTGACAGTTACCGGTCGCTGTCCCCCATACGTCATGTACTCTGTCTTGTACATTTTCGGGACGGACATAATCTCTTTTGAACCTGGTTTTGCAATCACCCATGGCGTGTTTACTGGACACGAGAAAATTTCTTTGACTTTAACATCAGATGGTTTCTTGTATGATTCTGCCACCAATGTGTTTAAACCTGAAGTAAAAGTGTAAAATTTAGTTGCGATAATGTTAAGTGAAATTATAAAAGATTCACAAAAAGCTATATTATATGAAAAAGTAAATTTACAGAGTATTACAAAAGTCTGTTTAAACCTGAAGTAAAAGAAGAAAATTTAGTTGCGATAATGTCATTGTTAACTATAATAACAGAAGGTTTACAAAGCATCATTTGTTGAAGTAAGATAACGTGTAGCAAAGGGCCATTTTTACATAACTCATTGGAAAGTTTTGTTCTACAGTTAAGTGTTGTGACAATAGTTGCTCAGTAATAATTAAAGGGAATTATATAAAACAGAATTGTAAATTTAAATGATGCATATGTATCAATGATCAAATATTCCATCAGTAGAGCAGCCTTGCTTTTCTAATATTTTTATCACGTGATTTTGCAAATAAAAAGCTGGTTGTTTAAATTGTCAGCCCCATAGTTACTTGTGTGTAAGGGGGCACAAGGTGTTTGATACAGCTATATTATAACGACTATTGTTGCCGTGCGAGAATAAATACGTTATATTCATTTATTGGAAAATACCAATATTTAGTAAGGAATCAGGTCGGATTCAAACAGATTAAATTTTTACCTTGGTGTGGCACTGGAACCATTGGTTTGGGAAGTCGTGGAATTTTTGAAGCTGATGGGAACCAGGTTGGGTCTCGCAGTGGTGGGCGCTCTCGTGGAACTGAATCTTTGGGTAGGGGGTTTAATTTTGACCCATGTCCCCAAGCTTTGGGGTATTCCTCACACTCCCAGTATGTTGGGGCGTCTTTTTTGGGGTAATCCAACAGTTCCTCTCTGTATTGAAAGTAAGTTATTGCTTTCATGTGAGCATGGATGCCGTGGACACAAAATTATATAATCACCTACGAAATGACATTCGTGGTAACTCGTAAACAGGCATGAGGTGTATGAAACAGAACACCTATGTTGTAACAAATGCCGTTGCCTCGCCACACAAGTTTAAATACGCTACATTTTCATGACAAGATACTTTTTCAGTTAGGAAATTGTTTTATTCAGAAGAGGGTAATGTTGCTGAAGTAATTTGTAGATAATATATTATAATTTGCACAAATCTTAGAATCTACTTTTAGAATTCATAAATGTATTATAATTTGGAATTACCTCTTAAATGACCGGTATGCTTTCTGCGCGGAGCTGAAATACATATCATTCAAACTGAGTGTTCCTTTATCACGAATAAAAAAAGGTTTTGCAGACATGGCTTTGTTTTGTGTGCTTGCTATCACTTTCTGGGAAGGACCACTTTTATGGTGTTGGGACAAGTTAAAAGGTTGAGGTCCAGCTTTGAAATTGGTGTCAAGAGATAAACCACGGTCTCCAGTGTATTTTGCTTTCATTTCTGAAGATTGAAACCCCATGGTAAGCGGTCGCCTCCATTCTCTAACTTTCAACTGTAAGGTAGGAAAGTGCTTTTTATTAAATTTTGCTGTGTTACGTTTTTTTACTTTGTTGTTGTTGGAAGAGACATATCAGGTTAAATAAAGACAGAATAACATTCTGTATAAATATAAACTGTATTGTTCATACAGCCTACCATCTATTGTTCTTTTGATACATAATAACAATACAGAAAGTCTACTATTTATATAAAACTGGGATATATTTTGACACCTTTATGCCAAAGTTATTATAACAAGTATTGGCTACACTGAAGTTTATCCTAAATAAAAATACTGGTACAAAATATCCTTCTTAAAAAATAAAAATTTAAAAGGAAAAATTTAGTAAATATATATAGACTGGTTTAACAAATAGATGACAGCAACTAAAACTTTTAAAACACTGATATAAATAACCTTACATGCTGGTTTCTCCTTGTGCGGTTGGTCAACATGGTTCTTCAATATAACTACCAACTTAAACTTTCAACCTTTTTTCTCAATAGTCGATTGTTTCATTTACAATACACTATGTTTTATGATGTCATAATCAAGCTAAAGATAATAAATTACCCAAAGGGAAATTTTGTTTCTGGATAGTAGTAGGTAGCCTATGTCCTGGATAGTAGTAGGTAGCCTATCATGTACTAAACACCTATATACAAAAATCTACCAAAGTTCTGATCTGAATATTCTGTGCGTAATAGACCTGTATAACTATATTTTAAATTATAGCTTTAGCTATTGTGACAACTGTGCAATTTTATTTTTATGCATCAGTCTCATTTTTCTCTTCCTGGTCACAATTTTTCTCCTGCTTCATCTTGGATTTCTATATGCATTTATTCTGTTTAATTTTAAAGTTCTAGCTAAACCATTATAGTCTGTATTATCGCTTTCTGCGAAGATTTTACTGTTTGTCATTTTCTATAACATGGCACTTATATTTTATCTTCCTTAACAATAATTCTGCATAACTTATATTTGAAAGTTCAATTTTCTTAAACTGACATTCTGGCTACAGCTTGAAACATAATTGATACAAGAAGAAGAAAGTACAATAAATAACATAAAACAATAAAAACAGCATGATCATGACAAAACCAACTTTTATCTTGTGGTAATTTCAGGCACAACACTTTACTTTGTGGGATAGCTTGCCCATCGCTTTACCTTCTCCACATTGTCTTTGACGTAATGAACTTTCCATGAACCTGGTGATTTCTTGTAGCTTGGGTGGGCCAACACACCCCCTATATGTTTAAAGTTGTGTGTGGTACCTGTGGTAGTATCATAGTGGTTTATAACTTGGTCATTGGGGGTTACTTTGTCCTGTGCTGTGAGTGGGGGAGGCAACTCATCATTGATTGTTCTCTGAAATGATATTGTAGTGATTGTTGTGTTATATTTAAAATAGTAACGAACAAACGCAAGCAAACATGAATCAAAATTAAGAAAAATGAGCAGGCTACTTAATTGCTTGGCATTTCTGGCATGTGACTATTTTTAAAGCTGTAATTAAATTATACATCACATACCTGCAATACAATATAAATATGTTAAAACATATAAATGGGGCTTCCAGACTACGATTACTTTTAAGGGTTGTGTCAAATATGAAGAATGTTGAAAATTTTTTTGAAATTAATATTGAAAGAAGGATAAAAGTTGCGTCTACAGATTAGAAGTTTTCTACCTTACCCCATGTACTTACTTGAAAATTGGACGGTGGAAAGTAATAACCCTTTGAATAATAATGTCCTCTTCCCGTGCTGGTAAGATTTAAGTCATGTCGATTAAAATCGGATCCCACTTCTCCGTGACCGTGGCGCAGCTCCATTTTAAATTAAGTATAAATGATTAGGCAAAAATTTTATTCTTGACAAGAGCGGTTTGGCTTCGTTTTGTACAAATAATAGCTGATTGCTTATTCAGAACGCGGGAAATAAAAGAAACGCTGTTTTGGTAGCCATTAGCAACGGAAATGTCAACATTATCACGTGATATGGTTATGGTTCATTGCTCATAAGCATTAACGTCGAAATGCTCTTATGTTTTATATATATTTCAACACATCTGGTTTACAAAAGGAAGTTCGAAATTAAAAAAATGCATTTTATTTGTGAATATATCCATATTTAGTAGTAGTTTATTAGTGATGAAATCGGGAAGAAATGTCTTGGCTCAGTGTTTCCGAACATAAAATCAGAAACTTTTAAATCTGGAGAGCAGATAAATTACATAAATACAGTTAGCACAGAAAGTGTTCAAAAACTAAATTGTTAAAATCCGCATTTTTATCTAAATAGATGAATTAAAGTTCGTGCAATCCAATTTTAATTTTTAAAGTCAACAATGTTGTCGAAACACTGCAAACGAGCCAAGACTGGCGAAAACCAGACAACGTTTGATTTGTTCTTTTGTTGCGGCGGGAACTCTCCCCTGATCGAGGAATGAATATTAGATGCTTATTAAACATACCTAAAGGACTTCATATATATGTAGTGTTACCAATACAGTAGCTTTATCCAGTTATGAGGAGGAAATCTAACAGAGTGAACCGTTTCACAGGCCTTTTGCCACGCTGCTGGACAGCGGAGAACTAACTTTGTTAGGGAGACTATTTTTAACTTATTTGTCAGTCTTTCTGCATTATGAGTAGCATGAATCCCCCGCATAGAGAAGCAAGCGACATGCTGGAGGATGCTCTTCAACATTTTGATACGATAATTGATCGTACTAACTCAGGTGACCATTTTTCCAGAAGCATAAGCAACACATAACGTTACATTTAAAATTCGCAAATAATTTAAGTGTCAACACTGCTGTACTCTTATGGATTTAATATTTTTATTAATCCCTACTATAATGCATGACACTAAAATATATGCAAGGATGTTTTTATTCCTATTTCAACTTTTACTTCATTTTAGTTAACACAAATGGAGCAGATGATCCCTACAGTGATGGAGATTTTGATGATGACAATACTGTCTTTGATAATGGAGTTGAAGGAGTAGCCATGCTGATGGAGGATCTTCGTAATGCAGTGGAAGCAACATTGGATGTTGAAGCAATCGAGTCTGATGTCGATAAAACTGGTTTTGGCGACTCTTTGCTAAAGTTTATTTCATTGGATACTTTAAAGTTTTATCGGAAATTATTGAGAATTCAGGTGCGAAAATTATGGGAGCACTTTTTGGCTGGAATCTGCCTATTTATTACAAAACTTTAATTTTACAGTTTTTTTTCAAATTATGAGACAAATTCTTTTGACAATATTTATTTTTACTATCTACAGAATCAGTCCAATGAAACAGAATCTGAGAAAGTTTCACGTCTTATAAGCGAAAATGAAAGTTTGTCTCTTCATGTAAGTTGAATCTTTAGTAGTTTGGAAAACTGAGCTTACACGGTTCTTACTCTGCTTACAAGGTTTTTATACATTTGGGTGTGGATTCTGTTATCCTGTTAAGTCATGTATTATATTGTGTAATATATGTAAAAAGACCATGCAATAATAATTTTACAATTTTTATTATTCTTTTTTAAATCGATTTACCTACTGGAAATATTGGTAGACTTTTTTATTTACAATAAAACTTCTTTTATTTAGGCCTAAAAAAATAATTTTTTACTTGTTATAGGTGAGTGTGCTTACAGATCAGATAGAAGTCCAAACTGAAAAATTGGATGAACTTAATTCTCAATGTAATGAAATTAAACACAGACTTTCTGGTGCAGATAACAGGCTTCAAGAGGTTATTTTTATAAACTATATAATTAGTTATTAATATGACAAAATTTATAATATATATAATATATATATATATATATATATATATATATATGTAATATTTTTGGTGTTTGTACTAATTAGAGTAAAATGGCCAATAATTCTATACTTGTACATAGATATATAGCACCAGCAAGATGAATAAACCTAAGCTTAACTATGTATAACTTATTTATCTAATTATTTTGTAAAACTTTTTAATATTTTTAGGAATTGGCTGCAAAAACAGATCTTGAAACAGAAAAGTTACAACTTTTAGATGATGTGTCGAAACTTAAACTTGCTGTTGCCCAACATGAACTACAAAGAAAGCAAGATGAGGTTTGTAAACTTATTTAATAATGCATACAGTGTATATCCTGTACTTAATGAACTACTTTATGAACTAGGCTGCTGTACAGGAAATGGAAAGAAAGAGACTTGATACCGAAGCAAGAAATGACCAGTACAAGGTGTGTATTTGTTTAAATTTAAAAAGTTTTATACTTTATAAAAAAGTTTAGCATTTAGTTATTTTGTATTTTATGTACAAATTGGATTTTTTTTTAGTTGGAAAGTATTTAGCAAACTTATGAAATTGTATGAGTTAGGCTGTATAGCACATTACTATCAAGGTATGCTTTGTACACAACATCTTATATAACGCTATATACATGACACCCTTGGGGCTTTGTATTGATTTGTGTACAAGCATAAGATGGATTAATAATGTGTTACCAGTCACAGTTACTTTGTTAATAAGGCTGAATAAACAATCAAGGCTGTTAACAGCTTGTCACGATCTTGTCATTGTGTTAGTTTGACATTCTCATTTTTATTATTCACACTATAAGTGTGATGTTCACACTATGTGTTGACACAATGCCAAGATATATATCTGTTTTTCCAATCCTGTTTGTGTAACACTTGTCAGTTATTTAGGTTTGTTATTTTAATTTTAGTTTATTACTACATTTGTATGGATTAGACAACTAATTCTTAATCTTCATTATGTCCTGTTGCATAATCAACACATTGTGCCTAAGCTTAAGACATAATCCTATTGAAATTTCTCAGATATCATGTTTTGTCCCATTGATCTTGTTTTCAAATTACGTTTTTGTAAGTTCGCAAAAGTTTATCATGTGTTACACATGGTTTATTCAGTCATTCTAAACTGTTTTACTCTTTATTAATTTGTTTCAATAAATTCATACCATTTTTTTTCTTTTATCTTCTTCACACACTTGTGTACACACTTCCTTTTAAATTAGAAAAAGTTTATTATATGTTGTTACGATATGGTTCATTACTACACTTACAGTCACTCATATACCACCGTTTTACCCTTCTCTATTTGTTTCTATGGAGTAATATTAATTCTCTTTCTCTTATTTCTTCTCCCCTCCCAACACACCTGCGCAATTTTGTTTCTCATTTTCCTTCAAGATTTTGATGAAAAAGTTAAGTGAGATGAAGGGAAAAGTGATCCATGTACATCAGGAGAAGCTTCACGATTCAAACAAATTAATTCTTTTTCAGGTCTTGCTTTACTTTAACATAATTTCTATTCTATGTGGGTAAGGTCCTTGATGGAGACGTAGGTTTTAGACCAGATTTGGCCCATTATCCCAATACACCTATATTAAATATTGGTCTATATAAATGACCATGTTTTTATAGTATGCTATTTAAAAAAAAAAACATATTAAAATTACTGTATTAAAACTTCTGTTACAGTCTTGTTTGAGTTCTCAGTTCCTTTGCTTTGGCTCTTTATTTACTTGTGTGTGTGTTTGGGTAAAATCTTAAACTTAATTTCTTTTTACCTAATCTTTAATATTCTTAACAGCCTTGTTTATTTTAAGTGTTTTGGAATTATTCAATATTTGCCTATTTTTCTTCTAAAATAAAACAACCCATATATTTTAATTATATTCTTTGTAATTGGAAGCCTAATTTATGGTTTTATTGACTGTTTTATGTGCCTTGGTGAAACAACTGTTTGTTTAAACTCAATAAATCCATTAATGATCTGTGAACCAACATTTCTCTCCTAATGGCTTTTTTCATTCATTGTAGAAAAACCTTCTTACATAAAACACTAAAAGAGATTAATATTAAACCAAATTTGTAACCTGTTTGAGCGTTGGGTATATGTCCAATTATTTCTTAAAATAAACCCATTATATTATTGGTAAATGCCACTTAAAAAATATTGATTTGCTTTACTTTTTAAAAACTTTGGATTTGTTTAAAATTCAAAATGATTTACATGAAAATAATTAAAAAATATTTAACTCTGACACATCTTAACATTTTAGGAACTTGTTGAAAATTTGGAGAAAACTGTTGCCGAGAAAGATAAGATGGTGGAAGAATTATTAATGCAAGTGGAGCGACTAAAATCGAGTAAAAGTGAGTTAAAAATCATGCTGTCTACTTGTTTTTTTATGTCGGCGAGGACATGAGTCCTTCAGGTGGCACACCATTGGACCTGAATTTGAGATTTAGGCCATAGTTAGTCATAACCCTGACACCCAGGGTGCTACCTCCTATACTACTGTTACAAGTCATGGCCAATGACACACCCGCCATCAATGGTATCAAAGCATTGAACCCTGTGGCCTGTATCAATAACAATTCAAGCGTATGTTATAATATAACACCGTTGTGTTATCATATTTCTATTGTTCATTTTATAATGTTTTTATTATCACAGCACCCACCATACTTTCACCTGACGAAGGAATAGTTCAAGATCATGATGAGAAAGTGAGTGATTATCCTTACTATATACATGCTCAAGGCCACTATTTCAAGGTCAAGGTCATTACTCCATACAGCCATTCTGTGATCTGATAGCAAAGAAACAATAAAATAACATGGATTTAACTTTTGTAGTTCTGGATAAAGTTCATAATCTCAGTTTTTTAAAATGAATTTAAGTTGTTAAAATGAGTGATGAATGATTCTGTGCATATTTTTTGTGGTACATATAAAAAGTTTATTTCATTGTATGCACATTACATGCCAATTTTCCATTGTATACACATTACATGCCAATTTTCCATTGTATACACATTACATGCCAATTTTCCATTGTATACACATTATATGCCAATTTTACCTTTTTATAGTATATATATCACTCCTTAAAAAAAGATTTATTTTCAATAAGAACCATCTTGTCGCTGATCTGATTTTCTGCATAACATACCAGCCCACTACAACACAGTCACACATACCATGTTTTACAGAACCAGAAGCTGCTTCAGCTGCGAATGCCCGTCCCATTCGCCACCTCTACCCCAATATCAACTGATAAGGAAAATGAGTTGAAGCCACGAGGGTATGTCAATATGTCATGTTTCATAACATATAGTAGGGTGGGGGAGGATGAGAGTAAATAAGGAACAATCAAAGAATTATATAACCGTATCTTCACGACTCCCATAGACTGTTCTTAATTATTTAAAACACGATCAGGATATTTGGATATTATGTGCTAACGTTGTGTTACTATAGAATGATTTATTGCCAATCTGTGCACACTAGGTGCCATTTTTCACAATTTATTGATTTAGGTTTTTATTTTATTTTAGAGAGGTAGCTGATAATGTGGATAAAGATCCAACACCTAGCACACCCACTGGGCTACAAGTGCAGGTAAATGATAAAAATTTAAAATTATTTGTAAAATTGATCTGTTTTGTGTTGTTTTCTTTTATGGGTCTTAAAGGATTACTTTGCAAAATGGCGAGACATCATTAGGGATTGGCGTTAATTATCTTATCCAACGGTAAAAAAGATTAGGCAATAATATTTCTTTTACATTATAATACACCCACAATGTAGATACAATAAAAAATGGCCAAAGACTGTTCAATGGTGGTGTATTTACTGGTCATTTTTGTTTTTAGCACCCAGGAAATTTGCACAGTCCATCCGAAAGTACAACTCCCAGTCCAGGTAAAGTTAAGTGTAAAAAATGATACTGTTTTTTTTTGAAAGGAGAATTTCTGTTTCAGTGACAATTTGCTTGTTCTGCACTAATTAATTATGTAATGTGGTTAAATTAAATCAATATAGGTCATTTACTTATACTGCGTAACTACACAGACACAGTGCATGTTTACTGTTGAATGTGTCAAGCTACAACACGAACAGTGTCCAGCAACAACAATATATGCATAATCCCTAACTGGAGCACAATTTGAACTTTAAATAAATATAAAATTTATCTTTTTTTAAACTTTACAGAAAATATTATCATTTATCTCAATCTAATCCCCATCAATTAATTATTGTTTAATTTAATTTTTTATTTAATTTTATTCCCATTCGGATTTACATTTATTCAATCCACTACCCAGCAAACCTGAGCGCATCAAACATGAGTGGTAGCAGCGATATTTTATCTGATTCATTCACATCACCAACTAAATCAACCAAGTCACCCAAGAATAAATCTAGCAGCACTCCTAATCTAGGTATGCGTTGTAAAATATAAAGAAATAATATTCAAATATATAATTATTTTTTAATTGGATAATAAAAATTAAAATATGTGAACTTGGTATGTCGTATATTAGTTATTTTTAAATATGATATTCAAATATTTACATTTTTTATTTTTGTATTTTAGCAAACATTTATAGTTAGTCAACAGTTCCATACAGTAATAATAGTGAATTTCAAAAACTATTCTAATTTTACTTTTAAAATGTGAATTTGTTTTCATTTTTCAAATTTAAACAAAAGAAGGTGGTTTGGTTAGACAACGTTTCTGTGACGTCAGTCACGTCACACAACCTTCGTTTGTTTAATGTCTTTTGTGACGAAGTGACACGAGTTAATGCGTCAAATGACGTCGTTCATATATTGTTTATATTCAATGAACCAGTTAAACATACACAATACCAACAACAATCGTTTTTCTGCTAATTCTCCTTGTTGTTTTAGTTTAATTAATCTTCACTATTGTATTTGAACAGTTAATTAAAATGTATTTAATGTTACTCTAAAAATTTATTTGTGCACACCCTGTTATACCATTGTAACTACCAGCCTGCAAAACTACATGCTAATCTGGCTTAACCTATATAATTCCCACTAAACAAACAATTTCTACCAGCAATGACAGAAGTTATACAACCCTTGCCACGCCCCCAACCTACCGGTGACACGCCCACCTCCAACGCCCCAACCGCCCAATCACAGTCTCCGTTCCATCAGCGTCGAAAACAACACGGGTTCCGAAAGTTTTTCAGCAGGTTTGTGACGTCATTAAAAATCTACCTATACGTTGTTATTGAAAACAAAACGTAGAGAAAAACAAGCAATTATGTTTATTTAGCACTAATAAAGAACCAGTCGTATATGATATGTCACACACTACGGTTAACATGCGTTAAAAACATTGCAAAATGACGTAAAAGTGTTGCCGGCCAGACTTCATCAGGGTTTGCCTTTCTTTTAAGATCACAAAAAAACGCCACAAGATATCTTTCACACTTATGCATACACATGTCGACAGCAACATATACATACACGATACACCGATCTAAGATCGAAATTCATTGTATTCAGCTTCCGACTTCGACGAAGCCGATCATCGTCGTTAGAACAACACGATACCCAGCAAAACGATACAGTGGAAAATTTTCAACGGGGTGGACTACGATCTACGGCTGGTCCGAGACTAGCGTGGAACCCACGTGACGCACAGTTGTCATCATCGTAAGTGAATACCAAGTGTTTGACTCATGACGCTGTTTAGTTTCTGTGTCGGTGGGCGTGTTTAAACTGGTACGCAGCCCCATCCAATTTTAACCAACGCTTCGGTGACAACGTATTTTTAGACGCATGTCAAGGCATTATACCAGTCGAGTCGCAGAAAAATAGCCTGTAAGCCCTAACCAATGCGATATATATAATCCGTTGTAAATAATTATTAGTTTGACCATTTGAAATATGTATAGACTCTCAATCTGTACAAGTGACATGGAATAGACATACCGTAAACGCCATAAAAATCCATTCACGTTTCATTCAGTGCACATGCGAACAGCCAACACGTGATATTCTTTTAACTAACAGGTCGGCACGTAACGACAACCTTCCTTTTGCACGTTGGGATACTGAGCGTGTGTGTCAATGGATGATAGACATCGGTATGCATGGTTACGTGGATGCATGCAAGAAATGGGTGAAGAACGGTGACGGGTTGCTTCGTGCGACCAACCACGAGCTAGAAAAGGTATGTAAACTAATAAAGTACATTCGGAATTCATTCCACACGTGGGGAACTAGAAATCTTTTTATTTTTTTGCTTTCATTTTGTTTTTCGTTTCTTCTTGAACTGCTTTGCATATAACGTGGACAAATATTTTACATATAAATCAATTTTTACAACCCATTAAATGTGAGGTAAATACTACATAGCGACTCCTATTTTAATCACAATATTTGTTTCCCTCTTGTTCGTTTTAACGACTGTCATTTTCGTTATATCCAGTCTGTAAGTGTTTTATTTTAAATCGATTTTTACAACCCAGTAAATATAAGGTGTACATACTACGTAGCGACCCTATTTTAAATTAAATATTTCTATCCATAGTGCGTTTTAACGACTGCCATTTCCATTACATCCGATCTGTAGGGGTTTCACTTCAAACTAAAACCTCTTGTTTATGCTTGAATCGACAAAAATATATATTTTACTTGATAAACTTTTAGTTCGAACAATTTGTTTTAATATTCCAAGCTTCATATTACCCCCCACCCTACATTGCAGGAACTTGGTATACGGCACCCACTTCATAAGAAGAAGCTTATGCTCCATCTCCAAGCATTAGGAGGAGTGGGAGAAAGTGAGGAGGAGGAAAGAGGAGCGGCGCAGATGAACGCTGTGTGGGTGGCAAGGTGGTTGGATGACATTGGACTACCACAATATAAAGGTAACAATTAATTGATAATGGTATACAACTAACTACAAGTGTTAAGGTTGCTTCAGGCTACTGTATTCAGTTTAAATGAGTTAATCGTGTATTGTTAACCAAGAGATATTTGCCACCCGTTATTATTGTGGTTATGTCACAACATGAAGAATTTCGATTTATTTGAGTGAGGTTCGTATGGCGAGATAATTCAGAGGGCTTGGTCTCGGATTTAAACCATGGCCCTAGTATTTAAATAATAAAAACATTTCAGTCTTGTGGCAAAAAAATACGTTTGAAATGTATTGCGATTTCTTTTTTGAGGTATATGGTAAAGCTACACTAAAAAGCCTTCACACGAAAATACGTTTTTTCTTTGTTTAACTTTTGACATACCCCTTGATAAAACTGCTCTTGTAAACTTATCACTTTGTAAATTTGATAAGAAATGATGTATACCCATTTTCGTCCTTATTTTATAACCGTACCGCTTAAGAAAAAATATATCTTGACACAGATTCGTTCCACGAGGCATGTATCGACGGTCGCACTTTGCACCACCTAACGGTTGGCGACGCGCAAAAACTTCGCGTCACAAATCTCTTCCATCTATGCAGCCTTAGGAGGGCGGTAGAGATCCTCCGTATTTGTCAATTTGATCCCACGATGTTAAAACGACGGCCCGTAGAAGAAGGGGTAAGGTTTTGTATATAGTAGAGTAGGAAAAGACAGAACACCTTGTTTTTTTAATTACTATAAACTGGGCGAGAAATAGAATGAAAAAATGTCCCATCTTCTCCCACCCTACTACATAACTTATTTTCTTTCGCCTAACGGAGCAACGATGGTTGTTACAATATAAACGTTCTGGATTGCAGTAATTTCCGTTAAATATCTTGCTCAATAACACACGTTTACAATGGTGGTCGCGACGAGCCTTGAACCCATAACCTGTAGGTTAAAAGCAGGCGCGCTTTGCGAACTATAGTTAAACTTAATTAACCTTATGGGTCATTATTGGGCTCTGTTTACGTTTATTTACGACTGGTAATTAAGTCTAATGAACGACTAATGTTGTTCCTAAAGTGCGCATGGAATTAAGGTAATAGACGCGTCGTTGGTTGATTATAACAACGCTTGCTTTGTCATTTAAATTACATGAGTAACCTCGTTAAACATCTATTATCTTAATTTATTGTTTGCATACGATTAAGGGAACTTCCAAGTTAAACAAAGGAATTGTTGGTAGGTGATTTTCTCATGATAATGTTCGCCACGTATATAGACGAGAACTTACAATTTAATGATCTCCACAGTTAAATTAATTATTTCTAAAAACTGCATGCTAAATTACTTATTTCTAGATTTAAAAACATAACTATACTATATACGTGTAACGTTTAGTTTTATAGGAATAGGCCAATTCTGACTTAAATCCTAAATCCCATGGCATGCCCTGCTGTAGGACCTCATCTACATAGAATATATTATTCGTTCAGAATATAAACTCTCCTAGTTCTTTATAATCGGCTGTATAGAACTTCAGCCATATATATTATAGTTGACCTAAATATCCAGTTTATTCCGGATTCAGCAGGTTCCCAGTAAAGCAGTCAATGTAAACTTCCCTGTTGTTTATACATAGGATACTGAAGACATTTCCCTGTGGACGAACCATCGTGTAATGGAATGGCTGCGTTGTGTTGACTTAGCTGAATATGCACCGAACTTACGAGGCAGCGGAGTGCATGGTGCAGTTATGGTAAGAAATTCCAATAAATAAATGATTAAATTTTTGTATGTTCGGTCACGCTAACAGATCGGAAAAGTTAACAAAAGCGAAAATATGGGGATGAACGGTAAAACGGCATTCGTTATAACACGCTTCGGATAAAACAAAAGTACCAAACTTATTACCAAACAAAAAATCCAAAATTTGAAAAGACTGAAAGTAACGGTAAACCTACAGTCCTTATAACACGCTATGGGATAAAACAAAAGTGCAAAATCGATTCGATAAAATGTGTGACCGCTACCTTTATAAGATAAATATATAAAGTTATGATGTATAGGTTGAGGTCTATTCTTAGGTTAAACTGCGCTTGCGTATGCTGGTTGTTTATATTTCCGCACCACCAACGCATTTTACCATTCCGTGCACTGAAATTACTAAGCTGGTCGTCTACGTAGCCGGCTATGCGGCTCTAATGCAATATGCATGACCACCCCAAACTCCCATAGCATATTAATAATTCATAGTAACGTGCTTATAACTGATTACGTCGGCGGCTGACACAATACACACGCCTGATACGACACTCGTTGTTGCGACTGTCGGTTGCGACATGACCCACTCGATCAAAACTGAGAAAAAATGACAGTTTTAGATTATTTAGCCACATGACATCTTAAAGATCTTGTCAAGTTTCGAAATCAAACTTGTCTTTTAAATGGGGGATTTGTATACGAAAATCGATGAATTAAATGTTGGACCCACATTCGTTGAGCATGTTTAACTAAATCAATATGTCTGCAACGTCTGTACAATGCATAGTTATAACATATTGTGCTTATTTACATTCATATTTGACAAAGGGACAAATGTATTCTATATATTATAACGTCACGTTATTTACATATAGTCAGTTGTGGACCAAATATTGTTTATATCTTTCCATACAATAACACCATGTACAACGATAGCCCAAAATATTGTTTCACATTCAACAGTGTCGATTAAACCAAACCGCAGAAAATATACATGGTGTATTTTATTGCCGATTCTAATTTTAGTGTTGACCAATAATTTTTTAGGTTTTTGATCCAAATTTTACCTCGGAAACACTGTCCGCGTTGCTTCACATCCCACACAGTAAAAGCCTTTTGCGACGCCACCTAGCGGCGAAGTTGGACGAGCTTCTTCCGGAAGAAAGCGTCAAATCAAAGCAACTAAGATCCCAAGAGCCTGGCTATGCACCTATTAACGTAGCTATAAAATACAAGGTGATGAGGAGTCCACACTCTTATAGTACTATTGGGTAAACTGGATATCCTTAGCAACGGAAACCCAACTTTTCTTATAAGTGTTATAACAATTACTAATTAACGCTCTTTAAAGTTGCGGTGCTACGGTTATATAACTGCTGTGCTACGATAAAATACAAATATTATTAAACTAAGTGTATAATAAACAGATGCATATTTCGCCCAAATGGCGTCGTCAGTCTCTCATTTAAATAGAATAACATTTTATTTGTTTCTTCTGAAGATCGGTCGCCGATCGTTTGGGGGGCTTGGACGTTTAAGAGGTGCGTCCGCGGGCGCCACAGCACGCGAGTTCGGCAGCGGTGAGTATGTTTGCCCAATCTCCAACTCGAAGTCCAAGACGATGGCCGCACACCGAGATATGCTGCAGAAGAAGATTTTACTACAAGGGGTCCGAGATAAGAAGGTGGATATTGAACAGGATGAAATGACAAGATCCGACTCTGGATCAAACATTGAAGTAGTGGAGGTATTTTTTTGCTAGTTGGTATAGGTTTTGCGGGGCAACATTGACTTCTTTATTTTCTGATATAGCGACTTTATAGGTAAATGTTATAAGTCTATTACAGAAAAAATAATAATCTCCATTTTCCTCAATGGTCTAGGATTTGTTGAATGTCATGCATACCGTTCTATACATAGTAATTTGAGCAATAGGAATTTCCAAGTATATGTCAACCCAGTAATTCGCGCTACCCCTCTAACCGCCATATGAGCGGAATTTTCTCCTTTCTATTGTTACAAGTATCACAAACAACACGTACATACTTATCCTATGCATTATTCACACCCATATGTCACTTCCATTATCTCGCAGCTGAACGAAAGCACAACAAGGGAGATAAACGCTTTTTCCGCACAACTAAATACGCTGACGGTAAGTGACCAGTATTTATTTTGTTGCCAATTTCCTTTTAGATAATGTTTATTGTTTATCGCTCCTCTGCCCATTACCTTTCCATTATACAGCCGTATATATGGCTGCATCAATAATAAATATATTGCTCGCAGAACAACTGGAGTGAGAGCTGACCGTGGGAACATATACAGCTGTATTTGAAGTGACGTTACAACTTTAAACCACCAGCAATTTAGTTCTCTTTGCCAAAACCGAATATGTGCTGTTTTTATCACAGCGTTTTGTTTTTCGCAAATTTTCAAGGTCGATAAATAAGATCTTGATCCGATTTTAATTTCACATGCGAAGTTATTTATAGTGTTTGCATACTCTGATGACGGCGCTTTTATTTTCGCAACTACAAACATTGTTACATGGTTACGGTATGTCGAAATGCTTTAGTAGCCATGTGGTTACTGTATTCCTCGGCCTGTATTTTGGTGCTACACAAAAATATGCGTTTCACAGTACAGGTCACGACCGATTAAGCAGAAAAAAATCCTGCAATAAACCACAATGCGGTTAATTGCGTTCATTTTCAAAAGCATAAAGACGCCATAAACCGTTTTATTTGATAATATTGTTTTTGATCTGGCGGCACAATGCTGGGCCTTTTAACGCGGAAAGCACTCGACTTGCTCGAATTAAACAGACCGCGCTTGCGGTTGCCTTATTTATTTTATTCTTTCATCAATAATTGCGGTTTCTTATTCATTTTAAAAATCACGAGTGTTTTTTTAAACGGTCCATCATCGTGCCCAGCTTTTACATATCATTCGTTGCTTTCTCTTCAGCATATTTACTTTAACTGCCCACCAATGTGCTTCCTATGTTTGTAAATATCAATTTGCATACGTCACTTTAGCCGATATAATACATCCTTTATGGTGCTTGCTATTTTCCGTTCGCATTTGGTGCTAACCGCATGCTTTTACCCTTTTTCACCAGCGTTTATTTCGTTGCAGATGCTGGTCCAGTTAGGTAACTCAAGTAGTGTAAATAGGGACCCTGTGTGTGTACCTGTACTGTTGGTGTGACATTCACCCTTAATGCCAGAAATCTCCACCGAGAAGGAAAAGTTGAAAATGTTTCCCAACTTTCTAAGAGACATGGCGGTTGGAGGAAGTGCTGCAGCGGTTGCCAAGACAACCATCGCTCCTATAGAGAGAGTAAAACTACTTCTGCAACTACAAGCCACCTCGACCCAAATATCCGCCTCGAACCAATACAAAGGAATCATGGATTGTCTCATCCGACTCCCAAAAGAACAAGGCATTCGTTCTTACTGGAGGGGCAACCTAACCAACGTATACCGCTACTTTTTCACTCAAGCTCTTAACTTTGCATTCCGTGACCTTTATAAAAGCTACATGACCCCGCCTGCTAAAAACGGAAACAATTTCTGGCAAGTATTTGGCATCAATATGCTCTGTGGAGGTGCGGCAGGGGTCAGTAGCATGTGCATTACTTACCCATTAGACTTCGCACGTACACGGCTATCAGCAGACGTAGGAACCGGTGGGAGCCGTCAGTTTAACGGACTTATTCATTGCATGAAAAGCGTGGCAGCGAGAGATGGTATCGTAGGGTTATATAAAGGCCTCTCCCTTTCTATCCCAACAGTAATCGTGTACAGAGCAACTTACTTTGGTGCTTTCGACACAGCGAAAAGCATGCTGACTGAACCAAACCAATCACCAATCGTATTGACATGGATCATCGCTCAAACTAGCACAACATTAGCCGGCCTTATATGTTACCCCCTGGACACTATCAGACGCCGAATGGTGATGCAGTCTGGTCGCTCAGTCGAGAATCGTCATTATAAAAACGCTGCCGATTGCTGCGTAAAGATGTACCAGCAGGAAGGGGGAATGAGATCGTTCTACAAGGGCGCTCTCTCCAATGTAATTCGGGGTATGGGAAGCGCCCTTGTACTTGTTCTATACGACGAGTTAAAGCAGATCACATGAACTACAATCGTCGCAAGCCATGGCGAACTACAACGATATTAAAGCCAGAGTTAGAACTTTAGTGTCGCTTCACGAACCTGTGTTGACGAGCTTGTAATTTTATCACCTATTCCTATAACTCGCATTTTAATTTTTAATTCTCCTTGCTTTTAAGCCAACCCCAACAGGCACTGTGTCCTTGTGTATTATTATAACCAATTACCCCATGAAATTTCGTACCAATCCTTAAGACTTTCGCCTGTCATTTGTCCTCAGAACGAATGCTGAAGTCGCAACATGCTATCGTTCCTGTTCTGGTTGGACGAGCTAGCTTGTGGTGTTGTGTAAGTACAAATCATAATTTATAACTATTGTCATTTTGTGTTATTCTAGATTAGGCAGGCTACATAAGGGCATATAGTTTGTCTCGTTTTCTTTTCTTCGCTGTTGTGTTGGTAAATGACTACGCCACACAAACCACACGTTTATAGGGGCAATTTGTCTAAGCTTGTATTTGTTCAACGTACACGATAAAACACAATGTCGAGTGAGGGAAATTAACCATCATGGTACACTTAAAATAGCTGGCTGTAAAACACCGGTGATGAAATAAATGATCGATTATCCGGTGATCAAAATTTTAGGCGCTGTCGCCAATCGAGAAGGTACGTCCCGTCATATGGCGAACAACATGTTAAAAATTAGAAACTTACGTTATTAAAAGGGCGCGATAAATCAATGCTAGAATGAAAAGCAATGGCGTAACGAAACTCCAGTGCAAGTATAGTTAAAACTGCGTTAAAAAGCTACGGTGCAAGTTCTATATCTCTACAATAGACGCAAGTAAGTGATGCGTTGCAGAGAATTAACGAACGAAATTCCTGATCATGACAACCATGGCTGCTACAAGTGTAATCATCGGTGCTGACACGAATCCGGCGCCAGAGGTTGTGCTTTCGGGTGCTGGTTGTACAGTTGTGGAAGGTTGGTTAGTAGTGGCTGCTGCTGTTGTTGCAGCATCATCCGTTGTTGTATCTCCCGACTGTGACCTGACCACTTCGCCAAGGAATGCTGAAATAAAAGTTCAATTTAGAAAATATTTTGAGTATTGGGCAGTTGTGCTTACTGTCAAACTTAGTATAGACACTTGCACACAATGACAGAATTTTACAAAGCTACACTTTTATAAACATTGTACAAAGCTACACTTTTACAGTGTTATAAAATAATAACACTGTACGTTTCCTGAACACATTTTTCTAAGCAAGTTTGTCTTTCAAAGTGTGTTGTACTAAATCTTTAAATTTTAATTTTATATCATGGTATGTGCTGCTATATCGTAACGTAGCCAAATCTTTTGCCAATGTGCCCAGAAAATGTTTCGGAAACATATAAAGGATTTAAAACCCAGTTCTAAACTGTGCTGTATCGTCGGCAATTTTATGGCGTTGTGTTTGTGTAATACTTGTATTCGGATTGCCCTTATGTGCCTGGTCTATACGGTTGCAAGGTCGTGCGTAACGCGATTGATTAGATACGACAATGCACCCGATACAGCATACACTATAAAATATTCATGTAATGCAGAAAGAAGTGGATTGCTCGGAGCACTAAATGCGCAATGAGGACAAATAGTGATGCAATGCTAGTAATATCTGAGAAGAAACGTTCGTGTCAAACGATCAGAGGTCAAAATCGACTTTTGTGGAATTCGTTGCCATGGAGAATTAAGCACCCTGTTGGTCTATGAGAGTGGGTAAATATATTCGCGTTGTTTTCTTACACTTATATACGTGCAGTAGAGGTTAGCAATATTATGGTGTACGTTTTTTGCAAACAAAATGATGCCACTTCAATTCGTCATGCCCAGACACGCTGTAGATAAGATTAAACCTATGTCGCGTTTGGCAATGTCGAGCCTATACCAGGTCACTGTAGAAAGAATAATGTCCAGTACTTCAAAACACTCCAGACCTGTCGATGGCATGCGATAAACGCCCGCCACTTATCGCATGGACGAATGACAGACGTGGCGTTTCAATATTTGAAAACTTGCTAAAGTGAGCAAAACGTTAAGTAGTAAATATTGTCCTGAAACACTTCCTAGCAACACCTAGCAACGCGTGACGTATGATGGAATAATTTCGCCATAAAAATCGCATCGTAAATGACCAGACGTGGCGCCAAATACGTGGATGGCCATAACAGCGATATATACCGTCGTAATTCGAAAATAAATCTTTTTGTTCGGATATTCCCATACCTCTATCTATATCTAATAAACTCCACCGAGCTACTGTCCTTGTTTTACGACCGTTGCTAAATTGAGGAGCAAATAAAATCGACCGAGTGGTCAGCGCTTCCGACCGTTTTAGCATGTCAAGCATAAATCAACATCTCAAATATAAAACTTGGATATTACGTTTGTACCTCAAGCGCAGCTTGTTTTCGGTAAAATTATAATCCTTTAATTTACGACTAACCTCATAAATTAGGCATTGTCAATACTCAAGTTTAAGCTCTAGGGCGTCTAGGCTATGTATAGTAAGTCAATTAGCATTTGTTATAAATGCGTCAATTGTAACTGTGAATGCGTTAATCTTAAAGATCAAAGAAAATACGGAGCATTTCCTCGCATGTTAACACGATGTCTATACAAACACGATCATGTATTTACCAACTGCTATTTCGACGATTGTAAATTCCCCGTTCGCCGTATAAAATTCAATTACCTCAGCAAAAGGAGAATCGTTAATTGTTATAGAGGCCGCCCATTACGCCACGTAGCTAAAAATACAATGACGTCATCAAATTCGTGATTAGATTTTCGTTCGTTGAAACGAGTAGAAAAACAGCGGTCACTCAGGAGTGGACATTTCGCAGCCGTTCGTATTTATAACGGGCCATTGAAACAACATTCTACGCTTTATTCTCTGATTTAATGTAGAAGAAAAGAAAAAGAATCTAAATTTCTGTTTGAATGGTTTAGTTTTAGCATCTCGTCAAAACAATTAATTTAATTTTCCGAATTTCAACATTATTAATATAGTATAGCGGGAGGAGATGGGACCCCTTTAGCACACAATATTTAAATATCCTGACCGTGATTTAACAGTTAACAATGGCCTATGGGAGTCTTGCGGATACTGTTCCATCTCCGCCATCCTCATTATATAAAATATTTTGTTAAAGATTTATTTTTGGTGTAACGGTTTTATCATTTTGTTATAAACAGAGTTTCGTTAGTTCATTTAAACCTTCCTTCAAAGTTGAAAAAAAACTCTTAAAAAATTCTTTAAAAATGTTTTTTTTTGTGTGTTAAAAACAAAACAGGTCACTTAAGCCAGTACCTAACAATTATAAACCTATGTCTACACGCACAGATGTGTATCAAGAGTATAATAACGGGTGCTGAGTATATAATAACGTTCCCGCAATACAAAATCAATAGAAAATTCATGTTTGCAACGCAACCAGACAACAGCGTCGTAATGTTTTTCAGGCTTCCCTCTATTTGTTGAAGGACGAGTGTTTTAACGTTGCGCTGTTAACTCCTTATTTTTCTCATTAACTCTTACTCATAGTGACTTGCGTTGCCATGGGGTGTGTGACGTCGCTCGCAAAACATGGCATATATTTTACAAAACGTCGCAATCGAATCTTTTTATAAACCCCCGGTAAACATAAGTAAGTCGTTTGGTTTTATGAGTTATAATACTACGTAATATGAACTTTTTGTTCCGTCGGACTTTTTGAACCTCTAGCGGTTTTCCGACAATTTCAGTCGTTTTTTGACCAGTTTTATGCAGCCGTAACCAGATTACGTCAATAAGAACTGTTGTTGGCAGATGACGTAATACAGCCTTAAATCCTGAGGCGATATTATGTACCACCGCTGTTGTAAATGGTACGGTGCAGTTTTTTCAACCGAGATTTTGCGGATGCCACGGACAAGCAAAACCGCCAGAGAGAAAACGTAATTTAATCTAGTATGGTAATTGACAGACACATTAGCGATAAAATAAGCGTTTCTCTTCTGTGTCATTTCATTAACCAGTGGTACATATGCTGATAACACTTTTGTGTCGTCAAGTTATTTGCGGGAAAACGCCCTTTGTTTTATGTGGTGTAAGCAAACAGTAAGACGTTGCGTAAGAATATACATGCACATAATTCAGAAATATGAACGGCTTACAGATTACGTATCGTGCTTAGCGTTAACGGATAGTCATGGCTAAAATGCCTGGGGCGAAATGCAGCGGAAAATGCGAGTTCCGTGCATGTCGATTGCACGCGCATACAATTTTTTGATTATGAAGAGTGGCCAGTATGTGCTGAATAATTAATATCACATCATATTTAATCGGGCCGACGTCCTATGTGTGTAAACGGCCCACAGTTTTGTTTGTAGAAGCCAACGCTCGAACCAGAAACCTGGAATCCTTGAAGAAGCGTAAAAACACAAGACAGTTTATCGCTTCTTCCATCGATCCGTTTGCCATGATAAGTTTGCTTGACTTGCGCCATGTGTTTTGACATAATATGGCGAAATGTTATGTTTATCTGTTGGGTTAATTTTATAACTTTCTTTCTGGCTATATTAAACGCACACAAAATGTAAAATACTTTGCGTAACTAAATGCGTTGCCATTACAAAGTAATAACTTGCACTTTAAAGTCATGTCTATTCATTAGTTGAATGCTTTCTGACAAACGCGTTTTCTAATTTCCGAATCTTACCAGCGCTTATATTACGACCACTTGTGCCTAATAACATTTTATTATCTTTGGATTGGCAATAATTATAGCGAGCCTTTCTTACGTATAGAAATTCATATAGGATGTCTGCTTACACAGAAATTAATATCAAATTTTTAACGAAAAACAAAACTTTACACAAAAAGTATATATTTCGAAATTTGTAAAATTTAAAATTTGGGTTTATTTTGAGGCACCACAGTCTTAACTATGCATATACATTTGTACTCACCGATCAAAAACAATACGAACAAGGTAAAAAACTTCGCTGATTTTCCGGAAAACATCTTTTCGTTCGTTTACTTTTTATTTTAATTTCAACTTAATTTTTTTTTTATTTCGAAAATTCTCAGATTTTAAATCGAAGCTCCTTTGGTTTTCGTTGCTGCGTATTCGTTGATGGAACTAAACTGACAGGTTCGCTATTCGTCGTCAGTGGGAACGCCCAACTGCTCCTTTTTCTCAGGTTGTAATAACCGCCCACGCGGTGTCGCTGATGGTTGCGCAATCGAGACCGCCTTTTTTTCAAAAGTGCGCACTCCGCAAAAAGTTGACCGTAGTATATATGATAGAAACGTCGTTTATGGTTCGTATTGCAGTTATAAATTGGTACACCATACTTTAAATTCAATATTAGGGAAATATTAATTGCCTACTTTTTATAAGCCTATCAACAAACAGCTTTTTAATATTTTACTAGAGTTAATATTTTGGTTTTTTAAGAACAGTTTTTTTGATTTTTTTTGGGCGGGGGGTTATTTATTTTAAATTACAAAAAGTGTTTAAAATATAATTTGGTTCGCGGTATAAAATTAGGTCGCAAAGCAAAGAACGTTTATAGTTTAAATGGCTTGTTCCTTGAGGCTAATATGCTAAATTTTTGGCCTGTATACAAAACAAGCACCAGACCGTATTTCACTTCATGTATCCCATGACGATATGCGACCATGTGACAAAGAACTTAGGAAGAAATGGCACATTACGATAACCAGCAGTATGTTGTTGCGTAATCTGAAGGTATATGTTACTTAGTAACTTGTCGGCAAAATCCCCGTCTTGGAGATGATGCTCTGCATTCTTGGAACAAAATTAACTTACATAAACCGGAGGTGCCCGCCCACAGTTTAAACACCACAACTGACGTTTCGTAATTCAAACACACCAAGAATGCCTCAATTGTTTTAATAAATTGTCTGCGCCCAATGATGATCGCCCGAAATCGCCTCTGGCTGTTCTAACTCCGCGGCGCTGTACTTCGTTTCGAGTATTTTTTTAGGAAATTTACAAGTTCCGAGGTCATATGACGGTACTTCGTTTTGAGTAACTTTTTAGGAAATTTACAAGTTGCAAGTTAAAATGACGATACTTCGTTTCGAATATTTTTTTGGGAAATTTACAAGTTCCGAGGTCATATGACGAACTGGTTTATCGCATGGCGCCCTCTATATGTTATAGAGAGGGCGCCATGGATTATCGTAATATCTTCGAAAATATTTTTCGCAACGTGTGTTTACTTGTTTATGAGTGCCCGTTTAGCACGCCAGTGAAATATGCCGTTATTTTGGCTGAAAATCAAGACAATAAGCTATAGCCTACTAGCAAATAACTGGTATTGCAAAGTAGTCTTTACTGGCAAAACTTGATACAGATATGTCGCTGTATAAATTTCAAATTATTTCTGTGTGCGAAAATTTCGTTTTATTGAATCACAAACCGATTATCTGACGAAATGAATCCGTTATATGATATATCAATCGTATATATGGCCCGGTAACTTAATTTGTTAAGGCTGTTTCCCACAGGTAAACATTAATCAAAATGATCAGAATGTTGCATGTTTTTTTGGGAAAATGAAATCTATATGTTTAATACTCTATTCCTTAAACGTTTTGGTATAAAAACCAATACCTTCTTCAGTGTTGTCGGAAGTTAAAGATATTTTTTAAAAGAGTTTTAATTAAATCCACAGCCAGCTTAGGAGAAATCTTTATCATAGGCTGCTGTTGTCCGTATTACACAATCATGCTTATGTATGTACCTTTGAACTGCTTATTCAAACACGTCTTGTGACTCAGTGTGCGAATTAAAACAGGCGGTATAAACAAATATAGCAATAAAGATGGAATGAGACGTTTTATGTTGACGTAAGTAAACAGTTCACGTCTTTATGCAGCAAATACGATGATGACTTTCGGGGTGTTGGGTTAATGAAGTGAAACACACTTAAGAATAACAGTTTGCTGTTTTCGTTGTTTGACATGACACTTAAACACCTCGGAAGCATCCAGTATACAATCCGTGTTATAACGAAATTTGTTGCTATACGCCCTGCGAGGATACAAGCTCATTATTTACCTATTCACGCTTTTTATATAGCAGTCTTATATTGCATACGTAATATATATAACTGATACTTAATCGCATTTCGTATGCATTAAAAGCTACGGTGGCCCATAGCGGCCACGTCTGAAACACATTTAAAAAAACGAAACACACTAAAAAAGTGAAACACATTAAAAAATCGAAACACATTTAAAAAGCGAAATACATTAAAAAAGCGAAACCCTTTTTAAAAAGCGAAACACATTAAAAAAGTTAAACACAATAAAAAAACGAAACGCAATAAAAAAGCGAAACACATTTAAAAAGCGAAACACATTTAAAAAGCGAAACACATTTAAAAAGTGAAACACATTAAAAAAGCGAAACACATTAAAAAGGCGAAACACATTTAAAAAACGAAACACATTAAAAAAGCGAAACACATTTAAAAAGTGAAACACATTAAAAAAGCGAAACACATTAAAAAGGCGAAACACATTTAAAAAACGAAACACATTAAAAAAGCGAAACACATTAAAAAAACGAAACCCATTAAAAAACCGAAACAAATTAAAAAAGTGAAACACATTTAAAAAGCGAAACACATTAAAAAAGTGAAACACATTAAAAAAGTAAAACACATTTAAAAAGTGAAACACATTAAAAAACCGAAACACATTAAAAAAGCGAAACACATTTAAAAAGCGAAACACATTAAAAAAGCGAAACACATTTAAAAAGTGAAACACATTAAAAAACCGAAACACATTAAAAAAGCGAAACACATTTAAAAAGCGAAACACATTTAAAAATGAAACCCATTAAAAAAGTGAAACACATTTAAAAAGCGAAACACATTCAAAATACACGAGGTACCTCTCAAAACACGATAATGTTATTCAATTATGACGTAATATTAGAATGTAATTGTGACATTAATTTTGTTATGACCATGCGTTTAGCTCTATAATTGGCTTCAGTAGAGTACAGATAAAGAAAGCAGAAATGGTACTACTTTATTAGCAGTTTGTGTAATGCTAGAAACAATTGAGTTTAGCTGTCGATTTGTTTCTCGTCAAAGGATTTAGGATTTAGGATTTAGGGAATAAGAAAACCGCGTTTATGAGCAGATTATAGGTGAAACCCTATACTAAATACCGCGAGGCAGTAAAATTTACAGCAAACAGCCAAACTGAAGTTAATTAAAGCTGAAGGTCACATTTTACCAAGTGTGTATAAGCAGAATTTTTTGAATATTTTTATCGGCTTGATACTATTTCACCTGCAGACTAAATCTGCAGTAGACTGTTTTGGTATTTTAGTGGATTCCATTCTATTTGCTTGGGTTCTGAAGTTATGTAGCCCATATGTTTCGTACAGAAGTAGCTTCTATTCGTTTACCTTAAGTGAAATCGTAAAAAATGGTTTGTCCATGCTGCGGAATGATTTTGCAGGCCAACTTTCGTTTTTGCCCCCAGTGCTCGTTCTGCATAACAGCACAGCAGTCTCTTGTTGTCGCTACCGAATCATCATTTGATTCCAGTCCATCATCGTCGAAAACAAGTACTTCATCAATAACTGGAGTTCCTAGTTTCAACTATTATGCAGAAAAGAAATCGGGAGAAAGGCGTGCCATGTCCTACCGACCAAAGTCTAAACCACGCAGAAGTCGTAATGATGAAGAAGTTACCATTCAAATTGCCCTAATTCGGCGCAACGATTATGGAAAGTGGATTCCATTGAGAGGAACGTTGCTTCCTCTGACCATAAGAAAAGGTGCTACAAGCGAAGAGATACTCGAGGCTGCTGTGAAAAAGAGAAGTCTATTCGATGTTGAATTTGATGGGACGATTGCTTATCATTTGGTGTTCAGAGATGGCCAGAAAATAGTAAACGTCCCTGGGCAAAATGAACCGTTTACATTGATGCGTTTTAAGGAAGAATTTGGAAAACCTTATGCACGATTATGCTTATACCTCAGTGAACAACTGCCCGACAGTGACATGATTGCAAAATGCAGAGAAAAATCGTGCAGTAGTGGTAAAAGTGGCCAAGAAAATGAAAACGATACAGACAGTTTATCGTTTTTTGACACCACGGAAGCCAAAATGCGTTGCCCGGTATGCAATCGACAGTACCCCTTGTCCGAGATAGAGATTCATGCTGATGAATGTTTAAGCAGAAAGCAAACCGCGTTCGCATGTGGTACTTCGGAGGACAGCATCTGTATGAAGTTAGACGAGCAAGAGAACGATAGTGATTACGCAGTCTCGGATGATGGCTGTAGTACAACTAACACTCCGGCAGCAATAAAAGTAGAAATTGTTAAAGCTTTGGAAATTGCCAAAAATAGTAAATCTGAAGCACAAACGATAACAATTCCAGTACGAAGAAATTTCGCCTTTCGCGATTTCCACAATTTCTTTATGAAGCCGTGGAATTGGAAAAAACGCAACAGGTCCTATAACATTCAATTCATTGGTGAAGCGGGGGTTGACACGGGCGGAGTATCCAGAGATTTCTATACAGGTACTCTAGCTGCTAGTTTGGTCTCCCTATATAGCTGATCTAGATAGCGCTTAAATGTGTTTAACACGTAACAACCAAATATATTATTTAGAATCGATGATAGAGGTCAAACAGCAGTTTTTTGCTGAAAACGAGGATGGAAGCGGATATGAGCCTGTATGTGGGACTGTTAGCGTTGCTGACGGTACAGCGCGAACCATTGGTCATCTCATAGCAGCCAGCTTGTGTCATGGTGGACCTGGACCAGGAATATTCGTACCTTGGTTATATTGCTATTTATCTGGTGGGATCGATAAAGTCAGACAAAACTTACCTCTCCAGCTCGATAAAAAGTGTGAGTATGGATCTGTTTATAATGAGGTAAGTAGTAGTTTATTTTTAATTGTTTAATATAATAATATATACCTACTTGAATTATATGGATACAAATAAAACATACTCTGCTATATGTAGTGTTATATCGCACTCACACTACAATTTACCTTACTGCTGTAAGTATATTTACTAAGTAAGTCAATTTCTCCTATTGATTTAAAGCTCAGAGCAGCGACAGCAGATAAAGAAGTTGTAGAGATTTTTGCTACACATCAGGCTTGTGTGATACTGGAAAATATAGGATATAGAGGTAATCCCACAAAAGCTACGTTGAAAAATAGAGACAATGTTTTACAGTAAGTTTCTTGGTTTAAACAATTGTCTTTATTTTCTAACTCGATTGTTTTTCAGATCTATTTTTATTAAATCAAAAATTGAGCCATGTCTTCCTGTTCTGGTTGGCATTGCGGAGGGTTTGGAGTGCTACAAGATCCGAGATATTGTAAAAAGTCATGCCGAATTGCTCCAGCCTGTCTTCTGTCCCAGTAGTTTGTTTACGTGGGACCACAATAATTTCCTCCAAATATTGAAGCCTTCATTTGCAGAGGATGGCAGTAACAAGAAAATAAAAGAAATGACCACGTACAAAGCATTTCTCGATTTTACTGATTGCTGCTGGAATGATGGTAAGCACAAGTGTGAGCTCCTTCACTTTTTGATTGACTTGCTGACATCAAGTAACATCTGTTGTATTTTTCTTTAGATTTGTTTCCACTTGAATTCCAGAAGCTCATGAAGTTTGTAACAGGATCTTCCACTCTACCACCTCTTGGGTTGCCAAATGATTTAAGTATTTTTTTTCTTCATGGGTGTCGCTTGTCGCCGGGCGGAACGAAATGCAGGTGTCTTCCTACTGTGAGCACTTGTGCTATTAGTGTGGTCCTGCCAGTTCATATAGAAACGCAAGAGGAAATGTTGAATGCCTTTCAGTGTGCTATCACGTGTGAAATTGGGTTTGGACAAGTTTAAATGTTCATTTGAAATGACTTTCGTTTCTTTAATGTTCTTTTGTTTAACTTTACAGTAGTCAAAGACTCACAAACATGTTTTTTGTAATTGAAAATAAAACTGATGTGCGTTCTCAAAAAATATTTGTTCGTGAGCTAAGTTTGCTATATATGCTCTCTGTGACATAAGCATATCGGTTCGCTGACGGTATCGATAGTATCATGATTCCAGAAAAAAACAGCAATGGACGTGGGTTTTAATCAGTTCATTGACGCACAAGTTCGTTTGTCTCCTCGTACTCTTACAAATGAGATTTATGCGAGGACGTAATGCAAACTCGTTTTATGATGGGGGTCTGCATTATATCGATGTTCATTAATCAGCAAACACCTAACCTTCAGGTTACCTATTCCGGTTACTTGATAAATTTGGAGATCTGTTTTTATTTTCAGTTTAGTAAATCATAGGTGTTGCGCGCTGCTAATCTTGTGCGAACTTCACAACGTCTTTTTCGGTTTGTATCATAGACTCCTTAAGATATAAGGACTGGAACGTTACGACCTCGGGGTTTGATGTAACTTGAGTCCGAGGGTTAACTTGAGTCATGGACTAAATAACTTCTAGAGAAGCTGGAAACACAATCTTGGTATCCATATTTAGGGTATTTGAGGATGGCGAGCTCAATAATGATACTTTCAACACCATCCGAGGTCATTTTCAAGGTATTTTCAAAAAAAGATATATTTTAGGATCTTTTGGGAACGACACAACCTTTACATCGGGCGTCCGTTCATAGTTGCCTCCGCAACCAAAGCAACTGCAAAAACGTGTCATGTTGTCACCAAAGCAGAAAGAGGAAATAATCCACAGCATGAAATCGCCAGCTATACAGCTTCTGAAGAGAAACAAAAAATGTACAGTAGAAAACGATGATATCTATCAACCCTTAGATGCAGTATAGGTGCACAATATCATGCTTCGTCACAGACTTGTTTAAAAATGTTTTTGTTTTTGAGTTAGACGCAAAAATGGACAAAAAATGACTAAAATTCAGTAATTTGACCTTAAAATATATCTTTTGACCTTGAAAATGACCTCGGATGGTGTTGAAAGTATCATTATTGAACTCGCCATCCTCAAATACCCTAAATATGGATACCAAGATTGTGTCTCCAGCTTCTCTAGAAGTTATTTAGTCTAGGACTTAAGTTAACCCTCGGACTCAGGTTACAAACCCCGAGCACGAGAGGTTCCAGTATCTTAAGGAGTCTATGGTTTGTATATAGTAGGGTGGGGGAAGATGGGACACCTTTAGCACATAATCGGTCTATGGAAGTCGTGAGGATATTTCTGTAATTTTTTGAATGTCCTTTGTTTACTACCAAATGGGACGAGAAAATAGAATGAAAAGGTGTCCCATCTTTTCCCACCCTATACTATATCTCATCTTAAAATAGTTCCATCTTCCATTTATTTATTTTTTAATGTAGTTGATTTAAAAAAAATGTTATGCTCAAACAAACGCACATATATGGTGGATCATGTACAGCTTATTAAAGTTTGCATGTTTATGATTTGCAACATACGCGTTGGCAATAACTTTTTTGACCACATATGCAATGTATTGCACAAGCATGGCTGGTTACAACAACTATTTAATGTAATGTTTGGATAAAACAAACACATTTGCTGCAAATTGGAAGATTTATTGTGGATCAATGGCGCACTGTATCAATCGCTTGTACACTTCAATTGCTTCATGCCATTGGGTTGGTGTTCGTAATCCCAAAGTTTGCTGTATGACACTGAAGTATTCCTGATGTAAATTGTTTTCTGTGTCTGGATTGTTACTGGGTGATTCTGCCAGGCTAAGTTGTATATGGTCAATTTGTTCTGTGGCGATGGGTCGGAGTTGATTTTCTCCACAGTGTAACTCCGGCAAGTAATACAGCTCATCAGGCCTTCCTGACACAGTTTCTCTTCTTGATTTTCGGATGTAATGGGTATTCCAGCTATTTTTTGCGGAGTCCATCTCCTTACTCAGTACATTTGAAAAGCAAAACCACAACGCTTCCATTTGTATTTGGTTGCCTGGGGTAAAAATGTCCTTTTCGATTAGATCCTTAAACAAATTAATCCACCATGTTGTGCAAGTTCGTCTTAAAAATGACCACCAGGCTTCGATACGTTGATTGTGCGGAGATGTACCATAAATATGCGCAGATGAAGAATTATTGAGGTAGCACTGCGCAGCTGCAACGTGTACGTTTTCAGTCCCACAATCTGACCGCACTTTTCGCGGGTAGCCGTCTACGGACATCACAGTTTTTAAAAAAAGGTTTGCTACCACATAGGGGTTATTATTTGATCTTAAAACCGCTAGCCACATTATTTTACGACTCCAACCGTCGATGCAACCATGTATTGCGAAACCGTATGGTTTTAGCTTGTCATAACCATCTATATGCCAGCAGTGGTTTGGTCCTTCATTGTGATAGGCCCTTCGTCGCAAGCACCTTCGTTGTCGGATAGCACAACCTTCTGGATCTAATTCTTTCATTAGTTTTTCTATGCGATTTCGTGGTATCGAGTACCCTTCCAATCTAAGACTCTGCCACATACTTCTGTAGCCCAACATACACGAGGAACTGTTTAGTTTCTGGCGTATTTCGTGAATAATGACAGTCTCATCTACCGGTGCAGACCGACGTCGCAATCCATAACTCTTTATTCGTCGTCTTAACGTTCTTTTGCTTAGGTAAATGTTGTGGTATTTGGACATAAACTCGGTAATAGTGCAGTATTTAAACCCTCTTAAAAAATATCTCTTAATGAGAAGTTCTTCAGAATTCACGGCTGAACCGCAGTGTGGGCAAAACTTATACGCCAACCTAATTTGGCAGGCGCAAGTAGTGCAAACAAAGTCATCAGTAGTGTCAGAGAATGGATCCATTTATAACCTTCGTTTCAATAACACGTTTTAGAAATTTCGCAGACCCAGTACTGAAACATTTACAATTCTACACATACAAGGTGATAATTTACAGTGCTTCTATTTGCTTCTGTCGCAGATAACTGTATGCCTAAAATAATTCAATCTGTAGACTAACCAACTCCACGTTATCCACTAAAATATATTTTGTAAATAACACAACATTGGCGTTATGTGGGTTTAAAGTTAAACGCCCACGTAAATCTTATAACAAACCATAAACACAACTAAACTGTATTTCTAGCATTGTGCCAGCAAATATATACTGCTAATAAAGTAGTACCGTTTCTGCTTTCTTTATCTGTACTCTACTGAAGCCAATTATAGAGCTAAACATGGTCGAAACAAAATTATGTCACAATTACATTCTAATATTACGTCATAATTGAATAACTTTACCGTGCTGCATTACAGATATCTCCTTTTTAATGTGTTTCGCTTTTTTAATGTGTTTCGGTTTTTTAATGTGTTTCGCTTTTTTAATGTGTTTCGGTTTTTTAATGTGTTTCGCTTTTTTAATGTGTTTCACTTTTTAAATTTGTTTCACTTTTTAAATGTGTTTCACTTTTTTAATGTGTTTCGGTTTTTTAATGTGTTTCGCTTTTTTAATGTGTTTCACTTTTTAAATGTGTTTCACTTTTTTAATGTGTTTCGGTTTTTTAATGTGTTTCGCTTTTTTAATGTGTTTTACTTTTTAAATGTGTTTCACTTTTTTAATGGGTTTCGTTTATTTAATGTGTTTTGCGTTTTTAATGTGTTTCGCTTTTTAAATGTGTTTCGCGTTTTTAATGTGTTTCGCTTTTTTAATGTGTTTCACTTTTTAAATGTGTTTCACTTTTTTAATGTGTTTCGGCTTTTTAATATGTTTCACTTTTTAAATATGTTTCGCTTTTTCAATGTGTTTCGCTTTTTAAATGTGTTTCGCTTTTTTAATGTATTTCGTTTTTTAAATGTGCTTCACGTTTTAAATGTGTTTCGCTTTTTAAATGTGTTTCGTTTTTTTTCATTGTGTTTCGCTTTTTTAATGTGTTTTAATTATTTGATATGCTGTGTTTCACTTTTTTGTTGTGTTTTGCATTTTTAAATGTGTTTTAGACGTGGCCGCTATGGGCCACCGTAAAAAGCTGTATGAAAACACAGCTTCCGAGTATATTGTAAATACTGCATGCGTAATTTAATTAACCACCACGTATACATGAGACATAATGTTTATTGGTGGTCTCACTGTTCATATTCATTTCATTTTACACACAGAATGCTATTGCTTTTGTTAACGCATTAATTAGCTATTTTGAGAAGTATGTGTTTCGTTAAGGTATAAAATATAGTAGGGTATAGGGGAAGGTGGGACACTTTTAGCATCTAATAACTAAATATCCTGCTGGTCGTATTTTAAACAATTAACATCGGTCTACGGGAGTCGTGAGGATACGGTTTTATAATTTTTCGAATGATCTTTGTTTGCTACCAAATGTAAAGAGAAAATAAAATGAAAAAATGTCCCATCTTCCCCACCCTACTATACAAGAAAGCAGTCGAGAAATAGTTTAGTTTGATTTCTGGGTTACGGTTTTATATTTTCTGCTTCGACAAATATTTATATATTACCAGCACTTCAAGATGGAAATTTAAAATACTTAAATTTATTAGGCAGTTTTAAGTTCCATTTAAAATAAAGGGTAAACTATTATTAGATTTCTTTGTGTACCATTAAGATACATTGTATATATGTAAACATCTTAATTCGTTCTTTACAAAGTATGTAAAAGTACACAATTTTAGCAAAAGAAAAAGTATGTACTGTAAGAAATACAAAGGATACACGCTGTTGTAGTTGAACTACTAAATGAATCTTTGGCGCCACCTTGCAAGTGGAATTATTCTAATCCTAACTATGAATGGGCCAACGGCGACCTGTGTACTAGCAGTTTCTCGGTATATTGTTTCTACCAAGACAACCAATAGATTAATTATTAGAAGCTAAAATTGCAAGTCATTATGAATTCGACAAAGTTCACGTATAACATACGTAAGCAGTGACAGATGGTTTATTCCCACGCTATTTGTGACGTTTACCTAGTCTATATAACAGTATACGCTGCAGAGGAAAACACATGCTGAAAAGTAGTTGCAGAGGAAGACACATGCTGAAAAGTAGTTTCGTGGTAACTTATTCGCCTGTGTTATGGTGTGGTTGGGCAACTAATCTGGCCTAAACGGGCTAGCGTAGTGTGCTGGTAAACCTCATCATATATAGTAGATTAATCAAACCTTTCCTTTTATATCTGCAGGCGAATCAACCATGTTTGCTTCGTTAGTTTTCGTGTTGTCCCTTGCAGCATGCAGCCATGCATATTCGGTCCAGCAGCCGATCATATCGCTGATGGAACCAACCGGGTTGATGTTTATGTACCCAGGTGAGAATTTAAGATCTTTTACAAAACATGTATTTAACCTTTCATCTTTTCACTACAGACGATGGCAACATCAACTTAGTGTCATACCATTACAGTATCAACACGCCACTGCCCGATGTACAAGCTGGAACTTATAACCAAGATGTATCAGAATCAACAAGTTAGTGTAATTTCTCATATTCTTAACTGTATCCATTAAACTTAGAGCATTATTTAGTGTATCATGGCTTATATCCAATGAAGGCCATGAGTGTATGCAAAAATAAAGTTTTTTTTACAAAGTTTGACATACTCTTAAAAAATAACTTTTAAAAGTATTAATAATGGAAGAAAATACGTGAATATTTCGTTACTTAAAACGATACATGATTAATACACTTGCAGTCTATCTTCATTAACTCCGTGGGTTTATGCTTTAAAGTAGAAAAGATGGTTTTAAAATCGAACATTATTTCAATTCATTCCAAAAACCTGTCAAATACAAAGTTCTCTAATGAAACTGTATCGCACCAAAATTATACGGTATATCTGCTACATGAACGATACAAATATATCGCTTAGAAGAAAATTAGACTAACGTGTATAAATAAATGTGTTAATATACAGACGGTTACTTCACCTTGCAAAACTTCAACGTTGCTGTTGTACCTGGAGATGAAGTTAATTACTGGGTGAATGTTATTACTTCAACTGGTGGTTATTTGCTCACAGATCAAACATGGGTAGCACAAGGTTGGTCTGAAACTACAACAATATGTTTTAATTGCAAAACAAAAAGCTTTTAAACTCGCTTATTTGTCAAGATGTTAAAGCAGTGGCGTATATAGAGTGGGGGAAGACGGGACACCTTTAGCACATAATATATCCAGACCCTGTTTTAAGTTAAATGATATTAAATATCCTGGTTTTAAGCATTTAAGAACGGTTTATGGGAGTCGTGAGGATATGGTTTTATAATTTTTGAAGGTTCTTTGTTTACTACCAAACGGGATGGGAAAATAGAATGAAACGGTGTCCCATCTTCTCCCATCCTACTGTATATATATAGCCAATCAAAATATGACCCCTGGCTTCGCTTATACGTTTGTTGACTTTATTGACCCTTAGAAGAAATAAATCCAAATTTTAAGTAAATGCCATTCCTGAGCTAAATTTACAATTACAAATTTTTCATGATAAAACCTACCGTTTTCGAGTTATTGTTACTGACTTCATTCTCCTTCAGTAAACCACTCGCTTTTCGTTTACTTGCACCCAATAAACTAACTTATTCATTTATGAAATTTGACTTCAGTTTCCTTTTAAACTTACACAGGACCAACGACAACAACGCCAGCAAAGACCAACCCCCCAACACAACCCCCAACCCAACCTCCTACCAATTCCCCAACAAATCCACCAATCGTATCAACCACTGAGCCACCAGCAACTGCACCACCAGCGACCGGCCCACCAGGAGTTACCACAACAACCGCATCAAGTATGAACAAACTACAGTAACTTATTTATCCTCGCGTGGCGGGACAAGGATAGAGTACTTATATTACGGGTGTTCTGTTTTTATACACCTCGTGCCAGCTAACAAGTTACTACGTATGTTACTTTGGGTCGCAAAGAAACGTTTTTTATTGAAATTGTTTCAATGTACTTTGTTTACTATCAAATTGGACAAGAAAATCGAATGAAAAGATTCCAGCTTGCCCAAACTTAATATATAAACTTAATTCCTCCCACTCTTAAGACTTTTAAACATTATTTTTAAAATCTTCAACTAAGGTGGAGGCAGCGGTGGTACCGGCGGGGGAGGTCCAGCTTATGTTTGTTCATCCTATCCATGCGACTCACAGTGTGACATGAGTGTTGCCCCTTGCAATGGTCTTATATTCGAAGAAACCTGGGATCAGTTTGACTTGAACAGATGGCAACATGAAATTACTATGTCTGGTGGGGGAAACTGGGAGTTTGAGTATTATACCAACAATCGTACCAACAGCTACGTGCGTGATAACACACTCTTCATTAAACCGGTAAGTCGCCCACATTATAGTAGCATACCACGAGGTGTGTGAAACAGAACACCCATGTTATAAACAGAGCACCCAACTATCGTTTTCCAGCCACGCGAGGATAAAGCAAGTTACGTTCATTCATTTATTCATTCAAGCGGAAACAATCCCAAATAACAACCTAAGTACGTTTAATTTTGACACCATATAAGCGGTCTAAAATGAAAGTTTATACACGCCTGCAAACGAAAAAAGGCACGCGTAAACCATAGACTTAGAGGACCCTACCATCAGTGAACGGGTTTAAACACATATGGGATAACGTATACTCTCTCTGTATTATTTTCACCATAAGCTACTTTGTATTAGTATAAGTTTTATACTGACTAGTTACAAATGCACTGCAGACTTTAACCGCCGATCACTACGGAGAAGAGTTTCTTTCAACTGGGACTCTTGATCTTTGGGGAGGAAGTCCAGCAGATTTGTGTACAATGAACGCCTTCTGGGGATGTCAGCGTACCGGTTCAGGAAGCAACTATATTAATCCAATTCAATCAGCTCGGTAAGTTGCTATGAATGAATAAATGTAATTTGTTTGACATCGCGTGGCGGGGCAACAACGGTCGTTATAACAGAGGTGTTCTGTTTCATGCACCTCGTGTCAGCTTATGAGTTACACTGTATGTGACTTTGTGGGTGATCTTTTTTATAGAAGATCTTATAGGTGATCACTGGGTCATGGATGAAGCTCTTCGGCTTATATGCAGCGATACAGGTGTTGCGTGCCTTTATAGTCCTATAACAAATTAAATTTTGCACTTGTGTATTTAATGTTCGTTACCTGCTTACCGATAAGAATAATTCGTTGGGTTTTCTTTTCCCTACGTTTTAACAAGTTCAAGGCATGAAATATTAGTCCAAAAAGACAACCGAATTTGTTAATAAAATTGGAATATTTCAGGATTATACCCAATAACCGATACTTTAACAGTATGTATGCTCATAGTAAAAATAGCATTAAAATCTGCTTTTTACCGTTTACAGCCTTAGAACGGTTAACTCATTCTCTTTCAAATATGGACGAGTGGAAATTGAAGCGAAAATGCCAACCGGAGACTGGATTTGGCCGGCAATGTGGTTGCTACCAAAGTAAGAATATATGTATAGTAGGGTGGTGTAAGATGGGACACTTTTCAGTTCATTTTCTCTTCTATTTGAGAGTAAACAAAAAACATTTAAAGAATTATAAAAACCTTATTCCCACGACTCCCATATAAGACCGTTGTTACTTGTTTAAAACACGATCAGGATATTTGGATAATATGTGCTAAAGGTGTCTTCCCCCACTATACTAATAATGTTTAATGTTCGCTGTCGAATACTCAAGCGCAAAGTTATTTCGTTTGGGCTTGCCGTGGAGGTTTTATAATCGTGTCTTTATTTAGAACGAATTCTTACGGATCTTGGCCTGCTTCTGGCGAAATAGACATCTGCGAATCACGAGGTAAATATGAGGTGTTGTGTGTCTTCCATTTACACTCTTTACACTAGATTATATAAGTTTTAACATAAAAACACATACTTTTTTATCACCACGGTTGCAATAACTAAGATCACATTAATTAACAGAAAAATAACAATCGTTATTAAATTAAGAATATGAGTATCAGTTGAAATGATGTTGTTATCCCCAAAACTTTGATTTTAGGCAACACTGACTTGAAGGACGACCAAGGTGTTTCGCATGGTAACGATGCTATGGGATCAACTTTGCACTGGGGACCTTACTGGCCGGTTAACGCGTATGAGAAAACCACAAAAGAAACGTAAGTACGACAGTAGAATTTTTGGTTAGTACTCATATTTATTGTTAGTTATTTTTTGTGTTTTTTTGTGGGCCCAAGAAAAGTAAATTTTTGTGTGGGCTCAAGAAAAAGTAAAAATTATGGATATAAAACTCCAGGAAAATTAGAGATTAAAAGTGTGATTATTTAACCTGAATTTAACTTTGTTTTCTCGTCTCATTTGGTGGTAAACAAAGAACATTCAAAGAATTATAAAACTATATCCTTACGACTTCCATAGACCGTAATTATTTAGAATACAACCAGGATACTTGGATATTATGTGGTAAAGGTGTTCCATCTACCCCCACACTACTATACATTTATACCCGCGTGGCAGTGCAACGACAATCGTTTGAAACCAATGTTCTGTTTCATAGCCTACACCTCGTGCCCACTTAGACCAGTACAGATTAACTTTGCTAGTGATATCCTTAACGAATAAAACTATACACTATAATATTCTTACCTTTATTTAAATCTGAACAGACATGGAACTTTCGCTTCTGAGTTCCACAGCTACGTCATGGATTGGGACGAGAATAAAATCAAGTTTACGATTGACGGTGAAGAACTGATGACAGTGGATCCCGGTGCGAGTGGATTCTGGGAATTCGGTGAATTTGATACAGTAGCTCCAGGATCTGACAACCCATGGAAAGATACTAAAAACAAGATGACACCATTCGATCAAGAAGTGGGTTACTGTAATGTCTGATATATATTATACCAACTATCTTAAGAGTGAGTTGCTTCCTTAAGCAATAAGCGGCCCAAAATAGTGATTGTTTCGATTGTATTTTGTGCGGCGTTTGCATCAGTGTAAATATATAATTTATTTAGTAAATGCTTATGTACCGTGAATGTGTTAATACTATACCAACTTAATTGCTCTTATTGCAGTTCTACCTAATTCTAAACGTGGCTGTCGGAGGCACGAACGGTTTCTTCCCAGACACGTGGACAAATGGTAAAGGTGCAAAACCGTGGAACAACAACTCCCCAACAGCCTTTAAAGATTTCTGGATGGGCAAAAACAGTTGGTATGTTTACAATTTTCCTAGAAGTCATTTGGCAATCTTGTTTTTTTTTTCACGTTTTAAACTAATTATAACTGCATTACAGGTACCCAACTTGGCAACCAGATGTAAACAACGGTGAAAATGCAGCGATGCAAGTTAAAACCATTCGTGTATGGGCAAAATAACTTGTCGAATAAATGTGATCAATAAAATACAAATGCTATAAACGTGTTTTTATTTCTTAGTCTTGTGAGTTTAGAATTAGGTGCTGTAACTTTTGGTATCAGTCAGTGGAGCTTTCAGGGACCATCGATAGGTTTAAACTAGACCATTAATGGACGACACTTACGGTGAAGTGTTCTAACAATACATCGAATTAGCTGTGGGCAAAATATTTTCGTCTTATGTGTTCTTGACTTTTATATTATTTGTTGTTGCTGTTTGGTAAAGTGTATGCAAATAAAATGGTTCGTGCTATGACCTGGTTTGGGAAGTAGAAACCTAGCCACAGTGTTTGTCTTTTGTCTGCACTTTAATTTTCTTATCAGTTAAATTGCGTAATTAATAATTTGTTATTTGAGAACGGTTAGTAATAACGTATCAGCAAATCAAGCATCCGATGTTTTATCTTTTGTATAATATAAATTTAGCATGATAAACTAACATTATACCTAGTATTTAGTCTATTTAGGCATGTGTATGTAGATTGTTTAGTTTTAAATATTATTTAATTTCGAATTGCTGGTTAATCCTATTTATAGATTCTAGTCAAACAGGTTAAGCTGGTATTTAGCAATTCCAAGGTTTGTATTGTTTACGGCTAATAAACGAAAATTGTGTAGAAGGTCATATATATATGAATACCTAATTTAGAATTGCTTATGGGCCTAAATCTATCATGTCAACTTTTTATTCACTCATAACCTTGGTAATTAATCATTATGTTGTTGTAGATATTATATTGTTGTCCCATAACTAAACCAATATATTTAAATCTGCACAAAACTTTTTTTGTGCAAAATAGTTCTATAAACCAAAATTTAAAATCAGACTTTAACACCATACATTATAATGAGTTGAAGTGGCATTATAGAAAACATTCAAACGTAGAGATAAATGTCTCTAAATCAATATTATAAGAAATGAGTAATATATAAGTAATAGGAAACAAGTATGTCATTTTTTTACTATATACAGGTTTTTTGTTTTAACTCTTTTTTCAAAAGTACAAATAATTGGAGTATTTGCACTCTTGACTGAAATATTTGTACTTTCGTGTGTTTTGAATCTCGCTCGTTTGAGAGTGTAAATATTTCAGTAATATTTCTGTTGCCAAGATAAAATTTAAAGTAGTGCTCACGCTGGCAACTTATAACATGTGAAAAGACCTGCAGTATTGGCTTTTGTATGTTTGTGAGTTAAGATGGATTGTATTTTTGCTTGTTGTGTAGTTGGGATTTTTATGCTTATGTTTTCTGTGGGTTTAAGTGATTGTAATATTTAAAATTATATAATATTATATTAATAGGTAAGGATTTAAAAATCAAAAAGTAACAAGTGTTTTGCCCTGTTTTAATATTGATAAATATTAAATAGCGTTGTATTATTAACAATATAATCAAGTTTAACAGGGTTTAGGGTTTCTCCTTCTTTTATTGAGTAGGCAAACCAATAAACCAGATATATAGATTGCGTGTACATGCAGTGTCATCTTGTATTTATTGATTTTTTGTGTAGAACGGCAGCAACCATATCCATAGTGCATGACTGACTGCTTTATTTTATGACTGTAGTGATGCTGTCAATATTTATCTGAATTATGGGTATGTAATGTTTAATTGAACATCTGTTCGATTTACTGTGTTTGCCGCTCTAAAATTAGCTGTCATTGATTGATTGAATGTTTAACGCTGTTGGTACTTAATCTCATTTTTAACTAAAATATATATACTGTTAAAGTAATTATACCGAAGTATATATATTTAACAAACAATATCAAAAATTGCTTAGTAAGTGTTGCCTTTCTAAGATATGTATTTTTTAGACTTGATTAAAAGAAATAGCATTGTTTATTGGCGCAAACGGTTTTGTTTTGTAATCAAGCAGTAATTTTGTGGTGTTACAATAATGTGTTAAATTTTTCCAAAAGTAAGCTGTCTAATATTTTATTAAAAAAATATTAGACAGCTTAAAATAAACTTTGTGCAACTACTGCAAATAGTTTGAAAAAAATGGTTTCTCAAACAAAAGCCTAATAAAACCAACAATGTACACAGGTACAACTAGTTCTTGTTTTGTAAAACTTAATTTCAAACAAGTGTTAACATATGGCAAGCTCCCCAAAAACTATGAATGGATCTCCCAACCCAAAGAAGAAAGGTCCAAGCTTCCTTAGCAGGAAGACGAGGAAGAGCAAGGATGTTAAGGACATGATCACCGAGGCTGAGCTGTTAAAGAGAGGAAGTATCACACCAGAAGATACTTTGAGATTGACGTGTTCAACCGACAGTAAGTCTGGTGTATTTAGAAAATTGCATCTTTAGTAGATTTAAATTTGGTATGTTTTTTTTATTTCATTATGGAAGAAAGAATATCAGTTCAAAAATGGCTTTACTTGTGAAAAAAATATTATTTGTCCAACTGAAATATATGTATATATATTAGTGAATTTAATATTAAAAAGGTCCCTTTTCGGGGTAAATAACATGCATATCTAAACAAATGTTCAGCCCAACTATCTATTTCTCCAGTAGCAATGATTTAGGATTTGATCGATGTGACATTACGGGTAGATTTTATTACCAAATATTTGACAAGTTGTTAAAATGAAGTAGAGCAGACTGGAATGTTCTAATGGTATAAAAAGCAGTGAAGGTTTCTGGACAGTGAACGAGACAATTTTTCTTTGTTCTAATTGTTTCTAAGTTGTTGCTTTCCAGTTATGTTTTGTTGCCTAGCAACTGTGTTGCTGTTTGTTCAATGAGTTATAAAGCAGACTTTTGTTAATGAATTATTAATGCACTTGCCTTGAGATTGCTTCCAGGTTTTGAATTTTTTAAATTAGTTACTGTGTCGCTTATAAATATATGCATGGCTCACACATTTGCAGTAATGTTCTTATAACCACAAATTGTTGTTACCCCATTTAGTCACCACAAAGGAACTGCAGGTGTTTCTCCCCGCACTAAATATATTGCTTGTACAGATTACTTATGCGAGGTTGACGACAACATTTATGGCATCGACTTTACTCGGTTCAAAATCCGAGACCTGGAGAGTGATACTGTGTTGTTTGAAATATCTAAACCCTCTAAAGGTATATGAGTATTATTATATGTAAACTTTGTTAGCTGTTCACGTTTGAGCCATTTATTTAACAATATAAATTGTAATGTACTTGTTTTTTGACTTTATACAGATTGTTTATTTTAGGTTTTTGATTTCTCATTATGCACCAAAGCCCAAAATCTTATTTCTACCCTTTTTTATAAAGTTAAAATGACATGAAAATGAAATTCATAACCTGAATTTGCAGTACACTCAAAAAAGCATCTTTTCTGTTTGAACTAACTATTACAAATACGATTGGCAAATATTGTATTTGTTCTGCAAATTAAATTGCTCGTTTTAAAAAAGTCAGTTTCAGTTTTGTGACATTTGTTCTAATAGCCACTGCTGTTACGAGCATTAATTATTAATTATAAGTGATGTGTCAAGTGTTGTATATGGCTCCCATCAACACAGTTAATTATCCACCAGTTCAAGTTCCTTCTGTTAATTGAAAGTCAACGTTTAAACTAAAAAAAATGGTGTAATACTACCTGTCTTAGTGTCTTGCAATGGTTTTGACATATAACCTTTAAAATGAAATAATAAAGCATCGATAAACCATAAAAATAAACTGTTTTTTACCCCTGAACAAATTTATTCAAAGTTGTAAAAAATCTTTTCTGAAATATTAAAAGGTAGCAATATATTCAGGTCAATTTAAGCCACATTTAACATGAGTGTCAGCCCTTCTTTTTTATTATTGCAACTTGTATTTTTAATTGAATTTCAAACAGTGTGCTTACATTACAAACATGCTTTTAAATATTAAGTTTGTTTTTATTGTTTTCTTACAGAAGAGATGCCGGACCTACCAGGCAGTGTTGACGTGACCGACCCAAATGCTGGACGCTTCGTTCGTTATCAGTTTACCCCTCAGTTTCTTAACTTGAAAACTATTGGAGCCACGTAAGTTATACATAGTTGTGACATTTTATTATTTTTTTTTGCAAAATCTGGAGTGACTTTAATACAGTTCCACTCATTGTTGTTATACATATGGAACCTCATTGATTATTGTGGTAAATGCTGTATATTTAGGATCAGCGTGTTTGTAACACTTTGGCAGCACGGTTGAAACTGTTTTAAATTCAAACTATTGTTTTAAACATATGATGTTGTCACTGTTAGCCAAAAGCTTGGTTGACAAATTGACAATGTCAATCCCTAAGCATTTAATTATTCAGTTTAGATATGCTTTGTTATTTCACCCTTTGCCCAATATTCAGTTCTTATTAATACTTTATACTACAATGGCAATCTACCAGTGATTTTATATCTGAGACTGTGTGTTTATCTTTTTCATTATTTATTAATCAGATATCATATTGCATTTGAACCAACTTATCTAATCCCATGTATGGAACAATTGAATAAACTCTCTAGGTGTAACTTTATGATACACTAGTTCAATTTTACTTTACTTCTGAAACAGACTGTAGTAGTTACCGAGTTCTGAAAAAAAGGCGTACTAAATTTAAGCTTTGCGATAATTACTGGAATTAGCATCAGTAAATATCTATGCGGGTAAGGTATCAAATCATAAAGTGGCAAGATGACACACAGCATGAAACACCTGAAACTTATGCCAGAGTTCGCCCATTACCCTTAAAACGTAAATTTATTAAACTTAACTAATTATTTTTTCAGGGTTGAGTTTGTGGTTGGAGACACACCAGTTCAAAGTTTCCGAATGATTGAACGTCATTACTTCCGCAGTCAACTGCTTAAAAGTTTCGATTTTGACTTTGGGTTCTGCATTCCTAACAGCAAGAACACATGTGAACATATCTATGAGTTTCCCAAGCTATCCCAAGACACAAGTAAGATGGATTGAAATATTATAAGATAAAGTAGGAGAGAATCTTATTCAAATTGAGAAATGGTGGTGCATTGTTCAGCGCTAATTTGGAAACATTATAAATTATACATACGTGAAGTCCCTCATAAAATTATTCTTGCGGTAAAGTAATGGTTTATATTATATATATACATTTATACCTTAATTTTATATACACAAAAAGATATAGCTTATATACACAACAAATAAAAATATGTTTTTTCTTATTTTAACAAACTGAATGACTTAGTATATTTTGGCACTCCTTGCAAGATGTGAGAAACAGCTTATGTCAATATTTGCTTTCCAGCTTTCATTCTTTTAAAACTTTTTACGCGTGTCTGACCGTTTGTCAAGTCACTCTACTAACAAACAGAGTTTATATTTAAAAAGTCCGATGATATAAGCGTTTTTTTTAAACAATACTTTACTAGTAAAAAATGTGGTTACCGTTGTAAAATGTAGAATACGCTATTTTAATGTAATATGCTCTGTGTGTTTGTATAATCACCTAACAGCGGGGTAAATGTTTTGAGTGTAAAACTGCATTGCTAAACATAACCTGCTGAGGCAAAACCAAGGTAGCTAATGTCACTCTTAAAAGTGTCTTTTTTATAATTTTGCATGCTGTTGGACATAGACACATTTTTAAAATGTTTAAGCAAACTCATAAATGTGACATAGGCTACCGTGGTTTTACCTCAACGGGCGTCAGTTATTATCATGCCACCCCTTTTCCAAATGTTTGTGTGGTCCTAGGAACAAAACATTTATGCAAGACAGGGCTTTATTTAATGTTTCCTTATATCTGTATTGCTTGTAAGGTACCCGTTGTGAATAATATTTATTGTATTTGCCTGAATCATTTTTTTTAACTTGTAAGTATTATCTGCATGTTTGTTTGTAATGTGTATTGATACCTGACATTTTGTTAATGTTTCCTCTATTAGAGTTATTTTATCTTAGTTCTTGTTAAAGGAGGCAATCACATTATATAACAATTTAAACCCGTTCTTGACGAACATTTTAACACAATGTTTTTATTTTCAGTGCAAAAAATGATCAATTCACCATTTGAGACCAAATCTGACAGCTTCTACTTTGTAAACAACAAACTAGTGATGCACAATAAAGCAGACTACGCTTACAACGCAGGATTGGAATAACAAAATTGAATCAAATCACTCACAGTGGTGCTAATTTACTTTACCAGACTTTGTTTTCTATTTCTGCATTACAAGTATTATTTTCCACCATGCTTACAGCTCTTACTCTCTCTTTTACAATCTCATTGCGCACTGTGTATCAAAAGTCTGCCCAAAACATACTTTTTTTGGTAGCCCAAAGCACAAGTTTAGCCCCTGCAGAACCCTGAACAAGACCCTTGTGAATCCCTAATTTTTTCTGACATTTTGCAACCGAAATTGTACATATTCCCATATGCACTTAACGACTACAGACATTGCGATAGAGCATCCACGGTACCCAAAACAGCCTCACGCTTGTTGCTTAAAATTCAGACATTTTTTCTATTTTTGGTTTCAAAGGATTATAGATAGCGATCCGAATCTATTCGCAATAACATTTCAAGTTCCGTTTGTACAAAATTGACCAAGTAATTGCTTTTGCATTGGCACATACGGTGCCGTATCGTAATCCGCATACGAATATCGATTTGCTTGTACGCTCGCAAAACAATTGCTTTCACTCGCAGCGTTGCTATCGGACACCCGTTTCTATAGCAACCAAATGCACATGACGTAACGTCGTTAATCCGAAAATGTGACAATAGTTTTTCTGGTTGGTTCATTTAAATAATCGCAAATATAAATGCGCGCATTTGACCAACCCGTATTTCTTGTGCTTATTTGCGTATTTGTATCTGTGTGGATTTGGCGGAAAATAAATATCCTATGTTTCATCAATGTCTGATCGATGGAATGATCTTCTTCGTTGGTTTTAACATAAAACCGGGGTACTTTTGATTTAATAATGCATAGGCAAATATGTCATTTCGTCTTCAGATTAACCTTATTTTACAAAGCGGGGTATTTTCTCTCCACTCACTTTGGGTGATTTAAACACGGATCAAAGCTTCATCATTTTAAATTATTTAAAAATTCGCCCACAAATAATTAACATGTGTGGTAACTTATAAGACACGAAAGAGTGTATAAAACCAGAGGGGAAATTGCTCAACATTCCAGATTTAATATGTATGTTTGGTTGACATGTAATTGCAACCTACGCAAAACGCGTGGGACGTGCAGATTTTGCCTTCGGCGTTTCGTTACTTCGAAATTGTAAAACCCCCGATGCCATGTTATCTATACATGTTGAGAGGAAATGTCGGGTTATAAAAGTCAGCGCATCGTTAAATAAATCGTACTTTGATATGAGGAACTTAGCGAGCGAAGAGAATCTTGTGCATGTTTATAGTCGTGCATATTATAATGTGTGAGCGCATAAGGAAACGCTTAGTAAAATAAAACAAAGGATATATACAGAAGCTGATCTGAGTCATCTGAGACACACGCTTAGTAACATAAAACAAAGGATATATACAGGATCTGATCTGAGTCATTTTTGTCTGCAACACAGGATTTTAAAAGCAAATAATCATAACACATACAAAGGCAATACTTCCATTAATCTTATATTCCCAAGGCACTACGTGACAAGGCCGCGTGAGTTGGTTTGCAGTGTTGTTGCTTTTAAACAGCTGTGTCGAATGCCCCTAGCAAGGACGAAGCACGTCTTAATTTATTTTACACGTCGGCGCTTTTACATGTACTTATCTGAAGCAGGCAACTTGATCTATTCTACATTGAGATTTGTACAGGGAGTATGTTTAGAAAGTCAGATCAGCACATATCGTTTTAGAATCTGTTGCAAACCGTACGCAGGCCTATTAGGTTAGTGGTAGGAAATGGTCTGCCACGCCCTGCCTCACTGGATTCGCATTTGTTTACTTTGTTTAATTTTGCACCAGTTTATACGCACGATTTTATGTATAAACAAACTGGTTGAAAGATAAAAGAAAACTAGCACAGTAGGTAGAAGCGAATTAAATTGACAATCCTGTAGTTCTTTTAGGTTTATTAAATATTTCTTTTTCTAGGTTTAGTGTAAGATTACTACGTTTAGTAAGTTACATTATTGTCAAGTAATGTCTCAACCAGCCATCGAAAACCCGGTAAGTTATTCAATGTGAATATAGTAGGGTGGGAAAGATGGGACACCCTTTCATTCTATTTTCTCGTTCCATTTGGTAGCAAAAAAAAAGATTAGCCTATACAAAGATTCATAAAACCGTATCCTCACGACTAAAATAGAACTTCGTTAATTGTTAAAACACGAACAGGATATTTGAATATTATGTGCTAAAAATGACCCATCTTTCCCCATAGACTATATTATAGCTGGGTGGGGAAGATGAGACACTTTGTCAGATAAGACTTTTTCAATTTTTTTTACTCTAAAATATGTTATTATGCCTCATTGCTAATTCAAACACGTCTGTCTCATCAAATCATGTATGCAGGTAATCCCATTTACTGAACATATCAATGGAGTTTTTCGTGGACGAACTTTCGTCATCTCCGGTACAATCTTACCAAATGCTACCAGGTATTAAGTTTTAACATTATACGAATTGTTTGCAGCATTTTCATACCGACGTTGGTTCATACTATTCTATCAGTGTAGTCTATCAATGTTAAAATGTGTGCAAACTTTACAGGACAAGTGTGTACACTAACACCCCCTATATTTGCGTGCAAATAATAATAGGCTATACAAGTGTACTGTTTGCTTTCGCAGCATAGGAGGCATTTTCCTTCTGGCTTAAGATTTTATACAAAAATGTTATCTTTAATTTCACAGATTTTCTGTCAACCTAATGTACGGAGTTGACAATATCGGTTTCCATTGTAACCCGAGATTTAATGAAGGCAACATAGTCGTGTGTAACAACAGGGTGGATGGTGAATGGCATACTGAGGAGAAAACACCGCCAGGAAAGTTTCCATTTAAAGTCGGTGGAGATTTTACAATGATGATACTTTGTACAGAAAGAAAAATAAAGGTATAGATTTTGCATATTGTAACACTTTCTGTTACAGTGAACTCCTCGCAAATAGGCAAGTAATTACGTCTTTAAACGTGGTTAACCTGCTTCATAACAAGGTACGGGTTCGAGGACCGTTGCTTCCACCATTTTGGGCGTGTGTGCTTTTGGGCAAGACATTTAACGATGCCAAACAATAAGTTACATTCACTTATTCAAAACTGACATTAACATTTTCAGGTTTTCGTCAACCAAAAGCACTTGCTCGGTTTCAAACACAGAGTTGAACTTTACAAGATTTCCAGAATTAATGTCGAGGGAGATCTGTCTGTGAAAACTCTTTCATTTGGCATGCTAGGCAGTGTAAGCATATTTAGAACAAATGCTTTCTATTCTTTATATATATAGCTTTTTCGTTAACTTGTTTAACGAGTGGCGGGGCAACGACAATCAATACAACACGAGTTTTTTTTTACAAATCTATTGCCGGCTTACGAGTTATTATCACGTACGTATCATTGTGGGTTATTATTTTTTGAACCAGTAAGCTTCTGTGGGTAAGTGGGCCGCTTACCACTACTATATCACGTTTTAAACGAGACACTCTTTAGTTGAAATGCATAGTTGCTCAAGTTTCATGGTGTGGCATGGTGTAAAACCTCAACTATGTGGATTAGAACAGAAGAATTGGCGTATGTTAAGTTCTAATTTATTTATATTTTTCAGTACCCCGACACTGGACTTGAGATACCAAAGCCAGTAAGTAGTCTACAACTTGATCCAATACCTTGATAGTTAGCACAATCCTAAAGTTATAGTCGGGTAGGGAAATGGGACACCTCTTCTTTATATTTTCTTGTCCCATTTTTTAAACAAAGAAAGAATTATAAAAACCGCATTCGCAGGACTTCTTTAGACCGTTGTTAATTGTTAAAAACACAATCAGAATATTCAGATGTAATGAGCTAAAAATGACCCGTCTTCCCCAACCCTATACTATGTCAAGACTTTCTCTCTCTATATATATAGTAGGATCGGGGAAGATGGGACACCTTTTCATTCTATTTTCTCGTACATTTTGGTAGTAAACAAAAAACATTCAAAGAGTTATAAAACCTTGTCCTCGCGACTTTCATAGACCGCTGTTAATTGTTTAAAACACGATCAGGATGTTTGGATATTTTGTGCTAAAGGTGTCCCATTTTTCCCCACCCCACTATATACCAACATTTTCATTGAAAACAAATCTTTAAAGTGAACTAAACGACGTTAAAAATATATTTCTTTATTAATTCGACCCCAACTTTTCAGTTAATCACCAAATAACAAGGAAAACGTATTATTTAACCTCAAATAGTTGTAAATGTTTTGAATTTTCAGGCTGTTGATACCTTGGTGGCAGTACCGTATCCTAATATTAAGTTTCATGACGTTACTTTTATTGGAAGACCCCGAGGAACGTAAGTTCTTGGTTTTCATTAAACAAATTTTTCGTTCAAGCGGTCATAGCCTAATCTAATAAATGTAAGTCTTATCCTCGCGTGGGAGGGTAACGACTGTCGTAATAAACCCGGGTGTTATGTTTTACACCGCTCGTGCCAGGTTAAGAGGTAGAAGGTATGTTACTTGTGGCCAATTATGGTATGGGGACTTTTTCAACATGACAATTGCTTATTATTCTGTTATATTTTTTATAATTGGTTTAAACGTTCAATAAAATAAAAATGCTTCCACTATGCCCATTTATATGATTAGTCTAAACATCAGCAAGTATTCGACCCCTTTTTTTATATAAAGAGATACTTCGCGCCTAGCAGTTCAGAAATCGTGTTATAACATTTAGCCTATGGCATCCTGGTTTATCATTTAATTTGTATCCTTATATTACAGGTTTTCGATTAACTTTCTTGGCAAAGACAGCAACAATATAGTGTTTCACGTTAACCCTCGTTTCGACGAAAAACAAATCGTTAGAAACTCGTTACTGGACAACCAGTGGGGTAACGAAGATCGAACACTAAACATGGATTTCCCGTTTACCCCAAATACTCCTTTTATGGTAAGATATTGGGTTTGGGGCGTACGTTCTTACTTGTCGAAACAGTAGGAACGCAATTAACGGTTATAAGTACTCTGATTTTTTTAACCATTTTATTCTATATGGTTGAGGTCGCGCGGAAAGAGCTCCGGGTTTACATCAGATTTAACTCCTTGTCGCAATAGCAAAGGCAAAAAAAAAACAGATGAAAGTTATAATCTTTTTCTTGCTCTTTGCAAGAGGACAAATTTCAAACGCCATTTTTGTAGATGTACGCGTTTGTAAAAGCAGCCGTGTAATAAGTTAACAAATGATTCATAACTTATAGAAATCATAATCACACTTTAAATACACAGGTGGTGGTAAAAGTTGACAAGAAAGGGTTTACTCTTATGTTGAATGGCTTCCACTTGTTTAACTTCGCTCACCGTTTCAAACCTCTGCGTAACATCCGATCCGTGGATTTTAGGGGTGACGTCAATATGCATAAGATCATATTCAACTAGATACAACAAACTGAACATTCACTTATATACGGTGTGCCTTATATACTACACATAGCTTTGGTACAATGGGGTGTTATATACCTATCTTATAAACAAGATACTTCACATTGTTACATGCCACACTAACAACTTTATAACCATGTATACTCATCTTAACATCAAACAAATCATCAAAACAATGAATGTTAAAACAGCGTCATGGCGTGTAGCTTTCCATTAAGCATAGATAAGCAGGGTACTGTGTTGGGTGTGTATATTATGAAATTGAATTAATAAACCATACTGGAACATCATGTTACACAGTCTGAGATTACTTTACTTTGGTTTACATTAATGAATTGTTATACCATAGTTTAATAAAGAAGTTGTATTATTAAACTATGGTTATACATATAGGCTACAAGTTGTTTACAAAAATAACTCGCATTCGATTATATTGTTTAAAGTTAAGGTCAAAGTCCATAATTGCAAACGTGTCTGTTTTTGTTGTGATGGTTATCCTTCAGGTTTGTATTGTAGACGTTGGAAGCAAGTTATTGCTATACAAGCATTCCCGACTCGCAAGTTTCTGCCTTTTTCTTGCTGCGCTGTTATGTTTTGTTTTTACCTTCATAAACAGTTGAGTAGATTAGAAAGTGGTATTTAATTATAGCAGAACGATAAACGAAAAATTACTACAAACAGTACAGTAATATTTATTTGTTATATAGCGTCTAATATAGATTTGAAAATCCGAGAAATTGCTTTACATGAATACAATATGAGTAGGCAGTTATCGAAAACCCGGTAAGTGGCTGCTTTAAGTAAAATTTTCTGAAGTACATGGGTCCATGAACTTTTTTAAAATTTTTCTGCTGTATATAAGTCCATGAAATTTTTCATATTTTTCAGATGTATATGAGTCCATGAAATTTTTCATATTTTTTTCTGATGTATATGAGTCCATGAAATTTTTCATATTTTTTCTGCTGTATATGAGTCCATGAAATTTTTCATATTTTTTCTGCTGTATATGAGTCCATGAAATTTTTCATATTTTTTCTGCTGTATATGAGTCCATGAAATTTTTCATATTTTTTCTGCTGTATATGAGTCCATGAAATTTTTCATATTTTTTTTTATGTATATGAGTTCATGAAATTTTCTTATATTTTTTCTGATGTATATGGGTTCATGAAATTTTTTTATATTTTTTTTGATGTTTATGGATGCAATAAACTTTTAATATTTTTTCTGATGTATATGAGTCCATAAAATTTTTAATATTTTTTCTGATGTATATGAGTCCATGAAAGTTTTCATATTTTTTCTGCTGTATATGAGTTCATGAAGTTTTCATATTATTTCTAATGTTTATAAGTCGATGAAATTTTTCATATTTTTTATGTATATGAGTCCATGAAATTTTTCACATTTTTTCTCATGTATATGAGTCCATGAAATTTTTCATATTTTTTCTGATGTATATGGGTCCATGAACTTTTTTTATTTTTTCCCATGTATATGAGTTAATAAAATTTATCATATTTTTTCTGGTGTATATGGGTACATTAAATTTTTCTTATTTTTTTTTATGTATATGAGTCCATAAAATTTTTCTTATTTTTTTTATGTATATGAGTCCATGAAATTTTTCATATTTTTTCTGATGTTCATGAGTCCATGAAATTTTTCATATTTTTTTCTGATGTATGTGAGTCCATAAAATTTTTCATATTTTTTTTATGTATATGGGTCCATGAAATTTTTCATATTTTTTCTGCTGTATATGGGTCCATGAAATTTTTCATATTTTTTCTGATGTATGTGGGTCAATAAAATTTTTCATATTTTTTCTGATGTATATGAGTCCATGAAATTTTTCATATTTTTTCTGCTGTATATAAGTCCATGAAATTTTTCTTATTTTTTTATGTATATGAGTCAATGAAATTTTTCATATTTTTTCTGATGTATATGAGTCCATAAAATTTTTCATATTTTTTCTGATGTATATGAGTCCATGAAATTTTTCTTATTTTTTTTATGTATATGAGTCCATGAAATTTTTCTTATTTTTTCCTATGTATATGGGTACAATAAATTTTTCATATTTTTTCTCATGTATACGGGTACATAAAATTTTTCATATTTTTTTTGATGTATATGAGTCCATGAAATTTTTCATATTTTTTTATGTATATGAGTCCATAAATTTTTTTAATTTTTTCTAATGTATATGAGTACATGAAATTTTTCATATTTTTTCTGATGTATATGAGTCCATGAAATTTTTCTTATTTTTTCTGATGTATATGAGTCCATGAAATTTTTCTTATTTTTTCTCATGTATATGAGTACATTAAATTTTTCTTATTTTTTTTATGTATATGAGTCCATGAAATTTTTCTTATTTTTTTTATGTATATGAGTCCATGAAATTTTTCATATTTTTTCTGATGTATATGAGTCCATGAAATTTTTCATATTTTTTCTGATGTATATGAGTCCATGAAATTTTTCATATTTTTTCTGATGTATATGGGTCCAGGGACTTTTTTTTATTTTTTCCCATGTATATGAGTTAATAAAATTTATCATATTTTTTCTGATGTATGTGAGTCCATAAAATTTTTCATATTTTTTTCTGCTGTATATGAGTCCATGAAATTTTTCTTATTTTTTCCTATGTATATGTGTACAATAAATTTTTCATATTTTTTTTCATGTATATGAGTCCATGAAATTTTTCATATTTTTTTTATGTATACGAGTCTATGAAATTTTTCATATTTTTTCTGATGTATATGAGTATGAAATTTTTCATATTTTTTTCTGATGTATATGAGTCCATAAAATTTTTCATATTTTTTCTAATGTATATGAGTCTATGAAATTTTTCATATTTGTTCTGTTGTTTATGGGTTCATGAAATTTTTCACATCATTTCTGGTGTATATGTGTAGATGAAATTTTTTAGATTTTTTATGATGTATATGAGTACATGAAATTTTTCATATTTTTTCTCTTGTTTATGGGTTCATGAAATTTTTCACATTATTTCTGATGTATACCTGTAGATGAAACTTTTCAAATTTTTTCTTATGTATATGAGTTCATGAATTTTTTTTATATTTTTTCTCATGTATATGAGTCCATGAAATTTTTCTTATTTTTTCTCATGTATATGGGTACAATAAATTTTTCATATTTTTTCTCATGTATACGGGTACATAAAATTTTTCATATTTTTTTGATGTATATGAGGTCATGAAATTTTTCATATTTTTTTATGTATATGAGTCCATGAAATTTTTCTTATTTTTTCTCATGTATATGGGTACAATAAATTTTTCATATTTTTTCTCATGTATACGGGTACATAAAATTTTTCATATTTTTTCTAATGTATATGAGTACACGAAATTTTTCAAATTTTATCTGATGTATATGAGTACATGAAATTTTTCATATTTTTTCTGATGTATATGAGTCCATGAAATTATTCATATTTTTTATGTATATAAGTCCATGAAATTTTTCATGTTTTTTCTGGTGTACATAAGTACATGCATTTTTAAAAATTTTTTCTGGTGTATATAAGTCTATGCAATTTTTCATTTTTTTTCTGATGTATATGAGTCCATGAAATTTTTCAAAGTTTTCTTATGTATATCAGTACATGAAATATTCATATTTTTTACTCATGTTTACGAGTCCATGAAATTTTTCAAATTTTTTTAAATGTATATGGGTCTATGAAATTTTTCGTATTTTTCCTCATGTATATGGGTACATGAAATTTTTCATAATTTTTTATGTATATATATGAGTCCATGAAATTTTTCATATTTTTTCTGTTATAAATGGGTCCACATAATTTTTCGTATTTTTTTTCATGTATACTGGTACTTGAAATTTTTCATATTTTTTCTGATATACATGAGTCCATGAAATTTTTCATATTTTTTTTGATGTATATGGGTACATGAAATTTTTCATATCATTTCTCATGTATATAAGTCTATAAAATTTTTCAATTATTTTCTGATATATACGAATAAATGAAATTTTTCATATTTTTCTGATGTATATATTGCATGAAATTTTTCAAATTTTTTCTGGTGTATATGAGTTCATGAAATTTTTCCTATTATTTCTGATGTATATGAGTCCATGAAATTTTTCATGTTTTTTCTGATGTATATCGGTACATGAAATTTTTCATATTTTTTCTGATTCATTTAAGTCCATGAAATTTTTCATATTTTTTCTCATGTATATGAGTTCATGATATTTTTCAATTATTTTCTGGTTTTTAGGGGTACATAAAATTTTTCATACTATTTTAGATGTATATAGGTTCATAAAATTTTTCATATTTTTTCTGATATATACGGGTACATGAAATTTTTCATATTTTTTCTGATGTATATATTGCATGAAATTTTTCATATTTTTTCTGATGTATATATTGCATGAAATTTTCATATCATTTCTGATGTATATGAGTACATGAAATTTTTTATATTTTTTCTAATGTATATGAGTCCATGAAACTTTTCAAATTTTTTCTGATGTATATGAGTTTAGGAAATTTTTCATGTATTTTCTGTTGTTTATGGGTCCATGAAATTTTTCGTATTTTTTCTAATGTATATGGATACATGAAATTTTTCATATTTTTTCTGATTCATTTAAGTCCATGAAATTTTTCATATTTTTTCTCATGTATATGAGTTCATGATATTTTTCAATTATTTTCTGATTTTTAGGGTTACATAAAATTTTTCATACTATTTTTGATGTATATAGGTTCATAAAATTTTTCATATTTTTTGTGATGTATATGAATCCATACAATTTCTCATATTTTTTGTTGTTGTTTATAGTCCATGAAATTTTCATATTTTTTTGTTGTTTATAGTCCATGAAATTTTTCATTTTTTTTAATGTATATGAGTCCATGAAATTTTTCATATTTTTTCTGATGTATGTGAGTCCATAAAATTTTTCAGATTTTTTCTGATGTATATGGGTCCAGGAAATTTTTCATATCACTTCTAATGTATATAAGTCCATAAAATTTTTCAATTATTTTCTGATATATACGGGTACATGAAATTTTTCATATTTTTTCTGATGTATATATTGCATGAAATTTTTCATATCATTTCTGATGTATATGAGTACATGACATTTTTCAATTTTTTTCTGTTGTATATAGGTACATGAAGTTTTTCTGATGTATATGGGAACATGAAATTTTTCATTTTTTTTCTGTTGTATATAGGTACATGAAGTTTTTCTGTATATGGGAACATGAAATTTTTTTTAAATTGTTACAACAGACATCACCACATCATGTTGTTTAGCGATTCATGTTTTAATACAAACTGTTAAGACACTGGTTTAGCAGTAAAACATTTTCATTATTATTTCACATTTGGTGGCAAAGAAGCAGCAACTGGACTGTCATGTGATAAGATACACTGACAATAAACTAAAATTTCAATAACAACAATTCCATTGAAAGCACTTAAAATCCCAGCAGCAAAACTGTCAGTGGGTTTTCATAATATTTGAAAATGCTAAAACAGGATTAGGAACTGGTAGAAAATGGTTAAATTTAACAAATCATTTACTTTTTTTTGATTTTTTAGACTTCTTTTTTTTGTGTTTTGGTGCATCCTCAAGTTTTATTGCAACTTTTTCTTCTAAATTTACTGTTATTCCCATTTTCTTGAGATAAGCCATCGCAATCTCTTCTTCTGACTTTGCTTCACTCTCAGAGGAAAGTTTTACTTTTTTCGGAGAGTTTGTTAACATACTTTCACCCTCTGGGTAATGCAACTTGCGTTTTTTAGACGATTTCTTCTCTTTTACCTTGTCAACCACACCTTCATCTGCCTCGTTTGAAGAAGAAACTTTCCCCGTCACAGAAGGAGCTGGTAGTTGCGTTAGGTTCACTGTTTCTTGCAATTTCTTTTTTTCTTTTGTCGCAGAACTGGTATGAGATTTATCATTTTTAGAATGCTTTTTCTTCTTTTTTGTAGGGCTTTTACCGGTTGTACTAGGAGTTGCAAAAGATTTATCTTTTATGGTGGCAGTTAAGGAGCATTGTTCTTTTGATATAGGACTTGCAGGAATGTTACACACTTTCTCTGTTTTTACAGCAGTATCCGTATTTGTTTGACTGGCAGCAATGACGAAATCAATAGCTTCGTCTACAGAGGAATAATCAGTGGCAGTTTCAATATTCTCTTTAGGAGCAATGACCGATTCCGCATCTACAGAAGGCATATTAGTGTCATATCCCATATTTGTGTGAATGGAAGCTATAACCGAAGTTATTGCTTCGTCTACAGAAGAATAATCAGTGGCAGTGTCAATTTTTTTGTCTGTCGTAGCAACGACTGATTCAATAGCTTCATCTACAGAAGAATAATCAGTGGGAGGGGGGTTTGAGGGTTGTTGGTGTGTTGTAGTATTAGTAACATGTTTAGTTGCTTGTGTTGTTGTGCACACATCTTTACTTTCTTCAGTGTTGCTTGTATCAGAGTGAGGTGGTTGAGCAACTGTAGCTGGCCATGGTTCTATTTCATTAAAACTTGTGTTAACATTATTTGCCAAACTTGTATTGACATTATTTGGCAAACTCAGTCTTTCTTTTTTAACTTTTTTCTCTTTCCTCATTCTCTTTTTCTCCTTTTTTTCTCTCTTCTTCTCCTTTTTTATCTTTTTCATCTCTTTTGCTTTCTTCTTTTCTTTTTTATCCTTCTTTTTTTGTTTTTCCTCATCGGAATTTTTATCTTTCTTTTTCTTCCTCTTAGATTGACTTGCAATCTCTGGAATGTCTTCACTTGGAACAGCTTGACTCCTAAACAACCGAAAAAAAATATTCGTTAACTTTCAAGGCTTTATACCCTTATAATTACTGTGAACGAACTACAAGCCATTCTCAGAGAACCATTATGGCAGTAACACATTTTTAAAGTTTTGGTACAAACACTGATATTATGCATTATGCTGAAATCATATTTTTTGGGCGGTATCAAAATTGAAGGCTATACACGGTCATATATTGGTTAAAAACTTACAAAGGAATAGAAAGATCTGTAGAAGGAGAACTACTTGTTTCATGATCATCATCGATACCAGAATCATTTTCTGGTTTCCTTTTTTGAGTTACTTCCAATTTATTTGGATTTTCCGAAATTAACCTATAATGTTTGCAATATTTAGATTTCTGATTAAATATATCGGACTTTTCAGGTTTAAAGGTAAATTTTGTATTTATTAGGTCCAAAACTACATAAAATATGCGAAACCCTCATAATAACTTGACAAATTCATGTGTAAGTTTATTCTAAACAATTGTTTTAGTGTTACGATAATGTGTTTCTGCTTACTTATTTTATAAATATATATACAAAACAGAAATAATACACCAAATCAAGTACCTGATAAACTTTCCTTTTAATGCCAAATACCCATAACCATCGTGCTCCATCTTGGTAACACTAAACAGAATCTCATCTCCAAGTCCAGGATTTTGCGACCTTAAAAAAACAGATTTTAATATTCTGCTGTTATTTTTACTAAGCATAACTTTTAGCTACCAGGCAAATTTTATATAGTTCTACTGGTAAACATAAGGGAACAATTTCATCTGCTATCTGGTGAGCATTAGGAATCAGGATAATTAATATTTTTACAGAAAGATTATTTTCAATATCAGGATTTTAATAAAATTGAAAAACAAGAACTCTAAACAAAGAGCAGAATGTTAGTGGTGTTTAGAAGTATATACTTGTGTGTTAGTTTATTTAGAAGTACCAGTGTTAGCTTGCAGCCATAAACAAAACATCAGGATTCACAGACAATTACTTTGTATCATTAGTTTGTAAACTTAAACACTACATTGATTGTGCTCATTATAATTTAATCATTGGAAAAACAAAATTTGTAGAACAGATCTTATTACTAAATGTTTTTTCGGTAGCGATAGGTAATGACATAGGGTTAACAAAATATCTATTGAGAATTATTACAGCAATTGAATAAACTTACCCTTCTAAGTTAACAGATGCATAAAACACTCCATGTACAAGACAACCCACCATGTTCGAATGCTTCAACTGCTTGTTTACCACTCCCTAATAATAGAATTCACAAAATGACAATTTAGAGAACAATAAGATTGTTTTAATACATTGTACATATTCAATTTAATACCTGCGGAGTCAAAAACTGTTTTTAAAAATATTCTAAACATTGGTCTGGTTAACAGTTCGTTTAATGCGAGAAATACAGGCTATATACCTGTAAAGTTGTTGTTACTGTTGGTTTGAAAACAACATATTCTGTTTCCACGTCAATATGAACACAGGATTGGTCGGCAATGATTTTCCCGTAAGGAGTTAGTAACTTCACATTTTGACGATTAAAGGCGACCGGCATTCCTTGCAACCTATGTATAAATAATATGATGTCATTCAGAAAAGCAAAGGGAGTTTGGGGACAACAAGAATATCGAAAAAAAAAATTCTAGAGGAAATAATAAATGCTTGGATTTAGGAAAGTTGGTAAAGAATATTCCAGGTGTAGCTTTATTTATCATAGCCTTATTTAAAACAGGGTGCTCATGTTAAAAACTCTATATATTTTTTTTCTTGGCCAGCGCCCAGCGGTCATGAACTAAACATATAATAAAACAGATTTTTAGGTTATTAAAAACACTACTTTTAAAATGAGAATTGGCATACTTTTAAATTAGTATATATTAAACACTGATACTTACACTTCGCTGTATGACTGCAGGTTGTTGTTTAAGATTATGGCGATTGCCGACTTGATTTTCCCAAAGTAACCAGCTGGTAGCGCAACATGGACTTTGTGGGTTATAACCTCCAGTGAGGAATATTCCTTTCCCACATATTCGGAAGCACTTGCGAAATCTCCAATATCGAACATATTGCAAAATCCGAAGATGTTACACGCAGAACAGAGAACAACATGTGTTACATGCTAAACTACAATTGACACTGGTATGCAAAAAATCATATAACTAATGCCTCAAAACAAAGAGGTTGCAACGCAGTACATTATATTTGCGCAATTTAACCTGTTTCCATTAAAATTGAAAATAAATATATAAAAACCTCTTACCCGCGGGTAAGTTAAACTAATACGCAAAATTCCTATGCAACATGTTTTTGCAAAGCTTTTCCCGCACGCAAATAAGGCTCGCATGGTGGCGCTGTTGGAAGTTTCATGTAGGGGAGGTTTCGGTTTTAATCTCGTTTTAACAAAGTATTTTTTTTAAATATGAATCTAAACAATAAGTATTGCACAAAAGTAACACGCTTACATTTGCATATGGGTTAGTTTCTTCACAGAGGCAAGAGTAAAAGACATGGAATCTGGGATTCAGACTAGACACTGCAGGTCCATATCTTATGCACTAAAGAGATCTTATTCTGAACTGGCAAAAACTGTGAATTTATCAATCAATAACGAAATCCAATTCTTGTAACACTACCTCTAAATAACAAGACACAATGCATATAACAATTTTTATTATCGATAAACTGAAAAAGCGATATTATTGCCCAGTATAATTGTTTAACACCGATAAAATCCATCGATGCAGTTCATAGAGTATGATTAGTTGTGTTTCAACTGTAAAATTACCTTTTAAAACATTTTCCCTAGTTCTATTTTAGTTGCACATTGTTACAGTGACATCATAATAAAATTTTGCTGATAGGTTCGTGCTGATATTTTTCGCAAGTTTATATATAAGATATCCATTGTCAGGAATATAAGATCCATTGTCACGCTGATCCACTGTCTGACTGTTCACTTTGAGTGGGCGTGTCAGGGGCGGGGTCGACAGTTGTTGTAACTTCTTCAGAAGATGCGGCAGAATTCTAAGAAATTAACTGTGTTACTACTAATTTAAAAGTTTATGCATGCTTTACTGTCATACAAGCGTCATTTATTTCCAGGTGGCTACACATCGGTGTTAATGAAACAATACAACATGCATATTAAATATTAATATCCAAATTCATGCCCAAGAGGAAAACTTTACCTCTTTAGCTTTGTATTTGGCATTTTAAAATATTTACATTTAAGACTTCCTATTTCAATGACAAGGTTGTTTTTAATAAGAAAAAGTACACTTAAATTTGACTTTGCTAAGCTGTTAAGCATACACTATATAAAAGATAAAAAAATAAAATATAGTACAAAATAAAATTGTACACAGAGGCTATATGATAATATATGCTAACCTGTGATTCTAATTTGTTGTTGATAAAATTTTTGAATCTATTTTGACAAGTTGTGTAAGACATTCCAATTCCAATCCCAGCTCCTAGTGTAATGGGCCAAGTCCTTCCTACATTTAAAAAAGTATTGTGATACATAATTTGTTAATAACATTTATAATTTAAGTGTGTAATGCCAAAATGCAGATAGACAATCAATGGTGAAGTGGGCTAGGTTAGATTATCCTTTATTTATGATTGGTTAACTTGTTTTTATGATTTTAAATAAAGCTAAACATAAAAGGAAAGTAACGATTAGCATCATAAACAATGAAAGAATAAGAGATAATTTTCCTATTATTATGAAACGACACCTATGTTGTTTATATGACAATAGGAAATAGAACGTTTGAAGTACATAATAAACAACAGAGCGTAATATCACATCACAATGACAAACAGTGTACAACAATTACACGCTGTTTTGGTAACAAAGATAATTTGAACTGTATTTTCTTCGGTAAGCTTAAAGTGTTGCACTTACTCCATTATAATATTTATATTTAAAATACAATTTTTGGTGTGTTTAAAACTAAAGTTTGTCATTTATATTTTTACAACTGGCTAACCAATTATATATCTGCAACTACAGCAGAAAATGATCCAAAGCCAGTCAGGCTGAGGTTTTGTTGTAGTTGTAGGTCATGAAGTAGAAACTTAAAAAAAAACAGTGAAGCCATTTGATCTATATAATCCTTCATGGGACAATATAACACACAGACAGTAACATACATCATTCTTACTTTTAAAGAGTAAAGAGAAAAGTCCACCAACTAGAACACCAGATCCTGTGAAATACAGAAATGCTTATAATTCAACAGAAACACAATTTTTCCATTACTGACATTGTTGTAATATTAAATATATATTTTTATATACAGAAATTACACATAGCCAATACAACAAAACACAGGTTTTCACAAAAAAAAAACACAGCAAAACTTACCGGTTTTAATTCCAAGATCCACAATACATTTGTCCACCTTTTCCCCATATTGATTTTCCGTTCCTAAGGTTGGTATTCTTGACATTTTAAATTTAATTCAAGACAATAAATTGGTATATGTATATTTCTATTATTGAAAAACAACCTGGTTTAACATAACACAAAAACAAATACACGTTACGTTTTTCACTCGCTTTGATACTAGACTCCAGATCAGACCTTGGAACTAAAACATTGTTTGCGGAAAACAAACGTTAGCTGGCAGATTGCACTTCGTGACTACAGCATCTGTTTAAGAATGGCTTAGTTCGTTTGTTATTCAGTTGTATTAAAAAACCTTTAATTACGTTCTCTTCTGTTTACATTTACAAATCGTCATAAACGACGCGAGTGACCTACACGACTTGCATCGTTAAAAAGGATATTATCAAGACAAGCAGTTTCACGTGCCCATTAATCAATAGGTATAATTTAGTTTTACAACTAAAGCACTACAAGGTACCCCACAAGTTGTAGTAGTTACTTTGTAACAAAATAACACCTATTCCTGATCCAAATAACAATATTTATGCTAGAGTACATGTTATGCTAAAATTATGCAATAAAACGTACTGACGGTTACTCATTTGATTTCAAACTTGTTGAAATGGGAGTGACTGTATGCACCCAGTGCATAATTGAGCTATTTTTTTTTGTGTGCTTAGTGTGTTGTTTTCATAGCTTTCAAACAGTAGAAATTCAAAAGAGACAGTCTTCTTAACTTTATGAAAGGGATAACAAACAAATTCATATTTGTGTAGCTTGGTTTCAGTTTCCCAATTCTTTAACAAGGTTATTTTATAATTGAAAATCTTGGGGTGATAAACTTAAAATCATTGGTAACATCTTTAAAAATAACATAACGATGAGAAAACACTAGTTCAACATTCTAAAAAAAAATACAACAGAAAAGAGTAAAATGTGGTAAAAGACTAGAAATAAGCGGCTTAAAAAGCAGTGTACAATTGATGACTATTTCAAACATTTAGTGAAGCAGCTAGTTTTGCTTAGTGGTAAAGTTTAGTTGAATGGAATATAGTACGACTGTAACCAATGATGAAATATAACACTATTTTACAAAGGTCTACAAGTTTCAAAATAGTGTTGGTAAAAATATTAACATCATTTTGATTTTTACTGCACCATGATTAATCTGAAAAGTAAACGTCCTCTTCCTCACTGGAATCCACATCCTCTTGCTGTTCTCCACAAAGAAGCTCTTTCAAGTTGACTTTATCAAGATTAAAGTTCTTACTTGGCTTTGGTTTCTTGGTTTCGTTTCCCTTTCCATGCTTTAACGCTTTCTTCATACACAAAACCATTCTGTCAGCATCCGGGTATTCGGCTGGGCGTGGAAGAGAGGATTTCAAGTGATCTGGAGTGTCTGGGAAGACGGAGGAATATTTTTGTGCCTGGGGAGTTTTAAACCAGAGAGGCGTTTTCACATTTTCTGGAATATAAAGAAAATTTTTGGCAGGAGTTCCAAGGGATTGATCCAGAAAACCATTCGATTCCCCGAACATTTCATTGACCACTGCTTCGTCTGCGAAAAAATCCTGCCCTTTTTGGTTGAAGTTTAATTCATTGGCAACTGCTTGAACCTGTTTTCGGTGCTTTAATGTACCCCGTTGAGCTGTTATTTTAAGGGTTTCAATTTTAGAACCAGTGTTTTTTAAAGCAACATCTTGATTTTTGCTTTTCTCCTTTTTAGTACCTGGTTCTTTCTTCTTTTTGCAAACAGCTACATCAGTTTTTTTAGGTTTGACAGTTCTTGCTTTCCTCTTCTTTGGTGAGCACTTCTTTTCAACTTTGGAATTTTTAGCTCGTTTAGACTTTCTGGTACCAACAACCTCATTTGACGGCTCTGAATTTTTATGCTGCAACTTTAGCTGTTTCTTTTTGACGGGCTTTTTAATCTTTTCTTCCCGTTTACGAAGTGAATAACCAGGTTTGGTAAGTAGCTCTTCATTTTCACTCAGTAACTTTAGTGATTCCTTTGTGACAGGGTTATTCATACTTTTTTGTTGTATACGAAGTGAATATCCGGGTTTAGTGAGTACTTGTTCATTTTCACTTAATTTTAAAGGCGAAACTAAAATCTTGCACTTCTTTTGCCTTATTTTTCTTATTTTTTCAACTGTATTCAATGGAGAAATGTTTTTGATTTTCTGTACAGGCTTCTTCTTCGCTACAGGGGTGTCCAATATTTTCTTTACACAGTGGTTTCCGTTTTTCTGCTGTGGCAGCGAATCTTTCTTATCACACATCTGATTAAAGATAAACTGACGATGGATAATGTCCGTTTTCCTCAAAGCATCAGTGACAGGTGAGTGAACATCTGGCGCAAGTATCGATTCATTACCTGGGTGAAACTTCACAACTTCAACCCCATCTTCATTGCACTCAGTGGACAATCGCTGGCCTGTCCATGATTGCAAGGGTGGAAAAACATGACGTCCACTGCGTGTTCGAAACAAACCACTTGGAGATTCACTGCAGAGATCTGCATGACAGCTTGGCAAAACTGATTTATTCAGTTTACATCTTTTGGCAGGTTTTCGTTGAGCTGCTTGACGTTTTCTAGTTTGTTTTTTCTTTTTATTAGCTGGAGTTTCGAGTATATCTTGCGGAACAGAAGATAGAGGCATGATTAAATCCTGTGTCTTCTTTACGGCAATTGATCTTGGTTTTTTACATGGAGTTGGTGTGACCAAAAAATCTGGCTGACGTTTTTTGCTCAATGGAGTCTCCATGACAACCCTGACTCGTGGTGTGATGTTTAGGCTGTTATCTGAAATTAAAACTCAATAAAAAACTGACAGATGTACAAAATACAAAACCTAATATATATTTATCTGTACATCATATCAAAATCTTTGATTTTAGGTGTGCGTTTTAAACAACTTAATATAATCTTTAAATTTAAAAAATAAAATTGTTGATAGATAAACAAAATTTACTTGCAATGTGATCCACTTCATTCTCAGATGAAGATTCATCACTTTGGTTTTGATTTAATTGATGAAGGTACGACCTCACAACACTTCTCCAGTTTTCAGGAAATCCGTTTATCATTGCTTTGTAAACACTATCTGGAATGTCTGGTGACTTCTGCATTGGTCCAACCAAATTATACAACGATCCACTGTTGGTTAGCAAGCAGCGAGAATGCATCTGGAATTGCAAACTTTGTTGGTGACAAAGATAATATATGATTAATCAAAAGTAAATACCACCTTAAAGTGTACTACACTGTATATTTACAGGTACTTTCTCAAAACATAAGTCACAATACAAAATTAATAAATTTGGTATCTAACAGTTTATAAATAAAAATAAGCAGTGCATACAATAAAAGCAGGTTACCCTTAATTTGATGAAAGAGCTTTTCTTTACTTGTTTGTCACTACATCGAACACCAACGATTCTCACTTCACTTAAACCAAGGACAGGAACAATCTTCCAATTTTCGACAATTATTCGTCGCTGATGGTTCTTTGTTGACAATGATGATAATTGTGATGCGATAGAAGACTGGGAACTTTCAAAAATAGAATCAACGGAGCTTCGTTTTGGAATGTCATAATTAGTTCCAATATGTGATTCCCCTCCATAAACTGATGCGCTACATCCTAACTGTATACTGTCCATTGAAACACTATTCATTTCTGTCAAATGGATAGATAATTATTAATTAATAATAATAAAAATATTCGATACAAATCAACAAAAAAACTATGTGCAAATCTGCATACATATAACAAGTAGTTTGTTATACTAAATAACATAAATTAAATAAGTTCTAAGTGCAACTACGAACTACAGTGTTAGTTTATACCAATACCATAAAAAATATATTTTTAATTCTCGCGCGGTATTAAAACCGACAGTACGTTTTTTTCGTTAGCAATTGCCAAAATAATTACAGTAACACTATAAATAAACCATAATAACTAAAAATATTTACACACATTAAGAAGCAAATTTCGCTCCAAACATTTTATCCAATCATAGACCGCATTTGAGGTGACGTCATTTGCCTAATCAAGCGTGTAAAAGGACAGTGATTCCGTGTTGATTTTAAATATTATAAATTAAACGTTATTTTGACGCGTATATTTCTGTATGTAAGTATTAATAAAAATTAAAAAAACAAATTTCAAAATGCTCTTTGCTGATTGTAAAGTACGTATTATAATTTAATGTTTTGGAATAAAACTTTTGGCAACACTAAAACCAAAGTATTTAAAACCAAAGTAAGTTTGCCCAATCATGGTCCCAATCAATAACAGAGTAGATCCCAATCGTCGTTGAATTTAGAGCGTGTTTCTCTGCCTTAAAGAAACATACTAGACACTGCGCTGTTAAATATACGCATAATAAAATATTTTTAACGAAATATTAAATCAATTCCAAAAATATAGAACTGCCGTGCAAGACATATAGATCGGCCTGGTAAAGAAACACGTGGGGGTCTGTTAAGTAAGTTTCAAAACAAATACCAATACAAGTTACATTAAGGTAAGTTACAGATAATGTTTGCTAATCGATAACACTAATTACTTTGCGTAGTATAACAGCTACCATATTATAAACGCTTAAATACATATCCACATAGATTTCTTACATGCAGGGTGCTTGTCTTCACTGTAGCTGACAATGCCAACGGATTCCCGTCGATTGCCAGCTCCAGACATCAGTTATAATGCGAAACTGTTCACAGAGATTGAGAAGTTGAGTTTACTTGATGATGAGGAGAAGAGAGCTGATGGGAGATACGTCACACAACCTAGGGGTGTTTTCCTGCAGTGCGGAGTTATTACACAAGCCAAAGGGTCAGCTTATTTTGAAATGAACAAAACAAAAGTGATTTGCTCGGTTTATGGACCAAAAGACATTGAAATGAGAGAAGAATTTCAAATCAATAAGGGGAAGTTAAAATGTGAGTTGAAATACGCGCCATATTCGAGCCCAAAACATGGAGATCACATTCCAGGAGCTTCTGATGTGGAAAAATCAGACATTTTACTCGAAGCAATATCATCAGGTGTCTGTCTCCAACGTTATCCTAAATCTCAAATAGACGTTTATGTTATAGTACTAGAGGATGATGGTTCAGTGATGCCAGCCGCAATTACAGCAGCATCTGTTGCCCTTATTGATGCTGGGATAGAAATGTATGATGTCATCACTGCTTCATCAATACGAATTGCTGGGCAAGATACGTTCATAATTGACCCAACATCCAGTGAAGAATTTTCACCTTTAAACTTGGAAAAGTCGAATGATCTCAACCAAGGAATGGTAATGGTTGCTTTGCTGCCATCAATCAACCAAGTGTCATCTGTTGTATCATCAGGACATCTTGAATGCAATGTCTTGCAAGAAGCAATCAGGTCTTGCAGATATTCAGCACAAAATCTTCACTCCATTGTTAGAAAATGTTTGGTAAATTCACTCAAAAAAAGCAATCAAAATAATTCACATTAAATTATTATGTTGATTTAAACATGCAGCTTAAATACAATATGGTGGCTAATCATGCTTTCAACCAGGGCCATCCAAATACAACAAGGTCTGGTGCTATTTTACCAACTTCAGATTTTGTAATTGGCAATCATAGATATCACACAAAATACACTTTTTATAACATACAACAGCAACATCAGAAAAGTTGTCTTTAGCCAAATATATTCAGTAAATGTTCAAGAGTTAGCTATGAAACAACGCAATACAACCAAACTATAAACCACACTTTACTAGGAATGTCAGTTGCATATGATGCTCCTTTATTATAAATTGGTTTATATTATATTTCTAGTTAACTGTTGCACAAGACAAACAAATTTGATTTATTTTATAGGTGAATTTTTTACTATATTATTAAGACTTATAAAAAAGACACTTTAATAGTATAAAGACATTAACATTTCTGCATATCTATGTAGCGATAACAACTACCTTCATACAAAAGAATAAGGAAAACATTAATATTATTAATATAACACAATTGTTTTAAGCCATACTTACCATTACTCACTAATTTATAATAGATTATCTCAGGTGTAAGCACTACGTAAAGTTTTTTGGACCACCATATTTTCAAATAAAAACAGTAGCTCAGAATTCTAAACTAGAACTGAGCTTCATACTAAGTGCCTGTCAAGCCTAAAAAACGGGCAAGTGAAAAACAAAATTGCTAATATCTGATTTAAAGGTATTCTGTATCCTAAATATAGTTTCAACACCAATAATTAATAAAAAAGGTTGATAACAACTGAGGAATACACTTTAGTAAAAATAACCTACAGTGGTATTTATTAATTTGAACACAACTTAGTTTTAAACTTTAGATTCCATGGTTTGTGCGACATCATCAATTTTTCTAAAAAAATAAAAACAGTGGTAAATTAGAATTTACGAATTTGGCCTTCATGGAAAAGGTCAATGTATTTTTAAATTTGTACTAGAACTATAAAACCACATTCTTCAAACCTGAACTGCCAGGGCCACTTGGCGTTGTATAGAAAAGGTCGAAGGTCAAACCTATTGTCATCAGGGCTGTAATTCTCAGCATGCATAGAAGGAGTGAGGGTTGTCATCTTATGGCGGTTAATTGAATTTGTCACAAAGAAATGTTTCACCTTTTCAGCCACCTGGACAATTATTGAATTATGGTCCAGCCATTTTTGTGGGCCACTCTCAAAGCTTGACTATGTACAGCTAAGCTTAAACATAAAGTTTGAAAAGACTAAATCTACAGATGTTGCTAATGCAAAAATTAATTAAGTATTAAAACGAATAACAGTAAATTAAGTATTAAAACGAATAACAGTAAAATGTATTCCAACTTTTAAATTAAACCTGTGATGGAGTACATTTATCCTTCCACAATGTTACAAGCTTCATAAACATTGAGTATGGACCACACATTGAGATTTTACGAAGTTTTCCAAAGGTAGAAAGCTCATCGTAGGTCATTCCCATGTCTGCCTCGTCTGTTTGTGCTATTTTACCTTGGAATTATCAGTAAAATGACATTTAGTATCAATATGTATAGTTTAACTTTAAACCATTCCAACTGCCATTTCTTGTCCAGCACCACGGCAAAGTGGTAAGCGATACCACTGGGTTACTGAATCAAATAAAGTCACATCTGATTATCAACACACTGCAATATTTCAGTAACTCGACCATGTGTAGTAATATAACAGAGATAATCTTTTCACACAACTCATGCCTGCTTACAGGTTAACACCTAGGTAATATTTTGGGTTATTATTTTGGGGGCTATGTCTGACAATTTAGACAACTCATAGGTAATATCAACCATCCAGCTTTCCCACATACAACAACAGAACCAACCTTGTTCTAAAGGTTCAAGTTCAGCAGTGGGTGTGGCCTCCACTATTTCTTTGATCTCAGGAACATTATATTTATCACTGAAGTAAACGATGAAAGAACGAAGATCAGTTTTACTTATTCCACCAATTGGATTGAGGTCAGCACTCGAACAATCGTATCTATGATGTAATAATTCATGATTTTTAGGAAATAATCACCCATATATATATATGGTATAGGTCTGGGGCTTCTAACTCATTACACACCAGGTATAAAGTACAAAAGCAACTCTTTAAAGTTTTGTAAAGATTTTTGGTTATTTCAGCCTTGTTTGGCTACAAACCTAAAAAGCATGAAACCCAAGAAACAAAACTCACGGGTAAATATTAAAATATTTACCTCTGAAAATATAATTCACTTACTTTGTATAATAACCCCTCAAGCTCTCATCCACATTAGAAGACCCCAACACCAACAAGCCACCAGGGTTGCCTCTTACCCACTGCATAAGCTGGGCAAATAAGTAAGCAAGGACCATCCTGCAATGAAGTTATGTACAACAGTCAAAACTCTGTTATATAGAGTTATGTTACTGCAGACGTAGACTGTTTTAATGAACTTAGTGAAGCCTTTTAAGTAGTAAGTGTTTAATTTTAGCCTGCCATTCTTATTATATTGCTGTTATAATTCAAACATTTTTCTGTTTATTCCGGTAAGGGTACAATATGATAATTGATATCACTAGGGCAGAATAAAAAATGTTTAAAAACTACTACAGATACTTTTTATAAATCTACTTCCATAATAAATAAAGTACCTGGATCTGGCTTGTATGTTCTGCAATGCAAGATTTTCACGAATGCTACCGTCTCGTGCCTTGAACCTTGGTATGAACCCGGTCGCCGCAGTGAACACCATTAGCACAGCGTGCACGACTCCGTCAATGTTGATATTCATGTGGTTAGAATTGATTCGGGTGGCAAGGCTAGCTGACCGCTGCCGTGTCACGACTGCATTTGTAAGAAGTGATAACTCTGTCTCCTAATTATTCCTATTTTTTGTGTTTTGATACTATAACTTTAAATGCAGAATCATTTTTACTTTGAAAATTTACATTAATAGAGCAATGGCCCAAATCTGGCCTAAACCTAAATCACAGGTTTTTAACAAGGACCTCACCCATACAGAATAAAATATAAATGGAGAGTAAAAATCCACATTTATAAATAGATTTAAAGCACTTACTAAATACAGTAGTTACTTATTTCACTTACAAGCATCATTTTAAATTAAATGTTTTTGTTTGTTACCTGATGAATTTTCACTGGCCATGTAACAAGTTGTTAATATTTTGTTACAAAGCTGCTCTGGTGATGTCACAATGAAAGATTCATCATTTACGACCTTTCTTACATCACAAATAACCTGATTGTTACCACTTTCAATTTCATCATATACCTAAAAAATGAAAAACATTTATCACTTCTGGTAAGAGAACTACCAGCGCCATAGTGGTTAGAAGTTAGAACATTCATTTTGTAACTAAAGAATACTTGGCTTAATACACTATGCTGCTACCATTGTGGCTGAGTGCGTATTTGGGCAAGATACAGAAGTTGCTGTAACCCAGTGGTTACTAAAAGTTCTTAAAATTGTAAGACATACATAAAACATTATTAACTAAAAGTTACTTGTGCAAGCATGTATTAGGTATGAGGTGTAAGAAGTAAGACATTTATGTTATAATTCTGAGTTTCTGTGCCACGCAATATTTACTGTGCGACAATAATTACAGAATGCATATTTAATACTTACTCACCCTGGAGCACATTGAAAATACAATGCATGCAACAGAAGAACTGTCAACACCACCACTTAATGGAAGGAAGAAACCTGATTGTCCACTTCGTCGTAAATAATCCCACAACCACCCCGCACCTGCCATAGATATCTCTTCTTCAGGTTTATAAGATTTCCATGGAATGACGGGGCTCAAGGGTAACATTGAGTCACAAGGGGTGACAGAGAGGGAAAATTCACTCAACGAGACACGTGGGTATATTGTGGTAGCCATACTGGATGATATACTATTGCTAGAAATGCCACACCTAAAAATGAAGATATAATTTAGGTATTTTAATTGTGATAATGCATAAGCTTTCCCCTTTTTTTTAAATTTTAAATTGTGCATAAACTTGTCGAAGTTTTTTTATTTAATTTTTCGCCTAGAACTTATTTCTTTCGTTACATCACAATTACCTGTATGATGTCACATCATCCAGATCCACAGTTGCCATGGTTACATTGACATCATCGAAACTAAACTGAGAACCCAGAGTGAGTAGTTCACCATTCAAACCAATCAATGAAGCTCCATCATAATACAAGCGACCACCATCACAACCAACTTGGTTGGATAACATGTAAACACCACCAGCTCGCAAACAAGCTGAACTTGCGAATTTCCATCTATTGGCAAAGTTAAATAAATGAGAAAGTCATACCAGCAACCAATGAAATTTACCGTTTTAATTACACAGGAACAAATTTGTAAGTAAGGTATGCTATTGCAACCGCATTTCTCCAACAGTAAACTTGTAAATTGGCAAAAATAGCGGTTAATTTTTAATACGACTGTACAAAGGTTTAACAGGAAAAAGAGCAACAATGGAAATTATTCATACAGTTTGTGGTTTACAAAATTCATTTATAAAATAACGAACCTGCGTTGACTTTTTCTTAAGTTAAAATGACTTCCGCTGCCATTTGTAAAAATTTCCACTCCGTCCATTGCTTGCAGGCAATGTGAAGTCTCAAGTGTGAACATCTCCTCACACACTTCACTACCAATGCAGGTGTCCTTTGTCTGGATCACTGCATCTCCAATTGGAACAGTTTTCTGGCCTTTTGGAGATTTTTTTAATTCAGTTAGTGTTTGAACAAATTCTGTTAGGGTTTGGTTAATGTTTTGGACACAAATTAACAATGAAAATATGCAATAGATTTACCTGGATATTTCAAATTTACTTTATGTATTACAACCTGACTTCTACCTATATTCTTGTACATTCTGATAACATTAACAACACAATGGTTTTTTTTTAATAGAAATGCGACCTGGAGCATGAATTGTACACGAACAGTGACGTTACAACTTACATCATAAGAAATACCTGTAACACCAACAAAACAAATAACTTATTATAAATAAACTAACCAGTAATTTCCTGAATAAAATCTGGGAGAACGAAATCATCAATCTGTTTTCTTTTCAACCAGGGAACAAACCAACGTAGTTCACGAAAGTTGCCCTGTAAAAGGGAAACTTTATTGAAATGACATTTAGAATAAGATTAAAAGATAAGACTGTATATAACAGACAGCCACACAGGTATCAAATTCCAAGGCATGAGCATTTTACCAAATTGTACCCTTTTTCTTATACACATTGCCATTTTCATTTATATTTCCACTCAAATAGCTGATTCAGTTTGCCCATTCGTTTCTAATTCTATTTAATTATAAGCACATGATTTGTTATTTTGCTTGCAGGTTGTTTTTGAAGTTTTTTTGTGTGTAAATACTGTATTTCAAACTAAATATAACAACATCTATCTAAAATCTTTTCTTATATTTATATTGGTAATACATATTGTCATTTTTATTTATTTTCCAATGCTTTTCGCTGATTCAGTTTGCTCATTCATTTTTAAGCCGGTATTATTATAAACGCAATGTTTATTATTTCTATTACAGCTTACCTCGTTACAACATACAAGTTTAGGGCGAATCAAAACAATTTGTTTGTGTAGGAAGATCACTCGACAATTGTAACGAACAGTTTTATGAATAATTGGCATTCCTACATCACATATCATTGTCTTGGCTTCATCCATTGCAAGAAGTTCAGCTAACACCTTTATTATAAATTGTGAAATAATATATGGTATGGTTATAATATAACAATAGCCTAAAAAATAGTTGTTTCTTCACTATAATACGTCAATACATAACAAACAGTTACTCTTCAGTGGAAAATAGTTTCTTTAAGTTATTTTCCCAATGGTTTTTATTTTATATAATATATCAGTATGTTAGTTGGTTGCAGACATACAGTTGCAAACTGTGGAAACTTTCACCTGGTATTATTACAATGATGGACAAATTGACCACAGTTTATACAAGAATTACAATATGCTCTGATGAATAGCTTGTTTACAAGCACTTAGAATGAGATTTTAACTTTCCATATCTACTTACTTCCCAGGAATGTTGAACAGTATCGTTTTCATAAAAATGGTCTTCACATCCATATCCAGAAACCTCCAGTTCAGATCCAAGTCTATAAGAAGCACCCATCTCGAAACATCTTCTAATACTTTGCTTAATTCGTTCACAATTGCCACTAAAATCCATTGACCACTGATTGAGTGAGGTAACAGCAAGATTCACTTTTCGCACCATTTTCACTCTATTTTAACTGTATTTTATAAAATATAACAATGTCTGGCAAAAAGTGCCAAATTAATAAACCTTGGTTCACACATAGCAGACATTTGTCGCGTATTTATGCATACACTGTAGAAATACAGAACCTTTAGAAAGACGGAACTTACACAACAACTTTATAATTGGGGTTCCCACTTTAACCCAGTACGCCAAATCCGGTACAAGTCATTTCGCCACTTATTTTAATTGTCGCTCGCATGCCTTCTGCAAAAATGTGTTGCAGAAAGTTTAGAATACGTTCGTATTACAGGAGGAGTTGGTTTTTACAATAAGTAACATTTTACTTGTGTGAGGGTACGTGTTGTGCAAAAATTAACATTTTACTTGTGTGGGGTTATGTGTTGTGAAAAAATTAACATTTTACTTGTGTGGGGTTATGTGTTGTGCAAAAATTAACATTTTACTTGTGTGGGGTTATGTGTTGTGAAAAATTAAAATTTTACTGGTGTGGGGTTATGTGTTGTGCAAAAATTAACATTTTACTTGTGTGGGGTTATGTGTTGTGCAAAAATTAACATTTTACTTGTGTGGGGTTATGTGTTGTGCAAAAATTAACATTTTACTTGTGTGGGGTTATGTGTTGTGAACAAAATAACATTTTACTTGTGTGGGGTGATGTGTTGTGCAGAAATTAACATTTTACTTGTGTGGGGTTATGTGTTGTGCAGAAATTAACATTTTACTTGTGTGGGGTTATGTGTTGTGCAAAAATTAACATTTTACTTGTGTGGGGTTATGTGTTGTGCAAAAATTAACATTTTACTTGTGTGGGGTTATGTGTTGTGAACAAAATAACATTTTACTTGTGTGGGGTGATGTGTTGTGCAGAAATTACTCACAAGAAATTACTCACCTACTCACAATCCCACTGAATATACAATATGCGTTTTAATTGAAGGCGATAAAAGCTATGGTTGTACACGTATAAAACTTGCTGAAGCTACAACGAAATATAAAACTTGCTAAAGAAGCAACGGAAAGTCAGCATACAGAGCATCTAAAAACAGTTGTAAACGGTAAGAAACCCGAGAGAGAACTGGCCACGTTCTCGCTTTTTCAAGCGGCCGCGCCTCGGCATGCCTGCAGCCGCTCACGTGACACAATATACGCCGGCAATTACGGGAGAAGGAATGTGAGAAAAAACAATCAGCAGAAACACGTGAAAGAACTCAAAAGAAACACAAAACAGAGAAAACACATTAACTGAATACAGTGAGGTGATTTTGACATTACATATAAGCTTCACTGTTTGTAAGCGAATCTAGAGCACTTTTGAGCTCAACAAAATTTTCTGCCTTCGCTACTGCTCTCAAACCAGATAAAACTGCCTTTTTTCTGTCTCCAACACCATTATCTGTTTTCTTGACCCATCTTTCCCATGCTTGTTCACGATGGAAGTCACATAGAAGCACTTTACAATCTGGTGTAAAAGTGTTACATTAACTTTGGTGAATAAAAATACATGCAGTCATATTTCGAATGTTTAAGTCTTTAAACTAGATTAACTTCTCCCCCAGCAATACTGATATTTAAAAAAAAGAACAATAAAAATAAAATTTAGTAAGATACCTTGAAAACTACTTTCAACAGCATTTATTTCAGCTTCACATTTGTCGGTCATGAAAAACTTTGGGTTCCAGCCAGGTGTCCAAGACTTTAGAATCACAAGAGCGATTGGTAATAATAGTGATTGGTAATGTCTTTTTTTGTCGGAAAAAACCTTCTGTTACTTGATGCTGGAGGCAATGTATTCTTGAACAGTTCTTTGCCCACAAATACTTTTAAATGACGTTGTATTTCCATAACGGAGCAAACACGGTCATCGATTAATTCTCCGACTTTGTCAATCACTCTGCTATCCACTCGTTGTTGGATGCCTGCAGCCTGCATTTTTGGTAAATCATATCAAATTTTTGCATTTTTGGTAAATCATAATAAATTTGCAGGGCAAATACAAAAAAGTTAGCTACTTTACCTCTCCAACAGGATGTCCACTGTGATCATTGATAGAGGGAAACAGTACAATAAAACAACTAACACTGTTTTTTACAGATGAAAAACCGACTGTCTTCAAATGTTGTGATGTTTTCTGTTTTTTCCATTTTTCTTCTGTTTTAACCTTTAAAACAAACATAAGATATGTAAAACATCTTTGATTTGCTACACTCATCAACGTAGTGTAAAAGCTGTCTTGAGTTACCTTATAATGTGGGAAAGTAAGAATCTCCCCAATACTTAAACATGCAGTGCAATTCATTTTCTTTGATCCTTGCACGCAAAGGTATTTTTTTTCTCGTACATGTGGTCAGCTGGACCCTTAAACTGGTTTTGTCTTTTTAAATTCTTTGTTTTATTTCTATCTTTGCCATGTTGACATTCGTATTTTGTGAACGATTTAACAACAAATGGGATGTTTTCTTGCGCATCCCATTGAACTTTACTTTTTCTTAAATCTAATAATAAAAATATATATTTCAGGATTATGTGAGATATATATGTACAAATAATTTACAAATTTACTAACATACCATTTTTTTTTCTTCTCAAGAAAATAAATTTGGTCAAGGTGTCCGTTTCAACATTTTGAATAGCTGTTGTAGCTTCTTGCAAAGTGTTAAACTTAACGAATTGACCAGCTTTGTTTTTATCTGATGTTGTTTCCACCACAGTTTGGTTCTTTAGAAATTGAGTTGATAAAGAAGTATCTTTACCTTCCCTGTATAACATAAATGGAAACGTGGCTTTATATATAGTTGGATAAATGACCTAAACTATTCCTGTGCCGGCAAATTACCATATAGTCAATTGGGAATCGAATTATAAAATAACAGAAAACACAAACTTATGGTTTTTTCTGCAAGGTATGCATTAACATTTCTTAGCTTACAATTTGTATTTTCTGGGCTAAAAGGCAGAAGCATAAACCACTGCACCTAGCCCTAAATGACTAACAACTATAAAAAGTTTTAGTGCAGCACTTACATTTTCAGAAAATGAGTCATGGGTTGAACAATTCTTGTTTTGCAAAGTAAATGTATATCAGTTATAAATTAACTATTTCGCTTTTACTAAAAGAGAAACAAATATAAGTTCGTACGAGTTCTCAACAGTAGATTGTTAACTTTTGCACAACACGTACCCCCACACAAGTAAAATGTTAATTTTTGCACAACACATAACCCCACACAAGTAAAATGTTAATTTTTGCACAACACATAACCCTACACAAGTAAAATGTTAATTTTTGCACAACACATAACCCTACACAAGTAAAATGTTAATTTCTGCACAACACATAACCCCACACAAGTAAAATGTTAATTTCTGCACAACACATCACCCCACACAAGTAAAATGTTATTTTGTTCACAACACATAACCCCACACAAGTAAAATGTTAATTTTTGCACAACACATAACCCCACACAAGTAAAATGTTAATTTTTGCACAACACATAACCCCACACAAGTAAAATGTTAATTTCTGCACAACACATAACCCCACACAAGTAAAATGTTAATTTCTGCACAACACATCACCCCACACAAGTAAAATGTTATTTTGTTCACAACACATAACCCCACACAAGTAAAATGTTAATTTTTGCACAACACATAACCCCACACAAGTAAAATGTTAATTTTTGCACAACACATAACCCCACACAAGTAAAATGTTAATTTTTGCACAACACATAACCCCACACAAGTAAAATGTTAATTTTTGCACAACACATAACCCCACACCAGTAAAATGTTAATTTTTCACAACACATAACCCCACACAAGTAAAATGTTAATTTTTGCACAACACGTACCCTCACACAAGTAAAATGTTAATTTTTGCACAACACGTACCCTCATACAAGTAAAATGTTAATTTTTGCACAACACATAACCCCACACAAGTAAAATGTTAATTTTTGCACAACACATAACCCCACACAAGTAAAATGTTAATTTTTGCACAACACATAACCCCACACAAGTAAAATGTTAATTTTTGCACAACACATAACCCCACACAAGTAAAATGTTAATTTTTGCACAACACATAACCCCACACCAGTAAAATGTTAATTTTTCACAACACATAACCCCACACAAGTAAAATGTTAATTTTTGCACAACACGTACCCTCACACAAGTAAAATGTTAATTTTTGCACAACACATAACCCCACACAAGTAAAATGTTAATTTTTGCACAACACATAACCCCACACCAGTAAAATTTTAATTTTTCACAACACATAACCCCACACAAGTAAAATGTTATTTTTTGCACAACACATAACCCCACACAAGTAAAATGTTAATTTTTGCACAACACATAACCCCACACCAGTAAAATTTTAATTTTTCACAACACATAACCCCACACAAGTAAAATGTTAATTTTTGCACAACACATAACCCCACACAAGTAAAATGTTAATTTTTTCACAACACATAACCCCACACAAGTAAAATGTTAATTTTTGCACAACACGTACCCTCACACAAGTAAAATGTTACTTATTGTAAAAACCAACTCCTCCTGTAATACGAACGTATTCTAAACTTTCTGCAACACATTTTTGCAGAAGGCATGCGAGCGACAATTAAAATAAGTGGCGAAATGACTTGTACCGGATTTGGCGTACTGGGTTAAAGTGGGAACCTATAATTGGTTTAGGAAACTTACGTATCTCGCAAGGGGAATACCCATATCATAAGGTTATATCATAGTACTCTAAACACTTAAACTGTTTTAGAGTACTATGGTTATATTTTGCCTTTTATTTGGGGAGATAAACAAAGTAATTCCCTTTTTTAATGCCTAGATCTAAAGAACTCGTGCAATTTAATTTAGACTGACAGTTTTCACTCGAATGTAATACTATTGCGTGGACATTAAAGCGGGCAACCAAACAATTGCAACTAAGCCATAGTTCAAACGATTTCCGAAAACGGTACATCAATGACATAATGCAGTGGTTCGAATAATAGAAGAGAAAGACTAATGTTCTTTACTAATATGCGAGTAAGCATTCAGATTTTAAATCATAACTTTCATGTTTAACAGTACTTAAGTTCATTCATTCATTTAAATAAAATGAAATACCTATATTCATCACCATCCTAATTTACGCAGTGCATGATAATAATGGTAATTTGTAATGTTTCTGTTTAAAAATTTTCTTTCAAAATACAACTGAATGTTTCTGTGTAACTAGATGTACCTCAATAATTTAAATATATGTTCCTTAAAACTAGATTTATTCTCCAAACCTGGGTAATTAAAGCAGCTACTTCGCTTATGACCGTAATATCTCAACATTAGTGACCGACTGACCGCATACACATATAACCGAACCAGAAGAAAATCATAATTTCTAATGTACGCAGACCCATGTTTATTAGAACATTTCAAATATTAAATAAGTTCGATCATGCTAGAAACTATTGTTAACTGATTTGCCAAGATTTTCTTCATTAAAATCACAACGACGTTCGAAGTGTTGCCAGAATTGAGTGTAAAACCAGAAATTGTTGGGAAACACTGAAAGATGTGTTGGAAGCTATATACAAGAAAAGCTCAGGAGAGAGATTTACATTTTCATTCATAATTCTGATCCCAAGTGCAGCATACAACGCATTCACACGTTTTTAAAACCTTAAAATATTTACGCCGAACCTCTATCGGCCATCACAGGCATACATCATCCATTCATTCTCACATTGGGGGATTTCACCAAGTTTAGAATTTGAACTGTCCATCAATGGGTAAAGATACTGAAGGGTCAAATTGGAAACCGATGTTATTTTCATCTGGGGCAAGTTCTCCGTCAGGCTAAAGAAAATAAAATTTGAAATTATGTAACTTTTGTCATGAACATAAATTAAAATCAAAATTGAATTTTGAAAGAAAAAATTATCCTTTTTTTGTTTGTTATCTGAATTAAATTTTTAAACACAGTTTAATTGCTTTGGTTTCAGAAAGAAATCAAGCCCTGACTATAACACTCGAGCCTTTAAACCAAGAGCAATTGTATGTGACAACCTTACAGAGCTAATACTCACATCTCCAGAAAAGAACTGATCAATTATCTCATATGCAAGCTTGTAGATGTCTTCATTCACATGATTCTGTAGCATTTCAATCTTGTCCAATCCTGTTTAATATGAAAAATGATTAAAGCTCATTAACATAACAACCTTGAATTGGTTTAACAAATTTTTACAGATATCTTATTTAATATATCCTAAACATAACGAGCCTAGTAAAATAAATGTTTACAAGTTCTACATAGATAATTTTGCCAAAAACCTAGTATTTAGGCCAGATTTGGCTGCTCACCAATCTATTTTATAACTATTTAATAACTGTTTTGTAAGTCAAAAATTTTTAAGACGGCAAATACCGGTTAGCCAAGATGTTATGAAATATTATGACTATTAACTATCTTACCCCCACATTCTTCAATCACTGTAGCAATAGTATCATTATCTCCAGCCATCTTTAGAATGTTGTTGATGCCATCCAATACAACTTGCACCACCTAAAACACAAGATATTTACTTTATGATGCAATAGGATGTCACCATGTAACAAAAACATAACGTTAATTGTTTTTTTAGCAAGAAATGTTTAAGGCCCAGCATAGGGATTGAATGCCACATTACCCAAACGCACCTAGCTCTTCCCTTGGGTGCACAGTATAGCGGTATATTGCTAATTTTTACCTAATTTTAGGTATTTAGAGTATATTTTAAGTTTAGTGTCCAATATATATGCACCAATTGTGCACACTGTTTGAGATACACAGTTACCCACAGTGGCCCAGCCAGGGGGGGGGTTCGGGGGTCGTGAGAGGGGGTTCGGGGGCGTTTTAAAACAAAAAACAATTTTTTTTTAAATTAAAAAAAAAAATTGATTAAAACCCCACCCTTATTTTTTTTCTGGCTGCGCCACTGGTTACGCACAACATATGTTCGACATATTTCTCCAAATAACAAGAAATAACAAACCTGATTATCCTTTGCAACCAGAAGGTTGCAGAATGGGGGAATTACCCCTTGTTCACACACATACACGACTTGTTCTTTATTTCCAGATATTGTTAGATTCGAAATCGCCCATGCTGCTTCTTTTTGTGTCTGGAAATCGCTCTAAACACAAAGATATTAAAATACATGTTGTTGCTGCCAAGCATATTTATACTTTATCAGGGTGAAATGACACTCACTAAAAAGCGGGAAGAAGAAGAAGAGCCAAAATACAATTAACAAAAATGCTTTTTATAGTAACTTGGTGATTGGTTAACACTTTTACATTAACAACGGTACAAAGTAATAATGATCAAATGATGTGTTGGATTTTAGGCAAAGTCTGATTCAAGACTTACACAGTAACCAGTTCATTAACAGTTACCAGAAAGGTATTTTGAGTACAATGGGCAAAATTCTGCATAACCATACATATGCATGCAGCAGATTATATATAAAATGTGTTAATACATTAATTTCCGCTAACATCTGGCATGTTAAAAGTTCACAGGCAGCATTTGTCTTCGCCCTGCTTAACAGGTAAATTATAAATCCTAATTCATAGTTATCTTACTTTGCTTAGATGGGCAATAATCTGTGGTATTAATCCTGCATCAATAACAGCTTGTACTTGTGACTGGTTGCCAGCGGTTATGTTTGATAAGAACCATACAGCTTCCTGGGAACATAAAACACTTGTATGTTTAGTACAAATATAAGTGTATGCGAGTTACAATGTTCAATGTAGGTTAAACAAATACAAGTATATTTATGCAAACAGTTATAAAATAGTTCCAGGAAAATGAATCAGGATTATTGCGTAAATGAATGATTCGTGAAATTTTAATTTAAAATAGTAAATGATTAGTGTAGTACCATTTACCACTACCACTGAAAAGTTTTTATCTCTCTGTGGGGTCTTACATATAAGATATAACCACGTATTCAAGGTAATATTACCTTATTTATTTTTTCTTTGTGGTGCGACAATAGAGCTGGAAAATGTTTCAAAACTCCGCAATTAAGAACTTCCTGTGTTTGTTCATCTGTTCCAGTAACGATGTTTCCAACGGCACGCACTGCTGCAGTCTGTGAACATTAAAGGTAAAAAATATTTCAGTATCATAAAGGGGCTCCAAGCATTCTACACCCTTACAATTTCTACCTATAGGAAATAAACATAATGTGATATATGCCATTTGTTTTATCCTAATAGAGTTTTTCTATTCACAAATATCTATACACCGTATGTCATTCCCACTGTCATGTTATGCAATAAATTTGTTTTGTTGCACATCTACCCAGAAGAGTGATAAAACCAAACAAAACTGACAAGCCAGTATTTGCACTAACCTGAACTTTAACCTCTGCGTGTGTAAGAAGGGGTACCAGATAAGGGACAACCCCTGAATCGATAACCATTTGAATAAGTTCGTTTCCACCATCCGTTAAGTATGACAAAGCCCACACAGTGTCCACCAAGATCTATAAAAACAAATTTTAAACAGGATTTCCCTATGACTTTATGAATGGTGGCTTGAAATAATGAATAGGTAGCAACTTTATTTGTTTAACATGGTTTCGTGTGCTGACATGTTGTTTAACTATTAGGTTGACATTATGTTCATAGGTCAAACAATAAAACATTATTAACTTTGCATATAAGTAGTGTGTGAAATATTTTGTGAAGGAGTCATTAGGAAACTTCATGTACTGTAGAAATTACGGTCCAGGTGTCTATACATACAAACATTAAAAAAAAGTAAAGATAGAAAAAATATGTTGCAATATGTTAAATTGTTTGGTTTGCTCAGTTAGTTGTTTTAACTCAAGAAACAACATTTAAATAGCCTGTGCTTGCCAGCATATAGAAACGCTTACGTTTGTATCAGGATGGTGGATTAATTCACACAAAGCAGGAAGAAGAGATTGGATTGTTTCAACTGGTGGTGGAGGATCTTTGTTTCGGCACAAGTTAACAACAACCCAAGTTACATTCCTGGAAAATTTAACATTATATATGGGGCTGCAAAGTATAGTGGTATGATAACTGAAAAGTTAATAGTTATATTACATATGTGAGTGAGGTCCTCGTCTAACACCTGGGATTTAAAGTAGATTTGCCCAAAACCCCCTTTTGAAAGATTAGAAAGCAGTTTATTAAATAACCACCATAAAAATATATAATACATGGTTTCTATAAACTGTAACGTGAGTCTGAACTGTATCTCTATAGTGTTGGATAATTGGTTAATGAACCAGTATAAAGAACTTAAGATCTGCTTCAGTAAAGACCTTACCCATACAGAATAAATCATTATTAAACAGTTAAGGTTGTTGTTTATGAGGTAATGGATCGATATGCCAAGTCTCAAGTGAGCTGAAAATCTCTGAATAATACAATAAAGCTAGTACAAGTTTTAGAATAATTTGTAAGCATCAAGTCTAAACCTTGAAGTAAATAATAAAAACACAAACATTATTATATTAACCTTAAAAAGCTGATGGGAATTTCTGGGTTGATGAACATCAATAAAGGTTGGACAACTCCAAGGCTGATTACGTAATCTCGAAGTGCTGGTCCATCACCTGAATATTGGTGGTTAATACTTTATTCAAGGACATAATAATCATAGATTCTACTTCATTCTATTCCTGGGGTCACTCAGGGTTCTACAACCCATTAGTGACCACTGGTTTGAAGCAATATCCGCTAAAAGTCTTTCATACGACACATATGCCTGTTTATATCAGTATTGCAATAGAACCCAGTACCCTATGCTAATAATGCAAGTGCCTATCCACTGAGCCATGGCGCTGATACATATTTACATTGACGGGAGCTAAGAATTCAGTTTTTCCAGTAACAAAATTCTAAAAACTTTTTCATATATAATATATAATATATGCTGTTACTGCCAGGCATGTAATTCAAATTTGCGAGAGGCTTATAAGACTTAACTTTATCATGTTTAAATAACTAAGTGAACTAAGTACTTTGTGAGCACTTACCTATGATGTTACCAAGAGCCCACACAGCTTGTTCACACACATTTTGATGTTCAGAATGCAGAAGCTTTAAGAAAAGTGGAACAGCTCCTACAACAAATATAAGATGTTAAACTATGGAACATCATTTGAAACCCATTTAATAATTGATGTTGAGTAAAAATACCAATAAAATTAGCATTCATAACTACTGTAGCATGTGGAGCCTTTGTTGTAACCTGTTGCTGTTACCTTGTGAACCAAATATGTTTTTCAATTTACCAATGCATGTGTGGGGTATTCAATACACAACTTAATGTGGATACTCAACTATCGCTTAAGATAAAACATCGGATTTTAAACCATAAAATGTTATCAATTTATTAATTTGCACGGTTGAGTTTAAAATACACCATTCACTGGGAATTTTTTCCTATCCCTTAAACAGGAAGTATAGAATTAAATTACCTGCGTCTACTACAGCTTGTGTTTGTTGAGATGTGCCAGATGCAATGTTAGTGAGCGCCCATGCTGCTTCAAATTGAAGCGACGCATATTCTGCTCGTTCCAAACAACTTACAAGGATTGGGAGAATTCCTGTTTGAAGTCACAAACATGATTGTTATGGTCACAAATAAAGGTTTCTCAACAATTTTATGAAGAACATAAGTATATATATACATACATATATATATAATTTTTCTTACATTTCCAATAAAAAGAATCATTTATATTATATTATCTAAGGTTGGAAACAACAAGTTTTATGTAAAGCACAACATACAAGGTATAGGAACCAAAATGTAGACCAGTATTTGGTATACTGATTGTCATGACACACTGGGGTGCTTTCGAAAAAGTCTTAAATGAGAAATCATTACTAAGATTAACAATAATCCAAGAAACTTTTAGCATGTTTTGTGTAAATTGTGAGTTTTTAATTAGTTGTGCCACAACCATAAACATAACTAAAACTCGTGATGAACACATAAGTGGAATATCTATCACCACAAAACAGAATAGCAGCTGTTTCTATAACAGACAGAATCAAAGAACAAACTTCAAACCGACCTGATCTTATTAAATCATCGATAGGGGGGTTACGGTCACTGGATAAAAGTTTTCTTGCTTGCTGCACAGCATTTAACTGGACTGCTTCATCGGTACTTTTCGCATTTTCCACAATTTCGTCCAATTTTAAAGATGTCTGTAATAACATGTTTTTATAAATCTAATGTTTTAAAGTTTCAGGATTTGGCATTCTGCAGGACAATTTTCTATATATTATGCTGTTGAACTATTAAACCACCAATTTGCGGTCTCCAAACCGGTTAGTCTAAAATATTCCAGAGCAACCAAGGTTTTTTATTACTCTACAATAAAAGTTTATTAGATAGATGGTATTTGCCTGGTTGGCCGGTCACAACATGATATCTACAGTACAGTGGCACAGCATAAAAACTTTAGGTTCAATCTCTGTCCTTGTTTATTTAATTTTTTACAAAAAGGATGGTCGCTATCTACTAAATTTTACTGGTTGCGCGACTGGATATTTAAATTACACTTCTATGATAAAATATATATATATATAAATAAACATACCGGTTTGGTTTCGGAATCAGATTCATCAAGACTGTCCTCAACGATTGGGACATTTCTTCGTTTCAAAAGATGATCGCCTCTCTTCTGTTTGCGTAGTTCTACTGACATGTCATTACGTTGTCTTCTCATGGACTGTAATATTAAAACATATGCATGAACTTTCTGTAGTGATAAATATATACACCCAAGCACCATTAGGTTCATTACTATTGACCTCAAGTTTTTTACCAAGAGGCTATAGGTAAGAAACCTGTATAGCCTGACAGAATATAACCAACAATAAATAGAGATTTATTATTAACCTGGAAGCTTTAACACACAAACATGTTAAGATAAATTTATGTTAGGACTAAAAATAAAACATGCTCAAGTGTCAAATTATTAAACAGGTTATTTTCTATTGTGTTTCAACACTATTCTAATCTAGTCTATATATTAGAGAAACACAGATCTCTATAGCTTAACATATTTTTGCATTCAGTATGATGAGAAATAGCATGATAACATTTGGTAGTAAATATGATCACAATCATATCATGTTTCATGTTGTATAAAATAGTGATAATACTCATTTTATCATGTCATTCATAAAAACAAAGAAAAATCCTCTGAATGCATTTATTCTATCTAGCTATTAACATCAGCCAAACCACACACAAGGGAAATATTGGAAAATAAATAATAAAATATTGATTTTCCCAGGGAGCTTTAGAGTGCATGTTCATTTTGTTATCTGTCGTGGCAAAACAAGCAATTTTACAAAGAAACTGCAAGCTATCAACAGTATTTACTACTTTTGATCACATTTTAGGCTTTGTAACATGCCTTTGTAATGGAAATTTTAAATAGTTTAATTATGCTTACATCTGTATGAGCGTATGGCAATCTAATAAATGGTTTTTAAAATAATTAAATAGAAAGACTCTTGTGTGCGATATAACAAAACCAAATTTAAATCCTATATACTTATCTAAACTTAGGCTAACAATTTTTATGAATAGTTTTCATTTTACACAGGCCATACTGATCAGTAACTGTTGGACATTGTCTCCTGATTTCCATCAAAATACATGTATTTTAGCAAGATTTGGAATGAAATCTTTGCACAGGCCTAATAATGAATATTGTTCCAAAAAATCCTTCATTAAAATTTCCGCAAAAACACGTTTAAAAACACAAATCTGCAAAAAAATAGCGTGAACCCAAAATCAATTTTTTCCAAATTGTGGTACCCTATTAAAGAACCTGGAATTATTGCACAATAAGATTGCTTCCTAGATTTCTAATAAATGAATTCACCTCTGTGTCTCTTCCTTTGTGTTTCCAGTTTTTAAACCGATGATTATCTGGTTTGTTTTCCATAATCAACGATTCTTCATTTGGCGTGTTCATTTAGATGTTTTGCGAAGCACAGAAGTAGCGCAAAATGTTGATTATTGGCGAAATTATTCGCAAACTTACAAAATTAATACAATAACTGGTGAGAAATAAAGAGTGATTAATTTTTATTGGGAACATTAACACTGTATAAGGCGTATCTAGATGCGAATTTGCAGAATACTGTTAAGTGCCAACAAAATCTTGCATACAGGATAGATATTCCTGAATGCATAATCTTTGTTGCATGACGTAATTTATTCTAATGTATAGCGTTATACACCAAATGGTAAATTGACTGTTTATTTGTGATTTTACATTCAATAACAATTGAATGGAACTAGAGGTAAATATAAATATTTTACAGATATATATACAGTTATGGAAATTGTTAAACTTTAATGAAAGCGAGCAAAAGAAACACATTTAGAAGCATAGCGTTCGTATTATATCGTTATTCAATTTTACTAGAATTTTTAACACGGTTAAATTAATCAGCATATGTTAAACAAATACTAACATTTATTATGAAAACAATAAAATCGTACATGCAGTTGTGATACTCTGATTTATAAACCTATACTGCGTTTACTAATGGTAGGTTTTAGGTTATACATTATATTAATACGTTTTTAAATTAACGAAACACAAAACTAAGAATTCAATTAGCGGGAAATATTTAGGGGAAGTTTATGCTAAAATCCATTCCTGCCATTTATAATCCATTGATAAATACATTACTGGGTCAATTTAGAAGTTCTGTTGACGAGTATAACAAAATTCGGCAGGATTGCGGTTATACTTGTTTGACCTCTAGCCAACAGTCATAATAGCTTAAAAACGAAAGTCGAAGATACCACACTAATATAAATTACAGCTTTTTATATTTTGATCATTTAAATACGTATAACTTCCGCAAATCTATCTTTACTTTATGAAACTAAACCTCGCACAGAAAACCGCTTTTTCTGATCATGTGCACAGTTTGTGGCGTCTGAACAATACGTCACGTACTGTGGCGTCTACTTGACACTAGTTTATTTAAAAACTAATTCAATCAAATCTGATGACCTACTTAATACTGATATAATTTACAAGTAACTTTTCAAAAATAAAATAACTTTTTAAATGTTGCTTGCTTCATTTTTGGCGACTAATAATCGCACTTACGTCTAGTGCCATTTTTTCTCAAGAAAAAGGCTGTTAGGAAAGCAGCAAGACACTAAAGACAGCTGCATTAGTGACATGTAGCCGCTAATAAATTTGACGCCGTCGCCAATCTCGGGTTTGCTTATGAAACTTTAAAATAAAACTTGTATCTAATACGATATATGTATTGACATACTGAAAAACATAAAACACAATGATACACTCCATATATGGTTTGGATAAAGTGCAGATCTTCATATGATATATAATCACATTATGTACAAATTGGCAGTTTTTAATCAACTCAAATTAGCCAATGGAAATTGTAAAACTGTATACAAAGCTGCATGATTTTGCATTATTCAAATAAAGTACAAATATACAATGAAACTTTCAGCCGGTAATAAGCCACACTGTGAAACATCAGAATTGACTCTGAATTTACATTCAAAATTTACACCTCGATGCAGTTAGCTTGCATTTTGTAAATGAAACTTTTATAAAGTGCTTAGTTAAATACACAGGGTAAACAATAACATCCTCCTTTCTTGATTTGATTCAGTGGATAATTAAAAAATTAATTAAAGAACAATTTGATTTTAATCAAACTACAGTAGTTGCCAAAAAAAGAATGCACTTTGCATTGAATGCTTCGAAAATTGCCTTTAGTTTTTTTGTTTAATTATTTAAAAAGTTGCCTTTTTAAAGAAGAGTGACATAGTTTGCAGGGAAGAGACCGTTACTCCCATTTGGAGCAGTTCCTCTCCACCATCCTTCATCAATCTGCTCGATGTCAGTGATAACATCACCAGGATCAAATGAAATCTCAGTGTCATCGGCTGGTGACGAAACAATGCTAAATAATTCTTAAAGACGAGATAACCATACTCCCGTATGTGAAATTAAGAAATATTTGGTGCTTCACTGGTATTTTTTGCACTATGATATTTAGGCAGAAATGTAGGTTTCCTTTAGAAAAAGACGAAACTGAATGACCAACATCATTAATAGGAAGAAATTAGGTATTAAGTAATGAAACTTATTTATCAGTGTTAGGCAGAAGTAATGTCAGTCAATATAACCTGAGTGTTTTGTTTCATAAACCTTGTGATCGCATATACATTTCTGCATATGTGACTCTGTGGGTGATTATAATTAATCTCATCTTTAAGCCATACAAGTGACCTACCAGCTTGATAATCATACATGGCTTCAGCGGAACACTGCGCACTTTCTTGGTATTGGCCCGATACTTCTGAATAATGACCTGCAGTTGTTGTATATAATTAGAAATCCTTACTCTATAGTGATTATAGTAGTAGTATGCCAATGTCCTTATGTAGCAATGTGCACACTACAGTTAGTATTACACATTTCAACTTTCGTTAAAATATCGAGTTGCTAGAAATGCCGTGACAACATAAAGTGCATCAAACAATAAAGTAAAACTTGTGTAAATGATATGATTTTGTGAAGCTAATACTAAAACTACAAATAAATTGGTACATAGTGTAGTGTCCTTAAAAAATCATGTTTAATTTAGTGTAAAAACCTACAACAAATGCATATTTGACATGTCTTAAATTTCATTGAGTGCACATGGCTAAAGCTACAGCATACAATGAAGCTAATATCATTGTCTATGATATGATTAACTCTTTCTAAATCATACATCTAAAACACATATATACCTATAAACAACAATATTAAATACGTGACAAGTATACTAATCCAAATCAATTCTCTTTACTGGTGAAGTTATAAAATACTAATCACATACACTCATACAGTTTGGTAAACAAACTATCATTTACCAGGAGATACCAAAATATCTAATCAATCTAATCTATCTATAGTACTGCATGGTTGAAGTTGTTAGTGGTTATTTAAAGCCATGCATCATACACTACATTGTAAGTATACCTTCATAGTTGTAGTCATTCCCATTGTAATATCCTGAAGTAGTTTTGTTAAATATTTGGTCAATTAATAAAAAAACAGTAATGGCGCACCGAATTAATACAAACTAATAAAGCTGTTTAGGGTAACGAGTATAAAATATTTCATGATCTCATTATTTTTATTTTTATTTATAATGGAAAAAAGTTTTAGTGGTAATACGGATATATAAAAATAAACCAAAAATAAGGATATTCACTTTTCAAAGTAAGTGTAAAATCATACAGTTATAAAATAATCAAAACCATGAAATAAATTATGCTCCTAAAATTATTTTAATTTTATTGTTATATGCATCCATGCTAAACCATAATCGGCCCATTACCTGCGTCTACATGTTGATCCTCATACGGTTGTTGTTCTTCATATTGTTGTTGGTTGTCATAATGTTGCTGGTTGTCATATTGTTGCTGGTTGTCATATTGTTGCTGGTCTGTTTCATATTGGTTGTCTGGTTGATAGGATGGTTCAGGCATGCTTGGTTCTGCTGGTGGTTCACTGTACATTTGATCCTTAACTGGTTCAGCAGACTGGTAAGCTGGTTCTGGTTCATAAGTAGTTGGTTGGGGCCCTGTTTCATATGGTTCAGGTTCAGGTTCTGGTTCGTAATGAACTGGTTCTGGTTCCTGGTGCGCTGGTTTTGGTGGTGGTACGTAATTGGTTGCTGGCTCGGGTTGTTCGCTGATGCTTGAAGTACGAGAACCACTTGAACTGTACTTCCTGGTTTGATTATAGTGTTTCTTTGAAAATTTTAAGTTAAGAAAGTTATCACAGCTTTTTATGGCCTATATTTATTTTATGTTATATTATAGGCTGCGGTAGTCTTAATAACTAAAAAGGCATTGCTAGACCCTTAAAAAACTAAACCTCATATTTTCCTAAGGCTAACTTTCAAATAAGTCCATTGTTTAAAATCTACTGTCTTCATCACAAATTAAGCATTGTTTTAATTATGACATCACAAACCTAACAGGAGGAGGGGCGTTTGCTTCCTTCTCCCTTTGCTCCCACATCGCTCGAGGATTGTTTCCTCTTTTTGTGGTGAGAACTTCTGCTTCCTGAGCGTGTTCGATAGATTGTGTCCTTCTCATCTGTCGCTGCTCACGAAGAGACTCCTCTTGTTCTTTCTCTTGTTGTTCCTGCAACATCACGTTGTTACAAATATTTTGCAACATCACGTTGTTATATATATATTTATATATTTAAAGATAAACTGTCGCACTCCAAACATTTGTTGCTATATAAGATGATAGTTGTCACTTTTGTAATGATTTGACATTAAGCATGAGCTATGTCAGTAAGTAAACAATCTGTACAAGCCCCCTACCCACCTTTGTTACAAAAGTTTAACAAGATAAAGAAAACTTCTAAAGTAAAGCATTTCACATAGCATGTCCTGTGATGTATAAGATGCCACTCTTAGCTTGGTGATAAGCATTTTACACTCACCCATGCCTTTTTCTCCTTCTGTCGAACATCTTCTAAGTCATCAGCAATCTTTTGAGCTTTCATTTTCTCACTTATTTCTTGTTCTCTTTGCTTCACCAATCGGTTTCTCGCCTCCTCTGATCTGTGTTAAAGAATTGTTTACATACCCTTAGGATTTTTCAGTATTCTTCCATTCGATAATAATTTAATAAAATTTTTTAGAGCTTTTTACATTTCCTTTCAATGTTATCTATCACTCCATGAACCAGTTGCCCAGACTTAAGGATACGGGTTTGATACACATCACTGCCACCACATAAGCATTTGTGTCCTTGGCGATGACGGTTAATTTTTTTACGTATTAAAATGAAACTCACTTTTGTTCTCGCTCCTTAATTTCCACGGCTTCCTTTTTCCGTAATTCGATTAATCTTTTCTTTTCTTCTTGTTTTCGTGCGTCCTCTTCAGCCTGACTCAGCAAAAACACGTTGTGACTCATCATAATTATGCTGTTTCCTCTGTTTACTATTGCAAGCATTTGATAATGGTGTAACACATATAAGTATGCGTGTTCACTGTTCACAGCAGCAGGAGCAGACATATGTAAACATAGTATGCAGCATGCATGTGGAATATTGTAAAAAAAATTGGTCAAAATATATAAATAATAAACTTATAATATAATCAACATGCAACACTTATAATCAACATGTGAAAATATTTTAAACCCAGGGTCTATTATTCATGTTATCATATACATTGACACTGTTGATGGTTGACCCATGACTCATATAATTTTAGTCTTTTCCTTGGTTTCATGACAACAAAAATAAACTGAAAGATGCTGAATCAAGTTTACCTGCATTCGAACCCAAAACTTATCATCTCTTGAAGCGAGAATTTCTTTTTCGGGATTGATTCGTTTATAAACAGAACTCTGGATGTTTCACCATTTGTGTTAGTAGCAAATAAAAATGGTTGTTAGGAAAAGAAAATGCAACAAAGTTTAATAAACAATAAGAATAGGAAAATAAATATACTTCATGTTGGAAAAAAAACTTTATGGAATACAGTTTTTGTAATTAAACCAGTCTATTGTCATTAATTTGAGAAGATTCTTTTGAAAATTTATTCAAAGAAGAATTAAAACTGAAATTTAAATAAGTAATTCAACTTAAATGTGGAGATTAAAACATCAAGTAATCATGTGTAAGAATCAAATGGCTATGGAACGTAATATAACATCAACAAATAAATTAAAGTTGAATATGAAATCTTTGTCAGTTGAATGTATACAGTTAAAACTACAGGCAAAAGTGTTCAGAAGCAGATACTGAGAAACTGTAGCAGATACTTTCAAGTAAATATTAATCATATGATCTAACGCCCTAATTTGGTGATTGAAGGAGTAACAGGGGAATACCTCATGAATAACAGCAGACAAACACCACATTCGCACATTGTTTACATAGCAGACATACTAAGATAGTAACATTTGCTACACTATGTGTCGTTTGGCAATAAAAGTATATATATATATAATATATATATATTTCGTCTAAAATATACTACTTCCTTTATATTAGATGACCCGATAAAAAATTACAAACACTATATTATTTAATTCTGAAAATACAATAATTCTATATATATATGTGCGGAATGTGCCCCTGCCATAATACAACACACTGTACATTCATATAGTCTAGTTGTTGTGTACAGCATTTACTTATTCAGACATAAGTGGCCATAAATAAAGATCAGAACGAATAAAATATTTCTTCATGAATACATACAAGTACTTATTAATTTAACAACAATTAAAATTGGAGTTCAAGTTCCAAAAATGTTTCAAACCAAAGTAAATCAATAGTAAATTGATAATTTGTTTAATTGTTTTAAACCCATTTGACACTGATAGCAGTAAGGTTTAAATCATTATGAAATCACTTAAATAATAAAACAACCATGCAATAACAATATATCTACCATATCAATATATCATGCTTCATACTAACTCTATAAAACAGAAGATTTTTTAACCATATAAATTGTTAGGAATAAGTTTAAATATTTGTGACTGTTTATTAAAATAAATGTATTACAAACTATAGTTAAACAACCTATTCTACATATACAACCCTAATTTATAACTTCAGTTTTAGTAAATAAATATTTACTGAAAGACATTTAACTTTAGTATAGTCTTAGGCTTGGTTCAATTTGCTTAAAAGGAGTTGGACTTATACAGTGTATGGTTTAATACGTAACACCATAGCACATATTGGCATTGGGGAAGTATATCTGTTTTACATGGCAAATATATGTAGGTAAACAACTAGCTTAAAACCAAACATAAAATACAGTACAGACTACAGTTAAACATACAATATTTGAACCTTATGTGTTAAAGTTAAACTTATTAATCTCAATTCTAATCCACCTAACGTTTTGAAAACAGAATCCGCAAAATAAAATTAAACACAACTCATACTATGCATTAACATTTATCCTGTAGCTGTTTTTTTTTCGGAAGGGGGGGGGGGGGGGGTAATATGTGTATGCATCTGACTTACCACTGGGGCAGGTATGTTGGAATCTTCTTTTGGAGCAACAAAGGTAAAGTTTGATGTAGTTTTAGTGACTTGTTTCATGATTTCATCGGCTGACCCTTCATCATCGTTACGACAATATAAGGTCATGTGACTTCCCTGTGAGGGTATTATACATCTTAATAATGTTATCTTGGGTAACTAGCCAACTCTGGCCTAAATTTCAAGACCTATGGCATGTCACGCCTTAGGACCTTACCCATGTTAATGTATATTTCATTTTAAATTTTTAGTAAAATTTTAAGGAAACGGTTAAAATAGAGTTATACTCACACTAGGAAACCTTATTGATTAAGGAGATTGGCTGGAATGTTTTTTTAATATTTATTATAACATAGCTAATAACAGAAAACAGTACAGTCGTTTTAAAGTTACAATCATGACGTACATTTGATGATGTATCCTAAAAAGTTAAACAGAATAGGCCTTCTTAGAATGCCCACTGAAAGACTACTCTAATTATGACATATGCAGCTGTTACATACATAAGGGCAAAAAATAGTAAATGAATTGTCCTACCTTAAAGAAACGATTAACATCTTTAACGTGGTTGGCGCACGCTCCTTTCCTGGTAGCAGGTACACCTTCGCCTTGCTATAAATTAAATAAAATAATTAAAATTAATTTAATTATTTTAATACTAAATTATTGTAATCACTGTAAGTATTAAGGAAATATTTTTATTTGCAAAATATATTAAACAATTTCATTAAAAAAGTTGCTGGTTTTATGCATAAATTTATGAAAGACATGAAAACTGGTAGCTTGAATTGCTTGTAGAAGGTGAAAACTGGAAACATACTTTTAAATGAAAAGGAGCAACTCAATAGTTATTGTGAATACGACTCGAAATGAGATATATAAACTGATGCCTATGTATCAATGTATATCTGTTACATTGGTGCAGAAAGTATGGTTGGTAAATGGTAACATAATACTAAGGGTGATCCTTTATGTGTTGTGTAAGAGGACACCAACAAACTTAAAATAAAACTATTGTAGCAGGTTATCTTGGCTATTCTGTGTAGAGTAGGATTGAACACAAAACAGATCAGTCACTCACCCACACAATGAGGATAAACTTAATCAATTTTGTATTTGGATCTTTCACCCTCACAAACGCATACATTATCTTTCCACTGTTGAATTCAGATTCTAATTCCTCCAAGCCTTCATCTGTTTGAATATGAAGATAATAATGGCCTGTTCCACATATACTATAGATATGGTATTATGGTAACATATTATAAAACTCAACGTACACTATGACAACAGGACTGTTATAATTTATAAGTGAACTCATCTTTCAGCCGTAAACCTTAAGGAGTGGCCCACCATATTTTGCCGTTAGTTTAACAATGACACCTGCATAAAACAGCAGCAAAAAAATTGGCAAAAAGTTGTAATAACACCTAACACGCATGCAGTGGCTCCTACTTGTGTTATAAATCAAGCAGGTTCAGGAGATTCCAATTACCATTGCAAGTAAACAATGGCAATGTTATTATAATAGATAATATCAATATGTTGAATGATAATATCCTCAGGCTATATAGCATACTGATGGTGGATTGTGTGGTGTTTGTACGAGACTACTTTCAGTTCCTTGTTTAATAGGTGACTCATAAGGAATATACTTCTATGCATTGACACTGTGACACATATATTGATTATTCAAATACTATAACCTTCTCAATACGCTATAGTATAGCAGCCATACTAAATATATATTATGCCATAGGTCCAATTATTAAGTTTGGATGATAGATTTCTGGATTACATTTACAATGCCAAGGTATGATATCACAATCATCGAATGCCAAATTATTACATCATAATTACCTCCGGTGCCTTGGACTTTCAAATCATTTTGATTTCCTTCGTATGTGAACAAAGCCCTGAAACAAATCAATTATTACATCATAATGAATTGAGGTGTTAGGTGTACGAGGTAATTAAACTAGAGCAATAAAAAGAACTGCAAACCTGGTAAATAAAAACCTAACTTACCAATCAGTGTCTGTGTTGTCATTTAAAACATCTTTGTAGGCCTCAACTAGCTTGGCGTTATGTTTAAAAAAATTTACACTCATATTTATAATATATATATTGTACAAAACACTCTTCTTCCTGTGCAATGGAAAGGTATTCTATAAAATATGATCATTTTGTTTAAAAGTTTAACAAAACTATATCATAAACGGCAAACGCCTAGTTTTTTGATTAGTTGGCAGACAATTTAAAATAAAATCCTTTTCAAATAAAGAAAAGGCTAAAAGTACTAAATGGAAAAAATATTGACAGTTATTAATGCAAGTTTAAAAATTTTCTGCAAATTCTTGTCTTAAAACTCTTTTTTCATCTTCAACAAACATTTTTTCTCTATTCGCTTGTCCTAAATTTCTTTTCCGCTTTTCCTTATCGCGGTGAGTTGTAGATTGGTTGTTTTTACTGTGGAAAGCAACCTTTTTCGCATCCAAGTCTGTGTGACAAAATCCTCTTAACTCTTCGTCTTCATCTTCTCCCCGAGGACGTTTATACGCTCTTCTGTCTTCAACATCATCTTTATACATTTTGGACCACGAAATAGCATGGTCAACAATCTCCTTTTTCTTTGGTTCAACAGGGGTGGGTTTAACCTCAACAGGTCGAGCCATACTCGAAGGTATTTGTTTCACAAGAGCTATGTCCGGTTTAGAGTCTTTAACATTTGATTTTGACTCAAACGCAGGTAGATCATTTTCCCATGGTTTAAATTCCTTAGGAGCAATATATGGAGCTTTTTTAACCATTTTGTCCCACTTCAAATCTGATGACAAATGACTTGTGACAAATTCTGGAGTTTTTGCATCTGCCAAGACACATAAAGGGGAGGGAAGAACAGATGATCCTTGTTTTTCTGGACCAACCTCTTCGAACTTGACAGCTTCTTCATTTTCCGAACAATCAGAGTCTGATAATTCTTCATCACTTGCCACTTGGAAGAAAGATAAGGTGCCTTCAGTAGCTGGACTTTCAGTCATTATAAACTACCCGTCTATATGCAAATATCCTATCAATATCAACTAGAACATTTTGCATATATTGATTTATTGATATGAATTTATTTGAGAAATGTTTAAAAACATAACTGTAACCTTAATTTATATACTACATAGTTATCTTCTGACACCAGACATTATTATACACATACACATATATAGTTATAAAACATAAATGCTAAGAGTTTAAACGCTGATTTCCTTGGCCAACTTTATAGGCAAGGGGGGGGGGGAGGATTCCTCACTAGCACCTTAATTTTATACGCCAAACCTAAGCTAGGAATATACCCACTTTCAGTTTTTTGTTTACTAAATAAATTATTGACTCACTACTCACTAGAGCAGTTTCTGCCGTTTAAAACTCTGTTTGACACTTACCTATGGGGGCCCAACCTGGTCAAAATACAACAAGAAAAAAGGCTTTTATGCATTAAGTTGCATTATTTTTATATCACAAGTTGTATTATTTTTGGATCTTAATCTCACAAAAAAATAATTTTACCCTACGACTTGAATTAATTTTACGTTACAACTTGAATTATTTTTACGCTACGACTTGAATTAATTTTATGTTACGACTTAAATTATTTTTACGCTACGACTTGAATTATTTTTACCCTACGACTTGAATTATTTTTACGTTACAACTTGAATTATTTTTACGCTACGACTTGAATTAATTTTACGTTACGACTTGAATTATTTTTACGTTACGACTGGAATTATTTTTACGCTACGACTTGAATTATTTTTACCCTACGACTTGAATTATTTTTACGTTACAACTTGAATTATTTTTACGTTACAACTTGAATTATTTTTACGCTACGACTTGAATTAATTTTACGTTACGACTTGAATTATTTCTACGTTACGACTTGAATTATTTTTACGCTATGACTTGAATTAATTTTATATCCGGTAAAATCGCTCATGCGTTTCGAAACTCCGGGCGTAAACTATACAGTTGTTTTTAATGCACAACTAATTTTACAGTAGGATAAGGCTAAATAGAGATTCTAATATAAATCTTGTTTTATAATATCGAATATTATGGTGATTAATACTAGCATCAGCAATCAGCTTAGTAATTAGTTAATATAGTATAGTATATGCTCATGCCTACGAATCTTAATAGAAACTACATTTATCATACAGTATGAGTGGATATGCAGCTCTTAACTGCTAAGTACTATAGCAGAAAATGTCTTAGCGTTTTCAGATTTTCTATAGACCCTGAACGCCGAAAAGGGTGGCTTATTAATTCAAGGAGGAGACCAGAGATAGTGGCTAAGTATTGTTTTCCTCGAAGTTACTTCGATAGGTAAATTTTTACAAAGTTACTGTAAGTTTCGTTGCCGGGTGTACTTGCTACGTTAGAGAGCCAAAAAGTAAAATCACGGCAATTTGCCAGCAAAACTGCAGCTATAGCTATATATGTTATGCACCATATTTTAATGTTATGCATTTTTGTTTGTATTTTTATAGTTTAAACATGTTCCTTTATGTTTTTGGTTGGTATACTTGATAGTTTCTGTTTTTTTATTCTTTTATCGGTGGAATGTTCAATAAAAGAAAACCATTTTTACGCGGAGAAGTGTTCGGTTCTTGAAAAATTGCAATATTTAGAGTTTAGACGAATAAACAGCACACAGATACGTTAAAATTGTATGCATTGTGATCCGTAATAGCGGCTACTATGACGTCATAGACTGACAATGGAGTTTTGAAACGCATGAGCGATTTTACCGGATATAAAATTAATTCAAGTCGTAACATAAAAATAATTCAAGTCGTAACGTAAAATAAATTCAAGTCGTAACGTAAAAATAATTCAAGTCGTAACGTAAAAATAATTCAAGTCGTAACATAAAAATAATTCAAGTCGTAACGTAAAAATAATTCAAGTCATAACATAAAAATAATTCAAGTCGTAACGTAAAATTAATTCAAGTCGTAACGTAAAAATAATTCAAGTCGTAACGTTAAATTAATTCAAGTCGTAACGTAAAATTAATTAAAGTCGTAGGGTAAAATTATTTTTTGTGAGATTAAGATCCAAAAATAATACAACTTGTGATACAAAAATAATACAACTTATTACATTATTGCGATTTATTCGTGTTGTAATTTGACCAGGTTGGGCCCCCATACTTACCGGGCAACTTCTTGATGTTCGTACGAAAGTTTATAACCTCTTATTGCTTATAGGGTTACGCATGGACGATTTAAAATTATTTCAACCCCGCAATAACCAAGGCCTAAATTTCTCTGGATTCTTGGAAAAATATAAATACCCTCCCACAAAATGTAAGTCAGTAGTATGTTGCCAGTCAGATTTGTTGAAAAAACACGTCATTTACCCATCCCGTATTTCAGGCACGAAATATTATAGTCCATGCTACCCCGAAAACGCACATGTACAATCCCAAACCGAGTCAAATCGTTTTGCAAATGAATACAAGACATATATTTATAAAATTGCCGCAGAACGTCAAAATACAGAAAAAAACTAACCAAATTAATGCATCAATGCTTCCTTTATTACGAATTTAACACACGTCACAATGAAGGCATTGTTTTAACATTCCAGAAAATTGGTTTAATTTTAAAAATGGCTAATGTTAACAAGCAATGCTGATTATTTGTACAATTGTGGCAAGTAAAGATCATTGTTGAATTATTGTGACTAAAATAAAATGATTCCTACAGGCAATAAGGTGGACGATTCAACAGGTAATGGGTGTTTTTTAACTGAGCGTTTATGTTAAAACCTTTTACTGGGTTAAAATGATTAAAATTATTTAAATTTTCTTTGTTTCGTATGCTCGATTAAACCAATACTGTCTATGACTAAAAGGTTATCAGTAGCCATAATTATTCGAAATATAGATTTGTTATCGTGGGTACTGCGGTTTGCGCTTTACGATGGCTTTGTTTTAACAGAACTGTGTAATCTATATAGCATATATTTTAATCTCCCGTAGTCTACTTATTTCTTACGTATTTAATTTCGTGAGAACAAAATATTCCAACTTTAGGGGAAACATCAAAACAAACTGGCGAAGATGGCATAGTAAAGAAGAAGAGTGGATCGAAATCGAAATCCGGCCGTTCGAAAACAAAATCAAGCAAAGGGACAAATGGAAAGCGGGTAAGTCTAACAGCGAAACTACAAACTATAAAACAGTTAAGTTCCGAATCCCGAGTTTTGGTACCAATCCAAAGTTTTATGTATCACACTACAAACGCGCTCAACACAAGTCGTTCAGGAATGGACGTTTAAACATTGCCCGTTGCACAGATGGCAGATATATTATGACCCCAACCAATCCAACCTATAGTACTGTGACTGTATAGGGGAAGATGGGACACCTTTAGCACATAATATTCAAACATCCTGATAGTGTTTTAAATGGTTAACAACAGTCTTTCGGACAACGGAGTCGTGGGGATATGGTTTTATAATTCTTTTGATTATTTTTAAATGCAACGAGAAAATAGATTAAAACGATGTCCCATCTTTCCCCACCCTACTATAATATATAAATATACAAACTATTAAAAGAGAGTAACTTGCAAAAGTGTTTGGTGGTTGGAAAGGAAAAGACACTTCCCGGAAGTCACCATCACACCTTTGTTTTCTCACACTTGGAATAGCTGTTACAGAATGTAGGTTATCATCCTGCGCAAATACGGCGCCATTTCGTATGGTTTCTGGCTCTGGTACACAAACCGATAAAACCAGGCGACAACCACGTGTAATACGATAGAGATGAGGATGTCGTTTGATACGCGCATAGAATGCACTGCGGAACTAATGTACAAGAAATAACGCGGAAAACTGAGAAATACACAGGAAATTAAATGCCTTGCGAACTGTATTCGTACTAGAATTTCACTTACATGGCTTTGTAAGCCAATATTTGTCGGTAAAGAGAAATAAAGTGGTAACGCTGCGTCTCGTTGACTCCAATAGTCCAATACAATATACTGTTTCATGCTATTCAAAGCAAATAGAGCGAGGCGTCAACTGAACTCTGATACGTTGAAAAGGCTGTGGCTCTTTTACTGTAAGTTTTCATCGTGTTGAGTTAGTGGTTTCATTAAACGTATGTGCCAGTGGGACGGATCATATTTATAACAATTCTAAACTATTAAAAGGATAGTATGGTAGAGTTTGGAGAACAATGTTGCTAATTTGCAATGCAGCTGTGCTGAATAAGCCGTAGTTTTTCACAGAAAGTGCTATCGGGCGTTTGTATTAGATATAGGATTTATAAATCAGTTTCTGCGTAACTGGCGCTCTGTTGTTGACAATATAATATTAGCAACTGCTTTAGGCAAAGTTCGGCAGAGTATTAGTTTATACGGCGTTTCATTGTTAATAGTCCAGCTATCTTATATATAGCATTTCCTATACGAAAATGAGGTATAAAGTTAGGTTACGGACGGTTGTAGAATAAATATCATGGGCGTTGCAGTTAGTTTAAATTTCCTGCTTAGGAAACGGGTGTATCCTGGTCAGCGCGTATGGGTGTAGCACTGCAGCGTGTGGTCAGACATTACCACATTTCATAAGATATCAAAATATATTTTTGTAAGGGTTAAACTAGTCCTTATGTGCGCGTGTTGGTTAAGAAGTCCACTTGTTTGGCAAAGTTATTCATAAGAGTAGAGATCACACAGAAACAACGATGGGTATATCAGATAAGCAGACACGACCTCAATGTTTGCCAACCATTGGATTCTGACCACCGCTGGGTCGATAAGGTGACCGTATAATGTTGCCTGAGGGTATACGAACTCAAAGTATGTTTATACCTTATACGTAAACTTTACGTTTACACAGGTCTAGTATGCTCATATTCTGTACTTTAAATCCAAAACTGCAGTTTCAGTTGCGTAGTTAGTTACATAACTTAATAGGAGTCGAGAAAACACAATGATTCCGCTAGAAGTGGAAGAAGGGTTGATGACGAGCGTGTTGTTGACGCGAATGGTTCGGTTAGTGGTGTGTCTACTCAGGGGAATTCCCCGGTTGCGGGAACTGCCTATCCTAAGCAAGTTGCGACTTCAAGCGATGATGGCAGGGTAAAGGGTAAGTGTGGGGTGTTCGGGTTCATTCAGTGCACTTGGTCATGATTAAGACGCCATAGCAAAATGAGTGCCGGGTATGCTTTCGACTCGCAGTTTAAGGGTTAGAGGCTCAATAAGCCTAACATTGTGACTTTGGGCAATTAGGCCTCCTAACGGCAATTGCCTTTCACTTTTAAACCGGTGGTCCCCCCAAAATATTTGCCCACAATGTTACATAAGTGGTAACTCTTAAGCGGGCAGGCGGTGTATGAAACAGAACATCCGTGTTATAACGACTGTCATTGCCAATCAAAGATAAATAAGTTTATTCAAAATTACGTTTAGCGTCTCAGAAGTCGACGAACAACGTCGCGCAAACAGTCAACGAAATACACGACGTCATAATCATACAAGAAGAAGACGATCCACGCGAAACATACGCAAGACAACCAACGGTTCGACGATGAAGTTACAACGCGAATAACTTTTTAACAAATTTGCCCCACAGAAAGTGACCGTTATGAAAGCTGACGGTGGGGAGGAGACCGCTGTCGTCATCGATACGTCAATGCTTGATGACGTCAACCAACCTGCAAATGTGGAAGTTGGGAAGAATGGCGGGATGAGCGATATTGTTGCTGCGAGGTATTTATCATTGTTATTATTACGTCATAATATCATAACAATACTTTGAATTGATTCTTTACAGTTACAACATCGCGACTTCTAATGACGTCATGGACGAACAGCCGCAGATCGGCGAACATGGTGACTTTGGTAAGTATGACGTCATGAAGTTACGTCATTGTGACGTAACTTAGTGTACTGTGTCTGTGAATGTTGTGTATTAGAATGTTGTGTATTATAATAAGTAAACTTCTAGTTGAGCTAGCCGTTTAAGATAAGTTTGTGTGATGTAAAAAAGACGTTGCAGATACGAGAAAGAAAAAGAATGCTAACAATAATTCAGACGAGTCAGGTCATGAAATGGCAGGGAAGGAATACACAGAGATGAGTGATATTACATTGGGTCAGGTGCAGGGATCTTACACGCAGGCACAGGTAGAATGCATGAGAGGCAGTGTTAGTGCAGGATTCATTGAGTCTGTTTGCAGGATTATGTAGAATACAGTCAGCCACAACATACAAGTTATCAGAGTCAGCCAGCATCAAATGCAGGATGGTATCAACATGAACAACCCGTGATTCAGGGACAAGTTGTACATGGTATCTGATATAATATGTGTGCTTCGTAAGTATGACATCTTAGCATACAAATTTTAACTGTTTTTTTTTACTTTAGATCCAAGTGTTGCTTCAAATGTAGCTTACCCATCCCAGAATTCAAGCCTGGGCTACACACAGTCATATAATCAACATTTTGGGTGAGTTTTGGGTTCCTTTAATGACACATGTCTTGATGAATGATGTTATGATTTTGTTTAATCGTTCATTATACTATAAACAGGACAGCACCTGGATACATTCCACAATATGCAGTTGGACCAGGTGGACAATATTTTCGTACCCTGGTAAGTAAAACATATGAATTATATATGTTTAATGGGGTAGCTCGTAGCTGTAACTGTGGGTATTGTCTAGAATGTCATTTGGTTTGTGTTACCTATGGGAGTTGCCGGTAGACTCGGGTCCCAATTCAGTGATTGTATTCCTATTAGTTTAAACTTCTGCATTAGTGTGTCTGTGGACCATTTCATTTATTTGCTGTCTATTTCCAACTTTTAACAATTGAAGATGGTTTTAATCTTTAACCCAAAAATTGAGATAAAATTGTACCCTACATATTCATTATGGAATGTCATGTTTGTACTGTAACTAACAAGAAACTTCATGTTTTATTGTTTTACGCATCATATATTTTCTATTATGACATAAACAGCCAGGTGGAGATGGACTGAGGTATGAGATAGTGGAACCATCCACAAATCTTATCATGGGGAATCCTCAAATGGGGATAGCTGGGTACAGGGGAAGCACCAGTGGGGGTTATGGGGTTGTGTCACCATCTGTGTCCACACAGGTATATGTGTGTGCTGTTTATATTGAATTTTAAGTATTTGTGTGGTAAATTGTCCGCGTCTTGCAGTGCGCCTGTCTGTAGTCAAGAGTTTATGGGTTCCAGCATAATGCAGAACACATTGTTGTAATGATTACCGTTGCCTCGTCGTCGTCGTGCAAAGATAAATGAGATCTTTTTAAAGTCTTTGTGTTGAGAGTGGTGATATGTACTTTTTTTATCAATAAACATGGTTTTCAGGTCAAGGGAAATAAAGTGTTTGTGTTTAAGATGTAAGGATTAAGATATTACAGAAATGTAAGTTTAGATAATAATAGTTCATTAATCATTGTAGCCAAGTGGAACTTATCCTCCTATGGAGGAGTGGGAGGAGGAGGGAGAAAATGATGAGGAGAAGATAAAAGAGGAGAAACTAGCTAAGAGGAATAAAATAAAAAGACCAATGAATGCATTTATGGTGTGGGCCAGGCAGAAAAGAACGATATATGCAAAAAATAACCCGGGTACTTTAAATTATTTTAGGGAAAATTAAGTTTTAGAAAGTGGGTATATAGAACAGTGGGGTAAGATGGGACATCGCATATATCCAAATATCCTGATCGTGTTTTAAGCAACTATCAACAATTTATGGAAGTTATTAGTTTAGATTTTATTTTTGTTTACTACTAAATGGGACAAAAAATGGAATAAAAAGGTGTCCCAATTTCTCCCACCATATTATATGTTGTTTACAGTTAGTGTTACTGAGAAACTTCGTTGTATTTGATTTTATGAATGAATGTTCCAGGTTTAAACAACGCAGATATTAGTGTTAGACTTGGTGAAAGATGGAACTCAATGACAGCAGCACAGAAACAACCTTATTATGATCAAGCTGATAAAATTAAAGCTGATCACAAGAAAGAACACCCAGGTTAATGGTGATGCATTATCATTGATGAGTTTATACTACAGATGAAAGTTATATTTAAACAGTTTATACCAGAGACTTTTATCAAACATTTGTTGGCTTTTTATTTTATTAAATATATGAACCTTTGTAAGCACACTGTTGGTTGGAATTACATAATTTTACTTATAGTTCAGTATATTCTACGCTGTTGGTACTGCAGCGTGACAACAATATGATGTGAGATTGAGGCCAAAGTTTGCCCATTACCCCACCACAAATGTTATACTTGTGTGACTGTGTCTATAAATAACACGCATGTAACCGGCAAACCCTATAAAAGTAACCACGCATCTTAGATTGGACTTACCAGCCAAAACCCAAGCGTCGCCGAATGGGTCAAGGTACCACGTGGTTGTATGCTGTTACTGAGAACACACGAGGTGGGAGAATCTCACGGTGCATTAAAACATTTGAGCATTGTAATGGATCTTTAGTGTTTCCACATAGAGAGACACCCTCAGCTGAAGGTAGGGTGTCGTTAGATGTGAGAAATAATATGGAAACACTGTTTAAAATTACAGTTTTATTGAATAAAAAAAAATAGAAAGCTTCTAGCAAATAAATATTTTTTAAAGACAAAAATTTAGTAGCCATAAATTGAATTAATGATATAGACTTCAGCAGATATATACTATCACTATGTCATGTAACATTAATTTTACATCTACCAGTTCCAGGCACATCATCACCACAGATTGGAAACGTTATGACGATCCCTATGCCACAAGTACAACCCACACACCCCATGTACGGCAGCCAATCAATACCACCAGGTAAGTAATTACAACATCACTTATTATATCACAATAATACCTTAAGAGTTGTCCATACTGTCAGTCATACGGGGAAAATCTAAAAATAATAACCCACAAACTAAATTTTGGGATAACTTGTAAGCAGGTACGAGTTGTGTGGAACACAACAACTATTGTAAAGGAAACATATACATAACGCTTTACATAACAACTTTAAACATACTGAAGGTATGAATGAATGAGTAATTACAACACCATTGTACCACTGGCATTAAATGGTAATAGTGCTGATTGTGACATAATGGGCTAACATAAAGAAAACAATACTAAAGGTAAAGAATGATGGGGCTATATACAATAATTGTCTATAAGTTTCATTCAATCATACACAACCACCTCAGGTTCAATGACACTTCCCCCACACCTTCCACAGAGAGGAGCCCTACTAACTCCTGGTCCCAATGGACCAATGTTCATGCAAAACCAAGTAGGCCAACCAATGATATTTGGGGGCGCGGGACTTTCACAAGGACAGGTATTTAATATTCCTATATATTTCATACATTCTTAAAATAATCCTGTAATACTGTAATAGTTAGCAAGTAAACAGAACATCTGTGTTATAAGGACTGTGGCTAGTGTACAAAGATAAAGTAAGTTACATTCATTAATTCATTATTTTACATTAATTCATTATTTTTTCATCTAAATGTGCTCTAACCCCTATACCATGTTACCCAGGTCCATGTACTAGGTGCCCCACCCTTATACACACAACACTCAATGCTTCCCACACAAGAATATTCAACAGAAGCAACCCAACCTAGAAGCAATACTGCTCCAAGTAGCAGGTATACAATTTTACCACCAGGCTCGCTCAATGCTTTCTAACAAAACTGTTTACACTTTAATTGTTTGTTTTGTGTTACAGAAATTAATATATTGTTAGATGAACAATATACAGAAATTAACATAATTTAGGTATATAAACCCAAGACAATTTGTTAATTCTATTGTCAAAATTTTTAAAAATCATCATACTCACATCACAAAAGCTTGATTATGACATCACTCACAGGTTTATGATGATGGGGGGATACCCTGTGATACCCCCAGTCGCGAACTTGGTGGCTACAAGTGGGGTGCCGCAGACCAAGTCTTCAGATCTTACAGGTAAACTTGCTGAAACAACAAAATATGTGTTTTATGTAGTGAAAATAATATTGTTCATGTTTACTTCTAGTAAATTAAGTTTTATATTATTTTGAAAATAACTTATGGTTTGTCTGTCATTTTACAGAAATTTTATCAGGCTTGTCAAATTTTTTCAGTCATATTACACCTGAAGCCCTTTAACACCTACGGTTTAATCAAGATTCATAATACTTACGTTGTTGTTTCTCTACAGAGGATGCAAGGCGTGTCCTAGATATTGGAGGAAATTCTACAAACGAAAATAAAGCTGCAAGGTAAGGCTGTTTATCTGAAACACAAGTTTTGTTTAGAAGCAATGTAGTATTTCTTATAATAACTGCTACAATAATTACATATCTGGAGTTTAGGTCTTTTGATCTTACAAAAAAATGTCATAACCAAAGTGAACTACTCTCCTAATCTGTAACAGTTGTTTAGTTTCTGAATTATATGCAGCATACATTTCTACAAGTACTGTGCAATCACATTATTATCTAAAATCCATAAACAAACTTAGAATTTGTGTATGTATATTGTTTGCAGCACAATTTTAACTTGGCAAGTACAATGAAAATAATCACTGGTGAATACTACAAGGGTACCCAAAAAGTAGAAATGTAAGAAATAGTTAAAACACTGAGCATAAAAAGAACAACTAAAAATCGCTGAGTTAAAACACTAAATAGGCAGTGTAAAATACATTATAGTTTACAGAAATATCTACTTTAAACAAAACATATAAACAAATCTAATCTTAAGAGTATGATTAACAAATAAATAAAATTTCACATTGTGTTTTCAAATAGATTAAAGTACACATGGTGTATTCATACAACTCATGCTCACTATCAGGTTATAACATGAATGTCTTTTAAAACACCAGACACGCATGACGCACATGTGTTTTTGTATATCTTATACATCACATAATATGATATTGCACTCATTGTTAATTCACAATGCAATATACAGATTGCACGAGAAGACAGCAGGCTTGAACAAACCGGTTATGGCTGGTTTCAGCGACCCCACTCTCCACACACTTCGTGACTTCCTACAACCAGGAGTTGCTGACAACCAAGTTCACAAGAGTGACTAGAAACGTCACGGACAAATTTTAACCCACATAGACGTTAGATTGATTGTGTTCTGTATTCGTTCATTGTTTTGTTGCAGCTTCGTTTCTCTGTGTCAAATAAACCATAAAACCATCGCACATGATGCATAATCAACACATTATGACCTCATCAATCATTCAGTGTGACATCACCAACACCTTCAATTTTTCCAAGATGAATCTCAGGTTTCTTAAAACAAGGAAAAAGGTAGTTTATTTTGAGTACAACGGGTTTTATATTCATATGATTGGCTATTTTAATTATTCTTAGTTACATATTTACTTTTTTATAATATAACACAGAAATACAAGAAAAATGTTTCTGCATTTAAATTGATAAATAATACAGCCTGTGAACGTTTCAGATTATGTAGTATATGAGTATGGTTTCAGATATTACATTTAATTGTCAAAATTTCATTCACCATTGCAACAACTTACATGAGTTAATTTGTTCCTTGCTTCAGTTAATGCTTGTAAACCAGCTTTTGTAACTCCGGTCTCATCCATTCTAATTTCATCAGTGATATTATGCATGCAAGTTGCCACAAGTACAGCACCTGCATCACCCAAGTTATTGTGGTGGACATACCAATCCTGAAGCTTTAAGACATAGGGTTAATCACTTAATCTATCTAATTTTATAAAATCATTTTACCGGGACTTCCAGTTCTCTTATTGCTCGTGCCAAATAATGTAAACCAACCACACCAAGGTTGCAATCATGAACGTAAAACCTCCGTATATTTCCCACACACTGAGCAAGAGAAAGAGCTGCAGCATCTGACACCTTGTTACCACGGAGGTTAACTTCTGTCATCTTAAAAGATAAAGTTTTTATTAAAGATTAAAAATCGAGAAAAACAAGTTTTTAGGTAAACAGTTCAGGAAAAATGCACTGGGTGTTAGGGTTATGGTACAATGGACCTATCTAGTTTTCAGGTGTTTAAATTTAAACCTGGCATATCACGAATATTTAGAGCCAATAAACATGTTTCAAAATTAAGTAAAAACATAGGTGCTAAAGGCTTAAGCTCTACAGTCTACACTATTAATCTAAACATAAAGTGTAAAATAATTCAGCTTTATAAAAGTAAATTTATCTTACTGGTTGACTTCTTTCAGCAATTGCGTTTGCCAGTGCTATGATTCCAGTTTCATCCAATTTACATTTGAGTAAAAATAAAGTTTCTATATTCTCAATGCATCCAGCAAGAAGTGTTGCCATTTCAGTGGTAATTTTAACTTCAGTTAAGTTCAATTCCTCCACCTGGAAACATTGCTTTATAACTTTATTACACTCTGTGTAAAAAAACATTGGTTTTCTAAGCTTGTGCATAAGTCTATCAAGTATAAACAAATGTTACCTAGTTAATTTAAATTGGTAGCAGAATAAAAAATTGATGTATTTAACATTCAAAAACATTACATAACAATAAACAACAAAAATGTTCCCAACCTTGTTATTTCCCTGCAGTATACCATCAGTGATGTAACGTAATCCAAGAGCAGTGATTCCAGTTCTATCCAAATACAAGTGTTTCACATCTCCTTTTAAACATTTGGACAACACTGCAGCATCCAAATTTTTTATTTTGTTTCGGGACAAATACAAATTCCTTATCTGTTTTAGCAGAAGAAGAGAGAATGCTATTAATATCAATTATAAAAAATACATACATATAGATATATATATCTTAAAGTATACAAACATATATAGGTAATAAAGCATATATTCAAAGTTTCAAAGTACTAATATCAATTTTTTGAAGAATTTATAAAACATACAAACAATTTATAAAGCAAAAAACATCCATAGTTAAACTTACTTTTACTCGTGGACATTTTGAAATTTCTTCAAAAAGTTGATGCATGGCAGCACCTATAAATAATGTGTTGAATCGAATGTCTATTATGACATCATATTCTATTGACCGGACAACCAGCATTAGGTTTGTGACATCATTAGGAAGAATATGACCAACCAACTCAATCTTACGGGGCAATTGTGATGCAACAGTGGTTGTGATTGTGACATCACAGGCTTCTCTTGTCCACTCACAAACTTGGAAAATCCGACAAAGTTTCAAAGAAGCATCTGTTGTTGTTGATGTTGCGTGCATTGAATTCTTTGCAAGGTTCATCAACAAATCTCGTTTTGCAGCGAAATCAACTACATTGTGGTCGCCAATTAATCCAGATATACGAGGAGAGATAAGTTTGCTTGATACACCAAACATACAACGTGTTACAACTTCCCACCTCTGATGTTTAAATCTGTGTACAACAAATGACATGAGAATATTGTGTTTGGATATGTTTTAGTTACTATACCATTTTTTTACAAAACTTCACAAAAAAAAAATTAACATATTTTTAAACCTGTGAATATGTTCTCTGAACTCCTCCATAGAAATAACAAACATTGCATGAATCGCTGTGAAAAATTCCTGCCAAATAAGGTGAGAAAAACAACTCTTCTTGTCACAGTTAAGAAGCCTCAGTTGTCCAGAATATCCTCCAACTTTTGTGCAGATGAAAGATTGAATCGCTCGAGCTTCAATTCCAGCGCTCCTTAAGTCCTCTTCACTGAAGATGATCTTTCTCTTCAAGAATCCGCTCCAAGCAAGAAAGGATAGCTTCCGGAGGTCAACATCACTCCCTACATGATCGGATCGGATGTAGCAACTAAGAGCAAATTCGAGGACGCTCGTCACACTGTTTAATCTTCCACTGCGACCTTTAGATAAGCAGCAAGACAGAGCATGAAATGCGAGAATGCACATAACAGGCACGTAACATATTACTCGTATTTGTGGATTTTGTTCGATATATTCACGAACTTTAGGCCACATCTTTCCACAGATCTGTTGCCCTAATTCCTCCTGTGCAGACTTATCAAGACCAAGCACACGAAGAACTAAATCGGGACGACAGGAGGGGTGGATGCGGTGACTTTCGCGTGGCCTGGAAGTGATGAGGACGCGAGCTTTTGGGAGGAAGGTTCCTCGGATCAAATTCTTGAGATGACCCGATATTTTCTCTTCTTTCATCGGATCACATCTTCTCGTCTCCTGAGTGAAATCATCCGTGTCCGCTTCATCCAATCCATCCAGAACAACAAGAACATCCGGACTCTTCCGTAAAACATCATATATCATCTTCTCATGCTCTCTAAAGTCTTCCCACTCGCATCCAGAATGTAGAAGAAGAGTTTCTACCAAACTTCTCTTCACTGTAAAATCAACCTCCCGGAGTTTGATGTTGAAGATAAACTGAGTATCAGGGAGAAGAGTTTGATCCAGGAGGAGCTGAATGATCATCTTCGTTATCACTGTCTTTCCAATTCCAGCTTGGCCTACAAAACATTTTTTCATTGTACCAAAACATAGTCTCATTAGGCTTATACTATTTTTGACTTAATATTACAGAACATTTATGTGGGTTAGGTTTTACAGCGCACAATGTCATAAAACCGGAAATGTAGGCCAGAGTTAAACCATTACCCCTCTTTTAAAAGATAGTGCTAACAGAAAGATATAATTTTAATTCTGTGTTATTATAAAGATACAAACCAAAGTATTCCCCACTACGCAGTAAGTACATCTACCCAACGCTACAAAACAAAACACTACAGAATTCTTAACACTTTAATATTCCCACCTGTGACCATGATAGTGTTTCCAGGTTTCCTTTTTATATTTCTGCTTCCAGTGTTGCCTGACTTCTGGTTGAATATCTGAGTAAGAGCGACATCACCAACAGGGGGCTGGTAAACTGCGGCCGAATCTTTTCTCCGCGTGTAAAAACCTTCCTCCTCAAAACTTGAACCGGGGCTCTCTGGTTTGTTGGACACTTGCAGCTTCACAGCATGAATGGCATGATCTGTATGAATGGGAAGATCAATCCCGGATGCAATGTCCTCCGCTTCTCTATGAAGATCAATCTTTAATTTCTCCACTGTAACAGAGATGTAAAATTTATTTTACGAAATGAATATTTTTATAATATAAAAGAAAACGAATATTAATATAGATAATCTTACAATATAAACAAAATAATATATTGACATTAAAACACACTATGGATAAAATAAACATACATAGAAAGACAAGTAATAAATCATCTTAAATTAAATTCACAATTATTCTGCTTTAATTGCAAAAGTTACAGCATCCTGTAATTTCTTTACAATCAGCATATTCTTTATAAGCATGCACAAATATTAGATCATAATAAGAAATATGACTCACAAACAGATTCACCAGCCCCACTGCTATTATTATAATAGTGGTTGTGTACATCTCCAATGTGTACTGTTGCGTTTTCGATTTGAAAACTTTGTCCAGGTACAACTCTATGCTGTAAAAAAAAATTAAATCTAAGTGAATATTATCTTACAGTATTTTAAATTTGCAAAAGTAGAGGTAGAAGTTTATGAAACCTGGAAAAAGTAGTATAAGCTAAAGCTTACAAATACAAATGGTACAATGCGGAAAACATTTAAACCTATTGTTTTATTACAATATTTAAAGCCTCATATTAAAAATTTAAATGAACCATTTAGTTCTACAACAGGATATTTAACACCCAATCTTTACAATCTATACGTTCCCTATAAAATAAACAGTAGCCCTGGACTCCAGGTAAGGAAAAGGAAACTGGTATGTGCCTATGTGGTATGTCATCAAGTGATAAACAAGATTAAAATAACAAAAAATAACCTCTTTTCCTTCTTGATCAGTTCCTTCAGTTGCAGATATTGGTTGCTTTGGGGCTGTAAATAAAAATATCACGCGTTTGCTTGATGCCTTCTGCTAATAACAATAGAAAGTAAATTAAACTCACTCGTCACATTTTCTGATGTCACAGACTCCTCATCATCAAGGAGGGAGAACTGTTTAAAATAGAAACTGAAATAATTATTCCCGGCAAATGCAGTTGCTATGGTAAATGCCAACAAACTTTTTATATATCACACAAAAGTGCTGTGACTCAATGCTCATATTTTCAACCCAGCAAAAAGTTATTTTTTGTATTGTAAAGTTGACAGTTGCGTTGAAGCAATCACTGTTAAGTTTCTTGCCCAAGAACACACACGTGACACGCCCACAATGGTAGCAGCACTGAACCTTGAACTCGTAAACTCTTGGCAACAGTAAGGCACGGAAACCCTTTTGCCATGGCACTAGTGTAGTAGACGATATACAAAATATCTCCCACCTCACTTTCTAACTCAAATGAAGTGAAGCTATCTTCATATTGATTGGCGTAATAGTTTGGGCAAATTGGTCTTAAATTTCGTTTGCCTGTAAATTAAAACGATTAATATCGCATTGGGGAAGTTTTCCGCATAGCAACGACAGATGTTGTTATTGAGTTGAAAAAAATTCCAATAAAAATTCTTGTAAACCACACGTTATAGCAGGATATTAAATATTTGCTTAGTTAAACCAATCATAGCCTACCTATGATGTCATCATGATTTCTAATAATTTCATCTTCAATATCCGTTGCTCCGTAAGACTGAAAAACAAATGAGTTATTGTGATGTCATAATACAGGTTGTTTGGTCACTTACCAAGTGATTATTCAATGGTATATGCTGTGTGACGTGAAGCTTGGGTACTGTGGGTGATAAAAGGACAAATAAAAATTAAATGCAAATAAAAATATACTAACATTAAAACAAACCTGTTTCGTTATGACCACCTGAATTGTTATGAAGAATTTCATTCTGTAAACAACAAAATACTACACATGAAAAATCTATTGAATTATGTAGTATATTTGTAATTTTTGTATATATATTTAAATTTTTTTATAAAGATATAATTTGATATAATTTTAATATATATTTCATATTACATTAAATTACATTTTTAGGAAAACTATAATCAAATAATGTGATATTTTGAAACAAAATAGTTCTTACCTGGTTATAATCAGTGTTATTATGTTGATCAACTGAAGACCATATTCTCTTTGGAGCTTTAAAATAATAAGTAGACAGTTAACACGTGGCAGAAATTGTTGTTTACAAAATATGTAAATATTTACTATTAGCTTTTGTGTTTTGTATTTTAAGCCAATCTACCTGTTTCATATTGAGCATTCAACGCTATGCAATCTGCTGAGGTCTGAAACAAAAAATTTAAATTAAAATCTTTCGAAAAAAAATTGTGATAAAACAAAATATTATAATTGCCCCACAAGCTAAAATTCTTAAATTTATGAACTGTCATGAAAGTATTTCTTACCTCATGAAAGTTAACATTGAAACATACTTACACAAATATTGACTTTAAATACTTACCGAAGGTTTATTCATTCCTTTTGTGACATCATAATGACTATCTCGTTCATGCATAATAACTTGAACTCATTCATAAATTTAGTAAAAAAAATTTATCGACGAAAAACTAAACCCATTTCACCTGTGCATAATAAAAGAATTTAAGCTCCACTATTTAAATAAATGAGTCATGTTTAAAATAATTTCAATTGAACTGAAATATACTTTACCAATAAAGTTAAAAAAATTTAACATTTGTGGATTCCTAAAAATCCAGCAAGGAAATATTATGATACCGCAGACCTAACAATAAACAAAACACATGGTAAGCTATATGGTGCAATACACACACTTCCTGGAAGTCTGGAGAGAAAGCTCTAGGTTGGTAAACCACACGATACCTCCTACCAAGTCTCATGATGCCTGATTTAAAAATAAACCCCTTCCCTACCCACAATGCTTCTAATAATGTCATATCCTGTGTTTACAAGATATTTATAACAAGTTTATTGCGTCATAAAACCACAATTAGGAAATTTAAACCAAACAATAAATTACTAACATACTATTCTAAATGCAAAAATGCCTTATAAGCAACAAACAATTTTACCAATATGTTTAGTATTTAAAAGTTTAGTTTTAATCAACCAATACTTAATCTATAGCAACTTTTGTTTTACCTATTACAAATAAAAGTGGTGAATTAAATTATTTTTATACAAACACAACACCCACGCCGTCATGCGTCTAAACATAAAACTGGTGGCGGCTCACAAGTAAAACACACTTCAGGTAATAAAATAACAAAACAAAAATATCTTCTCATGATATGAATCACACTACTGCTAACTCCAACATATTATTAACTCTTTACTACCAGCTACTGGAGACTTTATACCTGAAGTAAAGGGTGCAAAAATTTGACAACCTTCTTATAAAACAAAACATACGTAGTGCACTGTCTCTATGGTAAGCATAAAATTGATTTACAAATAAAGTTATTATTTGTCTGATTGTGGTACAGAAACAGAGGTCATAACTTATATGTAAGCTAGCAGAAAAGCAAATATAATCCAGGACAAAAAATTCCACATTATAGAATAAGTAATGCTGATTTAATCTGTCTGAGATTTCACAGAAAACAATGAACCAGACATGCGATGATGTTAGACAGTAGACAATCACGTACGCTTTCTAAGGAACGCGACTCCTATCCATATGTTTCCTGATTGATGGTTTTCTACCAAGCTTTACTGAACCTCACAGTTACACATGAAACCACACATAAGGAAGACTATGAAAGTTTTCATCTTGCTTGTATTTCTGTTGATAAATTCTGTCTCAGCTCGACCACTATTGGATGTGATGTTGGACGGGTATGTTGGTTTGAATGTTTAACTTTTAAATTTTCCAAATAGTTTAAATTACCTTTTAAACTATTTTGACCATACAGTAAAATATTAATTTTTTGCCTTTTTCTAAGTTTAAAAAGTTGAAATATATATTTTATAATGCAAATCTTACAACATCCCGCATTTAAACCAGGTTTAAACAATGTATAAGTTAGATCATTCGTAAAAATGATTAAGTTCAAACTGTAATATCTAATTACAGACGTGGAATTGAAGATGTAGCCCCTGGTGCACCTGATGTACAAGATCGGTGGGGACGTGAGTATCATTAACTTTTTTTGTGCTAAACAAAAAGAGAAATTCTTTATATCAAAAAAAAACTCTATATTTTAAAAAATAGTTTTATATTAATAAAATCTTCGCAAAAAATGATTGACTGAGAAGATAATAAGCCATTTCCCAATCTTTACGACAGACTTGATTACAATTTTTAGCGACAAAATTAACATGTACTGAATAAATAAAATTATCATACCATCTGCTATTGGGTATAATCTGAGTGCCTGTGAGAATAGTGATCATTAAAAACTTCTCATCAATATTTATTATCGAATTCCTGTTATTTAGTATTTCACACACATTAACCTGTTAAAGTATTGCAACATATCATTTGCAGGAAAGATTTATCCTTTTCGGCGGCAACAAAAATAACTTATAAGCGCAATATTTTTAGAATCATGTAGTTTAGCTTTTAACAGCAGTAACTTTTTACAGCATCGCAAAACCTGATTGAAGATAGAAGAAGATCTGGGGACCATCATGAGTGACATGAATATAACTTCTAAGCACAATGTTACTGTTTACTAAACAAACACAATTAAAGAGAATAAAGAAAAACAGTAACACAATTGCGTTGGGCGTAATTAAGGTTTTGAATTGTTGATTAAGATACTTCTTTTCATTATTATCAAAACCATTTAAGTGTTACTTAACGGCAGGGAAACACTCGCTCATTAAGTAAGTCAACTCGGCGCCCTGCCTTTCATCGAGAGGTAATCGGTTTATAATTTGGTGTTGCTACCATTGTGAGCATATGTGTTCTTGGGCAAGACACTTAATGGCAATTGCTCCAACCCAGTGGTCACTAATGGGTTGTACAAATTACAAATAATATCCGCCACACATACATAAGATACTTTTATTCGGTAGATACTAAAACATGTAAACTGTAGCATATTTTTTAAAAATTTGGTGCTAGTAAAGAATCTCCCCCCCCCCCCTTATTTGCTAACCACTAACCCCTATAACCACTAACCCCCTAACCATCAACATATAACCCCCTAACCGAGGGGTTAGCAAATAGGGTGGGGTGGAAGTTTCTTCACTAGCACCTAAAATTTTTACTCTCAAGCATATTTTGTTGTATATTTAAGTCTCAGACATAATACAACATAATATGCTTGAGGCCGAGGGTATAGTGTACACAACAAAATAAAGCCTAAGGGTCAAATATATTCAACAAAATATGTCTAAGAGTTAAATATATATATATGTAAAAAAAGTATGATTCAGCCAAGTGATTATTCAATGGTATATGTGGTGTGACGTGAAGCTTGGGTACTGTAGGTGAATTACCAAGAATTTCATTCTGTAAACAATAAAGTACTACACATGAAAAATCTACTGAATTATTTAGTTTTAATATATACTTCATATTACATCAAATAACATTTTCAGGAAGACTATAAATAAACAATGTGATAATTTTGAAACAAAATAGTTCTTACCTGGTTATAATCAGTGTTATTATGTTGATCAACTAAAGACCATATTCCCTTTGGAGCTTTAAAAAAGTAAGCAGACTTTAAAATAATAAGTAAACAATAATTAATGCTGATTTAATCTGTCTGAGATTTCACAGAAAACTACGAACCAGACATGCGATGATGTTAGACACTAGACAATCACATACGCTTTCTAAGAACGTTACTCCTATCCATATGTCCTGATTGAGGTTTTCTACCAAGCTTTACTGAACCTCACAGTTACACATGAGACCACAAATAAGGAAGACTATGAATGCCAAGGTTTTCATCTTGCTTGTATTTGTGTTAATAAATTCTGTTTCAGCTCGACCACTATTGGATGTAAAGTTGGACGGGTATGTTGGTTTGAAATTTCACTTTACTTAACTTAATTCACCCTTTATATTTGTTTAATTGTAAAGGTTGCTGTGATAAAATATTTCATTTTATTTTAATCCAAATTCAACAATATCAGGGAGTTTTAAACAATGTATAAATTACAACATTACAAAACATGATAAAATCTAGTTAAAACAAAAACCTCTATATCCAGGCGGGGTATATTGGACAAAGAGCTTGATGTACAAGATGTGTCGAAACGTGGGTATTATTAATTCTATGTTAAGTTCAAAACAGCAACTTTGGGATAAACAAAAAGATAAACTTTCCATATTTTAAAGATCTCTCTTTCTACATATATGTATAAATGTTGAAAAAATCTGTATATATATACTAACTTTTTATTTTTGCCATTTTTACAATTCTGTATTTTATTATTTAACTCAACTAACATCGCAAAAATTGATTGACAGGGGAAATAAAAAGTCATTTCAGGGCCTTTACCGCAGACTTGAATATATACTTTAATGACAATATTACCATGTAATAAATAAATAAAATCAGCATAGCATCTGCTTTTGGGGTGTTATCTCGGTTTTAAAAGTCTGTGAAAATAGAGTGAATATTCAAACACTTCTTAACATTATTTAATATCGAAATTTTGTTTTTTAATATATAATTCGCATTAACTTTCACAGCACCGCAAAAAAGGATCAAGGCATTGTATCATTTGGGGCGGTAACCGTTAGGCTTAACCGAACGAAGAAATAAAATCAGTATAGAAGTTACTTTTGGTGTAATCTGGGCTTTAGAATTACAGATGATTGCTAGATTTTCTGCATTGTTTGTTGAAAATTTGTTTTTTGGGACCTACACATTCTCGCATTATTTGAAAAGGAATTACCCACAAAGTAACGTACATGGTAGCTCGTAAGCTGGCACGAGGTGTTAAACCCGTGTGATAACGACTGTCGTTTTCCTGCCACGCGAGGATAAAGTAAATTACATTCATTCATTCATTCACATTCATATTCAAGCTCTAAAATAATAAATAGGAACACAATAACGTACTTTTAGGATGGGGAAACCCCCTGGTTTCGTTTTTCTTGGCTGTGGACAGGGGAAGAAAAAATTTTTTTGCGCATTTTTGTTGGAGTGAAAAAGGCAGATGAATGGCAAATACAAAGAACTTGACCTATTAACTCATATACACGAGGTTAGTGTATTTATTTGTTCACTAGGTTAACAGAAATGCCATTCAACGATTAACGATAAGACAAGATACAGCGTTGGCCCACATACTAGTATTTAATGAACATAACACCCCAAAATGACTACACTAAACGGACATATAGAATTATATTTACAAAATACGGAACAAATACTGGTTTATTATTTCAAGTACATGTTAATATTTTATGCGTCGTCGTTGGCTCCCTCATGCTTAATGATCCCACGTCCATTAATCTTCCCAACCCTCAGAAGGTCTAGGGCTGAGTTGATGTCTTCCAGTTTGTAGTAGATGAGTGGGGGTGGTGTGAGCTGTATCACAGAGTTATATCATAGAGTAATAAAGCTACAATTTGGAAAGTATTGGTAAACGACAGTCAAAAAAACATCTATGGAGTAGTTTTTTTTTTTGAAAAATATGTTCTTAACCGTGTGGCCATTTTTTAAAAACTTAAAACTGGCTTGAGACAAATAAGAGACAGCGATGCGCAGTGCAAATGCATTTTCGCTATGTATATATATTCGAAGGAAAACATAAAATTCAAGGTATATCATTTACCTTGTTCGTTGATACCAATGCAATAAGATCTTTAAGTTGCTGAAGTCTCCCAACGTAAACTCCCTTTACACCTTTCTCACTCAGGGTGAGAACTGGTAGAGGAAAGTTACCTGACCCTCCAAATAACCCAACACACACTTGAAGGCCATCCTGTACGAATGAATGATTGTTGGGGTATAATGCGTTTATACATTTATGCACGGCATTTTATTACCATTTTAGGTTTAAAGTTAGAATCTCTAGTAGACCGTGAATTATCACACAGTTTGTTAATGCAATAACAGACGCGCATATGTTTTGTGCAACTCGTGCTTATCAAAATTAGAGCATTAACAATTTCGTATATTTAAGCACCCATGTGTCGAATGCGTTTCACGTTTGAATTACAATTTCGTCTGTTAAAAAAGCCCATTTTTATATCACCACGACCCATGATTTCCTTACCGTGTTCAAACACTCGAACGCGCGAGTCGATGTGACTCTTGTGTTCACAAAGTCAATGATTGCGTCATAACCTATTTCGTTTCCGAGTTTCGCTGTCGCTTTTATCAAATCCTCTTCAGACTTGCTAGGATCCCAAGCTACAGTTCCATCTGCGCCTCTTTCTTTTGCATTGCCCAGCTTACTTTCCTAAACATAACACAACTTTAATTTAAACTACAAAGTATGGGCATGAAATGATGTCGTTGTGAAAGCATCATATATGTCTTTATAATAGAAAAGTTATGGCATGAGATAAAATATTCTCATAAGCGCATATGGTATACCTACAATGGTATAACTAAAAACGGGATTAATTTCTATTTTCTTAAATATACAAATTCTAAACTTACACTGAGATCTGCCACAACAACATTCGTGGTCTTGGGCAAGATATTCTTGGCCAGCTGAAGAGCCCACAACCCCAAACCACCTGCACCGATGATCAACATTGACGCTTTGCCTGGTGTAGACAAAAGTGGGTGTAAGATTGAAACCAACGGCGTAAAGTCACATACGTGGTAACTCGTAAGCTGGCACGAGGGTATGAAACAGAACAACGATGTTATAACGATTGTTGCTGCTGCGCCACGTGAGTATAAATAGTTACATTCACTCATTCATTCAACATAGTAAGGTGGGGGGAAATGGGACACACTTCATTCTGTTTTCTCGTCCGATTTGGTAGCAAACAAAGAACATTCAAAGAATTATAAAACCGTATTTTCGCGTCTTCCATAGACCGTAAATTGTTTAAAACACGATCAGGATATTTGGATATTATGTGCTAAAGGTATCCCGCCTTTCCTACTATGGTTTCTGTCCACTAAAAAACAGCTTTCTTTGTTTGCTATTAACTAAAACAATAAAAGAAAATAAAAACAATCATCATTTGTACTTTAAGTTATACCTTTAAAGGCGGTCGCCTTTTTAATTGCAGGTAATGCAGTTGTTACAGCATTATACGTTGTAAGACCAGAGCATGGCAGCATGGTAGCGATACTTAGAGGTATTGAAGCTGGAACTTTTACCAGGAACTGATGGTGGATTACAACCGTGTAGTTGGAATATCTGTGACGTAAACATGACGCCATGATCACGTCACAGTGTTCATTGAGAATATAGGAAACGTATTATTTTTTAGTTGGGCAGGTTTTAGGTCTATAAGCCGTAAGACAATATTTCAAAAGAACGTGTTATTTTAGATCGCGACAGAGGTTTGTTTCCTACCGTCCAATATAACCAAGCAATTAACTTTAGGATAATGGAGTTGGGTAAAATACCCAACTCGGGTTCGGACGAGTTACAGCAGAGGGCATCAGGACATGCATAGTACAAAGTTATATATGCTTACCCTCCAGGCACTGCCCCGAATCCCATGGTATGATGTTTCTCCTTGCAAAACTGAGAGTAACCATTATCACAATATCCACACTTTCCACACCCGATCCAGGGAAACACTGCGACTCGGTCCCCGATCTTCAAGTCACAAGGTTCTATTAAATATGTAAGGTTTTTGAAATAACGTAATTATTATTTAATACGTTATAAATTAACTCAACAGGGCAATTAATTTTGTCGTATGGAAAACGTTTCTTATTTAGAAGGCATATATTAGTTTTTTGTTTTGGTTTATAATCTACCGGTTTCTATTTAGAGCATGTTTTTACAATTGTCATTCACAAAGTTAAAAATCAAAATATTGACATACTTGCGTTTTCTCCCAATGAGTGGACCACGCCCGCCATCTCGTGACCAGGTACGATCGGGAATTGATAGTTTGGATCATCGGTAAGGCAGGTAAATCTACTACCAACGTCAAACCCGTTGTCTATCTGATGAATATCCGAGTGACAGATTCCACTGTACAGAAGCTGGAAATAGTCGGTGGTTAGATTTGTCTCCTATAGCGAATAAAAATTTAAGACAACGTAACCATCTTTCGTCTTGTGCTGGTAAAAAAGGGTAAGAACGGATACTTATGTTCAGACAAATATTTACACTGTAATCTTTTTCGAAACTTAAAAATTACCTCGTAATTTTAATTTAGATAGGAGTTTATATTACGAATTCCGATAATATTTGCACCTTTACTACAGCTCCGTCCTTCGGTGGTTTCGGCACCGGAGCTTCGGATATTTTCAGCGGTTTCTTCGCCTCGACAATTTCTGCTTTCTTCATTTTGCTTGGTCGGGATGTGAGACGTTCCAGGTTTACACCCGACTTTTATACAGCCCAGCATATACCGCCTACGTGATCGAAAAAAAAACGAACTTCAGCACTGTAGACTTGCTCGTGAACCCACCCACAATCGCTTTCTGCAAATAAGGAGCCACCGGAAAACGCGGTCGAGTAGATTGCCGAGGAAGTTGTGCAGAAAACTTAGCAGAAAACTTGTTGGGACAGAGTTTCAGCAGGAAACTCGTTGGGACAAGTTCAAAGGCAAAAAACAAACCAAAATTGGTGTAAACATGGGACTGATTGAATTGCTTGAATGCCGCTTGCAAGGAACTAATGCCACCGATACTAAATTACATTGAAAAAACGGAGCATTAGTTTTTTGGGGGGGTTTAGGTCGTACATAAAATGTTTACGAAATTATACCAAGAAATAAATGGTGGAACGTATTTATCCCCACGCAGTGGGGCAACGACAGTAACTATAACATGGGGCCGCATTTCCAATGCTAATACACAGCGAGTCCTGGAACCCCACTGCGAATCAAGCGTTAGAAAATGCAGAAAAACTTGTTTATTGTCCGATAGAACACATATGCCAATGTACGATGAACGCAAATCAACTCGAAGTAATTGCCTTCCACGACTTTTGCTCGTGGCTGATGGATGCTACTTTTGCACACGTTACAAACGCAAGTCAAATACTTTGCACACGGCACGGTGTATCTTGTACATTTTACTGTTTACTCGTTCAAGACCAATATGTTGTTTGGGGCTGTGGAACATATTGAGTATTTAAGACAGTGAAACATATTAAAACTGTTGGTTACACAAACTAAATAACATACTCAGGATAATCCTTGATTGTCAAATTCGGAGTAAAATAAGTGATTACCAAAATAGACAAATAAAAACACCTTTAACTTGATAGAATTAGTTCATTAAGAATCTACAGTTTAATAACAAAAATATATATTGTCTCTTGGCTTTTGACGAAGTATATATGGGTGCATTTAAATCTTATGCAAAATATACCGCACGTACAGTAAGGTGGGCGAAGGCGGGACCCCTTTACCACATGGTATCCAAATCCCCTAAACGTTTTTTAAACAAAAACAACGGGAGTTGTTAAGAAATGCTTTTGTAATTCTTTGAATGTATTTTTTACTACCAATTTGGGACAAGAAAATAGAATGAAAAGGTGTCCAATCTTCCCACACCCTATATAATGTATTTTAGGAAAAATATACAGGTATCGGAGGCAAAATTGATTTTTTTATGAACTTCCAAAATATAGTTCAGCAAAGTAAAGACTTGACACACTGGCGTGAAAACTACGTATAACTTGGTAATACTTCAACGACATGTTTACTCGTTTAACATAACCGCGTGGTTACCCACAGCAGGCTATATTGGGAATAGACGTGGGTATAGTTAAACCAATATGAGTATTCCCAAGTGCATACATTCAATGGAAAATAAGGAAGTAAGGACGAGCTAGAGGTGTTTGTACCTATTAGCCTGCTGATGCACACTTTATGTATTCACATCAACGGCTTTTTGTGAGACAACGTATATATTATACTGTGGGGTATACATGGGATACCGTTACAGCACCCAAATCCCATATTTCCCGATCGTTTTCTTTGATATAATTCTGTGTTTACTACTAAATGCCGCATTTGAGAGAAAAAAAAAGAATGAAAACATGTCTCAAATTACCCCACCCTACTAAGTAGTGCAGAAAGTGTTTACTTAACTGTTTAATTTATGCTTGACGTATGGGTATTACCGATGCTATTTTGCACCAAGGTGTAAAGTGCATCTCGTATAAATTTTACATATAGGAAACTACCAACCTTATCTTGGTTAAATAATGTTCGTTAAACTAATACTTAAAAGCAATTAACGAGTTTGTCAATATAGCTGTTCCCAAACCAGTTACGAGCAGTAGTTTATGGTGTATGTATGTGTACGTGTAATAACATCCGCTCTGTAAAATACCCGTTCTTAAAACATGTATGATATCACAAATCATGAATGACTGTATAACTTACTTTATCTTCGTGTGGCAGGAATAACATTTTTGGGTTTTCTGTTTCACAAACCTACGAGTTACCGATGCGGAAAACCTGTCATCACATTACACATGTGCATCTAATGTGGTCAATGTGGCCATCCAAGCCTATGCTTAGATTCATTCAGTGTCGAGCAGTGGGTTCGATGCTCGACACTGCTCGACACTGATGCTCGACTCATTTTAGACGTGTATGTGCAGAAAATGCGAACAGAAAAATAACCCATAAAGTTACATGCAAACTAGTATAACTGGCACGAGATGTATAAAACAGAAACCCTTCTTATAACTGCAGTCGTTTCCCCGCCACGCGATAATAAATAAGTTTCATTTATCCATTTATTCATTCGCAAAAAAAGAAAAAAAAAGGTTAACAAAAAACGCAGATTCACTTGTGTTTTAGGTGATGTTTAGATCACAGTCTCCATGCGAACCAGGCAATAACGAGATAGCCTATTATACAGGGATATATTTTACCTAAAATGCGACGTTTTACTAATATTTACAATGACTGCCACCAGTACAGGTCTGGAGTGATTGATAATCATCTATAGTTCGATCTAAGAGTAATAAAATTAGACATTTCCAATCTAGTAGTAAATTACACATTTCGTCTGAATTCCCAGACATGTTAAATGCTTATTAAAAGTTGTTTTCGACTTCAGATAGCAAGCAAGGCCACAAGACATTGTATACCGCAAAACCCAAATGATTGCGTTTTCTCAATTCCCCCGGCCACTATAGGCCTACAGCCGCTATAAAAATATGACATCCATATTACACCAAACTGTTGTCCCGTATTGAGCGCAAGAATAAATAAATAGCAGGATTATAAGAAACGGAACTTATGTGTTGATAACATGGAGAACTATATCATCTGCCACATCAAGTTAGCAAACATACACGTAATGTTTACTCGGCTACTTCCTGTAAACGCCAAGTTTGTTAACACGCCTATCAGCCGCTGCAAATAACAGCTGTCACTCAGAGGGGTAGACTAGTTTGTACATCAGGATCGTAAAAGGTTAACTACGTTTAACAGACAATAAAACGTTGTTCTTGAAACGTTTGGTGTGCGCATCAAAGCGAAACTTTAACTGCATTGGCCTTGAACGCTCCCAAACTTTCGCACATGCGGGTTGCAACCAAAAATAAGGGTTATCACGAACTAAGCACCATTTAACAAACCGCCCTAAATAAGACTCAGTAGTTCGGGTATAAATACGGTTTTGGGTAATGACAAACTTGAATAGTAGTTCAGCAAGAAAATAAACAACCAAAAAAGTTAAACTCTCTCTACCGAGCAAATAATAACATGAAGCTTTAGATAATTGGTAGTTATGCGAGGACACACGCGTTAAAATGCGATTGGTACGAGCAAACCATATGCACTGTTTTAATAAATATATCGAGGAAAATACGAACTTACCGAATTGTGAATGTAGACTACTTGCGCCACACGGAGGAATAGATTTGAAGAACTTAGCGCCACACGGTACCGTCGTATACTACAAAACAAATGTGGTTTTAACGTTAAAACTAAAGGTACATCGAGATACGAATCCAGTATATTTTTCTCATACCCGTATGGTATACATACCAATAGTTTTTAAGCTCTGTAAGCTGAATGTGACTCCTTGCCCTCATTTTAAAAGCTTTTGCCGTCATGTTCATCCCTAATGTAGGATGATAGCAGGTTTTTTTTTATTTAGAAAATAATACGAATGATACGCATGAAGCAAAAATGCAAGTTTATAGTGATTAGCACTTGACAGTGAAGCGGTAGCAAACATTTTCGGCTTACCTTATGCGCACTGTCAAGTTGTGATTGACGCCAGTAACTTGAAGCCGTCAATGCATTTCAAGTAATGATAAAAGTAATGTGTTAAAAAAAACAATAAAAGAATATTTGATCATAAAAACATCTTGCGATAAAAGCATCTTACCTAAAGTTTATACAAAACTCTTTCAAAGTGTTGTTTACTGCAAAAATAAGTTATTTGTCTTACACAATAAAGGTAAACAAAATATTAAATCACACTAATAAAAAGTTCCATTGTGATAGGAAGTGGTAAAGTCAGCCTTGAAAATACACTGCAGATAGAACATGCATTGATAATATAGGAGACTGATAAATTTTAACAGATAGGACCTGACATTATTTTTAAAGTCACCTAATTACTGAAAGTTTAAGTGATGACTATATATATATACCTTACTAAAAAAAAGAAACTTAAACAATGAATGTTACGATAAATATGTATGTACTTATATACTTAACACTGTTTAATTCCAACTTGTTCATATTAATTATTAGATGTTAAGATAGACTTTGTAACTAAATTTGATTAAAATTGGTCAAAATCTTAAACATTCACAAATCCTAAAACTGCCCCAATGTGTCAGAATATTCTTATGTAACATGTGTATACAAAAACAACATCAGTTTTAAGTTTAAAAATTCTTATCCTGAGTTACACTTTTATGCAATTGTTTCGAAAATAAACAATGTCTCTAATGGTGTAATTTCTCCAAGTTCCCGTGATATATAGCTGAGATAAAGATAGATCAATGATAACAGTAAGACAGTTGATTATACTTCAACTTGACTTATGTTCCCCTCGAGCAAAATGGCAAGCAAACTTTAACCGGTCCCCACATTTCTCCCCACACACGTTACACCGAAAGGGGTCGTCGTATCCATGACAACCCATATGTACGGTGTACATCACATAATCTTGGAAGGTAATTTCACAATGCTGGCAATGAAATGAAGGTTTCTTTTCTCTCGTTGGTATAGCAACAGTGTTCTTTTCACTGGTAACCGAACAAACTTGAATTTGTGAAGGGGAAGTCCCAGTTGCAATACTTGTGTCACCGGAGCTATGCTTGGGAGACGTGGAAGCTAACGATTGAGGCGACATCTTTGGGGCAAATTCTAGAACCTTATTATGTTCAGAGGAAGGATTTCTATTTGTCTTTGCAAGAGCTGTATGTAAAAAGGATTGTTATTTTCTTTTACGGAAACAATTAGTAATACTTAATACAACTTTAATAACAGAGTAATAAATGGTATAAAAAAAATACATGACACACTAATATACTTTAAAAATTCCAAAATACCTGTTTGGTACTTCACATAATAAGTCTCTGTTTCTGTGTCATTGTCATTCGATATTTCATTTTTATCTGATTGTTCCGATATAAGGCGCTGGTTCTGGTTGTCGCTTTCTTCTCTTTCACCATCATCAACAAGTTGGAAGTCTGAGAAGATGTTTGATCTTTGTAAAGAGGAGGAAGGAACCATTGTTGGTAGTCTTGATGAGTTGTATTCGTTCAATGCATTTTCCATGTATGCTGAAGTCTGGAAATGAAATATTATATAATTTGTTGCAAAGATTCAGTTTTCAGTTGTTCGAAAATACAAGCAAAGGTAAAATTGGTAACACTTAAACCAATTATAACAAGAGTGGAGACATTTTTATGCCGTGCACAGTTTTGTCATGGCTATTCTTGATGTTTAACTTTGTTGGTTTTTATTTCTTATGTAACATTTCCATATCCCACTAATATTTTAGAAGATGAGTTCGTTACGAACCTCTGTAGGAATTAAATTAAAACAACTTGACATTGTCGGTTTATCTGTTTGAAACTGTGATGTTACTTCCTGTGCATCCGACCACTGTGATGTCACTTCCTGTCGATTGGGAGCTTGAACGACGCTCCACTCTTCACTTGCACCTAGTGAAGAACTGGAAGTACGAGGCACACGTTTTACCGACTTGGTGTAATTTATGCGACCGGTATACATTCTTCGTAATGGAACCCTTGGTATTGGGAGATTATTTCTGCTTTGACCAAGATGTTTTCGACGTTTGTGGCTGTTCAGGTTGCTTTTATCACTGAACGGCCTTGAGCAAAACTCGCAACGAAACGGTTTCTCTCCGGTGTGTCTCCTCATATGCACACGGAGGTTGCCGAGATAGTTTGATGAAAATGAACATTTCAAACACTGGTAATGCTTCTTGCCTGTCTCTCCCTCACCAGAGTCAACAGATTGAAGTTGGAGTCGCAAGTAGTCATTTGTGGGGACTGCTTCAACCGGATTTCCACTATTTGACATAATGAACTACATTTAGTTTACAAAAAAAACTATTGTAAGTCCCACGTCTGCATAATAATGTATTTAGTGATAAGTTAAGTATCTATGATATATTGAACTACAAGGACCTTTACAACACCTTAACGTTTGCAATTTTAATAAATAACTTTAAGATACGTTATGCATACGTATCTGGACATCAGACTAATCAGCCACAATGTTTCTATACAACATGAATGCGCCTATGGCTATAAACGATATGGAAAATAGAATGAGTTTATTAAAAAAACACAGCAGATAAAACGAAAAGTGTGTTTATTGTTTTACTTGATATTACACACAAATAATACAATTTGATTTTACCTTACTAACAACATATAAATATGGCAAAACGACATTTAATCATTAATACTATCATTAGCAATTAGCGAATATGCGGGCTTGCGGCTTGTTAGTATTTACTCTTTAACGCTGCAGTTAATTGGTCGTGGCAAGTTAGTCGCTGTTTAATAAAATATAAAAACAAATTTTTAAACGACTATTTTTATACACAAAACGCAAATTTTAACTACAAATTACCGATGGTTTTTGATATTAATTAAAAAAAATGTATTTTGACAACTTACCATGTCGCTTAACCGATGTGTTAAAGTATAGAAATTAAATAATTTCTAAATTTAAAAGAGAGCAATCAATGGGACGATTTTCACCTATTGGAGAAATAGACAACGTGGAATTTATTATATATTTCTTGAACGGTTGACAATTTTGCATGCGAAGTTAAACAGACATATCCCAACTTGCCCCGTCGTCATTAAATCTCCCAAAATTAATTATATTTGATAAGTTTTAAAAGCCTATAACTAAATAGGATTTAAATGCCTAAACCAAACTAGCACTCTATAATGACTAACAAGACGAAAAAGTAATCAACTTACCGTATTGTCATTATATTGGACTAGGAAAAATTATCGGTAAAACGTACATGCGCTGTCTTAAGTTTAAAAACAAATATTGTAACTCATAAAAGCGGGCACGAGATGTATAATAAAAAAGAACACCAGTATAACAACGACTGACGCTGTTTGATTTATAAGTTACATTGATTTATCTACCGAACGAAGTTCGATCATATATCTATACAAACCAACACACTATAAGTTAGAGCAAATATGAGATTAAACTGAACAAATATGAGATTAAACTGAACAGGTTTACCTACTACAACTACGCGTGAAACCGTATTCGGTCTCTGGATTAAATATTATAATGAGAGGATTGACGACCTTACAGATTATTTGACAATAGTTTTACAGAATATTTGACAACCATGTAACACACAGCTACAGGATCTTAAACGACTTCGTGATCCGCAAATATAAACTTGCACGACAATAGCAAAGTTAGCATATCGCCTATATTATCAGTGATTAAGAAACTAAATTGGCTAAAATTCGTTTAGAGATTCGTTACAATCCTTCTTCATCAAAGAACTGTTTGATTCTGTTCACAGAACTACCAGTTTTACACAACAAAACAAAATGGGACCCATAAGATACACCGAGTTCAATTAAACACCCAGCACGTTTCATTTGTAAATATCAGCGCCACTATCAAGGTTGAACTTCAAACTAGTAATGGTTATCTGTATCCTCGCACGTTCTAAATCTTGACGAATCGCAATATCATTTGATTGCTCAAGCGTTTCCCGCGTGCGAGGTACGTAAAGGAAAAAGGCGATTTTGTTATCTTTTGAGAAATACGTCGACGCCCGACGCCATTTAATACGTCACAATCACGATGGTACTGGATGGGTTTGCGTTGTGACCTAAAAAGATTCAAAAGAATTAGGTTTAAGAGTCGTTAGTAAGAGCAATTTAGTTTAGAGTAAGAATCCAAAAAGGTAACGTTCTTTTGAAGAAGATGCTGCAACAGTTTATAGGAGATTATGGTCGCTATCTATAGGACTTCGTCAGCATTATTTTCACCTAGCCTATTATATGCCGTATAGTCAAGCACACAGGGAGAAATCGTGCTTTTTGGTTTCTTTGCGTGAATAGTTTGACTTTTTTAGATATTCCTATTATATAGAACTCGATAAAATATTATACAACAATTTTCTGTTCCACAGTAAAACGCATGTATGGATAAAACGAATTAATCTTTAAGCCATAAAACTAAACGTTTGTAGTAAATACTATTAAAATAAATTAATACATCTGATAAAATAAAATTGAGAATATTCCAAAAAAATTCTTAAAAAAATATCATTTCAGACTTACAAAGTAACAACTTTAAAAAATTAAAAATTCTCAGGGCTATAGAGTAGACATTAACAAATCATATTTTTCAGATTTTTAGGGGAATTTAAAAATGTGGAAATTTTTAATATTTCAGTTGTTTTTGGTTTCATTATTTTTAGAACAAGGTATGTAATGTAACATATTATAAATTCTTGTGATGCACAGTTATACCATATGTTAAGATAATTTACCATGTATATTTCCTGAACCATTGATAAGAAAAAAACAAATTTTCTGCTTAATTTTTTCTGCTTAACAAAGTTTATAGTAAAGTGAGGAAGACAGGACACCTTTAGTGCGTATTATCTAAATATTCTGATTGTGTTTTAAACATTTAACGTCTATGTGAATCCTGAGAATACGGTTTCATAGTTCTTTGAATGATCTTTGTTTACTACCAACTAAGAGGAAAATAAAACTGAATAGGTGTCCCGTCTTCCCCCACCCTACTATGTCATTAATCAATAAAATAGTGGATCTATTTATTTTAGTAACATGTGTTATTTAACAACAATTCAGAACAGTACTAAGTTACTACTTGTATGTAAAAATCATTATATTAAATGTATTTCATTTATAAATTTCTACACGGTTTTACCTTAGGTTTATGTGGTCGGCAACAACAAATCCAAGAAGTTCGAAACGTCATAGCAACACAATCAATATCTCTCCCATGTGCAGTTCCTGGTGCGGATAAGTTCCTAAAGTGGAAGTTTAAGGCAAACAAAACTGATAGCATTGAAATTGATGCAGCTCAAGTTTACCCGGGATCTATCACAAGTATCTTCAACCAGTTTAATCTTCCACCGTGAGTAATAAACCTAAAAATAAGTATTTCCTTAGTTGCATGTCATTTAAGCTTATATATTAATTTATTTTGTAGAATAAAGTAAAGGTTCTAGTATTGAAAATGAGTATTTTCTTAATTGCATGTTCTTAAAATAACACTTTATTTATTTTGTAAAATAAAGCAGAAATACTAAACCTGAAAATAGGAATTTATTTAGTTGCATGTCATTTAAACTTTTATTTTAATTTGTTTTGTATAAAAACATACAGAAGTTAGAATTCCTATACTTTGTTTTTTTGTGTCTTATACTTGTGCATGATTCAAAATGGTATATTAATTTTGTTTTGTTGGCAGTGAAAACTTTTTAGTTTTTTACTTTATATGTACATGTAAGATTTTGTTGAAAGCTTTTAGTCTGGTCTTGTTAGGTTAATTAAAAACTATATAGGAAGAATCAGCCATCATAATTTAAATGAGGTAGTTAAATTAGGGAGTACAAAAATATACAGAACACAATTTGCCAATTTATATTTTATAACAAAAATCACAACATTTTTTTACATTTATTATAAAAACAGTTCGGGTCCCAATTTTTTCTGTTGAAGCAGCTGCATTACAAAATGCATTTGATAATTCTATCCAGCTTCAACATACAAAGGATCTTAGTTTCTTTGTTAAAATCATGGGGAGTGCTTAAAATTAATCTATATAAGCAGGATAAGCCTGCTGTGTCATTGTATCCATGACCCCAATGCACTGATCAATGATATGTGCTTTGTTATAGGAATGTATGAGAACTAGTCTTATAGCATGTATCTTTGTATCTGTATGTTTTCTGGTAAGTCTGGTACATCTGTTACCAGAGTTTTTGCTCCACTGTTAACAGTGAACGTGGTGCACTTAAAGAGTGCAATCAAGCATGAAAAACATCACTAATATGTTAAGAAGGATTTAACAAAGAAATATCAAGATATGAATTGTTTTATCAACTTAATAAAAATTTAGTCGAGTTTTGAAAAGCAAGGTTGTTCTTTAGTTAATGTGTAACTTTTAAAGAGAAGTGGTCTGATCTATTTAAAGTCCCGCTTGGAAGAGATATTCTCCTAACGCAACGTAGTTTCGATTGGCTAGCATGGCGTGACGTATATATGAACTAGTTCCAAATAAGGAAAAGCGTCGCAGGTTTCAAATCTTTTGTCAATTCTAGTCACAAGCGTGGTGTCATTATTCGACGTCCTAACCAAGACAATGAAATCGGCTTTAAATGTTGTGGAAGTTGTCGTGTTTCTATATTTCCTGAATCGCGCTGTTCGCGTTTAATTACACACAGGCAGAGCTGAAACGATTGTTCACAACATTCTAGTATTTCCTGCGGCGTTATCTAACACAGATTAAAGAATTATTACGTCACAGAATCGATTCAAACCGCTTATTATGTATGTGGACGTGGTTACGAATTTTAAGGAACATATGTCGAAGACGCTTTATGAAAAATGCAAAATGTTGAAATCGGTTTAAAAATAAAATGCAGCCGTGGATCCATTAAACCTGCTATAAAATTCTTTAGCACCCTCTCCAATACACTTGGAACAGTTTAACGAGGTATATTTAATATGATACCACTAAATACCTAAAATTCGCGTATACAAAAATGGAATATTAGAATACCGCGTGTATACAAAAATGGAATATTAGAATACCCCGTGTACAGATTTACAAAGTACAACCATGAAAACAACGCATTCGGTGATTAATCGGTTGCGATGGTAAAACGCTGGTTAAAATAACGTAAAACCAACAGGATCTTCAATGTCTCGTGATTGCGTGGGACGACTATGACGTAATAATCGTGTTTCGACAACGAAATAGCGATGTACAATAAAAACGAGTTCCCACAGATTCGGGTTCTGTGGTTCTAATTTCAACTGAATAAACGCGCACTACGATTTTCCTGTAGAACATTTACAAACGAATAGTTAATTAATAACACGATGGAGCTGTGAATTGTTAAAACAGGATTTCGGAAACGCGTTTTGTAACCCTTGGTTTTAAAGCGAGTCCGACAAAGCGGCGTCTTAACACAGACGAAACTTGTTTGAAGATTTTACAAACACTAGAATGTACTTTCACGTATGTGAAATAAAATGGTTTCGGTTTTCAATGAATCCAGACGCGTTGTCAGTAATACTAGAAGCATGATTTCGGTTCGACTGTAACTCAGTCGCGGTTACTCTTATTTTAAAGTATGACAACGTCGGGGGATGTTTCGTTTTAAACAATTATCCACACAGTAACCCACTTACGCAGAACCCCCGCTGATTTTGAGTTCAAATGGTACAAAATGACGCCAAGGGATGTTGGTCTCTTATGCGCCAACTGTACTTATTGATTTGTCACAATTGCTATTGTTACGTACCATTGTTTGTGAATCATCAATATTCTTGAATGTGAATTGTCATTCAAGGAAACGATAACAAACGAAACAATGGATTAGAACGTACTAGTGTTCTAGTATTGCCGGTTTATTGAACGGGCGTGTCTCTTTATTCGTATTGGTGGATCATCACGGTTTAAACGACATTTACTTCTCGAATCCAACTATTGTCTCGCCACTTCTACGTGAAACACCTAACGTTTGCTCAGCGCGATTTACACCAATCATAAACGATTATTGTGGCACGTGGTATTCGCGGTGGTAGAAGCCAAACAATGACGTCATAATTATGGCCCAAAACCTGTCGTTCCCACGCAATTGATTCACCAGTGTTGCTTGGAAGCAACTTTCTTGCATTTTGTGTAAACAAAGCATTGTGGTTTGAAATATTAATGATAAAAACTGATTAAAACCAGACACAACTGTTCTGCTTATCTAGACAACATAGACAACTGTCCATATTTTTTTGAATAAAGGACAAAATGCAATCTTTGAACTAAATATAATACACAATAGCCAAACAAGCTTATGGAGCTAAAAAAGTAAACCTTTGGGTAGTAAACATACTGTTTTTTAACTTGTAACAGTTACAAATTTAATTGCCCACAAACCTACTGCAGTGGTTCAGGCTTATATCTGGAAAATTGGGTCCCTGGTGTCTAGTTGTTTTAATTTATGTATAATATTTGAAATAACGCAAAAGTGTTGAGAAGCACTGTGTTAACAAGATACCAGTAGTGGGTTTGATTTTGTACACACTGGTTGATTATCAAAAAGTAATGTAGTTGTTCTTGAATAAATAAAAGGTGCATCTTCACAAAATTCAATTAGTTCTTATTGTTACTTATTAAATTTCTACTTACAGCATGCATGTAATTTCTAACACAGACTAATTTAGTTCTTGCCCTACTACAGTGTCTAAATTAGAACTTTAGAAAATACTCAAACTGACAGTGTTTTACTTTGAAATAGTGAAAGTAATATCATATAAGGAAACTAGCATTTGATTTACTGCCAATAAATTAACATTAAAAAGAATAATTTTTATCGAATCATTTGAATGTGTGTCTTTTATACTGAAAAACAGAACATTAACAATTTGAAATGAACATGATAACTTGTAACAAAATATATATGTATGCTATAGGGACCATATACATTACAAAACTTTTATGGTTACCTTGTGTATCCCAACATTGGAAATACATACAATTCATTATAGGATATTAAATATATCTTTTGTACAAATGTATATATTGTATATACCCATGTACAAAAACACACCTGCATATACAAAGCTCAAAATTTTCATATTGATGCTAATTCTAATAAATTATTTATTTCAACAGTGGTAGATCATCACTTGCGGGTGGAAGTCTAGTAATAACTGAAGTTGGTGTCAGGGATGAAGGTTTATACTGGTGTGAAATATCGGGGGTTGGACAACCTACTGTATACAGTGATAAGATACCAGTGCATGTGTGGGTTACTCCACAAAACCCACAAATTGTGGGCATAGGAAATGGGACAGTACTTGAATACACTGAAACTGCTGTGGCAAGATGTAGTAGTAAGGTATGGATGAATTACTGATAACAAAAATTACCTAGTTTAAGTTTTTATTTAATTTTAGCAATACCGCAATTTTGATAAGATTTCTGTAGCTTCGCATCAAGCAGTAAAGCAACTGTTAAAAGTTCTTTTTACATATATACAACATAACAATATCAAAGTCCATATTTGTCCCACCTACACACACTTAACAGCATCAACATATCTTACTCTCCTGTTTAAATATTCAACCCACACATTCAAACTGAACATTAAAGTGTTTAAATTTAATAACAAGTGTCAAGTCAACATACAAGGACCATAGACCTGTGTTTACCAAAATTATATCCTGATTTTATCATATAGATATTCTAAAGGCCACTTTTACATATATACAACAATTAACAAACCAACGAATCAATAATTATTAATTGACAATTCTCCTTACATGGTTTTTACTCGTAGCGTGCCTTATCAACTGTTTTAATTATTTTCATTTTTACTATTAGAACTACACAAAAAATTAAAATTCCTTTTAATGGTATGTTAAAAAATGGTTATTGACTTGATCTATCAGCTCTTGAAATATACACCGCAATTACACAACAGATCAATACTTAATCTAACAACTTATTCTTTTACACAGGCGGGCAAACCTGAGGCCTCTCTCGTATGGATGAACGGAAGCGTCGTGATACCAAACATTGCCCAACCTGTTGTGTCGAAAAATGCATTCACAGACGACCTATTTGATATTTCACTCGACCTAATCTTATCCTACCCAACAAGATTCGATCACGGAAGAAACTTTCAATGTGTTATCGACCATCCAGCGTATTCGGAACCAAAGTCTATCAACCATTCAGTTAATGTTCTTTGTAAGTTCAATATTCTAAATAAAAATTAACTATCATTTGCTAACTTTGCTTGTAGTTAATATTACTAAACCACTTGGAAATGAACAGTTGTCAGCACTGGTGTAGAAAAATAAAAAATAAGAGGGGGTTTAAACGCACTAAGAGTACCCGAAACATTTTTTTTATCAGAAACCTACACAGTGCTGCACAAGTTATTATGAACCATTATTATGTCATAATCAAATTTCTTTTTCAGACCACCCAGTGAATGCTCGTATTTGGGCAAACAACACAAGCAAGTATGTTTATTGTGAAGCTGATGGTTACCCAACCCCTACATACTCATGGGTGAGTGGTCATTATGAGTTTCAATAGTAACACTACACAATGTAAAGTCTGTTACTATTGCATAAACCAGAACTGTCAGAGTGAAACAACCAAAGAATGCATTAGTTCGTCATATTTTTATAGCAATGTTAACACATGTAGAGCTATCCATAATTGTATTTTTGTCTTTTAAAATGGTTCGCTAAGTAATTTACATTGCAACGAAAATTTAAACAACAACTTACACAAAAACTGCCCTTATTTTTTATCTTTACCTTCACATTACATTTAACCCTATTCTTATAGTCACAACTTTAACAAGATTAATTGTTCATTTCAGGTAATACCTGGCAATGTGGATGGTATAGTTGGACCAGAACTGTACATGACTGACTTGTTCTTGTTGCCTGGCAACGAATATTTTCAATGCACTGCTGATAATGGGATACCAGATCCATTAGTTGTGAGAGTTACTGTGGACAATTTACTCTATCCGTATGGAAGTAAGTTTTAACATATTTTATGTTCTGATGCTTATACTTCATAAAAATTCTACTGAATTAGATTATAATTTAAAAAATCAATAAGTTGCCGACAATTTTGGAATTTTTTAGCCATGTAGTATGGATAGCTGGGTAAAATAGCTTTATTATATGTGACCATAAAACATAGACATATGTTAAAACAAACATTCGTACATGAGTGTTTAAGACCTCAGTATTTGTCAAATGTATATGTTAAAAGGAATTCCTGGTTCAAAAGGTTACTTAGCAAGTTAGCATCTAGTAAGTGTAAAGTATGCACTTACAATATGAGTGTGAAGACATTGGCATGATAATGTAGATGCAAGAATGCTGTATATTTTTTTCAGAACTAAATGTATCTTTATTTCAGAACCTGTACCGCAATTTTTGGGGTTGGATTGGTTTTATTGGCTTGCCATTGGTGGTGGAATACTTATCCTTATCATTGTAGTGATTGTTATTATTGTGTATTGCTGCAAGAAAAAGAAAGCTAAGAAACTTGGAAAAGGAAAGCCAAGGTAAATACCAAATAAACGTGAAATGTGTTTTATGTTATTTGAAAGGTATTATACAATATGTTGGTAATGATAATGATACCAAAAAAAAAAAATATTCTGTTTGAGTAAGGTTCTATGGCGGGCAGGTCAGGGGATCTGGGATTTAGGCTAGAATTGGTATACTACCTAATCAAAAATATAGATTGGTATTAATGTAAAATAAAAGTTCATTTTCATAGGAAGAGTTTTAAAGCATGTTGTCTGTTTGTGTGTTTTGGTTTGAGCTCATTCAAATTCATACATTTCCACCTAATGATAATGTGTTGCATGATCATTATCATTTCAAAATCATCAAGTTTCTTTTGTTATGCTGCCAAAATTTGTTGGAAAGAAAATCCTATCTGTTATATTGTTTGAATAACAATATCTATTGTTTTATCATAAACCATCAGTTCAAGTGCGAAATACAGCAAGCCTTCTATTAATCCATCAAACACAAGACACTCCCAACCAAGTTTGCTGGAATTTGACTCAATGAGGACACCAGATGGCCGGGAATCAAGCAGAGCTCCGAGCGAAGTTGGAACAAAGAAATCAATGCCAAGGTGCATTATGGGAAAACATTTGTTACTTTAAAATTTCATTTTCAATATTTTATTTAGTTTTTTTAAATAAAACTTTTATATTTTTAATGTTCTGTAACGGTTGTTACATCACAGATCGTACTCACTTGAGCACTTAGTGGAAGAGAAGTACGGAGAACCACGGAGCAGCGTACAAATCGTTCCAAACAATAGAATGTCTTATGGAAACCATTACGATGATACAAGTCTAAACAGACATGCAAGCAGAGAAGAAATAGATAAGGTGTGGAAAAAATATAAATGAAACTTTTGTGTGTTTGTTTGTTTTCGCAATTGTTTTTCCTTTCTATGTAGCTTTTGTATTTTTTGATTTTCAAACTACCTTTTTCGAGTTTTTAAAACAAAATCACTGTTAGGCACATTAAAAATTTCAACCACTTATTCTAAGTTAAAACAACAACAACTTTATGTCACTCACAGGTTGCTGATCACATTGAAGTCTTGAACAAAAGCTGGGATCATCTTGCTCGCTCCAAAGAACATCTTGACAGATCTCGTGAAGAGCTTCGCGTGGAACTTCCTCCCAGATATCAATCCCATGATGATCTTCACCATCCTCATCACAGATCTAATGTAAGTTTATTAAAAGTTAAAGGCTTAATGCAGATGTAACATAGTGGTAAGTAAGATGTTTACAAAATTGGAAAGACTTAATAACAAATAAATACGTATAAATAATTAACAGTGCAACCAGTATGAAATATGATATGTACCATAATAGTAATATTTATTGATATTGGCTCTTTATTTATTTAATAAAATACTTAAAATAATATGTCGTATTTCATACCTAGTATCTTCTCCATAGGCAGACCACTCTTTTATATTTTTTCTTATTATTTTTAAACAAGTATTGTTAATACCTAACAGTGATACAATATTCTGCAAGAAAAGTTGATTACAACATTTTTTAATAAAACTTTCTTTAGGAACGATTGGCTGATCAAGACAACTATCCATACATGGATGATACATTAGATAACCGGTAAGTTAGATGATAATAATATATTATAGAAGTGTTGAATACACCATGTGTGTCTGGTGTACAAAACTAAACATGTTTATGTGCGGACATGAGGTGTATGTATGACTACACCAAGTGTGTTATGAGTATATATTATATACACCATTGGCAAATAGATTTAATGCATTATAACAAATCATGACAACTGGCAGCACAAATCCCTAATTGGATTATATCTATTATAGCAGATACAACCCCCATTCCCAACCTATGTACCGAGAAGAACAAACACCCTGTCGACAGTATTATGATACGTAGGTTTGCATGGAACACTAACATTAACCCCTGCTTGAGTCCGTGTGAACACATATGTTGCATGTTGGTCACTGTTTATATGTCTCATATTTACATCATTGTATACTGTATGTCCACATCACATATTGCTCCATTTCAGTTCAATGTGCTATCTGATTGTGAGCAAATAGCCATTATTGTGACCTAAACAATCACATTATTTCAGGTACAACGATGAAAACGGTTACCAAGGAAACAGTGACAATTACAACCAAAGGCAGAACTACGATGACCAGGACGGTTACCAAGGCAACGGGTATGATGATCAAACCTACAACCAGCAAACTGATTACCGTGACAACAGAAATGGCGGGTACCGTGACAGCAGAGATGCCGGTTACGATAGAAATGGTGGTTACCGTGACGACCGTGACTACAATCAACAAAATGACCAATCCCAGTACTATGATCGTAACAACAGCTATGATGATAATGAATTTGATGATGATCAGAGCTACAACTATGACAGGAGGGGTTACCAACCTTCTAACCTGATCTGAAGAAACCATTACCCGACCTTGGATAAAACTACGCAAGTGGAAAGTGAGAGGACTTTGCAATGAGATGACTTGGATCTAACTTTGTAATTCATCATTTAAGACAAACTGTAGGAATTTACAAGGACAAGGTCTAGATGTTTAAGACATTGTTAAAGGATGAAATGTCCATCATCAAAAACAGTGGCGAGCAATGTTCTGCCTTTTTCTATTAAAAAAAGTACTGAGAAAAGAGAGAGATATTGTATATATCTCATTTAGTGGATTTCTACATAGATTTTGAGTTGTATTTTATAAAACAGCTGCATTTAAACACTTTCCTATTAATTGTTTAATGTTTTTATTAATTATTTTAAAACAGCATTTTTGTTGTGCATAATTACTTTTTTAACAGAGGCTTTTCTGTAACTTTTATCTAAACATTGTGGTCTTAGTATAATTAAACTAAAATAAGCATTGTGTTATAAGCATTGTGTTTTAATACAAGTATTTTTACAAACTCAATCCAACTTGTGAAACTTAACGTTAAATTGTGCCCACTTTTGTAAAATTTGAACTTTAACATTTGTTTAATGTAGTACAAATGTAAAGAAATAAAATTTACTGTTTTTAAAAGGTTTATTCATAATGACACATAGGTATAAAACTAAGGGTGAATTCATAAGTATGAAGAAAATTATTTTTAAAACATTATAAAATTTACAGTTACGTTATTAGAACTTTCTGAAAATTATAATATGTTTTGTTGGAATACAAAATTATTTTCAACATAAAAATAGTTCTGCTGCATTTAATAACAGTTTGTGTATATAAACATATATAATATTGTGTCCGAAATATAAAGTAATGAGAAAACAGTAACATTACTGGATATAGAATCTTAGAAAAAATGATATGGAAACAGTATTTCATTTAATTTACAGTGCATTTTAAAAAGTTAAGCATTAAAATCTCAGACAAAACAATTTCATATTATTACATCTTTTGCTGAATATACGGCAACACAAAAAATATAGTGACCAGTCAGGTTTTGATTCCGTTAAAGGGGCATACCAATGAAAAATCAAAATTTGTGTATAAATAGAAATGCTCAAAAGAGATCTAAAGGTACCACCAAAGTTTCGAACAAGAAACAACTTGTGAAAAAATGTGGAAAAGAGACACAGATATGTGGGATCACTACTCTACAGCTGGTACTCTAGGTGAAATAATATGTTAAACTCTTAAAATACTTTGCTCAAAGTTCTTCTCTTTTCTTTTTTGTGTATGACGGACATTTCATATCAATGTATTCGTCCCAATTCTCAAAGACGTTTGAAAAAACTCCAAACGATGCATCCATACAACTGGGGCCAAAGGGTGCAGTTATAATACCTCTTGTATTGAATTCCTTTAGGGTGATGTATTCATTGTAGTCAGGTTTTCTGTAAACGTTTTCATTCTTTTGTACAATAGCATATCCCCAAGCAGAGTGTGTTTTATTTCCTGGATAGCAAAATGCTTTCCAGTAAACCCCAGGAATTTTTACTGGATTTTTATCCATATCAATATCATCTCCATTCATCCACCAAGGGTTGTTATTCTTATCCAGTGCTACGCCATGGGTGCCAGTTATAATATACACCTTCTCACCAGGTACGTAGTCAAGTATAGTATGCTGTGCTACACACTCATATACCCTCCAAACCTCACGGTTAAAATCAGCAAATTGAGGAGCAGCGTTGGTAAGTGTAAATGTGCCCAATTGCTTTTCCAAATCTTGTTCATTAATTGAATTTGGGCTTAAATGGCCTCTGTCAAGATTTAAACCATTGTGAGTGTAATCTTCAGTGACAGCTTGAAATTTTCTGCACTGCTCCATTTCATCTTTTTCAGCGTGTCCTATCATGGATTCAATTGGATCAAAGGTATAATCATCAAAAGAACACAAAGCAAGAGCAACCCGATACCAATATTTACTTCCGGGCCTCGGATTTTCTTTACCATCTCTATGCAAGACAACAGTATTAGCAGTATACACAGGAATTCTCTCTGTTGTACTGAACATTGTGGCAAACACAATCCTTCCTTCTTTACCGTCTTCAATTTGGTTTTGACATAACCTTGCCAACCCTCTACCTTTAGCATCATATGGTAGAGGCCATGGTGTTCCATGGAAAAATTCATCACAAAGGCCGCTTGTTACGTTATCAGTTTCAAATTCTTCTTCAAGTAGCTGTTTTCCATCACAGATTGAGAGAATCATCAAAAAGATGAAAATAGGCACTTGATTTGGTAACATTTTAACAGTCCTATTAAAATCTGTAGGAAAAGACTTCATATTTAGTTAAATGATAACATTAACAGAAACAATATAACAGAATTTGTACTACTTATTTTATAGGCTAATTGCTTAAACCAAATACATGGACTTTTTATTACTGTTGGTCTCAAAATGAAACAATTCAAGAGTCCTAAGACACCATATTCTATTCTATATGGGTGAGGTTCTACAGCAAGGCATGCTAGTGGCCCAAGTTTTAACATGATCTTATATGCCTACAAAATGTATAAGGTACAATTTAGTTTCTATAATACAGCACTAGAAGTTCCTGCAGCAAATATGTGCAACGTACGATCAGTTAATTTAAATTGCTTTGATGTTTTTCGCTGAACAGAAGCATTGTTCAAAACATTACGTTTAACTGCACACAAATTTCCGTGAACATCCTTTGAAAATCCTGTCCCAAGTGCTTGAACTTCTATTGTTAAACTAGCGAGTCGCTCACATTTCCTGTATAACGCCAAGTCATAGTCAACAGTGTGATGTAACAATGTGATTAAACAACCTCCCTTCTTCCTACTCAACACATGCAAATAATGCAGGAAGTTGATGACATCATTCTCATTGTGACCAAGACTCAATAACAATGAAACATCATCGATGATTAAAACTTTCCAAGTCATTTTCTGTAATTTTTGATATAGGTCTTTTAAAGTAGAAGAAGAATTCGATTTATCTTCATTTAAAGATAAATATTCATTCAAACTGGATCCCAAAAGGTCCACAACCTCCAGATTCCTTTCAGAGATCTCTCTTTCCAAGTTGCATCCGATTTTTGATCCGGAGACAACATAGTGAGGAGGGGTTTGCTCCAAAGAAGTGAGAACTACTTTGTGTCCGGATCTTAAGTAGAAAGAGATGAAATGATGAAGAAGAAAAGGAGCTTCAATAAAACTGGGTCCTCCATCTTTAAGAAGGATGAAATCTTCTTTCAATCCATCTGTTGTCCTCCAACCAAGAAAATTATTCAACTGATCAAACATTTTGTTTAAATCCTAATATTCTGAAAAAACAAATATTTTGTTAAATAAAATTTGCAAAAATTTTCCCATCATTTTTTTAGTGATGGAAGCTGTTTTGTAGGCCAACCATTTTTATTTGCTATTTCAAGTATCATAATTGTCAAATACATCCTTTTAAAATTCGATGTAAACAACACAGTACAGTGTGGGCACTAAATAAAACAATAACTTTGCCACCCATTTAGTTCAATTTTGGTCATGACTTTGAGGGTAAAAGTTTTTACATATAAAAAGCAGCTTGACAAGAAAAAAGCAGCACCAAATATCCTTTATGAAACACTAAATCATTACAATTGAGATTCAAATGATTAAAATACTACGATACAGTTTACAAATCCTTTAAATAACATTTTCATTAATTAAACATAACATTTGGAAAATAATTTGCCGATCATCATGAACGTGTGTGAATATTGTTTCCACGGGAACGAAAACAAAACTTGGGACTTCCTCTTCCCCCCATAGTTGGTTGTAAAAATCTGTAAAATAATTTATAGTATATAAACTTGGGTACAGCAATAATATTTACTTTATTACTTTGTAGGGTTCCAGTTCTTTTTGGTAACCAAGTATGCTACACTAAAGGCATTACCTTTGTTTAGCATAATCTATGTTTAATTTCCTATAAAAGGAAAGTCTACATTGTGTAGATTTGTGCATCTTTGTCAATCTAGGCTACACTCTACGCTAAAATCTAGACTCTATTTTCATAAGAAATTTAAATGTAATGATTATATTCACTTGGGTGTATAACTGTATATTTTGCCAACATACACTCAGAATAAAATAGAAACAAACCAATATTAATAGGCAGATCGTCCACTGCATTAAATAAGCGAATTTGAAGAAGATTATTCAACGACAATTTCTGATCTTTTATCTTCGATTTTAAAACTTGGAAATTATTTCTTAAACTTTCAGTTATTCCATCATCACTACAAATATTCTTGGTATCTGAAAAAACAAACAAACAATAGAATTCTATTAATGGTACTATTACTCTTAATCAGTTATAATTTAACGTGTTCTCTTATACACACCCCATGCCCACTGTCGAGCTGTAACATGCTTGGCTTCTTATACAACAGATGCATATGGTGTATTTATACACCTCATGCTCACTGTCCAGTTATAACATGGGTGTCTTATACACCAAACACACATGGTGTATTCATAGCCATACACCTCATGTTCACTGTCAAGTCATAAAAAGGGTATCTAAATATACAACAAACACCTATGTATTTCTTTACCCTCATGCTTACACTGGGGTTAATATCCCACCTGCATATGATGTTGATGTTATTGTAGTTAATTCCATTCCATCATCATTTATATGATCTTTATTAGATGAAATAACCTGCCACTCGATGGAGCTATTTTTAGGTAGGTGAGGAACAACCACGTATATCGGGAGATTACCGATTTCTAAGGAAATAAATCTCAAATAAAATAAATGCCTAGCAATGATATTTTATCAAAATAAACTGAAAAATAAGAATGTAGGTCTGTTCTGTAGGAGCAAGGTTTTCTGAAGTGGATTTTTTTAGGGAAATTTTGGGCAAAATTGCCACAATTGTCCCCTGATGAAAAGGACCACACCCATTGAGTAAAACCCTAGAATTCTGTAACCCTTTTACAAATAATTTCTAATTCCCTGGCACAATAAACAACCTGACCTTCATATTCCACGCATTGTTCATCCCAACACTTGCGAGCAACATTAACAAACGTATCATCCGTTATATAACACACACACTGAATTGTATTGCGCAATGTACTTGGTGGTTTCATCACTTTTAATATACTCTGCAAAAAAAGATTTTTAAAGGGAAATTATGCTTTAATATGCAAAAAAAAACTATGACAGTAGATACAATGTTTTGACAAATTGTAGAAATTTAGATTAACTACATGGACCTATCTAATTATAAGACGAACTTAAATAGGAATGTAAACCTATCTACTTGTATAGTTGTATATTTTAAAAAAAATATGAACTGTAACTGTATCAAATATCAATTGTTAGAAATAGGCCTCAAAATGGGATGTAACTGTAGAAGTATAGTATATCAAATAGGAATGTAAATAGTTGCGGTCATGCCCCAACCACTACTGTATAAAGGTCTTTTTTAGACAAATGCAATTAGGAATTACGTACATTGTTTTAGATATATCAACCACTACTAGGCAACTTATGTTCTAAATAAGGTGTAGCTCATAGCCCAAGACCTGTTCCAGAAAATAGTATTTTTTTGTATTTAAAGGACAAAAGTAATTTTTGAGATCACACCATTACAACAATATACACACAATAAACCTTCACATGCTTCATAGCAAGGTATGCTTGTTCATAACATCCCTCCACCAACTTCATTGAACCAGGAACCAACCCAATCTGTCCAGCTATATAATGAACATTGCCCCGTGTAACACATTGACTGTAGGGACCTGTGGGATTTTAAATACATTTAAAAAAATACTAACCAATTGTCTAATTTTGATCACTTTTAAATGTATATTCACTTAAATTTAACTAAATTTATGCACTGTTAATTGCATTTTCGCTTAAATTTTACTAACTAATTTTTCACTTTTAAATATATATTTTTAGTTAAATTTTAATACCTATATATTTTTATTTTTAATTAGAGTTTCACTTAAACTTAAATATACGATGATTTGCATGAGAGCATATTTTTAAGAATATATTACAAAGATGTTGTTGGAGACTATGAAAATTCTGTGGGTAGAAAACCTATTAAAACGTTAAGTTTTGAGATAGTGAGCCAAAATAAATATACTCAGGTATCTGACCCACAAAGACCTTGCAATAAAACTTTACTGTTATTTATTGAAGCGACACGCCTGTTTGTTTATTTTTATTTCTATTGTGCGTTCATTTGTGTTCATACTGGATCGGCTGTGTTTGGTCATGCATTTTGCGACCATTGTTTATTCTTTCTATTTTTGTATTAAAAAAATATTTTGATCAATAAGCCATTCATTATGAATAGAACCAATGTTAAGTTCTGTTACATCATAATGCTAATTCTTACCAATATTAGCAGGAGCCCAATGTGAAACAGATTGAACGTGAAGATTGTTTCGTGTTTGTTTTTCATTGTGATGCGATAAACAATCCATCTGTAGATGACAGTCATGAGATAAAATATATTGTTATGTGCAATGCTTAAGAACCAAAATTGGTGCAACATGTTAAAATTTACCAAATAAACTGTGTTAACATCCCAATACATATTACAAACCAAAAACATGCCATATATTTGTCCCAAACTGATATTTATGCATGTATAAGAATACAAGAAACTTATAAATACACATTAGATGCCCAAATTTTCTACCTTAAAAAGGGCTGACAGGCTTCTTGGCATTGCTGAAATAGCAAACTCAAGACATATACCTGAAGCAGAGCATTCTTTCCTAACCAAACTGCCACACAAACTCGTGATGGTGGTTCACGCTTGAAGTATTTCTTATAAACAGAGTTGATAACATGGAAGTCACTCATATCAGCTATGTATAGATGAATATAAGTTGCATCCTTCAATGAGTGTCCATGCTGCTGCAGAGTGCCTAAAAATAAAAATAAAAATGAAATTAAAGTACAATTATAACAGTAGTTAAATGGAATAAAACTAACACATAAAAAATCTGGTAAAGTCGCCTTTTTCTTAAGTTACATTAGATTTGTATTATAAAAAAAACTTATGTGCTAATTCAGTCCTCAAAGCTCAGATCCAATGGCATTTTACACTGCAGGGCGTCGCCCACTGGAAATACACCATTACAAAATATTACTTTAGTTAGAGTCAAAACAAAACCAAAGTTTGCAAAACGTTTTTTTTTCAGACAACTTACTTACCAGCTAACACATCCATAGCTTTAATGGTTGCACTTTTTATACTATCGACACTTTTCTCATCACATAACATTCCATATATACCACCAACCACAAGGTAATCTTCATGTTTCTTCATAGATATTGTTGTGTTGTTCTTGTTGTTGTTATGGTTGTTGTTTTGTTTCCATTTAAGTTTCAGCTGCACAAAAATAAATAAGTTTTCATTTAAAACATAGGTTTACTATTGAAACTAACTACTTTAAAAAGACGTACATAAATCGCTTTAGCTTATACAACTCAAACAACAAACTCAGTTAAAAAGTTAAACAAAAGTTAAAATACCAAATTAAGTATAGATTTAAATATTGCAAAAAAAAAATAATCAACTGATTTTTTACCTGTGGTTTAACTTTAACATGGTTATTTCCAACTAATTGATTAATAGTTTTATTCAAAACAGGAGTCGTAATAATATCAACTTGTTGAGTTGGTTTATCTTCAAGATGAAGTTTGTGAAGCTTAAGATACGTGACAGGTGCCATGGCGTCATCAGATACAGTTATAACCTCACTTTTATCTCTGTTAAAATAATAACAAAATTTACTACCTTAAAAGAAGATTAAAAAAAATAGAAACTGCTAACATATTTAACATACCTTCCTACTACTAATATAAATTTAAAAATTTGGGTAAACAAAAACACATAGTGTTTACTGCTTCAATGACAAACACTAATTAGTCATAAGCTTTCAATGACTAAACAACATGCATTGTTACATCATTGTCAACAATAAGACAGCATTCCAATACACAAACAACCGAATCACAACACTCTAAATCTGCTATACGTGACAACGGCGACATTGGGTGCTTTAAGTCAGGTGTTTCCAATTTGCTGACAGTATCGTAAATGCAGTGGCATAAATTATGCTGAGGTAGTTTTAACTTTTGCTTTAACAACCAATTTTGGTAAATTGATCTTTTGCTTACCTTGCTTATTAAGTTTGTATTGCACAATTATTACACCAAGCACACAGGCCATACTAGAACTTTAATTATTTAAATAATACACCAAACGCACAAACCATATAAAAACAGTAAACACTAAACTTTATTTGCCAGAAAAAAGTTTATGCATAATTTATCACAAAAAGTAAATAACAACAAAACTTACAAAACAATTTTCTTTTTAAACAGCGGGCAGTCCAGTGTAAAAGATTCATATTCACCACCTTCACCACATATATGACTTCCATATTTGCTGTTCTGCAAACATATGCAGATAATTTTTTTGAATTAAACACATACTGCATGGAAAAAACAAATATTATGCCCTGAAAGCTGTTATGTTTAAAATTTAAATTTGTGTTAACAAAAGTTAATAAATAGTTTACTAGATTAAGGTTTAAGAAGGAAACTTTGTATGTAAAAAAAATTTAAAACTTAAAACATAAACTGACCAGCTTAAAAAGATGACTCTTCATTTCATGAAGTGAAAGACCGAGGTGCCTGGGTTCAAGTCCCATCCCTGCTGTCTTGATTAAAATTGAAGTCACTTTGTTTTGGATCATCTCCTGTTGTAAAATATTTATTGCTTAGTTTAAAATAACACAACATAATAAACTCTTGCTGTTAGGCAAATTATAAATCTAAAACTTCTATTTTTTAGTTTTGTTTTTGGTAACATTTATGTCCTTAAAGGCGCCCTGAATGGGACCTAGAAATAAAATTGCCAGAAAACTGAAATTAGTTTGTTTAAACTTTAAACAATAGCCATTTAAAAAAGAACAAACTATATATATATGTAGAATAAGCTTAAAAAAGTATACAATATCTTATATATATTAGAAAAACATAAAATTTTACAAACCTCAAGTAATTCACTTTGTTCTCTTCTCCATAAATAAGCAAGACACGTTAACCCAAGTCTCCCACATACATTCTCAACTCTTAACCTTTGATAATCGGATAAAATTGCACCGCATGAAACTGCTTCATACTCAAGTTCACTCTAAGTAGAAACAGAAAAATACTTTTTTTCATTTTTAAAAATAATTTCGAAAATACTTGATGTCCGACTTGAATAATATACCGCATTCTCACTTGCGACTTACAACGCATTCGACTTTGTGGGTGATTATTTAATAAACACACCTGCATCCCCTCATATTTACCTGAATATGTTTTAGAAGTAAATACAAATCTTCCACCTCGTCCCCATCAACTTGGTCGTAATTTAAGTTCGTGGATTTTGAAGCTCCGGCGATTTCCCTAACCCGAGAACATTAACATAAACATAACATTTCATTTAAAAATTTTCTTGTATTTTTTACTTATATTTACCCGAAAATTTACTTTACTTGCAAAAGTAGTTCATGTTTATATGTTTAACAGATCACGAATCAACAAGATCCGATTTATAACACTTAATGTTTTAACAAATATTCTTAGTCTTCTTAAACTCTATCTAATAAATACCTCATATACAGTGGTAGATCCATAGCTTCTGCATAATATTCAATTGCTTCGTGACCAACAGTCTGGTACATATAACTATCCAACTCATCTGAAAATAACTAAGTAATAGTAGCAGCTAGTAATAATAACATTGCAATTACACCTTTTTTTATGCATACCATTAATGAAACATGAACTAGCACACACATGTTAAAACTTTCTAAGTCGACCTACCCTGTGAGGATAAATATGATACATTTGTTTACCCAATACATTTTAAATCAAAAAGTAATGCTATCCATCATTCCCACCTTTTCCGACAGGTTGTAAGTTTGCCAATCCAACTATTGAATGTCCCATATCTACACACTGCATCATGTTGTAACAACTATCCTTGCCTCCACTGTAAAAATATTATTGAAATAAAACATTCTGCACAATGTATATAATAATACTGCATAAAACAAAAATTGTACGGAACAATGGGAAAGAATTATTACTGAGCTCTGACACTTTAAATACCAACTATAAACACTAGTGAAGGAGTTCTATTGCAATCAAGATCAAACAGTAAAGATAATATCCTGTACTGAAAATATGCTTCATTATTATGGCGGTAAATTTACTAACAAAAACATGATGCGTAATAAGCCAATGTACTTGTACAGTATTAAATTAACATATAAAAGTTAGGAAATATATTTTTATTCTTTATTTTCTTACCTTATTAAAGCGATGACTTTCATATCGTGTTAATTTTATTCCAAAACGAACCAGGAAATTAAAAACAAAAATTAAAAATTTCTGAAACGTGAATTTTATTACCGGGGATTTCCCTAGGTAGTGCAAACAAAAGAAAAGTATTTGTAATTTATTTATTTCTGGGGTGTGTATTAAAAGCAGGTTTTATTTTGTGGAATTTTTTATGTGTTTATCGTCATTTTTAATGTATGGCTTACAATAAACATCTGGGAGGACTAAGTTTTTATCTACTCTGTGTTAAAGCAATTTCAATAAGTATCATTTACAATGACAAATATCCAACAATGATACCAGTTTAAACTTCTATCCTCTATAGCATATTTGGCTAATGGCAGGCGTCCAAACCACCTTGCTAAATAATTCTTGCTTCGATAAGGAACAAAAACAACTTTTTCACTAAATAATTTTATTTAAGTGCACAGAACATAAAGGGAGTGAAAATGCAAAATAACTTTGACATGCAACTGAAACGTGCATGCCCAAACACTTGTTTCATTGTTTTAAGTGGTCACTATACTCCAAAAATAGCAAACCACACCTGGAAACACACTAAGAAGAAATACTACCCCTACAATAACCAACATCATAGCAATAGGATCATCTTCATGGAAGGTGTATTAATACAGTGTCAACCATTGAGAAATGACTGACCAGACTGTCATGTGTAATATATAAGCTCAGGTATCTGACCATCCTCAACAGAGGTCCCATTATTATTGCCAGGAGCAAATGTGAAGATGAATACAGTTTGTCCATCACTTGGATTGTCCTTTATAACTCTTCTATGACCCCTTGTACCATAAAAGCTGTCATGACCCTGTAAAAAAAACAGATTATAGAAGACACTTATAACTCTGCAGTGAGCGTTAGGTGTAAAATATATCACTTGTCTGGGGATAAGAAGACAACTATGTTATAACTGCAGTTACCAGTTAGCATATGGTGTATTATTACAAAGACAACCATGTTATAACAACAGCACAGGGTGTATTATTATGCTATGTTCATTTGTTGCATACAAACACATGAATATAAAACGGTACACACAGCTACACACAATTAGAATTTACTTAGTTTATATACACAGGAAATATCATTGTATAGAATGGTGACAGAATGATGACACAGTGAACATATGTAACCAACATGGATTAATTAGACAAATCTAGAGTAATGTTATACGAACATCCAGAATACCCATTGGTTAATGCTAAGTCTACTTTGAAAGGTTAAATTTCAAAGCAAATATTTAAAAATTTTAAGAGGAGGAAAGGGAATTACATTATGCTTTCCTATAAGGTTTTCCACAATGTGAAATGTAGAGAGTTAGTGTGATAAAAGAAATTCTTGTGCCTGTACATAGTTTAGTTTATAACGCTGCTATAAAATGTGTTATTTCACGTTTTATTTTGTGTGCAAGGTTACAATGGTTATGTATATCGGCATCAACAAAGAGTTATGGGCCTTTAGAAGTAAAACTTTAAACCAGTTGTAGGACGGGTAAGTCAAGAGTTGTAAACTTTTGAACAAAGCTTCTGTGCCACAAAATTTGACGACATCAGTAAAAAGTTACAGCATAACAAACAATTTCTGAATGCTGAGATAACACTCTGTCTAAATACTAAAAGTTTTAAGAAAAAAGAGTTAAGCAAGCACTTAACTGGACTTAATACACGAATAAACAAGTTACACAGGAAAGAAAATGAACCACATTTAACAACTCGTTGGTGGATTAGAGGACAGAATCACGTTTACAGTTTAAAGGAGATTAGAAAAATGGCAAAATGCAGATGCTCAAGAAATGTGAATGTTATTTCATTGGCTTTTTTCAGCAACTTTGCTGCATATATGTCACTTGAAAGTGAGTTAAGTGTGTTGGTTGTAATCTAAAGTGCTTGGTTTTTTAAAATGCATATTTGTTGCTTGTTATGTAATAAGTTAAATTTATCCTAATTTATGTTGGTACAGTTATGTTTTTTAAAATTTAAATCACAAAGAGATATGTGAAGAAATAAAATGTAGTTTTGTAGTTTGTGGTGTAACTTAAATTAACATAAAAAATGGTTTGGGATATATCTCTCTTTTAAAGCTTAAATAACTATAGAGTTTAAAAATGTTTAAACCAAATCATTTTTTATTCTTACCCCTGTTGCTATTACCTATAAATTTTGAGAACAAAAAGGGTCCTTTTGCGAAATATAGTGATAAATAAATGAAATCATGATTCTTAATACAAAACTGATCTTATACATCAACATAGGTATGCAGAGTAGTTTGAACAGAGGTATTGGCACAACAGCGTTATGTTTCTTGTACGGATCGTTTGTTATTTCATCTCTCTTGCTCCCTCCACTGTTGATTGGGAAACTTGAATGCCGAAAGTCTTTGGCTATTAGTATTGCTGCATATGCTTCGTATACCCTAGGTAAGCATGATGTATTGAAATTCTCTTCTGTGCGAGTTATTTTCCTTGAGGTACTTTATATATTGGCATGTTCTACTTTTGCATAATTTTTTTATTATTGGCAACATTTCTGCTTAATTTATCCAATGTATATTGGCATACTGTACTTTTTTTCTTTAGTTTGTCTAGTATTTTTAAAACTTTTGAGGCTAAAGTAACACTGATTACATTTGTTGTTTCTTTAAGTCTATGGTCCACACAGTGTTACTACAAACTGGTATATTCTAACCTTCTACATCTCTAAAATACAGCCAACTTCTATCCACAATGGTACACGCTTATACCAGCAGCAATGCTTCTTGGCATAGGAGCAGGAGTCCTCTGGTCCACAGCTTTATTCTACATTGCTAAAGTTGGCCAGAAACACGCAGCTGAACAAGGAAAGAAAGTAAACGAAGTCACTGCTGCTTTTTTTGGGAGGTTTAGTGCAGTGATGAGCATGTCTATGTTGGTTGGGACACTTTTCATGTCGTTTCTAATCGAGGCAATGGGTGGTCCTGAGGCTGAAGTGTTGGTAGTAGAAGGTATGAACACCACAGCACTTGGTGTGGGTAATTACAACACAACTGATGTTACAACAGTTGGTGAAAATGATGAAGTTGTTTGTGGGTTGTATTATAAGTTTAATGAAGCCCCAAAAGCGAAGAAAGTAAGCGATGTGGTGATGTATGTCCTTCTCTCCTGCTATCTATGCTTCAACATACTTGCTGCTTGCCTCTGCCTCTGCTTGGATGAGATTACGGGGTCAGAATCTTTGAAATCTGAAGAAAGGATTGAGATGAATGGACTTAAAGAAGAGGAGAGAGCATCCACTGCAGAGGAGGAAGAAGAAGAATCTGTGTTTGAGTTGATGAAGTCAACATTCAAACTCCTCTTTACTGATCCTGCAGCTGCACTACTGATACCAATGACGTTGCATTATGGGATCATGCAAGGTTTCTTCCGCGGCATCTTCACAGCATCGTGGATTGCTTGTGGGTTAGGTAAGAGGTTCAAATATAACCGAAGCTACTAAAGCTATAATGCATATCACTGTTCTGTTCTTAATGCATTTGTTTGAACTTAAAGGAATTTAAAACAATTAAGTAGAATATCTACAAAGAATACCAAAAGTGTGCATAAATATATATTTAACAACAATTTCTCCACTAAGTCGTATATACTCTCCTTGAAACTAATCTGCTTAGTTAAAATGTAATAACCGCTACAAACTTTTGGATTAATTTTTCCTCTCATTTACCTTTTACCCCTTTCTCCAGATATCAAGTACATGTCTTATGCTACAGCTACCTATGGTGGTACTATGATTCTAAGCTGCTATGTATATGGGAAGCTTCCTAAATACATTTCACACCTCAAGATATTCCTTGCAACCGCCATCTTTGAAATTGGTCTTTTTATTGTGACGCTGGTGTGGGTACCATCTAACGACCCCTACAGTGAGCTATGGCTGTACTTTGCCCTTGCAGTTGGATTTGGTATTTGTACATCCATCTTTTTAAGCCAGCTTGGCAGTTTGTATGATAAGTTCTTTACAACAACAAAAAAAGCAGGAATGGCTTTGTTTAATGTATGGAACCCACTTGGATCTGCACTTGCATTTGGGTTAAGTGCAAGCTTATACCCCGTACATATGGTTATCTTATGTATGACTGCATGTGTAGTTGGCCAAGTATTCTATATGGTAGCTGAGTGGATTGCTGAGAAGCCTAAGTATCGAAAATGTATCGAACAAAATAAAAAAGTTTAGAAATAAAAACTTTAAAAAAGTGAAAAAATCTTAATTTAAAAGTTTTTATCACATCATGTCTTTATATTTTGGTTTCCAGATAATTAGGAATTATTATAATTTTAATTTGTAGACTTAGTTTGTCATTATTAAAGTCATTGCAATGTTATAATGTAATCTTTCATCAGTGTATGAATTTTGTTTTAAAAATAAATTAAAAAAAAGTAAACATGTGTTAGTTATTGAATATATGGTTTATACTTGTACCTGGGAATTATTAGTATCTAATACAAGAAATAAAAAGGTCTAGACCTATAAACAAAACTCACATTGAGTGTTGCACACGCCACATAACTTTGGTTTGCTTTGATTTCAATTGGTTGTTTGAACATAACTCTAAATGTTTTGTCCGTTCCATCACAACTGAACCCTGTGTCATTTTGTCCGAGGACAATCCCATTGTCAACAGATATTACCTGGTGGATCAGATTTGGTTTAAACCTTAACTTTTGAAAAAGTTTTTCGAAAAATTTGTGGTCAAGAGTGAAAAATTAAAAGTTACCAAGTTATCCTCTTACAGCCTTTTAAAACATTGTAATCACTAAAAAATGTTTTTACAGGCCAATAACTGTCACTTAAATATTCAGTAAGTTAAAAAAAGACCAAAACTAGTTACTTTCAGTCTTTTTAAACGTGTTTGACATGCTTTTTAAGTACCTGTATATTTGCTTGGAAGTCAGCAGGCCCCATAACAGCACCATACAAACCAAACCCCACAATATAAATCTTGCGACTGACAGTGAACCTGATGCGATCACTTGTGCCGGAGTATCCCCATCTATATCAATATTCATATGTCAAGTTTTATAATAACGTCAAATGAGGTGAATTTAATATTTAAACATAAATACACAAGTTGTCAGTCCAGACACCTCAAACATGTGACCTATACACCTTGTCCTCACATCACCACACCCACACCTCATACCTTTCTGCAACATCTCTGAACCTGCAGACACTTTGTTCTTTCCCTGATAAAGTGCAGCGTGGTCTGTCAGAAAACCGAACCTGAAACCAAAAGTTTTATAAACCGACAAACTTGCATAAAAAGTATTTAATAGGCATAATTGAGAATGTCTATGTTGTGCCTTTTTAATTTTAAATTTTTTAGATTAAAAACCAAACTGTTATATGTAGTTCTCACCAAAAGGTATGCCAAGCAAAGTGTAAAGGATTTTTTTTTTCATATTTCTATCCAAAACATTTTTTTTGTTTGATAGCCAAATTTAAATACCAACTTATGTTGAATACTCCTCACATGCAGCTAGCACCCAAAACCATCCAAAATTATCTTTAAAACAACAACAATCTCACCCTTGGTTTTGGGTTGAGTGTAAAATAGAGAAACAAATCTACGATCTCTCGATCACTGAGGATCCCTGATTGAGCAGGACCTTGTGCGAACTCCTCCACGTTCATGAGAGGAAACCTCACAAGGTAAATAACCTCACCAAGGACTTTACGGCAATTATCTTTCGTTGGTTCCAGCTCTTGACGAGAGCACTCGGCCTCGGCCCAACTAAATGTATTTGGGTAAATCAGTTAGTTTGTGCTAATTTTCTAAAAATAAATTCAAAAAACTTCAAAAAAGATTGACATCAATAAAGTTACATTTCTGTGCAATAACATCTTTATATTTGACTTGTGTTTATGTCATTCTCTCTAGAATTGCACAAGACTATATTTCTGCCTTTACAATAAGGTAAGAGTAATGCACGGATGTAACATATATTAGAAAGGGCAATAAACCTAAATATACACCAAACACCACACATCATACCGTTCCATGGCAGAAAAGATGACTTTTTCACGCAAACCCAGTGTATCTCGTTCCAACACACTAACTAATGTGCTATGATCAATATCTGTGAAGCCTGGCGGAGGTAAAAGGATTTGGTTAACATATAACTGTTGCTGCATGTAAAAAAAAAAAAAAAATGTAATTTAGTTAAGAAGTTTTATTTCTAAATATCTACCAGACATGTACAAAACAGTTGGCACCAAAGACGGTGTTTAGGTCATTGAAGTTGTACCAAGAGTACAAAACAGTTGGCACCAAATTTAAAGCTTTATACTAAAGTTATATACTGTCATGCTTGTCCCTGAGCAAGTACAAGACTTGCAACTGTGTTTTTACTTTAAATGAGAGAAACAGAAAACTAATACCGTTTTTCTCACTTAAACAGATTTTACTTTATGTCATTTTAACTTACCATCCGCAGCTAATGCTTCTCTAGTGTTCTGGTCAATGCAATCCAAACACAAAGTAGCAAGTTGTGGTTCGTCAAATAATCGAGCTTGTGATAAAAGCATGAAGGCGTTATCCGAACTCAAATTTTTCTTCAGGAAATCCACACAATGACCCTCAAGGGCGGGAACTGCATATTTCTTAGCAGTGTATCTGTGGTAAGCAATGATGTAGGATATTGGAATATAATTGCTAAGGTTTTTAATTTTTTAACAAAAAAACGATTAGGGACCTGAACTTTCAGCATAATCATAGCCTAGGCACTAAACCCGGAGTAGCATGGTGGGCAGCATTCATCAGTAAACATTGGAAATAATAATTTAAATTTGTTCCTTTAAAATATGCGTTTACGTATATCTACTTTCGCTGCAATTCAAAGTTTAGCCCCTTTTGCATACTCTTATAAATCCTAATGCTTTATCACACATAGTATGTCTACCATTATTACACTACATCTATTATACCTGAGCCTACAACATTATTTAAATTACGACAAAACTTACAATGTTGTCATCACAGTCTCTGGTCCAATATTCACTTCATCTGTGTATAAGAATCGTAGCAAAGTAAGGAAAGCAGCGGGTTCAACATCTGGCAGTTCAACTTCATTAGACTGTGTGGCAAGTATGCTGTTAAACATGGCATCAAATACAGCACTCCCAACTGACAGGACAAACTGTAAACAAATTCATTTATTAAGGTTGCAGATTATGATATTACCCTAGTCTAGTGTTAAAGATTTATATGCAAAACTAGAATTTTCTTTTAGAAAATAATTTGTCAAACAAAATATGTAAACAGTAGGGCACAAGATGTATGAATATTAGATGTGTTTGTGGTGTATAATAATTTATATTGGCATACATATCTACATTATTTATGAATGAATATCTATGCCCTAAACTTTATTTTGCAAGCAAATTAATTCTTAGAAGTTCAAGAAAAAGTTTCAATATGTTGTACATTGCAGTCTGGATGCTGGGGTAAAATCTGGCCAAATCTGGCCCAAACCCTACAAATCCGGCATAATTTCTAAAAATCTGGCCTAAATTCTAGGTTCTAAAGGTTTTCTGTTTGTGCTTTCTGTTAGTATTTTATTTCCTAGAGAACCTCACCCATATAAATAGAAACTATTTCTTACTCTGTGTGCGGGAATCCTTTGTGACGAAACACCACGTCCAACCACGAATAAAACATCAGAACGAAGCTGGTTATTGAAGAGAAATCGAAAACGATCTTTTAACGTTCCTTTTGTTGCTTGCCAGTTATACAAGGGCTGTGCACCAACAACAGGATGAAGGTCAGCTACATTTAAAGGAGGAACTGCCTGTTCAAGGGGGGCAACTGCATTCACTCCATGGTTAGCCATCCGTATTACAACAGGTTGGGGATTCAAAGCTGGAACAAAAACAAAAAAAATAATATTACAGAAAAATAACAGGTGCTGACTTAATCTGTTTATATGTGTAGATCATATTTGTCAAAGAGTCTGGTCCCATGAACGACATGCATAAGCATCCTGGATTCCTGGGTGTTGGGGTAATATGACAAATTTTGGCAAACATTTTATGGGACAAGAACATCAATAGATCACCCACATAAAATTGAAATATTAGAGGACAAATTCATACAAAACACAAAACAGAATTGATAGACTAGGTACAGTTTACAAACAAATTTATATATTTAAAATAAATTTGTTAAAAAAAGACTAATAAATTTTGTTTAGGAATAAATTCATATGAACAAAAACTTTACCTCGATTTGGAACTCCTGCTACTGCCCCTACCACCCTGGGGTTGGGGACAACCCCCACAGCCACCCTTACTGTGTTATCGGCATTGTGGTTTTCCTGGGGTACCTGGGGTGGGGGGTTTCCCCTTCCCACCCCCCTCTCACCCTCATCTGCCCCATTGTCAGCCATATTTAATTATAAACATCTAAATTGGGGGGAAAGCAAAATTGGTGAAAATTTCAATATATATTGTCTATGTAACTGTTTATGTATCCTGTTTATACTTTTAAAAAATTCTATTTTATGAAATGTGGTTTGATAATTACGTTTATAAATTTTAGTATACAGATGAATTAGTTTTTGTTAAACCCGATTCAACAAATAAAGAGGTTTAACACATATCAAACTTTGTATGAAAAGAAATCTACACATAAATACTATGCACATGTGTTGTTGTAAACTGTTCAAATGTAAAACAAATATTGTATATGTATGGTTATGGTAATATTGACGCAATGTAGATTTTGTTTATATAACATGTGAGGTAACAAATTAATTGTTGAACATTAAATACCTCAGTTTGTATCGGAACTTTGAAATTTGCAGCATACAGTCAAAGCAATTTATGAAACAGTTGTTATTATTTACAAGCAAGCACATTGAAAATTTGTGTTTCAAATTTAACATTTAATAGCACAGTTTGAAATTGGTCTACTAAAAAGTTTCAGAGTTGTTTTATTATATGATCATCTCTAATTCCTTGGCATATTTAATAACTTGTTGTGCAAGCTCTGCTGTTGCCACTAGACCTGTTTCTTCATTCTGTTTTGTAATATTGAAACAGAAATACTTTCCTGCTCCTAATTCCCAGTCTCTGTTCTTTGAATATTGATCAAGCTCATTTTCGGACTCAAAATATAACATTCTTCTTGCTTCGGTATAGGAGATTCGAGGGTATGACTTTTCTATACAAGTCGCTATCTCATCCCTGATAGTTCCCAGCAAAATATCAATGAAATAATTATAGCTTTCAGCAGGGACATTTCCCTTTGCCAGAAACAACTTATTGTAGTTACCCTCCATCAAATATTGCTCAATAGCTATCGGGTGACGGATGTAGACATTATTAAGAATATCATTTGTGGATAACCTCTCAAGTTCTGTGTGAAACTCTGCTACCCTGTTTTGTGCCAAAAGACACAGAAGGTTGAGACCCAAAAGTTCTTGTTTATAAGCAGATTCTGGAACATCTTCTGTGTAATCCAAGTAATAACACTTGAGCTGAGACATGTATCTTTCAAAAGCTGGAATATCTCTCTTCATAATGCTCATCTGGGCTCCAATTTCCAAGACATCTCTTGCCAATACAAACTCTTGAAGAGTAGGAGTGGTTTGTGTGGATGGCAGAAAAGATAAACCAGTCAATGCAATCTTCAGTTTACACAGATGCTGAGCACAAACATTCAGGTTTGCATTCTTTCTGTAAAATTCTTTCTTCAAACTTTGGTAAACAGTTACAGCTTCTTTCATACCAGCAGCCATTTTTAGTTTTAGAAATTTGCTAATTACTTATCTATGCTGTAGGTGAAGAATCAAAATGTAATAACATCATATGAAAAATGGCAATTTTAATATATATATATATATTTAAACATTTTAGGCAAATGACATATAGATAGCACCAGATTATTAAAAATTTACAGTTTCATAATAAATTAATAAGAATATATTATATTGAGAATAATGAATTTGAGAGTAATGTGAATGAGGTACTTCAAAAGCGGTAGTTACAGGCTAACAGCAAATATTTTAAAACAATACACTCAAGTAATTATACTTCTTCGAGACTTACAGAATTTTAATACAAATTGTTTAATTCCAAAAAAACATGTTTTTACTAATGCTATATATTTTACACACTGCATGGAATTTTGCAAATCAGTAAAAAAACATAACAAATAATTAAGCAAATGTTTCTTAACATTATTATTGCACTTTGATTTACACACATATTGTACTATTTTCAGCGAAATTTAAATTTTTACGAAGAACTTAATCCTGTAGCAATAATATGCTATAAGAACCCATATACTGACACCTATGATATTCTGAGCAAGTACTTCAGCATGTGAATTGTATGACCCAGGTCCCCATGTAAAAGGCAGGTAATCAGAGAAAACCTCATGACCAACATACACAAGGATGCTGTTCATACCAACAAAATCTAGAGGTCTTCCAGTCCAGACTTTTTTTACATCCACCAAGTAATAAATGACAGGAATTATAAAGAAAGCCATGCATGCTAAGGTAGTTACAAATGTGGTGGTCCAGAGATTTTTGTTGACAGGTATCCACCCCCCATTTGCAGAAGCCTTGCACAGAATAATTGAGATAACTCCAAGGAAAAAACACCATAGAATCCATCTCATAGCCCGATCTAATGGATGTTTATAGTAAAGGAATATCTTCCCAGCTTGACATCCAAGTATTACAATAATACAGCTATTAATTGAACCCAATAAGCCTTCAGGATCATATGGAACTCTTTGATCAGATGTATACGTTGGGTAGTAGACATTTTTACATGTAGGATGACCATATATATGAGCTTCTCCAAATATAACCCTATCAATATAGCCAGCAGCTCCCCCCACACAAGTTTCATTGATATATTTCCCGTCATTATCTAAACCCCCTGGACCCAAGTAACCAGTAGGGCATCCAGGAATGGGTAAAAGGAAAGTCAGAAACAACCAAAGAGCTTCCATAGCCAATACAATAAGCCATTGCAACCAATACGGTACAACATCTTTGCACCAGTGCCACCATTTCAATTCTCCTTCATTTGTTTTTGCTCTGGTCTCGATTTCAATTGGGGTAAGATGGAATGCCCATTGTAAAACAAAGGGTAAGAAATATGCGATAGCAAACCTCTGTAGAACTCCAGGTACTCGAAATGCTGCCCAAGAAGTGCTGTGGTTAACTACAAACATTCCAAGTCCAAACAATAGAACTGTACGTCGGATGAGTTTGTACGCAATTTTCGAATTTGGCACATTTTTGGTGATAAGACTGTTAATGGACAATGTAATATTAACTCCCATTATAAACATAAACCAAGGAAATACAAGATCAGCAACTGTCAACCCATGCCATGGAGAATGATGAAAAAACCAATAGTCACCACCTCTGAAATTCACAAACACCATAACCACTAAACATAAACCGCGAAAAGTATCAATCGATTTGATACGTTCACTTTTTTCACGAACTAGTGGAGTCGGATTTGCTTCTTGAACTGAATTTGGTTCAGTGTTGCCAAGATCTTCATGAACTTGTGTTTCATGGGGTAGCGCAGTGCTGCCGTATTTACGATACCAGAAATCGGCAATCGTGTAAAGCATAGCTAGGCTGAGTAAAATAACAAACGCTACGAGAATTGGAAGAAAACTATTAATAGGTTTCTTGACAACTTCAGGGCCTTTGTAAGAACACTTATCGTCAATAGTAAAATTAACCACATAGCTTCCATATTCTTTGTAATGAAATGGATATGTTACGGTACAATTAGTTCCTGTGTGTGCGACCAATTTAACATGGCTTTCCCACTTTGTGTCCACTAAAATGGTTTTGTTAACTGTTTTTTCGGATATTGTGGCAGCAGTATAGTAAGAGCAACTATGACATTTATCAGAGAGAAATTGAATATCAACAGCAACTTCTTTACCTTTACCTTCCTTTACAATTGTAAGTTTAGCAGTGTCCACTTTGTACTTCAGTGAATGATCAACCAAGTTGTCTGGAGGAGGGTCTTGTTTGGTCACAATGTTGGGCAGAAATAGTTGGTGAGCTCTCACAGCAACAAGAACAGATAGAAATATCCAGTTTAAGTTGTTTGTCCAGTTCATATTTAAAATTTAACTATGAGCAAGACTAAATTGATATGAAAACAGATACATTTAGATAAGAAAACAAAAACACAGCAAGTAAATTTACCTCTTTTTCAAACAAACTTCTTTCAAAGCGCGAAACAAAAGTAATACTAGGAGAGAGAAAACGACATGATGATAAATCAAAATTTGGAAACACTGGGCGATTTAGATAGAGACCTGATATTGCAATCACAAATGCACAAAGTCGTGTGTAAAATGATATTTTTCGCTCATTGTCAAGCAATTAAACTAATTTATATTACATAAACTAAATGTATTGATTGATTGTGCATATAGAGAGAATAGCAATTCACACAAACGTGAGTGGCATAAATGCTGTACGGAAACGTAAAGAAAAACATTTTAAATACTTTTCTGAACAAAAAAATAAAACTTTTTGAATTACAACTTTTCTGCTTTCGAAATTGATATGGATACAGGTGCAGAACTGTGAGCCAGGGTCGTGAGCGGCGTACTGGCAAAGTGGTTAAAGCGCCTGCCCTGTAACGAGGGAGTACAATGTTCGAAGCTCGATTCTGCTAATTCGGTCGTCGTGAGTCGTTGGACATGGTCATTCAAGGTAATTGCTCCAACACGGTGCTTATATTTACGATTGGAAACAGGGCCCATATATGCCCTGCTGATTTGTGCTACCCCGCGACGTGATTAAACAATGCCAAGCCACAGTTGTCACAGAAATAGTTGAACTCCCCCTGTCAATCAAATATCGGGGATAATCAATCTTGCAAAAGAGTGTAGTGTATATTTTTTTGTGAACTCTTGTGGTCACACATTTGGTAAGTTAAATAAACCTTATCATTTAACATGTATAAATTATTGCTGTAGTTGAAATGTTTTATCTAATAGTGTAAAATTTCCCCCTAATATTGTTAAAATGTTGTCAGTTTTCCCATTGTTTTTTAGTTTAAAATATTGCAATATTTCTCTAAATCATTTATATTTAACAACACAGTAAATTATGTTTGGTTCAAATGTTCTTTATTTTCATAAATAACTAATAGATGGTACAATGATATAAATAATAACTTGTATATCTCATATATAGTCAATGTAATATAACCTAAGCTAACTTTACATTATATATTTAGTTTTAAAACCTAGATCAGAATGGATGTCAGTTCTTCCAATGAAGAAGAGTCAACTCTAGACCAAACCGCTGAAATGAGTGAGGATATAAACACGGAAGAAGACCTTGACCCACAAGAATGGGAGCTGGTTGATGATGAATATGTTGTTCTTAACCTGCTTGGCTTAATCAGTGAGGATTTCCTAAAAACTTGTGACAGTTCTCGAGTTAAGGTTATAGGACTCTTAGATTCGGAAGAACCAGTTTTTCAACTGGATCGTTTTGTATTTGTGGGAAAGCGAGAAAAGGCTTCGGGAACTTGCGTGCTCTTTAAAGTTGATAAAGATGAAGAACCCTCCACAAGTGAGGAGGAAGAGTCTTCCATCTTCCGAAAACCAGAAGAAGATTCAGAAAATGTTGGGATTAAATATTTTTGTTGCACAGAGAAAACATTGGTCATGAATCAAGCTTTTTTGAGCAATAAAAATGATTGAAGACTAATGTGATGCGTCAAAAATATTCAAATCATGTGGTTGATGATGTCATAATGGTCGAGAATATGACCAAGGGAGTTGAACTAAAGATGGTAGTCTTGAATAGTTGGAGAAAGTCAATTTCTATTATGTTTTGTTTAAGCAATCATGTCTTTCTGATTTTTCATACAACTAATACTTTTTTTTATTCTTTAGATTTGTTCATAATGGTTTAGTTTATTAGATGTTTAATTTTTATATAAAATCTGCATGAGGAGATGCCAAGATGCTGAAAACATCAATGACGTATACAAGTCTGTCAGCAGATGGCAGTGTGGAGCCCATCACAAAGCAACCGGAATGTGAATTGACCAATCATATTGAGGCGGGAGACTGTACTGAATCTGGTTTGGATACGACTTTTACTAAAGAAGAGGATGCCATGGACGGTCTAACTAACGAGGCGTTTGTAAACGAAGAAGAAGCTCCCACCCCTCGCCCACATAAATCACATTACACGTGTTCTGATTCAAACAATTGTGAGGAGTGTAACTCGCATCCAGATGCAGGGATCGATGCAGGAACGATCACAATTGAGGATCATGAAGTTGTAATTGTGGAAAAGTCTTCCAGCGCTCCTGGTAGAGCTTTGAGGAAACTTGATCCTCGTAAATTGAACTTAACGCTTGATTTGTTTTCGTCGCGAAATAAGAAAAAAGATCGGACAAAAAGTTCGTCGAATTCAAGTTCCCTTTCCCCCAAATCTACCTCACCCTTCCCTGGCAGTGTTGGCACAGACACAGCAACCACGCCGGTTTCAAATACAAAAAAGAACAAACAACCTGTTGAGAATTTTGTTGCTAAAAAAGAAATCAAAGCAACAAATGAGGAAGAATCAAATAATATGCACAAATCTTGGTTATTAAGACTTTTTGAATCACAAGTAAGAAAGTGGTTTTGTATTGTTTGCTATGTTTTCCGACTTGTCAAGACATGTATATTTGCATAGGCTTGTATCAACACTGACTCAAGTACCATGTGATACCTCAAGATCTTGGATGATATATTTACATTAGGAATCTATACACCATAAATATAAATTGCGTCAGAAAATCAATTTAACTTCTTATTCTTTTATGTTTTGGACTTTTTGGTTAAAACTGGTGAAACTTGCAATGTATAAAGGTACAGACTAATGACTGAAAATATATATACACCCAAGTAAAAAAACAATCAATGTGATGTTAATATCAAGTCAATCCCAGGTATTTGACATGTCGATTGCTCTTCAATATCTCTTCCATTCAAAAGAGCCAGGTGTGATGGCTTACTTGGGCAACAAACTGTTCATGTTTCCAAACCAAGAAGTTGATTTCTACTTGCCAGAGTTGCTTGTTATGTATATTCACATGGACCATGACATGAGGGAAGCAATTCATCCATATATACTTTACAGGTGACAAAATAAAAGCTTTTAACTCAAAATTTTGACCATTTCTGAGTGAATTTTCAACTATTTTTTACTAAGCATTCTGGCCATTCAAGTTAAGAATGTGAATGACTCAAACACAATAAACATAGGAGTTCAACTTCAACATAAGATAAAACATTGTCATGAATAAACACCAATAGTCAAGTGTGTTTAACCACATTCGTATTGAGATCATGCGAATATCAAACAGATTATCATAGATTCATAATCCCTGTTGACTTATAGTAGGCTTCTGTATTAGTTTGACCATGTTGTATTGATTTATAAGATTCCTGTACATTCTTTTCCTGTTTTATGGAGTTTACATTGTTTTTAGGATAAACTATGAATGTTTCAATTCTTGCTACTAAGCAATAACAATAAACAAAGAATGATTGAAAACTCAGAGTACTTTATAATGCATTTCCAAGGCAAAACTAACACTCCAACACACACTGGGTAGGCAAAAACAGGATTGTCGTATGATCTTTCAATACTCATAATATGCCTGACAGCAACCGCATATACATATTTTATAAATCTTTTTTATCAGATGCAAAGAAAGTGTCGATTTCTCGTTAAACTGTGCATGGCTGCTCGGAGGCTATTCTTCTTCATTCAATAAAAACTCAAAACGTTTAACGAGGGCCCAGAAGTTGCGCAATCTTATTTTAACAGGAGAGCTAACCAATACACCACAGAGAGCACTTGATAAAGCTCATTATTCAATCAAAGCATCCCCAAGTCTAAACGATCATTATAATAGACATGCAAGGAAAACTCATAAAAGATCAAAATCTGATGTTCTTACAGGTAATAATAAATTGTCCCAGTTTGGTCTTGAATTGCATATTTAAATATGGTTTGATAAATCAAGTTCTATAATGGTTAGTTATTGGGTTGTAGTAAGACCGTATATAACGTAAAATAAAGTTCAGGTTAAAGATGAAGTTGTTTAATGTCCAGGTGGAAATGTGAGTGACAGCCACAATAGAAGTTGGAGGTGTGGTAGCGAATGGGATTTATCTACGGGTCATGCGTTTCATTCCAATGCTGACGATACCACTGCTGGGAGACTATGGCCAGAACGAGAGTTTATAAAAGCGCTCATGCATATCGGTAAAAGGTTAACCACCGAACCAACGAAAGATGCAAAAACTCACAGGTGAGAACTTGGTTTATCTATTTATATTGATGTAGCATGTATGCAATTTGTCCAGTGCCTTGGTACAGTTTGTTATAAGGTGTGTGAAACAGATCACCCATTTTATAACGACTGTCATTTTCCAGGCATGTGAAGATAAAGTAAGTTATATTCATTCATTGAATGTAAATTTTATTAATGGATTAAAGTTACTACTGCACAAAATAAGAGAAAAAGTTCAATACATACAGCTAAACGGCTTTAGATGTCTAGTTATTGTTAAATATCCTATATGCTACATTACATATGAACGCATTGTTATTTTAAGCCTAAATTTCATGCTTGGTTGGTGTAGCGTTGCAGTGTATATAGCAACTAATTAATCAATATATATCCTTGGCAGCAAACTATATAATGTGGTAGTTAGTGTAACACACACTGTAGCAATGAGGCAATAGAAGCACATGCTTGATAGTAAAACCAATCAGTTATTAAAACTGCCGGTATTACAGCATCCATTGTGTGTTTAAACTCATTGTTCAAATACATTGTTGTTGATTGTTGGTGATGTAATTGTAGCTATGTGTACGTGGCTTGTATGCACAATGATGACGAAACCATGATATTTAATGCATTTAATTCAGACAAAAATGTTGCCTTGCAAGTACAATATGGGCCACTTTTTTCAATAATGTACAGTAGAAAAGTTATAAAATTTTGAAAAAAATATTATATTTCTGTTATGCCAAAGAGAAATACATGGTGTATTTAACAATTTAAAACGATCCAAATTGTATCATGACCTATAAATTACAAATATTATAAAACTATGTATAAAAAAATGAATTTCCATTAAAGGTGAAACATCTTTGCATGGTGTAAAATTAAAACATAGTATAACAAATGCAATTTAAAACAATCCAAATTGTATCATATATTTATAAACCCCTACTTAGTACTTACCTATATTTTGTTGATTCCCCAATACAGATTAGTTGCTGAGCTTCAGTTGTTAAATCTAAACCTTCCAGCAAGAGTTTGGCTTCCTTTCCGTGATTCAAATCATCATATTGTTCGACTACCATCATCTGCTGGTGTTGTACTTAACTCAAAAGATAAGGTATAAACCTGTATCACATTAGAACAGTAGCGAATTTTCAATAAAAAATATTCTTGTAATAAAACAATCAGTTTTTGTAGTGTTGGAGTCTGGTCGTGTCTGGTAGCGGATATTAAATTGCAGTAGCAAAAATCAAAAAAAAAATATTCTTTTAAAAACAATTCAGTTTTGCTGGTGAAAACTAAATAAAAAAATTAGTTGGTTTTGTTCCCTAATAATTAAATTTGCTGATAGTAAAACAAGAATCATTTTGCAATAATGGACCGACTGTAACTTTAATCCCATTTTTCATGGTGTAACTTGTGAGTTGTAGGATCTCACCTATACATAAAAAATATAAAGATCTGCTTAATTCCCTCATATAACAATTACCATACAGGCTCCATACTTGATATGTGTGGAGGTGCTTGAATGCAAAGAGAAAGAGAAATGTGATCCTCCATCCAAGCTACTGGAGAGTTCACTCCGACAATCTGTGGATGACCTGAAGAACTTTAATCCTCCTCCTACACTGGAGGTTGGTCTTCCAAGGAAGAACAGTTCATCTTCGGAAGCTACTCCGGATCAAATTGTTGTCGAAAACGGTAAAACATAATGCGGTGTGTGAATAAATACTTGCTTGGTATATGACATGAGTTATGGCAAGACTTAATTATAGACATGTGAAGTCCTGCAAGGAGTTGTGAATAGAGTTTTAAACAGAGTCACATTGGTTGCAGTTTTAACTTACATACATAAGTAGTATGGGTGTTTGGGTAATGGCATAAATCTGGCCTAAGTTTTAGGTCCTCAAACAAGAATCTTATAAAATAGAACGAATAAATACTTCAGTACCTTTTACCATTGGCAAAGTAATTGCATGAAACATTGACGATCATTACTGCCTGATGCTGATACAATATTTCTATAATTTGTATCGATAAACTCCGTATAACTGGAAAATAAATGCTTATTTCTATGAAGACACAAGCATTCCTCCCGACGAAGCTTCGATAGATTCTGTTTCCATGGAAACACTTGATGGTAACCATGGTAACAGCGAAGATGAATGGTCGCAAAGTGACATCACAGACCTACAGATGGAGGTGAGAGGTCAAACGTATGGTGCATTTTTTATGACAATAGCTTAGGTTTGAAGGCTCTTTAAAGCATCCTAATTGAAGCCTGCATTCCTTAGTTATGGAAATGAGTTGTTTAGCTGTGGTTGAGTGCTTGCATTGTAAGTAAAGGATACCAGGTTCAATGCTTGACACTGTTTGATAGGCAGATATATCCTTGGCAAGACATTTACCAGCGGTACTTTAACCCAATTTACACTAATGGGTCGTAGCAACCTGGGTGTCGGGGCAAAGAGTAAACCTCACCTACATACTAAAACAATCTTTTTGGGCAAGAATAGTTTTTGCTTCACCACTTCTCTCATGTATCAATAACTTTCCAACACTTAATACCATCTTCTTCTTCTTCAGTCCCCAACCCAAGTAACAAAGATCGCCCCATCCTCCGCCTCTTGCAGCTCCATTGTCATCCGGACTGGCACCGAGAGCAGCAGTGACTCCGTTTCTGTGTCCCGTATGTCTGTATTGTCGCTCGACAGTATTGTGAGCGGGGATGCATTAAGTATTGATAGCCATGAAGTGTATATAGCAGCAGGGGATATCAGGTAAGGTATAGCATATATGTACATATCATTGAGCAGTATATTGTATTATGGATTTTTGGATGAACAGTTGTTCTTGTGTTTTTCGAAATGTTCATTTCTACAAGTCTCCGATTTTAAATCAAATTGAATCTTATATTTTATAATGATTCTAATGGTTTTTGAGCTTTAAAACAAAAAAGTTCCAATACTGTAAATCATCCATTCTAAACGTATTTTAACAAAGAAGCTTCTACACTAACCTGCTCCATATCAACAACAGGAGAAGATTGACCGAGCGAGTACAAGGTCAGCAAACCAATTCTTTCCGTCGTGACCCAGATGATCCTTCTGCTGCTGCATTAAAAGAACCATGGTCAGCCAAAGTACAACGGATACGAGATTCCTCCCCATATGGCCACCTTGCTAACTGGAAGTTGTTTGCTGCCATTGTTAAGTGTGGGGATGATCTTAGACAGGAGTTACTTGCTTACCAGGTAATGGGAGTGTTGTTGTTTTATGTGTTGCTGCAAATAAGTGCTGTTATCAGGATAATAGTTAACTGTTAACAGTACATGCAGTGTAACCATAGGCACCAAACCTGGGGTGGAAGGGTAGGCAGATTCTACTCTAAAATTTTCTGCATTGCGTTATTCAGTAAACAATGCAACCAAATGTCATGGAAATGCCTGAATAACTATCCCTGCCTTCCCTGCATTTAAAAAGTTGTAACCAGAAGATAATAGGTTTGCAGCCCACTTATGGTTTGGCATGCGAACCATGGCACAACAGCAGTAATTGCTGCAACCCAAAGCCCATTAATGGTTTAGCCCAATTAAGGCAGACAGCTTAAGCTTTATTATGCTGATGATGTCTTACATAACTTCCATATACGGGTTTGAGCTGAATCTTATGTATGAACTTTATTCCTCAGTATGTGCTAACCTCAGCAAAACAAATACGATAACATTGCCCAAGGCTTTTTAGTATATTGTTTTGGAGATAAATTAAAAGATAAGAGTGTTGTAACACTACATAGTAACTGATGAACTGTGTTAAAATAATGTTCTTACTATCTCAAATATACACCTAATTGTCCATTTATGTGTTGTACTGTAGATAATACAAGCAAAACAGTAACTAGCAATCACCACTTTCCAACTTTTGGTTTCCCACATTCTATATGTGATTGATAAACACCATTGTTACCTAACAATACAGATGTTAAGTCAGTTGGATGATATCTGGAAGAAGGAAAGAGTTCAGTTATGGCTCCGTCCTTATGAGATCATAGTTACATCTAATGATAGTGGAATCATAGAACCAATTGTTAATGCTGTATCTTTACACCAGGTATTGCTGTTTATACTTTCAGGTAGTTTTAAATGGTTGATTTTTTTTGGTTAAAATGATTGACAAAACTGTGATAGTATATACACCTGGCATCTATTCTTTTCCCACTGTACTTTTAATAACCAGTTAAACTACTCAGGTTAAGAAGAACAGTCAAAGCTCTTTGCTCAACTATTTCTACCAAGAATATGGTGGTCCCAACTCTGAAGGCTTCCTAACTGCACAACGAAACTTTGTGGAAAGTTCTGCAGCTTACAGTTTAGTGTGTTACCTTCTACAAGTCAAAGACAGGTTGGTAATACAACACATTTAAGTTAAAGTTCTATATACATATTGAACATACTTAATATAATAATGTAATATCCCCTTTTTGTCTTTAAAAATTTGCCTGGAATTGTCCAGGTATTAAATTAAAGTTATATGTTTTGCAATGTTGTGTTTCATTCACCCTAATACAGTATATAGGACGTCAAAACACCAATAAACAAAAGAGCAATTTTAGTGTAAAGTTTTTACAACATGCTTACTTACAGACATAATGGAAACATCTTACTCGATTCTGACGGCCATATTATCCACATTGACTTTGGATATATTTTATCAAGTTCACCAAAGAGTCTTGGTTTTGAAAGTTCACCTTTTAAGCTTACAGAAGAATTTGTACAGGTTAGTTATATCATGTGCATATGTGCACTTGTGTAAAAATAGAACATTTCATTCGAAGTAAATAGCCTTTCTCGTAAAACTTTTTTATACCATACCAATGTGGCAATGTTTATCTGCCATATGGTGAGACATCATTATGGAAGAGCTATTTACTTTTTGTAATGGCCTGTAGCAACAATAGCAGAATACATTTCTAATTGGTTTGACTTATTACCAGGTAATGGGGGGTTTACAAGGAGATATGTTTGAATATTACAAGATATTGATGTTGCAAGGATTGGTGTCAGCGAGGAAACATATGGATAGGATCGTTCAACTTGTTGAAGTTATGTCAGCAGGTAAATGGAATAAACGCCATATACTTCAATATATACACTGTTTGTTGTTCTATTTAAGCATGCTAAAATTGCATCCTTGAGTTTTGAGTTTAATTAAAACATTATAAATAATAAATAAAGTGCTTCGCAGTACTTAAAATTTCTAAAAAAACTTTGATATAAATTCTAAAGCATAATGTAGTACAAACACTTGGTTTTATGAAAACCGAGCACTAAGTTACTCCAATAATTGCAACAAGTATTTAGTATTATACACTAGTGGATGAAATATTTCACAATGCTAAAATCTCCAAACAATAAAAGAGCAAAACAAGGTCAAACCAAAGATCAAATACTTTTGTCAAGCATGCCTATTATAAACCAGGCAATAACAGGACACCAATAATTGCAACAAGTCAAATATCATGTTTTATTTCTTAGGTCCGTCGCTAGCATGTTTACACGGTGTTAGTACGGTTCGTTCGTTACGAGAGAGGTTCCATCTTTCCCTTACTGAGGATCAACTGCATGAACTAGTTGAGAATATGGTTGAAGGATCCATGCGTTCATGGACCACTAAGCTGTATGATAACTTCCAATATATAACTAATGGCATACTGTAAAAAAGCTGGCAACACTGAAATATTGAGCTTTATTTTTTGATCCACACTTCTTGCGTTTGGAGAACACCATCACATTTAAAAGTTATTGCGCATCACTGGGTTGGATTTTATGTTGCGCAACACTGGTAATGGAGTTCAATACAAAGTAGAATTCTTGCTTCAATCTCCGCAACTGACTCCTACCTTTTAGAAGAGTCAGCCATTTTACCTTTGCCTTGTGCAATAAAATAGTAAATTACTCCCATACCCACTTTACACTGGTTTGCTGTCGGCAAACTCTTGTTTTTCTTGCTTGTTATGCAATTGCTGCTTCGTCTTTTATCTGAACTAAATGTAATAAACATCTGACTTGCACCTCTTGTTTATTTCTTTAGAAGAAGTAATAATTAGAATACATTCTGTACACGTTATATTGCCGCACAGGTAAAAAAGCAGGGTAGAAATTAAAAATATGTAAAATAGCTTCATCAACATTATTAAAACTGGAACATTAATCACTCACAGCAATATAGGCAGTCTTATGTTATGAATCATAGGAAAGTATGGGGGAAAGCCATTCTTCTATTTCAGCTTTAGTACAACCTTTCCTAGATGCATAGTCTGCCACCTGTTTAAACAACAAGGTTTATAACAGTGCTGCATGATAGCATAATTCAACACCAAGGATATTATATACATACATATGCATGATAGGCTTACTATCCAATTATAGCAACTGTGTCTATATTTATACCACACATGCTTCTAATTGCATTGGGTATTTTGTGTGCATAGACAATAAAAAATTCTATACAGTTAAGGTATTCATCACTATATCAGAGAAACATAAGTTTATCAGTCTATCACCCCACTTATACTTACTTGGTCCTCACATATCTTTCCTACTGCAAAGTACGTGGCTTTCTCATTAGCAAAATACAATCCACTAACTGATGCTGGTGGATCCATAGCGAGCGAACCAGTTAACTTTGTTCCAATAGTTTCCTCTACTTTCATGACGTCCCACATTGTAAGTTTCTCTGTATGATCAGGTTGGCTGGGGTATCCAGGGGCTGGGCGTATTCCCTGGTGGGGGACAAGGTATATAGCATGTAAAGTATGAAAATAATTTTTTCAACATTTCGTGTATTTTCCTACTACTTCCACTGTCAAATTGTCTAAACTTATAACAATGATTTTTGGCTAGTTTGATAATTTATTTTCTTGTTGGAGAAAACTTCAGTAACTTATCAACACTTCCACAGTTTAATTGCTAATGGCAAAAATCAGTATAACGACACTTTTCCAGGAAGTTTTTATTTTCTAATGATCACTTAATGTTATATTATTTACCTGATATTTAATTTTATGCAAGTCTCCGGCTTCCAGTTGTTCGTTGGATGAATATGGCCACAAGGTGGTACGAACAAGCTCGTGTAAAGCTTCAGCAAACGCCTGAAACATTATGACATCATAATTAACATTATGCAGTAATCTAACTTACATTATTTCCAAGAAATGAAACAGCAAAACAGGCTCCTGTATGGTATAAGCTCTCTACAGAAGCATAATGTCAAAGGCCTCATTTTTAAAATGAAAGTAAAATTATACAATTAAGCACCTCGGCTTTAAATGTAAGGGAGCTTTTATCCTGCTGTTAAGTGTCTATATACACAAGCAGAGTCAAAGTATATTGTATTTGCTACACTAAACAAGGTTTCCTATGTTTGAGACAATGAGTGTAACTGTATTTTATTAATGTCACTCCAGCAAAAGTAACACATATGGTTCCCAGTGCACACCAAGAAACATAACTATTTTATATTAATACTTCTAAGTATATAAAAACTACTAAAATAAATACCTCGGCCAATCGATCAGCAACAGCCTTAGCCATGATGCTGCTGTAGTCATCCATGTTATCTTCATATTGTTTACATAACTCTCTTGCTCCAAAACACGAGACAGCGAACATACCAATGTAATCCCTCACACCACTAACACGTGGTGCAATGAAATCAGATAAACAATAATAAGGCTCGACAGATTCCCATTCTTTTTCTGCCTGTGAGTAAAATGTATGATGTTACTTGTTAAAACCAGCAATGGATCAGTTCGGTAAAATTGGAGGCCAATGTTAACTAAACAAAAATTCTTTTATTAGGTGATTAACTGCTGTTTTGCAATTATTTTACACATTTACAATTTGAGCAGTATTTCGAATTTTGTAAATGTAAGAAAAAATGGTTTTGCAGTACTTGGTCAACCAGCAAAACATGTTTTGATGTAATACGTTCATGATCATGACACAAATTACTTAAAATGGTTGACATTATACCATAGCTTGTTCAAAGACCACTCACTTGTTGTCTTAACCCGTAAAAGACAGCAATAGGGGTTGTAGGTCTTGGCATGACATCATCAGCATACACGTGTATGTCGTCACCCACAGAGTTGGCAGGAAAGAAGCTTACAACTCCTTCCATCTTATATAAATCTTCATCAATAATCTTCCGTAGCATCACTTGTGCATCGTTGAACACTCTAAGAGCTTCCTCACCTTGAGAAAGAGGTTGTATGATTATTTAGAGGCAATTTAACCAGTTGTCACATAAGTTTTACACCCCTTGTTGGACAAACATGTATTTAACTTTAATTTTTTTAAAAAAATAAATCAATTATGGAAAGGTCAACAAATAAATTCTGCGTCTAAAAAAGGAAAACTGGAATGTAGTCTATATTGCTGTATTATCTCTTTACACCAGCCTATTACGCAATACATGTTAATTGTAACATAAGTACAGTTTTAAATCTTCATATACAACTACACTAATGTTATGATTTTGACTATGGAAATTAGTGTCACTAAAAGCAAGTTACAATAAACCACTATTTACCAACTACTAAAAAGTACAACCAATATTTAAAACTTACCAACTGTTTTATCTTTAAATATTTTTGGGTATCCTCGATTGGGATATTTCCCCCTTAGCTGCCAAACATCAAAGAAAGGTTTCCAATCAATGTATTGAAGAAGTTTCTCAATATGATATTCATGGTAAACTTTATTACCAAGAAAAGTTGGTTCAGTGATGCCAGATGTTGTCCAGTCTATCATTAACTCTATGGAGTAATGGTTGAATGTGAGATTTTGGGAAACACTGGATTTTATAGTGGAACATTTGTAAAAATATCTGCGTATCCACACACTGCAATTATCTCAGTAACTTGACTGTGGACAGGGGAGTGGCAGCCATTGCTAAATTAGTTCCCAAGCACAAGGACATGAATGACCAAATTACCAAAAGTAATGTCTACTGATCCACACAATGTAATACCTTCAACAACTCAACTGTAAGCATAGCATTAGCAAAAAAGGGCAAACTAGGGTGGGGAGGTAGGCAGGTAAACCTATTTTTTCACTGCATTAACCTGTAAACTTTGGACCCAAAACAGCTTTAACAACTCAACTCTATCACCGAAGTAGCAACCATGAACTTGCTTGAAGCGATTACTCAACCAAAATATGTACAAAATATATAATTTATTTTATACAATGCATTTATTAAATGAACAATTTTCTTACTTTTATTCCTTGTTTGTTCCAGTGAAAGAAACAGCTTAACAAAACAGCTTAACAACTCAAACTCTATTTTTGTTCATACCATGCATTTAGCAAATGAACAATTTTCTTACTTTTATTCCTTGTTTGTTCCAGTGAAAGAAACAGCTTAACAAAACATCTTAACAACTCAAACTCTATTTTTGTTCATACCATGCATTTAGCAAATGAACAATTTTCTTACTTTTATTCCTTGTTTGTTCCAGTGAAAGGAACTTTCGTTCCAGGAGTGAATCATAATGATCCATCCTCACTTCTTCATATTCCTCCTTTATCTCATCCAGATATTCCATCCTCAGATCATCATTTAACAAAGATGATATCTATGGAACGAGGTGGAATGGGATTTGTTAGTTGGGGAAGGTGGCGTATAAAGGGACATGAACTGTCTGTTGGGCAAATACTTCATTCCAACTGGCGAGGTACAATATATCTTCTTAACAAACAATTGTATTTATACACCTTATGCTCATTGTCAAGGTGTGACATAGGTGTCTTCTTACACCAGACATTTATAATCTATTTTTAATTTATACCATAGGTATTTCCGTATATCTATACACAGTGTTATAATATGCCTTGTGCTCCCTTTCAAGGTACAACGTTGGTGTCTTCTTATACACTAGAGTCTAGAGACTCATGTAGTACCCATACACCCCATGCACACTGTCATTTCCACGTACCACAACAACACTCTTAGAAGCATCAAGCACATGTATAGTAGGTTGGTTGTATCTTGGTGAGATCTTCACGGCTGTGTGAGTTCGTGATGTGGTGGCTCCACCAATCAGGAGAGGGATCTTCATATCTGTGTATCATGAAATATCATATGATTGTTTCATGAGTCGTGAGTAATCACTTTGATATAAAGCTATTACTTTAATGGATTTTTACCTTTTAATCTTAGCATCAGAAGCCTAAACCTTATTCTCAGATACTAAATTATATAAACAGTAAAATAAAATACATAAAAACAAATTCAACTTTCACACAGCTATTATAAATCTGTTTACAGTGAGATATCTTAAACTACCAGCCGCAACTCATTGCTGTATCGAATGCAAGACGGTGTAATGAAACAAATAATAACCCACCTTGTCTTTCCATCTCCTTGGCCACATGAATCATCTCGGACAACGAAGGGGTGATTAGCCCTGATAACCCGATGATGTCGGCTTTATTTTCCAACGCTGTTTGTAAGATTTTGTCGCAAGGGGTCATGACCCCAAGATCAATGACTCGGTAGTTATTACAACCGAGAACGACGCCAACGATGTTTTTGCCGATGTCATGCACGTCACCTTTTACAGTCGCCATGACAACAGTGCCGGCAAATCGATCCTGAAATATGATACTGTTAATTTTTTAATTACTTAAATGTTGGCAGAGGCGTAACTTAGTGTGTTGTGCTTTCTGGTAAAGCAAAGCAAATTTTATTTTGTATTTTCAAGTTGGATTTTGTTTTTATCTACAACATAGTATGATTACTTCTAGCTTTTAATACAGTTTTTATGCAAGACTCCAGTTTGATTCAACTTCAGCCAAAACCAACAAACAAAACTAAAAAAAAAGGTGTTCAAAAACTTTCAAAAATTCTCTGATATTCTACCTCCTCTACACATTCCATTCCCATCTTCTCCATCTCTTTGTATCTCAACTTTTTCTCCTCTTCCATGATCGGGATGAGGTATCCAACTGCTTTCTTCATCACACGAGCTGACTTGATAACCTGAGCATATAATCAAGAAAGTCAAAGACCCTAGGTTCAAGGCCCACTGTGGAAAGTAATAAACGATTTTAAAATAACTTAAAATGTTCTTTTTTACATTTCATATAAAAAGGAATACTCATGACTCACAAAAAAACATAAACTTTCTCCATTTAAACACCACTAAAAATGGTTTATTTTTAAAACCCAAACATTCAGATTAAAATTGTATTAAACATATGGGCTGTCATATTTGTAATGAGAATAACTATAACATTTAGAATTAATAATTAATATTTTCCACACACCTGGGGTAAAAACATTTTCCCAGCGCCGAATAAATCTCCTACCACTCCCATACCCTTCATTAATGGTCCCTCAATGACATTAAGAGCCCTTGGATATCTCACTGTGTTTTGCTGACATTCTTTGGTGTCTTCAATAACATATTTGTCAATTCCCTAAAACAAACAAATAATATAAAAATTAAATAAAACATTGTAATACGGGAAAACTTAAACACAGAACAATCTGTTAAATGTTACCAGATCTATAGAAAATAATAAAGGTATTTTAACAAAGTTTGATTTTTTTTAAATGAAAAATGCAAAACTAGAAAACAAGTCGGTTGAACAGAATTTAAAACAGCAACCCCCTGGAAATTACCCTGGTCCAAGTTCTCCTACAATGACAACCTCACCTTGACAAGCGAATGTTGCAACCTCTCCTCCACTTCCCAACTCCTCCACTCCTCGCTCTCAACACTCTTGCTCCCACTCTTCCCATAATCCTGCGCATATTTCAACAACTTCTCGGTTGCATCAGGATCCTTGTTCCAAATAAGATCCTCACACAACTTGAGTAAATCAGCAGGTATGTCATCATATACAGGAAGGTTACCGGCATTCACTATACCCATGTCCATACCAGCTGTCGATTTTACAATAAAGTTAAGCTTTGTGTAAAAAATGGTTAAATTAATCAAGCAGCGGTTTTTGTTTTAACAAGAAAGTTTTTTAAGTGGGAAAGGTTTTTTTATCAAGTGTTCCATTTTAGTGAGCAGTATTGTTAACTCAGTGAGGCACTTTAAGAACCTGAGATTTAGGCCAAAGTTGACCCATTACCACATAGGTCAACTCTTTTTGGTAATGTAAAGCTGGTCTATTTGGCACAAACAGCTAAAGTGCAGCAAAAGCAAAGATGTCACCTGTGATTGCATGGAAGAGAAAAACTGAATGCATCGCTTCTCTGATCGTCTCCATTCCTCTGAATGAAAATGATAGATTTGAGAGTCCTCCGCTGATCCTACATCCTGGGAGTGTCTGCTTGATGATGCGGGTGGCATTGATGAAGTGGATTGCATACTCATTATGCTCCTCCATCCCGGTCCCAATTGTCAGAATGTTGGGATCAAAAATGATGTCATTTGGATTGAAACCAACCTGGTCGACTAATATTCGGTACGACCTTGTACAAATACGAACTTTGTCTTCTGAAGACGTTGCCTGTATAATAGGAACATGTGTTAAAGTATATCAGAATGTCTGGCTTAAATCTTTAAAATATTTAGATGTTTAAAACTAAAAGGGTATTCTCAAATTTGCTAAAAGAATATAAAACTACATAAATAAATCAATAAAAAAGTTATTTGCTGAGTTACCTAAATTTGTTTTAACAGATAAGTTTAGACATATAAGAGTGTAACAAACAATGTAACAAAGCTATTTATTCCACAACAATCACCTGCCCTTCTTCATCAAACGCCATGACAACAACAGCCGCACCAAACCTAAGAATCAACTTTGCTTTCTCCACAAAATCTTCTTCTCCCTCCTTTAAACTGATGCTGTTCACAATACATTTGCCCTGCATGGTGGATAATATAAAATGGGAGATATAGTAGATGGAGTTTGTGATATAAGATTATACACTGTGGTATAAGATTAAATATTGCAAGAGTACAGTGGTATAAGGAAGTTTAGTATGACCTACACTACACTACAGTATAATACAACACAAAATCTCTTTCACAGCATTTATCTTTTCTAATATCAAGCAATAATGGGCATAGTGCATAGTCACATCTGGAAAGCTTAGGCTTTTAAATACATCTATTCATATTTTACCAGAAAAACAATACATGCTGTAGCTATACAGAACACTCCAATATAATATGCCATAGTTTTCCCCATGTGATAATCAACATTATAATCTCACCTGAGTGGTTTTTAACCCGGCAACTACGATGTTAAAGTTGGATGAATCGATGCAGAGAGGAACCTTTGAAACATCCGGCTCTGATCCGATGAGGTTGATAAACTTAGGCATCACCACTCCTCCATCCAACATCCCTTCATCCATGTTTATGTCCAGGATCTGTAATGAGGAGGATTATAATTGATGCAAGTATCTAAACTAACATATACTTTGTATGGTAAATACATAGATAATACCTTGTGTAGTATGTACTACTCTATACACAAGATACTAGTGTGTAGAAACTTTACAGTATATAGAAAGTATCCAACAAATATGTGGTACTCATAAATACATAGCACACTACTTTGTATAACTTTTACAGTGTATAAATATTAAATAATAGATAGTATCTAACAAATATATGGAGCATGGTAGTGGTACTCTATATATAAGGTACTATTGCGTGTGTGTGTATCATTATGAAGTATAGAAACTGTAAATTTGTGACTTTATAATAAAACAAACAGGATGACAAAGCCAAAGTTTCCTGCAAAGCTTATAAATTTAAAGTCACCTCAAAAATGGAGAGCATAAAAATTACGTTTCTGTGACATTATCCTCCTACCGATACCAATACATATTAATATTTCTTTTGATAATAAACAATATACATCTAAGTAATGACGCAAGTGATTTCCTCGTTACCTGAGCTCCCATCTCTACTTGTGATCTAGCGACATCTAGTGCTGACTCGTACTTTCCGTTCTGAATAAGTCGAGCAAATCTACGAGATCCTGCTACATTGCAACGCTCACCGATGTTTACGAAGTTTGTGAGCGAACTTATGATGGCTGGTTCAAGACCGCTTAACAGTAAACATCCCTGTGGAAAAATATTCATTTATGATTTATGAATTTTTTTTAAAAACAGATCAAAAAATGAGTGATTACTGGAAGCAATATTTATAATAAGGAAAAAGGTATTTTCAGGTATCGGTGATTTATATACCTGGTTTAAAATTTATCATTACCATTTTAAGCTGTAATACTTTTAGAGAAAATGTACAACTAACTTAATTTGTTTAACTAAATACACAGAGGCCAACTACAACAGTTTATGAAAAAGACAGGGTATAACACGTTACCTTATGTGGGTCATGAGGAGGTACACGAGGTTTATGGATCTTCACAGCATTAGCAATAGCACGAATATGTTCAGGAGTTGTACCACAACATCCACCAACTATGTTTACCAACCCTGAAGCTGCAAACTCCTGGAAAATAAAAATAACAATTTTTATTCCACAAATTGGTACAGTGGTACATACTTATAAAAACACAAAAATAATATAAAACTTAAAAATATTAGGCTATTGTGGCAGTTTTATTCGCTAATGCCGCCAAAAACATACGATTTATTTAAAAAATCGATGTTTAATACTCTTGAGTGCGATTTTGACATACATCGATTTACCGTTGACTGAAGACATTGAAGAGTGAAGTGGTATGGTTTAGTAGTTTGTAATTTTTTGTTACTGGTAATTCAGTTTTCATATAAAACCAACCATAAATATAAAAAACACATATTATTCTTATCCATACCGCTAGATACTTGGCCGTTGTTTGTGGAGTTTCATCATATCCACCAAATGTATTAGGAAGACCAGCATTAGGATAACATATCACGTATCTATCCGTGAAGTTTCCGATCACTTCAATGAACGGACGCATCTCTACTGCCCCTAGTGCACAGTTTAATCCCAAGCTGAAATCATAGAAATAATAATGAAACTATAACCTATGAATGTTAAAGATTATTACATAAAAAGTTTGCACCAATTAACTATAGTATGTATGTCTCAATAAAAGCAGGTCCCAGGTTCAAGGCTTTACAGTGAACATTTAGTTCAACTTCACTGGGTATCTGTTGCATGATACACTTCGACTCATGTTACAGCCGGACAGTGAGCATGAGGTGAACAAATATATATTACATATGTATGTTTTATCATACAATTGTGTTTCATAAGAGTATGTCTGTTGTCTGTTATACATTTAAACAACCAAGCTCTTCCATCATATCAAACACACTCACCACATAGGTTTAGCATGAGAGACACTAACAACAAATGCTTCCCCAGTTTGTCCAGATAATGTTCGACCACTCTTGTCTACTATGGTGCCTGATACAAATATGGGTATTCCCCTTAATGGAGCATACTTTTCGTCATCCAAAACAACTTGAATGGCGAACAAACCGGCCTGAAAATTTAGTAAAATTTAAATAAAGATTATTTTTTAAAACAACTCTTTTACTATTTATTTGTGTAAAAGTTAAAAAGCAGCTTTTTAAAAAACAAGTGTAAATATATGTAAAAATAAATGTTACTGCATTATCAGTTATCGATAACTTTTAGGGTATATCTTCCTCCAATGCATTGTTCTAGAATAGATGCTATATAAATATATCCTCACCTTGTTATCTAGAGTTTATACTATCTTATCATGTTCTGGTTCTCACCTTTGCATTAGCTGTATCGAATATAGTTTCCACCAACAAAACATCTGCACCTCCATCCAATAAACCCCTCACTTGTTCAGAGTATGAAGTCACCAGTTCATCAAAGGCTTGGGACAAATAATATTTAAGTTTTTTTCACTGGGAATAAAAAGTTTGTAAATTGTCAAAATCCAAAAAAAAAAAAATAATGATCCACCCACAAAGTTACAAATGTGTTAACTATAAAGTTTAATCAGAAATTTGGAATATAACGAGGTGTATTTTTTGGGCACATTTGGACACGAGGTGTATGAACAGAACATCTGTGTTATTTGTGACACTCAATACATTAAGCTTGAAGTTAGCATCTTACTTATGTTTCTATATTCAGGTTTCTCCACAGATGGTGAAACAGACAAAGTTTTATTGGTTGGTCCAACACTACCAGCAACATACCGCTTCACCCCTGGGAGGACAATACAAATAAAAATGAATTTAGTTAATAACAAAACCATCTACTTTTGGTCATAACAGCTGGTATGCAAGTAATTTGCATTAGTCTGGTGTTTTCAATATTAGGATACTAGCATTAATATGATTATGTATTTATATATATATATATATATACATATTGATGCTACATATTGTTTCTAAAGCTCACCAGTAGCATTGGAGACATCTCTCGCAGCTCGTTTTGCAATTTTAGCCGACTCATAGTTAAGTTCGTACACCACATGTTCAAGTGCATAGTCAGCTTGAGCAATACTTGTTCCACTGAATGTGTTCGTTTCAATGAAATCAGCACCAGCTTCTAAATATGCCTGTGACATCATAATGATCATGTTAAAAGAGATTTATTTAAAAAAGCCAAAATTGTTAGGAAAAAAACAATCAAACATTTACACTTAAGTAAAAAAAACGGGCAATATTACCACACTTAGAATAAAGGTGTGTGCAGGTTTTATTAAATAACAAGTGCTAGAACCACAGTTTTAAACTTTAATTTATATTTTAAATCCATTACCTTGTGTATTTCATAAATACTTTCGGGTTTGGTCAATGATAAAAGATCATTATTCCCTTTCAATGGTTTGGAATGATCTTTAAACCTGTCCCCACAAAAGTCCTCCTCTTCCAAACGGAGGTTCTGGATCATTGTCCCCATCCCTCCATCAAAGATCATGATCCTCTTCTGGAGGGTGGACTCAATTTCGGAATATGTTGCAAGACCTGCCCCAAAATTTAAACAAAAGTTACCTCTGTGCTATTTTTATATGCCTTAAATACCTATACCATGTCAACAACTATGAGTGTAACTCGCTTTATCCTAACAAGGTGGGAAAACAACACATGGGACTATACAAAGAAGACGGAAAATTTTTTCCGCTAGAGGCGGTAATTATTTAAATTAAAAAATACGGAAAAACGAACAAAACAGCACTACAAAGTGTTAGTAAGTGTAAAAAAAATTAATTAAATAATAAAAATACCTTTCTAAATACACAAAACACTAGTAAGAACATATTTCCCACATTAGGTCGGTTATATACGCTCTTTCGTTGTGTTTACTGTCGTCGAGTCTGTGGTGTAGCGGTTTGCGTGCGGTCGTAAACTCTCTTTGTTTCATTTTTACCGGGTTCGAGTCCCGCACAGTGGAATACTTTTTTATATTTTTTTTTCAAGTTTTTTTTTGTTTGACGGGTTAGGGGTTAGGGGTTAGGGGTTTATATCTTATGTGTATAAACCGTGAAACTAACTGCTCCCCATAAAATAGAGAAACGAATTTGTCATCGCCTTCTAGCGGAAATTTTTTTCCGTCTTCTCTGTATAGCTCCATGTGAAAACAACAGTTGTTATAACATAACATTGCTTTGTTTCACACATCTGGTGTACCTTATCAGTTATCATGTATCGATGAGACGATGTATGTATCTTAGTGATTTTATGTATTATATTCTTTATTTCTCGTTTTTTTTATACAACTGCTATTGAAGTATTTTCTTACCGGCCATTTTGTATTGTATATTGAACAGCTTCAACTAAAAAACTATGCGGTTGCTTGACTATGCATCTGCAATTAATATTAATTTCACATTTTAAATCTAAAATAGCATCATTTCTCGGTGCTAGTAAAGAATCTCTCCCCCCACCACTAACCCCTAGATTAGGGGGTTAGTGGTTATAGGGGTTAGTAGTTAGCAAATAAGGTGGGAGGAATTCTTCACTAGCACCCATTTTTTTTAAAACTACATTCTAAAAGCTGTTGCAACTTTAGTTTTCCTATTTTTTTATGTCCGGGAGTTCATATTCTGCATATACTAAACATTAATTCAAATCTGGCGCGTTTGCCATTGTGTACATAACATGTGCGATAACGAACAACTCGGCCTGCTTTCCTGAACAGAGTGGGATTTAAATTTGGAGTTCGTCTGCTTATATATGGCTGGGAAAGCGCTCATGCGAATCTAAAACATAGAGATTTTAAAACCCAAACCACAAGGAATTGGCGGTGTTTGCTCAAAAAAAAACTTTGCATACGTATAAATTGGTAGCCTATCTTTGGCTAAATAACCATTTAACCTTAATGCATCATTATATGATAAGTGACTACAATCTAATCCATTTTTTCTTTGATTAAAAGAAAATTGCATCACTTCCCGTTTTCTTACAATTAACTGAAAGACCAAATCGTTAATTGACTCCTGGCAACGATAACAACAACACACGCAGACACGCTTTGTTTGCATATACAGCTCATGGAGTACATCTGAGGTGGATAACTGTTTGGAGATATTTGTATTCAAATATTATAACTTGTTCAAACCACAAAGTTGGGGTGGCCTTTACAACAACTGTTCTTTAAATAATAATGAGACAAATGCATTTTAGTTGCACCCATCAACTTTTAGAATAAGGGTATGGACTTGTAAGGTGCGATATGATCACCTAACAATAATTTTTACTAGCTGAAAACTCGATCAGTTCACAAAATGAATAGATTCTTTAGGCGTAATGTTGACTTTATTCTCAAAAAATTTTTTACATATGCCATGTAATGAAAAAGGTTATTTAGGTTTATAACAAAATTTATTAATGATAACTAAGTATGAATACAAGCAGTGAACTGATATTACATTATCCCATGTATTTTGTACACAATGGGAATCCCAAGTTATAGTCTCCATCATCTGTCCAATACCCAGTGTATCCAACATTTAGATGGTTGTGATCTGCAACAGTCCATATGATGCTTCCCGATTTTCTATGTGTTTTCGGGTGATACCATCTTACATATGACACGGGCCCCCCACTGCTTTGCCGAACCAACTGATCCTAAAGTTAATTAATTATATTTAAAACGTCCTAGTAGAACTGTGTGTTTAATGCAAAGTTGTTGCATTTACACATTATTAATCCCATAGCAACTTGTTTATTTTCGTTTGAGGGCATTTAAAATGATCAGATTTGCACCATGCCTACTATGATCACTACAGGGTGACCCTTTATTAGTCCTCAAAAAGGAGTGAGCAGGAAGTTAATATTTCAATAAAATCCATAAAAAAAACGATGTGCCATTTTTTACCTCTGATGTATATAGCATAGCAAGCCAAACATAAAAAGTTCCATATGGCGAGGATGTTGTTATTGAAAGTGATGCGTAATCGTACACAAGTTCATACATTTCTTTGTTTACAATATCAACCAAATCCCCTCCTTGACTATAGCAATAATCGGCAGCATCCTTTTTGTCCGACATGCCAAATGGAGTTTTGTAAGGCAACCAAATGCAGTTATGCCTGTAAACCACTCCACTGCCTGTAAATAAACATTTGTTTACTGATTTTTTTATACTAAGGTGAGGTCTTACTGAAGGCACAAGGTATAAGACCTGGCATTTAGACCAGCGTTGGCAAATCATTTACTGACTCATAAACCGTATGAAAATAACAATTGTGAAATAAAATGAAATAGCACACCGATAGTGTATAATAAAATTGTAATCTATATCAACAAATGTATTACTCCAATAAAAATAAGAACTGGTATACTTACAAGTACTACTATTAGATGTAGGTTGTACTCTCAAAATGGAACACTTAGCCAATTGAACAAAACAACCAACAAAAGCGATAAACAGAATAATCTTCATGATTCTCTGTTGCCTTTTGCAAAGTCAATATGCATCTGCCTGATAACCACAGCTTATATAACATTCAACCGCCACGAACTTTAATGAAAGCTGGAAATAGCGAGTGGAATTACCATAATTGCTTAAAACCGCCAGTAATTAACCAGGTTTTCTGCAGTTATTATGAACATTAGTTTAAATTGGCCAGACAGAAGACCGCCAGTAATTAACCACGTTTTCTAAAGTTACATCATGACTGATAGTCATTAATTAAGTTTGAACAATAACATGGTTTAAATGTTGCCAATTTCATTATACAACTATTAAGTAATTACACTTTATATTTCATTATATAGTCTCACCTTAATGGTACAAATGAAACATAGAATACCACTGATTTAGTTGACTGATAAACCATTTGATACATTATTACCAGTAGAAACACAACAACAAAAAATACTACTGCCTGTACTACCATGCAATGCAGCATTAGTCTGCACACCCGCTTTTGACTGACAGCTAATTAAAATTCCAATTTTGTCAGGACTTTGATTAATGCCAATTGCGTTGTTATGAACATTCATTTAAACTGGCCAGACAGAAGACAAGCTGTAATTACTCTCATGACGCATGAGTTTAATTAATGTAGACATTCATATTTCGTGCACATTAAAGTTATGGAGTACTGTGGGGAAAGATGAGACACTTTTAGCACCTAATAATCAAATACTGAACGTGTTTTAGGCAATTAACAACGGTCTGTGGAAGTCGTAAGGATACAGTTTTATGATTCTTTGAATGTTTTTTGTTTACTACCAAATGGGATGAGAAAAAAGAATGAAAAGTTGCCCTATCTTTCCCCATCCTACTATAAATCAAGTACTTTTATTGTGCATGAGTCTAATGTTGACAGTACATGAGCCTAATTAAACTAAATATGAGGTACTACTTTTACTTACTGTATAAACACTTACCTACAGTGAGGGCATACGGCTCTGGGGAATACCCCGTAGGGGGTTGAATGGATTAAAGAGAAAATTGCATAACTTCCCGTTTTCTTACAATTAACTAAAAGACCAAATCGTTATTTGACTCTTCCTGGCAAAGATAACAACAACACACGCAGACACGCTTTGTTGGCATATACCGCTCATGGAGTACATCTGAGGTGGATAACTGTTTGGAGATATTTGTATTCAAATATTATAACTTGTTCAAACCACAAAGTTGGGGTAGCCTTTACAACAACTGTTCTTTAAATAAAAATGAGACAAATGCATTTTAGTTGCACCCATCAACTTTTAGAATTAAGGTATGGACTTGTAAGGTGCGATATGATCACCTAACAATAATTTTTACTAGCTGAAAACTCGATCAGTTCACAAAATGAATAAATTCTTTAGGCGTAATGTTGACTTTATTCTCAAAAAAATTTTTACATAAATTTGCCATGTAATGAAAAAGGTTATTTAGGTTTATAACAAAATTTATGAATGATAACTAAGTATGAATACAAGCAGTAAAATGATGTTACATTATCCCATATATTTTGTACACAATGGAAATCCCATGCTATAGCCTTCATCATATGTCCAATACCCAGTGTATCCAACATCTGGATGGTTGTGATCTGCAACAGTCCATATGATGCTTCCCGATTCACTATGTGTTTGCGGGTGATTCCATCTTACATATGACACGGGCCCTCCATTGCTTTGCCGAACCAACTGATCCTAAAGTTAATTAATTATATTTAAAACGTCCTAGTTGAACTGTGTGTTTAATGCAAAGTTGTTGCATTTACACATTATTAATCCCATAGCAACTTGTTTATTTTCATGGGGGCATTTAAAATGATTGGATTTGCACCATTCCTACTATGATCACTACAGGGTGACCCTTTATTAGTCCTCAAAAAGGAGTGAGCAGGAAGTTAATATTTCAATCAAATCTATATAAGGATCTATTGTAGTTGCAACAGTATGCGTGATCTATGTCTACATCGTCACCGTGGTATAGTGGTTAGCGCGCCTGCCTGTAACCCAGAGGTAATGGATTCCAGGCTCGACGCTGCTACCATTGTGGGCATATGTGTCCTTAGGCAAGACACTTATCGGCAATTGCTCCAACCCAGTGGCCACTAATGGGTTGAATGAATGTAACTTACTTTATCCTCGCGTGGCCGGAAAACGGCAGTCGTTATAACACAGGTGTGCACCTCGCGCCAGCTTACGAGTTACCAAGTATGTTACTTTGTGGGTGATTATTTTTTTGGGATCTTTTTATTTTTTTATGTATGGCTGATAATTTGGACAACCCATTAGTGACCACTGGGTTGGAGCAATTGCCGTTAAGTGTCTTGCTCAAGGACACATACGCCCACAATGGTAGCAGCGACGAGCCTTGAACCTATTACCTCTGGGTTAAAGGCAGGCGCGCTAACCACTACGCCACGGCGCCGGGTTGTTTAAATTATCAGCCATACATAAAAAAAATAAAAAAAATAAATAACATAATCACCCACAAAGTACCATACATGGTAACTCGTAAGCTGGCACGAGGTGTTAAACCCATGTGATAAGACTGTCGTTTTTCGGCCACGCGAGAATAAAGTAAGTTACATTTAATCATTCATATTATACATTTTATGTGTATCAATAAAACGATGTGCTATTATCAATGAATATATTTTTACCTCTAATGTATATAGCATAGCAAGCCAAACATAAAAAGTTCCATATGGTGAGGATGTTGTTATTGAAACTGATGTGTAATGGTACACAAGATCATACATTTCTTTGTTTACAATATCAACCAAACCCCCTCCTTGACTATAGCAATAATCGGCAGCTTCCTTTTTGTTCGACATGCCAAATGGCGTAATGTAGGGCAACCAAATGCAGTTATGCCTGTAAACCACTCCACTGCCTGTAAATAAACATTTGTTTACTGACTTTTTTATACTAAGGTGAGGTCTTACTGGCACAAGGTATAAGACCGGGCATTTAGACCAGCGTTGACAAATCATCCCATTTACTGAGTCATAAACCGTATGAAAATACCAATGATGAAACAAAACATGCTAGAAAATGAAATTGCACACATGTAGTGTATAATAAAATTGTAATTTATATAAACAAATGTATTACTCTAATAAAAATAAGAAATGGTATACTTACAAGTACTACTATTAGATGCAGGTTGTACTCTCAAAATGGAACACTCAGCCAATCGAACAAAACAACCAACAAAAGCGATAAACAGAATAATCTTCATGATTATCCGTTGCCTTTTGCAAAGTCAATATGCATCTGCCTGATAACCACAGCTTATATAACATTCAACCGCCACGAACTTTAACGAACGCTGGAAATAGCGAGAGGAATTTCCTTCATTGCTTAAAAAATCATGTTCCAAACATTGTCCTCACCGCCAGTAATCAACCACGTTTTCTGCAGTTGCATCATGACTGATAGTCATTAATTAAGTTTGAATGTTAACTTGGTTTGAATGTTGCCAATTTCATCACACAACTATTTAGTAATTACACTTTATATTTCATTATATATTCTCACCTTAATGGTACAAATGAAACATAGAATACCACTGATTTAGTTGACTGATATACCAATATATCATTTCCAGTAGAAATACAACAACAAAAAAATACAACTGCCTGTACTACCATGCAATGCAGCATTAGTCTGCAAACCAGCTTTTGACTGACAGCTAATTAAAATTCCATTTTTGTCAGGACTTTGATTAATACCAATAGCGTGACTATGAACATTAATTTAAACTGGCCAGACAGAAGGCAAGCTGTAAACACTCTCATGACACATGAGTTTAACTAATGTAGACATTCATATTTCGTGCACTTTAAAGTTATAAATCAAGTACTTTTACTGTGCATGAGTCTACTGTTGACAGTACACAAGCTTATTTAAATAAAGACATTGCAACTTTGTGCATATTGTAATAAGAAAAATAAACTTTAAACGTTTTCACTGTCAACTTGAACCAGCTGTCTATAAAAATGTTTTCAAAATTTTTAAACCAAAACAACTGCTTTCAGTTATTTGCAAGATTCGTGCTTGTAATAGTACAAACAGAGCATAGGAACTTTATTCTCTTTCATTTTTGTTGCAAATTTTTCTTCAATATTAGATACAAAGAAAATAGAAAATATTGATATTATAAGAGAAGCCTTTTCATGAGCATGATGGGCCTACTTTGACTTAAGTTCAAGCGTTCTTATAGCGTGTTACACTGTAGGATCTCAACCATACAGAATACATTAAATTCTTTTAAATGCTATTATTTCATAACAGTTTGCATGGTAACCTTAACAGCATGTTGATTATTCATCAGTATGTTGACTATGTTGGCATCGTTTATGGCGACTTAGACTTGCTTTTTCTCTGAAGCTTGCCTTACACTGTTGACATTGGTGCATGTATTCACCAGTATGGACCTGAAAAACAAGGAACAACTATATATATACTATTGCTTATATACACTGCACAGGAACAATTATATTCATTACTGTATAAGTTGCGAACTTTATTTACGGGCAGATCATTTTTGACACAAAATTAAAAAATAGGCGACTTCTTTATGTTACTGTGTTAAACCACACACTGCAATAGGTTCAGTATATTAAACCAACTTACATTTTTATGCTTCACAAGACTTGACCTCTTTGTAAACCTTGCATCACACTGATCACAGTGAAACGGCTTGACACCTTTATGGGCTTGTATGTGATACCTCATAGATGCTTTGTCACGAACTCTAGCATGGCATATACCACACTGGTACGGCTTCTCACCAGTATGAACCTAAAGGAAGTTTCTTAAATTCAAGTTTTCTGTTCAGGTTTGTACTTGTAAGTTAATGACAGTCATTTTAAACCTATAAGACCACAATGTCAATCGCCAAGCTGTATCATTCAAAGCAGGATAATGTTACATAATCATTTAAAGATTTGGGACACTTTAGTTGTAATACCATATATTTTTAAGCAATGTGTATCTAAACCTATAAATTAATGAGGTGGTTATGAAATTGTATAACTAAAACAAAAGGGAGGTATAAATTTGCTTTCCTGTAAGCATCATCAGTGTTCAAATAAAGTATTTAAAATGTCACAAGTGTAATAAAAATATTTCTTATGCACAAACAGTCACAATATAAAAAAGTCTGTTACTTTTTGATGTCTTTGCACATGACCCAGTTGTGTGAATGACTTATGGCATATGGTACATTGGTACGGCCGCTCACCAGTGTGGAGCCGAAAGTGAACAGATAAGCCTATAAGAATATATTCAGTTACTATAAAATTTTCTGGTAAATACTTTTAACAAATTTTGCAGGCATCGAAGGGCCTATATTGAAATAACTCTCCTGAAAGATCATCAGTAAATATGCTATAGTAAATATGCAGTTGTCAAGGGCCTACTTTAAAAAAAATCATAAAAGATTGTCAGTGGACATGAAATTAGCAATTACCATACGTGTCTGGTGTATAAGAAAACACCAATATTATAGCTAGACAAAGTTATGAGTACAATGGGCATAAACATACTATGGTAGATGTAACACAAGATGTCAACTTTAAACGTGATATAATTTAAACCAGTTTCAAATAAACAAATGTTACAATACATTCAGTTCATAAGTTCATTTTTTTATCTAAGTTAATTAACAGATCCACACACAATATCCACTTTGATCATTATCTTAATCCTGTGGTTCGCTTGTTTAATATACACAAACTTAGCCGTAAACGTACAAGTGAACCTGGTTATATAAGAGCGGTAAAGCTGTTGTATAATGATCAATAGTCCGATTAAATAAGTTTTTCCACAAAACGAAAAAGAAAGTTAGACAAGATAAAATCATATTCTTTAATTAGGAAATAAAAATTTTATCGACGAAAAACAAAATAAGATTACTTACGTAACTGAGGGGTGAAATGAGTACGTACAGAAAAGATAAAATCATACTTTAATTAATTATGTATGACATTTACAATGCAGATTATTAATTTTATGTTACATTCTGGACTAATTCAAATGTATTTCAGCCATACAAATATTATCTAAAAAGATCAAGTAATACATAAATATATTTTTATTATAATTACCTGCTTTGCTTGGGAAACTAGCGTTACATAAATCGCATTGGTATGCTCGTTTATCTCGCGCATCTGTGGCAACTGCTTCATTTCTGTTTGGAACCTGGAAACAGAAAGTTAATGATATACACTGATGGATTTTTAATACAGCCATTATACATTTATACTTTCTGTTTATATGACTCTTATTTGTCACTAAGATTTAAAATAGCATATTTACATTTAAACAATAGCATAATAAGCTTTTTAATTGGCTTTGTGTGATCTATGGTAACTTTTGTCTTTTCGGTTACAGAAACAAAGATTAGAAAAAAGAAATGCTAAAAAGGTGGGGTGGGGTGGGGTTTATGCAACAAAACCACAGTCATTAAAATACGCTTACAGTAAAATCTTATTTACATTTTATTGGTTGAAAGCATGGTCACCTTATGTAATGTATACCAATACCATTATTTAATTTTTACACCTTTTGAGTATTTATTCTTCTTACCTCATCTACGATTTCTATGTCGCTAGATTGTTGGGGGGAAGTCCCTCGAACTGATGATGTAATATTCGAATCATCTGACGAAGAAGATTCAGTGTTGCCAGATGTGGTTGGGTTTGGTGCTGACAAAGTGCGTTGGATAGGAGGTGGAAAGTAGTTGCGCAGCACTGGCCGATGGTAAAGGTTATCATGCAGTTCAAGCATCCATGGGTTCATAAACTCAACTCTGTGAACAATTGAAACTTGTTTATCTTAGTGTGGCAAATAGTGGCGGTCGTTTTAACAAGGGTTATCTGTTTCATACACAACATTTTTTATCTGTTTTTTTTTGTTTTTGAAAATAAATGTAACTTATGTATTTTCATGTGACAGTGCAACGACAGTTGTTTTTACAGTTGTGTTCTGTTTTACAGTTGTGTTCAGCTTTCGAAACATGCAAGTGTTAACCACTTTGTCGGGTGGACAACATTTGAGTTTCATGCGCATGGCCTGTTAAAGCATTACAAAAAAGTATAAAAGACGAATATATTACACTTGCATTAAAACGTCACATTTGTCAGACCAAATATTCCAACAGCATTGCATGTTTGATAATGTATAAAGGCAACTTGCCAATATCTAGATACACCTAGGCTTACATTTGATTCTAGTAATGCAATTATACTTAAAACTCCCAAAATAAGACGTACTACTTTTACTTACTGTATAAACACTTACCTACAGTGAGGGCATACGGCTCTGGGGAATACCCCGTAGGGGGTTGTATGGCTACCATGTGGCTCTTGGGTTGGTGTTGGCTTGTATAAAGCTGTTGAAAAGATTTTGCGGTAAAATTCTAGTTAAATGAAATATATGGATTAAATTACGATTTAACAAGATCATCGTAAAACTAAAATGAAGAAACTCGACAGCGCGTGTAAGGAATAGTAGGATGGGGCAAGATGGGATACCTTTTCATTTTATATTCTCGCCCCATTTGGTAGTAAATAATTAACATTCACCGAATTATAAAACCTACTGACATAGACTGTTGGTAATTGTTTAAAACACAATCAGGATACTTGGATATTATGTGCTAAAGTGTCCCATCCCCCAACCTACTATACATGCAGTAAAATAAAAATCGCCGCAGTTAACAACAGGTGAGGTGTTTCACTCGGCACGTTGTATTGCTAAAGCAGAGTAGTATATTCGAGTGAAGATAAGAAATACCTGGAACTGTTATAAAAGGTGGAACGGACGGAAGTGGATACGGTTGTACTGCAGTGTGCTGTGTTAAACCTCTTGGTTTAAACGCGCTTGTATGTGGCCGTGGTTCTTCTGGGTGAACTCGAGCTGGAAATGTGACGTTAAACGCAGGTGGTGTTTCCCCACAAGCAACAGCGCTTTTATCTTGAGAAACATCGCCGCTTAAAACCAAGTTTGTGATCGCAGTGGGCGATAAGTCGAGGGAAGACTAAAATAAACAAGCGATTATATCAGGGCTCAGTTGTCTCACTTAACTTGCTACCTTTCGAAGGCTTGGTTCTCGAAATCTTCCGGGAGTTCTTAAAGCTAAAGTTGCAAAACGAGTTTAACAACTAAAAATAAAGTGATTATATAATTAAATTACGAAAGTTCTTATAAGCTTAACTTATTCATAAAATTTCTGTGGCGAGTATAAAAGTGTTGTTCATCTTACATTTACTTTAAATTATGTTTTTAATATGATACTAAAGGTTATATGCAAACGAGTTGTGGACAACATCATGTTTACCTTTCTGGGATTGTCCGTGAACTAGCGAACTTTTCGAAGACTCTGGTTTGGTTGGACCAATATGCCGCATACTATGTTGTGTCTTATGTTCAGCCAGATAACGTTTACAAACTTCACTTATCTGTAAAGAAAAGTACGGTAATTTCTGATACCGTAGCGTTTTGGATACCTATGTATAGGGAGATTTAGTAGGATGGGACACCTGTTCATTATATTTTCTCGGCCCATTTGGTAGAAAACAGATTTATGTCTGAACGAAATACGGTGTAAATTTATGTTAATTTTGTGCAGACCTGTTTCTTTTATTAATACATTCATTCTTAAAAATATATGATGACAGGCTCTTCATAGGAGGAATGTCATATGATTGTGATTTATGTATATTACGTCCGACACTGGGTTGTAGCAACCAGGCCAGTGCAATAATCTTCACTGTGTGTTTTATGATGACTGTTAAACTAAGCATTCATTACGCTACTCCATGGAGTCGGGAAAGCGTGTGTCGTTTAACAATTCTTAGGAAACGTCATTACGGGTAAAAAAACTCACAGAAAAATACCAGTAACAATAAAGCGACCGTTGAACCCTTCACCATAAAAACAAACTCAGCCAAACAATATCTCTTATATATCGAGAGTTAAAATTAATTAATTAATAAAGTTAGCTAATCTCTGATTAAAATATTTTATCTTAACATAAAACAAACAGTGAAACATCGTAGGCTTGCCTTAGGGCAGATTAATAACCGAAATGAAGGTAAAGAGAGGTTAAAATTAAATATAGAAATATCGGTAGCTTTTATGAGACCGCAGTTACACGATTACCATGTTAATCTCGTCATTTCTTGGAGATTTTGTAAAGTTACCGGAATTGTATGTTTGTCACACGTGAGGACGGAACATGATTATTGCAATATTGTCTGTAAATATTGCGGTGGTGTAAGAAGCCAAAGTGCGTCAGTGTGACGGGTCACATAAACCTCATGCGCACAACAGATTTTTTTGCAAGCAAATACATATGGTGCCAGTGAGTTCAATGTCCGACTTAGAAAAATATTTCCATCTTGACTTGAATAAAATTTTCACCTTGACTTACGCCATACTTGCCGTCACACATAACATGTTACGTCATACATTACGTACCCGATAAACTTCCATGACGTCAGCAGCCAACAAAACCTTGTTTACCAACTCTATGTTAAGTACAAGTCGTGACGTATAAAAAGCTTCCAGAATACACCCGATTGTTCTCGAACAAAATCCTCCTGTGACGTCATAAAAAAATCTTAAAATTTCGTAGAATTTTTGGCTGTCGCGTTTAAGCCGCGATTCACGCGACATCGTATCCGAAGGGCATCTTTATTTTGACACGCGTTCGCTGTTATGTAACAGTTCTCGAAACAAAAATTCGACCTTACGTAACACTAGGGGATAAAATATCCTATTAAACTAAGAGCTATTTAACCCGTATATAGTTCGTCTAAAACAAATCGCAAGCAATACACGTTAAACAATTTAAAAAAAAACGCTTACAAAGTTATATATTATATATACATGAGGTGTATATATAATACAGACATGAGGTGTATATATAATACAGAACACGTGTGTTTTATAATGATTGTCGTTGCCCACGCGAGAATATAAGACACATTCATTCATACAGTCCTATATTAATTCCGTTTATAGATTTAAAGTAAAATGTATTTAAAACGTTAGCATTTTTCGTCCTATATTACGTTTGGTCATTATATAATCTTTTGTTGGTCATTTGTATAATCTAATAATATTCTCACCGAGTTCTATTCTATCCTGGACTTGTTTGTTTCGTTGGTTTGTCAGAAAATACATCTTGAAGTATCGACTGTAAGATGATAGCACCGCCTATAATGAAATAACCCTGCATCATTACGTAAAAATCGTTAGCGATAATATTTTAATATAAAAGTGTCCAAACTCGTAATTCGTCATAGAAGTGTACAAACTTGTAATTCGAGATGAAATATGTTTATTTGTATTAAAAATCTATAAAATGACGTGACGTACCTTGTGCGCTTTAAAAGTCACTCCATCATTCGCAATCAACGTGACGTCACAATTATCTCCATCAAGTCGTTGTTCGTTCAACTGTGACATCAGAATCGACGGAAACTCGTAGAAAACATGATCACGATCTTGGTCGCCGATCTCCATGGGTACACGAGTGCCACACTATGTTCTCAGGTGTCTACTTCCAGGAACTGGCCCGGCTCAGGTTATATACGGCTCCTTACATAACACGGAGAAGACGTACGCACGTGGCGGTTACTTGCACGATTTTCAGACCTTGCCTTATATGAAAACGATGAAGATGCTTATCTCACCTCATTTCTGTATTAATAAACAAAACACATAGGCTCCGACCTGCCCGCTGGCAATCATTACGTAAATCTCCATCATAAAACTTCTTTTACTGAGAAAAAGCGCCGGTATTCGTGGAAGAGGATTGGCGCCGACTTTAAATGTTGCATAACATTCGGAGAGCTATAAGCTCAATTTAAATTGCTTATTACATCATAAACGGTGGTTGTTATACACGTCTATTAAGCCACACAGGAAATGAAAATGTCGGCATGCTGAATTTAATAAATCTGTTCCTTTATCGTAAAAGATCTGCGGTGCCTAATGGGTCGAAAACGACATTTAGTACAGAACTTCGTACTTTTTCAGTTTTGTCGTTGCGTGCAGACTATATGCAACTGTTTTTTGTCTTGTGTCCTTTTTGAAACGTTTTGGTTGATTTAATAAAGAGTATGATCAGCGGTTTAAAAGATTGGAAACCACCCAGCTCTAAACTTGTTATTTTCGTGGCTGGAGATGACATCTTTTTTGCTTCAGGGCAGACGGAATAGTCACCACAATCGGATTCGAACCCAGGACATAGCGGCTCATATAACCATCAAACATCGGAGAATAAACCGATCGAGACGAGGTTTACAAAGTATTTAGCACTTGTTTGTTCAGTAAACGGTAAAACCGGTAATTTAAATCTTAATGTTAATCAAATATTGTATAGCAAGTTGGGGTGTGATGGGACATGTTTCATTTTCGTTTATCGTCGTATTTTTTAGTTAACAAAGAATATGTACGAAATTATATATTTATATCCTTATGAGTCTAAAATAGCGTTGTTAATAGTTAAAACTCGATTAGATAACATGGTGTATTATGCGCTAACGGCATTTACCTTATACCCTATAGTACTAAACTGTCACAGTTATCTTGTGTTTAGATCGACAAAAGTGTTAAAATGGTTTGTTCGCATATTTTAAACCATAATAATAGCTGGTAGGAGTTAAACCGGCAGTGTCTAGTTGCGTATAAAGCTCGTGCACGTTAGTACAAAACTTAATTATAGTTGTACGACCGCAATAATTGGTATAGTGGGGTGGGAATATGGGACACCTTTCCATCTATTTTCAGGTCACATTTGGTATTAACCAAAAAACATTCAAAGAATTATAAAACTGTATCCTCATGACTCCCACAGGCCGTTGTTAATAAAACACGATTAGAATATTTGGTTGTTTTGTGCTAAAGGTGTCTCATCTTCCCCTACCCTACTACATAAAGTTTGTCTCGGTAATTGTATCCACGAAGATTTAGTTTATGGTTAGTTTTGGTCGCTGTAAAAAGCTGAGACGCAGTGTATTATGGTATGGCATAAAGCAAAAGTATATGTTGGTACATAGCAAACGAAACCATTGCAAAAAAATTTTCCGTATAGTTTAACTTAAACGACCTTCGATTTGCCACAATCTCTGTATATAAAACAAACGGGGAAGTTTTACTGATGTTTTGAACTTTAGCAATTACATAACTTGTTGCCGGCTGCGTGCTGATTATATAACCAATACTGTTATCATATATGCCAATCATATTACCTTCAAGCATTATTCCTCTCAATGGTCACGTTTGAGAGATAACATCGAACATCACAGATATTTGAAAAATATTTTTTACGAAAGATTTTAATCAATCCATTATTTAACGTGTCGTTTACCACAAAGTATATTTGCATTCCTGAAAACTAGGTTTAGATAAAACGAAACGCCCCCATTTGACGTCATATGATAACGCCAAGGACCATGGCCTCGTTTTTAAATAGGCATACCAGTGCGAAATTAAAATTTCTTTCGACATAGAAATGCTGAAATGTGAAGGTCTAAAGGTCCAAGCACTATGATCAAAGTGCAATGCGTACTGACAGGTATGGTACTGTGGGGGAAAATGGGACGCTTTTAACACATAATATCCGAATATCCTGATCGTGTTTTAAACAATTAACAACGTCGGTGTTCTGAGGGTACGGTTTTATAATCTGCATTCTTGCTGGTGCAATTATTATACGACTTCGGGCGCTGCTAAGTTTGATTAGATTCATTAGAATAAGTTGCTATTGGCATATTTATACAATACACTTGTTCTTGTATATAATTGTATAATGCGGGCTATATACGATACACGGATATTTTCTTTGTATTTGATTGACAGCCAAATTAAAGCATTTTACCGGTAATCGAATATATATATTTTTAAACTAATTTAGCTTATCTCTAACGAGCTGTCAAAACTTGCCCACAGATAAAAATCAGACGTGATATTTGCATTTCTAATGCACTTAATACCGCAATAGTTCGCGTCGTCAAGGTGATACATTGGTCGTTTTTCTTTATTGTAAAATTTTTTAATTGTTACTACGAAACTATTTAAAAAAAAAACAAGATAAAAAGCATAGCTGGAACCGTTTATTTAATATGACCATTGTTAAATTAATCATTGAAATCTTATGGCACTTTGTTAATGTTCCGTTTCGCAAACATAAATACTTAATTTCCAATTCTTGTTCATACAGTGTGGATGTTTTAATAACGATCACATATAATAATACTGTGGTGTAAAATTTGATACTAATAGCATCTAATTCACATATTTTCCAATTGTGTTTTGAACAGTTAACAACACTTTTTAACATTGTGAAAATGTGGTTATTTAATCCAGTAAATACCTTTGTTTACTGACAAATGGTTAAATAAAAACATGTCCCATTTCACCCCCTTACTGTATGCTGCTTTCGTCCGTTTCAAATACGTAAAAATAGCAAAATCTTTTGACCACTTCCAGAAAGTAAAACTCTTATGCTTCTACAGTATAATATGCATAAAACAAACCGAAATACAGAGTATTAGCTGCTGTATTCGAAAACTCAAAGCAATAACAATGTTTTTTCACAGCCCTACAAAGACAGTTAAATATTTGCAATAGCGGTTTTCCAAATTATGTTCGCCCTGACTAATAAAACAAATTTCAATTCTTACAATGTGCCATAGTAACATAGCTTTACATATGAGTGGAAGGAGCAGTGGACTAAATAATGTTTTTGGAATGAGTATAAAAATATATAAAACGCAAAAAGGTCAAAACATAGTTACCTCTACACAATAGGTTGTACTTAGCGGCAAAGGTGCCAAAGTTTTTTAAATGCAGGGGTGGCAGGAATAGTCGGTTCACATTTTTAAGAGCAAGTAAATTTTTGTTTTTAATGTTTACTCATTAATGCAGTGCATAAAACTCACCCTGCCATCCCAGGTTTGGAACCTGTGCTATGCAAAATTTAAAACCTTTGTTCGGTTTAGTTTGGAAAAACGTTTAGTTTTGCATCTAAGTGGAACGAGTTAAAAAACGTTAAGTTCACTTTAGGAGGTAGGCGGTTTTAGTGAAGCATAATTAGTTGATAAACCAAGTAGATTATAACACCACTGCTATAGTCAATTGCTTCAATGACGTCAGCATTGCATCATCGTTTTGTGACGATATTATTCAACTCTGTTTTGGAAAAGAACTTCAACAACTGAGGCATCAGCCATCGTCGATACGTCACCCAGGTCACGGTTGCCCTTAGCAACGTTACGTAATACCCGGCGCATGATTTTCCCAGATCTAGTTTTAGGAAGGCCCGGTGCATTCTGTATGTAATCTGGTGTGCTGAATGCTCCAATGTGGTGGCAGACTGGTAATATAAATAAGTTAATTTTAGAGAATTTTTGGCTTCACTAAAAATGAATAAAGGTGTAACTGAAAAACATTCCTGTGGGGTATATTATGATGTAACAGATTAGATTGTTCACCTTTTTCTTTTAATTCTTTGACCAATTCTTTGTTGAACTCTGACCCCTGTAGTACTGTGACAAAACAATAAAGACATTCTCCCTTCACACTGTGTGGTTTTGATACCACGGCAGCTTCAGCTACTTGTGGATGTTCTATCAATGACGATTCAACTTCTGCAGTGCTTAGTAGGTGGCCTGAGTGGTGATATTACGCTTAATTTCCATTTCTTAAGATGAGATATATGTCTAAAACCAGTGAAAATTTACATATGTAAAAAGAGGTTGAGACATTAAAGCAACAATTTTGATGAATATGGCAGAATGTCAGTTTCAATAAAAAGTAAGACGCTGTTGAATTTTAGTGGTAATTTTACTAATCACAAATGAGTTATGCATATTGGCAAATAAAATCTATTTATTAATGGTCAGTTTGCAGCTAAAAAGCTAAAATGTGAATATACCTGTTCAAATACCTGCAAACTTGCAACTGCATTATGTATATACACTGTTACCACAATGTTTAAAGTGATAAAATCAAAATTCTTGACCTACAAGCAAACTGTGCTACCGTGGTATTCCCAATCTATATATACTCACTGTTAATCCCTAAAGAACCATTTATCTTTTCATGAAAATATACACTTGATGCTATCTTGTGTAAGTGTTATACAGTTCAAGCACAAATTCAAGACTTACATTCCAAGTAGACCACTATACATTAACATAGTGGGCAAATAACAACTTAAAAGCACATCCTGTGCTATTAGGGGAAATGTTACGGAAAAGAAAGAAGTTACCCTGATCTTTAAAAATGATTTCCGTTTCCTAGAATTGTTTTGACATTTTAGGTCAAACGACTATATATATTTAAGGAATTAGCATAACTGTCTAGTGTCTTTGTAACTAAAGTACAACTTGTTATGCATTGCATTGTTATTAGACCATTACATTTTTTAAATGAATTTACTGTAATATAAGTTTATTTATACTGCATTGTAGGTTTAGTTGCCACCCTTTTATTGGACCCTTTTTTTTCCGTAGCGTGTTTTTTAAGAGATTAATCTTATCTTTGTTACGACATTCCATGTACGTTAATAAACTACCAAATTGCCAGAGGAACTGTTTTAGAATTAAATGCATAGCTATTACATCGTATATACTCGAAATATGTTACTTTTGCTACCAGGCACAATGTAAAATATTCTTTTTCGGCTTATCTGGTATTAATATGTTTCGTCCAACGTTTCTTCTGCCATTCTTAAGAGCTTACCAGGGCTGTTGTATCCTCTTACCTGATACATTAATCATGTCATCAATTCTTCCAGTGATCCAAATATAGCCATCCTCATCTCTCTTACATCCATCACCAGGTACATAATACCCGGGGAACTTGGTGAAATATGTTCGTTCAAAACGTTTGTGATCACCAAACACTGTTCGCATCATACCTGGCCATGGCTGCTTGAATACCTGTGAATATTGATTTATTAATCAACCCCGACAAAATCTACAGGTTTTACAGGACAATTGTGGAACCATACTTAATGCCAGTTTGAAATTAAGGGTTTTTAATAAGTGATAGATTTATTATTTTAAAGACCCTACCAACGAAAAATCATTTTTTATATAGATGCTCAAATAGTATGTAAAGACCCCTACAAAGTTTTAAAAAACGAAACAGCTTCTGAGAATACCTTGTGAAATCGAACTGCCAAAGTAAAAAAACTAAGCTGTGCGACAATGCATGCAATTTCCTGAAAGAAAATAGGGCACAAAACTTTCATATTTTAACGTAAAGATACAATGTGAGTATATTTTGGAACTACTTAATTTTTTTGGAACTACTAAAATATGTAAGTGCCTACAATAATTTAACCCACCAAATAACCCTCCCCAGGTCCTTCAATTTCCACCCCTTCATCTGATAATATGGCAGGTACAATGCCAAAGAATGGGAAGGTTGCGGAACCAGGTTTGGTTGGTGTGCATCCTGGGAGGGGGGTCAATACATGGCCACCCTGTGTTAAACTATGGTTATTAATGTATTGAAACCAGTTGGGAACTTGTGTGGCATAAATACATGTATGTAACTTTGTGGGTGTATGGGTGACAATTTAGACAACCTTTAATTAAGGAATCATTGGAACGGGAAAAATTGCAGTTAAATGGCTTTTCTAAGAATACATACGCCCGCAATAGCAGGAGAATGGTGATTTAAAATTAGACATAAATTTTTTGTGGGTAAAATGAGTTTAAATGGGGTAGCTTATATCTTGTTAAAAAACTAGGAAATTCCATCCTCATACAGTAAATATAGCAAACAATCAAATAAACATACAGTTTCAGTTTGCCAGAAAGTGTCCACAATACTACAACTTTCATTTCCAATAACTTTGTGGTAGAACAACCAAGCTTCTGGGTTGATGGGTTCACCAACTGTGCCAAGAACCTTCAGTGAAGATCGGCTGTATCTGAAAGGATTTGTTTACTTTAAAACCTTATATTTCAGTATGACAAGGTACTTCATAAGAATAACAACTGGTACATAATTTGTTATAGGGCACTATTGGGACTTACCGCGTCAGTCTGTTTCGCGACAACACCAAGAGTGCAATTAAGGACATATCATAAGAATGTAGACATACTATCAGCACATAGTAATGAGCATTTAGTAAGTTTCTCCGTTATAAAATAGTGAGAGTTTTTTCTGCATCTTAGATTTAGGCAAGAGTGGCCCTTTACCCCAATAAGGTGGTACAAAAGTATATGAATTTATAAACAAATGCTTACACATTATTATGAGAATATTTTGTGACTTTAATTCTTAATTAAGAGTTACAAACTACACAACTTACTTTCTGATTGGTTCTTCTCCATATTTCATAAGAGACCTGATAGCCGTTGGAGCTGTGTAGAACTTAGAAACTTTATATTTATCTACGATTGCCCAGTATCTGCTGGCGTCTGGAAAGAGGGGGGTACCTTCAAACTGGAGATAGAAATATATTAATAAACGTGGGAACGGTATGGAGTTCAACAGGGATTTAATAAAATGGTGAACTGTTCCACATCATACATGCTTGTTTTGTACCTCATGCACAATGTTAAAATAATACTTTGAAAATAACAGTATGTATAGTCTAGAAGCATATATTAATGTCTAATGTAAGAACAAAGCAAAATAGTGTATTAACATAACTATGACCATATTTAGGACTTACCATCACTGAAGTAGCACAGTTAAGTAATGGACCATATGTAATATAAGTGTGGCCAGTTATCCATCCTATGTCTGCGGTGCAGAAGTAGACCTCACCACAGTGGTAATCGAATGTATATTTGTGTGTCGTTGCCGCATACAACATGTACCCACTAACATGATGTAGAACACCCTGGATAATACATCAAACTATAGATTTGAAAATGGTGATTTTAACACTTGTAGTACCTTTTACATGCAATAAAAAGCAAAAAAAAGATATTTCCAAATTTTGGAAACGGTCCTTTTAACACTTTTAGTACCTATTACTGAAATGTTTCAATAAATAATAAATGTTTATTAATTAAAAAGTGCTTCTTTGGACAAATTCCATTTAATAAATATTGTATCAGTATGTTTATTCAAACGAAAATTAAATTAATAAGACACTACCAAAACAACAAGTCAACAAGCATGTACCAATGAGACATAAAAGACACTACTTTAGTTTCAACAACCTGTGCATCCTACATTATTCTTTGAAACCAAACAAAGTAACTTAAGTAACTCGCAAAGTAAGTTAGTAACTTGTATATTCTCACAACATAACAGGATATCTCACCTTAGGAATACCAGTTGATCCGCTTGTATAAAGAATAAACAAAGGATCTTCACTGTTCATCCATTCAGGCTCACATTCATTGGATGCGGATTGCATCAGATCTTCCCATGAACGATCAACAGCTTTGTTCCAACTCATCTAAAAAAGAAGTCGTTTTATTAATCGGATGTAAGTGTAAGTAGTGTAACTTGCTTTATCTTGTGTGGTGGAAAAACAAGAGTTATTATGACACAGGTGTTCAGTTTCATAGACCTCTTGCCAGCTTCTGAGTTACCACAGATACTTTTTGGGTGATTGTTTCTTGTATGGCTGACAATTTAGACAACCCAGTTGTGACCACTGGGTTGGAGCAATTGCCGTTAAGTGTCTTGCCGAAGTCACAAACACCCACAATGGTAGCAGGCATGTTCTCAATCCTAGTTTTCCTGTTTTCAGAAGGGCACAATCTGACCACATCACAGCTTCCCTGGGGTACCCAACAGTAGGATTAATAATTTATAGCTCTGGCCTTTGGGCAAACTGTAAAGTTGTCTTTAAGCAGAAATTCCCCAGAAATTTCTAATGATTAACAAGTACTAGTAACAGTAAACAAAGTATTGCGCAAACACTTATTGATATTTGGTCGAGTCTGAAGTGTTTCAAAAACCACAACTACTTTTCACCAGTTTTGCTGAGTTGCAGAAAGATAATTAACTTAAAAATGCAGAAACATTTTGAAAAACACAATAAAAATAGCCAGGTTGGGAAATGATGCAAGGTTTACAATATGGCCTTGAAACAGAGTAGAATGTTTATATAAAGCTAACCTTGAAACCAAAGTAAGGTCTCATTGCTGGACGTTCAGTCTTATCATCACAATAACTATTTGCAGTTATATGTTTCACCACCACACATGCAGATACAGAATGTCCATCTTTAGTACAAAGTTCTAAAGCTTCATCAGCAATTGATTTTAAATCAATTAACTTTGTGCCCCGGTACACACCATCTGGAAATAAGTTGTGACGCTCATTAAATTAATATTGATCTTCAGTGGACTTGTGGCTCATGCTTATCTTATGCAAAGAAACTTATACGTTATACACTACTTGAACTTATTGTATGTAACTATGTGTCTATCTTGAACTTAATATTAATAAAAAAAAGAGAAATTGCTATAAAAAATCCTGATGTTGTTACCACAAGTAGAAGTAAAAAGATTTACAAAATGTCTAAAATATTAATTTGTTATCCTTATTCTATAACTTATAACACAATACTATTTTTATTAACAATTATTTAGTTGTAACAGCTTAAAGTTTATCAACATGATTTGTGCTTTGAAAATCAAGATCTTCTGAATGATATGTACAAATATAAAATGTTTACCTGCTGTAACAAGGACATCACATTTTGCATCAAGTATTCTACTGCTCAGTGCTTCAGCTGAAAAGCCTCCAAACTGATGAGGAAAATATTTAATTTAAACGCTAAGCTTTGGCTCTGAGGAGCTTCTTCGAATAGTTTTAATTGTTAGGAAATAGTAGCACCAAGCAAATTGTTGTGTAAATGTTTTTTAAGGCAATGGTTTTTGTTAGAATTTAGCATTGGTATTTTAGGGTAACTTGTATTTTTTAACGGTTTAGGTTAACTTTTATTTTGTGTGTTTTTATTTCTAAATCCTATAGTTTATTTAGGACTATTATAGTAAGGCTTTCCAATGGGCTATAGAATTTACTTTGTATGCAAGCATGACTCATAAGTCATGGAACTTTCCACCACCATGAACACACAAATGCTTAACAATGTAAATGGTTTCATGCAGACTTACTTACCACAATTGAATGTACAGCTCCTATCCTTGCACAAGCAAGCATTGCCACCACAAGCTCAAGTATCATGGGCATGTAGATGGCTACTCTGTCACCCTTCTTTACACCCAGGGATTTCAGTACATTTGAAAACTTGCACACCTGGAAAATAAACATTCAGAAAAAAACTGAAGGTGTATTCATGTATACTTTCTTATATGTTTTTTTTCTTACTATGAATTTATCTGCACAATAGACATTTTACATTGCAGTTTGTGGTGTAACAGTTAAACAATACTTTAGAGTCTCTCTTGTTAAGTTTGATAAAACCGTAGCTCCCGGTAACTACTTAATGAGGCATCTTTGTTTAATTAAAAGTAAAATTTAAGATTTATAAAAACTAACAGTCTACAACACTAGATACCTCATCCAGTAACTTCTTGTATGTGATGCTGGTACTGTCCATTGGATCATTGCCTTCCCTGCAAAATTATTAAAATTTAATAACATTTCATTAGGCAGAGATGTTCACAAAAACTCTTCTATGTAATTTTTTTGAATTTATAATTTTTTTATTTGTATACACGTGTCCGTCCATAATTTTTGAATTTATTAATTTGTTTATAAATGTTTAAGAATTAAATTTACATATTTTATTCATATGGGAATTTTGGAAATACCTACTACAACCAGCTGAATAATAAGTGTTTATATTCCACAGTCTCGTCAGTATTCCCAAAACGTAATTCCGTTTGTGATAAATATCAGTCTTACTTTTTTAAGTAAATTTACCAATAAAATGCAATTGTATCACCATGCCCACTCTTCACATTTCTATCAAGACAATTATAGCAGATATTGGTTGTTGCATCAGATAAACATCGAATGTAAACTTCCCCTTTTCGTATATCCAGATTGTAGTCAAAAAATTCACCTGGAGTGAAGTACTTAATAAGATTAAAGTTTAAATAAGTCATAGATAATGTAATCATACTTAAACCTTAATTAAGCAACCATTCAAGATGGTTAAATATAGTTTTAATCATCACATTATGTATAAAGTTCAGAGTAAAAAAATGGGACAAATGTGGAAATAAAAAAACATGCAATTCGTAGTGTGTAGAATATGCAAATTTGTCAACCAAGCACTCTATTAACATACAATGATGAAGACATGGAGTGATATATAATATATAACGTGCCTTCGTGCTGCTTTTTAAAATAGAAGGTTTCTGCAATCTTGCCCCAAAACTTCCCCGGTTCTTCAACACTTTGCTTGTACATTTCCTTGTATTGGTCCATCGTTTTAACGTGGGAAACTTCACTTATTGAAGTTGGGGGAAGATATTTTTCTATTTTATCGGCCATGTTGAATTTTATCAGCAGTACTGAGTCTGGAATACAAGGTAAAACAACGTCCTTTAATTAGATAGGCACCTTGGCAGTAAAAATTAGGAATGTCGTACTTAATAATTGATCAGCAAAGACTAAACTCATAACGATTTTGTAACTCTTACAACTAATTTGTAAAAAGTTGCGGCCGGTGTATTTAAAATTAGTTTAACATAGAAATCGTATACAAACTAAAAATTAAAGTGGGGACAGAGACAATTATATATTTTGCTACTTACAAGGCATAATTTATTAGAAATAATAATTAAACAATTTGTATTTATGACTAAATTTACAAAGTTCTTGTACTATCCACCTTGTTGACTAGCATTAACTTTTTTCAACTTTTACATATTACTTGGGCGGTTTACGTTTACAAATGTTAGAAGGCGGGAGGTGTGTGTCTATGTATGTGCTTCTTTTCCTATAGGTATTGAATTTTTGTAGTAAACAAATCTAAATGAATATTTCAAGGGTGTTTGCAAGTTAATACAATGTTTATATTAAGTAAGGTTCTGTAGAAGGTAAATAATAGGTCGGCATTGCGCCCGGCAAGCAAAACCTGAAACCAGATGTGGAAAAGCTCGAAAGTCAAGCAAAACAAATACCACACTAACTAAATAATCGTTCTTTTATGTATGTTTTTACGGCATGGGTGTTTTTATTGTTGTTTTGTTAATAAACTGGTATTAAAATTTGTAAATTTCTATGCGCAACCTGCGTGACGATATAATTCTGCCAATCCATACTGTAAATGTTGAATGTATAACGAATTTATAATTACAACAATAGCCTATTTGTTTAGCTATAAACCTATACCAACCTATTTACATTTGGCCAGAGCCAGAGGTGAACTTCTGCTTATAGTTGTACATTTCAACAGCTTTCAATAAATTCCAAATTTTTTCTAGAATTACAAAATCTGGTTTTGTATTGTTAGGGTATATTGTTGTGAGTGTATAACCAATACACATCATGGGGCGCCGTACTACAAACACCACTAAAGGTGGGAAGTTTATGAACCCAACAGATCAAGCGCGTAAAGAGGCGCGTCGACGGGAACTCAAGAAAAACAAGAAACAAAGAATCGCTGTTAGACAAGCAGTGATTAAAACTAAAAATCCTCAGCAGATGATACGTGAGCTAGAAGAATTAGATGACATGGAATTAAACCCAATAAATGAGCCCACTTATAATGATAAAGTTGTTAAAGATAAACGTCGGAAGTTGCTTGAGAATTTGATTCGAATTGTTGACTTTTATTTTAAAGAAGATGCAAACAAAGGAAGAGAATACAAAGGGTTTCTTGAAACATATAAATTTAGTCGACTGAAGAAAGAAAAGTACTATGAGTCTGTGAAAAACGCTGAAGAAGTGGAAATAACAGCAATCCCTTTGCCCGATAGCCTTCCACAGGAAGCACCCCAGTTAACGGACATACCGTTACCTGGTATGATGCCAAGCGGAATATTAAAAAAGATCCCACCAGGTCCACCAATAGGATTACCGCCCATTCCTCCAGTGAAAAAACTACCCCCCGGACCCCCTCCTGGCATGCCACCAAGGCATAAAGTTTTTATAAGAAGCGGGAGACCTTCGGGACCGAGTTCTTCCTTCCATGCTTCAACATCTTCAAAGCGGGTTGATGATAGGGATGCGTATGATCCAGAAGATGGGATTGACACATTTGATAAAGATGCAAAGCAGCCTCATCCTGATGAGGATGATGATGATGATGATGAATTTCATCACCGAGATGATGATGATGTGGGAGTGGATGAGGAGCTTCATGCTCGTCGTCGATCTGTCAGGTTTGCTGATGATGATGATGAAACTTTCAAACCAAAAGATCTTGCTCCACCAAGCAACGTAACTCCACTGCAAGCAATGATGTTGAAACTGGCGGGACAAACCATCCCAGTTCCTCCCAACAAGGAAGATGCAGAAGAAGATGACAATGATTTTAACCAGGGTGATGGCAATGAAAGATCATACAACCGTAAAGCACCACCTGGTCCCCCACCTGGCATGCCACCCGGCCCACCCCCAGGGATGCCTCCCAGTATTATGAACCAACACCGACCAAACATGATGCATCCACCACACATGCAGCAGAACATACACACACAAAACAATATGATTGATACAAACAAACATGGGATGATGCAGAACCCCAACATACTCAGTGCTCCACCAAGTTTAATACACAGGCCTGCTCAGAAAGACATGTCTTCACCTCATGTTGCCACAATTGTTGCAAAACCGCAACTGACCAGTAATCCAAAGGAAGAGAGCACGAGGTTCATGCCTACCACGCTTAGAATCAGACGGGAAGTAACTGGAAAACTTGCTCATAAGCGCGAAGAGCCATCTGTGTCCAATCAATCCAAGCAGAAAATTGAGAAGAAAAAGAAGACTGCAAAAGCTACAGCGGATGTGGCTTATGATTCCTTTATGAAAGAGATGCAAGGATTGCTGTAAAACTTTGTACAAACTGCCTGTAGTTAAAAACTGTGGTATTATTTCTTGAAAAAATTAATGGTTTAAAACATTGGCCGTTCATTATCATACAAACATTTTTTACATTTTCTGAATCTGAAACTTGGGTCAACTTTTTTCATTTATTTTTATCACCATGGTATCTGATCGATTGGTTATTGTTGTGTTGTATATATAAATGCCAGATGTTTCCTAATCTTAATGCGAAATTGTGTCATTTTAGGTGCAATCTTTTTAATTAGTGCATGATTTGTGAATTATGGAATCTGAAGGCAATTTTGCTGACTTAGGGTTAAATGAATGGATTATTCAACATCTTGGTAACCTAGGTTTCAATAAACCAACTCCTATTCAATATAATTGTATTCCTCCTATTTTACAAGGTTGGTTAAAGGCACACTGAAATCTGAAATGTATCTACTTTAGTAACCATTTAAAAAAAATTTAAGAGACCTTTCTGTCAGTTTGTCAAACATGTTTAAAATGTACTTTATAACTCTAATGTATCATATTGGGTTTTTGGGAAATGAACCAACTCTGGGCAATGTTTTTGGTCCTCTGTTATACCTTGACCTAGTACGGAGAATATCATATTATGCATAATTTTTATACTGTTTCATTTATTCAAACACTGATTATTTTCAGGTAAAGATTGCTTTGGATGTTCCAAGACAGGAAGTGGAAAAACTGCAGCATTTGCGTTACCAGTTCTACAGAAATTGTCAGAAGATCCTTATGGAATATTCTGCTTGGTGCTAACACCTACACGAGAACTTGCATATCAGATATCAGAGCAATTCACTTTGATTGGAAAACCAATTAATATTAGAACCAGTGTTATAGTAGGAGGAATGGGTAGGTTCTTCTAGAGATAAGATATCACCATTAAACGTATTGTCGCCTACCTTCGGGGAAATAGCAGGCTTCAACATGAAGTGAGGACCATGCTGCAGCACCTTCGGTGTTGTCACTGCTGTGGTATTGAAACTTCTCTAAAATATAAATCTTAGGTCCTATGACATGTCAATACAAATATAAATTTGATACCTTTTTTCTGGTTGTTGAATTTTTTTTTATTAAATTAAACTTTTAACAAATTTTCATTTAACTAATCAACTTGTTTCATCAACCAGATATAATTCAACAAGCATATGAGTTACAAAAGAAACCTCATATTGTAATCGCAACCCCTGGAAGACTTGCTGATCTTCTAAGAAGCAATGAAAATAATGTCAAGCTTAATAAAATGCAGTGAGTTCTACATAATAGTCAATAACTTTGTGTTGCTATGCAGCAAAGTTCAAAATATATCTTCAATTTAGGTTCCTTGTTTTGGATGAAGCTGATAGATTGCTTGATAAACTAGATGGAGATTTTACAAATGATTTAAACCTTATTTTTAGCTCACTTCCAAAAGAAAGGTATGTATATTGTTTTATCTATAATGGCAAGTTGTATAGTCCGCACAAATTGAAAGTAACACATATTTATACTTCTTTGCAGACAAACTTTACTATTCAGCGCCACTCTCACAGACACTTTAAATGAAGTGAAAGAATTATCAACAAAAAGTCCATTTTTCTGGCAGTCAGACAACAAGTAAGTTGGTTTGATGCATGTTGCAAAGTGGTGAATACTTTAACATGTCTTACAGAGTTAGCACAGTTGATAATCTTGACCAACGATACATTCTTCTACCTGAACATATAAGAGATGGATATCTTGTCTATATTTGTAAAGATTTACTTGAAAAGCAACCGACTCGATCAATTATGATTTTTACTAAGACATGCAAGTGAGTTATAAAACCAAAATTATCGTAATTACTCATTCTCACCTCCACTATCTTACTTTCTAATCTAGAAACTGTCAAGTACTTGGTATGCTGCTTCAAAAAGCTGGTTTCCAGTGTGTTGTGCTTCATTCACTGATGAAGCAACGAGAAAGACTGACAGCTTTGTCCAGATTTAAATCGAGTAACACACGGTTGCTAGTAGCAACAGATGTGGCAGCTCGTGGGTTAGATATACCAGTGGTTCAGGTGAGTTGTAAGAACATGCCCATTTTATACTGAAGACACAGTTAAAAATGTTAAGACTTAATGTATGATAAAGTCAATTATTGTTCTCTTCACACATTAAGTGCTTAATGAAAACTAAATAGGATTTACTTCAAATAGTAAAAAAAACTCAATGAGATTTATATTAAATATTTAAAGGTGGTAATCAACCATAATGTACCTGGGTTGGCAAAGAACTATATCCACAGGGTTGGTCGTACTGCACGAGCTGGAAGAAGTGGAATCTCAATTACTCTTGTTACGCAGTTTGATATACATAGAGTACAAAGTATAGAAGAGCACATAAGTAAGTTATTATTTTCCATTCAATCCATTGCTATATTGGTTAATGTTTGTTTATGTCTTTTAGATACAAAGTTAAAAGAATATGAAGTTGACGAACGGGAGGTGTTAAAAATTCTTACTAAAGTTAATGTCATGAAGCGTGAAACAGAATGGGTATGTAACTCTGTTTCTTTTCTTTTTTTGGTAGGTCCAGACAGTAGCACCTTGAGGTGATGTTGTAATAGGCAGTCTGGCCAACATCCTTGGTCCCTTGTGTAGTTGTACCTCATTCCATAAATTTGCCATTTTAGTGTTTTTCAATAGTATAGGTGAACATTAAATACGTTGTTTACCTCATAATTTGATATCTTTGTTTTGTTTTTAATTTTCTGTTCTATAGGTATTGGAAGAACAAAAATTCGGAGAGAAGAAGAAAACAAATAAAGATAAAGCTTTAATATTGCAGGGAAAGGTAATTGCAGTATTGTTTAATGTACCTTCAGCAACATGGAATAGTTTCATACACTTTTTAACAGATTGTAGATATAAGACCTTTTGCTTTGCAGGATCCAATTACTGAAGCTAAGAAAAGAAAAAGAGAAAAATTTTATCGAATTAAAGAAGAAAGAAAACAAAATAAGAAACGAAAAGAAACTGTTTCTTGATGTTTTGTTATTGGACTTTAAATAAATAAAATACAGTAGTAGTTGTGTTCTTTATTCTAAATGATTTTGTTCGTACCAGAGTCCGTATATAAACATATACGGACTGTGTTTCGTACAGGTAAAGTCATGGTTTTTTTAGATTTTAGTTGGAAAGTTTTTACAACCAGAATTTAATGCACCATTAACTGAAGAGGCACAGGCGAAGTAGTGTGCGAGAGATAAGCTTAGCCAAAGCGTTAGATATCGAAGTAAGTTCTGCTGTCGCCGTTGTCGGTATGTATTGAAGTTTTAAATACCGCAGGCACACACTCCCCGAGATTAATTGATCAGTTGCGCCAAAAGTGGCCAAATATTGGTTGCTGTAGCAACAAAAAGAAACGTAAACGGAGTTTTAACTTTCTAGCTATTTGTGTTCATCTCTGTTTAGAAGTTTATAATCTGAATTAAAATTTTTTAAAGAGTCAAATTAAAAAGATAAAACTAGAATGGCACCCAAAGCAAAATCTGTGAAGGTGAATGTTGCATTTTTTTGTAAAAACGAAAATATTTTAAGTTAAATTTAAGTTTTTTAATTTACAAGAATCGAATCACCTTTTTTACAGTTATTTATTTGTTGTGTTTCTCCCACAGCCACCAGGCTCCACGATTGGAGCAAAACCAAGCAAAATGAAAGGGAGACCAAAGATCAGAGTAAGTGGTACTAAAAAAAAATTTGGCAATTCGGTATTTCATTTCCAAACCTTCATTTAAATTGTAAAAAAATGTTTGTTCTCATAGATTTTACTGCACAATTTTCATACTAAGCAATAAAATAAATGTTGATCTTGCATAAAAAACTATTACAAGTTTATTGTATAAAGTTTAATAAACAAAGAAATATACAAATTCAGAATAGTTCTTTAAAAGAAATGAAAGTTTATCATATTTATCACCAGGATGATGATGACATGACAGAAATTGGTGACCTCGGTGATGACTCGTATTATTGTATAAAGTTTAATAAACAAAGAAATATACAAATTCAGAATAGTTCTTTAAAAGAAATGAAAGTTTATCATATTTATTACCAGGATGATGATGACATGACAGAAATTGGTGACCTCGGTGATGACTCGTATGTTCACGGAAAAACTCTTGTGAAACCAGATGATCAACTTGACCTAACAGAAGTTGAATTGAAAGAGGAATTCACAAGAATATTAACAGCAAATAATCCCCACGCACCTCAGAATATTGTTCGATTTAACTTCAAGGTAAATATTCCAAAAATAGAAATTTACATAAAAAGCATTAATAGTTTTGATTGAGTTAATTTTAGAAAACCATAAAGGCTATTAGAAAAATTTTAGTGTTAAATGTTTGAGGTTATATATGTGAAAAACTAGTAATAAAATATAAAAATCCTTTACCTGTTAAAAGCTAACACAAAGAAAAAAAAACTTGTTTAAAATAAAATAACCATTTTGTTTTAGGAACGAACATACAAACAAACTTCCAGTGTTGAACAAATAGCAATTCACTTTGCGTTGGACGGTAACATGTTGCATAAAGATAGTGATGAAGCAAGAAGGCAAAGAGCAAAAGCTGGGATGGGAGAGAGTAAAAGGTGAGACTGAGAGGTCTAAGACACAGTTATGATTATATTTGTATTCTATTCCACACTGGTCCAACAGTAATGCACAATTGCACGGCATTTGAGATTTAGGCCAGAGTTTTTAGGCCGGAACCCATTACCCGAACACCAAAGGTGCTGCTTGTTTGCAATCGTTTGCAATCTATTAATGTTTTTCTCCAATGACACACACTTTTTAGTGTTGGTATAAGCATCAAACATTGAACCAGTAAGGTTTACGATGCAGGTGCCCAACCACTGAATCATGGTGCTGAGATAGTAACTTTGTTTGTCTCAACAGTGAAGCTGCTCTAAGTGAGGCAGGAGAGGAGGAAGGAGGAGAAGGGGAAGATGGAGAGAAAGAAGAAGTAGTAGAAGCTCCTCCTCCAAAGAAGGAGTCTTTAAGGAATCAATTCAACTTTAGTGAACGTGCATCTCAAACATTCAACAATCCATACAGGGTAGGTTTGCAGATCACGCTGTATATTGAATTAGTTAAGAATAATGGGCAAAACACTGGCCTACATCCAAAGTCCCTTGCCATGCAGAGCCAACAGGACCTTACCCTTTAAGATAGAATATGTTATTTTGTTAGCTGTGTCATTTTTTTATACTTTCTAAAACATTATCTTGATTAAACAGGAACGAGGTACAGCTACTGAACCACCACCAAGAGCCAACTTTTCATCAACTGCAAATCAATGGGAGATATACGATGCATATTATGAAGACTTACAAAAACAAGTAGGCTTAAATATTGGTTCTACAATCACCTACAATTTCGGAGGTTTTCTGATGATTTTTTTTGTTAGGAAAAAGCAAAAGACAAAACAAAGCAGATACCAACGTACAGGAAAGAGGATGACAAGACGAAGAAGAAGTTAGTTGCTATGGAAACTGCATCAGATGATATTTCTAGAGTGACAAGAGCAGCAAAGATTGTTGGTAAGACAAAATTGAATTTCTATGCATTATTACATTATATGCAATTTGTACCATGTTAGAGATAAGGTGTCAAAATATCACCTTTGGGTGTTAACTATTGGTGAAAAGAATTCTTTTTAATATGGTCTGATTCTTACAATTTGTACATATTGCAACACAACTAATTTGGAGGTTAGGCCCTTACCAATCAAAGCTTTACAATGAGTATAATCCACAGAGAGAATGGTAAATCAAAACACATTCGATGACATTGCGCAAGACTTCAGTTATTTTGAGGATGCATCGGATGAGTTTCGAGATCAGGAAGGAACTTTACTTCCACTGTGGAAGTTTAGTTTTGACAAAGCAAAGAGATTGGCTGTTACTTCTATATGCTGGTAGGCACAAGCTGAACAATTCTTATGTTAAAATGACATACTACTGACTGCTTTATTACTTTACAGTACATATTTATGAAAATGTATTTTAATATTTTTTAACTAATTGTAGTTTTATTTTGCCAGGAATCCGAAATATGTTGACATGTTTGTTGTCGGGCATGGGTCCTATGATTTCACAAAGCAAGGACGTGGAATGCTGCTTTTCTACACTTTGAAAAACCCCTCACACCCAGAGTATATTTATTCAACTGAAAGTGGGGTCATGTGTCTTGACATTCATCCAATTTATCAGTAAGTTTAAATCTTTGACCCCCTAAGACATTATTACCACTCATGGATAGCAACACAGAATAATTTTTGGGGATAATCTACTAGAGTGCAAAAACTATAATCAGGTCACCAAAGTGGTGAGACTATATATGCCTAATCTCGCCTCAACTCAGTTCTCTGTGTTCAGCCATTGTTTTGTAAAGCCGGGCTATAAGAAACTAACTTTACCAAATGATTTTAATAACAAACCATCTTCCACAGGTATCTTGTGTGTGTTGGTTTCTATGATGGCAGTGTGGGTGTGTTCAACACACAAGAGAAACGACCAGGACCTGTTTATAAGAGCACAGCCAAAAGTGGAAAACATACAGATCCAGTGTGGCAGGTAATTTAAATATATCAAGTGTGAGAATACCACCAACGTGAAAATGGGTATCCTAAATCCCAGGTCCTCGAACACAGAATCATATTTAGTAAAAAGGCAAATGCATATAATTTATAGTAAAAAATACATTGGAATAATATTTAAACCTAAACACATTTATAGGTGAAATGGCAAAAAGATGATCTAGATAACAACCTTAACCTATATTCTGTGTCTTCTGATGGAAGAGTTGTATCATGGACTCTTGTGAAGGTAATAATATAAGCAAAAGATGGAATATTCTTAGCTAAATAGTGGTGAATATGTTTTCCATGTTTTGTATTATAGTGTGTCATAATCCTACCAACCATTTTTCGTTGATATAAAAATATTTAAATAACAACAAATATGATATGCACCAAGGCAGCATTTGCTATATTTCGTATTTCCATGTATAGGTTAAACATACCCATATATTTGTAGGATGAGCTGATCTATGCTGATGTCATTAAACTAACAGTGGATGATTTACCAACAGAAGGACCAGATGGTACACAACTTCAACTCCTAGGTGAGATACTTCTGGATTTTTAAACTTCTACAAAACAATAGGGGTTATGAATACACAATTTTAAAACCCCCCTTTCATCAATGAAAAGATTAAGGCATGAAGCAATTTAAACTGAAAAAACATAATTACTGTAATCAATTTTGTTTCAATTAAAACAGTTTACAATGATAGTGACTAATTTATCATTTACAAAAAAAGCGAAACTTTACAAAAAAACAATTAAATCTTACATTGAAAGAACATAAATTACTTTTAGTTTTGTTTGAATCCAAACTATCTACAGGTTGTGGAACTTCATTTGATTTCCACAAAAAAATTGATTATCTATTTCTGGTTGGGACGGAAGAAGGAAAAATTCACAAATGTTCGAAAGCATATTCAAGTCAATTCCTTGACACAATAGATGCTCACCATATGGCTGTGGATGCTGTGAGGTGGAATCCATTCCATCCTGATATCTTTATATCATGCTCAGCAGATTGGACAGTCAAGATATGGGACCACAACTATGGGTACATAGAGTAACTTTTAACAATGTATATAATAATAATAAATTTTATTTGCCTCTTTGATAACGGTAGCGAAGATTTAAAAATATTTTGGACGAAAAGACAGGATAAAAAAAACAAAAAAACAGCAGTGGTTGTAACACGCCTACAGTTAAAAACATATTTAGATTTAAATGGATAAAAGTAAGCCTGGTGGCTACACCATATAGTAGCTAATGAATGTGAATGACCAGATTCAAACCATTTCCGAATGAGCCAAGTTAAACAATTTCTTTTGAAAAAAATTATATTGTGTGGTTTTGTTTACCTTATTACAGGGATATGCTACTTAGTTTATATATAATATAAAACAATGGTATAGCAATGGTTAATGAACCAACTCTGGTGGTTTCATGAAGTGTCACTCTGTAAGGTCTCATCTATACAGATTATAATGGTACAGCAGTAATAAAGCAGTGAAATAATACCTTTTTCTTCCAGCAACCAAGCAATGTTTACATTCGATTTGAACAGCGCAGTTGGGGATGTAGCATGGGCACCTTTCTCATCAACTGTGTTTGCTGCAGTAACTGCTGATGGCAAGGTGAAATTGACATTGTTAAAATTACACTGCTCTTATTCAATGCTTCTAGTGGTACAGAGTCATTTTTTCCTTGTCTGTGATTAAATGTAATGCACAGAAATAATATTTATATAATAACTTCCCGTTAGGCATTATTGTAATTTAACATTGAAAAAAAAAAGAATTCAAAAGTTAACCACATTTATAATTCATATACTGGATCAATAATATCCCATAAGCCATTTTAACTTTTTCCAGGTTCATGTTTTTGACTTAAACATCAACAAATATGAAGCTTTATGTGAGCAATCAGTTGTACAGAAGAAGAAAACCAAACTTACTCACATTGAGTTCAACCCTCGACACATGATTATTTGTGTGGGTGATGAAAGGGGTTACGTCACAAGTCTTAAGCTCTCTCCCAACTTAAGAAAAGTTCCAAAGGTGAGTAATACAAGCGTCTGATAAAAAGTAGCTTAGATATACTTTGGTGATCATGAATCATACTTTATTGCATAATTAAATTCGTACAAAAAAAGCAAAAATCAGTTAAAATAGTAATTGTCTACAAATTACATGCGTCGTATTTTCTAAGGGTGCGGGTGGTGTATGAAACTAAACCATGTGGTATAAAGAATGTCCATGCCCTGCTAGGTTAAATAAGTTAGATTATTTCAATTGAATTATTGTCTAATAAGTAACGTTAGGCTTTTGTTTGGACATATTAGAAATCTAAAATAAATTACAACACTTTAATATTCGAATGTATTGTTAACAGAAAAAGAAGGGAGAAGAAAATGTTGGTATTGACCATGAGATTGAAATCGCAAAACTTGACAAAATTTTGAGCTTGGTGCGAGAACCAGACAACAAAGAAAAGAAATAAGTAGCACAAGTCATTACATACGCTGTGGTTTTGACCACAAATGCATATTTTATTAAAATACAAATAAGAAGCAAGAGTATTGTGTAAATGATCGAATAAGAAAATACTTTTGAGAATCAGTATTCTGTTGAAGTTCTATGGGTTTTTGAACATTACATATATATACTTGTATTGCTGTTTTTTCGTTTTAAATCTGTTATTTCTAAATAAAATTGAAAAAACGTTTTGTAAAAGATTTCAGATATCAGTGTACAGACAGGTTTTCCGCGCAAAATTTAAACTAATATTACTATTACATAACAGAAACTACGTACAAGCTTACAAAGTATGACCTAAGTCCCAAACTGTGTTTTAAATGAATTCAATGTGACAGGCTAATTTTTTAACTTGTCTACACCCCTGAAAACGCACAACTTAGTAACCGCACCGACCTTACGTAACACATTTTCCCGTAGTGGCAACCTTTCCCTTAGCAACAACATAACGAGTTTTGCAGCGATCTGTCTACTGACCGATGCAGATCTTACGAACATTTGTGTCTGCGTAACACGTGGAAACGTGTCAGGTATTTAAAGAATGCGAATGAGTTTTGTAACGATACGAATTATTGACGATATAGCTGAGTCAGATTTTACAAATTACGCCGAAAGTCAAGTTATTTACGGGTGAGATTTTATTAAGGTAGAGGGCTAGAGGCTGTGTCGCCGTATCGTTATGTCTGTCGTAGTGTTGTGATGGGTAGTAAACAAAGATGTAAAAGATACCATAGTGAAGTAAACGGAATACATTGAGTGCTACCTAAAGTTACGTGTTGTTGGGAATACGAGAAACAAGCACAACGAATGAGCTATGATGAATTAGTGGGACCAGCTTCAAGACACTTTAACGTGGCACCGTTGTTATGAAAAAATACATCGGACGTACAAATTCAGAGCTATGCAATGTAATCAAACATATTTGTGCCATTTATTTTAAGTATACTATGTTGACCTATACTTGTAACTTGTTTTCAGGTCTTGTGTGTTTTGTATTATGTCTGTTTAAACTATTACTCTAGATATGAATGTTTCGAAATGTTCCAGTGTACTACATGGCAGATTTTACCCATGTTTCTTCAACTCTATCAAACAAACGAAGATTCCAAAAAGAGCGCTAACTACACAACCAAATCGTTCATGTGACTTGGATGTGGAAACACTCTCAGCAAACAGAGATCCCTCTCCATGGAAAATATGCGCAGCTGTTTGTTTGGTAATAGTTTTAGAGATAACCTGTATTACTATGGGTTTTATTTGCAAACAAATACTGTCCAATGTATTTGCTGTAGGTTATAAATGTATACTTGTTGACATTACCTCTATGTTTCCCATTGTTACAGCAAAACCATAGATAGAATAGAAACTTAAAAATCTGTGATACTTGTGAAAAATCCTCTAGGGTTAAAAATTATGCAGTATGTTAAACTGTTATGGGTGATAATGCATGTTACTGTTCCTGTAAAACAAAAAATAACTTTTATTATTTTGTTTTTAGATTCGTCTTCCAATCTTAACAACAGAACTCGAAGAAATAGAAAAAAAATATGCTGAGCTCAGCGATTTAAACGAATATGAAAGAAGTGTTTTAAGCGACTGGGAAGTTGAGAAAAACAGACAAGCTAACCTTATTAGAGACATAGAGGTAATCTACTTTAAATATTAAGATTTACAATTTTTAAAGGACAAAAATCCATAACATTTGAAATATTTTAGGTTTTTGTATACATAATCTTAAGTTGCCGAGTTAAAATTCTAGGGGTGCTATTTTTTAAGTCGTTGTTTGACTGGTTAGACCATAGTTAACTTACAATTTACAAACTTGTCCTATAGCCTACTTCAACAATTACCATTTTCATTTTGTAACAGAGTGGTGAAAAGAATCCAGAAGATATGGATTTTAAAGTTGCCAACCAAGATATTGAAGAAATGAATGAACTGGAGGCACAACAGTTCTATGAAGAAAATGAAACAATTAGTAAATTAACATTTTTAAAAAATAGTTTGTTGTATATTTGTAATTCAATAAACCTATGCTAGCAGTATGTGCTTAGTTTAGTTAGATTATCTGGTTTAAATTGTGGGAAATAGATAGTATGCCCCTGTGTTAACTTATGCACTGTTACAATCGTGTGGCTATGGGTTCTATTTACACAAGATTCACATGGGAAACATGGTTTGCAAATCACTTTTCTGATCCAGTGATTAACCAAGCCAAATCCAGCTAATAAATGTGTTTAATCCAATGGCTTAGCATATAACATAATATATGTAAGTCCTAATTATTAATTTAATTCTTTGTTTTTACAGCCATTGAAGATTCTGACCGAACAAATATAAATCGACAACCAAACGAAACACTGGTGATGGTGACGCAACAAAAGCTGGGCAAGGATAATGTTTGGATGTTACCGGTTGAACCTTGGTCTAAAGAAGAAACACTTAGAGAGGTAAACAAGTTTAACATTAATTAATTGCACTGCTTAAAATAACTTATAACACAGGTAACGGAGTTTAACATTATATAATTGCATTGCTTGAATTAATTGACAACACAGGTAGTGTTGATAACAACGTTGTCTGTTATATAACTAGGTATAGTTGTCACACTTATATAAGCATATGCTGATATGCATAAGCTATATGTTGATGTAAATAGGTCATACTAACATAGGCAATGGTATTAAAATACAAGCTTGACTCCAAAATGTTGTATTAAATTAAACTGTTGTGGTAAACTGCTATGAGATAAGTGTTGCAAGTTATATAATTGTGAATAGGGTGGTATAAACTGAAGTATAACAGGATGCATTACACATAAAGCATTACATGATATGCTCTATAAACAGACGACTTTGCAGTGTACTGTGCACTACTTATGCAATGCATAAAAACATCTGCAAATCATTATACAAAAAAAACATTAATTCATGCTTAAAGCTCTTCAGTATTATTAAAGCAGCTCAGGTCGTGTTCATGTTTAAATTACAAACTGCATTATGCTGTCACTTGAGGTGATTGATTGTTTCCATTTGTGTCCGATTGTTTTGTAACAATTGACCTTGTTGTCATTGGTACATGGTTGGTGTGACCTCATACTACCTTACAACATGCCCAACAGTGTTTACTGCGCTGTCTGTTTTTTGTTTTTTTTCAATTTGCACCTGTTTGACATAAACTTGGTTCTTTCTTCGATAGTTTGACTACACTAACAAAGTTTAATCACTAACAAAAATAAGTCCTGAGCTAAAGTATAACACAAAACTTAATATGATTAAGGCTAATGTACTAAAAGCACTTCTGTTTTATTTTTGTATCATATGTAGCTGGTTTATTTTATGTCTATTACTTCGCGCAAGCTATTAAACGTATCTTTTCTCTTTAGTGTGCTGAAAGAGCGTTAATATCTCACTGTGGGACAGACGTTGGTGCGGCGTTCATCTCAAATGGCCCGTCAGGGTTTTATAAATATAAATTCCCAAAAGACGCACGCGAGAATTCCCTGGTCGGAGCAAAACTGTTCATCTACAACGCATATCTACCCAGAGTTTTTATAAAAGACTCTAAATTTACATTTCCTACCAAGCTATGCGAGGATAAAGTGTTGCAACATGCATGGCTTACGAAAGACGAACTTAAAAGTTTTACAAAACCTAAATTTACAAATGTCATCAAGAAAATATTGCTGTGATATATCCGCTGTTCATTTTGTTTGCAACACATTTATCATTTTTAAGGTAGCTTTGTAAATTTGACCGCATTTTTCTCAAACTATAACCTTTATAAAACCTAAATTTACAAATGTCATCAAGAAAATATTGCTGTGATATATCCGCTGTTCATTTTGTTTGCAACACATTTATCATTTTTAAGGTAGCTTTGTAAATTTGACCGCATTTTTCTCAAACTATAACCTTTATAAAATACACACAGGTTTTAAATACCTGGTAACAAAACATTTGCCTGAAATTTTCCAGTTTATTCAAAGTGAATTACTGAATTTTATACCATCTTATCCGTAAGAAAACATTGTTCAAGTAAAACCAAACTGTTTAGTTTTGCATCTCGTCATGTTTATTCTTCTTGTATTGTTAAACATAAATACACTTGTATATGATACACACTATGCTGTTGCTTGCAGCTTAAAGTTTAGGATCAGTGTGGCAGAGTTCTGAATAGGATCAGTGTGGCAGAGTTCTGTAAAAGTATCAGAAACAACAGATTGGTAGTGTGTGTGTGTGTGCAGATTGGTAGTGTGTGTGTGTGTGCGTGTGCGTGCGTGTGTGTGTGTATATATTTAGGAGTAACGGGCCAAATCTGGTCTAAATCTTAGAACTTCACCCCATAAATTAAAGAATTATTGCTAAACAGGGGACAGAAATATTCATTTAATAATTGTCTACGAATTTGACCGACATGGGAGTTCCCCTTTGCAGCAGCTTTGAGAGTTCGGAAACTTTAATCCTACCCCCAGAACTTGTTTTTCTCCTGCGAGGGGTGCCGACAATTTGTTTATCAAGGCGGGTTTACACAAAGCGCGAAATCTATCTAACGCATCTCTATACTGCCCCAATGCGGGATAACTTACAAATCAGCATTATTGTGTCCGCGAATTTAGTATATAGTACGGTGGGGAAGACAGGACATCTTTGGCACATAATCTCTAAATATATCTTGATGGGTTATAAACAATTAACAACGGTTAATTATATGGGAGTCGTTTGAATACGGTTTTATATTTCTTTAAATGTTCTTTGTTTTCTACCAAATGGTACGAAAAATATCTTCTTCCCTACTATACCATCATTACAAATCGTATACAGTTAATAATAAAGATGCTTAATTGCGTTTTAGTTTAATTATATTTTAAAGGCATCAATAAAACATGCAGCAGAAAGACAAGAAAGCGGACATATTCATTAAAATATCTACAGGAAAAATATGGTTCAAATCCTGAAGGATAATCACCTGCAGTGTACACCATATTAAATGTCCGACCACAAAGTGTCTATGTTCACAACGGTACCGCATTTCCCAATCACCTGTTAAGTCGCCATGTTGGTACAGCGATACCCTCGTTACATCTTCACGCAATATAATAACGTTCGGTTGTTATACGCACCGCATCAATCGTTACAAAACTGCGTCAGGTTGTTACGAACCGCATTGGCAGTGACCTAAAATCGAGCGTTGCATCACTGGCGGCGAAGTCCACGCAACAGTCTGACCGTTAAGTAACTCAATCAAGACTGACATAACCACACCGAACACAGGGTCATGACAATGCTCTAACCCACCGTATCGACGTCATAGTGTAATTGTGACGTGGCCATCGTCCCAATCACGCTATGACGTTTTAATATAAAAATTACTATGTGTTGTATTATATATATTTTAAAGTTGATTAAGTTTATGCGCATATGTTTTACTGCATGTTTCAATAGCGCTAGTATTTGTGTACCAACATGTTGTTCTTATTAAGCGATTCGGACAGTACAGAATCGCTAAAAATTTCAACCTTTGCAGAAGAAACACAATAACACACACAAAATCCGATCCAACAAGATGTTTGCGATAGTTTCATTGTATATATTTCAATGACGTGCAAAATGCACCATGTAGTGACTGTCAAAAGTAGCTGGCAACATTAGGTCCAGCAGGAATGTGGGAGTAGACCAGCCAACATACATATACGCGACATACACAGAGCAAACATATAGCACACAACTCCAACCTCAAGCCCCAAACCATTTATCCTTCGCAGTTCGTCTTTTGTTTCTGTTCTTCGTCTGCAATATAAAACGTATTGGGTTACTTTATATTATTCAAATGTGTCGCTTACATTCCAATCTTTATAAATTTATTTGCTTTTTTTCCTTTAGCAAATTCCAATTTTATAATATATAAAGAAGTCATATAGTAGGATGGGGGCAGATAGGACACCTGTTTATTCTATTTTTCCGTCCAATTCAGAAGCACACAATGAAAATTCAAAGAAATATAAAACCAGATCTTCACGACTTCAACATATCAATGTAATTGTTTAAAATACCATTAGGATATCTGGATATTGCGTGCTAAAGGTGTCCCATCTTCCCCCGCGCTATTATATTTCCGTTAAGCAATATTTACAAAAAGTACAATATATACTATACCTTGCGCTTGCCATCGTCCCAATCACGCTATGACGTTTTAATATAAAAATTACTATGTGTTGTATTATATATATTTTAAAGTTGATAAAGTTTATGCGCATATATGCTTTACCGCATGTTTCAATAGCGCTAGTATTTGTGTACCAACATGTCGTTCTTGTTAAGCGATTCGGACAGTACAGAATCGCTAAAAATTTCAACCTTTGCAGAAGAAACATAATGACACACACAAAATCCGATCCAGCAAGATGTTCGCGATAGTTTCATTGTATATACTTCAGTGAACTGCAAAATGCACCATGTAGTGACTGACAAAAGTAGCTGGCAACATTAGGTCCAGCAGGAATGTGGGAGTAGACCAGCCAACATACATATACGCGCCATACACAGCAGAGCAAACATAGCACACAACTCCAACCTCAAGCCCCAAACCATTTATCCTTCGCATTTCGTCTTTTGTTTCTGTTCTTCGTCTGCAATATAAAACGTATAGGGTTACTTCATATTATTCAAATGTGTCGCTTACATTCCAATCTTTATAAATTTATTTGCTTTTTTTCCTTTAGCAAATTCCAATTTTATAATATATAAAGAAGTCATATAGTAGGATGGGGGCAGATAGGACACCTGTTTATTCTATTTTTCCGTCCAATTCAGAAGCACACAATGAAAATTCAAAGAAATATAAAACCAGATCTTCACGACTTCAACATATCAATGTAATTGTTTAAAATACCATTAGGATATCTGGATATTGCGTGCTAAAGGTGTCCCATCTTCCCCCGCGCTATTATATTTCCGTTAAGCAATATTTACAAAAAGTACAATATATACTATACCTTGCGCTTTTTCTCCTTCAGCTTTATTTGCCGTCTTCACTGAAACAATAAAATTGCTAATTTTCGGTTTATAAACTATTAGGTTAAAATTACCTTCTTTCTTGTTTGTGCAACGTTTTACTGGACCTCTGTGACGTGAAATGCCATTTCTAGAATAAAATAAATAATTAAACATTGTCTTGTTAAAATAAGTAGGTATAAAAACACACAAAACTTACAAAGTGGGTTCTTCTTTCGCGTTATCACCACTTTGTGACGTCACATCGCTGATATCTAGAAAATATCTGATGTACGTAATAATGCCAAATGTGATTATACTTTACCAGTTCTTTAATCTTCTTGCTTCGCAGGTAACCGCAAATATAATTAGAACATGTATATATATATAATCTGCCTTGCGTCGACGCAAAACGGGCATGGGGCCCCATGAAACAAACGTCGCGAAACGCAATCGTGTACAGAAGAAACCGAAGTTCGCTGGTGCGTGTGCGTGGTTTAGCAATGCTGAAAGCGCGAGCGATCACGGAGGTCGTCCTTCCACTGACGTAACGGAATAATTCGGCGATTTTAATAACGTAACAAACGCGTTGTGCACCGATTGTTAAAAACGATATCAACGTCGCGAGTGACGTATATGGTTACGGAACAAAAACCGTCACGCATACCTCGTGAAAATGAAGTACGGTTACCTATATTAAACGAAAGGCACAACATACTATTAAAAATTATAAATATAGTTCTAATAATAAGTTAGGGCGTTAGGCAAATAATGTAGTAACTGCAGTATAGCTGTTGTATAAAGTAAACAAAACTAGTTAAAAACCAATACCTTACTTCAGTCTTGTATAGTGGCATGTATAGTATAATCCAAATCTGATGCAAAACCGAGTTAACTCAAAGCTGCTTCATCTGAACTGCCACGTCCTGCAATACTATCGTGTTGCAACTTGGAAGGACGATGTGTAAAAAGCGTGGAATAATAATAATTATTGAAGAGCGGGTTAGGAGCACAGAAATAAAAAAGGAGTAGAACGCGCAACTGCCCAAAACCGTGATATATTCTTTTTTCTATTCACGTGACCGCCAACTCTGTCCCCATTTTCCTTCGTCTCCATTGTAAAAGATAGGCGCATAGTATTTTTGGAAGGTTTTACCTGTTTATTTTAAAAACTATACCAACTATTCAAGTTTATTAGGCCAGTTTAGTTATTTAGTAGGGTAACGCTTACAGTTTACCACTTGTTTAGGAAATTTAATTATTTAAAAAAATTAGTTAAAAATTTTAAACAAACGATTTGTAAGAATAATATGTATATTAGAAAATAGTTGTTTTACACTATAACTTTAAATTAAGTCAAAAAACGAAGAAAAACTACATAAAACGTTATCGACTCCATTGACTACAATAGTAAACGGGAACGACCCGCGAATGAGAGAGAGTGTATCATGCTCTCTCCTTTGCCGACATTGGAGATGCGCGTTCTATTCTTTTTTATTTCTGTGGTTAGGAGCAATTAACGCTGGTATGTAAAAATGTGTTTCCGTTTTATTTCTCGTTTTAATTTCTTCTTCTTGTAAAGAAGCTTAAACTTTAAGTACGGCCGGAAACATGTTCCCAAGGCAACTTCCGAAGAAATCACAGAACATTAATGTTAAGTTTGTATTTACTTTGCACTACGATTTTACCGCAGTAGCAAGCATATGCATAACCACTATATGGATAAGAATACGTTGTACTGACGTCATGTGTCGCTCTCGGAAAAAAGAGAAAAAGGCGAATCCTGGCGGCCAGCATAAAGTTTTGTCTACTTCTGTTGTGCTTTGTGTAATGAAATTTGTTGGTTCAAAAAACTTCGGTTTTTATAGTAAAATATTAATTTTAAACGTTTGTTTGTGTCTTAAGTATAAAACAGTGGTAAAAGGAGTTTTTTTGGCTGAGTATAGGCCACCATATATATTTAACTTCTGTAAGATGTGTTCATACGATAGTTACATGTTTTCTCAACAAAGGGTTTGGCTGTCTATAGGAGTTTGGTTTCGACAATTTGAAGTAAATTGAATAAAATGTCAACTGGGCGATCAGCAAGGGCAGAAACTAGAAGTCGGGCAAAAGATGACATTAAGCGAGCTATGACTGTACTGGAGAAAGTACGACGATGGTAATGTTTTACTTTTATGCCAATGAAAATTTGTCTTATCAGTTATGAGGTATGCATTATGCAGTAATTAGTTTTAAATAAGTTTAAAGATGTGTTTAGTTTTCGTGCCTATATATTTTGTATAGATATATTCCTTTTCCTTTTTAGTGTATATTCTTAAACACCCAATCCAACTAACCCATATATTTTTAACTTTCAGGGAAAAGAAATGGGTTTCAATTGCTGATTCTTCACTAAGAATATATAAATGGGTTCCAATGCCAGACTCGGTGGTTAAAGAAAACGAACTGCAAGAAAATGCAGAACCACCAAAAATCCCCGAAAATCCTCCGAAAAACCCAGACGTATTATTAATTAATGAGAATAGTAAGTAATGTCAAACATAATTTTCTTAAATGAATATACTTGGTCACTTTCTTATGTGACTAGTATATATACTTTACTTGCCTAACGCTTTCACAAAAGCACATAGCTAAAAAAATAGTCACCTAAAGTTGCATACACCGTTACTCGTAAGCGGACATGAGGTGTATGAAACAAAAAACACTTGTGTTAAAACCAAAGTCAATATCCTACTACGTGAGAATAAATAGTTCCATTCATTCATCTTCCACAGGTCGTACCAACACCAGTACACCCTCCTCTGCCCCTAGTCCAGCTGATATAGACGACAGTTCAATGGACTCCTTGTTAATATGGCAGGATGAAAAATCTCGCGACTCTGTGACAACGAATTCAAATGGAAATTCAACCGAATCAAATAAACCTCAAACCTCAACTGAAAGTACGTTGACAATTATATTACTGCTTGTATTAAACACCCCCAAGTAATACTCAGTAGCACTTGGTTGCTTTCAGCAATAATGCAACCAGATTTGTCAAACACAATGAGTGCTGGATCAGGTGTAGTTTGAAAAACACAATTACATTTATGCCTTTCTATTTATTAATATCTCTGAGTGTGATTTAAAGTATTCTGGTGTGTCTGACAATCAAAACACTAGCTGTAGTATATTGAACCAGATTTCCAGGATAATACAAAAACACATAACTTGTGCTACCAGGCATTATTTCCCTGATGAAGTCTTGCCGTATGGCAGACGAAACGTTGGAAATACACTATACGTTTTTTATACCAGATGAGCCATTGATATATTGTTTACACATAGTATATTGAACCAGATTTCCAGGATAATAACAAAAACACATAACTTGTATACCTTATATACCACAGTATAGGTTAGAAACCCCGACTTAACATTTGTGTTTAAAATTGTTTTCAGATTCTTCAAATAAAAGACCAGGAACACCAAACCAACAAAACAGTCAAACAGCAAAGCGGTTTCGAAGCGAATAAAATAAACTATTTCATAAGATACCTGATAAATTAGCCATTTTGTTAAGTATTTACAACGCTGCTATTTCATGATAGACTGTTTCATAACAAAGTTGAATATTGTATCTTGGCAACAGAACCGCGCTGTTGTGTTTTTATTTGCAGTACTTATTTGATTTAGTCATTTTAGTGAATCACAAAATATAGTATCAATTATGTTTTGTTTAGATTCTATAGAAAAAAATAAATTTGTTGTTGAAATCGGTTTCATTATGTAAGTTGTTAGTCAGAAGTTTTAAAAAATCACATTTATTACAAATAGTGTATTTAAAATATTCCGTCCGCAAGGTGGCGCTGCGGTTCTATTTGGTACTTTACACAAACACGCAAATTGCCATTAAACGCACACTCGGCTTAATACGAAAAGAACTTACACCTCATGCAGGCAATATCTACTACTAATCGACAACTAAGCTAACTATTGAATCCCAAGTCGAATTTAAGGTCATAGCACCGTACTTAGTTTTAATGTTTATAGTTGTTCAGTTGTGTAGTGTATCAACGCACTTATGTATCGCAGAATCAACATAAACATTACTAATGGGTTGTCTAAAATGACAAAATGAGCATAAAAGTAAACGTTACAGAACATTTGACAATTAGAGATTGAGTTTATTAAAAAAGTCACTAAGGTATAATTTCAATAAGTCATTGTGTATTTGAATACTGAGATTCATTTTCTTTTACCGACCAACAAAATTTAATTGCTTGAATAATGTTTGTGCACAACGAATACACTACTATGTTGTAATCTTGCATATCTTATGCCAGAAGTTTAGTTGCGCTAATGTGTACTTTGACAACGTTTCGGTATCCAGAAATGACCTTTCTATATTCGATTACAACCACAGTATTTGTCTAACTAAGTTGTGATGTCACATAGTTCATTATTTGATCGCCAATTTTCGCCTCGCGGTAACAGCGTCAAGTTGTCTTGATGTATTACCCAGACCTCGACTGTGTTTACAAAACATACACGAAAGCACGCATAGGTCGAAAGAGTGCGAAAACTAGAACCTTTAGCGCTTGTAGAGTGATATATTTAAAACCAAAAGGTGCTTTGAAAACACCCAGAAACAGTCACTAAATACTCGCTATATTTTAACTGGATAGTTAGCATTTTAACTGTAATTCCCAACCTTAAAGTAACCTTTCGGTCGGCAAACAGAGTCGCTTTGTAACATTTTCGCTTTAACGCGATTAAAGTAAAAAAAGTACAATTTCATAGCAGATTAAACTGACCAAATGGTAATAATTAGGAAAATGACTCAAAAGTTTAAATTTTAAAATAAAAAGTTAGATTTTAAACGCACGATATATAAAATAAGAAACATATCTTCACAAACACAAAATAAACCATGGACCCACTTAGGGAGCATAAATGCTGTTTTATTCCAGTCAAAAACCTGATGTTTTGGCTCCTAAAAGGATTATGTGGATTAAAAGCGTAACTTATGCATGGCCCGCAGCTCCCGGCTTATACGCATGATGTGTGAAGCCACAATGTGTGTACTAGACCGCTGACTGTCATAATAACGATAAAACTTTATTAACCTATACAAGTATAATGTTAGATATAGAAGGGTGGGGAAGAATGGGGCATCTTTCATTCTATTTTCTCGTCCCATTTGGTAGTAAACAAAGAATTATGAAACCGTATCCTCACGACCCCCATGGACCGTTGTTAACTGTTTAAAACACGTTCATGTGCCAAAGGTGTCCCGTCTTTCCCTACTCTACTATATGCTGTTCAAAGTTATAAAATACTGTGCCACATTCACAAAGGTTAACATTTAATATTAAAATCTGTAACACTATATTAGATGCTGTTTATTTTCGGTACAAAATATAACTTAAGCAAACCCCACACGTTTTAAATCCCCTATGCGAGTGCATGACGGTAACATGATATAATACACACACACAACACATACGAACTACTCAAGCAACAATGTTGGGGGTCTTGAGTGAAACAAAACACATACAATATCTAACAACGCTAACTTCCTGTATATTATAAGTACGTGGGGTAAGATGGATACCGATAACACATATTATCTCACACTGTTTAACCGTGTTTTTAACAATTAACACGTTTTTCTAAAGTCGTATAAATGCGGTTATTTAGTTCTGTAAATATTTTTTGTTTTACTACCAAATTAGGAGATAAAAAAGCATGAAAACATCTACCATCTTACCCCAACCTATAGCCTACAATATATATTAAAATTAGTTGAATTTCAAATTCTTTACTGAAATTTTGGTCAATATTCCCAATAAGTTTATCAAATACTAACATATAGTTTATTTATTATTAGCGGTTCCTTTTTACGTATATCGACTACAAAGGTTTCGCTTCAGTGTATATTTTCCTAAATAAACTAAACAACATGTGTGGAAGTAGTATACACGTCTGTCTGTTGTCGTTTAATAAAAGTTGTTTAACGCACCGAGTTTAAAGTTCCTTTTAAAATGGATGACAGAAAAGCTTTTTTTATATTCTTGAATTTTATTTGGTGACGTCAACAACAAGATGCATATAACAGTAAACACAGTAATACTAGAACTAAGGAGCAGTGGGCAGCATTTTTTTCAGGTTTTGATTCGAGTTTATTGGACTTGAAGCTCCGTGAATCGTTTTAGCTTCGCGAAAGCTGAAAATGTAACATCGTCGTTTTCTTGTATTGGAGGAGCGTATTTAGACTGGGAGGTTTTGGGGTGGTTGTATTCGACAACTTTTGTGCTTTTGTACAACGCCGAATATTCCGCCAAGGAATCGCGAAACCGTGGAGCTTCCGTTGTGGAATTGAAGTTCGTACGGAAAGGAAAAGTTACCAACTGAGGTTTTATGTCGGAATATACTGCTGGCTTTGGGGTCGATGTACGCGGGGTATCATCAGGTTGGATAATGTTTTGCGGCGATTTTGGAAGCGCTACTTTTGGGTAGGCTTCCAGCATGCATGGTGTCGAAGCTCGGTCTGTGTCTCTGCGAATTCTTTTCGCGTTTGATTCGAAGTCATGGTTTTGGCATCGTTTCTTGCTTGGCGCGACCGGTGAGACTGATTGCTCGTCTTGTTTCGGTTCTTTCGGCGAGAATCGACCGCTGATAATGTTCTCGATCGAAAAGTTAATTTTTGAGTTTGGTTTTGGCGAAGTTGGACTAGGGATTGGAAATGTGGAGTTTTCTTCGTCGCTAGAAGGCGGTCGAGACGAGCATGGCGAGTTTTCAGATTTTAAGCCATCTGATGATAACTCTTGTTTGGATTCCATATTAATATTTAGGTTAGGTGCGTTTGCATTGGGAAATACACCTTGTAGAGTGTTGAATACTGGATATTTCATACGACTGGCAAGAGCCGCTTGCTGTAAGTCTCCGACCGACATTTTGTTCACTACGCTTTGGAATCCCGTCATCGCTGATCTGAAATACGCCACTGCGGCGGCTGCGGCCTCTGGGCTTTGCATTCCTGGTAAACTGGGTAAATATTGGGGATTGAGGGGGTGGCCCATCATACCGGGTTTCATTGGGAACCCAGGGGTTGGGAAAGTACCGAAACGGGGCCGGTTAAGCAGTTGTTGTTGTGCCTGGTATAAGTTATGGCGGTTGATCATATTATAAGACGGGTTGTCTTCGATGGAGTTCAAACCAACTTCTCCGCTTCGAACGTTCGCGATGTGTTGGTACCGCGACAGCGCATGATGACTGACGCCATTTTGAATCACAGACCGTCGTTGCGGCGAATTTGTTTTAAATCTTTTTCGTCTTCGCAGAAAGCTTCCGTTCTCAAACATTTCTCCACAAGTCGGATGGAGACTCCATAAACTACCTTTGCCGGGTTGGTCGCCCCGTCTAGGAACTTTGACGAAGCAATCATTGAATGAGAGATTGTGTCGTAACGAATTCTGCCACCGTTGAGTGTTGTTTCGATAGAAAGGAAAACGGTCCATAATATAGCGGTAGATCTCAGATAAGCTCATCATCTTGTTCGGTGAAGATTGAATTGCCATTGCCGTAAGGGCTATGTAAGAATATGGCGGCTTTTGGTCGCCATATGAGTCTCGTCCTGGTCGTGGCATTTTTAATTCAAAGATTTGCAAAAGTAATACAGAATCTGTAAAAAATTAAAATCAAGTTTAGAAAGTGAAATAAATTTGATAATTTAAATTTAAAGTAAAATTTTTTGCAACACATAAATTCAAAATGGCGATTATACGGCCATTAAATAACTTGGTCTCTCAGGCGCTGACTGCCTATATATCAATTGCTATAGCAAGTTTAACTAATAGCTTTCTAAACTGGTATCTTGTAAAAGCACAGCGACGTTTATTACACTGCAGCAATAGCAAATGTAAAGTTTAATTTTACGGAATTTAAATTTTTAGACACAAATGTTTCAATTGACAATTTCATCTGAGACACCGCGAGTCGAAGTTTTGGAGAACAATGAAACTAATTATGACGTAACTTGTTCTGTGACCCTGACAATTAGCAATGTTACGTCACAATTGAAGCGATAACTTTCCCACGATTGAAAGTCTTTCATCTTGAAAAAGTTTCCGAATTAATTCTAAAGTCATTAAAATATTTGTTACGGAATTATTTATAACAAATTTGGTATCCAATATATAGTTCTGGCGATAAAAATTTAAACTGTGCAATGACAATATTACTATTGCATATTTTATGCAATCACAATAAACATTCATATGATCCTCAACAGAAAACAACAAATCCATTTTTTAATTTCTCTGAAATCTGTCTTAGCATACCCACGAAACAACGCAAAAATGTCTGTGTTATTTATGTAAACTTTTAAAAATATTTTGGCAACATTTTTATTTAGTCTTATTTACAAAGTTAGAATTTTTGTTATAAAATAAACCAGATTTAACACTAAATGTCTCGCTTTTCCAATGCGCTATACTTTGAACATTTTTAATCCACATTACTTAAAAAAGAAGCTCTTCTACTACACATATAATATATAAACCCGCCTTCTCTATTTATATTGATTAATGCTTTACGCTGCTAACACGAACAAGTGATTTTCGACACGTGCAACCGCCTTTATATACTCGCACTTTTTTCCTTTTTTTCATCACTTCTCGTCCAATCACAACCCAGCATCGACATAGGAGGAACAATTGCGTCATCGCTGCGGGAGAAAATTTCATTGATTTTGACGTCACAAACAAGATTGTTTTGTTTTATTTGACAATAACAACTTCTGTTTGATATTTTGCAAATTAAATATTAAAGTAAATTTTACCAAAACATTTTCCATTTTTAAATATCAAATTTCGAAGTCAATAATTCATGGTTATTTATATAATTCTATAAACTGTCTTTGTTTACGGCCAAATGGAATGCTAAAAGAAAATAAAAACATAGTCCATTTTACCGTAACCCACTATATATTAAATATCATTATGTAGCAATAAAATCAGTTTGTTTAAACAACAGAATCACATATGTCTGTATTTGTTTGTTTTTCAAAGTGATGAAGCAATTATTTTAATTGTTACGAAAATTACTAAAACTGCATTTAGAAATACTCGGTCAGTTTAATTTGTTTTATTTCACGTTCTGCTTGAACTTATAATTTAAAAAAATACGTCAAATAACCGTGACGCAACACGTGTGACGGCATCAAAATTCAATTAAATAAATACAGCAATATTTGTCAATTAAAAACAGATTCATTTGCGTCTTGAAGGTCGTTACAACGGCAGCTGCGCGATTTACGTTCGAATGCGTTGCTGGACGTCTGTGACGTCAGAACGAAATTTGCTTACGCATATAATGAAACGAATTTTTGTTGTGTTTGACTTCTACGTAACAATGAGTAGCGTGACGTCATTGTTCGCAGGTGTCGGTTTTAAACTTAGAAAATAAATTTACTTTTGATTTAATTAATTTGTTTTAAATTAAAATGTCTTAAAGTCGGAAAATAAACAGAACGTCGCTGGCCGCTTGTAAACTTAAGTTTAAACGATTTTTTTGCAAATTGTAAGACAGTTTAAGGTTTTATTAATCTTTACCATTTGGGCTTATATGCTTTCTATCGTTACACCCCAAATTGTTAAAGTTTTGAACCCGAAAAAAAAGTTAAACTTACAAAAGTTAAGCTTTTTAAAAAAGTTAAACTTACACATTGATTAATGTATAGTAGGGAGGGGGAAGATGGACAACCCTTTGATTCTATTTTCTCGTCCCATTTGGTAGTAAACAAAAAACATTTAAATAATTATAAAACCGTATCCTCACGATAAAACAATCTTGAAAACGTGGAGCATCTTATTACCCCAACTTACTATATAGTAGGGTGGGGGAAGATGGGACACTTCTTCGTTTAGTTTTCTCTTTTCGTTTGGTAGTAAACAAAAAACATTCAATAAATTATAAAACCGTATCTTCATGACTTCAACAGACCGTTGTTAATTGTTTAAAACACGATCAGGCTATTTGGGTATTATGTGTTAAAGATGTATCATCTTCCCCCACTCTACTATATATCAATTTGTTTAAGTGAATTACCACTTTATTTGTTCGTTCAGCGAGAGAAAATTGGTTTTCAATTAACAATCTTATTTATTTCAGTCCACCCAACTGTCTCATCAAATTAGCAACAACCTGTATTGGAGTAATGGTCAATTTTTCGCTTATTTGGCCACGGTAATTGCTTGTGTGTGTTGCTTATTTATTTCCATACAATATGTAGTGTTAGTGTAACCCTCAAAGGTGTACGATGTCTTTGTAATGTGCAGTCAGTGGCAGGGATGTATGAGAACGACATGCAAAGCTTTATTTTATTGAAAAAATACATAACAGATAATACGCCGGTGTCCGCTTGGGATTTAGTGCAGCTATTCACACGAAAAACAAGTACAGGCGTTTCTGGATAGTATGGGAAAAGACAGGCAATCCTATTTTAATTAACTTGCTTGAAAAAGAGCGTCGTTTTGTCGAGACATTGAAACAACGGCGCCGGTTTGGCCGTTTCGTAAATTAAATACAATTTAGGATAATGTAGCGTTAGCCTTGATTTGGTAACTATATCTATTAGTATATCTGCATGGGAATCGTGGGTTTAATTCGTCAAGTAATCGTTTACACGCTCGTTTAAAGTTTGGATTAAACTTTCTAGTCTTTTCCGGATTAAAGGATCTTTTGTCATCGTCGATTTAAGGTCAATGAATAATAAAAAACGCATATTGAAAATGTAACACAACCACTCTATTACAAGGGGTTAATGAATAGGAATATCAACACAGAAGCATTTGTTTTGTACTCTGGGGAAAATGGACGTCTTTAACACATAAAACCATACTTTCCATTTTTATATTTTTTTAACAACGCCGCTTTATAGTTACTTCACCTACTATAACCTATTCTGCGCTGTTTTAATTTAAAAGAGCGATTAACTGCGTGCTGGACCCCCGTACATCTAAAATCCATTATGTTGATTTAAACACATAAAAATACCGTTTTCGGTTACTATGACGACGTTTAAAATAGGAAACGATATAAGTTAATTAGTGAACAGGTGAAATGGTAAAGTACAGCTGCATATACACCGCATTGGTGAAATGCATACAGCATTAGAAAACCGTGTTACGAAACCACACGAAGTATTTTGTTTGCGGGAGCGGATATTTACGCAATTCTCCGCGTGTATAGTGTGACACCTGGGCCGACATTTTTCGTTCAAAATGGCGGGATTCGGGTGCTTGGTATCCCCGCGGTGACCTCGCGCGCTCCCGAGCTACGTCATCAATCAAACAAATGCCACAAAGGTGCGAAAAGGCGAAAGACCGCGACTATAAACAATCGTAAACAAAGAAGTCATTGTTTTATGTCGCCGTTTAAATGTGTTTTATTTCATCACATATATGTGCACAGGTGTGCCCCTATATATATATCTAAAACAACTTGCAATGTACTTTTACATATAGTAGTAAACTGTAACTTATAAGCCGACACGAAGTGTGCGAAACATCCATGTTATAACGACATCCATTTATTCAATATGCATCTAATTTACATTACATAACGCATACAGCATCATTTACCCCTTTACTTGGATAGATTACTCTGTTAAAATAATCCTCGTATGTCTAATCTTTTATCTGGTGGATCATTCCATAAGCGAGCATGTGTGAGATCATAATAACACTTATGTCGTTCTTTGAGGTGTGGTTTATTAATCCACCCTCGGATTAAAATGGATAAGATCACGGCCTTGAATATTTGGTTTTAATTGCGATGGAATACAAGGGGTTTGAATGCTATGTGTTTAACGCTTATGGAATGTAAAGTCTATATGTTTTCGGTAAACATTATTATGTAGGATTTTTTATACGTGTTTGGTAAAATATTTATAAAAGGAAATTACTTAAAAATAAATATAATACTGTGGGGTAAGATGGACAACGTATAAGTATAAAATATCCCATTTTTACTATTCGTGTTTTTAACAATTAACAACGTTTTTAAGGGTCTCGAGGATACAGTTATAACTCTGTAAATGTTCTTTATTTACTATCAAATGGGACGAAACAAAATAAAACACATGAACCATTTTACTTACCCTTTTTAATACGATAGTAGCTATAAATTTAAAAAACGGTATGGCGTACATAATACAAAAATTTAAAATTTTATTTTTTACAAAAAAATGCCATACTCTATCTTAATTATTTTAATTTATGACGTCATACAGGCGACAATAAACGAGAATACAACGTCATCTCATCGCGAAAGCCTGAGAGGTTTCTGATCGACCTTCGATTTGTAAATCCGATTATTGCAGAACAATAGGTTGAAGCGATACGCGTGATCGGCAATTGAACCACGACCCCCCTCCCACTCCAATCTCGAATTAAATCGACACACGCGTTCAATGACGCTTTTCCATTGTCTATATTTGAGTTTTAGAATAATCAAGCGCACGCTTCCATTTGCGAGATTACTTTCTTTAAAATTGAACGTGGTAAGACGCAACTGGGCGAAACGTAACGTCGTTAGTACAAGAACAAACAATCGTGAAACGGTCGGCGAAGTTCGGCGGATCGTGTTAAGTTTGGGGCTTTCAAATGACAAATAATTAAATCTGATAGTTTCAAGCGAAAAACTTGATCGGGTGTTAATTTGCATTCACAACATCTATGGGTGATGTTACAATTAATTTATAAGTGCTGCTTCATGGAAGGTTTACTGTGTCATGCTGGGCGTATGGTTTATATTTAAAGTATGATAGAAGTATTTATTCAAGACTGCCAGGCCTTTTTAAGCAAGTTTGTCGCGGTTATGTTTAAACAATGTTTGCTTTCTTAACTGTATATCAAACTTCATAATTCAGTTCCCGACATTAAGATTCAACTATATATGTTTTGCAATTTTTTTATTCAAATTAAACCAGTTGCATATACGTATTTTGTTAACTATAAAATTTACCCTCCAAGACACATAACACGCAAGTATGGCTTCTATGAGTGTAGGTATTTCATTTTAGAGGTAATTTACACAACGATTAAAGCTTTATTTGTTTATAGCCTTAACTTTACGGCGTTTCTGGTTCAACCGAGGTGAAAATAAATTAGGCAACATTTGTTTATCATTGAGTAGTAACCGTCACGGGTGTTTCTAAAACTAACAAAACTAATAGAGTCGTATTTTGTCGCATATCATAGGGTTTAACGAGCCGATTTTAATGACTTCATTCTGTACTCAATTAGATACAAATAGAATAAATAATTCATGTTTATGTTTCGAAATAAATCAACCCATCAATTTTAATTAGTTGCAATCGTCAATACAGCCGTGCAAGTTGGCACGAAGTTATTTTAATTAGGCGGAAAAAGATCTCTATTGTTTAAATAAAGCGTGAAATGAAAGTGGAACTGGACGCGGAAATTGTAATTAGCGGAAAATTGAAATTATGATTGACGTCAGTAAAAAATAAACAATAATTTTGATTAATTGTTAAAAAAATAACAGTAACAGGTGTGTACGAAGTTCTCTACGTATTTCGAAAGTCCATACGTACATCTGGTTTGTTTAACGTTTCTACGCACGAAATTAAATTACGTACACGTTGCTATATTGTAAAACAGTCGATAGACGAAAAAAAATAAAAAAGGCATGACCTAATATCATTTAAATAATTGCAACTTTTGACTACATTTTTCATATTTGTATTTATAACCCCTTAAAATATTTGCCTAACTTGCAAAACCAACAGAAAGCAAAATACAGCTGTAGCCTATATCTGTGTACCTAACACAACATGTTTATCACATTCACGTACAAACCTTAGGCAACCAAGGTTAAGTGCTTGTTGTTTGTTGTTTATACACCAACACGGGTTATGTTACAATATTTTAAGGTTCACTTAATGGTTTGATGTGTTTTGACGCCGCCTACTATTGACTTTTAAGTCTGAAAAGTTAAAGATTTATTGTTTTACGGAAGAACTTTTTACTTTTACCAGACGTTTATTGCAGACAGTTAAAAGAACTTTTTAAAAAATACGGTTTAAAAATAATGTTATAAAACACGTAATATTCCGAAGAAAACAAATAACAACTAAAACTTTAAATAGTTTTAAAGATTTTTTATATCTATATTTTTTGCATAACATAGATTTTATTTTGTACCCCGAATTAAGTTAAAAATACGAACAAAATGCCAGACAGATAAATTTCTAAATTTGTCATGGAAACGTACTAGACGGTGCGAATAAGTATTAGTTTCCTATGTCCACAAAATAACTTGAGATATAAGTAGGTACCTGTCATGTTAGCAATTATATTTCACACGTGGCAGGGAATATTTTAACGAGCGACTTCCTTAGGCGATGAGGTCATCACGGGTGACGTCATATTGAATGACGTGCACCTGGTTCAGTCTAAAATGCTCCAAGTTGTTGACTTAATGCGTTTTTAATTTCAATGGGCATGGCTTTACCATATTTAATAGTCGCAAATGGAATAATACGTTAAGTATCCAAATTTTAAGCAACACTAAACTATAGCGGGGTGGGGAAAGATGGGACACCTTTTCCTTCTACTTTCGCGTCCCATTTGGTAGGAAACAAAGAAAATTCAAAACAATATAAAACCGTATCGTATCCCTTATAGTTGGAGCTAAATTCCAATAATGTATTTGCATATGCATGAATCAATATTTAAACGCACTTATAATTATATCGGCTAGTGTTTGAACTGTTTTCAACCGTTTGTCAATCACTTCGTTCGCCGCGAGCAAAAATATGCGCGGTAATTTATAAAACCAGCTTTATAGATATGTTTACGGTGGCCAGCAATCAATCTTATGTTAGTGTGAATGAGGTGCTATGTCTTGACAGCCTGCAACAGGTGCACGACTGAAGTGAGATGACTACCTCGTCACAACAGGTAATTTAAACGCAACGAAAACTCGCCGGGCACGGTGCCGCGGATCGGAAATAAAGTGATTTGTACCGTTCCATGTCGCGCGACTCTTTTGTCTTGTGGACAATAGATTGATTGGAATATAAATGGCGTGTTAATTGTTTTACCGCTTATTCCACAGCTGGGTATAAGTGTAGTACAATAACAACCAGTTGTGATACATCTTGTGACATAGAGAGTTAATAATATAACATAAAATAAATTCGTTTATAGGCTTAATTTTGCAGAAACCACAACCAAAAAATAACGTGAGGTATTTACCTCAATGCTGCGGAACCTTTACTGCCCCTTCCTTGGGTGGGTGTTAGCGTATTCCAAATAACTATTTTAACTGCTGCTAAATTCTGGTTTACTTTATACCTGAACCTTTGTCTTTTAAATCTACATGGTAGAGCGATAACCTATTCTAAACAACCTGAAACTTCATATTTGCGGACGTCATCTGTTCTACATAAGCAAGGTGATTCGGTGAGCCATGAAACTTTCGGAGCTGGCTCATTATCACAGACACGCTGTCTTTCTTAGCTCTTTGCTTTATATTGGATAATGTCTACAAAAAAGAACAAGTTTTGTGATTAAATAGAATGATGCTTAATTCACAATGACAAAGTATATGGAACAACATAAATATATGGAATATGTGGGAACAGAACACAGTCGGTACAAAAAGTTTGCTATGCAACTTAAAATTGATATAAATCTTTGGCAAATTACAAATCGTGCTAGCTCTCAAGACGTTACTTATAACAGTGGTAAAGTGATTAATTTTAACTGAAAATTGCAGTATATAAGGATTGGTCCAAGAACTCCGCATTTGAATATGACAAATTTTGCATTGTGACAATTAATCTTATGTAAATTTAATTTCTTTTAAAAAATTGTCGCGAGAACAAATCATTTTCGAAAAAAGTTTTTTCGAAAAAGTCTAACTTTTTGAAACTACTGTTTTACCATAGTATACTGAAGTGAACTTCAGTATACTATGGTTTTACTCCACACAATTGTGTAACATAAGGAACCAATATTATGTATAAAGGCATAAGAATTACTACAGCAGCACATGAACTACATATTTTGGAATTTTAAAACAGCTGTCTAATTTAAAATAAAAAAGGTGTTCAATTTGTAAGAGTCACTTTTGAAGTAATTTACTGAACAGTGGAAGATGTAGGTAAATTACACCATTGATATATGAGGATAAATACTGTGATATAAGTCACTGTTGCAGATATAACAAAGCACATTAAAAGTGCAGAGGGTTAGTTTTTTAAGCTTGTTGTAAAAAAATAAGCTTCATTTGCAACAATTTGTTACTTTTAAATTGCAGGCTGTATAAAATATGAAAATTTAACAAAAAAACAGTTTGATGTATAATATGTATAAATATAATAAATGTAGTAGCCTATACAAAACAGCTTGAACTTGTAGAGTTGCCTCATTGAAGATTTCAACTATTACAGCTCCTGGTATCGGTGCTTTTCAATTTTCATTGCATTTGTAAAGTGTAGCACCTTGTAAAAATACTTCTCACTGGGAAATAAAGTTGAATTTTGACCACTTTCTAAGTATGCCTTCTCCTAAACTAAGTTTCACCTTAGCTTTATACAATTTCTTGCAAAAAAATCAACAAAAAACCTTGCTGACTGACAACTGAACAGTGGTAGAGATAATTATGTCAACCGGAAAATAATATACTATGACATCACAATAGCTGGCTATTGTGATGTCATTAACGCTTTTGTGACTTTCTACGAGGACGTGTAGATTTTCCATCATTGGAAGATTCTGGGTTTCTTTTTTCCTTTTGCAAAGTCAAGCCAGATTCAAATGGTCTGGGAGCAGTGGTGACCACATCGTTTTCCAATTCAGTGTTGACCAAATCATTTTCAATTTCAGTGGTTTCTGCATCAGAATACTGGTAATAGAGTAAGCGGCCTGTATCAGGGGAAACATGAGCCGTAATGACTTTCTGATCTTTATGTAAGTTTTTGGTTGCTAAGGGGTTGTAAACATTCGAGTCATACATGTAGCTTGAGGTTGACGCTTGATTGTCTCTTGAAATCGAGTGAGGGTCGTACCTCCAGAAAGATAAATCGTCACTTGGTGGGTCGTTGTTCATAGATTGATGTTCCACCATGTATGTTGGATATCTATCCTGCGTGAAATCATGTGAGAATAATGAAGTATCTATGGGTGAAAGGTCATCTTCATCAGGAGTGAGTTCGGCATCGGAATTCACCGGACATCCAGGACTGATATCTCGTCTTATGACATCACAATCCGGCTGTTCTCTGTCAAGAAATACAAAATATTAAACCCTTTTTTGGGGTGGGCTAAACCTTGCCTGAATTATAGTTTCACGAACAGGACCTTACCCATACAGAATAGAATGGTATTTTCAGCACATCGAAGCTAAGAAGAACGTTTTTGGACTAGTTTATAAAAGACAGAGTTCTACATTCTGTTCTGAACCCAAATGAACAAATTTATGGATGTTTTATACCACAAACCAAAAATAATAATGTTAAAGTGCTATAACTATTCTTTACCATTGCTCTAATTATCCACACAAACTTATAACTCCCCACTTACATGGCTACTTCATCCTCAGTATCAATCACGGGGAGTCCCCTGGTTTGATTCCTCGCCTTGAGATGCAGTAGAACCTCCACAAACCTTGCTCCCATCTCTTCTAACTCCTTGGTACCAACCTGTAAACCTCTATACCGACCCTGGTCACATCCACAATAAGTGCTCTCCATTGTGTAACTTCTTGCCACTCCAATCTGGGTATTACGTGATTATTTGTTTGAGATTTTTAAATGTTTTTGGAGAAATAAATGACTACTGGAATTTGACTACTCTTATCAACTTCTTGCCACTCCAATCTGGGAATGCAGGAATAAACGTAACTTTCTTTATCCTCATGTAGCCGGAGAACAGCAGTCGTTATAACATGGGTGTTCTGGTTTATACACCTTGTGCATGCTTACCAGTTACCACAATGTAGCTTTGTGGGTGATTGTTTTCAGTCTTGAACGAACCCATAACCTCTGAGTCAGAGGCATGCACGTTAACTAACTGTGTCATGGCGCCGGATACTCTTTGTTTTATGCCAGAGGAGTGGCTAAAGGATTAGTTACATTATGCCTAGTAGCAGAAGTAACGAAATACGCAAACCTTACCTCTTTCCACACAACAACCCTCGCTGTTGTTACTTTAGATTTCTCCACCACGTAACTACAACCTTTTAATGAGAAAGATGGGGCAAAATGGTTCAACAACTTCGGCAAGGTCTGTGGATTCATGAACATAACATAAAATTTATAAAGTATGTCTGCACCGGAGATCACATTATTCAACATTTAGGCGATGATTTTTTAAATATTTTTTGAGTGGTGTGTTTAAACATTTGATCAACCCATAAGTGACCACTAGGTAAAAGCAATTGCTGATAAGTTTCTTGCCTAAGAAACACAAACACCGACAATGATAGCAGAGCCTTAAATCAATACCCTCTAGTTTATAGGCAGGCCCCAACCACTAAGACTGTCATAAGGCATGAGAATGAAAAAAAAACAAAAGCAAATAACAGTTACATAAATAGATATAACTTTTAACAACTTATATTTTCACTCACTTTAAACCCTGTATCATCTGGCCCACCAACTGTGGTTGATGTTTCACCAGCAGCTGCGGAATCCTTGTGTGAACATCCGTACATGAACACATTCATCTTACGTGAGTGGCCGTGGTAGTCACAATATACCAATGGTGCTGGGATGAGTTATAATATGTAAAGGTGTTTTTGTACCATGGCTTAGTGGTAAAGCACACGAGTTGCACATTCATTTATACAGAATAGATATATGAAGTCTGGGTATTACGTTAATGGACCAATCTAATCTAAATTCCAGGTCTTTAACAAAAGACCTCACACATACAGAATAGAAAGTTAAAGACAGAATATTAAAAAAATCAGTCATTTAAGGTTTAGAATACAGAATTTATTTAAACTACCTTAATCATTTACTAACCTTTTTGTATTGATTGCAGATATTGTAGAAGACCTTTTGTGTGATAAATAGTTGGAAAGAATTGAGGATTTGGATCAAGCCAAGTTCGGTTTAAATCTTCCCCACTTAATGAACAACGGTGGCTGAAGAGATAAGTTAGTTTTACAAATTGTTGTTTTGTTTGAACCTAAAATTTAGACCAGAGTTGCTCCCTAATCCCGACACAGAGGGTGATATGAATGGGTTTGAGCAATGTCCATTCATTGAGTGTTTTGACAAAGGACACATACCCCAATTATTAGTATCCGTATCTTTGTCAAACATTGAACCAGATTTCATTTAGTTATGATGCAAGTACATAACCAGTAACCACTGGAACAGACAAAGCGTTTAGATGACTTACTACATGTTTTCCCCAAGGACACATACCCTTATTAATTAGTATTGGTGTCAGTGTGGAGCATTGAATTAGGTTTTGTTCAATTATAATGCAAGTACATACCACTGTGTTAGACTAAACCTTTACATTACTTACTGTCCGTTTATTACACCATCTGGATTCAGCATAGGTATTATCTTGAAGATGTAGGACTTCCTAAGATCTTCCGCTATTGATGCAATGATCCGAATGTCCTCTGGTTGATCCTGGGATGCAGGAGGAGTGAGGAGGAGTTTGAGAGTTCCTCTCATTGTCCAGGATGCGTTGGTTTCACCAGGATGTACACGAGCAGAGAGGAAGATGTATGGACGTGACCCTGGAATGAAAAAAAAAAAGAAAATATAAATAAAAAACAGAAAAATGATTTCAGATAAAAACAGTTGTAAAATAAAAAAAGGACACAAACTAAAAAAACAGGTAAAAAGGATGTGCAGAGTTCTTCTTGAAAAAAGTAATCATAAAAAAAGCAAACATGGGGAAGCACCTAACAAAATGTTGTACTGTCATACCAAATGACAACAAACACATTTCACTTACTTAATTCATGAACAGCTTCTATAGCAGAACCAGCATTATCACTTATTGGCATTGAAGTTATAGTTAAGACAGGCACAGAGTTGCCAGATAATGTATTGCATAAAGTTTGTTGCCGCACATACATTGTTGAGGTGTCAATGTTGGACATCAAGTTTTGTAAATCGACCTGAATGGAAAGATATTTAAATATTACATTGCTGATTATATCTGGTATATTTATATGCCAGCTTTTCAAACCAAATAACAGGATTAGATTGCGGCCCATGCAACAACATTATATAGTACTGTGCCAGTGTAGGGTAAGATGAAAGCCATTAGAATTTAGCACATAATATTGCATATTCCCTAATTTTTAGTTTTACATTCAACAGTCCTCCTCAATTGTAAAACAAAATTTATTTTACCTAAAAATATAAAATATGTACCTTTAGTTGGGTGTAGGTGTATGGATAATGATATGCAAAGTAGCAAACATCATCTGCATACTGGAAGTTTACAGTGAATGACAAAGTAAAGTATGTCCGGTTCTTTCCAGCTGATGCCGTGGTCTTGCTACGAAGGAAATGATTGCGATAATAACAAGTGTCATGGCCGACGCGTCTCCAACATGGACGACCTTGTTTTGCTTCAACCATGGAATACATTACTGGTTGCATGCCTGTGAATAAATGAATGAATGTAAATAAATTTATCCTTGCATGCCTGAGTTTGAAGAGTGTTAATACTTTATCGTGTTGGACTGGACATGACAGTCATTATAACACAGGTGTTCTGTTCTCATGCCAATTTCTGAGTTGCATACTACGTATACATAAATTGGTGGTAGTTATTTTGCGGGAATTTTTCCTTTTTTTTTAAAATGTATTGCTAACATTTAAGACAACCCCCCCCCCCAAAAAAAAACACCAAGTTAGAGCAATTGTCGTTAAGCGTCTTGCCCAATGACACATACCTACAATAATACAACAAAGCTAATATACCACAAATGTCTTACCTTCATTAATAAGACTCCCCTTCTTCTCACAGTTAACAATATTGAATCTGTAAGTTTGTGACATCTTCATGTTACTAACTTCAAAGTAAAACCACTGATAATGGTGCAAGCTGTTGCAATCAGAGTTTAGAACAAGATCATATTCAAACTCTCGAACCTAAAGCGAAAGAAAGTTTATTTAATTAGTAAAATTTTATTTTCACCTATTTCTGTTAAAAATCCATTGCATTTAGCAAAATAGCAGAGTTAATTTTAGAGTATTAGTAAATTAATTTCTAGGAAAAGACCTCCGAAATATAGCATAGAGAACTAATTTATTTTCAAGATTTTGTTTGTTAATAAGGTATAAGTATGATTTGCAGGACCTTTTATTAACCGCTACCTACACAGGGATTTGAACTTAGAATATTCAATTCACCTGAACAGCAGCACGAAGATTCCCGCTTTCAAATTTTGAATCAAATTTTAAAGTGGAAGAACAAAGTCTTTGGTTTGTCCCAATGCGGTTATTAAGGGGCAACTTCATGCAATGTTTTTCTTTAGTTTCAGTTGAAATGTTGTCGTTTTGATCAATGTAAACACCAGGCCATGTTTCCTCTGATATTGTGGTCGAGGAAATATCATCAGATGTTTCACTCGTTTCATTGTTGGGGATAGTGACCTGGAAGAAAGTTTTATATTTAAAATTATTGCCATTCTTGGCATGCTGATTGTTTCTAGGGTAGTGGTTAGAGACATTGTAACACAAAAAGACTGGGGCTTAGTGGTTGGACACTGCACCGTGAACTAAACAGAGTTCAACGCTAGATAAGCATACTTTTCCTTAGGACACTTAACAGACATTGCTCCTCTGTGGTCACAAATAGGTTGTAGCCGACTGGGTGTCAGGGTAATGGGCCAACTGTGGCCTAAATCCCAGGTTTCTTTGCATAAAAAAATATTTAAAATAATTCCAACCTGAATCACGAGTTTGTTTTCTTGTTTTATTTCCTCTGTGACATCATAAGTGCCATTCAAGGGTTCAATTGGTTCATGTACCTCACATGATTGGATTTCACCATTTTCACGTTTCACAATTATATCTTTATTATATGATGTCACTGGGTTCCGAGGTGTTACATCATCACAGCTGTATATGACATCATTGATGACATCATCAGGAAATAGGAAACGTGCCAGATCATCCAATAATTTTGATTTTATCAATCTATATAAAAAAATATAAAATGAACATTTTAGTTTTATGAACAAGTTTAAAATTTTAAAATTTAGTTGAAAGAATCATACAAACGTGGACAAATGAGACATTTTAAAGATGTAATTTTATATTTATCCTAAAACCGAATTAAACATTTAAAACAACAGCATTTATATAATATCACATCCTGCGAATATATTTCGTGTGGCAAAATTTTGAACAACTGTATTATAACAGTTTACATAAAAAATATAATATATTACATCATGGTCAAAATACACAAGTCACCTTTGTACATTTCTTTTATTAACTTGATGTTCAGATTTAGTCATTGGCACACTTCCATATTCATCAGCTAATGATAATTTATTTATTTCTTCCTTCACTGATATGGTTGACTGAGCTAACTTTTGTGCCAACTCATAATGGCTATTATGATCTAGAACAATGGAAATGGAACGTAAGTCGAATAAGTCGGTTTCAAAAGTTTTCTAGAAATCTGTAGGTTAGTGAATTGGTGCTTGTGCTATAACCAAAACATACTGGTTTTAATGCTCCAATACTGATACCACTGACAGCGTGTGTGACCTTGGCCAAGAAACTTAACAGACATTGCTTTATACCTGAGTGATCATTATTGTGTATTAGCACCCTGGGTGTCGGAACAATGGGCAAACTCTGGCCTAAACCTCTGGTCCTATGTTATTGCATGCTTCGCTGCAGGACCCGCTTTCACACATATAAATATTCAAAAAAAAAAGAAGTTTTAGCTTACTTAGCATAGAAGGGCTGTTGTCATGGGAGAAGATGTTATTATTGATGGGTAATGTCATCATGTCTCCATTTATTGTAGAAGAATCTGGAAGATAAAATAAAATGTACTTTGCCACAAAACAATTATTATAATAAACAAAATATATGTGGTGTCCAACGCCCAGACTTTATATCATATGGGTAGCACAATTTGGCAGCCCAATTTCTCTATAAAATCAATGGAATTACCATTTTGAGTCCGTTTGCTTGCTAAAGTACATAATTTTGGCAGAGAATTTATGGGAGTTTATTAAAAATCTCTACTTTTTTGTATAATTTTAACACAACACCAGTTTGTTAGGACTTACCATAAAATACAGACCATGCTTTTGGCTTCGGTTTTGCTTCATCTCCAGAACTATGAGTCAAACCATTGCAGTTGGTAACCTGGCATAACAATAGTAGTATGTGTTATGTAGGGTAAAGGGCAAACCCCAGCCTAAATGTCAGACCCCATGTCATGTTACACTGTAGGAGTTCACTCACATAGAATAGAAAGAGCTGTATATGGCACAAAATAAAGACTAAGAAAAAAAAGATTAAAAACAAGTAATAAACCCACTTGTTTCTCACTGTCATCCACCACCTTTATGACATCAGCAAAGGTTTTTGTGACATCAGAAACATCACATGGGACCTCCCATGAGTTAGATAGCTTAGTAAGGTCTGGTGAGCTATGTCGAGCTACATTACGAGGGTTGAAATGAGGTTTATCTGCCTCTCCACTTGTGTGTGGGCGCTGGGTAAGCAACTGGTTCTGCAGCTTGAACAATTGAATGTGTTTAAATTTGAGTCATTTTAACACAAAGATTTAAATTTGTTTTTGTTTCATTTCTTCTATTTAAACAGGGTTGGAAAATAATACAATTAATAAATTAGATTTTGTATAATAAGGTATATTTTTAATGGTTTAAAGGGCATTTTGGGTCAATTTTACTTACTTTATTCACTAAGTACCAGCCTATTAATACTTTCTTGTTTAATTTGTTAGTTTTATCTACCTTAAAATCTTGTAGCTCTGGGAAGAAGTCTTCATACATCTTAAGATCAGATCTATTGTAAGAAAAAGACTTGAATGTGTCTCTATTTACATCACTTGTAGCTGTACTGCTCTTTGATGCCTTTAATATAAAGGTATTGTTATTATATAACAGACACATGTACTTTTTAACAGAAATTTGAAAATTTTTTTTATAGATATATAAATACAAAAAAATATATTGTTCCTTATTTATAAAAGTTTAATAAACAAACCGAGGTATCAGATGGTTGGCAATTATCATTGAGTTCCTCCCCATCCACTGGTGGATCTTCAACATTCTCATCTTCTTCTTCATCTGTCAGGGCTGGGAAGAAGAGATTTAATTATTGACATCACAAAAATCTGAAACCTATTGGAAGTGAGCATAAGGTGGCATCCTACATGTATCTGTGGTTGCCAGAATAACTCTTGTATTCAGTGGTTTTCATATTTCTGCCTTTATATTCCACATTAGTAACCTGATGTAGGTTATACTTACGCAAATACAGTTATACTTTTAGTTGTAAAGAAGGCGAATCATTATTGATTAATGTTGTGAATACAATGTACTTTGGCTCTGCTTGTTTTAAAGGGCCTAAACACACCCCAAATGTACTTCGCTTTAATCGATAGAGTGTGTTTTTCTAATTCCAACGACACCTTACTTGTTTTAATCGGTTCTGTATAACCAAAGATATTCCAGCTCAAACACCGTGAAATTCAAAAAACTGATTTGAAAGTTGCGTGGCGAAAAAAATTGAGAAGTGTACTACCCACGTGACAAAATTGTTGAAGCGTGGCCGCTCTCATTCAGAAAGGCGAGAGGCAGTGTTTTCAGCGAAAAACGAGAGAACAAAAAAAACTCAAAAAAGCACAAAAAAAACGCAGGTTTCGCTTTTACGAATGAATCAGTCACGTGACTAGTACGTTCCTATGTCACAATCACGGAGCTCGTAGTAAAAAAAAGATAGCGCTAGAGATCACTGTTTGAGGACGAATATCTCCGCCTATACTGGACCAATTTTAATAAGCAAAGTATTTTTGGAATCAATAAAACGGTCGCTTTATGAATTTACCATAAAAAATAAAAGTGACGTGGGGTGTGTTTAGGCCCTTTAATAGACACTTAAAAAAAGGGGGAAAAGCTAATCGGTGCTTAAATCTGGGGTGCCAGAACATATGATGTCATATTGTCACTCCTGTTTCAATAGTACCCCCCCTGGAACCCTAAGGTGGCATCATATTACCTATTTATTCCAGCCACTAAGCCACCATGGCGGACATATCTAAGAAATGAGCAAAAAGTCTAAGAAATATACCAAAAAAATCATCTTCCAGAAGATCCGGTTCCTCCATCCCTGGAAGTCGGAAGCGGATCGTGGATCTGGAATTCAATATTGGGAGGCGGGATTTTGGTTGGCATCTTCTTATTATCATCGTGGCAACAGTGAGTAAGGGATCGACCGATTTGTTGTTAGTGTGTGAAGCTGGACATGCAATTGTGAGCAAATCATTTTAATCAGTGCAAATTGTGTATTTACAGTAAAAGCTGGTAGCAAACTTAAAAAAAAAAATTTAAAAAAATTTTAAGCATTATTTTGGAAAAAGTGAAAGATTGAAGTCATTATTATTATTAGACAGACACCAAGGAAAAGTAGTTTGATTTTTCTGCATAAACCCATTTGAATAAACTTTATGAGAAATCAAAATCAATTTGTAGGATTGCGTTTTTTATCACCAATCTTCATGCAACTGAATGTGTTTGATATTTTGCCACAGTTTATATTATTAAAAACATTCAAGTTCAAATAATTTTTATTAATAATTTTAGCTGACATATGTAAACCAAATTTGCCTCTAATTGTAATATGTGGTATGCAATAAATACATCAACAATGAATGTATGATAATTGATAACGGTACTCGGGATGGGACGAAATTAAAATTACCCGGATTCGGCGAATCCGGGTAATGAGAAACGTTACCCGGTCGAATCCGAGTGCCCGGCGAGTGACGTCACAATAGGCGAGTGACGTCAAAAAGGCATTTTTATTTATGTATTACGCGGCTGTCGTCGAGTCCGCACGAGTATGCGGTTGTCATATAAAGCGAAAATGCGCCTTGTGTAGCCTTACATCGCATGCATGCAAGCAAGTATAGACACGTCCGTCGGCGAATTAGTAGGTATCAAAACGAAATAACCATAATGTAGTCGATCCATCAGACATGTATACATTGATTAGCGCATCAATTCAACTGAATATGTGGAACGAATTTTTATTTACATACGGAACGAATTTTTATCCATAAAAAAAACATTTATTTACATGAGAGGCACAAATTCCTAGACACCATTTAATACAAAAAATTAAGTTTTCGGAGATTGTAGTGCAAAAATGTTAGCACTTCCACATTCTTTGGCTTGAGACGATTACGCAGGGGAGATACAATCACGCCCGATGAACTGAAAAGACGTTCCGACGATACACTTGTTGGTGGACAAGAAAGAAGTGATACAGCTAAGGAAAACAATGCGGGACAGTCCGCGCGGTGATCCATCCAAAAATCCAACGGCGACTTTGAAGACTTTATTCGTTGGCTTCCAATGTAACGCATAACTGTTGTTTTTATTTTATTTTTTTGTTGTTCGGCGTTCTGTTCCAATCCTGGCGTTGTTTCAGTGTCAACAATTTGATCGTCGGACAGAGGACACTCAAACAAAATGCTATCTTCGTTGCCGGAATCGTCTGTCGATGACAGGTGTTCACCAGCATCGACACCAGTGTTTTCACTACTAACATGCTGCAGAGCAAGTTGCTGTATGGCATTAGAAAGACGAGTAACTTCTTCCGTATCATCCAACCAAGAAGTTTTAAATCTCGGGTCCAATATTGCAGCAACGGCGCAGGTGGTATATATGTCATCGTTGTAGAAATAGCAATCTTTAGATTGTGGCACACCACGATGTGGTTTACTAAACCTGTGTTCTAACTGCTCTTTTAGTACCGATATGAAAGTGCCTATACCAAACAACCTGCCTTCTGCATTCTCATGTTCAAATCTTTTCAATTTCCTCACAAGATTTACTTTAATAGGCAGAATGTGAGAAATTGTTGCTGCCTCGCCGCTCAGCTCACAGGTGGCTTTATCGAACATTTTTAAAACGATTGTTAATGAATCAACTAGCTTCCACTCATTAAACGATAGGTTCTGAAACTCTCCATGGGTCTGATATAACTGATTTATTGCGGGTTTCTGCTCCAATAATCGCTCAAGCATAAAAAATGTTGAGTTCCAACGAGTTGGGACATCTTGGATGAGCTTGTGTTTTGGAAGGTTAAGATCCGTTTGTACTGACTTTAACATGCCGCATGCCCGCGGAGAATGGTGGAAGTGTGTAACAATACGACGAGCAACGGCGACTGTATCATTGACCGTTCGTTGGGAATTTTTTAAGGCGTGGTGTACAACTAGGTTGATGGTATGTGCCATGCACCGCACTCCCTTGATCTCACCATCACGTAGGGCTTTAACAACGTTGGCTGCATTATCGCTGACCATGTACCGTAACTGTATATCCCAAAGAGCTTCTTGATGTTTTATCTCTTCTAAGATATGCTGAGCAGTATGCGACCCTTCTAATTCGTTACACGACAACACGTAGGACAGAAGACGAAGATTGCCCTTATCACACGATACAAAATGAATCGTGAGGCTCATATACGCGATGTTTTGAATGCTTGTCCATATATCTGTCGTTCCAGCAAAACAACCCATCGAATTATTGACCTGGTGTTTTATAAATTGTCTTACCTGGGTGTAGATTTCAGGCATGCACGTTTCAGTTATATATTTTCTTGACGGAATATTATAGCGTGGTTGGAGTTCAGTAATTAAACGCCTAAAGCCTTCGTTTTCGACCACAGAGAAAGGAAGAAAATCTGCTGCAACCATCTCACATATAAGTTTTGTAATTTTTTGGGCAACCGGGTGCGTTGTTGAAAAACATTGTTTTTTGGCAAACATCCCTTCGATTGTCTGTTGAGCGGTCGGTCTTTTACCGCAGTTGCTTTGAGACGACGCACCACTTTCTTGCTTCCTTACATCGATTTGATGTTTTAATAGTAAATGCTTTATCATGGAGCTTGTCGTATATGTAGCAACAGACTTTCCTCGACTTATCGATACGTTGCACAGATTACATACTGTTGTAGAAGTGTCTTTTTCCATTACTTCAAAATACTTCCAAACAGAAGATGACTTTGAAGTAGAACTCATTCTTATTCTTAATTCTCTTGTACAGCAACAATTTCACGGAGTATAGTATACATAAATGCGTTTGGTTTATTTTTACGCGCAGTATTGCGCAACTCGAATGAAGGTATGTTTGTTACGTCATAGTACGAAATGTTACGTCGGACTTTGTTGCGCAAGAACATGGATTAACGGACCATAAAAACGTTTGAATACCCGCCGTACAAACCATTTTTTCCGTGTTATTAAATGACGAACAACTAAAATATTAATGAAATTACCCGGACAGAGTAATTGCGATACCCGGCCGGGTCCGAATACCACGAAAACGTCGATACTCGACCGGGTAATTGGACCCGGATTCGACCCGGTGCATCCCTAAACGGTACCTGCCAAATAATCTCTGCATGAATTGTACATGACCAACAAACCATTTACTTCATTAAAAGACTTTCTACCAATCTCTGTGAAAGAAATTATAATTATTACTTTATTTTATCCTTGCGTGGTTGGGTAATGACAGTAAAACTAAAAAAAATAAAAATATTATGTTCGTTAATGTTAAACTTGTCTAATAGTTTATTAGAAACTTACTTAATGCCGTTATATTCTTCAGAATATTGAGAAAAGACTTTCTTATGGCTGTGTGTCTGTTATGACGTATGTCGCTCTTATGGTAATCACAGTGAAGTCCAAGAATTGAAGAAATTAAGCCAAGACTAACAGCACGAGATGCATTTGCTCCTAATAATAAAATACAAAAGTTAAATCATATGTATTTGCAACATTGTAAAGATGGCTAAATTGGAGATGAAACCATCTCAATTAGCTACTTCATTGATTAGTTAAAGTAAAAATATGTACATCACTTTGTACAATAGGCCCACTGCTTGATTTTGAAAAATAATCATTTTATTATGTTAGGTGGCTTAGGCCTACTTAACTGACTAAGAATTTGGGTAAAGAATGCTGCGTAGTAGTTCAACATGGGTAATTATACTTTATTTCACCTAAAGCAGGAGTTTAGCATTCTTTACAAGATTATCTTTTAAGTAGGTGCTGTGATCATAAATGATCATCAGGAATTTACAGCCAGGAAAAATATTTTTAAATTTCAGAGATAGAATATTATAACTAAAAACTTACTTGAAGATCTAATCAATAGGTTAAGCACAGCTAATGCGGTTCTGCAAAACAATTATTTACAATCTGAATTAAAATAATTGAGATTAAACAAAAGTATGATGGTAATAACAAACCACAGCGCTTTTTATTTTATATGGGTTAGGCTATACACAAAAGGCGCCATGGAGAATTACGACGCCATGGGATTTACGACTAGGTGAGCCTAATACCTCATACATCACTATAATTATGAGTATGTTAGTACATTTTTAATACAACTTAAGTTTGAATAAAAATTGTATTATATGAAGAAAACCCACTTTAGTGGAACAGGTTGCTTTTTACCAGAAGATAAAACAACACGCGATAGTACGTTCACTGCACCAGCTCTGCCAAGCAGTATTGAGTTTGATGTTGCTGTGGAAATACAACAGTGGGATTACTGTTTTGAAAGATAATGGAGATTAACAGCATGGGGTAGGGTGGTGGTTTTGTGAAGTTTTTGTACAAGGTTGTTTTGTATGGTTGCGGTTACATGAAGTTTGAAAGCCTTTTTTAAAGAGGGTTTGAGTAAACACTTGAGTTTTACATTAGTTATAATATTGCTTTTTTTGACATTGGTTTGTGCACAATGTTAATTCATAAGCTTGGAAACATTTTCCAACTTAGTTGACAATTGAGACATAATGGCCCATTACAAAAATGATGACACATTTTCTCATAATCAGCACTTAGTGGCTTAAATATATGACATACATATATTAGCTGTATACAACTTACAATTTAATACGGTGAGTTTTAGAACAGTCAATGAAGTTTGTAACATCTTAGCACGGGAATGGTGAGTATATGAAGAACGTACAGCTGATAATATCATTGATAATGAACCAGTGAGTCGCGCTCGAAGGGCAAATCGACGATCTAAAACAAGGATTAAAGGTCACCTACTTTTTAAACCTCATTAAAAAATCAAGGTCATTTATTCAGATACAACATTGTATATGCTGTCAGCTGTGTTATAAGTCCAAGAAAGACTTTTATATATATATAACCGATCTTTAAAAACAAAACATAAAAAATCCCAGAATATCTGTTTCAGAGATACAAGATTGTTACAACAGATTTTTAATACTGATCAATGATTAGTTACACTATTATTAAAGTGAAAACATGACTGAGCCAGTGAAGCATAATACATACATTATGAAAAACACACTTGCCACTTGGTACACAAAGCTGACAAAAATGAGTTCATGAATGAAAAGTTTCTAATCCGTTTTATACACAACTTTTGAGTTAACGTGTCACCAAAAGTCCAATACAAAAGAAATTATTCTTAGTTCTTACTGTTACTATAAACAAGCAAGACTGTTATATTTTAAAGCCAAATAATGTTAAAATAATGATGTGTTTTAAAAACTTTTTTTCATAAATGAAGAATTTTTTCCTCTTAAAAATATTGTCTAAAAAATTGTTCATACGTAAAATACTTATTTTAAATATTTATTATCTACCTTTGGGGCCCAGTTTGGCCAAAAGAGCAAGAATACATGAGAGCAATCTCCAGTCCACATCACTTCCCAGATAAGCAAGCATATGAAGCAGAACTCTTGTGGTATCTTGGCCAATTAATCTTTTCACCGACCCCCCTCCTTCATTAGCAATCTCTGCTAATGTGTTAACAAGTGCCATGCATGTGGGATGGTCTTGGGAATTCTATAAATATAACATATATAGATATATATATATATAATCTGAGCTTTGTTTATCTTCACGAATACAGTAATAAAGCTTTAATTAATTAAAATGAAAAATAGAAGGGAATTAACAGCTAAACTACTTGAGTAAAAGTGAATGAAATTGAATGGGTTAAACTAAATAAAACTAATCAATATATAGCTATTAACACTGTTCAAGTAACACAAATATTACATAAAACTTGAGGAATGTACAATTTGGTAGCTATTTACACTTGGATTTTAATGTTACAAATTTAAGGCTGATAGCCTAATATATATTTACCTCAAGTGCTAAAAGAATGGCTTCCAGTCCACTTTTGCAAGTCACATCTTTTTTGGATGATTCTGAATTCATATTTAAATTACAAAAGATGCATTTACATTACACATACGTAACATGCAACTTGTTTCCTTGGTGAGTGGGTGTATTTTACATACTGTATATCAAAGTATCTAAGACATCCTACCTTTAGTGTTAACAATCTGCAGTAGTTTTTGAGACAAGTATCGTGTTTGCTCCTTATCAGGGTTGCTTGATCCATTCAGTTTTTCCAGCATTGTTATTACTGATTTCGCCTTTGACCTGGATTAATAAATACCAAATATTTTAACACTTTTTGTCAACTTAATTACAAATAGCATCCTAACAACTATAATGTTGATAAAGTGTTGTCAGTTATTGTGCTTAAAGAGATCTTCAAATGTGCAAATACGGTTGGATATTAAAAACAACAGGACATGACATACAAAATAATAGGGCATGACACACGAAACTTTAATATCGAGTTCATACTGACCTTGTTTCTGCAGCTTTGGATGCTTTAGCGGACATTTTGTAATGTATTGACTCACTACAGTAAGTAATGAGTAAATGCCCGGCCTAATGCTTTAACATAACAACATGAATTACTACTGTCATTGAAAATTTCACGACCGCGAAGTGGCGCTATTGTTATTGTTTTTTCTTCCGTAACCGATGAATCGACGGAACATACATTCCGTAGTGACGGAAAAATAAAATATTTGTAGAATATATCAAGTTTATAACATTTGTGTACTATTCAAGATTTGTATTACACATGGCGTTTTGTTTGGCGGGTAACATCAATTGAAAAAAAAACATAAAGTCTAAATTTTAAAATGGATAAAAAGGATTTCCAGGCCAGACGGCATTGGAATTTAGAAGTTAGGTGATAAAATGAATGTGAATGTGAATGTAACTTACTTTATCCTCGCGTGGCTCGTGCCACCCTACGAGTTACCATGTATGTTACTTTGTGGGTAATTATTTTTTTGGGGGATTATTTTCATTTTTTTTTTATGTATGGCTGATAATTTGGACAACCCATTAGGGGCCAACTGGGTTGAAGCAATTGTCGTTAAGTGTCTTGCCCAAGGACACATACGCCCACAATGGTAGCAGCAACGAGCCTTGAACCAATTACCTAATGGTTACAGGCAAGCGCGCTAACCACTACGCCACGGCGCCGGTGTCAGAAAAAAATCGTTCCTCCGCAAAAATCGTTCCCATTGACCTTTGACCCTTGATCACGACATTCGTAAAACAGTTCCACTCAAACGACGTTGCGTATATATACAACTATACGCATTTTTTTCATCTTCTTTTTAATATATACTTTTATCTCTTATAGAAAAATTATTGGATATGAACTACGCCCTACGCCCCTACGGGATTGACTGTACATGTAAAATGTGCTTAATATTTAATAAAGTTAATGACAACATAAATTGTTTACGTATGTTCGGATTATTATTGTGACGTTTATGTTACCAAAGTAAAATTTGGCAGCATTTATTTAAATGACTGTATTAACTGTTAATTAATCATCATTTCATTTTTCTTTTCCATTTGTTAACGTTGGTGCTTATACCTTCAACGTTAACAACGAAAAAACATAAATAGGTATTCCTGGCAACATTTTGCACATATATAATGAAGTGCATCTTGCAAGCGGAATAAATATATTTCATCGACGCTTTGGAAAATCCTAATCACGTGACCACCACTTCATGCGCATGCGCAGTTTGTGTAATGAGAACGATTTTTTCGGGGAACGATTTTTTTGCGACACCGGACCAAATGGGACTCCCATGTTTTAACCCAGGCTTATTGTGTGGGTTTGATCATCACTTTAACATTTCCCGTCTTGTGATCGCATACCTCTTTACCCAGAAATTCTGAATTTTCTAAAAAAAAATATCAAATGTGTTTCGTAGGTATGTGCGCGTGATTCACGTGATCAATGACGTCAGGGCTTAAAGGGGGAGTTTCCGAATACCAACAGACGTTACACAAGATCTGAACGTGTTTCAGCATAGTATACTGTGAGTACACTATGGTTTCAGTCTGTCGTGATGTGACGTGCAACGGGTTTTTATACTCTTAAATAACTTGACTCGTGCAAACGTGAATTTGGATTTTAGATATTTCTACTTCTGAAGTTAACTCAGCCGTCGGGACTCTTGTCTATTCTTTGCCCTGCTTATGTAAACAAACCGTTTTTCCCCAGTATTGATATTGGAAATTTTATAACTTAAGACTTTAAGTTCCAATTTTAAATTACAGTGACATTTTAAAAACATGATTTATTTTCAGCCAAATTTTGTAAAGTATGGGAAAAATTAAAGTTGCTTTAACTTTCACCAACGACAAAAACAAGTATAAAATTGGAGATGTTGTGAGTGGAAATGCTGCCATTGAGGTTCTAGAAAGCTCTACTAAAGTCTTATGTAAGTATGTACAATACTTGTGTGTTGACTGTTTATTCACTATTGTCTACTGTATGGGAACCTAGTCCATTATTCCCATAAACTAAAGCACCATCCATAATCAATGTAGAATTGTTTTTATTTTAAAGTTAAATATCACCTTATGTAACAAGGGGAATAGGTTACGTACCCTTGTATATATATAAATATAATATTAAACTGTTATTTTTTTAAATACTGGGCAAAATAAGGCCTAAAAAGGTATCATTACCTTGTGGCACCAGCGCACCACAGGACCATTCCTGCGTGTAGCACCATAGGACTGTAGCTTTATAAATATGTATTTTCCAGGGCTCAAAGTTCAAATGATTGGATTCTGCAAGGTGAGGTGGACATCGGGGAGTGGTGACGATGAGAAGACTTACAAAGGAAGGGAGGATTATTTTGTAAAAGACTCTTTTATCTGGGGAGGAGGTAAATCAATAATTGTTGCAGTTTATTAAGGAATGGAAAATTCCCTATTTCAGCTAAAAATAAATGGAAAGTTACGAGTTGAGCATTAATAAAAAATAGTGTGATTACATAAAATTGTTTTGTAAGGGCTGCTCACTTTTATGTAATGTTAGTGGAATGTGTTATTTATTAACAGAAAATCAGCCAGAAACATCTATCTCTACTGGAAATCATCTGAAACCATTCTCATTCACCATACCACATGACTGCCCATCTTCATTTATGAGTCAGTATATATGTATATATTTGTATCATGGGTAATGCCTTTTTCAAATATTAACAAAATGGAGTCACATTGCCAAATTACAGTTGCACTCACAGTTGTCAAACATAGGGAACAACCTCCCTGACTAATGTGAAAAATGGACTCAATGCATTATACTTAGGCTTGCTAAAACATATAATATAACTGCTGTTTTAATTGTTGTGGTGACATCTCACTTCATTAAAAATGATATAGATACCAGCAGCAATAAGTCATATTCTAGCATGTTAATAACTGCTCTTTTGTCATTACTTCCTGCTTCTTGTTTTAAATAAGGAGAGGTAATTGCAAAACAATTAAAATTGATATCATAAACAATTATTTAGCACCTTATCTAGTGCAACATGTATTATATTAAATTGCCAAAAGTCCAAAACATTATTTACATTATGCCTGGTAGAAGAAGTAACAGAATATTACTATCATATTTGCTAAACAGCTTTTAAACTGGTTTCCAGGTATGTATGGGGATGTTTTCTATGGAGTACAAGTGGTATATTTGAAACCTGGACTACTGTCTACTGAAGAAGTTACATCTCTGCCTTTTATACTTCAAAATCCAATGGATTTATCCTCAGAACCCAATGCTGCTGCTGTAAGTAATGTATTTTATGAATATGCATGCTAATTTTAGTATTTTATGTTATGTATGGTAGTCTAGAATTGGTTAACAAATGGTCCTGGGTCCTGACCTTATGCCCTGTTTGTGAAAGCTTCTATGTTATTTTGACAATTCCCATTGCAGCAGTTATATAACATAGTAAATACTGACCTTGCTATAAAAATACTAAGATGAATATGTTCACTTTGTTATATATATACAGTTTTTTAAATAAGTATTGTTCTAAAAATTTCTTAATAATGTGTGTAGCTGTGTGACACATTTTACAGTGCAATATCAGTTTTTCTTTTTACTTCCAAATAACCTAATTTCTTGTTTTTTTACAGGAGTTTTTTCGACCTCTTCAAGTCCAAGGAGAGCAAGAAGATGCGTGTTGCTGCTGCAGCAAGTCTTCCGCTAAGTTTGACTTAACAACTGATAAAGCGGGCTATGTTCCTGGCGATACAGTTATTTTTAATGGATTTATCGATAATGGATCGTAAGTAACAAAGAATAGCCAAATTGTGTTAAGCTGTCAAAGCTGATATATCTCAATAGGTTTTTAGGTACTACTTTCAACTTGTTTGTTTAATTGATTGGGTATCACTAATATATTAGTTTGACTTTTCATATATTCCGACAGTGCTGAACCAATGACATACACCATGAAACTGAAACAAAATGTGACATGTTTTGGAAAGCGTTCTGACTTCAGTTGGACTTCATCCGGAAACACAAAACAGAAAGAAAAGGAATTTACTGTCGCTAAATGGAAAAGCGAACCTATTCCATCAAACCAGAGAAGAACTTTGCGAAATGAAGCAACTTTAACCATCCCTGATGTTGTTGCAACAGGATTAAAGTATTGCAACATCATAGATGTTACATATACTCTGCAGGTTTATGTTTTTATCTTTAGCAATGTTAACTTAATTTCCATTGAAGTTGCTTTAGTGTTGTGGTAAAACACTAATAAGCAAACATCGACTTGTCCAGGTCTGATAATGCATCAATATATAATCTAACAACTTAAAAGCAACATGCAAAACAAATGAAGGGTTTGATATTGAAATAAAACTAAAAGCGATTTACCACAGTGATTTGCTTTGTATAAAATGGAATCCATACTTCTGATGTGATAATACTACTACTTACTCAGCCTGTTATAAGTTTAAAAACCAATGTTGTTTTTTCTTAAGGGTACCAGTACCACTGTAAGTGTAAGTTATCAAAAAAGGTAAATCTAAACCAATGTTAGTTTTTCCCTATAGTACCACTGTAAGTTAACGAATAAGGTAAACGTAAATCAATGTTATTTTTGTTTAGGTTTGTTGCACATTACCTGGTCTATGTGGTGCGACTATGAATCTACAACCGATGACAGTTACCATTGGTAGCAAGATGTCTGATGAAACAGAACAAACACAAATACAAGCACAACCAACTGCACCTCAATATGAATGTATGCTGTCATATAATCTTTACTTCATTTTTAATTATGGTCGTTACATTTAAGAGATTAGAGCTGTATAAATTATAAACCCCTGACTTAAAACACTGTTTTATTTGAAACCTAATTAGTTTCAACATAGCTGGTTCTAGGGTTTTTAAACATTGAATTTACTGCAATAAATGGTACACAGTAGGCACGGAATGGAAAAAACTCACATAAGAGTTCAAAAATAACACATTTTTTTCATTTACAGTATAACACAGTTATTACATTTACAGTTTCAGCATACCTACCTCCCACTACTTCAGTTCCAGCATCCCAACCCAGTGATATTGTTGGTGTTTCACTAGGACCTGGAAAGGTAAACTATGAGCCCCCTCCACCTAGTTATGGGGAGGCAATGGCAAAAGATACATACAACCCAAGTGCGCCCCCTGCACCCACGCAGTACTACGACTGGTCTCAATCCGCATTTACTTATAACTAAGTATATTATCACTTTTTCATTTTTTAAAGAACCAAAGTGCTTCACATACAACCAAGTATATCAGCATTTTTTTAATTTTTACTGCTATAAATACAACATGTTTACTAGCAATAAGTGATACAAAATAGGTTATAACCGGTTTATTTCTAGCATATTAAAAATTCAAAACTAAACTTTTTGCCTTTTCTCTACATTCTTTGATCTCTTGTCTGAAAACAATTTAATAACCATTTTACTCTTGTTTTTTCCTTTCAAGATCAATGCCACAACTTACCGTTTATTAGTTTTATTGTTCTTTCATGACTCCCTTCTCGATATATATTGCTAATCTTGGTGCTTCAAAATATGTACAGTTCTACTGCACTACATACCATACCTGTCTTAGTATAATGTTTCACGTTTTCCCAGCTTTTTTGCTATTATACCTTGACAAACTCTTACACTTATTTTATATATTTAAACAAAGAGGGTTTCACTTCAATATGAATGTCAATCAAAGCCCAAAATGTTAAACTTAAACTACCACTTGTACTAATCATTTTAACACTTTTATTTTATCTCAACCTTTTTGTGTACGGTTGCAGTTTTTGTATTTGTGTTTACTCAGAGAAACTTACCACCCTAACAGTAAGATATCGTTTCCACATTTATATTGCATAGTGTTATATATAAAATCATTGCTAGCATGACATTAGTTTTGTGTCTTCATGTAGAATTATTATTAGCATGATAAAATGGTTAAGTACTGTAGTTAGACAATATCGAATGTTGATTTACTATGTAATGTGTGCATGAAATTGGTATATCAGAAACTTTTGCTAATTCTAAATATACTATACTCCGGGCTGAATTTGAATCGGAATTACACTTAAACACCCTTTCAGAAACTTGATAAATATATAATATGTTAATCGCAATCGCGTTTCCACAATTGCGTGACATTTTTAATTCAGGTCAAATTAAGTTTACCTGCTTTGTTTTTTTTAAAACAACTTATAGTTCTGGAAGCTTCGGTGTTAAATTCAGCCCTAGATTTATCCTTTAATAATGCAAAAGATATAGTTTCAACGGTGTTTTTCAAAAGTATGTTTTTTAACAACTTTGTTAAACTGGTATGAGTATCTACAATAATGTATTGCAAATGATTGTTTTTTGATATCGGTACATTGTTTCCTATCAATTCTTTATTTTTGCTAATACCGTACAGCAGCCTTCAGATATACCCTTTACTGGCATGAAATAAATCTACAACCTAATGCAAAATGCAGATTGATAGTTTTGTGCTTTCTCAATAATAAAAAGGGGCATTGAAAATGAATGTAAAAGCATCACTGAAGATTATATTATGTTCAAAGCGATACGACTGTCACAATCATGTAACTTCGATCGAGAATTGAAAAACATGCACCTTTCGTTCGTATTTAATCTTTAGTGGGCCTTGTGAATAACTAATCACGTGCAGGATGACAATCAAAAATATCACATTTTTAAACTACTGGCTTCACGATATTTGCCTTTTACCCATTGCGATTTTTCAGGGGGTGAGAGAATTAGCATCGTGTTTCTTTGTTTTTTGTTACTATTGGCAATTTGTTTTTAAAAGAAAAAAGCGATGCGAGAGATCGCGAGAAAAAATGCCCTTCTGTACTAATTTTGGCCACTTGTTAATTTAACTTGAGCGTGTGAAGGTGAGATTTGGAGCTGTGTCATTGTAAACTCATGTGACTTTAGTTCTTAATGTATACAGCAATAATAAACAATATAGGTGTTTAGTATATCGTATTACAGCTAAATTCATGTCCAAACAGAAGTCGTGGAAAGCATAGGCCTTCGTTCTGTTTCGAACGAACGTAAATATTTCTACATCTTAATCAGTAAAATCGAAAAAAATGTACGAAGACCAATCGGTTAATTTGCGTGCTGTCAACCGATGTGATGATGAAGATAATATCAGAGTTAGGAATAATTCAACACTTCTATCGTCCTCATGCCCACAACTCAATGTAAGTATAATGTTTGTAACATTGGTGTCTATAATAGGTATGCATACTATGTATGACATAAGATCTATTATAATACTTTATGTGATTATCTGGCTACTCAGAACAGGTTGATTAGTAGTAACGTAACAATTGAAGGTAATAACTTACGCATATGAGTCGATATGACATAAACGGTACCTTGTTTTTTAAAAGATAGACCCCTATGGTTAAGTAAGCCAGACTGGAGTAGATTTTAATATTTTATGAATCTTTACATCTGAGCCATATTTTATTATTTTCACTTGTGACTTATTGATAACCTGAAATAACCAGGTTTTCCCTATAACACTTTGTTATACTTCATTTTTTGTTCCATTGTTTACAATACTCAGTGTGTTTAGTACTACATTCCACAACATTTATAAAAATTCTCATTGCTAGATATACTGTTTTAATTTTGTATTCCGTGTAAGCACCAAAATTTATTCCATAATCAGTTTTGATGTCAAATAAAATTTGATCGTAAGTGTGCAAGAACCAATAGGAATTAGGTACTGACACATTAATTAAATAAGTGAGAATAACCAAACTGTGGACCTTATTCTAATTAGACTACCACATAAAGATGAATCACAAGGGTGGATAATCCCTTTGCAAGACTTTTATATAAAATGGCTGTCGTTTTGTTGTTAATTCCTTTCTCTTTGTTGTTGTATTAACATTAATTAACCCAGTTTTTGCTACTGTAACGGAAGAGATAATTAAACATTTTGGTATGTTATATATTATTATGTTTATATAACAAATAACAATGTCTTGTTTTTTAGATAATTAACAATGGTTCAGATAGCGATGATAAGGAAGAGGAAGCCTTGTTTCCTGAAGGTGTGTTTGTTGTTGATAAAACCATAGAACAACTTATCATATATTGAACAGTATACTGTTACAAACTGTTTCTTGCTGCATGCAAGACTGTAAATTCTATGTCAAAGATTTAAATATTAAGAATATGGTAATTCTACTAAACTGCATAAAATTGCATAGGCCATGCATAGCTTATTGATTTGCATGCTTTGAAAACAGTCCCACTTCTGCTTAAAGTGTTATACATAAATAAAAGTCTGTTTAGTTTGTATGTAATCCCAAAAATTAAGGTTAATGTTTTAAATACGCCTGCTTTACTTATTATACTTATAATCTGTTGAAGTGTTGTTTTAAGTAAAAGCCATGTAGTGATTGCCCATGCATCCCAATTAACTGCTGTTCAGTTTTGGCATGTCCTTACACCTAAACAATTAATCTTTCTATATTTGCCAAGTCTTACACATCCTTAGCTACAATGCATTTTCCCACAGGTCAATTACTAAATGTAAACCAGTCAGCACACAGTGCATTGGGATATATAGATAACCCTGTACTTGCTGCAAAGGAGATTAGCCACCATGCTAAAGAAACTCTGCATAATGCTATTGACAAAGTAGATCGCTTCGCCCACAAAGTGTGGGATGGCCGGTAAGTGAATAAAAGTTAATAAGCTTCTTAGCTTATACAAAACAGTCCTAAATTTAATGCAACAGTAGCAATCACTCTGAGGATATATTTCCATAAGCAGTTTAATGTTATTGTTTATTTGAATCACAATTGCTGTTCTTCTTTAACTAGTACATTAATTTCACATAGATATTTGCTTTTTTAATTTAAATACGTAAGCTAGACTGTGTACAAACGTTATACCAGCATGTTGTTTTTGCACATTGTGTTGATTAAATTGAGGGTCACTAAAAGCTCTTTTAATCCAAACTAACCACGGCATGTAATCCATTCCACAGTTGGAGAGTAGTATCATTTTTCCAGCTTCAGGAATGGCAGCAAGATAATGAGTTTCTCCACCATTGGCATAGGCCACAAATGCCGTGCTTTAAAGCTTGTTTTGGCTCAATATTTCGACTCCACACAGAAACAGGAAACATTTGGACTCATTTAATAGGTGAGTGGGATAAACTTTGGACCTCTGTTACAATGTCTATGTGGCATATGTTTTTCTGCTTACCAATAAGTTTTTATGTTATATGTTTATTCTTTAATTCTAACTTATTCGGAATGTTACTGTGCCAAGTGTTACACATTGACTTTTAAAGTATATAAATGATTAACTGACTTTACATTATACAAACTATTTAGCAATAACAGACTAACAGTATTTTGATTTTAGTGTTCAAAATATATAGGAATGGTTTAACAGGTTTAACAAACTGTTTTTTTACCTCTGCATTTATTAACAAATTATAAGATTAAGTGATTCAAATACATACATTTACAGGTTTCGTTTTATTCATTGGGATATGCATATACTTTCTATGCCTCCCTGCAACACAATTCATTAGCGAATGGCAGGAAAAAGTTGTTTTTTTCCTGTTTTTCCTCGGAGCCGTCCTCTGTTTATGTTTTTCTACACTTTTCCACACAATGGGTTGTCATTCTGAAAGGGTTTTTAGAATTTTTGGAAAGTAAGTGATTTAATAATATTTACACAAGGTTTAATCCTTTTAAATACTAAAACAGAAATTCTATTATACGTGGGTAAGGTCACTGACAAATCCTGACAACCTATAGGGCTGTAAGTTTTCACAACTGAGTTGGCCTATTATCTCAGGTCCTCAACAGTAAGGATTCTAAATAGACAAAAATATTGGTTTATATTCTGCTGAATTCATATTCTATGTAAGTTGATTGCTGATTCGAAGTACATAAAAGCAGGATGTACACACTGTGTGGTTTCTCAATGGCTTGCCCCACTTTGTACGGTGTATCCTGTTATACACAACGGCTGTCTTTGTTACACCATTTGCACCTGCAGTTTCCATATGTTTCCCTGCATTTTAATTATAGGAAGATTGCAGCTTAATTAACAGTGACCATGGATGCAGATGCCCGAATCATTCTACATTCTTTCTTTACAAATCCTCTTTGTCTTAAGTTAACAACATAATGAAAATAAAATTCTTCTTTTAGGTTAGATTATTCTGGAATAGCTCTTATGATAATGGGCTCCTTTGTTCCTTGGATCTACTATTCATTCTATTGCGACATAGAACCCAAGGTAAATAATTTATGCAACCAAGCACTTGTTACTAATTTATTACTGCACTGCATTAACTTATCTAGTGTTTAACGACTTTCAGTTAGTGGATTATTCTCTTTTCTTCGTTGTTTTAATTAATCTAACCATGTTACTGTATTCAAAAAATAAAAAAGCGAATGTTTATGAGTTCAAAACAATGTTTAAAAAAACAAACAAATCTTTCTTCCAAAAACTCGAAAAGGTTTTAAAAGCTGTGCCACACTGTCTCACACTATGGTGTAGGAGTTCTCAAAAAATCCAAAGCAAATTACATGTAGGATCACTTTTCAGTCTCGGCATGCTGTTATATTTACACGGGATCTATTTATAAACATATTGCTTACCTGAATACTGTAGCAACTCCTGTCCTTGTCATACAGCTATTAATATGTTCCATATCTTCAGGTGATTTACATGTCATGTGTTTGTGTTCTTGGTGTCTTGTGCATTGTGATATCTCAATGGGAAAAGTTCAGTACAGCAAAATATAGAAGTGTTCGTGCAGGTCAGACCCCTAATTGTATCTCATAATAGTATTTACCCATAGCACCATTCATTAACCATTATCATTATAAATATGACTTGTTGTTTTAATGGTCCTATTCATTTTCCTACAGTTTGCATACAAATTTGTTTTTTCTGATTGTATATGCTGTTAAAGTGAAACTTAATAATAAACCTCCAGCCAAATTCCTTATAACCAACAATGTCTATAATCTGTTAAATTTAGTAGATCTAAAGCTACTAATACAGAAATATATGTATCATTTTGGTGGTTTTGTGTTTTGTGGTTAGGTATTAAATACAACGCCAATTTATAAACCTCAGCATAGAAATCTTATATGGTTGCCTATCGACAACTAAAACCATTGTTTTGTTCAACATAGTTAGTTTACTTTTACAGTTATTTTTATTGCCCATATGTTATGGCATGTTGTTGTTGTATAACAATCACCAATGTTTTCGACAGTGTTGTTTGCTGCACTTGGTTTAAGTGGGATTGTACCAGCTGTACATACAATGGTTCGACAAGGATTCCTTAGATCCGTTACAGTTGGCCAACTTGGATGGCTCATTCTCATGGCTGTCCTTTATCTAACAGGTACATGTAATGTATCGCAACCTGCCTTTTTTATTGCGGTTTTTAAAATATTCTTTGAGCGACATTTTTAGAAATTTAGGACGACATTTTTAGAAATTTAGGATGTATGATAATTTTTATAATGTATGTTCAGACAGTAATATTGTTGTCTTTATATATATACTGAGTAGAGAATATTGGTAATTAGTATACATGCCCAAGGGTATTAGGTTTGCTTTAGGTTATAACAAACTTCATTATGAAGACTAGTAGAACCAAAATTTAACTCATTGTCTAAATTAAAACATTTTATAATTTTACAAATTATTAAACAAATTGTATTTTCCCTAAAGTTATCTTAAAATCTAATTGAAAGCAGTGCAACAGTATATTGGTATTAATGTTTTTGCTTGTCATAAACAGGAAAATTTTCTATTTCTAAGATATTCTTGTTCCTGTTTGCACTAGAGCAAAATAGATTGTTGTTTACTCTGCTGTAAATCCTGCTTTCTATTATTTAATGGTTAATCAGTTTGTCATGTATGTTACCTCAAACAACATTGTAAATTATGTATTTTATATTTCAGGAGCATTTCTTTATGCAAAAAGAATACCGGAGAGATATTTCCCAGGAAAATGTGATCTATGGGTAAGTAAATTAGCTGTGTACAGAGTTATTTAGTTTTAATGTTTAGATAAAGAGAGTTTATGTGATAACAAAAAATAGCTAGATTATTTTGTAATGTTGTTGGGTTGATCTTCTTTTTTTACTAAGTCATTATATTCCATCTGGGTAAGGTCCCGCAGCATGACATGGCATGGGTCGTAGGATTTAGGCCAGAATTGGCCCATTGCCCCAAGTTCGCTCATTTATCTACTGTGTATTATCAATACATTTATAGGTATTAATAAGGCATTTATACCAAACAAGTGTACACCATAAAAAAGTAAACCTCAGTCCCCAAGATATGGTCTTGACTATTCCACTGAGCACTACATCATAAAATAAAGGAATAATAGTGTTTGTTTTGCATGGCTTATACAAATTATTATGTTGCCTCGCAACAAACATTACAGCATTGTTCATATAGAATGTGTATCACATGGTGAGAGTGTTACGTCACAAAACCCTTTGTTACATAACCAACAAACATAAGCAGCAGTGCTTATCAAATGACAATGCATTTTTGTTATTGAATAATATTACTGCTGGTTACTAATTAATGTATGGATTTTATATCACGTCATAATAGGTTTGGTTTTAACTAGAGCTGTAACAAAATAAAACTATCCTCTAAATGTTTACATTGTTTGTTTAAAGCATGGTGTCCCACACCTATCCCCAGGGGTTTCAAACAAAAACTCTGTTTTATGGTTTTCTAAAACATTGATTAACATAACAGCATGTATATACATATGACAAAATTGTTGTTTTATATCACTTTTATCATAGCCCGAAACTAACATGTTGTTACAACTATCATTTTTACTTCTGAAATCACTGAAAATGGTTTTTGTTTTAAAACACCTATAATAAAAACAATTAGGTCATATATATAAAATAACTTCACTTCCCCCCAAACAATGCAGTTTTTTATTTAGTTTCAGAGCCACCAAATATTCCATATCCTTGTAGTGTTGGCAGCTGTGGTTCACTTCCATGGGATTTCAAATCTTCAGCAATTTCGCTTTTTAGATGGCGGGCAATGCATGGCTAATGTTTAATTTTTTAATTCGTAATTCAAAAATAATTTATTATAAGTTCTTTAAAAAGTCGATTTATGGTTTGCTATGCATTCTTGGATGCACAAGTCTTGGCAGATTTAAGATAAAGAGACTTTATTTATACCTTTATGTTTCTGCTATAATTTTTGAATATATGTGAAAATTCACAAATTTGTGAAAATATATGTTTTTGTTGAATAAATATAATTTAGCACTTTCACAACAACGCACATCACTTCAGAGTTTACTTCCTTTAATTATTTTAAATTACCAAAAACTGCTATTTTATTATATTTTTTAGTTTAACTATATGAAATTTATAAAACAGCTTATGTTAAAATAGGCAATTTTGCTAAAAAATCTGTGTGACCTAGGATATGTGCTTAAACCTTTCATATGTTGTTTTACACAACCTAAATACCCCTTAAAGGTGTGTTAAAACCAGATAACATTGTCTTTCTGTTCCTTATATTTGTTTACTTGTGTGCAACCAATTCCTGGTGGGCATTGTAGTTATATTCATACACGGGGTGTTATCTAAGGGAGTTTTGCACAATTTTGTGGTTTTCAGTTTTTAGAAACTTTTATGTGCGGTAATTTTACTTTTTTGTTGGTAATTGGTTTCTTCACGATCACTTATTACAATTCCCTCACTTAAATGTAAAGAGTTGTTAAAATATGTCAAATATGGATGGGTTGAGATAAAAACGCCACAGTAGAATTGCAAGATTGAACAGTTACTAATGCGAGATGCTATGATACTTATAGACCCCTTGGTCACTGTCAAGTTATAATGTTGGTGTCTTCTTATACACCAGACACACATGGTGTAGTCATAAACCTCATGCTCACTTTTATATTATAGTATGTCTCTCTAGAAAGAGTTAGCCGTGTTTTGTTCATGATTTCATATTTATTCTTCCCATCATAAATAATGTCCATTTCCTTACTTGGATAAAAAAATGTTTGTATGACAGAACAAGAAAAATGTTAGTGAATAATAATGTTGCAGTGAAAAAATGTTTTAACTTCACATAAACTTTCTGTACAACAGGTAAGCAACAAACCACACCAACCCCCCTCCCAATCCTGCGCCAATTGCGATGTCAATGCTTTGTGATGTCATAGATGAATCATCGCTAAGTAGGGAGACATCTAGTGATGCTAGGTCTGGGTAGTCTCTTAGCTCCTCCCAGGTTCTGAACACTAAAAAGAAAGAAAACAGGAAGTTTAAGACATGGGATGTGAGAATGAAGTTGTGCGAAAATGACTGACCAAGAAGAAAATGAAAAGGAATGTAGAAAGCCACTAATCGCCCGATGCCATAATTAAAACAGTTTTAATCCCATATTTTTAGTCTAGTGTACAGAGTTCTTTGATATGCAAAATGGAAGAGAAAAGCCACAATTATGTTGGCCATGTTGCTGCAAATGTTTTTAAAAACTGCATTAATAGTAAAAGCAGTTTTCAAAGTGGATGGTAAAGTTATATAACAACAGCATTATTTCATAACCTGAGAATTTCTTTTAATAATAGTTGCAATATTATATTCTAATTAATGTTTACCTATTGCTTTTATTGATTGTGGATCTAATTGGTGGCCATTTCCACCAAACAAACCTCTGTTGACCAACACTGCTTCTTTGAATGTATAAACCAACTCTGTCTGTTGTGAAGGTAATATTCGTGAACAATTTTATCAAATGTGAATAATATTATAATAACTTCTGTGTTACAGATTATTGAAGAACATCATGTTTTCTAATATAAACATGATATATCATTGACATACATAGTGCAGAGTATTTGTAATTTCAATTTGATCTTTTATCTGCAGTTGACCAAGACTTTTAAACCTTGAAGATATGACAGTTTGAGCCGTGTACTCTACGAACAACTTATTTCTTACACCCCTTGTTAATTTCATGACAGTAATGTTCAAAACTTTGAGAAATCTTTCTTTGACAAGCCTTGTTGCATAATATGTTGCATTGATCTGGTGAAAATATATTCATCAATTATTTTTCTTAATCCTGGAAGTTATAACAAAATTCCTAATATCTGTAATAAATATTTTATACATTGACAGGAATCCGTGAATTTGTTGTTTTTTTTGTATTACCTACAGTTTGGACAGGTCAGCAGTTTAGTTAAAATTATGGTAAAGTGTGTTGCCCAAAGACACAACTTCTCATAAATAGCAGCAGCATTGTTTGTCAAGACAAATAAATATAAGATTTTGCCTTGGAAATATTTTGGCCCTGGACTTTAAAAAGTAAACAATTTATTTGTTTTAATATTTACTGTTATGAAAGATGCTTACATCATGTTCAAATTGTTCTTTCAGTCTTGTATGCTGCGATGATCCAGGGACCATGTATGTTGGTTCATATGAGTAATTGATAACTCTAAATCCCCCTGTGAATGTGACCATACGTGTTGTGCTGTTTCCCACCAAACCATGTCTGTGTATTACAGGCTCAGTTCCTGTACATAAATTATAATGTTGGGGAATATAATGGCATGCATGTGTAACAACAGCTTCACTTTATATGCTGTTGTTTGGTTGTGCTGCCTAAATTTAGGATTCCATTCATGAGAAATATAGGCTCGTACACTATGGAAAAAAGCAGGTGAGCCTGAATTTGCGTAAACTTTTTATCAAAACACTGCATATTACCAATGTTTGTTTCTGTTCTTGTGGTTGTGCCTGCTGTGGTTGTTTCCATTGTAGTCATTTGAGTTGTTGTAGTTGTAGACATGCACTCTCGTATGCAGAGCTTTTTATAATGTAAAATTGAAACAGGTATTAGGATTTATTTCAAGTAAATGTAGGGGGTGATTATACCAATGTAGGTGTAACATTTGTGGTATTTTCTTTTACCTTAGACGTAGTTACTTGGTATCTAAATTGATGATACATTATCCGATCTCCCAAAACTGTTCCTGATGCGAATAAAATGTGTCGACACTCGGTGTCGGTAAAGGATAAGTCGCTGCCAACATCCAAAGTATTGCGCAATCGTGAGAACTGAAATGAATAGAATATGATGGGGTTATTATTCATTTATATAACCTATAATGGCAAGACTCTATTGTTTTAATAGATATATATCCCCATTCACAAAGATAAAAATGTTCATGAAAAATGATGTTGATTTCATTCGTACAATTTCATCCATATGAATACAAATATCTATAGATGTAAATACAAAGGTTTAAACCACATTAACTTGTCACCTGTATTGTGGTAACTCCGTTGGAGTAATTTCCACTGACATTAACAATATTTTGTTCTTCATCGATAGCTGGCTCAAATCTTCCACTTGCCCATCTGACCATAAAAATCATATAAATCTAATCAAGACAAATAAATAAATGCTATTTCATTTACTCTTACCTATCTTGTACTACAGTGTTTCCATTTGCATCAATCCAGCCAACATATACATCAGTGTTTGGCATGAAACGGTCATCACTGATGCCAATCCCAAGCCATCCTTGTGTCCTAGACTGAAAAACATTGTTACAGCACATTTCAACTGCATTTCATATGTTAAGGTATTATAAGACTATGTCTTTAGCCGGCGTTTAGTTTTTACATTTTAAAACTTTTCTTTTCTAACGCAGTAGTACCTTTTTACCAACACTTAAATTAATAATTTTGTTCTATATTTAGAACTAAAACAGTATTCAATTAAAAAAATTACACCTTTAATGTAAATGTGATGACATCATTCGTAAGTGACCAAGATATATGATACAAACAATTGAAAGCTTTCCCACAGTGGCAGTTCAATGGCATTTTTAACACACCAGATTTAGTTGAACATTGTACTGGTGGTGTAGTTGTAGGTGCTGTGGTCAGAGGTTGGTTTAAACCTATACAAATAAAGCAATAATAAAAATAATGTATTTGCTTGTTTTGATTTTTATAGTTTTGTAATATAATTTTATTTCAGATCATTGCACCTAACACCCCCATGCCCCCAGTTGACTAGCCAAAGTACTACCACTGGTAAAACGACAGACATGATATTAACTTTGACTAGTGAAGTTACCTCTTTTAGAAGTAAGTTTGATTTATTTGATGTAAAATAGGAAGGTAATGTAATAGTTACTAAAACGAAAGGTAAAAGGACCACAGATCTTTAAAAGGTGAAATCTTTCAGCGAAAAAAAAAGTACTAAAGGCAATAACAGCTCACATACAATGCCATACATGCAGTCACTTACTATTGAGATTAATTGTTGCAAAACCTCGCTGTGTGATGGATGTACCGTGGTATTTAAGTTCATCATGGCGGTAGAACCTGCATTAATACAAAGTTAATGTTTTGTATTTAGAACACTGTACCCAATAGACAGAAGGCATTGCAATATTTATCAGAACCAAACATAGTGCCCATAATACTAGCCATTGGGGTAATGGGTTAATTCTGGCCTAAATCTCAGGTCCAATGGCGTGATGTAGGACTATACCACAGTCATTATATACCATGCTATTCATAAACGAACTATATATGCTTTACTTAAAATTCACAAGCTACACTGGTCAAATCGTTAAACATGCCGCATTGAATTGTTGCAAAAAAAAAAATAAAGTTCAACCTGTAATCTGTAGCTGTGCAAGCTTCAATCCCTGATGCGGGTGTGTGGACATATTGGCCGACCTCCTGGCCTTTGGCCCAAATAAAATGCATCGGCTCAAACAGAATAGAGTGATCGGTAAAATGAGTGGCTAAAATAAATTCAAAACAGTATTTAATATGATTTGATTTTGTGGTGGTAGCCTTTCGGTATTGGCTCTATTTATTAACCTTTTGGAGAATTTATTTTGACAGTCCACATTTCAGTTGTTTGATCACAATAGCCACTCACCCACAGCTTTCTTCCTCACAATGACAGTTGTCCATCCATCCACTTGTGATCCAGCAGCAGCTATAATATCATCACGCCCACCATAAACCTTATCCCTTCTTGGTGTAGATCTATCTCTTGTATAGGAGTCCTCAACTCTCAGTAAGTTTCCTAAAACACAATAGCTAATGCTTTATTAGAGAACCAACAAAAATATTTTATTTCATTTAACTGTTACCTTTAACAGACCCTATAATGATGTCTGTACAATCCATTGGGTGTAATCTTAGTGTTTGAGAACTTCCACCAAACCCGGATGGTTCTGGTTCACCAGATGGTTCTGGTCCACCAGATGGTTCTGGTTCACCAGATGGTTCTGGTTCACCAGATGGTTCTGGTCCACCAGATGGTTCTGGTCCACCAGATGGTTCTGGTTCACCAGATGGTTCTGGTCCACCAGATGGTTCTGGTTCACCAGATGGTTCTGGTTCAACAGATGGTTCTGGTTCAACAGATGGTTCTGGTCCACCAGATGGTTCTGGTTCAACAGATGGTTCTGGTTCACCAGATGGTTCTGGTTCACTTGTTGGTTCTGGTTCACCAGATGGTTCTACTGATGGTTCTGGTTCTCCATCTGGTTCTGGTTCATCAGATGGTTCTGGTTCAACAGATGGTTCTGGTTCACCAGATGGTTCTGGTTCACCAAATGGTTCTGGTTCTACTGATGGTTCTGGTTCACCAGATGGTTCTGGTTCACCAAATGGTTCTGGTTCTACTGATGGTTCTGGTTCACCAGATGGTTCTGGTCCACCAGATGGTTCTGGTTCTACTGATGGTTCTGGTTCACCAGGTGGTTCTGGTTCACTAGATGGTTCCGGTTCACTAGATGGTTCCGGTTCACTAGATGGTTCTGGTTCTACATGTGGTTCCGGTTCACTTGTTGGTTCTGGTTCTACAGGTGGTTCTGGTTCACTTGTTGGTTCTGATTCGCCAGATGGTTCTGGTTCACTAGATGGTTCTGGTTCACCATATGGCTCTGGTTCTACAGATGGTTTTGGTTCACTCGTTGGTTCTGGTTCACTTGTTGGTTCTGGTTCGCTTGTTGGTTCTGGTTCGCCAGATGGTTCTGGTTCACTTGTTGGATCTGGTTCGCCAGATGGTCGTTCTACTAAACCAGTACCACAGTTTGTTGACATCGTGGATACCAACGCGTCTTCAATCTGTTTTTCAGGGTCTATGTGCGCACTCTGTTGATTAAAATGACTCATGAAAGTTCGCATACAAGTGCATTCTTTAATGTGCACATACAGTCTATATGAGGGTTTATGCGTTCATTATAGGTACTGTATAGCTTTCACTTTAACGGTATGCAAATAGGTTTATGAACCACTTTGATTAATTTTGACTTAGTGTCTTGCAACACCATAAGTTTCTAGTGACGTGTTATGTTAGCCTTATTTAACCACACCCACACGTCATTCGACTTACAGCAGTAGATTTCCTCACAGTTACAATTTCTTCAAACCGAGCTTGGTCGTTCCTCAGCGCTGGTATTAAACGACAGCCTACTTGGTTAAGAGGTCTCCAACCAATTCCAACCCAGCTGTTTGTTCTTGCCTCGACGGCTATTTCTACTTCAGCCGAATCTTGTAGATATTTCAAATACAGTCTAACGTTCCCTGGACTTAAATTGAACATGGTATACCCGTTGTTATTGGAAAGTTCTGGCACTTCTGGGAGCTGCGATTCTACATTGAAAGAATAAATGTAACTTGGTTAGCCTCGCGTGGCCCTAAAACGACTTATTATAACACGGTTGATGTACTATTTCATACACCTTGTGTACGGTTCCGACACTGACTTCACCATTGGCTAGAGTGTAAAAACGCTTCGAATGTATAAGGCATGTATGCGTACCTTTATTGCATTGTGTTCCCAGCCATCCTGGGTTACAGTAGCACACGAGCTTAGGGTATGTTGTGCTTCTTGTGTCGATACATTGCCCGTTGTTGCTGCAGTCGCGGTCCGACCAGCATTCGTCTGTGTATAAATGATGATCGTTTTATAAGTGTTCGAAACGTCTACAAGACTCTAAAACTTGAAATGCTGTGCAACTACAGACTACACCTTAATATCGTTGAAAAATGTTATTCAATTTGAACGATGATCACACAGCGAAGTTTTACAGATGCGCCATACAAGTGTCTCATTTCCCTCCAAAAAATGTTGCATTAATTTACAATGGCTTATATACGCCGAGACATACACCTCCACAGTGTAGACATTGGTTGAGCAATATACTTTGCGAAGCTGATACCCAGTTGTGCATGGATCATATACCTTTGTATTGGCATCTATCGCCCGTGTATAGGCGTGGGCAGTTGCAGTTCCCAGATGTCGTGTTGCACCATCCTTGGTTTAAACATTTCCCATCAAAGCAAAGATTTGGTTGCCTTGGTATGATAGCGATATCCGAACAACTCCAAAACATGTAGCTAGAACTCCATTCAGAGGCTTGTCTTAGTAATCTAAGCGTGCAGGAGTCGCACACAAATCCGCGTGGAAGCGAGACGGTCACAGATTGAAGTCTGAAATTATTACGTTCGAAATAGAGCGATATTCATGCATAAATGGACCGTTATAACGATAAAGCCAGGATACACGAAAGGTTCTTTAAATGTATAGTATAGGGTGGGGTTAGATGGAACACTTTTAGAAATCGTGTTTTAAACAATTAACCACGCGTTCTAAAGAAGTCGTGAGGTAACGTTTTTAAAATTCTTTGAATATTCTTTGTTTACTACCAGATGCGATTAAAAAAACAGAATGATAAACTGTCCCATCTTCCCCCACCCTACTGTAACTATAAAGCAGCACACCGACAATATATTATTCATATACCGCCGTTTCGACGTATATGAAACATCTTGCAATTTGTATATTCATGAACAGTGAGTCTTATAGTTTGTCTATAGCTCAGGTTTAAATAAAGAACTCACTTACGTTGAATCGTTGTTAAAAGCGAACCTTCTTCCTGTAAGGTCTGCCAGGACTCGAAATTCTAACCCTGGTCTATCTCGTATGACTTGTACTTGTATACCGCCCTTGATGCATAAGTATATGTGACATTGGTATTTAAGAGACAGATTTCATACGTCGTGAGAATACGGTTATAGTTCAGTAAATTAAATTTGTTTACTACCAAATGTCAACATGTCCCATCTTATACCCAAACCTGTTATATTTCATAAAACCGCGCGTAAAACAGTTTTTAGTTTTGTTTTAATTTACTTACCCGATGTGAATACGCTAAGTGCCACGTCACGTTTATTTCCGAGCCTTCCACAAACGTAGTTCGTCTTTCTGTGTTTAAATACGTCGTTTATTAATCTCAGATGACTAGTTTTTTATTCCCGCTTGTGAAACGTTTACGAGTATTTAGAGACTCGTAAACAATTATGACAGCGCGTTGTTATTTACGAAATAAACTTAAATAAGCAGCGAAATATTTATGTGTAGTCACGCTTTCTAATCTATTGCAATCCGTACTTATATAAAGTATATAGCTGGTACGTTCTTGTATGTATACTACACATGCAGGTTTATGTGTTATCTCGGTAGACAATCTAAGAATTTATCCAGCGATATATTCTCGTGGTGCGTATAAGTTTCAAGGCATACCGATAATATCTATAATTACATATTTTGTTAGTTCCAACTAAATGCAGATTAAACACAGACTGTCAAACAAACCAGCAACCAAAGGAGAAATATGCAATAATAGGCCAACTCTGCTGGCCTAAAACCCAGCTAGTTAAAGTGCCGCGCCATATTTAGGTTCCTATCCCCTAAAAAATGATAAAACAGACTGTTATAGTACAGTAAAGGAAGACGGGACACTTGTAGCACATAATATCCAATAAATGTCCTGATTGTGTTTTAAACAATTAACAACGGTCTATATGGAAGTTGCGAGGATACGGTTTTATATTTCTTTAAATCTTCTTTGTATACTACCAAATGGGACGAGAAGTAGAATGAAAAGATGTCCCATCTTCTCCCAACCTATATAACAAACTGATATAAAAACATTCCATCCACCAACCGTTAGGATTGGGTGGGAACCCGCATGGGCCTCTTGTTCTTCCGTTGTCCAGAAAATCCAATTCATATTGCCTTGCCGGTGGGTACGTGAGCCTTACGTGGCCATAACACAGGTTATATAATGTAAGCAACAAGATACAGCGAATATAATCCATAACGGCTAATCGCTTTTCACCTTATGTAAAACATTATAGCTGCATAACAGTTTTAAACAGGGAGTTCGGTTATACCTAACGGCTGCGTTTAAACTGTACATTTTGAATCGTCTGTGTTTTCTTTATAGCGCTGAGTATGGAAAAGTCATTATAATATTAACTACAAACGGAAATGAATAATGGCTATACGACAAACATTAAACACGCTATGGGTAAAGCGCATACACAACTAATGTGTTAAATGCGTGACCATTTCTCACCGTCTTGATATTGCACTAAATCAAAACAATATAGGTTTTCCCACTATATATGCGACTTTACATTATATACACCTTGCAAAAAAGGCAAAATATAGTAGAGGGAGGGGAAAGATGGGACTTCTTTAGCACATAATATTCAAATATCCTGATTTGTTTACTACAAAATGCGACGAAAAATGGAATGAAAAGGTGTCCCATCTTCCCCCACCCTACTATGTATAGTTAAAAATATAACGCAATCAACAGTATACTTAATTCCTCGTTTAGCGAACAAAAATAAATATAGTTTTATAAAATAGCGCTTTAATTCAGCGCAATACACACTTCTAAATCTTTATAACCTACGACTTCAACGAAACTTTGATTAATAAACGCGACAAATATTTCTACCCGGGGCAGTTTTGGCACGCTGAATACTTCGCCAAATAAAGAGGAATATACAATTTTTAAACACTGCTACTGAATAAAACACTTATAGAAATTTATTTTTGCAAGCTATATCTATACTTATCTTGCATGCAAAGTGGGTAACTTTGTTATACATACAAAAATATGCTTTCTACAAAAGCTGTCACTTGGGACAATTTGTCTATTTTTCCTGCACTCTTAGGACTTGTAAAATCTGCTAACTAGGGTCTATTCGTCACGCAAATCTAATGACAAGAAGCTTTATGTTTGTTTATAAGTGCATGCGTTTTATAGAAACGTGGTTCCGTAACCACTTAGACCAGGCCTCGGGATATAGAAAGGGAATTACGATTTTGTGATGTTTTGGGAAGATAAATTGATGCGAACGATGAAAGATACCATAGCTTTGTTGCTACTGTAAATTTTGATTCCCACAGAAAAGATCGAACTTGGCATATGCGTTATACGAATGGCAGGTTTTTAATGTAGCATGTCAATAAGCGAAGAACCTTAAACACGCTGGGCATTAAACAATCTTTTTCGCCATTTTATAGAAATTTTCCGTATAGTATTAAAACATGGTACTTCTATGTAATAACCAAAGCCCTGAGGCCGCTCATGGCCTACTTAATACATTAGTAGGCCATAAGGTAGCTTTAGTAATCTGTCATGGTTTAGTTAGTTTTAGATTTAGGTTTTGATATCGACTTAATTGCGCCATTAGATTTGGTGAATTATACGGACTGGAAATACACACAATTGCTGCAAGTTTCACAATTGTTGAGATGCGATCTTCTTAAAATTGTGTAAGATTATCACGTTTGGCTGCGGCAGACGAAAGCTATTATGCCTTGTTTTGGTATCAATTTACAGAATGACTATGCAAAGGAGGTCACGAACTGGTTTCATCCTGTTTTTCCAGCTCCTACCGCAATCTATTTTAGATCGTCGTGACTGAAAAATTACTTTTGCTAGTCATTCTTTCGTCGGTCTGTAATCCTTTGCAACGTAAACGTAGACAAGCAGCGACCTTTATCGCTAATTTAAGGTTGTCAGATTGATTTGCATATATGAGCGTCATTCGCATAAACCGTGAACTCTTTTATTGTGCGCAATGACAAATTTAGGATTACGCATTTTATGTGTATCGTATATGCAAATCAAATCTAATTTAGAAAATTAGTGCCACATGTAAAATGTACCGATACATTACCTAACAGTAGGTTTGTGTGATTTTTTTATTATTTTTGGGACTAGATTTCGCCCAGTGTATCTCTTAAGCTGTTGGCTATGCTGTGGTTGTTTATAAACTCCATATAGTGGGCTGGGGAAAGATGGGACACCTGTTCATTCGTTTTATTCTCGTCTCATTTGTTTAAGGAAATAAAAAAACGTATTCCCACGACTCCCATAAATCGTTGTTAATTGTTTAAAACACGATCAGTATATTTCGATATCATGTGCTAAATGTGTCCTATCTCACCCCACCATACTGCATAAAAGTTTTGATCTATATGAGCCATGTCCTTTAGCGGTGTATGCCATGAAACCTGTAAATGAGGACTTATTGGGTCAGATAACGTAATTGACCTTTTACTAAAAAGGAGGTTACTGAAGAATAGTAAAAGTTTCCCGTATAGCTCGTCAACCTTATACTGCGGGAGCACGTCGAAAATATTGGCTAACAAGAGCACAGTTACTTTCATTCGTATTTTCACCGCTTCGAGTGCCTCTGTTATAAATGAAAAGGAATACACTCAGCTATTGTGTCCACATTCTTAGTTACTTACCACTTGTGGGCCTTTACAAAACGACACAAAGGCATAACAAACAGTGATACGTGATACAGGGCAAGCTGTGTAGATTTATTTGGCATCAGAACGATTTTATGACATGGCACCTTTGGAAAATTGGGGAACTATTCGGAAATGTCGATTTCCGCTGGGTTATCAACGAATGACAGATTTCGAGTTGCAGCAATCTGTACAAAGATTGACAGTTCACCGACCTACTAAGCAACGGTATGCCAATAATTCATAACGTAGCTTACTTTATATAGTTTTTACAATAAGACAGTTTTTGGAAAGTAGGTTATATAAAGATGGGTTACGTTTAAGGAAAAGAATGTTATTCATATAAGATTTTGTTCGATTTTAAACCATAGTCGAAATGCGTGTCTTAATCGGTTAATTACGGTGTTAAATAACATACCAGTGCCAGATTAGCAGTGTTAGGATAAAAAAAAAACTCAGTGGTATAGTTGGACACAGTTTTTCACCTTGGCCATATATAGAAAACAATCACCAACAAAATTGCGTATACTTAACAAGCGAGTACTTGAGTTACCCCGCCACGTAAGAATAAATAAGGGATAACGATGACGAGTTGCAGCGTATAAATATACGAAAGGTTCTATATTTTGCGTACATTTCCTAGTTTGTTTTTGTTTTTAAACTTTAGCGTTGTGTGATGTCATACAGGCCATGGTGGGAAAACGATTTCAAACACAAGAGAGCAAGCGAAAAAGCAATTGAAACAACGGTGACACGACTGACAAATGGGGCTGCAGAAAAGGCTACAGATGCTCAAAGGGTTGCGAAAGGACGAATTAAAGTCATGGGTGTTGTTAACAGTTTTGCCTGGAAGGGTTACAATTAGGAATTTAATAATGTGATTATGTTGTATCTCAGATTTTAATGTTTTACATTTGTTTATACAACATATTGTGTAATGTTAGATTGTCCTAGACCTATACTACAGTTTTAATCGCCCGTGAAATATTATAATATGGGATCATAGCGCATGCATTTATCGCTTGTAATATATAAATGTTATGTTCGCGGCGGACAAAACCCATGGTTATGATGTAGGTGTAAACAAAACACCGTTTAATAATACATATATTAGGGTGGGGGAAGATGGGACACCTTTTCATTCTATTTTTTCCGTCCCATTTGGCAGTAAAAAATAAAAATTCAAAAAAAAATCTGGAAAAAAAAAGAAAAAAAAGGTGTCCCATCATCCCCCATATGCAGTAATCTATAATATAGAGTCACAGACCATGTGTTTATAGTTTGATATATACATAATATGTTCGTCAGAGATAAAAAGCATGATTATGATGTAAGCTTAGACAAAACACTATTGAATTATACCTGACTAGCAAAATGAACATTTTACATTTATTTCCATTTAAACAAGAATCAAATGAACAAATAAACAGAACGAAGCGAAGTTACTACATTAGTAAGTAAGGTGAAAATAGGAAATTCAAAAAAATTAAGTAAATTCTTTGGTGTAATATGATTGAGGTGAAAATTATGCTTCTCTGAGTTGAAATGTAGAATTCATGCAAAAATATTGGATTGTAGCGACGATGCTTATTGCTCGTTGTATATATTGTAATGATTCAGTTTTGAACGCACGCGAAACACGAAAGAGAACGGAAGAAGAAGGCAAATAAAAAGGGGCGTTTCGCACACACACGCACGCACACAGGAATGAGCGCTACACACCTCCCCCCAGAAACGACTTAATTTTTTCGAGGCCGACCACGCTTTTTAAGGTTTGGAATTGGTAAGGGTTGCGATAGGTCAACATTGGCTGGTTTAAGTCTGTCGATGGACACAGTTTGTGATTTGCCACCAATGTCCAAAACAAAATATTTTTCGTGGCGTTGTTCAACTTTAAATGGGCCTTCATATGGAGGATTAAGGGGGGGTTTATAGGAATCTTTTCTGACAAAAACAAATGAACTGCGCAATAAAATACGAGGAATAAAATGTTTGCGGTAACAATGTTTTGTAGTAGGCATTGGCAGCAGTTTGGCCAGTGCTTCGCGCAGTGTTCGAAGATACTCTGATGGTGCGGGTTCTTGGTGTTTGGTGGCGACGAAATCTCCCGGAACTTGCAGGGTCGACCCGTATACCAGCTCTGCGCTTGAGGTGTTTAAATCTTCTTTCGGCATGGTGCGAATTCCCAGCAGTACCCATGGTAGCTCATCGCGCCAATTTGTGTTTGAAAGGCGTGAGGTCAGTGCCGACTTGAGGTGTCTGTGGAAACGTTCGACCAGGCCATTGGCCTGGGGATGAAATGCCGTGGTGCACTGGTGCTTGATGCCAAGCATATTACAAACTTCTTTCCACATACTTGATGTGAATTGTGGCCCTCTGTCAGACGTCATGTTGTTTGGAACACCGAACCGGGAGATCCAATTATAAGCAAAAGCTCTTGCACAACTAACGGTTGTGGTTTCTTCCAAAGGAATAGCTTCTGGCCATCGGGTGTATCGGTCTACGATAGTTAGCAGGTATTTATATCCCTTTGACTCTGGTAATGGCCCAACGATGTCGATGTGTATGTGGCTGAACCGCGCATCGGGCACAGCAATTTGTTCGAGCGGTGCTTGGACGTGGCGATGGATTTTGGATCTTTGGCATTGTATGCATTGTTGTGCCCAAAGACGAACTTCCTTTTTGATTCCATGCCATACGAATTTACTTGTTATGATTTTCTGAGTCGTCCGCACTGAAGGATGACATAACCCGTGAACAGCCTCAAAGATTCGCCGTTTCCAACTTGTGGGAATTACTGGTCTCGGGGTTCCAGTAGATACGTCACACAATAATGTCGATTGCGATTGATTGACGGCTATATCTTCGAACTGTAAAGATGTCATCGCTGTGCGGTATGCAGTGATTTCGTCACAACATTGCGCTTCAGCTAGTTTGCTGAAATCCAGATCGATTGGTTGGGTCTGTATTGCGGAAACATAAGAACGTGACAGAGCGTCTGCCACCACGTTGTTCTTTCCTTTAACATATCGAACATCAGTTGTATATTCAGATATGCTACTAAGATGTCGTTGTTGTCTAGCGGACCAAGGATCAGCTGCCTTTTGAAAGGCAAATGTTAATGGCTTATGGTCGGTATATGCTGTAAACTTTGTTCCTTCTACAAAGTAACGAAAATGGCGAACGGCCAGATGAAGAGCCAGTAATTCTCTGTCGAAGGTGCTGTATTTCTTTTCTGCAGGTCGTAACTGTCGGCTGAAGAATGCCAGCGGTCTCCAGTGACCATCAACGTGTTGTTCCAAAACACCGCCAACAGCATGGTCTGAAGCGTCCGTTGTCAACGATATTGGCGCTTGTGGCTTTGGATGAACAAGCGTTACCGCTTCCTTTAATGCAGTTTTTGCGTTATTGAAGCTGGATTCTAATTCCTTCGTCCAAAGTAGTTGTTTAGGTTTGTTTGCTAACGCTTTGTATATTTCTTGCATGATACTTGCTGCAGAAGGTATGAACCGGTGGTAGAAATTTACCATTCCTGCGAATTGTTGCAGGGCTTTGATAGTATCAGGTCGTGGAAAGCGTTGTATTGCTGCTACCTTGCGGGGAAGTGGTTTGGCTCCATTTGCATCAACGTGATGACCTAAAAAGTCGATATGTGGTTTCCCAAAAGAACATTTTTTCAAATTAATCACCAAGCCATTGTCCGACAAACGTTGGAAAAGTTCATTGAGATGAGAAAGGTGTTGCTTCAGTGATTTGCTTGCGATGAGTATGTCGTCCAAGTAAACGAAGGCGAACTTCATGGATTGGCAAATGCTGTCCATCAATCGTTGGAAAACTTGTGCAGAGTTCTTCATTCCGAAAGGCATTCGAATGAACTCGAACAAACCGAATGGAGTAACGACTGCAGTTTTTGGTATGTCTTGCTCTGCGACAGGGACTTGGTGGTAGCCACGAACCAAATCTATTTTTGAAAAAAACTTTGCACCTGATAAGCCGACTGAGAAGTCCTGGATATGCGGCAATGCATACCTATCCGGTTCAGTGACAGCGTTTAACCTGCGATAATCACCGCATGGACGCCAACCAGTACCGTCCTTTGGAACCATGTGGAGTGGTGATGACCATGGGCTCGATGATCTTCGAATTACTCCCATCTCCAGCATTTTCCGAAATTCTTGTTTAGCTATCGAAAGTTTCTCAGGTGATAATCTTCGAGCTTTTGAGTGTATGGGCGGTCCTGTTGTAGCAATGTAATGTTCGACGTTGTGTTTGGGTAATGAAGCAGGAAGTGTTGGTGCTGTAATGTCCGGATATTTAGAGAGAAGTCTTGCGAACACGTTATCACTAGAAGCAATTGTGTTCAGCTGCGGCGCGGCTTCATTGGTAGTTTGAAGAGGGACGCTTGAGAAAAACTTTGCATGCAGCAGACGATTACGCTTGAGGTCGACCATCAACGAATGTGCGCGCAAGAAGTCTGCGCCGAGAAGCGGTTGCGTAACTTTGGCAAGAGTAAATGTCCAAGAAAACGTGCCGATTTCGAAATCCAATTGGAGCTGTCTCGAACCATACGTTGGAATGTTCGTGCCGTTTGCTGCCAAAAGCTCTTTGCCACGTGTTGAACTCCTGCGCTGTAACGCAGACGCAGGATAGACACTTATTTCAGCGCCGGTGTCTACTAAGAATTTTTGACACGTATTTCTGTCCCGGATGTAAAATAAAGTATTGCTTCGGCCGGTCGCTGATGATGTTAAAAGCGACCGGCTTATTCGTTTCCCTGCCAATTGCAAGGTTTCTGACATTTGGTAGCCCTTTGTCCAAAACGTTCGTGGTAATAGCACAGTTTTGGTGCGTTCCGGGTTCTTGTTTTGAACTTCTTCAGTTCTTCATCGCGTTCCTTCACCTTTGAAATGTGATAATCGTGACTTTGCGAATTCCAGAGAACATCGGCTTGTAGAGCGGTGGCTCGGGGGTCTTCAAAGTCTTCTTTTGCTACGACTAAGCGTATTTCTTCAGGGAGGGCTTGTAGGAAAATGTAGCGGAACACAAAGCAATTGGTATGTCCGCACATAAGAGACAACATCTCATCCATGAGCTCAGAAGGCTTTTTGTCTCCTAGCTCTTTTATGTTTAGTAGCTTTGCCGCTCGTTCATATTCAGAGAGACTAAACACATCCAGAAGTCGCTGTTTAATCTTCCCATATTTATTGTCCCTTGGTGGTTCTTCTAACAGATCGACCAACCTGCTTGCCGTTTTTTGATCAAGCGACGAGACGACGTAGAAGTATTTAGTTTCATCGCAAGTTATTTTTCTTAAGGCAAATTGAGCTTCTGTTTGTTGAAACCAGACTCTTGCTTGTTCTGTCCAAAAGGTAGGAAGTTTCAAAGTCACTGCGCTTTCTGTCATTTTTAACCAGCAAGATAAAACGTATCTTACGTCGAGGTCACCAAAATGTAGCGACGATGCTTATTGCTCGTTGTATATATTGTAATGATTCAGTTTTGAACGCACGCGAAACACGAAAGAGAACGGAAGAAGAAGGCAAATAAAAAGGGGCGTTTCGCACACACACGCACGCACACAGGAATGAGCGCTACAGGATTAATTTTAAGCACAGGTAAATTAAATAAAGTAATATGATACTTTTGTCTTAACAACAAAAACATCTTTAAAACAGATATATTTGTAATGCAGAAGAATTCGAATTTTTAAAAAGTAGGTGTAATTTGCAATAGTATAATAAAGATGTAAATGGCAATACACAGTTGCTTAAGATTGCACAAACCCAAGGTGTGGTAAATAAACTGATAGACATGAAAAGGCAACAAAACTTCAACAAATAGCACCGAACTGCAGTTAACAATAACAATATTAGAAATTAGAACATGTATCACAGTTAAACACAGCAATAATCATTTTGATGAATCAAATAGAATTTTCGAGATAGCTCAGAAAAATAAACAATAATGGAAAAGAAAACAAACAAATATATAACACTGACCATTTGTTCCTGTATATACTTAGTTCAGTACTCTGGTACATTTAGCATTAGGGCCTAAATAAAGTAACTGAAGTACAGAACTCTGGTATGTTTTAGGGTCTAAATAACATTTAAACCAGCCAATATTGCAACAGTTAGAAATAGAATATAGACTACTACCAACATACAACCATACGCTGGTGTCATACGGAATTTCCGTAAAGGTAAGACTATAAAGGTAAGGCAGAGACTTGTTAGTAGACCAGCACATAACACAGCTTCTAAGTGGGTGAAGGCAACCTGGACAAAAAGAGGCAACATTTAAATAGAATCATAGATTTTCTAAATTTAATTTCACATTTACTTTTCAGCTGTAATAAAACTAGGGGCAGGGGTATTGTTGTAGTGTGAAATACTGGAGTTTTGGGTTATTAGATAGTAAACTCAATTTATAAAAGATAGTACACTCAATTCATATTCTTGGTAAATATTATGGAGTATTAATGTAAACAGTATAGTGTTACTATACCTGAACTGGCTTTCCTGTCTTAATGATGGTAATAGTACATGGGAGACCTATTCCTATTAATAAATCTATGATGGAAATGGTTATGGAAAATGTTATGGAAAAGTAGAATGAACAAAACTTAAAGTTACCTTAGCCATGGCCTACTCAATACACGGCCTAGGAATACACCGAAACTGCTCTGAAAATAAGAGGCCAATTGACGCGAATAATGCCCATTATAATACATTGTTACGTCACGATTTTATGAATGGATTTCCTTCATTTTGAATGCAGTTTGCAGTTGTTGGTAGGTTCAATACCAGTTCTAGGTTGTTTTAACTTACAGTTTATCACAGAACGTGTCGCAGGTATATTTTCTTGTTTAGTTAAAATCATACCAGACGTATAAAGCAGCGCAAAAGGTTTATTAGTATATAAATATCAGTTTATTAAGCATAAAGAGAGACGAGCAATCAGATTCAGTTTACCAACACAGAAAACCTACGTTTTGATTATATTTAATTTAGTAGACAGGCATTTGGCAGGTTTTATAATGCAGCACACCTTTATAATTTTATTTAGATTAAATTCTAAGCCACCAGAATTATTAAGCAAGCTATTTAAGCATGGTCAATAGGTGTTCCGTAGTTGGATAAAATTATTTGGATAAGGGTACCATCTGTGCATGTTATGATCATGAAGAAGTGGCAAGAAGATCTTCAGGAAGGAAGACTAGTCAAATTTAAACAGCGACAAAGATCTAAAGTTAGACACAACACTTAAGTACGAAGGGAGGCTATCGTGAGTTTGTTTGTATTATACAGTCTTAATTTATGATGTGCTGTATGACCCATTTTTTGACCTCGAAGAAGAGCCTCTGTCCTGCTTTAACAAAAAACTCGAGTAGAAAATGGGTTATGAGCAGCAGAACAGATCAAGGCATAAGCACCTTGAGACAAAAGGCTAATGCTTGTGTTTATCCAATATCCTATACTGTTATCCTATATACCTATATATTAAGGACCGATTTTAAAAGTCCACAACGGACATATCAATTAACTTACTTGTTGTTACTGCGGTGTTGTTTTGCTAGATATGCATAGGCTGTCTTAAAAATCTTCTGTTTTAAGCCAAATACTATTTTTACTCAGCGACTGAGCCAAACTAAACTGTCGGTAAAACTTACTTGTATGCCGCACGTGGTTAAAAGTAACTCCTATCTGTTCAGTCATGCTTAAACATTTATAAAAAATATAAGATGTTGATAAAATAACCCGAAAAATAAGGTAATTTAACCGGGAATGGTAAATAAACTGTTATTTGATGCAAAAACTACAGTCAGACAGCAAAATCCATTCATAAAACCGTGACGTAACAATGTATTATAATGGGCATTATTTGCGTCAATAGGCCTCTTATTTTCAGAGCAGTTTCGGTGTATTCCTAGGCCGTGTATTGAGTAGGCCATGCCTTAGCAAAGCATTATTTTTGTGAAAAATGTGTCTTATTATTGTATCAAAACAACCTAACCAAAAGTATATCTGATCACATAATTGTCTAATATTGCTGAACAAAATTTGATTATGTGAATGAATGAATGTAAAATTTGAATGAATGAGTGATTATGTGTGAGTGTTAAATCTAAACCTGATCATATTTAAAAATAATGCTAAATTTTAGAAAGTGTTACAGTTTAAAAACCACACTATTTCTAAAACGATGCTAAATTGTGAGCAAACAATAAAAGGATACTGAAGAGAGGTCCACCAAAGCAAGCAGATAAACTCATTCGTGGAAATCCTTGTCGTGCAAGTGCCACATCAGCCACCACATCGCCAATAGAATTTCCCCAAGCTAAGAATGTTAGTCCCATGATTACATTGCTTACATTGAGGATAGCGCCAAATGTTTGGAGAAGGTTGACTATTTCGTTTGCGATCGTGTAAGTCCAAACCACAGCTACTATGAAACCAATGTAGGCGAAAATCTGTAAAAATAGTAGTTAGTAGAGATACCAATTAATTGAGGCAAGAGACAATCCAAAAGGAACCACTAAGTTCGAGAAATGTCTGTGTTTTGCCCAAGCACAAATATTTATGCCTATTAGAATTGGTATCAGTGTTGAGCATCCTTCAGTTTGATGCAAGTGCCTACCATATGTTACTACAGCATTATACATCAATCATACAAACAAGTTATTACCCAATGAAATCTTGGCTTCGTTCTATTGTCTGTAAACAACCAGCATATTGTTGACATCACAACACCAATGACAAGCATGAATGACCACAGAGGAAATTTGCCGACAATGTATATTGAACCACCTAAAATTAAAATTTGTTTAGGATTTGTGTCATGCCAAAGGGCAAAACACAGAATAAGGAAAAGATTTTCATACCCGTTAAAAGTCTTTAGATATGTCAGCATTAAAAGCAAAAAACTTTTATTCACAAAATACTTAATATATATATATAAAAATCTTCTTTTTTGTATTAAAGTTTTAAATATCCATCAAGTAATTGGATCTTGATTAAAAACAACTTTTGTATAACGGCTAAGAAGTTACCTTTTGTGGCAAATACACAGAATATTGGAGAAATTAGAAGACTAAGTGAATTTAGCGGTCGATTCCATCCATTATTATGTTGGTTCAACAGAATAATTGGGATTGTGATTTTACAAACAAAGTTCCAAGGTGCCTGGGATGAATGTAGATGGTTAATATTGGAAAATGCGTAAGATAAAATCTGCTCACACTTTTTACGGCCAATGTAGCTACTCAGAACAGTTAAAAAGCACTAACTTACAATGCAAATGCATTTAAAGTTTTGGCAAAGCAAATGCATTCAAAATAAGAAATTTTGAATCAAAGTAAAAACAGATAAGTTACAAAAATGCTTTCGTAGGTAAAATAAATAAAACCATAGCAGTAAACAACAGCATACTGGTAAAACTTAAAATAGCAAAATTGCTTTATAAAATGAAAACCTGGCACAGCAAAAGAATTTTGAAAACATGTTTTGCTTCGTTCCAATCATCTCGTGGGATCGGGTTTATTCCATGGAGGAAGATAAGAAGAGTTGATTGATGATCATCATCTTCAATACAACATGCTGGTAGTAAAATATATTTGCAAAATAAAATACATTAGTGTCAAGTGTAATGAAGTGTGTAACACAGTATATAGGTGTGTAGTCTGCAAACAAGCCTCAAAAACAATAAAAATACACCAAGTTTTAAGCATAACCAAGTGTGTATTACAGTATACTGTATACAGGTCCCTAGACCTCAAAAACAATTAAAATAAATAAGTATACAGGTCTGTAAACTTTGAGAAAAAACAAACAAAAAACATTAAAAGAGAATTCAGTCTTTAAAGTTTTAAAACTTATCCACCAGTTTTAAAATGTCCTATATTATTTAACAGTGTTCTTTTATGCTTGTGTAGTTTATTATTAAACTTACAATCAACTGATATTTCATTTGCATGAAGATGTTTCTCATCGTGATGTCCGGACCTTAGTTTTGAATCAATCCATTCACCTCCATCCTCTTTCATGTTGTTGTTTCTGGTGTTAAAAATGTCATTGAAATTGAACTTTGTAATTGTAAAACAGTATTTTGACAACTGATTTAGTATATAAAACATTAATTTTATTTATACATTTTTAACCCTGGTAAGGTTTTGTCTGAATGGCAGAATAAACAGAAGGACGAAATCAAGTCTATATGCAGAAAAATGACTTTATTGCATATTACTTGCAGGTGAAGTAACAGAATGACATTTTCTTCAACATATTTTATTCATACACTGCAACAGCTTTAACTGTAGAAACTAACTAAAGTCATATCTGTTTATCCACACTGCAATAGCTTTAGTAGCTTTTTTTATATATCTTGGTAACAGTAATAAATGTCATATTACTTAAAAATCAAAGAGAAGGGAATATTAAATGTTACCTTGGAGTTCCCACAAGAAGAGGAGTATTTTCATCCATAGAAGTGGATGGTGATCCATTTATTCCCTCTCCACTATCCTCAGGTATTTTAGCAACATCACCAAGCAACTTCTTCAGCTTTTCTCGCTGTCTTTGATGAATGTATCGCCCAACAATCACAATTGTCACATAGAAAACATATAGTCCCAAGAAACCTGAAAAATTAACATGCCACGAAAACTTTGCAATGTATTTTGATAAGATGTGTAAATACACACTAAAGAAACATAATTAATTGGCCAACATAATGTTTTCAACAATAAACAATGAACAAAACCTGGTACCAGTACAAAACTTGATTATAAATTAAGTTAACAAAAGAACCCCATTCTAAAATACAGGATGTGTGTATCATACATAGTATAAATCCCCATAATAATTATAGTAGCATGTTTCATTCATGAGTAATTGAGTTATATCCTGAGTCACGATTAATTGTGATGACATTTAATGATGGATTGTTCAACGTTCTAATACGCCATAAGAACAAAGAACACATGAAAAGTTTTATCTTACAAAAAACAAATATGGCAAGTGAATTTTAAAGATAATTATTTTTTTTAATGCAATATAAAATATTAGTAAAGCCTTTGATATCTTAGGTACTCAAACTTACATTATAATTTATTCTAACATCTACTCTACTCACCAACTGAGCTGTATATGTTAATCTCGTTTGTATAAAGAAGATAAAATGCCCAGAATGCTGCAGCAATAAAGAAAGTCATGTCACGCATGAATGGTCGCTGGGCGAGGGTGAATGTCTGTGTTGTGGCAACCAATCCAGCAACTACAGTTGTCACAAAAGTCGCAGCTCCTAATGGAAGAAATTTTAATAAAATGATAATATTATGTATTAAAGATAAGGCAAGGGTAGTTAAACACATATTTCTATGATACAAACCTAACTTCTTAGTTGTAATATTTACTGATTATAAAATGCAGAAATTTTCACACCTACCTTGTCACCCAAGGTTTTGGTGTTTTAAATACGACTTACCAAGTAAAGCCCCCACAGCTACACCTGCAGCTGTAGGGTTTGAATTTGTGAAAGCGGCGATTGCACTGAAGATGTCTGGAGAGCCATTACCAAATGCTACAATGGTTAAACCGTGAAAAGATGCATATTAAGGATGTAAACAACATATGCACAGTTGGTATATAAATAAAGTAAGGCACACCTGGGACCTGGTATGTAGGTACAATGATACTTTCTAAAGACCACTGTATTGTTTTATATACATATCTATAAATAGTAATGCAGAACTTATTTTACAAATGTGCAGTTTATTTGCACTCATTAACCCAATGTCAATTGTTTTACAGCAAAATTTGATTAAATTGGTTTTAGTTTACACTGTACAGTTCTAGTAAGCAGTCAATAGAAAGGATATTGCAATGTTTTGACTGAGTTTGAGATTGTGGGCGATATATTCCAAGGAAGGACAAAAACTGAAAGAAAACAACATAACAAGTTATGTAGAAACATAAACAAGAGTCATAAAAACAACTTACAATCCTTCTGCTGTTGTTCCAAGACCAATGAACAGGAAAATCAACCATAAAGCCTATAGGAAAAACACATTAATATTTCTTTTTTATTATCTGGTTTACAAGGAAGAGACTGGGTGTAACATTAAATATTTAAAGATTGTTGTTAAAGCTTGTTTTTTGATAAAACTAACGCAAGACTGCTTGAATTAAAATCCAATGTCTCTACACCTATAACTGTAAAGATAGTGAAACTGTTAAAAATAGATACTCACATAAAGAACAGATATAAGTGGAAGCAACCTTGGGATAAAACTACAGAACGCTCCTTTCAAGTAATTGACAAAACCTTCATCCATCTGGCAGTTGGGGGTAGTTTTTATGAATGCACACCACAGTGAAGAATCTTTAATTTTGTGGTATTCACGACACTGGAAAATATAAATCAAGAATATTGTTTGAAATTAGTTAAGTGATAGCATATGTAAATAACTCAATATAAATAGTTTCATTGCCTAAAACAATTCTATAAAATTACAGATTAGACATAGAAGAACAGTTTTGCATCAACAAAACAGGAAATTTTATAACCGAATTTACAAACTCAAAACAAACTACCTCGGTGTCATGAATATCTCCAAAAATTTGACCAAACACCAGACTTGCATTAGTAGGTTGAGTGAATGTTTCTGCATTACTACTGTGGCAAAAAGTAACAAGAAAAAACAAAGCAAACAAAACAACAAGCTTCATAATAAACCAGGTAATAGAATTCTAAAACATTTAACATTAATTAAACACATTAGTGTAGTTGCAAAAATGAGTTAAAAATAACAAAGTTACAGTGCACAGTATGAGTCTTTTCGTCTATAAACATTGCTTAAATACTTTTTTTGCTAAACTTAAAGTTACTATTTCGCGCAAATACATCCTGAGCTGAGGACTGCATATTTAAGCCGTGAGCAAACACGGCGGTCACGCGAACGCTTTGCTTTGTGTTGTATATAACGACGATGAAAAGTGCATTAAAAAGTAAACAACTACGAAGGGGAATCCCCTGTAACAACAACAGCGTTTTTAGTAAGGCATGAAGAGGAGAAACTCAGACGTCAAAATGTAAGTGATATGTTCGTTTTAACGGGCAAGTTTTATATAATTGTACAACATTCCTTTTGTATATTTTAAATTGTACAATATTCCGATTTTGAAATTCTTTTAAACCTAAATACATTTGTGTATTTGTTCCAGTTTTAAGTACATTTATATGATTTAGTTATTAACCAATAGAAAGAGTTTTCTAAACTTGCTATAACTATCCCTAAAATCAGTCTTGCAGTGTAAAATATAACTAAAGTTAAGTTTTAAAAAACGGTCACCTACAATATTTAGTATATTCAATTTTATTTAAAACATGAAATAACATTTCAGTGTTAAGTTGGCAGTGTTGAAATATTGGAAACTTTTGACAAATGTTAACGGCAAGAAACAAAAGTCGGTTAAGTGCAAACAATAAACAACTGTGACTGGTATTTTGGGGCACGATAGGACACACAGCAAATTTACAGTCTAAAAACAATGTTTACAAATAGAGGCATAAGGGGATTTAAACTGGGAAAAAAGGCACCGACAGAGGCATAAACAGTTGGATATATTTTAGGGAGTTGGCCTTTTTTTTGTAAATAAAGTTCTATTTCCAGAGGTAAGGTTTATAAAAAAATTGATGAATTATAATGCCCTTGTGAAATTCCAATATTATTATAAATTAATTTTCCTTTTTATATCTTTTGTAACAAGATGAAAGGTGTTATAACTTAACAATGTGACGCAATAAAACAGGATCAAATTTAGCTTTGGTATACGAATGTATGAAAAACAGATATCAAAATATATGGCGCGGCTGTAAAAAGTAAATGAACTTTAGGTGAATTATTGTAAGAATAAAATATTACGCTAATGTCAAAAAGATACGACATTCGTTAAAAGCAAAAACATACGCTTTGTTAAAGCAAGCAGGATTTACAATAATCACAAATAATGTAAAAACAAAATATTGCATTGGATCACTGGTGCTGTTTTTCACCAGACGGTTTCCTTGCTTTTAACCCAACATGGCCATTCCCGTTGTTCTGGTTATTGTTTGTGGTAAAGTTAATGGGGACGATTGATTTGACTGGTGATGATGGAGTCAGCTGTGATGGAAATGAATGGCTTTAGTGAGTCATAAGTACCTTCATGGTTATAGGCCTATAACATCTTTGTCTTCTTGAGTGAGGGCAAAAGACGATATATGACCTAGGGGTCATATTTGATAGTTGCCCCATTACCTTAGATTCTTATTTTTATATTGTTTAATTCATATTAGTCAAGTTAGTAGCCTACATCTTTTTCTTCTCAAAGGAAAACCTAATACTTGCCATATATGTGGGAGTCTTAAAACTAAAAAATTCTTGCTATTTTAAACATTTTTTAAATTTAATCTCAGTTATTTTCGTCTGTGTAGATTTTAAAAAAATGTTGGAATTCATGATAAAGGTAGACATATTATTCGTAACATTTTCTGCAGTACCTGTGTTTTTCCACTGCTATGTCGATTTCTTTGTGTGTTTGGAAAAGCTGGCCTTCCATCACTAGGTGTCACTGCTGGACTCGATTTGCTTTGTAGCACAGGTTGAAGCGAATTGTTTTGATTTAAATTTAACACTTGTGGTCGCTGTGGAGTTTCTCGGTTCAAAATTTGCTGCATTTGTTGCGTTGGAATTATTTTGGGCTTTGGTTTGTTCGGTAAAGTTGTATGTCGTTTATATTGATCCCCGTTCATGTCTTCAAACATTTGTGGGGGAGCTTCTCGCATAGGGGTGCCTGGGTTCGAGTGAGTTGGGTATCTACCAGGGTACTGTCTCACTCCAGGAATTGTGAACAAAGGCTCCAATTGGTCCTGGATCATTGCTGGGGCAGTTTTGACAAGATTTTGAGCAGCTGCGTTCGGGTCTTGCTCGTATACTGGCAGCACATTAAGCGATAAATGTTCCCTGCGCATTTTTTCACTGTCAGCTGCTGAATTGCTTGGAATAAAAGGCTCTTGTTCCTCTTGTATTGACTGATATTGAGTTGGTTGCGACATTTGCATGTGAGATTGGGAAATTGCACTTTTACCTGGTTCACTTACATAACGTTTTCGATGGTGGGGTATGGAGTATCCAGTTGGTGTAGTTGGAACTGAAAGCACATTGTTTAGGTCTAACTACATGTTACATTCTTTAATATATGAGCCAGACTATTCAGCAATGTTAAAATATATTTAGAAATAATTAGTATTTGAAAGCTTATACAAGATTTAGTTATATTTTGTATCTATATTAAAGCAGTGTGAAATAACATGTGCTTATAAAGTGGGTAGTTTTCAAACTTTTTGTATAGTGATTTAAATGTTATTGAGATATTATTTGCTAACTAGTAGGCCAAGAAATTACTGTTTGTATTTTAGAAACCTGCACTCTATCATTACTCACCCATCATTTGTCCTTCTTTCATATATTGGTTCTGTCCCTTTTGTAGTTGTCTTCTATCAAGACTGTGAGTCATTTGACGCTGATCGAAAGGTTTCCCGTTTGGCTTCTGTCTGTTTGGTGTTTGTACCATCCACCCTTGACCATTAGCAGGGTGTGGCATAGTCTGTTGCTGTGGGAATTGACCCATTTGGATTGGTGGCTGGTTAAACATTGCCTGCTGTGGGTTCCGCTGCACTTGGAGTGAATGCTGGCGCGCGATTGGTCGGCGGTTTTGTCGCGGGTGGCCGATTGTATTTGGTTGATCGACGCTGTATGTTCGGTAAAGTGGTGGGGCTTGGAATGAGGTGGATCTGTTAGGTGGAACCCGGGACATTTTGTGTGGAGAACTTGGAGCAAATGCCTCATTTTCAAGGGGGCTGGTCATTTCAAGACTGTGGCCGCTCCCATTTGATAACTGGCGGACAAACTGTGCATCATAGAAATCTTGCTGTGTCTAAAATAAAACACAAAACTTTTATTCAACTCTGCACATCTGAATTTATATTATAGATTGCTTAAATTTAGAAAACTATGTACATATAGTTTTTTTAGCGTTCTCTAATAACCTTCTACCCTTCCCAACCTATAACTCAGGTTTTAGTTTTTGTTAGTTCATTTTGCAATTATTACTCACTGGACTTTCTTGTTGTTCGGCATGTTCAACACCATTAGATCCAGTTGAATGTTTAGAAGCTCGTGTTGCTTGTCTTCCACCTTGGCTACTACTGGTTGACATCATCTGGGAATTGGTAAATACCATAAATAATAAGCACTGTTTGTTAATTAGTCATTTAGGTAAAAATAGATGAACCACATCTGTTAAAAGTTATGTTTCTAACTAAACTTTTGTATAATTCTAACATTTGAAAGCACAATTTGAAAATATAAAAATTTAAAATGTATTCAAACCTTTTTCTGTCTGTGATTGGTGGGTTGGTCAATAACGGGCAGCTCTGATTTGTCGAAAACTTCCTCGTCACTTCTGCTACCCCTGTAGTCACTTCCTCGAGGATCCCGACCAGAACTTTGCCTTTAAATGATCAATTTAAATTAAAACTGTACTTTTCATGTATCAATGCAGAAATGTGACTATAAGAGTTACATAGTCAGACATTATTGTAATGCTTTGAATATCCCCAAATTAACATAATTTTTATTTATCTCTCCTATTTCTAAACGATAGCAACGATCAGCCAACATAAGTCGCTAAAATACGCAATAGATAAAAAGTTTGGGAAAAGCATTAGTTAAAAATTGTGGCTGTTAAACTTATAAATTTATTTTAAACTAAAGGTTATTGCTGTGTTTAATTCAGAGATTAGCACCAGACAAACAGACGTTATATACCCAGACATTATTATAAAATGTAATGCTTAAAATATATCCTGAAAAATGAATCACGCACATAAAAGTAATTCTTGTATTTCATGAATCAGCTATAAATAGGCCTTGAGATTTCTATTTTACTTTGTTACACTGTAGCATATACAATCATAAGACTGTATACATTATGAGGTTAGTGTAAGGACTTGGTTAATGCTGTGTTTATGTCTCACCTATTACCACTTGGTTGCCGTGACCGTGAAACCTTTTGTTGGTTGTAATCTGAACTTTCCTTGGCAATATGGTTCCCTCCCTGATATATTGTATATATATATAAATATATATTGTTTATGATATGATAATACCTTAATGACAGTTGATAAATGAATAAATAAAACAAAGTATCCTTATGTTGCAACATTGTAAATTCTGTTGGTTGTAACTCATTACACTTTTTAAAATCTCTTTTCAAAAAGTTATGAAAAAAATATAGTACTTACATTTGCAGTTGCTTTAAATTTCCCTAAAGTGAAATTCTCTTTCCCCTTTTTCTTCCTTCTAAAGAAGCAAATGACTGCTCCCAGAACAAAACCAACAAAGAAAATCACGATTGCTAATATAATCACCAACATAGGAGAGGTTGATGCCAGCAGTGTTTTAGGGGGCAAGGTGATACCTAATGGTTTTACATCAGTTATGTTAGGGTTGATTGTTGGGGTTTCTGTATGGTTGTCACTGGTCACAAGTTCTTCATCAGGATTATGAACTTCCAAAACTGCTGCACCTGTAAAATGATTCATAAAAGTCGGTTACTCATAATGTTTAAATATTTCAGTATTTTCACAATAATATTTAGATAAATTGAATAAAAATCTAGAGCACATTTGCATAAAGTTGTATATTTTAATAGCATATGTTTGGCATTGGGTTTGTAGCTAACATAATACTTATTTTGATGAAAAGTATCAGATTGCAGAGTAAAATAGGTAGTTTAAACTTAGCGCAACATGTATTGAGAATGGCACATCAGTTTTAAATTTATATATTTTTATGTAAATTCATGTCACTGATAGAAATCAATTTACTCCTCAGTGTGAAAATCTGTTCTAAAAACTTGGTGCAAGACAAACAATGCATCTCTGTTGACCTAGTTAGCTGTGATTGTGTAAGCTGATATCCTTTGCTGGACCCCATCCAATGCTATCTTATCTTCAATCTAACCTTATGCATTATTCTTACCAGCCGTATCTTCTTTACAGGGTGTAGTGTCATAATGAAAACTTGAATAGGTTGAAAGGTAATGAGTGTATAGACATTTCTGGAGGTTTCTGTTCCAACTACAGTAAGGATCACTTGCAGCAGAACATGTTCTGTTTTAATATTACATGTGATGTCAAAATAAAAACATATCTTTTAAACATAAAGAAGTAACATATTGCATTATAAGCTGTTTTAGATTTTGTTTTTATGTGGTTGGGCCATACAAAACAGGCTTTAAAATAAAAGCTAAAAATGTGCAAACTTTATTTTGGATCTGTTTATTTTAAATGTCTTCTAGTAACCATGGGCAAAACTCTTTTCAAATGTTTCATCTGCTTTGTTTATCTTGATACTGGTTTACACTTTAATTACTAACCTTTGCACACAAGTGTTATGCAGAGGGCACAGTGGTGCAGCAACCACACAACTTTCAAACTGTACGAGCATGTTCCCACTCTCTTTGTCTATCACAATTTTTTGAATAGATCTGTGGAAATAAATTTTTGCATGAGAGCTGCTGCAGTTGGCTGCAAATGCTGTTTAACAAACATAGAACCCTCCAAGCCTTTGCTTGTGTTGTGATAACACACCCGCTTGCTAAATAGCAAAGGTCAAAATGTTAGATCCTTCAAAATTCGACCATAATCGCTTCTGAGCTCTCATGTTTGCCAATCACCACAGGATTATCTAACATTGTTAATAATGACAAGCATTATTATCTTCAAATGTTTATTTCTGTGGTTCTCAAGCTTCTTACAGTATTCTTTTATAGTATTTATTCATGTTTTTGGGTGGTTTACCATTTTTCATAAAATTAACAGCGAAAAAATATAATCAGTAAATTAATATTGAAGTTTGATATCATATCTTTTAAAAAAACAGGTCTCATAAAACCGTGATTTGCATGATACATGTTTGCAAGATCTGCAAGCTATTATAGACTCGGTGTTATTCAAATTTTTCGCTGCAAAGTCACTCGCTCATAACAATGCATGAAAAACAGCGAAACAACACCTGCTTTGTTGATGGCATTTCTCCTCATTGAAGACTTCTCTCTCTTCCACCACATTCACCTTTTGGTGTTGGTCGATCACAACTTTTATTATCTTCCCATCCTCCGTTCCCATGACAACCACGGTCTTACGTCGATCAGTCAGAACATCCACCGCGAGTGTGGTCAGGAAGTTTCTGGAAACCAAATGTCAAGTTCAAAAGATGAAAAACAAGTACGTAATAGCTGGTTTTATAGCTAAGTGGAAACTTTTTATATGAGAAGGCAGACTGTACAATAATCTTTAATTTGAATTTTAAAGAAAAAAAAGTATCCTTCTGGCAAAGCTGCAGCTTTAAAGCTAAACTTTTAAAGTTTAAAATTTTGTGATGCTATTTTTAGAACAGACAATGCTAAGTCTACCGTTGTGAAAAAATCCTATGTCCAAACTGTCTGAAATCCCCTCGTTTCGGGGATTAGTTTCCTTGCTGAACAAAGACGTGTCTCTCTTTAGGTGTCTTATATTCCCTATAGGTCTTACTTCTCTGTCATCCTGGTAAATAAGGGAAGGGCGTCATGGCTTCCACCGTGGTTGCTTTTTAAGTTCCATGCATTTACATTGTCATGCATCAGTGGATGTTTTCGAATGAATGTCAAGTCCATGTCACTCCGTGGCACTGGAGGGTTCCTACAACTGTGGATGTCACGAAAAGTTTATAACCTCTTGAATGATACTGTTCAAACATTTTGTAGCATAAAGTAAATAGTGTACATTATTTTGACATCATATATATGAATTGTGATGTCACTCAGGTTTTTAAATTGTCTGAGAATGCTAAAGATCTTGATATTTAATAAATATCACGTAAACTTTATCAACAGAGTAATATGCATTTAATGTAATTTATATCAATTACATATAATCTTGTGTCGAATTGTTGCATATGGTGTATAGCTATCAATTAACTCAATGGAAATGATTGCCTGACACTGATTAAATCATTGCAATGTAATAATCAAGAATAAATAACATGGTATATGAAAGCAGCACATGAATACAGATGTGTGTGCAGATTGCTACGCAATCCAAAAAAAGAGTATTTTCTGTTCTGCCGGTTCTGCTACTAGGCATAATGTAACATATACCTTATATTATCCTGATGAAATTGAAAGTTAAAGTTTTCTGACACATAATAACGTTTTTCCGCATTCATACTTTCCATTACTTACTGAGCAGGATGAGGCTTTGGATATTGAGTTTGTTCACCCCAGTATGTTATGTAGTTGGAATCTGTATATTTCTCCATATAATTCCCAGTTAGTGATTTTTCAATTGAATCTTCTGAGAATACGCACAGAGCAGATGCTGGTACACTGTTTCTGTTGAGATTATAAAAGTTAGTTAGACTATACAGTTTATCTGTTTGTCATCTGTGTGTTACAACGGGAAGTGGAAAAACTACATTCTGTATAGGTGAGGTACTATGACAGGATATGCCATGAGACCTGGTTTATCCCCAAAAAGCGACATAGCCTACCACAGGCCAAATTCACATAGATGTAACAAGTTATAATATAGACTAATGAATTCTGCTACCCATTTTGTACATCATTATGTTAATCACACGGTGTGACACTACAAGTGTGGCATGTGTCATAATATTTACTCATCCTTGTTCTACCAATGAACCCAACCATGTACTGACCTTGGTGTGTTCATCACAACAAAAAACACGTTCTTTGATCCATTGCTTGTGTGAACAGCAACCAACCCAGAGCTGTCCGAAGCTTCGTTGAAATAGAAAGGAGGTTGCCCAGGGAGAGAACAGTTTAGCCGGACTTTGAAAAATGAAGTGAATTTGTTTCTGAGAACAGATTGACCACCAACGTCCCCCTTACACACTTGTCCAATCCGTGTGTATGTTTGCTATAAAGAACACCAAATTTGTTATGTACGGTGTGTATAGTAAAGTCTGTCAAACTGTTGGCAACATGATGTAGTCTCAGGCGTACCGCAATGCTAACTAATAAAGATCACTTGGGATAAAAAAGTTTGTGCTAAAAAGTTTCAAGTTTTCAAGTTTGGCTGCATGGCGCTAATAGTTTAAAATCATAGTAAGTAGTATATTGAAACTGTTTAAAGTTTGTCACCTGGGCTGTAATAAAGTTGTTCACAGAAGGCTTTAAAAATATTTAACAATGCAATCTATGACAAACAATTGCTATTGAACTTCTAACTATTGTTTGCAACATGTCACTTATCAGGTTAAAGGTCATGCAGCTGTAACACTGTAGTGTTAATGTAAAACCCAATGCATTATCAACTTACATAAGATTTATCCTCAGTTGCCGTCTCTTTAAATAAAACATAGATCTTATTCAAATGGTGGCTAGCCTCAATTAAAGAGATGTATTCAGGATCTAAAACAAAAAATATTTTTCTTTTTACAATGAGACCATCTTAAATAATGTAACTTTTAACGAATACAAACAGAGGTTACTAAAATATAACTGGAGGGAATCTTAGTTGTCTTGTAGTGTCACCTTCACGTAGGCACTGTGTATTATTTATATATCTAACATTTTAAAGGTGTCATTGTACTTTTTTGTTCCATTTCTTTATTTAAATATTTTCTTTACAATATTCTGTAACAAAACTTCATATAAATATATATAATATATCCACCTTTAAATAATGAAGACTGAGATTGTTCTGTTCGCAATCGAACCTCGTTTCCATTCATAAGACTTGATCTGTGTAGAACTGCATCATGTCCACCAAACGCTGCTTCTGTTGCAGTGTACCAGTGACCATCTGTAAAAGATTAGCATAAAAATTTAAAAAAACGCAAAACTTTGTTTGTGTATTTAAATATTGTAATGTTAATTTATCACACCCAAATCGAAAAGCAAAAAAAAGTAAAAAAACACATTTTGCAACCCCCCAAAAATAAGTTTATTATTATAAAATAGTTCCTAATATTTTATTCATGTAACTATTACAAAGTTAGCCATATTCTATGCAGAAATATAAGGTTGTATAAGATACAGGTGGTAAATAACTTTCTCCATGAACTTCTAGGAAAAGTAATTGAAAGTTGTCACTCTGCGGGCTTATGTGTTATTTGTGAGCCTGAGGCATTTAAGAAGCATCATTGAAAATAAGCTGTTTGCTGAACTAAAGCTTTGGATAATCAGGTAGCATTAATTAGCAGCAAAAACAAGTTAAATATGTGGAGAAAATGCGTTGAAACTATTGTAATTATATATAAACGCCCACAATTGTGGGAGTTGTTTTTTAACCATTTGGTAAACATATTGTAAACTAACAAACAAACTTAACAAGGGTTATATATATATATATTTAACATTATTATTCTGGGGACAGGCAAACTAAGGGGTTGAAGCATTGGCACTCTGTTGCACATGAAGCATGACATGAGGTGTGGGGTAGTCACACCCAAGGGTTATATTACAAAACATAACACATGGATAACACAAAATATGTAAGTAGTTTTGCATTACCATAAATATTATGTTGCAAAAAGTTTGATCAGCAGTAATGTAACCCTTTTCGAGCATATTGTGCTTACTGTGGCCCAAGTCCCTAGTATAATGGCGTGCCTCACTGTAGGACCTCACCCACAAAACAACTCCATCATTTATGCAGTAACAAATTGGCAGATTGTATATCGTGCAAATCTTGTATAGCTTAAATACACCAACATATTTACCTGGAAGTAAAAGACTGGCATAACTACGAGTTGGATCATATGGACAGGTCAATGTTCCTCTAAAACTTTCACCAAGGTCAGTTAAGTTGCCTTCCTCATCCATCTGTGATAACACAATGGGAATTATGAGATAACGTAATTATATTTAAACAGAACCAGATTTAGAATTGTTTATTATGTGTTTTAGATCTTGAATACATAAATGTTCAGGCAAGTAAGACGCTGATAGTATTCAGGAAGGTTATTTATCTTACCAGACACAATTGATATATTCATACACCTCTTACCTACTGTCAAGTTACATATTTTAAAACAGGCATATTTTCAAGAAACAGATGGTCTATTGATACAAAATTTGTTGAGTAATAACATGGGTTTATTTTTATTCACCATACACACATGGTGTATTTATATGCACCTCATGCCCACTACCAAGTTATAACATAGGTGTCTTCTTAAACATCAGTTTACCTTAAGATATTTGCACATTGGTTGAAAGCTCTCAGTCGCACAAGTCACAAGTTTCTTAGAATTCCCATTTATTGTTTGAACCATTGCAATCATCTTGATATAATTATGACACTTCTCTGAGGGCATGCCTTTCTTGAGACAAAGGTTTTTTGAATCTTTAGTGGATGCCCAATCAAACACCTGTGAAATTACCAATGTTACTGATTGATATGGTTATGTATGTGAATTTGAGTGGGAACTTGGATTTTGTGAATTATGAATACTTGCCACTCCCATACTCATAGTTATCGAGTTTCTAAATCTATTCGGACATGTATTGATAGGCAGAAATTCCTTTATTCGGATTATGTTCTTGTGTGTAGCAATTGAGTCGGCTATTTTATAAAAATGTACATGCTCCTCGGTTTTATAGTACATATAACAACATAACTTACATGTGAGAAATGGAATTGTGTTTGATTTACTTCACGCATATCAATAGTGAAGATGTGGTCTCTGGAAAAACAGAATTGTAAAGCTTATGTTCTATGGCAATGCAGCTGTATCAACATACATATAGCCTACATGTAGCTGATTCTACTTGTGCTAACACTATCATACTCCTTATTTGCGTTTCCAGTTTGTTAAACAGACATTAGCCTTTAAATCATTGGAATAAATGCAAAGAGAATATGGTACAGTCCTGGTTGACTAACATTACATTGATATTTCTTATTCTTACTTTGCAAATATAAAAAAGAAATCTCCAATCTTGGTAACCCCTTGCACATGTTGTAAAGATACATTGGTATTGGTGCCTTCTCCAATAAAAGCGGGATAAATACTTGTATCTGCAAATAAAGTGGAATTAAGTACACTTCTTCATGTTAATAGGAAGGAAAATACGCGGTATGTTGCATAGGTAACAGTTTACTGCTTTGATATTCGCGTACGTCAGCAAGTCGTATCATAGATACCTATTTAGGTATCTATGGCCGTATATACACTATTAAAACGCAGCGTAGTTTCAATTTTCTTTTATGTTTAGCGAATGGGAAAACCGCGGTACTTTCCCTACTTTGTTAATTGGGATTCCCTTACTTCCTGTGAAGGGAATTCACCAGGCGGTAATAGCAAATCAACATTTTACCATACAGTCTTTAAGAAAGCGTTTGAGGGATTTTGCAGAACCATTACCGAGGATTTAAACTTTAAAGTCTAAACCATAATAGCAATTATTCGTCGCGTACGTGCGTGTTTGTGTTGATTAACCCTAGCGTTATTTGTGCTTTTATTGTAACAAGACAGTTTAACGGCGTTCAATACTCTGAATGATAAAACAACAATAGCATGCGAGATAAGGTCCGTTCTGAAAGTGTAGTTTGAAGTGTTTGTGACTTGATAAAGTTCGATTGTAGATCTTTTATATTTTAGTCGAAAGTAACATACTTTTAAATTTGTTGTTTATTTGAAAAAAACGAATGCGCTTAATTAGTTACAGTTTGTCGTATTGTGGTATTTATCTTGTCTTAAGCGTTGTTGAATGCAGATTCCCGCTCTTTAGCAACATATAAAGTAGGTTGGGGATGGTCCAAATTTAATTTCTTTTTTATCGGCTCATTTAGTAGCAAACAAAGAGTATTTACATAATTATATACCCCTATCCTCGCAAATCTAAAACAGCGTTGTTAATTGGTAAAAGCACGATTAGAAAATGTGGGACATTATGCGCTAACGGTATCTATCTCCCCCCACCTTACTATATTCATGTTTACGTTGCAGTTCATCTTAGTATCCAGACCTATTTAGCTGAAGACTAGACTGTGAGTCAAAACATGTATACGAACAAGCCAGACGACGTGTAAATGTAATTTCCGAATTAGAAAACCCCAAACTACCCCATTATCCCCTTTAACCTGTCAAGTGCACGCTGTCAGAAAACCGAAAGCGCATGGGTTTTAACACTTGAGCAAAGTTTACGGTCGAGGAGTGCGCTGGGGTTGAGATTACCAACTAATCATACGAGGCGCCATCTTTTCGCTCCAACTGGGTTCCGAAAGACGTTAATAGATAAAGGAGTGGACTGTTTTATACGCGGTTTTTCAAGGTTGACTCAATGGTAGAGCCAGCGTTTTGAGGGAAGAGTTTTTGGGTTCGAGGCTCACCGTGGGTGGTTATCGGTCATTATTTAATTGAGGTTATAGCAGCTTAATGGGCGCTGTCGGTCGTCTCAATAATGTATTGATATAGGGCAAGGTTAAACATTGGCAACTAATATTACATACAGCATCCTTACACCGCGTGACCCACTAATAATTTCCAAATATGTATATTTGTAAACCCTCGTTATTATATTTATACAACACAACATTTCACAGGAACATTATTACTGTTTACTGTAATAAGAGCTGTTTTGTAATACAGTGGGGTGGGGTGAGACGTGACACCTTTAACAAATAATATACAAATATCCTGTTTTAAATAATAAACAACGGTATATGGCAGTCACACGGTTTATAATTCTTTGAGTGATCATTGTTTACTACCGAATGGGACGAAAAAATAAAAAAGGTGTCCCATCTCTCCTTTAGATATAGTAGGGTGGGGGAAGATGGGACACCTTAACCACTATATATCCAAACACCCTGATCGTGTTTTAAACATTTAACAACGGTATATAGAAGATAAAGTTTTTTAATTCTTTGAACGTTTTTTGTTACTACCAAATGGGGCGAGAAAATAGAACGAAAAGGTGTCCCATCTACTCTCCTCCTACTATATGTATTTACATGCAATATTTATGGATATCTGGTTGCGCTGAAACTTGAACCTGGCACCTTCGAGTTTCAATTCCTTCTGTTCGAGACGACCGCAAATTTGTGAAGGAGAAAATTTTAACGGGATCTAAATCTCGTCATCATTTGTGTTGCGTAACAATGTTAACTCATGATCAATACAGCGTTAAGTGAGTCATTAGTGTGTTACATCAGTCTTAATCATGACGTAAAAAATTGAAGAAAAATCGAGACGGGATTCATTATTTACCTAGGTTCGTAACAAGCCTCGTTATTCAATTTTATTGGTAAATTTGCGCAAGTAATGCAATAGATGGCTGTAATAATCGACAATGCCTCGTTGTTAACTTTTGTAGGTCAAAGTCACTTTTCTAATTTAAAAGATCACCGCATGGGTTTGAAATTAATCAATATATTTGTGGTGTTTCAAAAATCAGCAAAAAATGTTCATTTAGCGTATAGGTGTTATCGTTTTATACGTTGACATCTAAAGTTAGGATTTTCATGTTAAAATAAACGCCCGTATGTTAACTTAAATGAGTGTCAATATTTGAGCCGTAAAATTAAGATTTTTTTGAAATCGATTTCTGTCCTTGTTTTAGGAACCTGATAGAAGATGTTAAACCATAATAAAATATGTTTAAGCATGAATAACGCTTATCAATACAATATAAACCCAACAGTTCGTTGAAATTATGGTAATATAACTGTATTGTTCACGCAACCGGTAAATTTGAAAGGGTGTAATTTAGAGCTGGAGCTCGCTTAGAGGGTGGTATAGGTATACAAAAGCAACGCAAGGGTATAAACACATACATACAATTCGGACGAACTTACACGCGCTATATAATGAACCCTACTATGTATCTACTCATCTCCAGTCTCAAGGGTGCCACACAGAATACCCTATTTCAAGCGTAAAATCTGTATCATTTTATAAAGTGTTAAAGTAATGGGAATCTAGCTCTATAACCTAGTCGTCACGCATTCTTAATATTAAGAAAACTAACGGTGTAAACTTTAATGTAAGCGAAACCCTAGATTCTGGCTGTGGCAGTCAAGGTTTTGTAAACTCGCAGTTTACAACATTTGAGCTTAAAAGTTTTAACGGTTCCTGGGAATAAGTAGGTCATATATGGTAACTTTTTGAATTTGGAAATAGATCGCATTTTTGTGAAATGAATCATGTTTTTCGTGGTATGTGTTTAATATCGACTAAAAATGTGAAATTTTCCGTAGGTGTTGTTGCTTTATACGTTTTCTACCGCATGATACAACGTTTGACAACATTTTAAAGTTATGTCTGATGCCTGTAAAGTGAATCATGTTTTCATGGTTTGTTCTCCTTAAAAAGTAAACTTTTTTTAACGATGCAATTTTTAGAGACTTTGCGTAGCCCAAAAATTCGACTACAGCAGTCCAGAAATTTGTAAAGTAGCAAAACTTTGGCCTAGCCCTAAAAGTTTTAACCGGCAGTCGAGAATGGGTCTGCTGTCTAGTGCGTAGACGGCCCAGTGTCTGGTGTTAAACCTGATATTATACAGGACGCTTGTGGGCTACGGAAGCTGGCTACAAAAGTCACAACAGACCGTTGATGTTTTTTATCAACAAGTACAGCACTCGCAGTGTTTACCAAATTAAAAGCCCGGAAACTTTCACTGTTGGACAATTTCCAGTTAATTGACGGTTGAGCAGCACCAGGCTACAAATAAGCCAAACTTGAACAAAAACACCCAATTTTGAACCAGCAAGTTAAATCTAATCGATTATAACGTCTAGCCATACACGTAGTACATGACACACATAAATACAAAAGTATCAATTCATGATTCGTGTAAAACGACTTTATTCGTACCCCTAAAACATAATTTTATTGATAAAAATCTAAATCGTTGATATTTCTTCTTCTTATTACAATAATGTCGCGAAGATAAGTTTCAAATCTGATAGATTTAATATCTTATATTTTAATGCACTTAGTCTCCGAAATTTAGTTTATATACCTCATGTTTTTAACTGTTTACAGTAAATGAAAAAACTTTCCCAGTTTTAAACTTGCTTGTCAGCAACTGGAAACCCCCCTGTTACAACTTTGGTGTCCGAGACCTAAAGTTACTTTTAGAAAGTTTGGTGGTTTATTAAACATTTTAAAAACGTGATTACGTATCTATGTATTACTTTAACACATGCTATATTTGCGCTAATCAATATATAGGCCTACGCACATTGTAAAAAGGCCCCCGTGCCATTAAATACATTGGGTTTTCAATTATAAATCGCCTTTATACCGATAACTTCTTTCTTTCTGGACATTTTTTCGCGCACTTTTTGCGGCAAAGTTTTGATTTAAACTACGCATTTATGTACCACAGTTTTTAATAAAAGCTGATATTAATACAATTTTCCCATTATACGGAGTTAGGCGCATGCAAAACACTGATGTTATCTTGATTCAGCGTGGATAAAAATGACTGAAAATGGGTTTCATATGCTTTGCCCCGAGGAATAAACAGCCAAGTAAATCATATACAGACGAGTTTTCATGCACGACAAACCGGCCTCGCGAAAATAGGTGTCTCGTTTTGAAATGTTTGCTAATTTTTCGTCAAAACACCTTTGGCATTTATATTTTAGGAGTAAGATTTACCTGAAAATATCACGAATGTAACCGCAACAAGTCATAGTCGATATAGGCGTGATGAATACGATAGTATATAGGCCTAAATACACCAATGTGATCTAACGCTTTTGTTTTAATATGGGATTTATTTTTCACAAGTTTAGTGTTTTAGGTTTGTATCTTAATATTAATACCTCCCTGCTTATTATATTAATTACCGTATATTATAGTAGTATTAATTATATTATAGTAGGGTGAGGGAAGATGGGACACCTTTAGCACATAATATCCCAGCATTCTGATCGTGTTTTAAACAATTAACATCGGTCTATGGGGGTCGTGAAGATATAGTTTTATAATTTTTTGATTGTTTTTTTGCTTACTACCAAATGGAACATGGAAATAGAATGAAAAGATGACCCATCTTTCCCCAGCCTACTATATAGTACACTACTGTAGTACAGTAAGCCATGTTATAAGTCTACGATTGCCTATGTAACTCCACCTGCAAAATTATATCCACCGCAATAACCGTAGCAATATACATAATGTTCTATATCGGTCTTTAGGGTTTAAGCTGCAATCAGTGGTTTAATTTAAACTAATTATAAAGGTAATAATTGTAAGATTACATCCTGTAACAGCAATAAATACAGTACATTATAAACCCTTTGTGATTGTACTAAATAATTATTACTACGATACGGAATAAAGTCTAATTTTGAATTATAATTCAATTAAATCAACTTTGTTCGGAACAGCTGGTTTCAAAAACATGAAGGGGCTTTAAAATTAAATCAGTTAAGGATTGAAAGCCTGCGTATTACAGCTAAGTAATTACAGGATTTATTTTGAATTGATACAGTGTCTGTTTTAATCACGCACGTCTATAATGAGATGTTTTTCGGCCCCCGGCGCTTCGCGACACAAATAAGTTTTCGGGCAACTAAACTTTAAAGAAACTTTGGTAAACACATTTATTCTTACATTTAAATTATAAGCAATACGATATAAATGATAGAATATACGCTTTGGGAAAATCTCGGTTGGCTATATATGTGATCATGCGTGTAGGAGAAATTTACTTTGCAAGCTATTTCGAATTTTTGAATAAACGTGGATATATTCGCGGTGCCAATCATCAAAATTTGCAGTTTGGGGTTCGTGGTTAAACACGTCGTGGAGAATTTCTCAATAGCGGACACGTTCTATGAATATATAGTAGGGTAGGGGCGACGTTGGGTAGAGGAAGATAGGACACCTTTAGCACAAAGTATTCAAATATTCTGACCGTGTTTTAAACAATTAACAACGGACTATAGTAGTCGTAAGAATACGGTTTTACAATTATTTGAATTTTTTCTTTACTATTAAATTTGACGAGAAAATAGAATGATAAGATGTCCCATCGTCCCCCACCCTACTATATAACTAATGGTTAAAAGGTACTTACTTTTTCGACTGTAGACGCTGGTGGGTGATATATTTTCAGGTATAGATGCAATCACATTCATGTAAAACTGGAGCCACACCAGAATAGACTTGAGAGTAACCACTTTGTAAACCATGGCTGCTTATTTCTTGACTTTACACTAAAAAGTTTTCATTCCGATTCTTTCAACATATTTTACAAATTAAACGTAACACACAGCTAACGCATAAAAATCTAGAAAAAATACAAAATTATTTTTATCCAATTTAAAATGTTATAGTCCAGGAATTATATTAGTTCCCTACCCTCCAACTTTTTCCACTACTTTGCAAACACCACGTTATTTGCTTTTAAAATGTTCGCAGAACTGTTTGTTCGTTTTCAGGAACCGGGGAGTTTCGTTCCGGTAATAAACTGTTCTTGTTTTTCTGTTTGGTTCAGACTGCAAAACGCCTTCGGGACATTGGTCTAAACTTCCGAACTAAATTAACTACAGCAAAGCAGGAACCGGGAACTGATATGTTGACGCGTGCCGCAACTTCCCTGTTTAGTTCTTCTCGAAGGTTATGCAAGCATGTCCAGAAAAACCACATCCATAAATATAAAGCAAGGTGCTGGGGAGATGGGGCACCTTTTTATTCCATTTCTTTTCCCATTTGGTAGTAAATAAAGAACGTTCAAAGAATTATAAAACCGTATTATCTCGACTCCCATATAGACTACTGTTAAAATCTTTGTTTACTACCATATAAGACGAAAAAAGGTGTCTCATTTTACCCCAGACTACTGTATAAACACGTCATTGTTGCCAGCAGTATACTGAAAGTGTAAAGTACCTGTTCTCCTTTTCGAAAAACATTGTTTTCTGTACGAAAGCGGAATTAGCGAAATGAATTGTTGGCCAACAGTATTAATTGTTCGGCGTATTATCTCCGCTTAGCCTACTTAGTCAACTTGCGCGAGATATTTTGGCAGCAAAGGGTGAAGAGAAAACGTTCAATTGAGAAAATTTAATTAAATGTACCATGAATTTGGATGTATTATTTAAACAGGAACAATTTATGAGAGTTTCGTGTAAATCCAAAGCAATATAATGATGACTCGTAGTCTCGTACTCTTATGACGTGTAAACTCCGCACACACACACACATATATATATATATGTATATATAGTAGTAGAGTGGGAGAAGACAGGATGATACCTATAGCACATATTATACGAATATCCTGTATATTATAATCGCGTTTAAAGAATTAACAACGGTCTCTGGAAGTCGTGAGGAAAATAAAATGAAAGGTGTCTCATCTTCCCCCACCCTACTATATGACTCAGAGACATAACGTTTTCTGAAAGTTAGAATTAAGTGTGCGACTTTATCAATATTGAATACGAACCACTATTATCATCAAAGCTGGTCAAATTAAGCGTCATGAGCTCACTTGTATATCGCTGTTAAAACCACTTAGGCCGACGAGCGTTCGCGACTTAGCACGGAGTTGGTTTGTTTGCACAGATAAAGATTCGTCTTTTGTTTGTACGCACGAGTATTATCTCCTTGCAAAGTTTGTCTAACACACAATGAGACGAGATTAATCTTTTAACTGAAGTAGTGACAAGTCCGAACGTGGATATTCGCCAAATCACGCTTACGACTACAGCAGTGCTGCTTAAACTTTATGACTACCCATATACCCTTTGTTATTCCCCCCAGCGTTCAGCGAAACACAGTTGCCGCATAATTATAGCATTTAATGGCTACCCCAAATCCTATTGGTTCAATAGAACTCAGGCTACAAACCAAGTTACACGTCTAGGCGTGAATGTAACTTATATAGCCCATTCATACGACCGCAATTTCTTCGTTATATAATAAGCATATGCTTTGTTATAACGGCCACATTTTTTCCAATACGTTTTTATATTGGGTACAAGGTGTATTTAGTTGTTGTCGTTTTGCAACTTTTTCATTTGTTTATTTGTGTTCTATACTAATCCGACCTTAGTTCCCAATATACCATGCTAACGACTGGCGTTTAAATCCGATAGCTTCAATAATTTTAAATAAGTATACATGTCTCTAGTTATTGCATTGGTGGAGATAAATAAAATATATCGTGTATATACAATTAAAAGGCAAGAATAAATGTATTGTATGTTATAAAGTATAAACTTTAAGAGGTGAGCATTAAGTTACAATCTCAGCTATTAGTTTCAGTTTGCAAAGGTCTCCTCTTATGTTTACTTTTCGTGTTAACTAGCTTCAAAACAACTCGAATTCGCTGACTTTGCTTAATGAACACTCCAGGAGTTCCCTAAAACATGTAACCAGATAAGACTCTAAGAAACTCCAACTCCTATCTTGTTTACAGCCTTGCGGAAATTTGCATAAACCTCGAAAGCAAATACAACACTATCGGTAAAGTCAACACGAATAAAACTTGTTTTCTAAATTTGTAGAAAGGAATCAAAGACCTTGAGGTCATACGTTATTTAATAGTTCTGCTATACAACTTCTGTATGGTGCGCTGTGTTTACACAACGATATAGTAAACCCACTATCAGTTTACCAACCATATCGGCCGTACAAAAGCAATAACTTGATCCACGCACAATGTACCTCTTAGGCTGAACAACTTTGTCTTTAATGTATTACACCTCAACCTAGTGGATAAACCCCTTTTAAAATATGTAACTTAATAGTTAGGTCGTGCCAGCCAACGATGGTTGCATGAAAAGTCAGCCCAAATAAATTGGCATAATGCACTTGTTATGTACGCGCTAAAAGAATAGACTTCGTAAACCATGTTGTATCGATCACTGTTTTAACCTCTGTCCCTTTATATTCAATTAGCTTGATTATCTTAAAACCTATAGCCAATATATCACCTTACTTTCTCATAAACATGAACAAGCGCTCATCATGCTGTAATATTAAATAGAAGTCTTCGTAAATTAATGAAGTAATAAAACTCACAGCGGTCATAACATTAAATTACTCAGTCTCTTAAATTTAAAGGCCCTAACACGTATACACGATTTCGCAACACAAAAAGTTACACCCCGGTCGTTCGTAGCTGTTTAAATAGAAAGAACAACGCGTTAGTTAAAGTTTCAATGACTCACTATGTACAAATGCCGGCGGGAGAAATGCTTACAAATCTTGCCGGTTATCTCCAGCTCTCTCTTCACTGTATATGCCATAGTAATCTCAAGAGACAATTCCCCGCATTCCTAAACTAAGCCCGCGAAAGTTACAAGTCGTGTATGCCTCACACAGTCAGCAACATTGCTGTTACGTTACTGGAGATACTTGATATATAAATGCAATGAAAAACGGTGACGGAATCAGCGCTATACAACTATTGCTAAAATAAGCTAATAATAAACCCCTACAATATACTCGTAACTTGACAGTAGGCATAAGGTGCATGGATTTACCGCAAAACACACATTCACCCTCATATAGAAACGTTTAAGTTTCCCACAGGGAAATAAACATCAAAGTATCTGGTAGTAGAAACGCGACCACCAAGTTTCTGCAATGCCCAAAAATGTGCTAATCAATTCTACTTAAAGTGTAGCTTATGAACTGTCACTCAAATACAACTTCCGTACTCCTTTATTTCGACTGGTGTTCTAACACGAAATGACGTGTTCTTATATTTGTTGTAATTGTATATTTTTTGAACCGACCTAAAAGAAACTGCATGAACTTGCCTTTTTGCTTACTCTGTAAAATTTGGTAACATTAACTAGGCGCCAACACTGCTGTTAGCATTTTTAAATGCAAAACAACTGTAGCGTGTTTTTAATTGCACATATCAATGCAAACCACAATTAAAACTATCGTGTTAACTTAACGCTGCCTATCGTTACAAAAGGCTGTTCCTCTTGTATTTTAACAAAAGCTTGGCTATCATTATCCTTTAGTTCTGTTTAACAAACACAACTGAATAGAGTCTCGCTACGCTTGTTTTGAAACATCGACGCGCGTTGAATCGGGACAGCTCTGCTTCATTGGTTCGCTATGGCCTGGAGCGAAACTATAGTCATCGTGGCGATTGTGCTTACTGTTCTTCTTGGATGGCTCTCGCCCCATGTTGTTCGCGCTTTGCACGCAGTGCTCAGCCGTAAACTTGTCTTCGATTCTTCAGTTCTTCAACGGAAGTCTAGTCTCAGTGTACCAGGCTCGGCATTGGATTCTGCAAAAGAAAATTGATGGCGTTTTATCTGAACTCTGTTTATTTTGGCCACACGCCAGAAAAAATTAACAGGCGCACTGAAAGACGTTGCGCTTAATTTATATTTACCACAAACAGATTTTAACTTTGACAAGAAACCGGTCTAAACAAAAAAATAAAATCAAGTTTTGCAAACTGCATTTTCGGAGCAAACTACATATTCTTGTATACTGCGCTATTAAAACATGCGACATCATATAATGTAGTTACGAAAAGAATCAAAGACTATAAAGCAATAAATTTTATCCTCATAAAGTGTATAAGCCGCAGGGGTTCCAGTAATAGGGTCGCGGTAAAAATAGGACACGAAGAAAGCCGCTCAAGCGACCAACAGCGTGGTCACGGTACAGTGGCTACGGAAAAACACTCCCTGTCGTTACGGTTCAACTTTCAGAGTAAATCCATCTCTGTTAAACTGAGTGACAAAATAGGAGTTGAGCGCTCGGCAGAGCAAACTTTCCATCCTATCTGCTCGCGTTGAAACGTACATAAAGTAGAGTGGGGGAAGATGGGACACCTTTTCATTCTATTTTCATATTTGGTAGTAAACAAAGAACATTCAAATAATTATAACTTCGTAACCTTACGACCCCCGTAGACAATTATTAATTGTTTAAAACACGATCAGGAGATTTAGATATTATGTGCTAAAAGTGTCCTGTTTTCCCCCACTCTACTATATATACACATATCTATGGTCCGCTTTGTGCCTACACTAAGACATATCGGATATATAAATTATTATGAATGGTCTTTAAAGTGATCTTTAGAGTTTAGTTTAACACAGTACCGTAAGGTAAAATACCGTTAGCAGATAATATGACACATTTTCCAATCGTGCATTTAACAACGACCTTTTAGAGTCGTGAGGATATGGTTATATAAATCCAGATTTCCCAACGTACTATATAATGTATACACGAGAAATATATTACACTGTCCCGATTCCGCGGTTCCTGTTAATATTACATTGCGTAAGCTCACACACTAAATACTCTTGTATTTTGGTGAACGTTTTGACCCTTGGTGCTGATTTATTAAAAGTTAGTTTATAACCGTCTAATAAATTGAATGGACACAAAGCTATTAAACTTTTATTTTGCGGACAGCAATGTAAAGCAGCGCGTAACTAAAGTTTCGTTGTATCACGGCCAAGTACTTTTTAAGCACGTCATTCGTATTTAGCAGCTGAGAAAATTTCGCGCCGATTTTTAAAAGTCGTTTACGTCACAAGATTGTTCGCTCTGTAGCTCCGTCTAACGGTTCTAAACTTTGCATATTATTCCAGATGTTTCCGGAGAAAATTTAGCCACAAAAGGAAGTATGGGATGCCGGTGTCTTATTATGAGGATGTTACTATCTGTTCATATTAGAGGAAAAACGTCGATTACCTGCTTTTTATGCAGTCTGGTAAAAAGTGAGTGTACTTTGTTTTAAATTGGAAGTTGTGTACGGTATACTGTTCTCGTATGTGCGCACAAGGTGTATAAAATAAAACAGCCGTGTTATAACAACTGTCGTTACTGCGCCACGCAAACATAAATAAGTTACATTATTTCATTCAAGAAATTCGTAACAAGTATCGATTTTCGCTGCTTCGCGCTGGTTGTTTGATTAATACAGAATTTAAACAAAACGAATATATACGTTATGTCGCTAGCGGGTTGTACAACGAAATAAGCATTATAGATATTTAATTTTATGTTCATAAATATTTAAAAAAGGTTTGGCTTGGTTTAAACGGGGAAAATGAAAATGAAAAAATAATAATTTGGCTGTTCGGATCATGTTAGTAAAATCGAGTATTTCTTGATTGATTTTTTCAGAGAGAAATTCCAACACTTATAAATAATGTGGCGTTCTTTTAGACGGCAGGAAGTAAATAGAGTTGTGGCCATATTGATTGACAACTATACACTGGTTGAAATAAAACTAAAAAAAGATTAAAAATCACCTAAAGTAACATATATTAACAACTATACCAAACAAAAAACATGGAGTAAAAAGGGTAAATAGCACTTCCCGTGCAGTGGCCATAAGGAAAAAACTAGCGCATCCGTTTTACTTAAAGAGATACGAATCGTGTAAAACAAGCTGGCATGGTTTGAATATTATGCAGAACACGACAGAAGCTGGTCGTATCGTCATTTCACTTCTTCCGCTACGTCACTCTATAAAAGATTTTCCCGTATATACTACTGAAGGTTATCCAAAGAATTATATCGCAGGTTTTACAATAGAGCGGATGAACTAACCATATAGAGTGCAGCCATTGATTCGAAATTCAGACTTGCGAGCGGCAGATTGATTAGGTGTGAAAAAAACTTTAATTTATCTGCAAGAGTTGTTCAGATCATTTACTTCAAACTTTTGCGCCAAATTCTTTAGCTAACTGATAAACGCATAATGTAAACTGTAAACAGCGCGAAGACGTTCGTTTGACTGCAAACACCATCGTCGCCAAACTTTGCAAAGTTACTGTCTTATAGACTTTCACCACGCCTGACGAAGTCGCTTTATATATTTGCAAATATAACAAGTTTGAAGATAACATTTTTATCAGCGCAGTTTTGACTGTTATTTGTTAAATAGTATAATGTAGCTTAAAGGGAAGTAATTCCTGTCGAGTTTCATTATTTCAGGGAAGTTTATAATAGCAACAATACGACAGCTGTTAAAATACGCATAGAACCAGAAGGTCGACCATGAATTTAGCTACACTGTGATTGCTATTGTCATATCAAGGAATTTAAATGTCAACAGAGCAATATAAGCGTCGAGAATGTGTATTAAGATAGACAAACTAGCTAGCATTCGTAGTTTTTTTAGGTTTTAGTGCATGTGTAATCTAACTTATATATTATTTTAACAAAACAAATTTTAGGTAGTTTTGTTTGTTTATTTTTTGTCAGACTCAGGCGTATACTTTATAAATATTTGATATACTGTATTATGTTTCGGTGTTCAGAGACAATTTCCTATTTGCTGCATATAGGATTTTTAATATAATGCACGAGGTGTATATTTTATCCTACCGGTACATTTAGTCTTGTATACACTTAACATCTTATGCCTAATCATTTTCAAGATTTAAGATTTTGGTGTTCGCTTATAAAACTGTAAATTCTCCGTTACAATATGTGGTAACTGACGAGTATAGCTTATAAGATAGCTTTAGCACCTTTAGTTAGGCACTAGCACGAGGCGTATGATATAAGACACCGGTGTTATAATGACTGACGTGGCCCGCCACGCGAGGATAAATACATGTCATTCAATTCAAAATTCGATTCAAGGTATACAATGCACTTGCAAGCTTTAGCTGAACGGCGCTTTAAAAAGCTGACGTAATTTTAATAATGTTGCTGTCACATATTAATTGTATGGATATAAATAATGTAATATAAACTCAAAATAATTTCACCGTCAAAAGTTTTTATGAAAATAAATGATTTAAAATCAGAAATGTTAATATTGAATGTGACATTAGAAAAAAATATCGACAAACCTAATGATCAAAAATATACAACTAAAAATCAATCGCAAACGAAAATTGATTTTTTCTAAAACTTTAATTAAATTTTATAGTCAAAGACGTCATAAATGACGTCATCTTTGTTTTGCTTCAGTCTAAACACACACGTCATTTCTTGTTTATTTGAGTAAGAAAGTCCGTAACATCCGGTTATTTTATGACGTAATAATTTACTTTCTTTCTCTGACCAATAACACACTTCCGGTATTAATCGTGACGTATCGCGAGAATCATTACGTCACATCCTGTGAGAATTTTGGAAACTTCGCAGCACAGCCATTTACTGGTTTCTAAACGGATATTTAGCCTTTTTGTTTGGTACAAGATGGAGATTAACTGTGGGGCAAGATGGAGATTAGGATATATTACTTATAACCGAGTTTAACAAGAAAAAAAACGCCTTTTTAGAGTCGTGAGAATACAGTTCTATACTTAATGAACTCTTTAGTTTTAGTAATTTTTTTGTTTACTAACAAATGAGACAATAGTACAGAAAAAAACATCGACCGTCCTACTCCAGCCCATACTACATCCATCTAACTAAAAGCGTGTTTTTTATAACTTTAATTATTTTTTACAGATTTGAAATTTTACAAAATTTTAACAAGTTTAACAATTAATCATGTCTGCTGACAACTTGAGCTTGGTAACAAATGGCACTATGAATCTTACGATGTGTGATTTGCAACCCAACAATCCATACTGTGGTGTATATGGACCGCAAAGGGTTGTCGAAGCTGTGTATATGACTTTACTTGTGGTCATTGGAACCATAGGAAACCTAATGGTCATATTTTCCATTATGTTGGAGAAAAGAATTCATAAAAATGGAAACATTTTTATAATAAATCTGGCAGTAGCGGATATCTTTGTAAGTATATACATTACTTTTATCGTGAAATGCGATTACTTATAAAAAAATACGCCCTTTTATAGGCTATTTATTTTTAGGTTTTAAATTGCCGAAAAAAACTTAAAATAAAAGTAGCCAACTAAAAAAAAACTTCATAGAATAAACAAATTGTTAAAAAAATTCAAAATAATCTATTTTTAAAATATAATTTATATATATATATATAGTTACAAATAATACATATATAGTTACAAATAAGCTTAATTTTTAATTATTTTATTTTTTTTTTGACTCAGGTCACCGGATTTTTTCTTCCCACCGTTCTTGCCAATGTTATTTACACAGGAAATTCTTTAAACAAACCCGCTTGTGACGTAGCCGGCTACGTCATCACGCTGACGTGTGTATGCTCTGTAAGCAATCTTACAGTTATTGCTATCAACAGGTCAGGACGAAAAAAATGTTTTGGGATAACAAATACAAAAGTTTAACTTCCTGATTTTACAATAACAAATCTGTTTCTCAATTAATTTTATTTTAAACCTGTGTTTGTGATACCAACTTTTCAAATAATGACAACATTTATTTTTTGTCAACTGTGTTTTAATACAATGGGACACCTTTAGCACATAATACCCAAATATCCTGATAGTGTTTTAAACAATTAACAACGGTCTAAAGGAGTCTAAGGATACGTTATTATAATTCTTTACATGTTCTTTCACAACCAAATAGGATAAGAAAATACATTAAAAAGGTGTCGTATCTTCCCCCAACTACTATAAGTGTTAAAACATAAAAGACATGGCTTTCAAAATGGTATAAACAAACTTAATTGTTATATCGTATTTTACAGGTACTGGGCAGTCGTTAAGAACAAAACTTATGCAAAAATGTTCTCAAAACGACGAGTATACATCATGGTTCTGTTGGTCTGGGTTTGGTCAAACCTTCTGGTTATTCCAACTCTCTTCGGATGGTCTGGCCTAACGTAAGTTATCTTAACTTAAAACTTGTGCGTGTATGTTGCATATATCATACAGTAGGTTCGGGGAAGATGGAATACCTTTTGATTATATATTCTCGTTCCATTTATTTGGCCTATAAACTTGGTAACTTAAGCGAGCACAGAATGTATAAACAAAACGTGGACATCCGTGTTATAACTTGCTTTGCCCCTCCACGAAAAGTTAACGGTGTATGAAACTGTATGAAACAGAACACCTGTGTTTTAACGGTTGTCTTTACCCCACCACGTGAGGCTAAATAAATTTCATTTATTCATTTATCGGCAAAGCAACCGCCGTATAATGTACTTAATATAAATAAGAATCCTTTGCTCCATCAGATACGACGAGAAAATGATGGAATGTGCATGGGACGACATGAAGAATCGATCCTACAATATTTTCCTTGTCGTTTGCGCAATATTGCTCCCGGTTGGTGTAATTGTCTTCTGCTACTATAATCTTTACAAGTGAGTATATATTGTGTTCCGTATTATTTTGGTTCATTCTAACATTTTTTTGTGTCGTGTCACGTAATTGGCAAATTTAAATTTTATTAATTTAGGATTGTGTCATCATTTTAAAATTGACTTGTATAAATACTTCCATTAACTCATTACAACAAGATGAATGAATGTGTATATAGGCATATACCTACGTTACCACACAGCTCAATATTACTCGTTCTTAATCAATAAATCACCTTGAGCATTTTAAGTATAGCTCTACCAACGCGTTTTCGTTATCTCTTCTGCCACGCAGAAAATACTGTGTCTACAGTTAAAAGTGTCTGCACTATTACCAATTTACAGCCATAAAATATTTTCGTTGTTTACATTATAGATCTGTACGAAGCCGAGGAGCATGGGCCCGATCCGCCACCTCTGTTGGTTCGCGATCAAACGATCGTCAAAGACGTTCTCTGCAACGTGAGACCAATTTGTTGAAGACGCTTGCAATGACTGTTGTATTATTTGTTGTATGTTGGACACCTTATGGGTTTGTGGTTGTGTTTGACCCCTTCGGAGTTGCCCCAACCACTAAAAAGGTAAATACTTAGTATAGCTGGTGTTTTGTATGAAATCGAGAAATGTAAGTTATTTACCCTCACACGGAGGGGTAAAGACAGCCGTTAAAACACAGGTGTTCTGTTTTATACACCTCCTGCCCGCTTACGAGATGCTATATACGTATTATGTGTGCTTTGTGGGTAATTATTTTTTGTTATATTATTTTGTTTTTTTAATGAATGACGGAATATTTAAAAAAATTATAATACCACCACTGAGTTGGAGCAGTTTGTATTATATATTTGGCTTTTGTGGCTGTATATAAATATTTATGCTTATTACTGCAGTCCAACTTTAAATTACAAAAGTCGACGTATATATTGACTGTGTAGTGGTACATTGTTTATACTTGTATAAACTTACTACATTAAATATGAGATCTTTGCGTTAGTCTTGTATTATTGCCAAACCTTGCTGCAACAAAGCTGAGTTTTTTAGATTAAGTCAATGCCTTTATTTTAAATGTAAAAAAAGAATAAAATTGTTAATTCTCGTATGGGAACTTTGATAGAGATAATTACGTTTAATGAACACTACAGAAATTTGCGACTGCAAGTCATAAAATATATACATAATCTAGGGTGGGAAAGATGGGACATCTTTTATTTCAATATTCTCGTCACATTTAGTAGTAAATAAAACGCATTCAAAGAATTATAAATCCGTATCCTCATGACTTCAATATAGACCATTTTTTATAACACGATCGTGATATTTGGATACTACGGGCTAAATGTGTCCTATCTTCCCCCAGCCTACTACGCATAGAGTTTCAGTTCAAAACAGTTGCCATACGTGAAAGGAATTCGACAGTTTTGATTATACAAATCGTTTATGTATATATTCTGTCCTGTATTATTTAACCGTGTTGTATCTCAACTAGATTGTTGCATGGATGGGTTTATCGAACTCGGTCGTCAACTTTATAATATACGGCACTATGAACCCCGTATTCAGAAAAGGCTACAAACACCTCATAATATTTGTACTATGCTGCAAACGAAGACAAAAGGGGTGGGTGTTAATTACATTAATAAACGTTGTTACTTTATCGTTTTATTTTTCAGTAACTTAATAATTATTTGGTCATCGTTTTGCAACGGAACATACATTCATCCGCATATTAAGTGATATAAATTACTCACTCTACCAACAGGAAAAATCACCTATATAGAATAATTAAAAATTATTTCCAAAAAAGCTTGCTTAAGTATAAAACCTTAAAAACACCATAAATATTCACAAAATGTTGGTAAATAGTTTAAAACCACTTTATTTACACAGACGAAGAGGAACAACAGAAGACAGTCTCTCTCTTCCAATCAGAAAACAAAATTCTCTAGAACAAAGCAGTAACAAAAAGACAAACTTGGTGAGAAGTTGTTTATGTGTATGAACATGAGTATATAACTGTGTATTACTATTTTAATATTCGTATATATAGTAGGGTGGGGGAAGATGAGACACATTATCATTCTATTTTCTCGTCACATTTGGTGGTAGACAAAAAATTCAGAGAATCATAAAACTGAAGTGACTTCAGTATACTATGATAAAACCGTATTCTCACGACTCCAAAGATCGTTTTTAATTGTTTAAAACACGATCAGGATATTTGGATATTTTGTGCCTAAGATGTCCTATCTTCTCCCACCCTACTATACACCAATAACTTAAAAATCCCGAAAATTAACAATTTTTACTGGACTCTTTTGAATAATAGAACTTTTAATTAAACTTTTTATGCAGTCCCAAACCATGACACCTGTCTGCAACTCCCGTAAAGAGATTCAAAGCTTCATACAAACCTAGAAGGGAAACGGACGGTCTTTGGAAAATCCATTAGGAGTGGTGTATTTATTTATATGAAACCACGAAGCTATAATCCTATCATTGAAAAAGTAGCCATAACAGATGTAGCCTTTTGAATTTATAGCAGGCTAAGTTCTACATAGTCTTGCGCTACCAAAGATCTTGTACATTGTAAAAAATTTACGTTTTAAAAAGAGGCCAGTTTATACGTAAGATAAACAGGAATACGTGTCCTGACTATTTAAGTTTTGTATTTCTTTTACCAGCCGCTGATTTCCGCCATACGTGTAGTTACTTATACCGCCATCAGTGTTATGTAAAATGTCGTGATTAGTACTTTCTTTTCGTAAATAAAATTACAAGACTAAACATCAAAAATCTATTTTTGTCAGGTTTAGAAAATTCCGAGTACTAAAATTGAATCACAATTACTCAGCAGGTTATATATTTTTGTAAAACCATTCTTTTACTGCATTTTCACGCACCTCTAGTTTTTTTAGTCGATTGTAAATACACCCCAAATAATTTCCACCGTCAAGTTTCCGTTATAAATTTCTGATAACACCGGCAGGGGTTTCACCTACACGGTTTTTATCTATTTAGTTTACATTTTGTTTATAAAAAAGAAATAAATACTTTTAAAATAGAACACACCGTCTTATTAAGATGGTTTGTTATTACTAAAGATAAACCCACCGTGGTACGTGTAATTACTTTAATTGAAATGCGATGTATTGCTTTTAATTTGCTGACGTACATTCGCATAAAATTTCGTAGAAACGGTGCTACACTTATCTGACTTATGTACTAGGTGAACTTTATGTTCGAAAGTGAACTTTTTGCCACAACAACAAATGATGAAAATTATGGGCCAGGTGGTCATCATTTATTCCTTTAACACCTGCTGTAATTTTTTTTATTTAAAGAGCTGATGCCTCGGAAGTCTAACAGGTAAAAGGATTACACGTCTTTAAAAATAAACGTACTGAAACATTCCAACTTTATATATGAGAATAATTAAGCCATTTTTATTTGTTGTTTGGGTATTGTTTAATTTATTTCTTTAAAATATAAAATGACCCACTTTAATAATAATGTGGCTTAATCTGTTCATCCTTTAAAATTCCAATAAATTATGGTTATATGTCTACTGTTTTGAGGTTTGTAATAAATGCTGGTCACTAATTTACGTGGAAAATCAGTTTATGGTGATTTAATTTGTTACAGAACAGATATATGCATCACTCAAGAAAAGTTAGTTTATAATTTGTTCACAAAGCAAGTAGGATGAACAAAGCAGTTGTGTGTCTTCTTATGAGCCTCTACTTGTTAAGTTATGTTGATATGACAACAGGTAAAAATAATTTTAGGTAAAATCTTATAGGCCTATTCCTATATATTGTTTTACTTTTTATAAGAAATGGCATTTCAAATAACTAAAAACGTTTTACTGCAAGTTTAAACTCTGCAAAGTTTGTAATATTTATTTATGCTTAGGTAACAGCAAATACAGTGGAACTTTTGAGAAACAAATTGCATCATCTGGTGGCGCCAAGCATTTTAATGTTCATTATAAGAAGTGCTACACTTCCATTCCCTCCTCAGTTCAACTTACTTTAACCACTTATCCCATTCATCTTAGTTTTGAAGTTTCGGTCTTGTATGTGCTTAAAACTTTCTTTGTTGTAAAGTTAGAAAGGCGGGGTCATCCAGATCGAGGGTGGAAAAGCGCTAACTTTGTTGTAGATTGGGTGGCTTGTTTTGATTCAGGTATTAACACTGAAAACTTAGGCCAATATATGTGTATATTTGTGCAGCTGTTGTGAGCATAGGTGTGTCTAGTGTATAAATAGCCACAGTTTTATAAATTGACTAAGCTAAAAATGTATAAACACACCATGTTTGCCTGTTACAAAAAATACAAAGATATCTAGTTAGAATAAAACGGCTGAATAGAATAAGTTTCATAAGTTTTAAAAAATAAACTGACCATTCTCATTATAAAAATAATCACATTATACCTTTTCCTTTCTCTGCAGTGGGAAACTGTTAATAGAACCCGACAGAAAGTAAGTCAACCTAGAGTTCATAGGGACATAATGAAGTTCTTTTGTATAATGCATGTGAATAAGTTTTATTTAAACTCTGGTGTTTTAAGTTCATCCTTTAAAATTCTAATAAATGATCTGTCTTTTGTTTGGGTGTTTTGTAAGTAATGCTGGTCACCATTTTACCTGGAACAGTTTGTAGTCAGAAGTAAATCTAAAATTGAACTCATGTACGCATCATTTGTGAAAGGATAGTTATTATTTTGTTTATGAAGTTAGTAAGATGCACAAAGCAGTTGTCAGTCTCCTAATAGGTCTCTGCTTGTCTGGTAACATTGGTGTGACAACAGGTAATTAAACTTTGAGTTAAATATTACATTGTTTTAATGTCTATCTAAACCTTGTACAAAACTTGGTATTGTAGGAAATTAAAAACTATTTAATAGTTGAAAACTCTGCAAGTTTGTGTTAACGATGCAAAGGTTTTAAAATTTGCTTTTTTTAGGTAACAACAAATACAGTGGAACTTTTGAGAAACAAATTGCATCATCTGGTGGCGCCAAGCATTTTAGTGTTCATTATAAAAAATGCTACACTTCTATCCCTTCCTCAGTTCAACTTACACTTACCACTTATCCCATCCATTTGAATTTTATTCTTTCAGTCCCCCATGTGTTCCAAAGTTTCTTTGTTGCAAAAATGGAAAGGCGATTCCATCCAAATCTAGGGTGGGACAACTCAACATTTGTAGTTGATTGGGTGGCATGTTTCGATTCAGGTATTTACACTGAAAATATGTAGCAATATAGTCCATAGTGGGTATAGATAATTATGTAGGGGTTAACCAGTGGGCATGAAGTTCATGAAAACACCTTGTATGTCTGGTGTAGGAGGCGTCCATGATGCCACAACTAGAGAAAAATAAAGAGTAGATGACCATCCAATTACAAATAAATTATTCTGAATCTAAAAGTAATTATGTTTCTTTTTTGCTCTGCAATGGGAAACTAACCAGAACCTCCTATTCCAGGGCCTTCAGTTTCAATAGGCTCTTGAGGCGCCAGGGTAAAAATAATCTTAATATCAAAATTATACAAAAAAATGCAATCATTAAAACATCTTTGATGCAAAAGTTCTTCTGTAACAACTGCAGTAGCTATTATTGTAACCAGAAATTATGTATAAAACCCAACTAAGAGAATGTCAACATAACTCTTAAATATAATGCATGTCAGTAGGTTTTAATTAAACTGTTGTGTTTTATGTCTGAATCTTCTAATTGTGAAAATAATTACATTTTTGTTTCTCTCTGTAGTGGGAAACTGTGCTCAACCACCTATAATTGCAGAATAGCCAGATCCAGATCCAGGGTCAATTATATTAAACTGAAATTAAAGCAACTTGACATCAAAGTAATAAAAAATAAATTATTACAAATTTAAACAAAAAATCGTCTATATAATTTTTTTGTAGCAATAACAGCTATCCATGTAACCTATCCATGTGTTTTATATCCAACAATTTAGTTAGCGCGCATTTGCTTTGATTTGCCTATTATTGTAGTAAATGTTTCAGTTTTTTTGTTGAATTTGAATTTACTGTAATTAATGATTTTTTTAAATCTTACTTTGTGTTTTAGGAATTCAAATATTATCTCAATAAAACATATGAACGTTGTAACTCTGTTTGGTTATTCTACTAAGTAACAAAGACAAAATGCAAAGTTTCATTGACTTTGATGCAGTGTTTTTTTTTGGTCAACTATTGATTTTTCCATAAGTGCGTCGTTTTTTATTGTTTTTTTGGAACAGTTTTTGGCGACGTGCCTTGTATTTTGTGATTGTTTGTGTAGCCTACATTTCAATGCACCACGAAATAAAGTATTCTCTCGTAATTTTAAGTATATACAAAAAAAGCATCTTTTGGTTTGTGGTATAAAGAAAAAAAGAGCTCTCTCGTTTTCTTTGCATTTCTCTTCTGTATTGTCTGGCTAATGTACTTCGGAAATTCCCGTATATGTTACTGAAGTAATGTCCACCAAAGCAATTAAATCATCTTTAAAGGCTGCTAAATCAGCAATTCAACAAAAGGAATTCGATGAAGCTTTACTACATTGTAAGGTAAGTTCACAGACTGGTAACTTCTACGTTTATAGAAGACCAAAACCTTTAGTTTGATGTACATAACGTCCATACCGTTTAGACACTCGCTTTTGTAGATGGTCCTGTTACATGCCATACATTGCCCTTTATGTCTATTACAAAGTTGTAGGTTGTTATATTCACGTTTGCTGTCGGCAAAACTTAATTAGCACAACCCATTAGTTATGGGAATTCTGCTAATTGGACCCCGATCGGGTGTATATATCTTAACAAAAGATATTCACAGTAATGAACTAATAAGTGACAACCATTCAACAATACCTAACCATTTCAGGCTGTATTAAGAGAAGATTCGGGTAACTACAATGGTCTTGTTTTTGCTGGTTTGGTTTACGCTGAACTCGGGCAATTTGAAAATTCTTCAACTGCCTACCAAGATGCAGTTGGGTCATCACCAAACCAGCCGTTAGCATACCAAGGCCTTATAAACCTGTATACTAAGCATAAGAAAGTTAAACTATCTGCTGGGGAAAATGATCAACTGGTTTCTGCCTATGAGGGAATTATTAAGTTAACTGAATGGTACTGTATTTACTATTTTTTGCATATCTCTAATCTATGTGTATGTGCTCTTATCTATGTTATCATACCAAAACAGATTTTTGTCTTAGTGTACCAATTCTTTGATATTTTGCTACAAATATAAGATGTTTCTATGCTAAGTATACAGGGTGACATCCAACTGCAAAACAGGCAAGGGAGCATGGGATGTAAAGAACAGTACAGTTTTTCCTGTTGAAATGTCTACAGTTGACATTTTATTACCTGTACATCCTGTGTGGCGATTTTTGTTCTTATTAAGTTAAATGTTACAGTTCAGCAAATGAAGCCAAAACTTTGGAACTATATGTTGGATTGGCAAATACATTGTGTTCGCTGGGCCGTGCAGAAGACTCTTTCAAGACACTGCAAAAAGTTTGCAACAAACTAAATACTGACAAATTTGATGTCAAATTTGAGGCAGTTTATGGAGCAGTTGTATCAACTGTTAGTATTGCTCAAGATGTTAATATTGCTGGATTCGCTGAGCTGGTATGAAGCCTCTAATATTACTAATGTATTATTGACAATATTGTTAATTGTATACTTTATGTAACAATGATATTATTTTCTGTGTGTGTGTTACATCTGTTTAAATTATATTTATGTATGGGGCTTTTTGTTTCTGAAAATTAAATTAATTTTTTTGTCTGCTTATACATATTTATGGAATTTTGTAATGTTTTCATAGTTTTTTTAAAATTTATGAAATGGCACAACTTTTAAGTAAAATTAATATATTTTCTAATAGCAAGGGGGTAGACCATATTTCCACAACATTAATTTATTGTAAATCAATTGCTATGTTCCAGATTATCAACTGCACAATTTACTATTGCAAATTACCAGCAAAAACTGATAAAGAACTCGACTCTTCCCTCTTAGCTATGATGAAGTGTTGTCAGAAAGATTTAACAACTTATGATAAGTGTTTGAAGCTGCTGGCTCAGTGTTTATTATCTGGGGATATCACTCTGACAAGTTTTTTGAAAGATTTGCTAATTCAAATTAAACTACAAACAGGTTAGGACTTAGGAATCACCAATTAAATACTAAATTAATAAAATTAGATCTATGTTTACCTACAATGTTAAAAGAATTGTTCTTTAACTTTGGCCTGTATTCCATAGCTTTTTGTGTTGCACTATAGAACCTCACCTTTATAGAAAAGGTTGCTAAAGATTTAGTTTATCAGTAATTTAATTTTTCTCATATATTCTAAAACTGTCTTTAGCGAACCTTGACAAAGACTAACAGACCTCTTTTGGCTTTAAAATCCATTAAAAAAAAACTAAAACTTTATTTTACAGAATTAATTAACGCTGAAGATGACACTAAATCATATTCAAGCATTGTATCTGAACACCTAAGCCCATACAAAGAAGTGGCTGACGGCTATGACTTGTACAATGATATGAAATATGAGGAAAGCAAGGGTAAACTTGAATCAGCATTGCAGTCAGCAGATGATTTTATACCAGGATGGAAGTTGTTGTGTAGAGTTCACCTTGTAATGCACCAATACAATGCAGCTGAAAATATTGCTAAGTAAGTATCTTAAATTTACCATAAAAAAATTATATATATAGAAAAAAATTGTTTGACAAAATTAAGTCACTAGTATTGTATAAATTACTAGATGTAAATATTTTTAGCTTTTAATTTTTTTATTTAGAACATTTTTACAGTTTTTATTTATTTCTATCAGCACAAGGTGAGTCTATAAAACAGTCATTTTTATTGTAAGTTGAGTAGCTCACAATACCCATATCGCGAAGGTGGGTTTTTCCAATTTAAACATTTTGCTAAAATGATATCTCAACAACACATGTATTTATACAATTCTAACTTGTTTGCCTTTAGATCTGCCATACAAAAGGGTAAGCATGTACAAAGTAACCATGCTTCTACATGGGTTGTCCAAGTTCCTATGTTAAGTGAGATCAAACTAGAACTAACTCTTCTGCTTGCAACTGCCATGTCTTATTCTCGAGACCAAACAGTTGTAAAACAAGCTGTTGGAACATTTGAAAAGGTAAGGAACATTACTACCACTGTAAGATTAGAAAATGAAGTTAAAAATATGTTAAAAATCCTGTATGTTTCTGCTGTTTATGTATTTTTTATATGATTTTTTTGTTTTAGTTCTGTTATTATTATGTTATTACTTTTCATTATGTGGATAGGTACAGCGGTTTCATGGTGTTAAACTTGCCTTGCATTCGCATTAAAAAATTTTGCAGATTTTTACCCCACCAGTAACCCATATAACATCTAAAATGTGTTTGTTTTCATGTTAACCATTCGCTACATTGAAACTGCCAAACAGATTTTTAGCTTTAAGATTTTGGCTTTGATTTATACATTCAGTACTTCATTTACCTCAAAACTTAAAACTTTTCTTTAAAAACAGTTATTAAAAGTCCACCCCACATTAGAAGTTTACCACGGGCTGAACAGGGCAGCTATACAATGTAAGGATTGGAAACTTGCTAGATCAACCTTAAAAGAGTTGGAGAAAAAGTTTGGTGCAAGTGATGAAAGTAAAACATGGAATGCATATCTTACTTATCAGGTTTGTTTTATTTTATGCAAACCAATGAAACTGTTATGTAGAAAATCTGGTGGAAAACATGTTTTTTTTGTTGTCCTTCTTTGCCTGTAAAAAGAAACAGGTATTTGGAAAATATTTTTCCAATAGTTTTTTATAATAAAAGTTGAAACATATCTTATAGTCTGTTTTTTTTTGTTTTTTTACTTATTTTTTAACATTATTGTTAAAAAAGGATGGTGATTTGAAAACCTCCTTGTTGATGTTGAAGAAGATAACAGAAGATCATCCTTCATGCATCAGCGCACATCTTATATATGGAAAGTTGATGTGGGAGATTGAGGAATATAAAGTTGATAAAACTAAATGTTTTACAACTTTTCTGAAGGTAAAATACTATGTATTAAGTTATATGAAAATGATAGCCATTTTATGCACTAGTAGTCTTATGCCATGGCACAATTGATTGGCACCTGGCTCTAATAAAGACTGTTATTTTCTGACTATTCAAGAGTAAGAGGAAAAAGCTGCAATTGAATTGTTTATTTATTCATTAGAGATCTGATACCCAGCATTATTTTTTAGTTAAACTGTTGATATGTGATAATATTCCCCTTAAGTTTATGTACAAGGTATTACTTTTACCTAGTGTTAAAAAATGTAAGCCATAATATATGGCAAAGTACCAATGTATTATTATGTGCAAGACTGTAACTTTACCATTAGCTATTCATTAAATTCCAATGCATGTTGTCGTATAATATGCTTAAAGTCCAAATTAATTGTTATCAAATAGTCACACATATTATATTTCCAGGCAGCCAAGCTTGATCCATATGAAAGTGAAGCATTTTATTACATTGGACTCTTCTACCAAGATGTGATAAAAGATTCAACTCGTGCCATGAAATGCTTCAACAAATCTATAGCTCTGGATACATTTAATGAGAAGGCAGGTCTGGCACTTGCAGACCTTTATATCAAGGAAGGTAAGAAGAAATGAGAATTGGGGAAGTTTTAACCTTGGTAGCTCCAATGTCACAGTTGCGAGTGAGAAGTTTTAACTTTAATAGCTTTAATTTCATAGTTGCGAAAAGAGCCAACCCTTATAGCTAAAATGAATGGAATTTATTTTGTTCTCCTCTCGGTTACGATAATGAAAATTAGTTTTAAAAGCAAAGGACTTGTAGTAACAGTAATACAACAGTGGAAAAAAATGCTTATGGATAAAACAAAATATAGTTTTGAATAAAAGGCATTACCGTTACACTCTAATCATTTGCAAGATGCCACAGCTAAACTTAAGCATTAATATTATTGCACAGAGAACATGGCAGCTGCAGTTGAAGTTTACAATTCACTTACATCATCATCAACACCTGGTACTTGCAAGTTAACTTGGCTTAGATTGGGGTTGTGTAAACTTAAGTTGAAAGAAACAGAGTCTGCTATCAAAAGTTTTCAAGCTGCACTTAGAGCAGATGCAAATGACCAGTAAGTTTATCGGTTATTCTGTTTATAATTTTTTGTATATTTAGTGATATCTTTTAACATTGATAATATAATTTAAAACGTTTATTTAGTATGAAATCATAAGTCTAAAATAATACCATTTTTAAGATTATGTAATAATTATCACAGTTACATTAAATTATCTGTTAGTATTTGAGGTTACTTACCAACTGTTAAAACGATATATTTAATCTATATTAGTTTAAGGTATATTCACCAATGTCTAAATGTTTTGAAAATAAAGTCTATGTTTGTTGCATATTATTATTACATTTTCACTGTATCAATGTATTTTTTTAGTATTTGCTGGGAGTGCCTTGGTGAAGCATACATGCAGAGAGGCAGCCATGGTGCTGCGTTGAAATCTTTCCAAAAAGCTTCAGAACTTCAACCTGGATCAGTGTTCAGTGTACATCAGATGGCAGCTATTAAACAGGTAATAAATTACATGTAAGAATAACAAATAGATTTTCAGTGTAGAAATATACTTAAAAAGACAAAACTAAAACAAAACTTATAATAATATAGGACAGCCAGTAGAAAATATTAATAAAAGTTATCAGTTAAAACATGTGATCGTTTTATCCAAGTCTGTCGGGTTTTAGAAATTTGATTTTATCCAATTTCTTTAGTTGCTTGGTCAATTCACTGAAGCCATTGAAGTCTATTATCAAGTTTTGGAAATGAAACCTGAATATGTTCCAGCCCTGAAGGGTAAGAAACTATTTGTTTTAATTCGTTTTAAATATTTTTTAATATTGGTTACCGTAATCGAAATTAAATTACTTTGTGTTTTGTACTATAGGTTTGGGTGAGAGCCATCTATCCATTGCTCACTCCATGTTAAGTGAAGGACGTGATTTAACTTGCGTGGATCACGTTAATGAAGCTTTGAAGTTTTTTGCTAAAGCTTTATGCTTGAGGTGAGTGACAAGCAGAAGCAATAAATGTTTATAAAGGTAGTATGTCATCAATGGTAAATTGTAGTCGTAGATTTGTAAGATTGGATAAATAGTTAGTAGCCTAGCATCCTAAAGAAATGGTGTGAAAAATGCCAAATAAGAAGCATTTTGTCAACAGTTCTCACCACTCATAAAAAAGCTATTCCAGCCAGGTATTGTAGTGTAAATACCGTAAGTAGGGTCAGTAAAATTGATGTTGTATGTCCTAAAACTAAAATAAGATTTTAAAAAGAATTCTAGAATACTTCTGTAATGTGCTTTCCTATATACATTATAATAAAGCTACATATTATTGATATTAATATACCAACTTGTTTATGTTGTTTTAACAGACCTGACATAGCTTGCTTGTGGAGTTCAGTTGGTGATTGTTTGACTTGCATTCATCCATTACATAACAGTAGCTTTACTTTGTCCATTCCTACAACGTTGTTGGGTAAACAATTGAAAGATTGTGATGAAACAAAGATAATGGGAAAGTTGGAGGTAAGTGGTATGTTTAAATTTCTCGTTGCAGACACATTTGAATAAACAGTAGTTTATTTCTTTGTAAAAACAATCCTTTTAATAATACGAATACCTCAAACATATGAGAAAAACAAGCTTTTTATAGTAGTTTTTTCAAAAGCTTTTTAATTCTGAGAAGGATCTTTTGGCAATTTTTGTTTTATGATTTTATAGCACCAACATTTCCCCTGCCATGTTCAATATTTACCATCCTTTACAGGTGTTACAACTCGGTGAAAAGTTTTATCTTCATGGAATCCGCTTATCCAAGTCTACTGCTACCATGTTGTATAACTTGGGAATGAATTATTTCCACCAAGCTAAGAGTTGTGGAGATGACAATAAAGCCAAACTTCTTGCTTCCAAATCTGTTGAAGTAAGTTTCTATACCTGTAATCAGTGTCAGTGGCGCAGCCCCAAAATATATTATTAATAATAAAAAATAATATATTTTTTTAAAATTAATTTTGTTTCCTCTTTTACACCTTAATTGACAAACTTAAGTTAAATAAAACCACTTAAAACAAAAGACAAACCTCTTTGTTTTGTAATTATTAATGCTTTTAGTTTCTTGTTTTAAATTGTCACAAACCAAACTTTTATTCATTTATCAGGTTTTAAAAATCTCAATATCTCATGGATCTAAAAACCCCATCTCATGGAATGCATTGGGTGTGGTGTGTGCTTCTACCCATGTACAGGTAATATTAGATTTGGTTATCCTTTATCTAACAACTTGTACAATAATGTCTATCTTATATGTAAAAGAGTATTTTCTAAACTTTTTGAGAGAGAGTAAATAGGATTGAACAATGTAGTGTTTATGAGTATAAAGAAACATGTGCAGAAACGTTTGAATGATCTATATGGTATACTATTTAATTTATATGCTAGTAGTGGCTTGCTTTTGTTATAAAGACTAGTTTGGTATTTTAACCTTAAGTTCTTAATATATTCAATCGTAACTTTTTGCTTTTATTCTAACACTTTTTTATAGAACCTCCAACTTGCCCAGCATTGCTTCATTACTTCCATCAATCTTGAATCAAACAACTGCCGGGCTTGGAGTAACTTAGGTGTGTTGTACTTGCAACATAACCATGTGGAGATGGCACACAAAGCTTTCAAAGTTGCGCAAAGTTTGGATCCTTCATTTTGTAACTCATGGATAGGACAGGTTAGTAGTTGACCTGTTATTTGGCGGTGATATTGTTATCCATATAACTCCTATTTTATGTGGTGGAGATTCTACCCTTTTACAGCAAGGTGTGCCAAAAGGAACCCCTCATTTAGGCAGGAGTTTGCGCATTAACCCATTGTTTAAAGACCGCCACCTCCCTAAATACCATTAAAACAGTACAAAGTACTTTATTGTTTGAAATGTAAGCATATCACCCATTGCATAAATACAAGGCATGCTCAAACTAGACAGAACGATTTATTTTATACACACATTTTTGCATCTAGGCAGCAATAGCTGGTATGATTGGCAGCAATGAGGCAATGGACTTGTTCCGACATTGTACAGAGCTTGGTCTGCATATGCAGGCTGCATGTGGTATGTATGCATCTTATTTATTATTATTATTATGATATGCATGTATTGTACAGTACAGTACTGGTGTCTTTGGTTTTTTTATATATTTTTTTAAGTAGTGACCACTGGGTTGGACCAATATCTGTTAAGCGATCAGTTCGAGCATTAAACCCAGTATCCTTCGATTACAATAAGTTCCTAACCACTTAGCCACTTTAATTAAATTGATTAAAATTCCAGGTTACAGTTCAAGAGTTTGCAACCTTCTATATGAATGCAAAGACAGATCTGATAAAAATTATGTTGAAAACATTCATAAATTGAATGGGATATCTGCAGCTGTTGTTCAACTGTCAAAATATTGCCAAAGAAATCCAGCATGGTGGGTTGATGTAGTTTTAAAGTGTTTTGGTATTTGTAAATAAGTGCTTGTTTCATGAAAAACTGTGTGTATGTTATGAAAATATATATATATAAAAATATGCTCTACAAATCTATATATCTATGAATAAAGTTAGTAATTTGCTAAGATGATAAGGTTCATAAATGGAGCCCAGACCTCTTTTATATTGCCCCTGGCTATGTTAACATATTTTTCCATTCATTATTTTTATTCATCACAGCCCACACTCAATCACAATGTTGGCATACCTGCTTGAAGAGTCAGGGTTATTCCCCTTATCCGAGAAATATTACTACCAAGCGTTAACATTGTTGCAATCTGAGTTGACAGATGTTAAAACAGATGACAAGAAGGTGGATAAAGCGAAATCTAATTATGCGAGGATATTATAGTAAGTTTATATATTTATATATTAGTTTATATGTGTATTATAAGTCTTTTTTATTTATTTTTGTTACCTTTTTTATTTTACTTCAGAAACTAAGGGGTTTCTAAAACATTCATATCAGTATTTTTTTCTAAGCCTTCGTTTTAGTTCAACTGTTTTATTTTTTGTTCATAATTTGCTATGATAAAGATATTTTTTCCTTTAATTTATAGAATTACATGAATCTTATGCCAGTTTTACTTGCAATTCCATATTTTTTCAGTACGAATGGTAAATACAGTGAAGCAATATCAGCATACAAGAGTATTTCACAACCATTACATCATGATCTATGTATGCTAGCATTGTCTCTATATATGGCAGGAAAACTAAATGATTCTAACAATATATTGGACCAGGTAAGATATATCTTGTGTATTCAGCATATTATGTCTAAGTGGGATAATATTTAGTATGAAGAGTTAAACAAAACTATCTCCGATATAAATTCACCATAATTGCAATGCAAGTAAGAAAAAACTTTAAGTGACTTTATTCCTTGAAATCATTGCCCTAAAGTTGCCATTGTTTCTAATTTGTAAAAACGAGTTTTTTTTCCATATGGGTGAGGTGCTATGGCAATGAATGCCATAAGTACTGAAATTTATGTAGTTTTCCCATTACCCCGGTATTTCAAGTTTAGTAAAATGATAGTCAAATGGGCATCGCCATAGAACCTGAACCATATAGAAAAGAACTTGGTAAAAAAACTAATTTACAGCATTTAAACAACTACTCAAAGAATGTATTTCTACCAGGCCAACCAAATGGTAGAAGACACAAAACAGAAAGAGCTTATAAAGTTGGCTAAAGCGATTATTTTTAGCAAGTTGAAAAAAACTAAAGAATCAAAGAAAGTATTGAAAGAACTTGGAAATTGTCCAGAAGCATTAGAGGTTTTATGCTGTTTAGGTAACAAAATTATTATCGTATTTTTGCATATGCTGTAACTTTTTTTGTAGTTTATGGTGTATAAACAGTACTTTTTAATTTGTTTGTAAATATGTAGTAGTTTTTTACTTTTTTGTGTATATTCAGTATTTTGTTACACCTTTTGGTAAATACAAAATATAGGCATCGTTTTAACCAGCTCCTTATTTTTCTGCATTTAAAATATATTTTGTCATTTTTCTAGAAATCTCTGAGAAGAAACATGCAGATGCTACTTCTGTATTAAATGAACTTTATGCATTATTATCACACGATCCGGTTGCCATGGAAACTTACAAACACTTCCTGTTGTCAATCAGTGTGAATATAAAACCTAACCCAAAACATGCCGTAACTACTTTACAACGCTTTATACATAGGTTAGTATGATTCGTAATATCTTCTGTTAAAATCTTTTGTTGTTACTCTATGCTCGCTGTTGAGCTGAACCTATTGTAGTGAACCTATTGCAGTCATGACTTTTAGTTGGTTTGACCATATTTTCTTTTGGTTGCCACTTCTATGCTCACTGTCGAGTTGCTAAAGCTTCTGCAGTGCACGGAACAAATTAAAATAATACCTAACATTCTGTAAAAGCAATGTAACTTTGAACAACTTTGCTTAAAATAAAAATAATACCTAATTATTTACCCCAAAACTCATCTTAATCATATAAATGTATTTTTCCAATTTTTTTTTTGTACAGACCTTTAAATTGGTAGTTAGAAAAAGAGTGCAATATTTATATAACCTGTTTTATTTTTCAAGGTTTCCAAACCAGTGGCAACTATGGGAGCTTTTGTCTCGTTTAGTGCTTACTGAACCTACATACATGCATTCAAACATAGCTTATATAGCTGCAAACCGTGCATGTAATTTATATACAAGTGATGATGGAAGCCAAGCAAAGAATCACCATAGATATGATAAGAGTTTGAGACAATTGGTCGATGATGATTTTAAAGTTAAGAAATCATTGGCATATTCAGTGTTAGCATGTGGGAAGCATGACCCAAGTCAAGGGTAGGAAAAGTATTTTTTATATATTTGTGTTGTTTATTTTTTATTTCTGTTTTTCTAAAACACAAGAATTTCTATATTTCAAGCAAATTTTTTGCAAGTAATAATATTAACTGATTGTAGCACCCATTTACTATTGGGGTAATAGAATTAGGTGTACATCTAGAATTAAAGTTAACAAAAATTAAATAGCTGACTTTTTTCTAAAAATTAAAACACATTTATAATAATTTCAGATCTCATCTTACAGTAGATGCTCTCAAGGCCGCACAAAGACTTGTGCACAGTCATCCAAATACTGTTGAGTCATGGTCAATACTTGGTTCAGCGTGCCATGCCAGGACTATTTATTCAAAGTAACTATACGTTATATTCATTTCATATAAAATACATTTTTAAGTCTAAAAAGTTTGTTTTGTTACTGATTTTTTCCCTATTTTTGCAGATTACTTTTAAATAATACGTTAATGTTTTTGCGTATAGTGTTTGTTTATGTTTTAAAATATTTTCTTTTGTTTTATACTTGAAGGGTAAAATCTGGAGTGGGTTTGTTAAATGATGAATGCAAAAGAATTTCAAACTTTGTGTCCAATCAGAGTTCAAATAAGCTTCATGAATGGGCGATCAAGCAGAACATGTTGTCAAGTATCATTGACCATGATCATGATGCTGTGACCGACCTTGCTTCAAAGGTTATATGGAGTGAATTGGCTATTTCTTCAAAATAGTCCATAGTTTCAAAAACTTTTACTCGAGAGCGATATTTGAACAACATTTTTTACCTTCTTAGATTACTTTAAACTTCGAAGAGTCTGATGTGTTTGTTACGCTTAGCGAGTGCGATGTCGCGCATCACCGCTTACAAGCCATCCAAGGTCATGTGATTGATGAACTGGATAATGTTGCTGTGTCACAATCATCGTCATTAGTCAGCAAAAAGGTGGGTGTTTTTGTTGTGTAAATAGTTAAACATTTTGTAATTTTTTAACTAAATCTCGGTAACAGCAGAGCAGGATATAAAAAAAATTTTTTATTAAAACCCCTATACATTTTTTTATTATTTTAAGTGCATGGATTTTCTGGTTTATGTTTTGGTTGGATATCAAACTGGTACATTTTACTATCCTATTCATATATTCATACTTTTAATCCTAATTAATAGTTATATTTGACTTTCTTAATGAATAATTTTAATCCAGTTAATCGCCGGCGCTTATCAAAAGTTGAGAATGTATGAGAAAGCATACAATGTGTTTTGCAACATGTTGAAGTTAAAATTGAACAAACTTGAACGTTTCAACTTGTTGATACGTGTTGCTCACCTTGGGTTGGTTGCCGCAGCAAATGATAGTGATGTCACAAAGTGGGTAAACATCGCGAGTGATGCAGTGAATAAAGCTGTTGGGTTGAATCGGGATTCCCCTGTTGCGCAACTGTTGGAGGGCCTGTGCCATAGAATGAGTAAAAATAAAAAGTGGGTTCTTTTTGTGTTATTGTGAAATTTTACTGTTTATGATGAGTTAGTCAGTTAGTGTTTTTACAGTTATATTTGTTTTTCTTAATACATGATAAATATGAAATCCCCCACTTTAAATTTGTTTAATCTTTTCCAGGAAAATGAAGTCTGCATTTGATCGATTGATTTCTAATGAATCTTGTCACCCAATGTGTGAATCGCAAGTCATAGCTGAATCATGTCTTGCTTTGAATTGATGGTGAGTTTTGGGCAGTTGACTTCAATACAGTTGCTATGTATTGTTTTTCTTGAATTTACACAAAAAAATATTAGGTAATTTGTTATTGCATGTAAATGTGTTAAAATTACTGTTGCAATTATTATTCAAGGAAAAATGTTTACTAAGACATAATATTTCATATTGCATAGGTGATTTAGAAAAACAGATACAGAAAGTTCCTCATTTGTTTTAATGATTCCGCCTAAATTCAAAATGGAAACGCCAAAAGAATTGTCTGGACAACCAAACATTGGCATAAACTGTGTATTTATTTTCTTTCATTTAAATTGGGTAAGACTTGATTTTGTATTTGCGCAAATTAGTTCTGTTGTTATTTAATAGATAATCAAATTAGATAAATATCTTGTTAATTTCTTCTTTTAAAGTTGAAAGCAACAGTCAGTGATAGTTAAAATTGGATGTTTGTTTCATTATTGTTAAACATGTATGATATATAGTGTAAGTAGAATCTTGAACGTTTGGTATATTCTCTTCAAAGGTAGCATGCAGAGACTTTTTACATGTAATCTGTTGTTGCTATTGCGGTAAGTTATAGTACTGCGGGGGAAGATGGGACACTTTTAGCACATAATATTTAAACATCCTGATCGTGTTTTAAACAATTAACAACAGTTTATGGGAGTCGTAAGGATAAGGTTTATTGTTTACTACCAAATAAGATGAGAAAATAGAATGAAAAGGTGTCCCATCTTTCCCCACTCTACTATATAGGTACAGACAGAAACGTTGGTATAGTTTAAACCTCTGTATTAATGTTTAGACTTAGATTAAGTTATAACAGAAATTTAAGAACTAAAATGCAGTTGTTTTGGTTTAGCCTTTCAGTTGGTTCTGTTCGACCAAGTTACAACAGAAAGTTTAGAAAATAAGATTCAATTTTATTTAAAGTTTCAGAAAAAGCAACACAAGCTACTAGCTTCACAGTGATGAGCCTTTTGATGGAATCACCCATGAAGGATTGACCCAGAGATTTGAACGTGCAGCAAATATTTACAAAGTTAAAAAAGCACAGCATAAAAAAATATAAACGCAGGCAATGAACAGTATGTGAACAATTGCCTAAAATGTTAAAATTAACAGCAAACAAAAAGTTTTTTCGTTAAAGTTCACATACTGAACAGAGCTGAATAAAATAAGCTACAGCTATACAGAAAAGCGGCAATTGGTCTACTAAGCGTGGAACACGTCAGGTAAAGTCTTGGCTTGGATTTCAGGCATCTAAAAAAACCTACGCAAACAAGTAAATAGTTGAACGTTAGGGAAGTCGGCTTATTTCGCTGTGTGCTGTGTTTTAGGTTAGTTTTTCAAATATAAAACTGCAGTACAACAACGTCCCGATCTAAAGCTACTATATATACAAACCTATGCATGCCTATGTACAGTTAAGCTATCGGCTAAGTATTCTTGGGCTTAAAGGATTAACCACTACAGTGTAACGTGCGTCTGTGCAAACAGCAATCATGCCAAATTGAAAGGAATTATATACAGTATACTACCTCGCAAATTAATACTGGGTTCGGTAAAGGAACGAAAGCCTACGTAGTAAAAAATAAAGAAATAATATTTATAACAGTACCTAAAAAATATTTATTTACAATATTTGTTAATCTCATATATATAATCTCAATGTTGGTTCTATGTACACGAGTTGTTCAGTTTATTTTGGAATAAGGTGTTGGATGCTTTGTCTTTTCTCCAATTTCTTTTCCATATCAATCATAAGGCTTACTCCATCAACCACTTCTTGCACCAGTTGCACCTGAGTTATATAACATGAGTTACTAGGGATGGATTCGAACCTTGACTGTTTGGACTGATTAATGTGTCAGCAAGTTGTAGCCTATACTTTCTGCTGGAAGCATTATTCTTGTAGAACTGCAATTCTGCAGCATTTATTTGTGGTTTCTACTCTTTTAACTGCAGTCATTAATACGTGTTGGTCATTTATTTTTGGTTTCCATGTTTTTATATCTGTCAAGTAGGTCTGCAGAATCTTTTTTAAAGTTTGTTTCCCGACTACATCTAATCCTTTTCTAAAGTCTATGAGTTCTCGTGTTACATGCCCACCCAGGGCCATTTCTTTAGGGGTTGCCTGTTTTGTGGGCCAAAATTCAACCGCCACACTCCTAATGATTTGCTTACCTCGGATTTCCCAAGTCGATCAAGGTTGGAGATGTCGAAAGTTCCACCTACGGCAGCTGTGTCCACACCACCGGTTCCACGCTTCTGGAGACGAAGCTTCTCCAGGATCTCATTGAATTTTGGTTCCTGTATACGAAGTCGGTAATTTACTAGATGTTACGTAACTGCTGTGAAGGTCAAAATGCCCCAACCATATATTGCATTTTACGCGGGTTATTACGAATTTGACATGTTGTAGCGGTGGTATAAAGCTCCGACCCGAATCGTTAACTTAAAGAGCGGAAAAACATACTTTTTTATTTATATTTTCAAATATAATAACAAAGAATAAATGTAATTAAAAACACGCCACGAATAAAGCCAAAAAGGCAGTAATCATTTATCTAAATTTCACTCCAATACAAAACTTACCTGTGAGAGCTTTGGCAGTTTAACGTGGACTCCGCATCTAAGACCGTTTCCAATATTGGACGGGCAAGTCAGGATGTAGCCAAGGTTCTCTGACTTCTGGAACTCCCAACCTTTTTCTTGGATGAGTTTCTCGACCTCGTTGATGCCGCGGCAGAAGCGCTCGAACACGGACTAATAGAACAACATTTTAAAAGGTATCTGTATTTATGTGCGGTCGTGTTGCAACGCCTTTTGTTCACACTCTAGATTACGTAAATGCATTTACCAGGAAAGCAGACGTTTCTTAATGTAGACAGTTATTTGTGTGGTATTATTAAAGGTGTTTATTACGTCGTGTTCTGACGCCTTTATGAAACATTCAACACCATTATGGCTTTACCGCGCATTTGCGGTGTAATATACAGTTCAAGGTCATCCTACTGTAGTCAGTCATCGATCTGTGGCATCTCTAACGCATTCATTTCACGCCCGTAATTCCATTAGAAGAAAATGTGCCGCATTCGGTGATTTTAACAACGATTCCCAGCGGAAACAGACATTACGATCAACGTTCGCCGTTAAAAAAAAAGAAAAATAACATATGAATACCGTATATAGGCTATGCATGTCGCAGCTCTCGAAAAGTACCGAATTGGATTCAAGCCTTTGTAAAGTATATTACGCGATGCTGTCACTATACTTGTATTATGAAAGTCGCAGAAATATAATTAGAGTATTCAGGTTAAAGGAGAAATTGGATTTGATTCAATACGTCACTCATAAATATAAATATCAACTTCAGGCAAATCTCGAATAAGCACCTTTTACATATCCATTTTGAAAAAACTATGAACGTGGCGACTCTTTTAACTTTTCGGTGCGGGGCAACTTCAGTCGTTTATATGCATACACCTCGTGCTAAACGTCAACCTGTTTTACACACCTCGTGACCGCTTACTAGTTATCACGAATGTAACTTTGGGGCCATTGTGGATAATTATATTTTGATTTTGTTTATTTATTAAATTATAGCTGACAGTTAAACGACCAATAAGCGAGTTGTTTAAAGTTTAAACCACAGGGTTGTGGCAACCCTTGTAAAGTGCCTTGCACTGACAAGCATACACTCCGATAATTGCAAAATAACTTTTGATCTTTACCTTCATGTTTCCTCCCTTCTCCATTGAAATGATCCTGGAGTGATCCTCTTCATTGATCCATACGAGGAAGTTCTTCTTATCGTTGTGGAAGATTCCTCGACCGTCGGGCCAGTCACGTGCCATGCCAGCTGACGTCAGCAAAGGCGACACCGGTTTGTCGAACAGGAAGTGGTCCTGTGTTACGTCATAATCATTGTTATGTTAACTCGAGGCAATAAGACACGAACTTCTACATGCACGACGCGCAATTGGTTTGGTAATGTTTTAACAAGAAAAATAGGAGGCTGAACCAAATAGTGTATTGCCGATTAATTATATATGATCCTCATGTGTTTTTTAGCGTTGAAAGGTCGAAATTTTATGTTTGTTTTGCTACGGGTTACTATTGTACAAAAATCTCACGATCCCTATGCTGCACCAGGATCAACAACTTATCTTAGATCTTCCACTCACGTCAATAAGTTGATCTTGTTCCTTATCAGTCATTGTCTTCAACGAATAATACTTCCCTTCAAGGTCCTTTGGCAATCCTTGCAGAGCATCCGTCACGACACGTTCCACTTCACGTCGTTCCGCTCTGCTGCACATAGGTGGGTGGGGGATTCCACGAATTGCACGTCCAGTTCTTACACGGGATGAGAGGACGTATCTGGGATTGTGTGTTATTATTATTTTGCCATAAACCTTACATGGGCTTAACCGTACTGATCGCATAGGCGTCCTCGGATGGAGTAGCGAAGATTGTGTTAATTAACACAAAACATATTGTGTTTTGGTACACCAGTTTTACACCTTAGTATAGCTTTTGCCCCGCAGTCAAGAGCCCAAACGAGCAGAGCCAAGTCCGAATGTAACTTTGACAACAAATATTAGCGTCATCTTACTTTTCGTCCAACTTTCCCCCTGCGAGTTTAGACGGATCTAAATCAATGGGGTGAACCATGGTTTCGGGGTCGTAACCGTTGTGCCTCTCCTTAATGACGGGATAGAAAAGCTCTTTGAAGGTCTGCGTGTAAAAAAGACAAGATCGATTTGATTCAACACAACACTTATTTGCCAATTTTCTCCCGGTCTTCGGCTCGTAAATCATAAAAATCGATCGACCTGATATGTGTATGGTTCATAACAGCAGAACGACTCATATTTATCATGCCAATATAAATAGGTGTCTACAATTATAATGTACATAGTTGGCTTTATAAACCAGTAATGTGGAAAGCGTGACTCATGTAGGACAATATACTGAAACCTACGGTTTGAAAAGGAACAAATATGTAATCACCGCAATTATAAATAATTACAAAGCGCTGAGTAATTTGTTAAACTATACGTGTTGTTTTTCTCGCCTAAACAAAATGGAATGAAATGTGTCCCATCTTCTCCACCCTATACTATACGTCTTTTGTATTTACCGCTTAAACTAAATTTTGTAAGTGAGAGTGACTTATAATTGCCACTCCAATACACGCAGTCGATTTGCCATACCGCTATTGCAGTGTGTAGGTATATAACGAGTTACATGTGTATTTTCCAATATTCTCCCGTTAAACCAAACACTTGTGACTACACACACTGCGTTGGCATTTGTTTATTTGTTTAATTTACCTCGTATGATTCCTCGTCTCCTGCCACGAGTCCCACGATCTTAATGAACGGGTGGCCAGGGTTGTCTACACCAGTCTGAATACACTGGTCTAGGGTGATACCGTTCGGCGTGACTCTGTCTCTCAGTTGCGCATACACACCAGGGGTAAGATGATTCTTCATAATATTGTGGTGCTTTGACAAGTCAGGAAAATCAGCGCTGTTATAAAGGAAGTGCGTAATGATTAAATGAGAGGACGTACGATGTGGAATAGAAGTATTTTGTATATATAATTTCTTCGAAATATGTTGGAAAAATGTCCATGTATTAGTGTGTGACTGTATTTATATAGCTGGATATATCATTAGTGCAAAAGTTTGCAGGCGGTGTTAATTCAAAATACTAAGAATGTTTAAACTAGTCGGAGAAAATTCCTCTACGAAATAGGCTTTTAATATACAGTACATATAGCTCAGTTTACATAAGTATTAAACTGATGGCAATATTTCAATATAAAGATATATATTGCTGTATGGATACATCAATTCAAAAGAATACGGGCGCATTTAAATCGTCAAACAATCCCCACAAAACCAAGTCCTGCCATCGATAGACGTTTATTTGACTGATAAGATATTGTTTCCCACGTCGTGACAGGATACGCAGGCGTTCCTATGAAGGCAGTATAGAAAATTACTGTGTGTCAGCCCCTATTTCTTAGCAGTGTGTTGGAACTAACTCATGTTTATACTGTACTGCGGGTCAGAGTAGGGATTGAACTATGTGGCTTAAAATAAATACAATTAAATTACCCGTTCACTTATTATTTCAAGTCATACTGAAAGGTGTTTTACGCGTTTCGAGGCGAATTTTTGGTTGTTTTATTTGGAACTGAATTCTATGTATTAAAGATTGTCGGGTGTTCTTTTCGTTCGTGTAGCGTAAGTGGAGCTGGCTTGGTAAGCACGGTGCTTTATGGAAAGTACTTCCGTTCCTCGTTGGTAAAGGATGATGGATCGTTATAGTGTACATAGGGACGCGTTAGTTAGATTGCTCTATGCATGTTGCTGTAATGCGTGTGTTGCGAGCCTAAGTGAATAAACGTCAACAAGTATTAAGTCATCTTCTAAATTAAGCAAATAAAGGATATCCACCTGGATTTTTATTTATACTGGCAAGTTGTGGGCAAGGACAGTAGCGGTGGTCTGATTTTGCCCACACGAGTTTCTTTATGTTGTAATGGGAAATCTCGCCATTAAGAAAAATACAGGAGTCGTGACTGACGAGGTGCGTCGGGTATATATAGTGTACTTTGTGGGTTAGGGGCGGATATGAACGTGATTGTTTGTTATATCTGTAAATACGTAACCATATGATGCATCATACAGGAAATTAAACGACAGTGAGGCATTCAGAACAAAGCTTCGCGTCACTATTCATAGCCAGCTGGTCACAGGTGCTAAATCATTCCTGTTACTATGTTCTCTTAAATGGAAGCTTGCGTATGATTTACATGAGTGTATTTTCCATATATGGTTATAGAGGGCGGTCGTATTCATTTGACCAGTCGCGTTGGTTTGGATACAGTTGTTGTGGCGATTTAAAGAGTTTGCTTCGGCCCTAGCAATTGTATACGTAGATAATAATAGGCCTGTGGTTTAAACGAACACACAAAGACCAGGCTGCGAGTAAATGCTACAGTTATCAAGAGTAATTATAAGTTCACGGCGTTCTTTTGGCTGCAAGCGATGGACGTATGAATGAGATTGCCTTATTAAAAGCATGTGTGTGCGACCGTTGGCGGCGCTAACCCAAGAAGAAGGAAATGCAAAAATCTGTCGGGAGGAATTCAATAAACGTTCTTTGCGCTTTTGCTGCTGCGAGCAAACAGCGCTTGTTATCGTGAGAGGTCCCAGACAGAGTTGTAACATGTGTCATAGAACCGCGCAGTTAATTTTAAGTCAAGAGTTGAGAGAGAGTCCCACATAGTATTAAAACAACGTTGAGTCACATGCTCATTTTATAACGTCAATTATAGCTTATTTTTGTGGCGTAAAAACTCTTAATGCTGTAGTAAAAAGCCCGTTTGGGATTCCTATATTTATTGTTTCTTAGGCTTGTTTGTATTTCTACTACTTGAGCAAATAGACTGCTGGAAGCAAACAACGTAAGTTTTCTTTGTGACCTATCGCTGAACGACTTTTCTGGTTTCCTTACAGCAGTACAGTAGATTAGTCTTAGGTCGCAACAGTTGATTAAAAACTTTGGAATTACTTTCTTCGTTGTGTAAGATGAAATAATGTAAAGGTAAGGTGCTATAGATTTAATTTCATCCCGTATTTTTTTTGTCTTTTTCTTTAAACGAACTTGACAAAGCTTATGGTCAAACATTGTTGAAACTTGTTAAACAAATATTGTTTGGTCCTGTTAACAGCAGCGTAAACGTAGCTCCTGCTGTTTGGTTCGGGTGCTTTAAGCGGCGCATTTCCAGTCCTATTCTTCGCCGCTGGCTTTCTTTATTGTGATGGACGTCCCATCACCAATATGCGGCTTCCTGGTTTATCTATTACAGTGTAGGTAGCTGGGTGGATACAGTACCTTAAGAGTTAGGTACATGCTGCTGGAACTGCTGAACCAAACGCACAGCCTAATGCGCATAAGATAAATTCAGAAAAAAAAGATCGCGTTTTATTATATAATTAACTTGTATTGTGTAATTAGTTTGTGTAGTTGTATAGCAGCAACAGCAGGTTAGTAAGATATAACAAATTATTATGGTGAGTCGTTATAACTACAGTAAACTAAATGGCATGGCAGTAATTCTGAGCGAATGTTTTAGGCGAACCCTTTTGAGCAAGAAGAAAAAAATCCATTCGAAGAAGAATCGCCGAGTTTGAACCCGTTTATAGAAAATTACGACAAAAGTAAAAATCCATTCGAAAAAGATTTGCCGAGTTTAAACCCGTTTGAAGACGAAAACATGCAGTCGATAAGCCAGCACATGTTTCAGCTGCATAATTATAAACGACCCACATTATGCGCGCACTGTGGTGGTCTGCTGGTTGGCCTCAGAAAACAAGGACTTCGTTGTAAAAGTGAGTGCTCTGGTGTGCTTAACGTTTCAAAAACGTTTATAGTCTCTTAATTATTAGCTTGATACACAGTCAACTTCTTTTTTGATTAGCGTACATGGGTGTTTTTCATTGTGCATTTAATAGCTGTTTTACAGAGCAAGTCGAATATGCCTAGTAGCAACTGAAACATAAAATATGTGCCTCATGTGTTGAATAAGACATTCTTGTGTAAAACGTAGTATTACTTGCGCTAATTAATACCGCGAGCTATTATACGTTGTTATGGCTTGGTTCGAACGATGTTTTGTAATTAACGTTTACAATATGAACAGGATGCGAAGTGGATGTACATGAGAAATGCCAGGAAGATTTATCAAAGGCGTGTATTGAAGTGGTAAGTTGATGCATGGATTATTGTTGAATCTACTATCTATAGCAGGATGGGAGAAGGTGGGCACCTTTTTATTAATTTGTCGTTTCATTTGGTTGTAAACAAAGAATATTTAAAGAATTATAAAACCTTATATCCCCACGACTCCCATAGACCGTTGTTAGTTGTTTAAAACACGATCAGGATATACGGATATTGCGTGCTAAAGGTGTCCTGTCTCCCCTTATAGACTACAATGTTTGAATGCGGACTCTCGAGGGCTGAATATTTTAAGGCTCTGGATCTTGGATTATAAATTGTTAGTTTTTTTTAGCGTCGAGTGTCAGTTATTTTGTAAAGGCTAATGCATATGAAGCGTGTTTGTGTTCAAACCAATAAATTTCAGATTGGTCTTTTTTTTGTAGATCGTTGGGCAGCATAACTTTCGTGAGAAAACATATAAACAACCAACATTCTGTGACTTTTGCGGAAAGTTGTTGGTTGGTGTTGTGAATCAAGGAATCAAATGCTCAGGTTTAGGTTTTGTAAAAATAACTATTTCTTCTTTTTTTAATGTATATACATTAATACTCTTTGATTTATATCACACGAAGACCTAATTGTTATTTAGCAGTGTTTTCAATAAGGCAACGTCATATGATCATTTATATTGTATTGCTGTACAGAATGCGGAACCAACGTTCACGAAAAATGTCAAGACAAGATTGAAGTTCATTGTTCAGAAACGAAATCCAGGAAAAACAAAGAAGCGATTCATTCCACTGGGTTAGTTGGATTTAAATTAAACGATAATTTTGTTTTAAATCCCAAAATGTTTTTATTAACGCTTTTTTAGAGTCATAAGGATGCGGTTATGAAATTGTCTAATGCTCTTAGTTTACTTCCAAATGGGACGATAATGCTCAATGTGCGTTTTAGCACTAAATGCAAATGATTGCGGTCAGTGTGTGAATGCTGGCACCACAATTTCTTGCTTTATGTTTGTTTACGACGTGCTAGTTCAAACGCATTGGAATATTGGTGTAGTGTGAATGAGAATCAATTAAAAAGTCCGTAGACTTTATATACTTTCCAATTACATTAGACAATCATTTTAGGTTATACACGTTTGAACAGTTTTATCTATTTCTTATGCTTCATCCAGTTTATGATCTATGTTTGTTACAAAACGCAGACCAACAAAACTGACATTTACTTGCATTTGATTCAATGCACGATATAATGTTTATTTATATTGTTCAATACGTAAGCGGCTATACAGTATCTTTTATTTATAGAAGAAACAAACTTTTAGTGGTTGCTGACCAAGTAGAAGTTTCAGAAAATATCTTAAATCTTTTTTAAGTTGCTTTCTGTGTTGTCTAGGTCACGTTTATCTGCCTTCTTTCTTTTGACTGCAGATGTAATTTAAACGATTTATTTTTGTGTAGGGTAACAACGATATAGTCCTTATAACACGGTCTTGGCAAGGGCAAATATAATTTTATGCTGAATTTATATCGTCGAGCATGATCCCAAACAAATAAGTTCGTATGATTTTATTACAGAATTAGCCGAGGTAAAGGATCTCGAAGGACCGTGAGACCAAGAGGAAAGAAAGCAAATGAAAAAACTCCTCTTCAGTCCATGGATCAACTGGCGGAGGAAGCTGACGAGGAAGGAGGTACAAAACTCAGAAGGGATAATTTATTTGTATCCATAAATACTAAAGTTGTAATTGAGATTCGGAACGTTTCGATATTGCCAGGTGTGACGAGCTAAAAGACTGTGCTGTTTTTGTGGCGTAACTTCTGGTGCCGTGCTGATTCGGTGGTTAGACAAACCGAAGGTCATTGGGTTCGATGCTCGATTTGGCACAGTAGTTTCGTTTTTGCTTTTTTCAAAAAAAAAAACGAAGTAATTATCTATTTAATATGTATTCTTATTCGCACTTTTAACATTTTTTAAACTTAAGATTTGTTTTTTTTCACAGAAGCAGACATGAGTTCTATGTTTAAGACTATGCCAGCCAAGTCTCCCCGCCACAGTTTAACCCCAACACCAGTTCATTCAAAACCGGCAAGTCCAGCCGGCTCACCCAAAATGCCGAGGTCCCCTGCTAAAGGCGCAAGTACCAGTGGTGGGGAAAAGATAGGAGAAATGAATAAGATGGTAAGCTTGTAACAGGCGAATACTGGCTGTTACTTTTACTATTTTCATTTTAGCACAAGATGTTTTTAAAATACCTTGACCTTGAGTTATAGGCTCTGTAAAAATCTTTAAATACCACGTATAAGTATTCGTAAAGCTGGCGTTTACGGGCTAGTGGTTGCATTCAAAGTATACGCCGTGTTTCATTACGGTTATGACCAAATAATGCTTCTATACGCACGAAGTGCTTGTGTATGGTTATTTTTCATGCTAATTTTTGCTCGCAGCATTGCGCAACTATAATAAGCGTTCCAAAATCACAGGTTGGCGACGTGGTAGAACGTATGAAAGAAAATGCAGATAGGCTAGCAGAACGAGAAGAAAAACTGGATACGCTGAAGGTTAGCAATAAGATTAGCTATCCCTAATTAGTGAACTACTTAATGAATAAATCTACCTATTTTTTCTCGTACTCGTTACGGGTGTTTTGTTTTATACATTCCGTGCCCACTTATATTTATCGACCACATGTGTTAGTTTTTAGTCACAGTCAGACATTTAAAGTTTTATCTTGCATTATTCTACATAGAACAACGCAGAAGAACTGGAAGAAAAGGCCAAAATTTTTGACAAAAAAGCAAACGACCTTAAAAGGAAATTCTGGTACCAAAACTATAAGCTTTGGATCATACTCGGTGTCGCTGTTACCATACTCATTCTAGTCATTGTAATTGCCGTTGTGTTTGCGGGAAAGAAAAAGACAGTTTAAGGTCTTTCTCTACAGAGTTATATTAATATTGCTTTAACGTAATACAAATAACGATACGTAAATTTTGCATCGACTTAAATTAGTCGCTGCTCAAGAATACGTCGTATGTTTATTGTCGCAACGCGAGTTTAGTTTTTCAGTTTCAAAGTGAACTGGCGTTGCCAATTTAAGCGAAATAAGGTTTTGTGTTGAATTTAAACCTGTTAAAAAAAACACATGTCCCATCATGCATGCTCTTATGTGGCTTGAACTATACTTTGTCATATATGGCAGACCACCATTTTTTGGAGCAAAGTAAAACCAAAGTGAAAAACAGCCAACCTAACTGTAAAGCCTTTTTTTATTTTCTTGTTTATTTTACGTCACAGTGCAATATATTCGAGAATATTCGCCCACCGTTTCTATGTTGTAAATGTAAAATTTAATGTTGCTGAATAAATACAAACATAAGTTTCATTACTATTTTGATTCTCGCATCCAATACCGTGATACCAGAAAGTTTTTTTTTTCGCCGAGTGGGAAGCTGAATTACCGATTTTTGCAATAATATAATAAAGTCTATTTTGTACACTACGGCAATATTGATTAAAACAAACTGTTTTTTTTTATTATTAAACTTCCAAAATATTTTAACGAAAAGAACAAAAAGTTGGACCGTCGGAATTTTTTTTTCAAACACACAAATAAGCCAAATGTTACCTTGGAGGGAACGGCAACTTGCGAGTGGGTGGGAGCCTGGCTTCAGCATTTGATCCTAGTTTATAGTAAGCTGCTGTACCACCGGCCGCCACAGCCGCGATTGGCAAAAGCTTCGTCAAGGAAAAGTTGAAAGCCATTGTCTGAAAGAAGATAACAATTTTAGTGTCTTAATTGCGCCAGCTCTGGGGTATATTTCGGATAGGTAAATTAAACGATTTATCAACTGCACTTTACTAAAACATATTTTGGTAATATTTACTACGCGAAAAATTTTCTAGAAAAGGTTTTAATAAATTCGGTTTTTAATCGTAAAAAAACTAAAACTGTAAATACGAAAGACGAGGCATTACGTATACTCTTCAGACTAAATATACCTAAATTTAATACGTACTTTTTAAATTCTAGTGAAAATTAATCAACATATATCAACAAACACTTAGCAGACCTTACTGACTACTGGACAAAATTTAAATAAGTTTTAATTCCGTAAGTCCATTACGTAACTATGGTAACAACATTACGAGTTATGACGTCATATTCATGAGAATACAACTTTGTTTTTTTCTTAAAGTGTGTCTAAAAAATATATTTGTCTAAAAAATAAGGGCGAGTCCAAACTCATATAGATATTAAAACAGTGACATGTCATTTTAAGTTAAATTTTGTTTCGTAGGCTATTTTGAGACCCTTTCTTAATTTATGACGTCGTTCCAGACGCGCATTTTTAACGAAAACTATAGTTTGTTGTAAAATTGGCTATTATATTAGTTTATTTAACTAAAGTGTTTGTTTTCTTGGGATATATAGTACCTTAACACATTAGGAATTAAACGAGTTTTAAAATCCACCTATTCATAGCATTGTGTGGTTATTATTGCCCGTTAGACCGCATATCCTGCCTTTCAAATACAGATTTTAAATAAAGGGTGTTCAATAAATAAGCAATGAAAAAATCAGGGAAATATATGATTATTACTAGGAAACAAATTTAACTGCGTACAAAGCTATATTATATATAAGTTTAAATTATTACGGCGCTTACTATATATAATATGGTATAAAACACATATATGCTGCTTTATAAAAACTCACCTTGCAGAGTTGACCTAACTAGTAGAAGCACCGACGCAAAATGAGCAAAGATTCATTTGATATCAAGACACCTTTTGTCTTATTTATAGAATGTATAACGGTAGCTTGTTCTCAAATCCCGGGGTTGGGTTACGCTTGTAACCCAGACCAAGCCGGGATTTGTCCTTGCCCAAGGTTTTTAAGCGTTCTTATAACTCTGTAATGTAGTGAGGCAAAACATTGGTTTACCTTTCAGTTCTAAAGTACTTTCTAAACTTATTACTAGTATACGCGATTTTATTTCGTCAAATATTGTAACATTTGCCTTTATAGACAATGGCTAACATTCTATGGTATATTAAAATACAACCAGGTATAACACGTGGTTCTTCATACACTGTCTAAATCTGGGGTGAAATGGTAGCACAGTAGAGATGCAATTTATTCCTATATAGTATACCCTGGACACAGTGCAAGACCTTACAATTTTTTAATATGTAGCGTAACTAATTCAATCATCTACCTTTGGCAATAGGAAATTCAAACTGAATCGGTTCATTTTAATCTGTAACGTTTTTAAATAGGTTCGTTTGTTGACTGTGACTATATTCATAACAGAAAGCAGTTTCTTGAGTGTGTGGGTTATTCATTGAGCGCACACAGTGGCTCTATTGGCGTGTGGGCATACGCCGGTCAGGTCGGGACTTGATATAAGTCGCCCTTATAGAATCCTGTGTATTCCAATACCAGTCTGTAGACAGCGTTATTGTGGCACGGCACCTGTATCGAATAGCCGTCCCTGGAATATAATACTCTGAAATGCCTCCATCCGATTTCTTCCGGTGGGCATTGTTTAATACCTTGTTGGGCGTTTGTAGTTCCACGGTTTTGTGTGAGTTCACACCAGTATTACCGTTATAGCACTTCCAAGGCACCAATATAAGTGAAGAGGTAACTTATACCATCACCACCCGTGTGACTATATAGGTAGAAACCATATTAAATCGTAATATGTGTAAATTTTGTTTTCGAAACAAATCAAAACACATAAAAACCGTTATTATGCTGTGTCATTGTTGTAAATAAGCGAAGCGATTTCAATCACAGAAAATAGCAAGCAAAACCATAAACCGGTTACGGTCCTTTACAAATTGGTATGAATATAGTCTGTATACGCTGGTTTTATAGTGACTTGAAAATCCCATTAGCCATGTGGTATTTGCGGTTTATTCCTTGTTTACGGATGGGATCGTTATATTGGGATGGCTTTGCAGTCAAATGGAGCCAAGAACGAAATTGTAATGGCTTGTCAGTGGAGGCAGAGACGACTGTAAGCATTTGACCATAATATTATATTCTTATCGCTAACAATACATTTACAGTTACACGGTAGAAAAGCATAAACATCTGTATAAATGCACCATGTTTTCACAAAAAAAGTTTCATAACACAAAATTGATTAAAATAGATTAAATCAGTTGTACCGGCGCTACGAAAAACCTATATGTTTGTTGCCCCCAAAGCCAAAAAAAGAAAACTTATGTAGCGCCACAAGCGGGAATTCGAATGAAAGCATCGTTGCTTTGGAAACAAATGATTTAATTTTACGAACTTTTTAATTTTACGAAAAGTTTGTTTTTTTACCAACAAATGTCGAAAAAACGTGGTAAAAGCTCGTCAGCAGCCGGCCAGGGACGATGGGAGGCTGGTCTCATGGCAGCAGGGTTTGAGGAGGTATGTTAATGCATAAATATAAATTTTACTTCATTCATAATTTCTTTTTAATTTGTCTTTATATTTATTGTTTTATATGATGTTTAATAGTAACTTGTAAAATAGATATATGTTTCTGGTGTAAGAAAGTTTTTTTTATGGCATTCCTGTTATAAACTTATTTTAATAATGCCGTTTATCATTTAGTTTGAAAACATCATACGCTGAAAAAGTTGAAATGTGTTATATAACTTATATATATCTTATTTTTAATCATTACAATCTTTTTGCTCTGATAAATATTGTGACACTCCTTGCAGGAAAACTGGAGAGTGAATATTCAGTTTATTGTTGAGAATGACTTGCTGGATGAAAATCACATCAAAGCTTTGGCAAACGTGGTGAAAATTCCTCAACGAAGGTTGTTTAGTCATCTGCATAAAGATGACTTGATGGAGATGGTAAATATTTCTCTCTATATTAATAATTAGCTCTTTGTGGTTTGGTTTAGATTTCAAGCTCTGTTTTGCTAAACGGTGGTAGTTAAGACCACATTTAGTGGTATTTTAAGCGCCCCAATTTAGGCAAAGTGTTTTTCAAACATTTAGCAATGTAACCAGTCATAACTTGCAAAACACATACAGTAATGGACAAAATAGGTTCACCTGCATATTTTCTTATAAAATTTACTAAAACTATCACAGTGTGTAAACTTTATACCATGTTTAAAATGGAAGCTTAAACAAAATTGAATTGGTATTTATTCCCCAAATACAGGTAAATGAACTTGGTAACCCAAAGAACAAGAGACCACCAAAGCTTCCACAGTTTTTTGAGATCACGGAAATAGTTTTTGGACTTCTGAATGCTGAACAAGAGATACCCCTTCCACTATGGGCAAAACTGATTAAGTTTGGCTTGCTCAACATAAAAGATAATGACTTGAGAAGAAGAGAAACAGAGGCTAAGTCAAAAGAGGAAAAGGAAAAAGCAGCCAAGGGATCTGGTATGAATATTGATATACTTCCCTAAGAGTTATTTTAAAGTGTTTTAAAACCTATGGGAAAATTTTTATGTGAAATAAGTATACAAAAAAATGGTTGTGCACCTGTTGGCCTTTTAATAACACAAAGTACTCTTTTTTATAAATCTCTCGACTGGGGATTCTATCCATAAAATGGCTATTTATTACAATTCTGGAACTTTTGTGAGCGCTCTGTTTTGTACAGAACCTCTATACATCAAAATTTTCTTTTATTTTTCAGGCAAGAAACGTCCACGAAGCAAATCTCCTGGTAAAGGCAAAGGGAAGAAAACTCCGGAACCTTCGATGCCTAAGAAAGATTGGAGTAATTTGAAGAAGAGGGGAGAAGATGATGATGATAATAAATATATTGGTTTGTTGATTGTGATATTGTATATTTTATATTTAGACCTTGGAAATTTTTAAGAATTGGGCAGTATTTTTTTTTCGCACTTCCAGTAGACGTTAAGACTTCACATTTGACACCTTGTTTAGTAATTACTTTTTCATTAGTAATTAGTATTATAAGAAATATATAACTAAATTCTTCTGATACAAATAACTAAATATCACAACTTTTAATCGATTAAGTTTTATCTTTAACTGTCTCCCTTGAAATCAAAAAACTTTGTTATTTTCTTGGTTGCAAGACTCTTTTTATTTTTTAAATTTATTTTTTAAATTGATGTATCTTCATCTAGATGATGAACCTGATGATGGTCCTGAGCATTACATCTTTGTCAGTGGATTCAGAAAGCCTCAGTTGCTCCCCATTCTCACTGAGCTTGGGATCAATGTCAACGGAGTGATCAAGTTATCCTCCGAGAGTTATGAAGACCTTGCGAAAATGGCCGACGAGAAAAGTGCCAACACTGAACTGGATGGTAAGATGCAAACATTTAAAAAAAAATAGTTATACTGTAGATACTCTATATGGGTGTACAACAAACATGCCATAGAATGCGTGATTTAAACCAGACTTTTTACTCTATTTACAAGTTCTTATTAATAATGGAGCTAAGCTTTTTCCCTTCTAACGCTCAACAGATGATGCCCTGGCTGTGGCTGGTTCAAAGACCACTGCTTGCCCCATGATGTCCACTGATGTGTAATAGGACTAAAGATTGTTTACCTTTACTCATGTACCTTCAAAATCTCTCACAGATGATGCCTTGGCTGTGGCTGCTTCAAAAAAAGAATCTGACACCCGTGAACTGGCATTATTCTGGAAACTTCTTCCAGTCGTGCTCCAACGACTTCCCCCCACCTCTAAATTACAAGACCTCGCAAGACTTGAATTTGTCGTTCAAAACGTCATGTATCCATCGGACTGGGAGGATGCTGAAAAAATGGTGGGTTTGGGATAATTCAAGTAACTGTAAATAATTAATATTCTGTAAGCATGTAATGGAATGTTCTGGTACTTGCCCTATATCCAAACTTTATTTTTTTTTCTGGGAATGCTGTGCTACAGTGGTTAGCAAGCCTGCCTCTAGGCAAAAGGTTATGGGTTCAAGACTCAGTGCTGCCACCAACCTACTTTTGTTGGTGTAGGTGTCTGGGCAAGACAAAATCATTAAAAACGTTCCAAATGTGCTGGTAGCGTGTCAGTGGACACAAGGTGTTTAAACAGATAACCTTTGTTATAATGACTGTTAATAAAGATGATTAAGATACATGTATTTGTTTAGATTGGATACGGGACAACCTTGTTTGAGGACCTTGCATGTAAAGTGTATGATTCACTTGACTGGAAGCGCCAATATCTAAATTACTTAAAAAACATCAACTTAATTCACGTCCCTGTGTTCGGTGAACCAGAACCTTCTGCCGAACCCAGTCAACCAGAACCAAGAAATATTCCTTCCGCTGGAGGTGGGTTTGCGGTTAACATTTAATTATCATGCCAATGTAGAGAAAAACACCTGAAAAAAGCCACTATATTTATATTTCCCAGAATGCAATTTTTTAAATTAGGCAGTTGTACGTTATTGAAAATTCCTTTTTCTCTACAAGTGTAGTGTATCTTATCGCGTCAGGTTGTCTTAAGGCTTTTGGGGCTATTTTTCTTTCCAAACCATTCAATAGAAAACACACAAACAAATACAGTTGTAGCAGATTTTACAAACTATATCATTTACCAAATACCTCTCCATCTCCAGCCAAACGTGACAAAACGAAAGCTGCTCTAGAACCTCCCACCCTTGGAGAGGAGATTGTTCCTCCCATTACTCCTCCAACATCAGCTGATGTTGATTCAAGATATTATCGAGACCTCATGGACACCATTCCCATGGATTCAGTCAGCGTGCCTCTTATAATGCACTGCATGCTCGAACAGGTGATGGAATAAATGTCAGAACTCAGTGGTTCTCACACTTTAAATTTTTGTTTCATGTTTTACTGATTTTTGACCTGGGTTTCTGTCTATTTATGAAAAGCACACAATACCTACAACAACATTCTCTGTCCTATATTTAAAATTAAACAGAATTTTTCTATTTTTAATAACTAACTAATATGTGTTGTGTTGTAATGATGTACCAACTGTGACCTAAATCCTAGGTCACCTGGCGTACTTCACCATAGGACCCCATTAATATAGAATAAAACTTTTTCACTTTTTTTTATTAAAACATATTAGCATATTATTTCACTATAGATTGTTGCCACTGAAGATGGGAAAACTCCCCCAAGTGAGAAGGAACCCGAACCCAGAACAGATGGAATACATTTAGCATTAGCTGATTGCATTTCTGAAGCTCTGGATAGCCTTTGTCTTTCTGATGAAGACGCTCAAGTTAGTAACATGAAGTTGTCAACTTCTGTTAATTAATTTATTTCACAGCGGAATTATTGTCGTATGGCAAATGAAATGTGTAATTAAAACAAACGTTTTTTATACCAGATAATAAGTTGAAAGAGACTATTACGTATCGGCATATGTAAGTTATTTTTTTACTTGCGTGGCAGACTGGCGGGGCAATGATAGTTATTACAGTGGTTTCATGTTTCACATACTTTGTGCCTGCTTACTAGTTACCCCGTATGTAACTTTGTGTAAAATGTGTTTTAATCATATTCCTTTCTTTACCAAAACTGTAGATTTTATCCAACGACTTCCCTATGCTGAAACAAAAAGCTGATAAAGAAACAGAGAAGAACAAAGTACCTGAGGGACCTGTACTTCTGCATTATCGGGATGAAACTGCAGTAAGAACGCACCACTTGGACGAATTCAATGGATTTTGTGCTAAGAAAGCTGAAGAAGAATTATACAGAAGAGTTCCAAGTGCTAAGTGAGTATATAACTGTGCTACTTACACTATTTGGTGTAATATTTTATAACTCAGCATTCCCCTACTTTTTACACTGGTATAACCTTAGATGATTTAATTTTTACAAATGAAATGTCTTGTATGAAGAGTAAAAACACATACACACAATGGTACCTGCATTGAACATTTCTAGATTAAGTTTGATTTTTTAACTTGATATATTTATATTTTCAGTTTGTTGTCACGATACAAGTCTCCTGATCATGTGACCCAGGAACGTGCTGCCCGTTTGCATGAGTTGCTACGCCATGCAACATCTGCTGAGTCATCTAATGATGTCATATCATCCAACGACATAGATCGTGCGTTTCGACAATTTGTGTTTGAGAGTATGGAGTTATCGCGTGTGGATGAAGATGGTTCTATTCTATATACACCAAATACAACTTGTACAGGTACGGTCATAAACTGGTTTGCTTCTAAAAAAGTGTGAGTAAGGTCACATGAGTGCTCTTGATCTGTTTCAGTTTGTATAACTAGTAAATACAAAATTTAAAATATCACTTTTACATTTTTACACAAATCATGCTAAAAGTTTTTTATACATTAAACTTAATTAGTGTAAGTTTTTTTGGCACAAGGATTCAAAACCCTAATATGGGGGTTAAAAATGCATGTGAAAGAGACTTTGTAACTTAAAATTTATACTTCTTTATCAAGGCTATAAGTAACATTAATCATGTGATACCGTTATAAGTTGTTATACATACAGGCAATCCATGGGATGACCCTTACACACTGGTTACTGAGAAGTTGAAGCAGAAACTACAAGGTCACAATGCAAATGACCAAGGTATAATTACTTTGACCAGTTTATAACCTACAACTACAATATCAGATACACCTGTATATCATATCCAACCGATAAAGTGTGCAAGGATATGTTATAACCCTTGTAATTTTTCTGCAGTTTTTCATGCCCAAAAATGTTAAAACTAGGGATGCACATTACAGAATTTCGAATCCATGAGAATCGAATCCTTTTGTATTCGAATCTAATTACGGGATTCGGTATTCTGTTTAATGACGTCATTACACGTCATCTCATATACTCACAGAAATAAAAAAGAGTAGAACGCGCAACTGCCCAAAACCGTGATATATTCTTTTTTCTATTCACGTGACCGCCAACTCCGTCCCCATTTTCCTTCGTCTCCATTGTAAAAGATAGGCGCATAGTATTTTTGGAAGGTTTTACCTGTTTATTTTAAAAACTATACCAACTATTCAAGTTTATTAGGCCAGTTTAGTTATTTAGTAGGGTAACGCTTACAGTTTACCATTTGTTTAGGAAATTTAATTATTTAATAAAATTAGATAAAAATTTTAAACAAACGATTTGTAAGAAATATATATATATTAGAAAATAGTTGTTTTACACTATAACTTTAAATTAAGTCAAAAAACGAAGAAAAACTACATAAAACGTCATCGACTTCATTGACTACAATAGTAAACGGGAACGACCCGCGAAAGAGAGAGAGTGTATCACCTCTCTCCTTTGCCGACATTGGAGATGCGCGTTCTATTCTTTTTTATTTCTGTGCATATACTATATTAACAATTTTTGAAAGTTATTAATTTTGAAAAAAAATATTTTTGTGTTTGTGGGACTTTCAAGAGTAAACGTTTTGTAACGTCTTTTCATAGCCTGCTATACGTTTCATGACGCAAAAACTACCCAATAGTACAATTTTTGATCATTTTACAGCTCATGATCCAACAAGGCTACTATAAAAGGGTCAATATACTGACTTTTGTGGGTAAAATTTTTTTTTCCTATAAATATAAAAAGATTCGAAATTCTAGATTCGGAATTCTAGATTCGAATTAAAGTATTCTAGGATATCCTAGAATACCTAATTATTCTGTAATGTGCATCCCTAGTTAAAACTCATAATTAAAAATCAGAACATAATTAGTGAATAATTAACTTTTACTTTTTCTATATTTGGAATTTAATGTTATTGTGGTGAATACCTATCATTTACCATTTTTCGGAATTTAATGTCATTAGTGCGAAAGGGGTCCAAACCTGATTGCCACACCTAACTACTTTAACTAACCACCTTATAAATTATCAATCTTCACAGAAAAAGGATCATCAGAAGCTCCTGAGAAACTGATAAGTGAAGATGATAATATTCTTGCTTTTAAAAGATCACTGGACGCATATTGTTACACTGAACATTTGAAACCAAATATCTTGCTACAGGTCAGCAAATGTGTTGTAATATCTATTACTGTGTATATGTGTATAATACAGACCACAGCACTACAAGAATTGACATATCTAGTAGAAAATTTTTTTTATATATATAAACAAACTAAGTTATTAAATTTTTTCGGGAGTGACAGGCTTAAACACGGGTGAGGTCCATGCAGTAACACCCTGGGTAATGGGCCCAAATCTCAGGTCCCATGGCGTGTCATGCTGCAGGACCTCACCCACATGAAACAGTTGACCTACCTACTGCTATTACTACTTTGAATGTGTTTATTCGTCACAACCAGATATTAGAAGAAGCACGTTCAGCTTACCCATGCATGGATAGTTACACACACAAGCGAGATAATTCATTATTCCTTTCATTCCACCACCCAACATCTAAAGACCTCAATGCTAAATCAACATGGTCAACCAGTCTTCATTCAGATGTTGGTTTCCGGTAAGTTGAATCAAAATGCATGATTCATCATGGAGTGTTGTAAGCAGTGCTGCAGCCAGAAGGGTATCGGGGTCTCAAGGGTTGCAAGCCCTTCTCCTTTTTTTAAAATAAGAAAATATTAAAATAGAAAAACTTGGTTTTAAATTAGATACAGTTATGGTGCTCAAAACATTACTTTAATGCTGTATTTACTTTCGTCTGTTGGTGTAAAAAAACATTCACTAAACATAGAAATTTTAAGCAAATAAAGTTGGGACATTTAAATCTTAGACTTATGATTGATATATTACTATATGTTACAATAACATATAGTAAGGAACTTTTTCTGTACGATGTGATTTGGACTCTTAAGGTTTTTTCTCCTCATTAGCTGATTACTTATGTTACATTTCTTTTTCAGCTTAGCTTTCCTATACAAACTTCCGCAGTCTTTTACAAGGCTTGTATTTTAAATGGGCAAGAAGCAAACAGATTAAAAAGCAAACAGATTCCTTACTATATGTTATTGTTGCACACAAACATTCACCTATTTTATTCTGTATGGGTAAGGTCCTTGTCAACATTCACCTAACATGATAATGTTCCCACCAACAGGAACTACCTGGAGCATGTAGCTTGTTGCATAAGTGATTGGACGCATAAAGAGGAACAAGAATACCAAGCTCACTTGTTGACACTTGAGATGGAGAAAACTGAACAAACCGCTCAGTCGACACCGGAACTTACAACCCCTCCCGCCACTGCCAAGCGACCGAGGTCAAAAAGTCCAAAGAAAGGAAGTAAGTTATTTAGCATAATAGCCTATTAAGGGCCGCTTTTAATATGAATTACTGGCTATTTATCACAACTGGGGAATACTTACACATCTAGCCCCCAAAACAAGCAGAAAATGTGGATCAATGGACAGGGTTTTAAAAACAATATCTCTGGATAATAACCTTTTTGCATAAGAATGTGATTTTATGATAATTATATGATGAGACATGAATGCATCATGTTTAATTTTTAATATTATATAAATGATAGACTTTGTACTCGGTATGCCAAAAAATCTAAAAATGATTAACAGGTCGTCGCGGAAGTGCGTCTCGTGCTTCGAGCAAAGCTGGTACATCAGAAGATCAACAATTCAGCACTCCGTTCATCCGAGCCGGATCTTTAAAAGCGGAAACCGAGCTCCAGAACAAACTCCGTGAAGAAGAGGAGAGGATTAGGAAGGAGAAGGAGTCGAAACAATCGCATCGGACAAAATCAGCGGAGAGGATCAAGCAAACCAAGTCAGCTGCGAGTAAAACATCGCAGGAGGGAAAAGGTGGGGAGATATGTGTGTGTGTGTGTGTGTGGGTTTGTGTAAACAAGTTATGTATTAATGTTACACTGTTTGAAATTATATCTGAAGTGTATAGCTCTCATTGCAAGCAAAGTTTTGAAAATATAAATATATCAAAAAAAAGTATTCATTATGGATATGATGTGTCAATTGGTGTAAACATTATATTATCAAATACCAAACATTACAACTTTGGTAAAATTTCATGTAAAATTTGAATATAATGCATAGTTTACCGTTTTCCATTACTCAAGGTAAGCGACCGAAATCAGGCAGAAGATCAAAATCTCGATCCCGCTCGCGATCGAACAGTGGTGAGCGGGAGGTTGCTCCTACTCCTCAAGTTGAAAGCAAAGAGGAGCCTAAACTACCTTTTATTGGGTGAGGGATATAGCTGTGGTATGCCTTGGTAGTGAGCATGAGGTTCAACACTTTGTGTGTATGTTAACACATGACATAACTTGACAGTAAGCATAAGGTCTGAATACATCATGTGTGCCTTGTGTATTAGAAGATACCCTTGTTATAACTTAACAGTGAGCATAAGGTTTATAAATACACCATCGTTTATAAGAAGGCACCCATGTTATAACTGTCTTATTTTATAACCAGATAGTGGGTATGAGGTACCAATAATTAACAAATTATATTCCCAGTTATGATGTTGGAAACAAGTTGATCAACATTAAAGGAAGAACTTCATATTTGAGTCCAAGTGATGGAGGGACCATTAAGTCAGAAGTCATGGAGTATGAACATGGTAACTTATAATAACGTATTAATATAATTGCTGTCTGTTAATCTGTACAACTATAATCACATCTGAACATAGGTGTCTTTTGTCAAAGATATGTTCATTTGTAACTTTTGAAATGACAATCATATCATATGGGCTAAATAAGGCTGTAATGTTTGTATTAAAATTGATCGAAAACCATGTGTTTTCTGCACCTAACCTACATGTACTGTCCTACAGGCAAGGTATTTGTGAAGACCTCACTGTACAAGGACGGCCACACTTTCATCCTTCACGTAACTGACCCACGAGACACAGCTGCAGAAGAAGATCTCAATCAACTTGTGTCAGAACCAAGTAAAATTAGCTCGGAGAAATCTGAGACAGAAACACAAGAAAAGGATTCTGAGACAGGTGATTATTTGGGGTATAGTATGTTTGCCTACATTTCTTAGGCTGGGTTATGGCATATATGTATGTTGCAGTGGGATTAAATATAATTTTACTGTAGTGCACACTTCCTACCCTGTTTTATTATATTTATGTCTTTCTGTAAATATATGTGCAAGGTATTGGCACACTCAACCTTCCAAATAGAATCATATCTTTATTACAAAACTTTAAAAAATATATTCTACCTCAATGAATCATTTTGTTGCCCGTATGCCCCCATTTTTATCTAAGCAATAACTTTAGACTAGTTTTCTACATATTGCATGTTCATTTCAGAAGGTTTGTCTGACAATAGGTTAGACGCTCCAACGTTAAACCAAGTGTAACACCCAGTGACGGGTATAAAACCCATTTAAACAAGTCTAATACACAGGTAAAGACACAGACCGACCTACGAGTGCCGAACTTTTACAAGGAGTGAAAGAAGTAGAGGAAGATGATGGATATAGTTTGTTCAGTTCATGGTGTGCCACGTTATGTGATGGAATGACATTATCACTCAGTAAACATGGACCAGATGGTGTATCCACTGCAGCAGGCTAGTTGGTTATACTTACTTTATTTATATTTTCTAAGATTGAGGTCCTGCCGTGTGGCTTGGGAACTGAGATTTAGATCTGAGTTGGCTCATTGCCTGACATCCAGGGTGCCTTTGTAATGTGCCAATTTTGACCTGAATCCCAAGTTTTTCAAAAAGACCTTACCCATTACGAGATTGTTCATACTGACAGCAAGTGGTAATAAAACTTGACCGACCATTTATATTTGATATCAAACTGTTATCAGTGAGATTAATTTACCTTTTTGTTTTAAATTTGCAGAAAAGGCCAAGGACAAGCTTCTTAAGCTTCTGGGGGAAATTCCCCCTGCTTCTAGCCCCAGCCCTGTGCCCCCTGGCATGGAGACCCCGCAAAAGAAGGGAAAGAAATCACCCCGTTCCAAGTCACCCAGGGGTAAAAGCCCGAAAGGTAAAAGAAAAGGCGACCAAGACAAAGAAGCTGAGGCTCAGAGGTTGGAGGAATTAAAGGCTCAGGTTTGTGAAACACTTTAAGAATAAATATAAAAATATCTGGAAACACTTTTTAAGCTGGAAACACTGCAAGGTAAAGGCTCAAGTTTATGCATCATTAAATGATTAATTTTCTCCATCTTGTTTTCTATTATGCTTAAAACTCAGGTAAAACAACATAGAATGTCACCCCTGTTATACAGGAAGTTTACAAATTTATATAGTTAAAATATAATGCAGAAGTATTATGCAATTTTACATTTTTTTATAGGAAGAACTCGAAAGGAAACTACTAGAAGCTCAAGAAGCCGAAGAAGCTGCGAGAAAGAAAGAAAAACTTCCTAAGTTTCAACAACTTTATGTGTCTTGCCCTGATGGTTTGTCTGTGAGATACCAGATTGACCCAACTTCATGTGGTAAGTGGTGGTCGTGCATGTTAGGTTAGGGCTGTATAGAGTAATGGGTGGGTGGTGCAATATATAGGGTGGTTAGTGGAATATATGGGCTAAACTTTGGGTAGGAGGGTGAACAGACCAACATAGGTATTTTTACACTACATTAATCCTTAACTTGAGAGCCATTATGTTTAGATCTAATTCACAGAAATGTGCGTCTAATTATCCCTGCCTCTCCTGCATAATAAAAAGTTTGGCATCTATGCTGTATATATAGGTTGTTTGTTAAGTGCTTGGTTAAGCTTGTATTTTTATAGCTAGAAAATGTGTGTAAATAATTCAAAACAAACTTTGTAGAGGCCCAACCCATACCCTATGCTTCACTGCATATAAATATATACATCATATAGGTAGTTATTGTTGGGTACATTCATAATTAGCTTTAGAGGTTAACTAAACCACAACATCAAACAAGTTGCTTGGGATATTCAATTAGTTTGTTGTATGTGTACAGCTATTTAAACTTTGTAATTTTTAATCAAATCAAAAAATATAGTCGAGTCAAATATGTTCAGTATAATTTATTTCTAATAAACTTTAAAAAAGCAAAACACAAAAATAGAGAAACTAAAACTACGCAAAACACAGAAACAGAAAAAACTATACATGAAATAGATAAATGCAACAAATGATTAAAATCAGCTTCAATAAAATTTGCGAAAATCTAAACTGAAACAAGTACGAAATATAAAATAAGGCTCAAAAAAAGTAGAAAAACATTTGAATTTTCTTTCCCAGAAGCATTGTCTGGTTCACTATAAACAGGATACACAATGTTGGTACAGTTTAGTTCTGTTAAAACATCAAACCCATCTTTTCCTTTGTGTTTTTTCGGCCCGTGGCAAATTACTTGGTCCAGCAACATGATATCTTCATTCCTACCGAGAGTTTCCATTGTTGAGCATATTGTGACATCATCACACTGCCATGGGTTCTTGCTGAGAAACAAAAACGAAAGCGCGACCGTTTTTGATAAAAACCTCCCATCCATATGAGAGATAAAGTTCCCACTAAGGTCAATTGTTTTCAAGGATGTCATCTTTTCAAAAGCACGAGGAGAAATGAATTGAATACGGTTTTGTTGTAAATATAAAAGCTCGAGGGTGGAATGGACGTGTTCAAAACAACTCCCATCTATCTTTTCTATCTGTAATGATATTGAATATCTTCTATTATAACTTTGTATCCTTTCTTGTCAATTTTATTTCATGTCTTAATGAACATATACAATGTTTGTCTGGTGACATCTATGTTATAACCTAACAGTGAGCATGAGTTGTGTGACTAGTACACTATGTGTGTCTGATGTATATGAAGATATCCATGTTATAGCTGGGCAGTAAGCATGAATTGTGTGAATACACCATGTGACTTGTATGATTGTATGTATGGTACACAATCTAACCTAAAACATCTCCATTAATCACCTACCAAGTTGTTCTTCAAATACAAATGCTTCAATGAATTGAGGCCTGTCCATGTTTCCCTCCTTATAACTTTGATCCTGTTGTTACTCAAATGTAAAGTCCTGAGATTTTGCAATCCAACAAAAGCTCCATCTTCAATGGTTGTTAGATGATTGGACGATAACTGCAGCTCATGCAGATTTCTCCTGAAAAAAATATTTTTGTTAAATATGGGTACAAATCTTGGTGAAGAAACTATTTAAAGTATCAATGTCAAATATACTTGATAAACGGAGTTACACTGTTCAAATAAACTACATACATAAGCAGCATGGGTGTCGGTGTAATGGACCAAATCTGGCCTAAATTCCACGTCCTCAACAAAGATTCACCCACATAATAAAAATACTTGATGTAAATTATTTATTCTCTTTTCTGCACTATGAGTGCTTAGTTAACTTGGCTGTTGGCTTTAGAGTGGCAACCATGTATAAGCCAAGTCTGCCGCATGAGAATATACGTTTCCAAAGCAACCAAGCGCCAGGTTTGTTAATCCATGCACCAGAATATCCTTTGGCACTTGACTACGTACATGGGAGCAACCCAAGGGAATAACGGATAATGTCATTAAATAAACCCTGGTCGTAATCCAAAGGATCTAATTAACCATACCAACTAAACTGAAGCGTATAAAGTTCATGGATGTCATACCTTGGCAATAGTGGGTGATTATATTTTTGACATTTTTTCAAAGAATTACCACTAATAAGAAGTTCCAACTCACTCATTAATATTAACATGGACATCACAAAGCCATTAATTATTTATTTCATACTTTACATCATGACATTTATCTATTCAGATATTCAACTGTCCGATTGCCATTTAAAAACTGAATTCTTTAATACACATAATCTACGTTGTGAAATTTACCCCAACCCCCCCCCCCCCCCAAAAAAAAACAGTTTAATGCACTTAAATTCAACTAATATAATATTTTTTTTTAATGATATTTTGCTATTAACTTTTTAATTTGTACTTGGTTTTTAACATTAAGATATAAGTCTCCAGATTTGATGTAAATTGGTTTAGAAATGTTGGCTTTCTATAAAATCAATTGATAGAATCTGTGGTTTTGAAACTTATGTAATTCTCTTTGCATTATTGATGCTGCTTTTTACCAATTCATGTTGTTTAAGGATTATTTATTGATTTCCATGCACAGACTTATCTATTACCACATTGTTATTATCATTAATGGAATGTCTGTGGGATTTTATCCAATAATGCTTGCCATATTTTTAATGTGGTTTGACTATATGTAAAATAGCTATTTGCATTACTGGAAATTTAGATTGAAAATAAGGTCAGGTTAGTTTTGTAATAGATTAAATGCATTGCTTTTAACTTTAAGTCTAAAGTTCAAGCATAAGTAATATCAATTCAATACTTTTAATCCTCCCAAATCACCTACAAGGTGGTTCATGTTTAACACCACAGGTCCCATGTTAAGGTTGACTGAGGTGTCAATACATACTTTGCTACCACAAGAAATCACTTAGTTAGATTAAAACTATCAGTGTTCACACAGACTCAGACACTTTTTCACAGTTTCAACAACAGATGCTAAATTAAATTCTTTGCAACACACATACAGCAGATCTGAAAAATGACAAATATTTGTGTGACTCCAAAATACTGCTGTATTAAACCTTAAAAAATTAGCAAAACTTAGCGGAATCCGTGTAAATAAAATTAGCACAAAATCCGTGCAAACATTACTAAGAAAATGTCAACCACGCAAAAAGCAAACTTCTAAATCTCCCAAATACACCCAACATAAAAACTTACATGTTCTTATGTTTAAACTGATGTCTTCGTAAAATTGTAATTAGATTTCCACCAAAGTCAGCTCTATGGTAAATTGCTTTTGAAGGAAAATGCCCGATTTCTGTCACATTTTTGTTGGAGCATTGTATCTGAGTATTATATAAGTATTAATGTTTATCTTTATAAAATAAGAAGCACAATTTATAAAAAAGTTATTAGGCCTATAGATTAACCGCTAAATAAATAGTATTTTAGTATTTAAAATTTCATATTCGAATACAATATGCCAGGGTTAATAAACCTGGAAACCCTTTCTAGGTCTAACCTCTATGAAATATACCTTATAAAATATATATATGTGTTATTTTAGTTTGGCCCTTAAACCATTGCTTGGTGTTTGGCTTACTATTCTACAGTACATATACACATTCTCTATATCCATGATATTACAGTATATTCTATATCTGAAATACAGTATATTCTATATCTATAATAAGGTATATTTCATTTTATATCTGTAATACAGTATATCCTATATCTATAATACTATAATCTTACCTTCCTAGTGAGGCAGTCACATGGACAATCATTAGCTTCACAACCATATCTACAATCGGCATTTACATAATTGCCAATTACTGTTATTAACACAACTACAATACACAGCTTCCAATAGCGATGCATTATGAATGTTCTAATTGCTGGTTCCTGCTCCACACTTCATGTACAGACATTTTCTTGTAGTGATAATCACTTAACCAGCACTGTGCCCCCTCCTCTCTATGACTCACTCTCCCTTTCATTGTGCTGTGATTGAGTGAAAGTGAGCCTGAATGGGGCGCTTGCCTCTCTATTGCTTGCTCAGCGGCTGTGTAAACACTTCACGGTTGGTTTGAACTGAACCCAACGCTCGGACCTCTCAGCTTGTCAGCAAGCATCACATTACCATGTAATAGGAGGCATTGTTGGTTTTGAAACCATTCCATTCCAAGACAGTAGGTCATAAAGCCGCAGACAATGGGGGTTTATGATGAAACAAGAAACCATGACTAATACTGAATTACTAAATCATTTCTTGCTATTTTTAAGTAAATTTACAACTTAAAAATCAAACCTATTACCTTAAGCGCAAAATTAAAACTAAAATGATTTAATTAACAGACTGTAAAAAAAAGTTTCAAAAATTTTATTTAAAAATGTAATTTCTTGCTTATTTAAACCGTTTGTAAAATTAGAATTTAATAATAATTTGTTTTATAACTTCACTAATTAATCAATATATTGTTATATCAGTATAAAAGGGTTTTACCTGATTAACAAAAGTATATACTTGTTAATGACACTTTAGAAATCTGTGGAAATATATTTTTGTGTAGCAGTTGTGCATCTTTTTAACCTTAATTTTTCCACATTTAAATTAAATGCTGGTGACTAAACTGACCCACAACATTATTTTTCCACACTTGAATTTTGTGACCAAAAAGTTAAATAAAGTTTAATCAGTCTACCAACATTGTGTTAACACATATGGATAATCATATAATTTTGTTATTTCACGCACTGTCTTTATTTTGTAGCCAGGGTTCAAGCAAGTGGCTCATTATCCCTACTTGATCTCAATACTACTTAAGGTTTGCGTGCCAAAGTAAAATCTCTTTAATCTCACCAGTACAGAGGCCCTAAGTAGCGACCTAAACCACTTGAGTTTTACACAATGTTTGCTGGGATTACAGGCTTCTGGTATGCAATAAGAGATGAAACATTGGAAAAAAAACTAAAAATGCAATTATAAGTCAAGTTATAAAAACACAGTACAAAATAATCTGTAGCGTATTTAAACACGAAGATGTAAATAACAAATTCATAAAATTCAAAAAAAGTAAAATGGTACTTCGAAAACAAAACAAATTTTCAAAAATTTAGAAAGGTGCTTATTTTGTATTGTGTACACAAAAAAATTGCAATTTTAAACAAAAATATGTTTTGTGTTTAATTATGCAATGACATTTCTTAATACTATGATCCCACAAATAGCTTTATTTGGTTAGACTGAGTTGCTGCATATCGAAGTTTTCTTTGTTCTTCTCTTTGTTTAGCTGCATGGTTTAAAATTTTTAACAATGATTTTGGTTTTTCCGGCTTTGCTTTTCTTTTTCTCTTTTTGGCAGATTTTGGTGATGCAAATTCATCAGATATTTCAAAGTTGGAGATTTTCCCAGTATTTAAATGTTGCACTGCTGTCCTTTTCTTTTTGTGCCTCTTTTTCTCAATTTTATTATGAGTAGAATTCCCCCCTCTGTTATGAACTTTCTTTGGCATATTTTCCGCCCACGCACCTCTTGCTTGCATTGCAGACAACGAATATACTTGCGGGTGAACATTACTACTTCCATGCCCCACTGTTATTACACCTTTTGCGCAGAGGATGGAAAATATTGAAATACAAAGAATAAGTGTCACCACAACTCCACCTTGGGCTGCAGAAATAAGAGAACTTATAAACTCTTTTTCCGTTATTATATTTTCTTCCTTATTTTTTTCATTACTGTCTTGTTTTTCTTGAATATCTTCTTTATTTTCTGCTCCTCCAAGGTTAGGATTTATTTCTTCTTGTGGTCTATGAACATTAACATTATTATTAATATTATTTGAAGGCCGCAAAATCCTTGGTTTTATTGTTGGAACATTTTCTTGTATTGCTGCACCCATAGTGGTCAATAATTTGGTTAATATCTGCGTCGTTATTTCTGGTTCTTGAGTTGTAGTTTCCGTTGTGACATCATATAGTTGCGTTGTTGTTGTCATTATGGTGTTTATCTCTGTGTTGTTTGTTGTTGTGCTTGTGGAATTTCCTTCATTCAGATTATTTGTGTAGTTAAATGAAATGTTGGTGTATTTATAAAACTTCCTGTAAACCAACCGCCGGTATTTTTTACCCCGGTTACTTTGCACTGGTTTGTTAACCCCTGTTGCTTTTGGTGGAGCTGGAATATTGGTTTCTTTTGTTTCTGCAAGAAATATTCTATCTTTTATTCTGTGTATTTTATGCTTTACTCAAAAAATGTTTGTTGGACTGATATAAATAAAAGACTAAATGAATGAATGTAATGAATTAATGAACGAACAAATGAATGATTGTAATGAATGTACTAATATATATTCTACCACAGTTTTTTTTGTAATTTTAAAAACTCTTATGGTTCTACTTATTTTCTATTGAAGTGTATTTATGCCATAAGACCAACCTAAAGTTTTACAAAGACTGTTATATATGGTACTGCCATTTTTTTGTTTTCCATTTAAAAAATACGCTATTGTGAGATTATTTCCATTAGTATGATTCATAAATTCTATTCAACCTACCATTATTTGATCTTGTATGACGTTGTATTGCCTCTTCTTTGTCCATTTTATCTGGAACACAATCTTGGTATTGTTAACTGTGTTAATATTGTATAAGAACTAGACATCACCAAAACAACTTTTAAGTAAATTGACTAATAAAATTAATTATAGTTTATTTGCCACATTCGAAAAGGCTTGTTTCTGTAAAATCTAAATATCAAAACTGTGTCTTTCTGCAGTATTTTTAAGTGTTCTGTACAATTCATATAAACCACAGTAAAAACTTGCCTACCATAGTTTAGTATACTTACTATTAATAAAATGGTGAATGCAAATCATGGCAAAACAACATAACGCCCACAAACATAAAATCTTCATATCTTTAAGCTTCTTTAAACATCTAATCCATACTTTACGATCGAAATTGTATCATTATTATTTGACCTATCAGTAAATTTTGAAGGAGTGAATAAAACAATGAAAAAATGTTACAAACGTAATTGATATTTTATTTAAATCAATATTGCTCTCTAAATAAAAAAATTGTAGTAACAAAACTACAGTAAACATAGGTAATTTCAACAAAATAAAACTATAAAATGCTATCTATACATAAAATGTATACCCTAAACAGCAAATAAAACTGTCTTAGCAATCGTTAATAACCTAATTTATTCACCATTGCAAATATTTAGTTGCGATTCTCTGTCTGTACCGTAGTTTTTGTTAATTTTCTCTAATTCACCCCACCACTACAGACACTACAGATGATGAAGTGCCTCAATTCAAACTTATGGTTCGACAAAGTTATCCTTACAAGACGGCTGGTAGGCAAGAGACCGAGAGAGCTCGTTCAAAGCCAGCTATGGAAGAAGTTTCGCGCACAATACTTCATGATGGAACTGTTATTAAACTCATGAGTGATGGGAGTACTAAGGTTCGAGTTAATTGTAAAAAACATTGTTATTAATGCCGTCTACTTTATTTTTTTTCAAATTTTTAAAACATTTGTAACTTTAATAAGTTCTGACATTCAGAAGTGGTCTATTATTACACCTTGTGCTTCCTTTCAAGTTATAACATGGATGTCTTCTTGAACACGTATCACACAAGGTATATTCATACACCTCATGCTTTTTGCCAAGTCTTAACATGGTTGTCTTTCTATAACAGCCATACATAGTGTATTTATACACCTCATGCTCAATATAAAGGCCTAAATATTTGTTCCTTTTCCTACCATTAATTTAATCTTTATTCCAGATTTTGTATGGGGATGGTACAGTATGTGATAACCTTGGTAGTGGACCAATACTTAATGAACAGAAAGCCATGGTGAGCCCACACAGTCTCCCATCTGCAATTAGTCAACAACCTGCACCTTTACCTGAAGATCAAAGGACAGCTACATCAGCCGGAAGCAAAAAAGGTTTGTGTTGTTTTTACAAAAATTTTTGGTGTGTTTGCTTGTCTATTTTATGGGTTTATGTTGTAACTAATGTTAGAGCTACACAATAGGCATAAGGTGCTATTTTGCTTAACACGCTATGTGTATTTTGTTGTTTATAGTGAGTTATGGGGATTTTTATGGCTGTTTACGCGTACAGTGGTATTTTTTAAAATTTTCTACAATATTTTTTACCACTCCCAAGGTTCTCGTGGTCGTAAATCAAGTGGTAAAACCAACCCGGAAGCTGCAACTGATCCTTCATTAGCTGGAACCACTGCAGGGCAAGGAGCTGCTCACTTGGAGGCTGAGGCTGGTGCTAAGTATGTTAAGTGTTATATGAAGATCATATACAGCATTAGTTCTTAACCTTTATATAATCTACAAAAAAATGCCAATATCTATAAATTATCTAAATAACTTTACTGATTTTAGTTGAGTAAGAGACTAATGATGGCATTTTAGTAAAACACATATTTCTTATAATACTATTCTCTGAATTTAATTTTTATCTGCTACGTACTGGTATTTGTCCCAACTTTATTAGCACTAGTCTAGGTACAGATTCACATTCACATTAATTATCATGGTTATTTTACTGTTGGAATTTAAAAATAAAAAAAAACTGTGATAACCTAAATCAAACCCTGTCCGGCGCCGTGGTGTAGTGGTTAGCGCGCCTGCCTCTAACCCAGAGGTAATGGGTTCAAGGCTCGTCGCTGCTACCATTGTGGGCGTATGTGTCCTTGAGCAAGACATTTAACGGCAATTGCTCCAATCCAGTGGTCACTAATGGGTTGTCCAAATTTTCAGCCATACATAAAAATAAAAAAAAAATCCCTAAAAAATAATCACCCACAAAGTAACATACTTGGTAACTCGTAAGCTGGCGCGAGGTGCACACCCGTGTTATAACGACTGTCGTTTTCCGGCCACGCGAGGATAAAGTAAGTTACATTCATTCATTCCTTCAATTTATTTTAACCTGTATTAAAAACAACGTCTCTTCAACTTTTCCTTTTATTCCAGATCTGAAGCTGAGTTAGAAAAAGCCGCTTCATGGAAAACAAGTTATTTATCAGGGGAAGTAACTGTTACCAAACCTGATGGTGATATCCAACAGCTTCCACCTCTTATGTGTTATACAGCTACTGATCCTGTGACTGGGGAGGTGGAGGATATTTTATCTTTGTTTTATACGAATATGCTTGTTATCCAGTTATAACATTGGTGTCTTCTACACCAGACACATGGTGTACCAATTGTACAGCCACATCATTAGTGTCTTTTATTACACCAGATACGCATGAAGTATTCATATTATACAATCCATGCTCATTGTACAGTTATAACATATGTGTTTTCTTATTCATCTGACACATGTGATGCAATCATACACCATATACCCACTGTCGAGTTATAACAGATGTATCTTACACATCAGATACACATGCTGTGTTCATACATCTCATGCTCAGTGGCAAGTAAAATATATGTGTCTTCTTTTACACCAAACGCACCTGATGTATTCATACACCTCATACTTACCGAGTAACATCACTCAAACATTAAGTTCAACTTTATTTTCACTCAGGTTATGATGTCACGTGAAGACAAAGTGGTTCTTGTCACTCGAGTGGATGGCACCTATGTATGTGATCATACAGATGGTACAAGGATAACTCGGTATTATAAAGATGTTGATCATAATAACTCAGAAGAACAAGGTGAGCGGTGTGAAGCATAGGTATTTTGTATTTTTAACAAAATTTGGGATGCTATTGGTAAAATAAAGTTACACTCATAGTAAAAGCATATGCAAAGTCTATGATTAACGTGGCGAATGCAATATATTTTGGCTCTGCTTTTTTTTATGGACACACAATGGCAGGGTCATGGTTAATGCTATTTTAGGTTCAAAAACTGGAGTGCTAAAACCTATGATAAACTATGTTCTTCGTTATCGTGACCAAAGAGACGAAATAAATTTTATTCATTCATAACAGCCCTGTTTTAAAAGTTGCATCCATAAGGTTACACAAGCCTATCATGAGTGGTGTAAGTTAGCTATAAATCTAGAATATATTGTTTTTTTCTTTGATTGCAGGTAAATTATGTGTTTTTCTTTGATTGACAGGTGATTTGGGAGAATCCAGGATCTGGTTTATTCGAGTCGAATGTAATGGTTATGCTTCAGTGATTTTCAACCAGTATGATCAGTCAAGCGTAACAGTGTTCGGAAGTGGGTCGTCATTGGTTACAAATGTGGATGGGACATACCATGTGAGTGGGTATTATGCATGTAATTAAACTGATATCTTGTCCTGGTCTATATAAAAGAAAGGTTTCCGACTTTTTTTAAAGCTACATTTGTATTGGCCTGCATTTTCGAATTATTAAGGGGTTTATAAATTTAAAACGATAAGACACAAAGTATAACAATAAAGTTGCAGCAAAACAACATTATTTTTTCTAACTCCTACAAATACAAATTGTTAAACAAATTGTGGGTACAAATTGTCAAAGACCTTACATTACTCCTAATAACACAGCATTCTATGTTATTTATAACTCCTAATATACAAAGAATACCCAGGTAAAACATATCATACCTCATGCTACTCATGATACCACAGTTATCTCATTGGAACGGTGGCCAGCTCGACATGGAGCGTGAGGGGTCAGTACTTTACACACCCCGACCAGATAACGACTTTTTCCTCGCTGCTGTTTCTGCTGCTGAGTCAGGAGAAGGTTACGAGGGGAGTGAAGGCGAGGAGAATCAACAGCTTCAACCTCGGCCATCAATATCATATGGATCTTACATCATGCGACAAAACTCCCCTATTTGTTGTGAAGCAATCGACCAAGAAGGGAATATCTTTCAGGTTTGGTTAAATATATTGTTTATATTGGTTTGGAGCTGTTTGGATATTAACCTAGCTATCATTTTTACCACAAGTTATATTGTGGGTGTCTTTTTATACACCAGACACACATTGATTTTCTATTCACCTTATAATCCCTGTCAAGCTATAGCATGGCTGTCTTCTTGTAAACCAGACACATATGGTGCATCTTCAAATCCTCAAGCTATAACATGAATATCACCCAATTTACAATAACAAATTATTTCAGGTAAAAGTAAATGGTGAAGCGAGCGTCATCAACCCTGGTATCCATGGCAACCAGGGAGGCGGGGAACATGGTGATAAGATGGAAGATTCAATGAAGATGATGAAGATTGATCCACAGGAGCACCATCCACCAAGGTAGATTCAGTATGAGGACACTTTGAGAACCTTTTTTGTTTGTGTGGAAAACGAAAAAAATAGTTAAAACTTCTCTTATCATATTTTCGTATAGAATTGTTTTATATGGTTTGAGAAGAACCTTGATTTTAATTTTTTTATGTTTTAAACTCTTAAAAAAAGTTTAAAGGAAAACTGTTAAGAAAATATATCAGAATACAAATTTATTCATAACTGTTATGTTGTAATTTAACCATAGCTCTACGTATTTTGTAATAAAGATGTTTATAATAATGATTATATTGATACAGGTTGTTTGTCATCCATGAAGATGGGTCAGGGACTGAGCTCCTCCGACAAAAAGATGTCCAGGAGTACATCGGGGATGCGGTGCTTGATCCTACTTCAGCTGTCATTCGAGAAAATCTTCCAGATGATGAAAAGGTGACAGGTAAGGTGGATGTAAATGAAAGACCACTATTACTGGCATTGTTGTTTTCTTCTATTTTAAAATGTAAATGGAGGGAGCTTGACTGGACATGAGGATGGTAAATGCATTATGATTTACACGAGACCCATGTTTTGTCTAACTGTGATTTTTGGTGTTTTGGGAATTGTGTCTGGTGTATAGAAACAATCATGTTATTGTTATAACTCGCTAATTTATAGTATATGTAAGATGTATAAACTCAGTTTAATTTAGAATATATGTAATGTATATAAAGGAACCCTTACTTGGTATGAGCAGCTGTGCTATATTCTGTACATTGAAATGTAGTTTTACTTTTGATTGACAGGTATAACTGTGATGCGGCCTCACTATGGCAACTGTAGTTATGCTTGGTTGGTTAGCATGGAAGAGGAAAATATCATCCCCAAGAATATTAAGACAAGAGATTTAACCAAGTTTCCATCCAAGTATGTAAATATAGTGGTGTTACATTATGTATGTGGTGTTTAATGCACCCAATCCTATGATATACACGCAACACATATCAATTTCACTCATTGTCCATGTTATGTAAATAAAATGACAGTGACATATATCTATTTATTCATTTTCACACCCTATGTAATAGTAAACATTAAGTTATAAACATTAGCCATGTTTTAATTTATGGGCATAAGGTTCAAGGAATATTAGCCCTCATAAATACATATTTTGCACAATTTCTTACAGTTTATGTAATAATTACTGCAAATATTATAACACCACTTTTCATAACATGATATCGTTTTACGTCTCCAGGGAACTAAAGAAACCCGGACCCCCCTTTGGGACAACTACGGGTAAAGGGTTAGCTGTTGGGTCAGCTCCAGTACCCCTGCAACCCCCTCCTGCCCCACCTTGCCCCACAGCATTAGAGATTCGGCAACTGGTTCAATATCAACCAATAACAAAAGGTTTGTAGTAGTGCAGTTTTAGTTCAGTGAGTAATCACTGCTTTACTGCGTTTTTTCAACAAAAAATCATGGTTTTTTTTCAGTGGTTCGATTTTCTACAAACTTTTTAAGAAGTTGTTTCTTTTTTAAAACAACTTTGGCGGTACCTTTAGATCCCATTTAAGCATCTCTATCTGTAAACAAATTTTAATTTTTCGTTGGTATCCCCTTTAAATATAGAGGATCTCGGGTTTTAACAAATCATCTTTTTCTCCCTAGAGCTACGAAGCATCTTAAAGAAGAGGATGGTGGAGTTTGGGAGGATGCGGTTGGAGCAAGAGATGCAGAGGGAAGCTCTGAAGATAAATGAACCAAGATCAAGTGAAGAGCAGATGAGAGCAAGTGATCTTCTTACACTTGTGTTGGATTTGGATGAAGATGTAAGTTGTTTGTGTTTCTTGTATTAATTGTTTGTTGTATTAGTTGGGTTTTGTTTCTCTGTGTTTTTTATCTTTAGTATTGTGTGTGCTTTTTTTAGGTTACAAATACTAAATAATATAGATTTTTTGTAGTTTGTGTCTCTACTGCTTTTCATTCATATTACTCAAGCCTCAATGGTTAGAACCTGATATCTCACCCTTTTATTTCAGATAAGTCCCCGAGCCCCCAGTGAAGCTCCCCAGCCATCAGGAGCACCTATGAAGACCCCACTATGTGTAGAACACAGCCATGCCACAGCAGCTATACCTGACCAACAAAACTCATCAGTGGTAAAGGAAACATACAAGAAAGTAGTCGCCCCTCCCCCACCCCCTGTGGTTCCTCCACCTCGGGAAAAACTAACTCAGGCTGACTGGGATTTACTAAGGTAAATATACAGTGGGTTTAAGTCTGTAGGTAATATATGAATTTTACCTATTTATTCTTGTGTGGTGGAGCAACAACAGTTGATTTACTAACTGAAGCTGATTGGGGTCTGCTCAGGTAAGGATACATTGGTTGTGAGTTCATATATTAATGTAACTTGTCGAGGCTCACATGGCAGGGCAACAATATAACATGGGTGTTCTTTGTCATACATATTGTGCTTGCGTAATAATTATTGCTATAAGTGTCTTACACACATCCTAACAATGTCAGCCACATCGGGCCTGGTTCAGTAAAACTAAAACTACCTTCCCTTATTACAAAGACGGGGAATAGAAGAAGAGAAGGCCAACCGTATTGCGCTGAGGCATCACGATGTTCCCGCTTACTTTGATTCTGACATCGGTCGAGCTTGGCTGCTTACTCAAGCCAATGATATGAAGACCGCATCCATGCAACTCTCGCTTGATCCTCGGAGAGATGGAACGGAGGCAAGGATGGTGGGAGTTGGGAGGAGCAATGATGGTGAGGCGAGCAGACAAACAAGCACCTCGTCACCACCGCAAGGTGAGGATGAATATCGTATAAATAATCTAAACTGTATGTCTGTATCCGTATGTGGATGGTAAAGTGTTTAAGGTTTTAGATTATGAGCAATAAATAAACCTAAATCTTTACAACATGGTTTAATATTAGTGTTCAGTCAGGAGTGTTTTAACTAGGGGTGTTTATAGTGAAAAATTAGCCCAGGCATGCCTGGTTGTAGGATCTTAACCCATTTAGAAAAGTATATCCAACTGGAAAAACACCAAACTCTATGTTTTACATCTGCTAAAATAAAATAATTCCAGAAACTTCTGAAAAATCCCAAGATTCCACCCCCACTGTGCGTGGTACGGGCACAGGGATTGTATCGGACACCCCTTCTAAGATGAGACCCACCAACCCCACCCCTGCTCATGCAAGTGGAAAAGGGACCCCTACTAAAGTGAGACCTGACAATCCAACACCATTTGCAGCAGCTCAGCCGAGGAATATGAGGCCAAGTAAGTGTTGGTTTCACAGGTGTCAGGTTTTTTTTAACAAAATCTAGGGTGACATTCCTAAAATGTAGATTTCCTATGATTTTCTAATACAGTTTTTAAATGTTTTTTGCTGTTAAGTGTAATTTACCCTTATTAAGCCAATCTCTATAGGATATTAAATGCCAGAAGTTTATAAATCTAAAATAACTCCTTTTTATAAAAATATACTGTTTTAACTAATATAGGATAAATTGTGATTAGCAGATACTAGTGCTTTTTTAAAGTTATGTTTAAGCAGAAGTTACCTTGATTTATATTCAGGTAACCCCACACCAAGCCATGCATCACCAGGCATGCCAACTAATAAACAATTAGATGGAATTAATCAACAACAACAACCATCACCTATACCTGAGAACCCAACATCTGCACAAAGAAGAGAAGGTAAATGTTAAATGAATGAAAATATCTTTATCCTGGTGTGGCCGGAAAACGAGAGTTGTTATAACACAGGTGTTCATACACCTTATGCCAGCTTACGAGTTACCAAGTATGTTACTTTGTGGGTGATTATTTTTTTAGAATTTTATATTTTTTATATGGCTGATAACTTGGACAACCAAAGATCATGGATTATTGTACCTCATGCATGCTGTCGAATATAGGACTTGCAAGTAGCTGAACTTTTGAATTGCTCATTAGCTTAGACCACACATCAGTAACTATAAACTGGAATACTTCTCATATAACCATAAATCAAATAGAGTATGTTTTAATTTCAAAAGAGCTAACAGTGTTGGGTGCGAGAGCCACGCTTTTCAACTGACACTCTATCGCACATTTTTTATCCTAAGCATGTTTTAACAACTGTTGTTTTGCTGTTGATTCCCTTCTCTTCGTTCTTTAAATACATAATCTTCGCTATCGTTTTTAAAGAAGTAATTATAAATTATTTTATGTTACAATAAACCAGTGCCAAAAATCACTGTTTTACAGACCGTATGTCTCCGAATGAAAACGAAGCGTCAAATGAAGGAAGTCACCCACATAATCTATTGCTTGAAAGGGAAGATTCTGATTTAGTTTTAACACGAAGTTTATTGTATGATGCAACTGGTCAACCACGTAAAGGACCTATTACTCTTCCTAACTCAATACTTAGCGATAAACCAGGATCCCTGCCTAACACAAAGGTGAGAGCTTTTAATTTTGTGTAGGATTTGAATCCTGTAACTACTGTACTGCGTCCATGCAAATAATAATGTAGTCACTTCACTTTAGTGTTTTTAAGTAATTTAACCTTTGTGACTGTATTTAAAGAAATAAATAAAATGTATGTGTTATATATAACCTCTGATGGATCAAACTTTAAGTTGCTGGCAAAACATAATGTAAATAAAGGTTTAAAAGACTAAAACGGGTCTTCTGGGAAATATTTGTTTGTGATTTAAAAGTTTTATATCGAAAAACGAGTAAGAGCTTTGAATACTATACATGACTGTAGAAACCATATGTGTGTAAACTGTAGTAATATATGTGTATAAAATGAAGAAACCATATGTGTGTAAACTGTAGTAATATGTGTGTATAACTGTATAACCAATAGCTTTGTTTCTTAGTTTATGACGGTTGAAGAACCAGTAAGAAGAAAAGTTAAAACATCGTCAATATCTGGTGGATTGGTAAAAGGTCATCAAAAGGTGGCAGAACGTGGGTTTCAGTTGTTGCCTCCTGAGGTAAGAACATTCTTTGGTTGTTGTTTGTTTTAATGAAGATATGGTACATGGTTTATGCCATTTTACTGGGAATTCTGTTTTTACATATTATTGTGTTTAAATTTTATATGTGTAATTCTCTTTGAATAAGACTTGGCAATGCCATTTCAGCAAAAAAAAATATATGTATATATTTTATTATACAATTGGCTGGACTTGATTTTTTACATTTTCGTAGCACCAGATTTATACATATTTCCTTTTTTATTTTTTTTATGAACAGTCTTGTATAACTTCTTTTTATAATTAGATTATTATAGCTGGACCAGAGCATTTAGTTTAATTCAAGCCAATATAGTTAAGGCTCATAATTCAAAACTTCAAAATGCTCTTATAAACATCCCTTAACCGAAATCATTGCTATTTTTCCAGGTTGTTTTTGGAATACTTCGAGAAGGCAACACTTATTCATACACTGTACAAATGCGCAACACTGGTATAGATCTATGTAGATTTAAAGTAAAACAACCTCCCCCTGGAACTGGTATGCGTGTCCATTATACACCGGGCCCTGTAAGTTAAAGCTTCACTTCATGTATTATTGATAGTTTTTGGACAGTTCCAGACTAAATCTCATGTATAGAATAGAGAGTATAGAATTATTGATGTTGTGTGTTAAGTTCCATGTTCTAAAACCACCAATCACCAATATTTTTAATCATGTACCTTACATTATCCATGCGTGGCCGAATATCACAGTAATTATAACAGAGATGTTTTGTTTCATACACGCGCCTGCCTATGAGTGTCTATAGTTAAACTTTGGCATTGTAGGTGGCAGCAGGCATGAGCACCAAACTCCTGATTGAAGTTTATGCGATCGCTGTTGGTGTTGAGGGAGAATCTGGTGTTGGGACAATCAACCATCAACTGGAGATAATTACAGAGACCGACATTCTATTTCTACCTATCACAGCAAATATCCTTTAAATTAAAACTTGATTTTTTACTGATTAATAAGAATTTTAGGCAAATTTATACAAAATATTGTGTTTTTTATAAATAGCATTAGTAATTTCATTTTGAGTGATTTCCTAAAAGTTTTAGAGTACACAGTGCGTTGAGCATTATTAACCCTGATAAAAACCACTATATAATGTCCCTACAGCATTTAGTTTCTAAAATAACTTCATCAGATTTATACAATGTCGGTTTAAAATAATTTTATGTCTGACACTGTAGCAGCAACAGTTTATGTATCTAAAAAAAAATTTGTAGTATCTGTATTATGATTATAATTATTTAAATTTTCCTTAATGCAACCTCACTAGTCCTAACTGCAAATGATTACGACAACAGACATGAACCTTTACCACAAGGAGGAAAAGCTCCTGGTGTAAAACTATCATCTAGTAAACCACCTTCAAGAGATGGAATCTTACGTCCAATGAAAATGGAAGCTTAGAAGTGAATGAATGCGTCAAGAAGACAATGCTAAGTGTTTACTGTGTTTTATACCATAAAGATTTTATAACCGAGGTTTATTATATATGTTTTGTAAAAGAGCTTTATTTTCTAAGATTTACAAATTTAATGAAATACAGTACAAACTTAAAGATTGTTTTGTTTAATTTACCAGCTAACCAAAATATAACGCCACTATTAATAATGTCCTGTATAAGTTTATTTATTAATTGTTACTCTTTATTAAAACAACAACATGACATTTAGAAGTAGTAACATATAAGAACATTTGCTGCAATATATGATAGCATGCTAGTTGCTAGGCAAAAGTACTTGTGCATTGAAAGCACACAAACATATAACAACACTATACAATGTTGTTGTTGCCACATTAACTGCTGGGGTATAAGAATACATAATGTACCTAAAAATCTTATATTTTTTATGGTAAATGCAGGATAAAACAGCTTTATCGTAACTGAAGTAACCTTTTGAGTGAAACATAGTTAGCCCATGCATATACACATATAACAGAGCACCAGTTATACTTTAGTTAAAATCTTAATACGAATTTGGGCATTCCAATTTCAATGTCATAAAACAGTTCAAAAAGGCAACAAGTGTTAAAAAGTTATTTGCATTGCTTACTGACAAGACAACCAATATCTTTATGTACATGCACATGGTCGTAACAGATTGAAGCCATTAAAAAAATATAAGATGTACAACAAATGTCATGATCGTTAATTTGCGGGTGACTCATTTTTTAAGACTTAAAAAATTGACCCCAATGACAAGTCAGTGTAATTTTTTTCAAAAAGTGACTTAAATTTTTTTCTTTTTAAAAATAAAATTTATTGCGTTTAACAATATACACCTGCTTTGGTAAAAATACAAATATTTTCGGTAAAATTCACAACTAACTGTTAGAAGTGGTAATGTTGACCATGTGAGGTATTAGTGCATCTGCAGGTCTTCAATTAGCTGAGTGTTGTATCTACTTTGCCCCAGGAACCATCTTTAACACCTGTGTTTATATTTGGTTATATTTTGGTGGACAAAAGTGACTTGAATGCAACTTCTACAGCCAAAAGTTTTAGTAACTTTAACTGTGGCGACCACTGGCAATTGCCTAAAACAGTGGGGGTGAAAGTGGCAACCATGTATAAGTAAGTTTCAATATACAAGGATGTAAATAATCCTCAAAAAGTCGATGCATTTTACACACTGCAATAGCTTCAGAAACTTATTCGTTGAAATGGTAGTGGCAACCATGTACAAGTCACCCAAGAGGAATGTACATATTATCCACATTTTAATAATACAACAGCTTTAACAACTTAACTCTGGCAGACAAAAAATAAGTCCAAGTCCCTTAAGTTTCAACCCATGGGAAAACTTATTTGACAAAACATGTTTACCTTTGACAAATCAACACCAGTTATAGCTTGAACAGCAGGTGGCATCTCAGCAAGCAGCTTTGTAACTTCACTTGTTGTATGATCACCATCTCCACCCAGCAATACAATCTCATCAACACGTGACAAGGGAGCTGCTACTTCTGCTGCAATCTGTGAGAAAATGATTTTAATGAAAATGTTGGTTATAAAGGGGGTATGTGGTTCAAAGCTCACTACTGCTACACTTAATTCAAATTCACAAAAAATGTCAGTGGTGGATAAATGCCATTGACAAATGACACGGACAACTGCTGTTGCCATTATATGGAAAAGGACTGTTGCGAATTCCATTGTAATGTAAAGTGTTACGAAAGTTAGCATAAAATCTGAAGAGCTTGTTTCGTTATCATGTATAAATGTATTGTTACCTTTGGTAAAGATTCCAGCACCAAAGACATCAAGGCAGCATCTCCATATTGCTTGTAAGCAGAAGCCTTTTGTCTCATGCTTTCTGCTTCAGCTTTACCAATGGCTTCAATAGAAGAAGCTTCAGCCACACCAACCAACTTAATCCTCTCTGCATCAGCACGTGCAGCTTCCACAGTTTTGGTTCTGTGGAGAAAAATCAACAACTGATAAACAAATAAAATTTTTTCAACCTGTAAAGAACTGTCAAAAATTAAAGATAAGGACAGAAAATTCCATGAAATTACTCCCCAGCTATCCCATTAATATTTTTTCCTTTAAAACATTGGGTGTCTTTAACAAGGCTTTAAATAGAAAAGATGGAAAATGAAAAATGTCCCAAAACAAGATGTTGGACCACAAAAATCCAACAACTTGAACAAAACATTCCAAACAACACATACCTTCTTCCTTCAGCAAGTGTCTTCACTTTGTAAGCCTCAGCTTCAGTTGGTTTACGAACAGTTGCCTCCAATTCACGATCTTTACGTTCAATTTCTCTCGCTTCCACATCGATCTGTTTCTTCCTCTGAACGACCTCAATTTCGATCTCCTCTCTTCGGATGTTTTGCTTCTCCTTGGCAGCTTGGAGTTGGTAAGCAAGCTGAGCTTCAGCTTGCTGCGAATGCACAAATCGCTATATTAGTCCGTGGAATTTGATGTCTAATCGGATCTAGACTAACACCAAGACTACATTTATACATCTAAATGAACATGTTCAACATGGGACTGGTGTTTCATTTTGAAATTTGCAGTTTAGTTATTACCTTGCTGTTAACTTCCTTCTGATATGAAGCTTCTGACATCTGAAACATTCTCTCAGAATCTGCCACCTTGGTATCAGCATCAAACTTCACATCCATGAGAGATTTATCACATCTAGCTTCCTGTTAAAGTCACAACTATTAAATATACAACATAAATGGTCGAACTATTATACAAAAATTATATAAATGGTTCGATTATTATATAAATGGTCGAACTACTATACAACATAAATGGTTGAACTATGTAACATGTGTATTACTTCTACAAACATGTATATTATGTTGTTTCAATTTACTACCGGTAGATTACAATTGCTACCAAAGGTTTTAAATTGTCAAACCAACCGAAAGTGAAACTATTTAATATTTATCCCACACAATGCAATAACTTAACGAACTGAACATGTGGTGAACAAGAAAGGGACACGGCATAGAAACACACAAATAATGAATAGGTAGATACACAAACACTTACCACAATACCAGAATCCCTGTTTGCTTCGGCCACTCCAATCCTCGCATCTCTCTTCACTTGAGCAGTTTGTGCTCTTCCAATGGATGTCAAGTAATCCACTCTGTCCACAACATCCTTGATGACAAAACTGAGGACCTCAATCCCCATCCTCCCAACATCCGGAGCAGCAACCTCACGAACAAGAGTCGCGAAGGATTCACGATCTTTGTAGATCTGCTCAACTGATAATGTACCTGAAAACACAATGGGTGAAATTTAAAGTCTAGTCCAAATAATATTATGTAAGTATAGGCGAATTGCCATGAATCTGGACATAAATTAGTGCTCATAAAGTTACACGAAAACAGCAGTTAGGATTGCAATCATTTTAATGTAATTGTATTGTATAAGAAATCATATTTTGGCTAAGATGACATCACTGGTCTCTTCAATGGGAATTTTATTCTAATTTATTGGTATTGATGAAGCCTTAATTGTCAATTCGCTTAAAGGGCATACAACTGCTTATAATGCTATAAAGTTAAACAATAAACTCTTACCCAGGATAGCTCTCAAATGACCTTCCAGTGTTTGAAGCAGAATCTCTTCGATTTCTCGAACAGATTTGCCCAGAAACTGTTCACAAGCTGATGCCAATAAATCTTTTTCTGTGATAACTTTTACCTACAAATATTAAGAACCTAAATTCCCCACTCAAGTGTGGTAGGAAAGTCACAGGTATAAAAGAGCAAAAACTCTCAGACCAAAACTATTACCCACAGTGTACACCAGTAGTAGAACAATAAAACATTTGCATAGCTACAGTAACAGAGTACAGAAATATAGGTATAAATAGATTATACACATATAATCTACCTGAGCAACACCAGTCACAGTAAGTGGAACACCTTCTGCTGTTTCAACATTCTCACATTTTGGATTCAAAGTCATAACCTCTAATGACAATCTGGAACAAAGTGCAACAGGTAAGTTGTAAATCTATCTAAAGGTTTGTATTTTATGCTATAGTAACAGCATTGCGGGCAAGTATAGGAAAAAGTAACTGTTTGTTAAATTAAAACATAATCTACAGATATATTTATTATTTATACAAGTTTTTAAGATAAAGTTCAAATAAGGTCTGTGTGTTGTGTTGCTTTTTGTATATAAAAAAATTAAATAAACTGTGTGTTGTTAATTACTGTAATGATTCCATACCTCGGTAGTCACCAGTCAACGATATGCGCGTTTATATAGGAAGTGATAACATCCTTTTATGTTTCAAATATTAATCAATCATACTAATAAAGCATGCTAGAAACGTTCTGTTTACTGCCATATTATCACATTTACAATAGTATATCTGTACTGTATATATAATGGTTTTATTAACAAAGAAATGGTTTTGTTAAATTTATGGTACTATTCATCCTAATTCCATTTTCCTGAGACAATTAGAAAACAGGAAACTCTTTTATGTGGGTTGAATAAGAACCTCGCAATAAGCATGGTTTGTTACGATAATGGTGGAAGCCGGGGTGTACAAACTCCTACTGTGCGGATTCCATGATTCGCATTAGGTTTATATTGCGATATAACATTACACCAAACCTAACAAGCCGTGGTTATCAATACGATAATAAGTGTAATAACATCTCAAAATACGAAACAAAAGTTACCGCTGCAATTTAGCGGTTTTGTTTAACCACTAAGTTGTAAACATTTTTTTAATAATTTTAGAAGTTAGATTTAAAGTTTGGTTTAAAGTTAAGAGTAAAATTGGTACATGCTATGCAATAAAACCCCATAAATAATTTCATAGGATAAACATGTTTACCTCTGTACTTCAGTGACACAGCACCACGCCCATGCCCATCCACCAATCACATACTTCTTTCCATCATTGCCCCAGCAACCACCTGAAAAGTTCAATTCATATTAAAAACTTGTATAAATTGTAGATCCAAGTTTAAAACTTACCAGAAACTACAAGAGCCTGATTTGGTCCAACTGTGTGACAATTTCCCATTTTTGTAGTTTTTTTGAACTGAGTTAGTCGTACAACTATTGTAACTGTAAAACAACGTAAGGTATTAACGTAAGGATATAAACTTTCAAGATACTACTGCAAGCAACGATGACTGCATGCTAACTGACGCTGCAAGTAACTAAAACGGTGTTGTTTACACGTAAAATCAGACTAATCCTGCGCGCAGCGTGATCAAATGAAAACCCGTCACATGTAGTTACCCTGTCACATGCATATGTTTAAACTAAACGCGTTATTTATATATCAAAACAGCCTAAAAAAAACGCACAACAGGTTCACAAAAATACTCGAAACTTTCCACCATTTATCTCGTGATCGCCCAGTATCTGCGGCCGACGCCACATTCTTGGGCGGTACGTCACGTATGTTTACAAAACCTGCCAAGCTGCAGCTGTGTCAAAGATTATACGGTACTGTGAATTAAATAATTTCATATTGTAATAAATATACTTTAATTTATCTTTAGGTTAAATTAATAGTGAAATTAGCAAAGAATTACTATTTTAATTGGTTTTTAAGTTTCCGCAAAAACATGTATAGTGACTTAATTCAAACCCGTACAGGCATACCCAAATGCTTTCTTCTCACTTTTCATTTCTCTCGTTGCTTTTTTCTTTACCTACCATTAGTTTTTTTTATACTAGAAGAGAAAAAAGCACACTTACCATATCTCTCACATCAAATAAAAAAAGGAAACTGCCGTGGTATGTTGCATAAAGTATCTCAAGCTCCACATAGTACAGTGGTTAACTCTATTCCGTATTTTCCCCTTCTTTCTTACGTTAAAAAACAACAACAACAAAACACGTACAAGAAGTGAGGAGTACGGACCGTTGTTATAAAAGTCCTTGAAAACCAGTATTCCTGGATAGTGTAAGATGAGTGGCGATAACGACACACCTCAATTTAGTCGAGAAATATCGCACATCGTTTTATTAATGCACCAAGTCAGACATGAAAACGAAGACGAAATCTTTCAAATTTTAATGGCAATTTCTCCTCAAATTGGCGAACTACTACCATTGGATTATGAAACCTTGGGAGAACCACCCAAATCAAGCAGAAGCGATGTAAAGAACGTCCACGAAGTCCAAGACTGTATGAAAGAAATAGCTTCAACACTTATGAGTAAGTTTGTTACTAAGCTTAGAGAAGTATTTTCAAGTCGTATGTTGTTTAAATGCACTGAAAGAAACTTAAACTTACAGTCTGAGGCTCACGTTAATGTAGTCCAGTCTGTTTCACATTGTATGGAGCAACTGCAGGTGTTGATAGGTGATGAAGCAGCTGAAAAAAAATTAAAGATTGTTGTGTCTCGCTGTATGGATATGTTGCTGCAGAAACATCTAAGTTGCCTACCTGATGCAGAAACTAATCTTAAACTTTGCACAAAAGAGTTCATTTCATTGGCAAACAATGTCCGGTTGCTTATAAGCAATGTTTTCTCAATTTTAATGACTTCTTCTCTAGTACCTGATCATAAACACCAAATTCAATTCGTTCAAGATACAATTCTTGAAAAGTTGTCATTAGAACTACTTACATTGGCCGACATTGTGAAAAAAACTCTTGATAGGTTGCAAAGTAGGGTTTCAAATGGTGAAAATGAAAGTCCGACATCATCAGGTGTTGGATTCGAAAACAGAGTTCAGATCGCTGACATTGTGACTGGCATGGCAAAAATTGTCCATATCTACATTACCATTGAAGATGATATACAATGCTCGGAGCAGTTAGAAATTACCCATCTTTGCACGAAGCTAAGGCAGAAGAAAGGGGTCTTAAAAAGGAATTTTGATCTTCCAGATTTGATTCAGTCTAGCCAGCATACAGCAGTAAAAACTTCTGATAATGTGACTGCTGGGTGGGACTGGGTTGAAATGCTACGAGATCTGGCACCAAGTTTGTGTATCTGCTTAGTTGAAATATTGAAGGAAACACATAAAAATTTACTGCAGGAGACCAAAGATTTATTTAGTGGCGGTCATAAACCAGCTCTGGTCACTTCTACTTCACAATCTAAACTAAATCTACCATCTGCACCCAAGTTTTCACTGAAGTGTGTTGGGAGTATTCTGGATTTAGTTCTTACCTGGCACCCCTTGTATGTTGTTGGTGGGAGAAAACAGAGTGTAAGTTCTCTGCAGTCAGACTCTGTAGATACCGTGAACCAAATCTTTAAAGAAATTCGAAGTTTTATTTTGTCCAAAATAGATGAAGTCCCGGAAAAATGTCCAGCTAGTTTTTTATCAACATTCTTATCAACAGTACAAGATGTATGCTTAGTAATGAAGGACTGTAGTAAGAAGATACAATCCAGTAAGTCACATTTTGTTTGCACCATTCAACTCTTTGAAGCGCTGAGTGACCATATTTTGCAGTTGATAATTCAATACCATAAGTCCAAATTATCAACAGCTATATTACATGATGGTGACAGTCATTATTGGGCTGATCCGCGTGCCTACTATGAAGGGGAGAGATGCTCGGTTTCTATAGTAATGTGGAAATCTCATCTTAAATCTCTAAAGGCTGACTTATTACAGCATGTAAGCAGTGAAACCACGAACCAAATTTTGCTTGAAATTTTGAACGATTCTCTTACAGTTCTCACGAATCGATATTGTATGTGTGAAACATCATTTAATCGGAAACCGCAAGTCATTCTAGATGGTTCAGCAATCCTTTCATGTGTGTTTGAGCTTTTATTGACCACAGCCCCTTTAGCGTCATGCTTCCTAACTACCACACCTTCTACCCAAAGCAACCTTCTGAGGAAAATTTTCACTTGTTGTTCTGATTTGTTTTTATGCATCAATCTGACAGCTCTACCGGTTCAGCAGTTAGCTAATGAAGTTGGTTCAGCAATTCAGAACTTAAACAACATACAGAGGCCTTTCTTTCACTGGTTATCCTCATTAAATGCTACAATTTTCCCCTTTGGTTGGAATGGTGACATGACCAAGCTACCACCAACTTGTTTAATTGTGTGTCTTTTAAGCTACATCTGTAGTGATAAACAAATTAAGCATGAGTACATTCTGCAGTGTTTTTCATCTCATAATTTCTATCTAGTGCATATGCTTGCAAGTGGTAAGCTTTTGAACTCAGACATACTTCTTGCAGATGTTCAAACACACCTAATTAACATATTTTCTGACACCCCTGCTTGTATAAGCAGTATCTTAATGACATGTGCACTCTCTAACCCAAACTTTACTCACTCAACATTCCTAAACATGCATCAAGAACCCGAAAATAATCCCACAGCATGGCAATCCCATGTTTTGGAATCAGTATCACCGCACATACATCAAGCTGTGTTTAACTGTGTTAATTTCATTACTTCCAACACCTGGTCACCAGTAGCAAGACATATAGTTCGATCTTTACCTGACAGTCTTAAATCCTTTGTCCCAGACCTTGAAACCAAGACCAAGAAACTTGTGTTGTATTCCTGCATAGCATCTGTAATGCAAGGTCTACGCATAGCAGCACTTAACCTTGACGTTGGTGTGCGCTTATTTTTAATAGAAATTTACAGAATTCTACATGAAGATGGGTTGGAGAGCAATCTCACATGTGATTGTTTTGCTGCTCACTATTTTCTGCATCTGGCACATGCAGTGATGAAAAATCACGACCAGTTGCAAAGTTTATTTGGCATTGATATCACCCTTGAAGCTGCTACCTTTATAACTGAAGTGGGGGAGTCACTACTAAGCATTGAGCAGTTGGAAATGGCATCCAAAAATCACCCTGGACAATGCATTCCACTAAATGAAGAGATATCTGCTTTTCGCGCAACTTTTTTGAGGTTGTTTAGTCATACAAACAGTGATGAGGCAAATATGTTTAAAGAGTCCGTGGATGTAAACGCCATTTGCCAAGACTTTGAAAAAAAGAAACTTATATCCAAGATTCATAAAGTTCTATGCGTCAATTTTCAAGCTATATCTCGGCAACTTTTAGGAGGTAAGTCATTGTTTGTATTTGGTGTAAAGCACTTGAACAGAAACTAATTATTTACATGGTAAATATTGACATAAGTAGCCCACAATGAATTGCATACAATGCAGCTATAAAGAAATGCCTGGTTGCATATTGGTGTCATATTGTGTGGTCACCTGTGACAAGTTTAGCTTTTCATTTCTAGTAAATCTGTGTTTTAGTTTTTACCAGTATCCAGATACAGATATACTTTACCTCTTAGAAAGTGATACACTGTTTATGTCTTATTGCAGTTTTATATTGTCTATTCTTATCTATTGGGAATTGTTAAAATTAGGTTATGATTAAATGTATGAATGTAACTTATTTATTCTTGCATTTTGGGCAACTACAGTCGTTATAGCATGGGTGTTCTGAGTACATACATCATGCCATAGGATTGCCACATATATAACTTTTATGTGATTATTTTTTCTGATATAATAGAAGTTGCCTAGTTGCCACATATGTGACTTCAGAGTGACTATTTTTTTCTGATATATATATATGTAATATATTATGATAAATTGTACTGAAAATATATTTGTTTCAGGTGATGAAACAGATCAAGCACCTTCTACTCTATTTACTGACATAAACCTGGATATGGATAAGATATCCCATCTTTCCCTACCCTCATGCCTGCAACATAACTCCATGGACAAGATATCATATCTAGTAAGACATAGACCCGACATGCGAGAGAATGCTTATTTAAATGAGGAAGAAAGACATTGTGTTCAACTCATTAAAGAACACTTTAATATTTAAAACAATTATAGATGAACATTGAACTGTAGACTGACATAAAATAAAAAGTAATATATATAAAAAAAACTATATATATATATAGTAGGGTGGGAAAAAGGTGTTCTATCTTACCCAACCTTACTATATATATCTCTCATTTTAAGATAGATGAATGCCAATTGACCTAGAAAGTAATACAACATATTGTGGGATAAGACTGAATTAAGTTCTTACCTTTGCTTTTGTTTTAAGCCTAATCTGATTTAAGTACTGTATTAAGCTTAGTAAACCAGTCCATTAATATTTACTTATCCTGTTTTTGTTCAGGTGCATATGTTTATATTTTTTTAAATAGTTCAAATGCTAAACGGATTTTGCATATTTTTTAATTATTTTTAATAATTTTTGTTTACTTTTTATATATTTTTCTGTTGTTTTCTAATTCAGCCTATTCATATAAGACTTGACATGGTGCTATTATCAACCAATTCTTCATTTTTACCACAAAATATATATTTATATAAATGTACAGCAACAAATATGTTGTTTTTGTTTTGAATTCTTATTTCTTTTGTAATAACATTAGTTTCACTTTATAATTCTACTCAACCATACACTGTTAATGCCCATTAATGGAAATCAGAGTTTTAGTTAAATATATATATATATATATATTAATATATATATATATATATATATATATATATACTTTTCATTACTCCTTTCATTAGTTTCATTCCACAATTCACCCACACACTGTTGATTCATTTTTATAAATCCAGATATTTTATAATAGGCATAAATATGCATACGTAATGTCATGTGTTTAATAGTCATAGTATGCCTCCAGGCTAAAATTTTTGATGCCAAGCTTTTACCATTATAGACTTCAATCTTACAGTCCCCATTAGGTACAAGACTAACAGATGCATCACATGATACATATGGTTCTTCTTTTATTGATGTCAATGTTTTATATGTTTTTTAATGTGGCTATAAACTTAAAGTATAATAGCCCCAAGCGACATGATCTAAATTTTTATACTTATTATTTTCCTGTATTCATATTTTATGCGCATCTTTTGTCCAATACTAATTGATAGTACAACCAGTGTTTTTAAACGTTTGTTGGCTAGTTGAATTGTTGCTATTTTTCGGAAACTTGGCTGAACATTTCAGTCTGTCATACCACATTAATTACTTGTCACAAAATTACCCACATACCACTGTGCACTTTCAGAACTAGGTTATTTTTTTCTATAATGTTAATGTGCTAATGCAAAAAATAATGGAACGAAATGCAAGTCAAAGCAACTCTAGAAGGGGCATCCATGTTGATCAATCAGAATTAATGTGCAAGAATGGATGTGGATTTTACGGGAACTCACAATGGCAGGTGAGCTGCTTTCTTTTTAAATACTTTCTGTTCAATCCTGGCTTTACCTATCCTGTTGTTGTAACTTAATATTTACCCACAGAGTTTTAAGTGAGCACGGGGTGTATGAAACAGAATACCGGTTTTATACTGAATATGTTCGTTTATCTTAAATTTTTGTTGTTGTACAATGTTCACTTTTTTGATTAATTTTTCATTATGAATGTGTTTATGTATTTGTGATTTAACTACATACCAAATTTTGGGAAATATAATATATATTGACTGACAGAAACTACTCGTTCAGTCTGAGTGCATTTGTACAAACTATTAATACCGATCACAGTGTGCTACACATTCCAAAAAACATATTCATAAAATAATCAATGTTTTTATCCTCAGGGTTACTGTTCAAAATGTTGGCGTGACATTTACACACAAAACCAGCAAAAGTTGCAGCAGCAGATTGATCTGGATCATGAGTATGCAATGAAGTTACAAAAAGAAGAGGACAACCAACATCCTCCTCCAGAGTCCATCATCCCGTCCTCCAATCCATCTCTTCCGCAAACTCCTGTCTCCCGTCATCCCGTTGTAAACCAATCTCCAGCTCCAAAGTTGGAAGCCCTAGACAGGTACGGGAACATCTTTGTAAATGATAAAGACTATATTAAGGGTTGCTGTAATTCCTTTGAAAATTCTTAGGGTACCCTATACAAATATGGGGCTCCCATTATCTTTATTCTGACACATCATGATTAAATTATTTAATACCTATTTGTTACCCTATCAATTTTTCAATTATAGTGTATATTTAATAACTGAAAACAGTTATTTCATTTTACAACTGAACTTGCACTTTGCTATGCAATTGCATCAAGGAACATACATGATGTTTCTAACAATATCTTATTCCACAGTTCATTCAAGCAATTTGAAGACAAGCGAGTTCACACTAAAGGTTTCAGGGGACGAGGCTTCAAAAAGTTTTTTTCCCCTTCATCTGAACAAACAACCGTCTCACCATTGGTGGCTAAAACTAAATCACCTCCTACAAGAAGTAAGTCAATTAAAATAATGAGCAACAAGACAGAATCATTTTTCCTAAGCCCCATATTTAAAAAAAATAGTAACCTCTGCGTTTTTATATAATTGTTAAGAAATCTTTGAAATAATTCAATAATTCAAAACAATTTATATGGGCTATATTGAAAGTTGAAAATTGCTCAAAACTTAAATTATGTTTAATTTGGACTGTATTTTTTTGTTCTTAAATTCATGAACTATGCTTATGGCATCGAAACTTAGCCAACTTTTTCATTATTAGTGATGGACTATCAATTAACTGTAGCAGGAACTAATGAGGATAAAGTAACAAATAATAATTGCACCACAATGTAACATTATCTACTTCCTATGTGTATATACATACGGGATCTAAAATTAAGCATTGCATGTGTTATTATATTAGTTAAATAGATTAAGGAACTGAAAGTACGATCACACAACATCATATGCTTAATGCAACATGAAGTGCAATCTGTATAATAACCTAAAGGTGCAACTGGGGATTTTATAGGGGAATTTTTAGGTTTTAGTTGATGTCCTTTATTGCTTTAGGGCCGGTTTAGTGTTGCAATATCAATTGGTATAAGGTATTTCATGAAGTAATTAATGTCATGAGTTTTTTGTTTCTTATAGTATGGTAACAAAGGTCAAATTATTTCAAATTTGTGTGAAACAAAATATGTCAAAAAAATAGTTGTTTTATACTTAAATATATAAACTGTTTTACATTTATAGTTCTGTAAATATTCTTTGTTAACTGCTAGATTGGGCGACAAAAGAGAATGAAAACCTATTCCATCTCACCCCAACCTACAATTAACAACTCTCCTTTAGAGTCTTGAGGATACACTTCAATACTTTTTTAAATGTTTTTTTTACCTACCAAATGAGTAGATAAAAAAATAAAAACAAAAAGGGTCAACTTATCCCCAACCTACTATACATCTAATGAATCATATTATTTAGAATCCATTCAAAGTCCTTCAAGTTGGCTGTTTGCTGAACGTCAACAAAGTTTTGAAAGCAAGCGAGCTTCAAAAGACTTTGTGGACTTCATTGTTGCATTTCAAGAACCTGCAGCTAAAGATGTGCTTAAGAAATGCAAGGAATTTATGGATAAACTTGTTTCTAATAAGGTGCTATATATGGTAGAAATAATAGAGTAACTATTCGTCTGTCATCATATATGACAGTATAGTACTAGCAACTATAGGCATTTTCACAAATTAGACATTTTTTACAAACATTGTAAAACATAAAATGCAAAAATAACATTGTTTATATACATAATATTATATCCTATATAATTGTTATTTTTAAATTTCATTGGTTATTTAACATAAAACAAAAATTTAAGGCTGGTTGATTTACAAAATTTATATAATCATAAATTATCTAACAGGAAAACAGCATAGATGAAAAATCTGACATGGTTCAAGATTTTTACCAAGTGATGGCTGAACGACTGATGTCTCATCCTAACTTCAAGAGTTACACTTATGAGGAAGATAGAAACAAAATTATGGACAATATTGAGAAGTTTATTATGACACGAATTTACAGAGATGTATTTTGTAATGATCAAACTGATGATGAAATTGAAGATTTAAAAGTCCAGGTTGGTTTGTTAACATTTTGATATCAATGTTATCATATATGTAAATGTGCAATTAAATTATATATAGTAGGGTGGGGGAAGATGGGACATTTTTAGCACATAATATTCAAATATCCTGATCTTTGAATATCCCTGAGACCAGAAAATAAAGAAGGTGTTCTATCTTTCCCCACCCTACTATATCATAAATATACTTGATGTTACCATATATGAAAATACATTATGTGTATATTTATGTATATGCTGTTGCAGCAAATGCATTATAAGTCCGAAAGAGATTGTTTACAAACAATTACCAGAAATATATTTCAGTTTTACGATATGTATGTGTTTAATACTGATACAACAGTAGAAATTAGTGGTAAACTGGTAGCCTAAGTAACTATTATGGTATTAATTGGAATATTGGATATGTACGTTTTAAACAGTCTTAAATCTAAATGTACTCAAAAAAGTTTTTTTTTAAATTAAAACTACATTGCAATCATTAATACTCTCAACACAGTAATGGTGCTGGGTGACACAAACACCCATGTTTTCTGTAATTAAAGTTTTACAAACTAAGCTTATATGACATAATAACAGACAAGAATTCGAAACCTGCACTGGATAACAGCAGCCATGCTCGATGCTAATGTTGATACAAGCAAACCATTTGTGTCTGAGTGTGCTGACAAAGCTATCACTGGTAAGCAGGATCTATATTAGGGTAGTAAGATAAATATTCATGCTGAGACTTCTAGAATACACAGCAAAAGTCTATTAGGATAGTAAGCAAAATAATAGTTATAATGCTGAGGTAAACATTCTAAAATATACACTACTTATATGCTGATTTGTTCATTTACATTGGTGGCATGGTTGTAATATCTGCATATTGCATATGGGACATCTTACGCACATAATATCCTAATTTTGTTTTAAACAATTAACAACGTTCTATGGGAATTGTGAGGATACAGTTTTCTGATTCATTGAATGTTCTTTGTTTTCTACAAAATGTTTTTTTTCAAACTAGAGTAACTATAAGCCTATGGGATAAGTCTTCATCATAATTAAACAAAGTGTTTCTTATTTCCACAGCCATTATTGAAATGGATTCAAAACGAGCTCCACAAGATAAGTTGACGTGCGTTACACGATGTAGTAAAAGTGTTTTTGAAGCTATCCGACATTCAAAGGTGATAATGCAATATATTATACTGTATTAGGAATTTGAAAATGCATGTTTTATATATGTAACTTTATACATAAATGCAAGTTTTGAAAAATAAGAAAAATATGTTATGCTGTATTTACATTTAGAAAGTGCATGTTTGTATCTTTTACAAAATTGTCCTTTAAATTCTTGTTCTTTTTTTACCAAAACCAGGTTTGGTTTTTAACTTAGCCAAAGCTAAATTTTAATTTAGCAACTAAACTTTGAGAAACATATTGAATAAAAAAAAATGTTTTCATAAGAAAACCTCGTTTATTCAAACCCTCATTACCAGAAAATATACAAAAACCAAGTTTATCTTGAAATTTATGTTCATATTAGTCACCAGTGTATAAGAATATGCTATGTAGTGGCTTTCACAACTGCGAAAAATCTCCCCCAAACTAATACCACTAAACATCTATTATTTATTCTTATGCAGTGGCGCAGCCAGGGGGTTACAGGGGTCGTAACCCGCTTTTCAAATAAAAAGTTTATATAAAAAAATAAATAAAAACTCCCTCCCCCCCTATTTATTTTGTGGCTGCCATTGTTTTCATGTAACTTCTTTCAGCCTGACGACACACCGGCAAGTGCAGATGATTATCTTCCAGCACTCATCTACATAATATTGAAAGCCAATCCTCCATTATTAAAATCTAACATCCGGTATATCACCCGATTCTCCAACCCCATCCATATTATGTCTGGTGAGGATGCTTACTACTTTACTAACTTGGTGAGTGGAATCATTTTTTTCATTTTTTTCTCATTATTTAGAAAATTAAATGTTTTTTCTCTTTTTTAAGGAAAAAATGATAAAAAAATGATATGTTGATTTACTTCAAATCGGCTACAAAAAGCAATTATTTTATTAAGTGGTAATCAGCATGTGTTTTCATAGCATTTCGTATGGTAGTTCTACTCCCAGTGTGTGAAAGTGTAAACACGCTGCTATGCATGCAGTTGCAATACTAAATCGATGTCAAAAAAACTGTTTTGTGAGAAAATGAGTAAATTTTTTTTTGAGAAAGCAATCACAAACTATAATATGCCTGGCACCAACAGTAGCTGCAAGTTATAAAGTACCAAAAATGAGGAATTCTTCTAGAAAGCTATATGAACTATAATATATATACATAACATTAGACATGTCATATATATTATTTTACAAAAAAATTATATATGTTGTTTTTTTATTCTAGTGTTGTGCTGTGAGTTTCATTGAAAATGAGGAGACGGGTTTAAACGCTTCAAGTTTGTCTTTGACTGAGATTGAGTTCGGTGCTTACATGAGAGGAGAGATGCCGACAAGTGAGAAAAGTGAATTAAAAGAGAGAGAATTATGTGCGGGGTTGCAACTCATGTACAAGAACCTTAATGATCTTGCATCTCTTCATGAAAGGTTTGGTTTTAATGATATATATAAGCTATTGGTGAAATGTAAACTATAATGTCCGAAGCCGTGAAAAAGTGTTTAGGGGGGCCGCCTCTAACCCAGAGGTAATGGGTTCAAGGGTTGTCTCTGCTACCATTGTGGGCGAATGTGTCCTTGAGCAATACACTTAACAGCAATTGCTCCAAAATAACAATATTGGATGAATGTAATTTATGTATCATCGCGTCTCCGGACAACACCAGATGTTTTAAGATGGGTGTTCTTTCTGTGTTACCTGAATAAATTGATGTGCCATTTTACATTTATTTTTACTTTATTTAGAGTTTTTTTATTATTCGCAGAACTGATCGATTATTTGACGAAGCTATGCAAATGAAGAAAGGAATACAGCGACACTCACTACACGTAAAAGAACAAGTTGAGAAGATGCTTTCAGAAACGACTCCTTTACCAGAAGCAGCTTCTACTAATGGACCACCAAATTATTCTCATGATGAAACCGCAATTGATATTCGGTCCCGGTCATCGTCTGCTTTAGATGAAGATTTATTTGATGCAGGTTTATTACCTCCTCCACTACTGCCCACTGTAGCACATAGGTAGTTTTCCAATATAACGCTGTTTCTTCTATACTTTGTGGTGCACACTTTGCAATACTAATTCCATGTGCATTTTTCGAAACTTTGAAAAAATAAAAATTTGTTGTTCTACATTACTGCATTAGTTTATAGTACAACATGCATTACACTTATAGTTTTGTATAGACAAAAGTTTGGCACATTATTGTTTTGTTTCGAATATATTTTTCCAATTACTTACAGTTTACTGCTCCCTAAATACTATCCTATTATTCCTATTATTATTTTTGATTTCAAATCGAAATAAAGAAACATAAAATGAAATACCTGAGTTTTGGAAGATGTGAATTTAAAAGTTTGAAAATAAAACAGATCAAGATGTCTTAGAAATTATCCACAGAACAAGGGTGTAATTTTTTGTCTGTAATAAATATTTTTGTCTCAATTGTAATTAGTAAAGTAGTAAGCACCCTCACTGTCTGGGAGTTCCGAAGGACTGGTGTTAGTGAGATATTTGTCCAATTTTTTTCCATGTTCTGTGCAGGTTTTGTTCAAATTTTTTATTTTTTTACATGTTTTTTTACAATTTTTCTGGTCCAATTTTGTTTCATGTGTCCATGTTTTGACTATGTTCTGTTTTTTTTTACATGTTTTATTCAAATGTCTAATCTTGTGTTTATTGTCTAATCTTTTTTCATGTTTTGTCTATTTTTTCCCATGTATTATTAATGTTTTTTCCATGTTTTGTCCAATTTTTTAGTCCAATTTTTTTCATATATTGTTAATAATTTGGCTAAACTTTTGGTCCAAATTTTTTTTATGTAAAAAAAAAATTAAAAATTCGATCATAAGCCGGGTCTGGTTTAATTTTTTTCCATGTATTGTCCATGTTCTGTGCAGGTTTGTCCATTTTTTTAATTTTTTTCAAGGTTTGTCTAATTTTTTTTCATGTTTTGTCTAATTTTTTCCCATGTATTGTTAATAATTTGTCCAAATTTTTTATCTAATTTTTTATGTTTTGTCCAAAAATTTTGTCTAATCTTTTTCCATGTTTTCTCTACTCATTTCCATGTATTATTGATGTTTTTTTCCATGTTTTGTCTAAATTTTTTGATTAATTTTTTCCATGTACTGTCCATGTTTTAACCATTTTGTCTAAAAATTTTTTTCATGTTTTTTTTATCAGTTTTTACCATGCCAAACTGTGCACAAGAAAAGCACATGGTAACTGGGTTGTTACAAGAAAAGAATCTTCTGAAAAAATAATATTAAAAATTAATAAAGCAAAAAAAAATAAAAAATTCAATCATAAGCTTTTTTTTAATCTTTTTCATGTATTATTAATGTTTTTTTCCATGTTTTGACCATCTTGTCCCAAATTTTTGTCTATTTTTTCCCCATGTTTTTTTATCAGTGTTTACCCATGCCAAACTGTGCACAAGAAAATCACATGGTAACTGGGTTCATGAATGTGACCAGTGTTATAACTTTCTAATTGACCTGCCATACAAGAATTACTAAGTTACAGCGATTTATTTAACTGTTTTTAATTAACTGTTTGAGTGTTGCTAGTTACGAACCCTACCCACTGAACGCAAAGTCTACCCTAAAAATAATTTCTAAACTGTACGCCAATCTTCAATTTTAACTTCCAACTGATTTAAACTGAAGGTATCTTGCCTGTCATATGTTTGCCACTTAAAATTTAATTTCTGTTTAAAATAATAAATACCTTACTTTTGTTTCCATACTTGGCCATACGCAAACTTTCCCAATTCCCCAATAGTTTCTGGTTTGTTTTAATTCATCATTAACAACTCAATGCAAGTTTACCATGTTTATTGCCCATCATTTGTTAAGTAGAGTCAGTGTCAAAGAAATAAAAAAAAATTGTTTAATTTCACCAACACATAACAAATGATAATGACCGTTACAAGAAAAAATTTCTCCCGAAAATAACAAATTAAAAAATCAATAAAGCAAAATAAAATTAAAAAATTCGATCGTAAGCTGGGTCTGTTGGTTGCTGTCGAGCAGCTTGGGCAGGAGGGTTCCTGTAGTGTGGGTGAGCGGCTGATGTAGTTGGTTTTCTTGGCGGGGCAAGATATTCAAACATGGATGTTTTGTGTTGAGACAACATATTGGTAAGGTCGCATGGGAGAGGTTCGGTCCAAAAGAAATCATGATTGAGTGCTTCGTCAGAATCGATTCGATGTTTCGGGTCTAAACTTAATAATTTATCAATTAAATCGAGCGCGTACTGGTCTCGTACATAGGCCTTCAATCTTTCTTTCACTCTTCGTTTTTGACCAGTAGGAAGTTCCATCTTAGTGAATAAATCATATTTTTCTACCCCAGGCCACACTTGCTTGGTGATAGAACCACAAAGTTGACTGATTAAAGTTAACTGCTGCTGCTCTGTGTGTCCCTGGAATAAAAGAAAGTTAAAATATAATTCTGTAACAGACTTACATAAGTAAAATATTAGGCTTAAGTATATGAAAAAATATTTTAAAAAAATCCCTAACAATAAAAAAAACAAAATATAAAATAAAATAAAACATATCATCAATGTAACTTTTGTTGAACTAATGGACATATATAAATAACAAACCTGCATATTTAAAAACAAATATCAAAAACGGAATAAAACATGAAAAAGTAACCTGCATAATTGGACTCCTAGTCCACATTTCTGTCATAATACAACCTGCCCCCCATAAGTCTATGGGTGGCCCATAATCACGGTCGCCTAGCAACAGCTCCGGTGGTCGATACCATAACGTTACGACACGATTCGTATAACGATTTGCCTGACCAGTTTTTGTGTAACTAAAAGCCCTGAAAAAAAATAAAAAATTTTTGGTTAATTAGATTTCTAAAATTGTTTTTTTTACTATTTGTATGACCTTAAATTCATTGGTTGTAGACACTAATACTAATTTCTGGTTATGATATATATATAAAACTTATATGTTTTAAGAAATCCAAATTATTTGCTTGTAAAATTTTACAAAAAAATAATAACACAGTAGCTACAGCAAAAAAATCCATCCATATTTTTACCAAATCTAAAATATAAAACCTTCAAACTTAAATAAAAACTATAGCAAAGTATTTACCTGGCTAACCCAAAATCAGCCAACTTAAGAACTCCATTTTTGGTGATAAGAATATTGGCGGCTTTCATGTCTCGATGAAGTATCTTGTTTCGATGAATGTAAAATAATCCCTCCAATAATTGGAGCATTGTCTGCGTTATAAATAGAAAAAAATAAAAAAAGTTCAGAAAAAAAGTACAAAAAATTAAATAAAGTTTTACAACAAAAACAATACAATTTTTTTTTGTTTTTGTGGTAATTGAAGTATAGTAATCCAGACAAAACTAAGTTAATATTAAGCCTTAAACAAAACACTCCCAAACCTTTTTAATTTCTCCCAGTGTAAACTTCACCGTAGCATTACTCAACAAACCAGCTAAGTCATGAGCACAGAATTCAAATACTAGGTAGATGGATCCTTTTGATCTAAATATAAATGTTTTGCTCAAATAATTGATACCAACACTAATCTTGGGGTGTAGTCAGACGGATAACTGTGGTCACTAATGGGTTGCCCAACTTGTAAGCCATTCACAAACAGAAAAAAACACCCAAAAAGTTTTAGACAGGGTAACTAACAATGGACATGAGGTGTATGAAACAGAACACCTGTGTTAAAACTACTGTCCTTGCCCCTCCATGCAAGGGTAAATACATTTCGCTCATTCATTCAATATTGTAGGTATTTTTGACTATTTTGGTCAAATTTTGCTAAGCTTCACAAAACAACAAATGCTAGTCAACAATGAATCATTGCTCTGTTTTGTGGCAATTAGTATACTTCTGGCACATTTAAATAAGCCAATTTAAAATCCTGGTAACAGTTTGAAATACCCTGCAGTCCTGCACTAAATTACAAACCTGTTATATTGTGTAGGTTTAGTGCGACATATTTCGATAAGGTCAACCACATTCTCGTGTTTAAGAAGTTGAAGAATCTTTATTTCACGTAACGCAGTGATGGGAAACTGAAATAAAAACACAAAACCAACTATTGTAACAGTTTCGTAACCTGTGGACAATATAATAAAAACAGACAGGTACCTAGTCACCCATTCCACTTTATCCAGTCTAATCGCTTTGTTTTGGTTAGAGAGTGAAATGGTTAGGTGCAACTTATAAAAAAAACATTGTTTTCATGCATCTATTAGTCATTTGCTTTTTCCAACTGTTTCCAAAGTGTAACATAGAAATTTAATTGTTTACAAGTGGATGGCTGCATACGTATTTATGAAATACCCTGCCCTACAGCTAGAGTATTGCTATGATATCTTTAAAAAAGTGATAACAATACCGTTAATACAGCTTTAATAGATTGGGTAATTCAAACACAACAAATTCTTACCCCTTCCTTTTCATTCTCCATGATTACTTTCTTCAGAGCAACAAGACGATCAGTTTTTCTATCTCTTGCTTTAAACACCTCACTAAAAAGTTAAAAGAAACTGGTCAAAAGTTAAAATGAAGTAAAATACTAATGTAGTCATGTGCTGGATAAGGTGAGTACTTATACAAAAAGAGAAATAAAAATTTCAAAATTAGTGGTTACCAAAATGTATATTTTGAGTTCAAAATTAAAGGTACCTCATTCATGGTAATAATAACAATAATAAATTGTTATATGGAACCAATAAGAAGTTGTTATAACCTTAATATTGCTGTGCTACAATCAAGTGTTATAGTCATTCTCTCATAGAAATTCCGCCCAAAAATATGGACACATTTTGCTTACTACTACTACTAAATTTATTATAACTTACCCAAAAGTTCCTTGTCCAATTTTTGTTATTCTTTCATATTTTAAAACATCTTGACAGAAGGGAAAGTCCATGTTGGGATCTAATCCCTTTGCCATTTTTTTGAAAAGATTCTTATTATAACTGGATGACTTAAAGTATCTACCAAAATAAACAGTTGTAGGAAAAAAAATTATAGGCTATCCCTGGCTAAACAGCACTTTTATGGTTTGCAAAAAATCAACATAAATCAAAAGAAATCAAAATTTTACAAAAAAAGACACTGAGTATTTATAGAATTGAGTAAGCAAGTGCATTAAGTCTAGGTATGGAGCCACGGTTTGCTATTGTTCTTAAAATACGACCAAGAAACACACTACATTCATTAAAGTCAGATTCATGTTTTGATATTAAATCAAAACTAACATTATCAACACCCAATGACCATAACATGTGAAATGTTATAGAAAAAGTGAGGATTTTTTTCATTGTGCCTTGGACCAGTTTTTCTGCTTGTGTTGTTTCGTCAATGAGACAGTGCAGACAAACGCGTGACAAAAATCGCTCATGCGCAGCGATGATGTCATCAAGCGACTGAGCTTCTTCCATGGCGATAAGGAAGACATGCTTCTCGGACTGGATAACACTAGTCATGATGTAGCTGTACCACTGCTGTAGGAGGTGTAACATTTTATGCCGAAGCAGTGACAATCGGTGACATTTAATATTCGATTCCGTTGAAATTTTTTCTTCATTTTTATAAATCGTACAAAAGTTTAGCTGTTCAAGGCAAAACACTGCACGTTTTATTCGCATCAGATAACTAAACAGTCTTTTGTAAGTCATCATACTTTGCTCAGTAATAACAATGTTCACCGGCCATTCTACAGGGCATTGAAGTTCAATAAAGTCAGTTGCATGTATTAACTGGTGTATTCCTGGGACAACTTTCTTTTTCATACCAAGCAGTCCAGTATTCTGTTCCTGACCATCCATATTCATACTCACAAACACTCCAGGTGACTGAGAGCATCTAATGGCCATGGCTTCTTGCAGAATAATATTAAAACTGACAGGGTCGTCGTTTAAAGTGGTCTGGTGCTGAAGAAGCTTGAATATTTCAGTGGCAAATACATGCATAACATCACCCCATCCCATTAGGTAGAAGTTATGAAACACCTCAAGTGAAGTAGAAAGACCAAACCTTGTTTTAAACACCTCTAGCAACATTGAGCTGGCATGTTCGCATTTTTCTTGCACCAAAGGTGAAATACTTTCTTTAATCAAAACTGGGATTGGAGATTTTAAAACAAAGCCCTGATAATATTTGCTGCTATTTTCCTTTCTCACGGTAAAACAATCAGTGCTAAAGAGAAGTTTAAGGCTGTTTTTGAATATTTCATTCTCAGTTTGCTCATTCGATAAAGACTTCATCTTTTGCTCCTTGGGGTTGACTTGGTTATAATTTCCTCCAAACACCAACGACAGAAACTTGTTTTCAAATTGCTCGAACAACTTCTGCCTTGAAGGTTGATGCAGATTAATTTTACCGTTCACACCGATTTCTCTGTTCAACATATTTAGCGTCTGAATAATTTCCATTGACTTGCCACCTATAACTATCATGCCCAACACACTGTCCAACCATGGCAGTAAAGTTGAAATAGACTGAACAGCAGGTAACACAGCGTTCTTCCAGAACTTTGCATTCCTGCAATCAGAAAAGCTCTCTGCATGGCACAACAGCCATTCATTATAGCGATCATTTAAAGTTCCAGATGAGATCCATCCGTCACAAATATCCAGATAAGGTTTAATAGATTGCAGCCAAAGCTTCAACACAACATGCAGGCATGTTCTGCCTTGATCGGCACCTGTATTATTAACCATAGACTCAGTTATAACAGCAGAGTAAAGTGTGCTTAGCAAGCGTGAAGCTTTCACCGCATTGGTGTCTGTTGCTTGGTCCATTTTCAAAGAGCTATCATAGATTTCTCTTAAAAGAGAAATCACTTGGAAATGAAACTTCAAAGACTTGGAAATGTCGCAAACCAGAAATATCTCCTCCTGGCTCTTAACCTTGCTTTCAAGAGCGAGTAAATCAGAATCGAACCACTGAATAAAACTTCGCAAAGATGCAGCAAAAGCTTGGTAAGTTAGGCACACTTGTGCTTCAACTGAATTTAGGAACAACCTTATTAACTTTAATGAGTTTGCATGTTCTACAAAAATTTCCAAGGAGTTTTTAACACTGGTCTTAGTAATATGTGTTAAGTCACCACAGTCTGATATGGAGTAAGAACCTTCTTTATACTGAAATATAAATAAGTTATCATGACCAGAGAGAAGCCAGATGATCTCACGTAACACATGCATCTCTTTTAATTGGTCACTGTTAGTTACAGCTTTATAACTTTTTAAAGAACAAAGTCGTTCAAAATCTTTAGGAACCTCATATTCTTGTTTGTTAATTTTCCAATATGGAGTAACTGCTGTAGGAAGATTGATTTCTTGAGTTTTTGTCTCATGTTTAGGACAAATGACTTTTAAAACCGGATTGATATTTACTCCTGACAATGACTTTCTTTCTGCTTCGTCGGGATGAAAATCTTCAGGATGAGATTCTTCAGATGAGGAGGACCAAGTTGGTTGATCCTCTCCTTCCAAGAGAAACTCACCCCAGTTAAAAGAGTCCTGCTCTTCTTGGAGGATTTTTCTCTTTGGTTTTACATACACTTTATCAATAGGGTGATGCGACAGATGTAATATGATGGACAGTAAACTGAAGTGAACCTGGCTTTTTGCCAAGCTGTTATCTGTGATATCATTATTTACAAACTGAAGAAACATTTCTCCTAACCTTTGTGCCTTTTGTGGTTGAGAATATATCATGAACTTGTCCTGTAGGCCAGATATTTGGCGTTCAATTTTGTGTCCATCTGCTTCAAGAAACCTGTGGTATTTTATATTGGACATCGAGTATTCCAGGCAAGATTCATAATTCTCACTTCCAACAGGAAATCTCGTCAAACAAGATACCAGATCGGCAGTCAACTGCTGTAAAGCTTGGTGATATTTCGGATTCTTTGCCATAGTAGTAATCTTTTGGTTCACTATTTTGACATGACCTAAACAGAATTTAGTGGTAATGTAAGCTTCAACACTAATAATTCACTGAAATATAGTTTAATCATACGAACTTTAGACCGCGACAAATACACATATAGATCATTACCGATTGTGAACATGCGAACATATTGTTTAAATCTCCTAACAAACTGGATGCAAAGCATCGATAAAAAAACACGTAAATTGCTAAATCTACAAAATACGTATTATGAATATACTTAAAACAACTTTGATTTTACACAAACTTTCTCCCGATTCTAACATATATAAAAACAACGCTGTTATTTGGAAAGAGAGTAAAGTTTCGTTGATCCACCCCTAAAACTTTCCCAACTAAGATTTCTATTATAATCTGCGAGCCGAATCGTTGTTGGAGCCAATTTTGAAATTCGTAAAGAAAGTTTTCGTAACAACAAGTTAGTTTAGTTAAATTTGTTCCACGTTTATTTACTATACCAAGCTTTTTTATTTTTATAGAATTTTTCATACTAATTCCTTTTTATGTTGCAGAAAGATGACTAGTTGCAAAGCTCCGTTACAGGTGTTGGAAAATTCTGATAACACGACAGTCCACGAATACGGAAAACCAATTTTGAAAAGCTTAAAACCTTGTACTGTACAGAAAACTGGCTGTAATCAAAAATGGGTAAGTAAAAAGTAAATTATTTTGTTTAGTAAAGTTTTTAGTTAATCTGCCATTATAGAAGGGTAGTAATAATACATGGGACTATACAAAGAAGACGGAAATTTTTTTCCGCTAGAGGCGGTAATTATTTAAATTGAAAAATACGGAAAATCGAACAAAACAGCACTACAAAGTGTTAATAAATGTAAAACAAATTAATTAAATAATAAAAATACCTTTCTAAATACATAAAACACTAGTAAGAACATATTTCCCACATTAGGTCGGTTATATACGCTCTTTCGTTGCGTTTACTGTCGTCGAGTCTGTGGTGTAGCGGTTTACGTGCGGTCGTAAACTCTCTTTGTTTCATTTTTACCGGGTTCGAGTCCCGCACAGTGGAATACTTTTTTATATTTTTTTTTCAAGTTTTTTTTTGTTTGACGAGTTTGGGGTTAGGAGTTAGGGGTTAGGGGTTAGAGGTTAGAGGTTAGGGGTTAGAGGTTAGAGGTTAGGGGTTAGAGGTTAGGGGTTAGGGTTTTATATCTTATGTGTATAAACCGTGAAACTAACTGCTCCCCATAAAATAGAGAAACGAATTTGTCATCGCCTCCTAGCGGAAAAATTTTTCCGTCTTCTCTGTATAGCTCCATGTGTAATAATAAATATCAAAATTGACACCTTATTCTTATAGAATCTTATTTACAGATATCTCCAGACAAGCACTTAACCAGCGACCTCAATCAGCAAGATTCAAAGAAATCCACTAGAAGTTGTAAAGTGAAAAACTTGAAATCTGCTGAAAACTCAAGACCCAACAAAACACCAGCAGTAAACTGTTTGGTGAAAAACAATCAACCAAAAGTTGACGAAGACAAAGAAAATGTCCCACCAGGTGGAAGGAGGAGTTACAGAAATAAAACTATGCAAGCAGCAAACAAATCTTCTGAAAAATTAAGAAGACCTCAAATCAAAACCCTAAAAGAACAACAATCACCTAATAGGCTGAGATAAAACAGATAAACTCCTATATAAAATTTATTTTGCTGCTGCTTTTTTACAAAATGTGCATTTTTATAGAGTTGTTTGTTCTTAAGATCTTATTGTAAATATTAAGATAATCTATAGTTAGTATGTTTATTGTATATGTTAAGAAAATGTGCATTTTTATAGAGTTGTTTTACCCTTTTTTCCTTATGAACTTTTTGTAAACATTAAATTAATCGGTATGTTTATTGTACAAGTTAATCTATATATCCCTTAACTAATGTTTTTATGATTAAATGGAATATTTAAAGTATCCACATTTTGTGCAATGTGCCAAGTCCAGCAGCATATTAAGGATCTTCTAACTCGTAAAAAATGGAAAGTTTACCGGACCCATTTTGACCTGACCATATGCATTGTCTGATATTGTCCAGTATCTGCCAGGTCTTCTTCCTTATGCTAAGATTTGTCATCAGTTTCTTCAAACACACAGATTCATGGTGCATTCATATATACAGTCCCCTGTTCTAATATAGCATATGCCAAACAGAGTACAAACATACACTTCATTCACAAAACAAGACTCTTACTTCATAAGACATTTCTTACTCGCATAATGGCGTTTCAACTCCAAGTGAGAAACTTAATGAGACCTAACAAAAACACCACAATGGAAATGGTAAAGGTTATTTTCACAACACTTGTAACATTAACAATTTACTGAAATAGAAACAGGCAGTAGCAAACATTTGAACAGGTAAGAAAGCATTTCGGATGAAAAAGCAAAAATGGTGTTAACTATATTACAGATTTTGTCACTTTTCAGATATGGTACATTGTACACCAACTAGCAGAAATTTCCTACTTTTTTTATGATAAAATGTTTAAAAATGGCATCACAGTCTAAAGTAAAAAGCAATGTGAAGTTTGAGATAGAAACTTATAAGATGATCTTTGAAACATGACATCCTGTTAGCTTTCAGATAGTTGACCAGAATTTTTAGAATTCCATGTTTTATTGTTGTTTGCATTCTTGGGGAGTTTCTTTTGACTTTGGATCTTTCTATAAATAGATTTAAAAGTGTTATAAATAAATGTCTGATCATTTTAAGAACTGATCCAAGCACCTAGTCACACCATCTGAATTCATATTTGTAGAATTAAAGTCGAAAAAAAAATTGGGAGTTTTAACTTTGGTTGTCTAAACTTTTTTTATTCAATTACTGTTAATGAAAAAATAACAACTGTGTTTTACCGACATCTGTTATAAGATGTACAAATACAACACATGGTGTTGGTTGTATTATACTGAAACAACAAAACTTTAACTTACATCTGGGTCATAATCCGAATCATTTTGGGAATCAGAATCTGAACCATCAACGTTGAACTAAAAGATAAATGTATTGAAAGATTAAGTATACGCTAACCATTGTCGTTGGGTAAAAATGGAAGCTCATTGGAAAAAGTCAGCAAACCACAAGTAGTGCGGCATGTGAAAAGGGTGAGAGTAAACAAAGATTTTCCAATAATAATCATGCAGGTAAAAAGCTTCTCATGTACCGAAGTTTGGTTTACATTCATTCATTCAACACACAACAAGTGAGCTGGGACATCAAACACTTAAAATTAATTTAAATTTTAACAACTTTTTTATTTTTATATTTTTAAACGTTTAAAAAATTCCCCACCCTTCTTTCATCATCATCATCGTCGTCGTCCTCATCTTCTTCTTCTTCATCAAAGTCATCTCCCGCTTCCCCAGTGAAGTAGAGAACAGCACGAGGAACCACACGCTCCCGTATCATGTGTCCGATCTCAAAATCGGAAGAAAGAAGATTCTCAGTGTCTTCATCCTTAGGAAAAATGTTTCTTTTAAATATAAACCAACACCTATAGTAAGATTAATACTAATATTGTTGTATTAATGTAAAATTATTACTTGCCAAAATTAGTAATTTTTAGAAATGCCAGGTCCGAAATTTAGAATACAAATTGTACTTAAAACAATGTTTAAACAAATATAGATAAAGAACGATACTTATGTGAGTTATCGTACCATTTCTGCATCATCTTCAGGAACTGCAAAACAAACAAAAATAACATTTACAATAATCCTTGTTTATTCAAATTATTTTCAAACCAACTAAGCAGCGAGCAGCCACATCAACAAAATTTTGCAGCAGATTTAATTTTAAGGTTTCTAGAAACTGGGGTCATTTTTTTTATCTTTTCAGTAACTTATTTATAATCACATATCAACCAATAAAGTTACAATAACAAGGAATTGTAACCTTATATAATATACCCTTACCATCAGGGGGGGCGAAGAAATTAAAAAATGAATCGTTGTTGACTTGTTTCGTCACCGTTCTCACAACACCCCGCCCCTTATGTTTCTGCTTCTTCTTAATTGTTTTCACCGTAACGTTCTTTCCTTTTACCCAGTCAATCTTACATCTAAGTACAGAAAATTTTAATATTAATTAATTTTTAGCATTAACATTTTTATAAACAAAAATTAAAAATAATATTTGTTGGAAAATGCAGCCAAGGAAAATATTCATAATCGCAACACAGGAAAAACAATTTTTATTAATAATGTGCATGTGTGTGTCATACTGTCATTGTAACATGCATTAATACAATATGTTGGCATTTAGCCTTATGTATAAACTTAGCAAGCGTTTTACAAGATCTGCCAAACAAGGAATCCATTACAAATTAAATTATCCCATCCCTCTACCTACCCTGTGCAACTGATAATTTCCGGGCCTTCGAATGTGAACGGTTCCTTTTCATCAGGTTGAGATTGTAAACGATAATACTTTGTCAGGGTTGTGTTGGAAAAATATGAATTACTGTCAAATACGAACTCGAGAGTAAAACCCTGGAATAGAGTTATTATGTTACAACATTACTCCAGTTATGCTACCCCGAAAATCAATTTTTTTGTAAAGAGTCTAAATTTTAAAGCAGGCATATGCACAGATCTGTGGTTGGAATAGAAGGTATGAAGTTTTGGGGACCTTCCGCTAATTAAGGTAAATGGCTCAGCCAAGAATAAATATATTATACTGATTTTACATGAATATGCATGAATGCATCTAACTATCATTGCCTAACTTGGCAGTACATACATTACATAATATGATCTAAAAGGGATATTTTAATATAGCAGTTTGGTTAAGTACAAAACACATATGGTATTAAACTTTGTAAAAATATGTTATCTGGCTTTTAAAAAGGTAGCTTTATCTGTGACAAAACTAAAAATCATAAAAACAGTCGTGAAGTTTTAGCAAAAAAAATACACCAAAAAGTGTTTTCGGGTTATAAAAACAGTAGTTTTACCTATGACAATATTAAACAACAAACAAGAACCGAGCTATACTAAGGGAAACACCAGTATGTTTTATACATTGAATAAACAAGGAAGTTGATTGACAGTTCAAAGAACCAAGCTGTCTCCTACACTAAATCATTGAACACCCATAAAGGTTTTGACTCATCCTATATGACACATACTCATGGGAGTATTAATTCTTAGTCGTCTGCAAGACAACAGACATCGTAATGGTGTTTAAATTTCCTTATCCAAAAATAGAACTAAAATTGTGCGGAAAGCCAAACCGGATAGCTATAAAACACAAACCAATCATTTTATCATTGTTGTTTAATATGCGGCCCGTATTTATTTTAAAACAAATTATAACAGCTGTTATTTTTACATTAAACTTGTTTGTTTGGTTTTCATTTTTTTAATTTATGAAAATAGTTAACAATATAAATTAAAGAAAATTTAACAACAGTAAATATTAAAACTATCATAAAAATGACTTTACATCTGGTACAAGGCAGCGAATCATTTCAACCCTCTAACACAGCACATTAGTTAAGAAATGTTTTATCCGCAACGTGGTATAAACTATCCACCCCAAGGGACATAATAAGACTTACCAATGGTTCTTCTGGCATTGAAAACACGACTCTAACATCTTGAAGTGACTTAAGTATTGGCTCATCATGCTCTTGTATCATTTCTTGCATCATTGGGATATTTTTGAAGATGGTCAACCAAAACTCTGGTATTCCTTTGATATCTGTGATAAAGTTTAGGATAAATTTACAAGTACTAGCTATACATAAAGAAAACTTTCATAAACATATATTATATATAAATTTGGATCAAATAATTTGTTGAAACAAATATGTTTTTGCATTTTTTTAACAAAGTTGATTTTGTAGGTAGTATATACTTTGGATACTAGGAAAACTTGGGTAAATAGCAGGTTTGCAAATCAGAGTGCAGTTTTATCACTACAGTTTAAGAGACACTGTCACATTTACCCATTCGGTCAGTTCAACACTGGCACAATTTAATTTTTATTACTTTAAATATAAAAAGTAAAATATAAAAATTACCTTCATCCTCTCCATCTAACTTCGCTTTGTCTTCCATTTCATTCTATGCAAAAAAAAGTAAAAACAATCAGTAATTACCAAGAAAACCAGATTACGATTTTTTGTAGTCTTTTAAACATTCTTAAATAAACACGACATTGGAACCTAAAACTTCCTTCCACAGACACAGAAGAAAAAGTTAGATATATTACAAATACTATCCTAAATTTTTAAGTCTGTGTTTACAACAAATTTATGCTGAAGAAGTCATTGGCATAAATCATAAAATTCAAAACCAAAAAAATAAAACAAAAAAACAATATAAACATTTATGATATAGACTATTTACTTTTCTAACAGTTAAGTTAAAAAAACAACGCTTAAAATTCGCCACGTACAGCGAGAGCATTAACCTCATCCTTTTCTCCATTTTTCTCCTCCTCCTCTTCATTCTCACTCTCCCACTCACACTCATCATCCAGAGGTTCATATGTCCCGTTCACCACCAATGAACGCTGGGTATGGAATGTTAATTAATGCATATTTAGACCATAGGTTTCCAGTCATGCATTGGGTTGTATGGAGAACGGGTTTTTAGATGGTGTTTCTCTCAGATATGTTTAGTTTGTTTATTTAAAGGGATAATTGTATGATTAGGGCATAGGTTCTTAGCCATGTGGTACTTGAGAAACCCTATTTGAATTTACTAATCAAACATATTAACAGTAAATGAAATAAAACCGAATATATCATACAAAAATCTAATACCAAAATTTCAAACCTTTTCAAACAATGGTTGATATAAGGAGCTATATTTGCGTTCCAGTTCATGAACTTCCTCGTAAAACTTCGCTTCAATCTTTGTTGATTCTACTTGAAGGTTCTTCAACGCATGGATTCTACGCTTTATAACTTTTGGCAAGCTGGAATAGAAAATTATCATAAAAAATGCCTTTAAAAATTTAACCCTATTGTTTAACCCTGTTGTGTAATGCATGGTTTCAGTTAAACCATGGATTAATGGCCCGTAATACGCATGTTGTAATCTAATGGTAATTATACTAATTGTTTAAACTGTGTGCCCTTGCCCCTTTAGTAATGATTATATACAAATATAGACTGGGCCATTCTCTAGGACAAATCTAGCCCAATTTCTAGGCCCTTGTACAAGGACCTCATATAGAACATAATAGCAATTAACCAATAAAGCAGTTAGAACCTTTTCACATTAAATAAGAGTTTATAATTCAACTCCAAAACTTTTTTCGAAATATTTTATAATTTTTCATCTAAAATCATAAACTAGTAATGAAACAGGATAAGTCACCTGTCAATATATCCAGATGGTGTTCCTACAATACTATCCAATCTCTGTTGTAAAGCAGCCAATACTTGTGGATTCTGCATCATTTCTGATGTTAACTGGCTAGCTGTAATGTAGATATTGGGTTAAAAAAATCAATTATAGAAATTTGTCTTAAAAAGGTATAAGATATCAAAACACCATATATTCTTGTTTACATTTGAAACAGAATCATCAAAAATATACCCATGTAATATAAGGGGTACCAGGCCTCAAACTTGTTGTTATAAACGCTATTTGTTCCATCAATCGCCAATTAACCAACAATGAATGAATGAATGAATGAAATTTATTTCGTTTCTTCGGTCACGATAACGAAGAACAACAGAGTTAACAAAAAGCAAAAAGACGGGTAGTAACGGTAAAACAACAGTTGTTAAAACACGCTTGTTGATAAAAAAAAGAAAGAATGTTTTGGATAAAAGGCGTGACCGTTACACCCTACAGACGATACAATGTCAAAATTAAATAACAATGAACCCGATCTGTATCAAGAATAACAGGGTTTCTCAACATGGCTTTGAAATGTACTATTTTGCATGCAGTTTTTAACCATTGTACCTTCGCAGATAAAAAATAACAACCCTGTCAGGAACTGCCACATTTTACAGATTGAAACTTTACAGAATAGGCTAATACAACAATACATAAATACCTGATGGCATAGTGGTAGCAACTTCGTCTACATTTTCTAATTTATCCTCATTTTCCTCTTTAATAGTTAAAGCATGAGCATCAGTATCGCCAGACGACATGTTTCTTAATTTATTACTTCTTTTAGTGAAGATTTAACCTTTATTAAAACATCAATTATTCTACAATACAGAAGAACATTTTCCAAAACGAATTCGAGTTGTATAAGTTTAAAATACGCATATTACTTTTCAACAATACCTAACTGATTATTTAACAGTGAAAATATTCTATTAAATGTTAAAATTTGACAAATTCGTGCTCTCTTACATTACAGAACTTTAATATCAACGCATGACTGCGTTCTACACCACGTGGTTTTCCCCGCCAGTAAACAAGAGAGCCAATCATTAAATTAGTAGTTGAGGGTGTAAAAATCGGTTTGACCCATAGAGATACTAATATACCATATTAGTATCTCTGTGGTTATTAGTATCTCTATGGTTTGACCAGGAGGTTAAACGTATTTTAGGCTGACCTTTACACCTATTATAGCGGTGAGCACAAGCCTATGGTATATGGATTATTAACATCACCTATAGAGCATGTTTCAATCAACTAAAGTTTATTGCCGCTTTCATTGTTGCAACTCGACGCCACATTACCCAACCGCAATACTTCGTTAATTAATGTCAACACTGCGAAAACGACTTATCTCAATGGGAGACTATTCCCATGAAAACAAACCCCTTGTTGAACGAGGTTAATGATACCCCGTTCAGCCGCTGACATGCCCAAATCGCTTCCATTTTATCGCATGACGTCACACTGCTGTCACATGATTCTATCTGGTATATAATTTGCCTTTGCCCTATAACAAAACGAGAACTACCGCCACTATCGGCACTGCGACCTCGAGGTCAGTCTAGGCTCATGGCGGGCTCTTGCGAGCCCTTGCCCGGCCGTTAAGTAAGCTTTTGCCCGATACTGTATCGTGTATACCAGAAAACGGAATAAAACATAGCAATATATCATGAACTGTTTGGTCTCTGGTTATAAAAGCAATTAGTACTACAGTAGATATAGCAGCCCGCTGAAGCCTGTATATGAAGTAGGATTAACATTGAGTCATTTAACCCAACCTGCAATCTTCTTTATTCAGTGGGGGGCTATACCATAACAGCGTGTGTATTTGTGAATGAATGTAACTTGGTTTATCCTCTCGTGGCCGGAAAACGACAGTCGTTATAACACGGGTGATCTAAACCCATTACCTCTGGGTTAGAGGCATGTGCGCCAACCAATTGTGCCACGGCGCCAGACTATATGTGGTCAAGAAATGTAACCTTGCTCAAACCCTTAATTAGCCACATTTTCAAATTGAAAAAGAGGGAAGACCAATCGTATAAAAAACTGCCTATAGCTGTTGTTGACAGTTGTTATTATGAAGAAAATAAGTTATTCGTATGCACTGAACATTTTAACGAGGTGGTATAACATCACTAAAACGGTGTGTGTGAGTTGCATTTACATGACGCATGATGCTATTCCCACTGACTGCAGAAATACTAGCTATGATGTCATTTGTTTCACAAACGGCTGCTGGTATCAAGTATAAGCAACGTGTAGCCTATGCTAGAAATTAATCTGCCTGTAAGTTTCAACAGTTGTGTCACACGATTTATAATGTAGCCTAATAGTAAATTATGTTTTAATGAATAAACATTTTTTGTGAATAAACACAAACTCACTTTAAGAAAAGTTCGTTAACAATGAATAAATTAATAATAATAACAAGATGGTAACATCACTAAAACGTTGTGTAGGTTGCATTACGTGTTTAGTGAAAAGGAATAAACATGACGCATATTGATATTCCCACTGATTATTAGCTAGTGCTGGGTTTATGTATACTAGTTATATAGGTATGACATTTGTTTTGGTGTAAGGTACTGTAGATTGGTGGGTGGATAATGCTAATATCATCAGGTGAGCCCATATATTGCGCGCAACGGTTGGCAGATTAATACTAACCTTTTAACTTTAATACAGTTAGGACTTGCACGCCAATTGGATTGAAAACTGCTGGAAATCACCAAGATTAAACTGCAAAATGTACGAGGAAGACTATACTGCAGGCATATGGACTCAGGGATCCAGAAAGAAAAAAACTTCCCTAGAAAAGCCCGTGCTGGGTCTTTGCATTTCAGCTGGCTTGATAAATCTGTTTGCTGAAGTGTTGATGTGTTATGGTATAAAAAAATATGATTATGAAAGTGATGTGCTCCTGATGGTTGGTGTATATTTAATCTTCATAAACTTTCTCACACTCGTTATCAACATTTATGATAAATTGGCGTCAAAGTCTTGCTCTTGCTGTAGAATTTGTGAAATTTGTTTGCACGCGTTAAGTTTTCTAGGTGGTGCACCAGCAACAGCACTAGCAATGATTATATTCTGCCACAAAAAGTCAAAACGATCATACCAAGATGTCTATTATAACTGTACGACGGTTTCTTCGGTTTGCATGTTTCTGTGTGGATTGATTCACATTACTCTGTTGTTAAAAAACTCCACATATAAGCTACCCAATTGAATATCCATTATAACAAGTTAATGTTGGGACGTATACAAATAATAATTGCTGACGTATTGTTTTTAATATCAATTCTAAAGGAATGATTTTTGTTTTTGATGGCCTGCCTATAGATGGCCCTTTTTTATTTGTCACCGATTTATGATTGTTAACAAGTTACAATGTTTTCGTGAATAAACACACGATTACTTTAAGCAGAGTTGGTAAAAATGAAGAACTAACGAGGTGGTAACATCCCCACTGAAACGTTGCATATGGTTGCATAACGTGTTTGGTGAAGAGGAATCTACATGACGTGTTTGCTATTCCCACTAATGGCGGAAATATTACCTTGTTGGTGTATCTATATACTCAGTAAAAAGAGAGTGTTTCATGTGTTTATCTAAACGGCTGCTAATGAAAGCAACGTATTTGTATATACGCCGCTAAATTTGCTGCTCAATTGAAAATTCCGACAGTTATTCAAAGCAGAGCTATAGATTTCCGGGCTGGAACTTTCAGAACTGTTTAATTTAGATTAAAATACATACCTATTTTAAAGCTTTTATAAAAGCTATATAGTAGGGTGGGGGAAGTTGGGATACATTTGAATTTTATTTTCTCGCCCCATTTGGTAATATACAAAAAAAAACATTCAAAGAATTATAGAACCATATTCTCACGACTCCCATAGACCGTTGTTAATTGTTTAAAACACGATCATGACGTTTGGATATTATGTGCTAAATGTGTCTTCTCCCACCCTGTTATATATAGATAGATAGTGTTCTGAACAGCATTTAAATGGTAATCTAAAAAAGGTTAGCTTACCCAGCAGTTACCTCATTTTTGTTTCACAGATTTGTACATCATTTGAATGGTCAAAATCTTCTTGTTTAGACAACTTGATTCGAAGAATCTGCAAAATGTGCGAGGATGGCGACGATTATTACATTCGTTCTCAAAGACAGAGCTCCCAATCCAATACTTCAATAATTGGGACATGTATAGTTCTGGCTGTGATGAGTCTGTTGGCCCAAATGTGGTTGTGTTCTCGCCTATACGACTATGGTTACGAAGAGCGTCAGCAAGAGTACATGGGCTATTTGTTCTTCATAAATCTTCTCACAATCGGCGTCAACCTCTATGATAAGATGAAGTTCTGCCGTGGTTCGAGAATTTGCGAAACATGTTTGCACACTTTTACATTTTTCGGTGGAGCGCCAGCAACCGCTCTGGCAATGATTGTATTCAACCATAAGAGCTACAAACGCACATACCAGGATGACTATGGTACAGCTGTATGTGCTTCTATTGTCTGTGTGATGCTTGCAGCTTATTTTATACAATAAGTTTACTACAAGACTTTATTCAAAAAATGATCACATGAAACTATAAGTTACTTTCGTTTTTACATTGCAAAAACCTTATAATATATTGTAGCCTAAAAAACTAAGCTTTTGGGTGTAATTTTAACTGTAGATATTTATGTATATACAAATGTTACTAATACATATACAAGCACTCAATGCATTTTATTAAAAGCAAACTGATACGTAAATAAAATATACCTTCGTGTTATTGTTCCCACAGTGAGTTTTCCGAATGTCTGGTTTCGATGAATCTGATACAACAGCAACATTTGGTTCTTTTCATGACGTCATATTGGTGGCTTCTACAAATGTAGAAATTAGAAATAAATATAACTGAATCTATGATTTGCTGAAGTTAGTTGTTTTTGCATTTAATTATTGACATATTCCATCAACAGAAAGTTTAGGGGTTTAGGCGCATGCCCTGATTTTACGCAAGAATGAATACGTGTTTTAAACTTAACTTGTAAAATGCTATTTGTAGACTTTTGCATGTTGTATAATCTTAGACAAGATTTTTAATTTGCAGTCGTTATGTCTAATATAAGAATATACTAAATTTCAATAAACTATAGCGATTGGTACAATTTACGAAACTGCTTTTCAGGGTATTTTTGTGGGCCGTGCGTATATATAGAGAGAAAGTTTAAACCATTGTGAAACCTATTGTGGAACGAGAAAATTAGCACCCAACAGTTATCATATATTGAGAGAAACTCACAAAGGTAAAAAGTTAAACGGACTACCAATAGAGCGTGCTATGGTGAAATGGGAAATAGGTGTGTGGGTTCTTTTGCATCGTCTGGACGAAGCGGAACTATATGAAAGCTATACGTAGTATACAGCATAGTGAAATAAACGGGTCTATATAGCGCGCAGCATTTGGCAGATTAATACTAACCTTTTAACTTTAATACAGGATTAGAACTTGCACGGCAATTGGATTGATAACTGCTTGAAATCACAAAGAAAAACCTGCAAAATGTGCGAGGAAGATGACGATTATTATGTAGATCCTTATGGAACAAGAAGAAGACGATATTCAGACCCGAATGGGTTTTCTATTCTTATGGGGGTTCTAAATTTCTTTGCCAAAATATGGATGTGTTCATGTGTAAAAAACTATAACAATGGAAAGCATCACGAGTCGGTTGTTTTATATTGTATCTGTACCAATGTTGTCACATTCTTAATCAACCTGATAGTTAAAATGATGTCAGGATGTTGTGGGTGTAGACTTTTGGAAATCATTTTTCACATTCTCACTCTCATCGGTGGTGCACCAGCAAATGCATTTGCAATGTTTATCGGACTCAAAATCTCCAGACAGTCATACCAACAGGGGTATATACCAGCTGCTATAGTGTCTTTGATTTGCATACTTGTGTGTGGCTATCACCATACATAGTCTGTAATCTGAAACACAAAATGGAAAAAAATTAACAGAACTTGATTGGATAAGTGAAATTCACGTAAAATGTTAAACTTCATTTCGTGAATTACTAAACCGAATTCTTTAAATTTTTGTTACCTTTTCATTTGTAAATATCTGTAACTCTCTAAACGTAAATACTTTAACCGTGTGTAAATGTAAATAGCCAAAAAAATAAAAGATTCCAAAAGTACAGTGGAATATTTTTGCGTGGTTTTAGACTAAACTTTCTATTGTTACCCGCTTTGGCAAATGAGTTATCGATTTGTTACTTTTAAATTAATGACTAAATAAAAAATTAGAAACTATTTAAAGTGAATCTTGAATGTGTGGAAACAATTTGTGCAATTGATTATTGCCAAATGCTATAACCAGAAAGTTTCGGTTTTCGGAGTTGCTACGGTTCATGTCACAACTGCGTCACATAGTAAAAGTAAGGTAAGGTAGAAGTACCACTGAAGCGTGCTCTATGGTGAAATAGCAGTCTGGGTATTTTATGTATTGTATGGCGTGTAAGCCTGAGAGTTGCACAGTCTACTTTATAAACAACTGGACTAATATCGGCCCAAAACACCGCGGTGAATACAAGTTCCAAATGTACAGCAAAATGCGATTACGTTGTTTTAAACTAAACTTTCTAGTATTGCCCGCTTTGGCGAATGAGTTATTGAAAAACAAAGCGAGGATGCCATATATATTATACTACCATTTGGTAGTAAACAAAGAACATTCAAAGAACTATAAAACAGTACAACTCCTGGCAACTCCCATAGACCGTTAATTGTTAATTGTTTAAAACACTATCAGAATATTTGGATATATTGTGCTAAAGGTCTCCCGTCTCCCCCACCCTACTATACATACAATCATTCAATGTAACTTTATTAGAGGCAAACTGATATGTAAATAAAATATACCTTCGTGCTATAGTTCATACAGTAAGTTATCCGAATGCCTGATTTCGATGAATATGTTACAACAGCAGTGCTATTACATCCTTTCGTTCTTTTCTTGACGTCATATTGGTGGCTTCTACAAATGTGAAAATTAGAAATTAATATAAGTGAATCTATGATGTGCCGAAACTAATAGTTTGTACATTTGATTATGAACCCATTCAATTAACAGAAAGTTTAGGATTTAAACGAGGTTTAAGGCATAAGATATTCCCTTAGTAAAATGCTAATGGTCGATTTTTTTGCATGTAGTAGAGTAGGGTGGCGAAAGATGGGACATCTTTAGCACATAATATCTAAATACCCTGAACGTGTTTTAAACACTTCGGTCTATGGGAGTCGTGAGGAAAAAACAACAACGGTCAACGGGAGTCGTGAGGATACGGTTTTATAATTCTTTGAGTGTTATTTGTTACTACCAAATGGGACGAGAAAATAGAATGAAAACGTGTCCCATCTTCCCCAACTCACTCTACTATATATAATCTTAGGCATGACTTGCAACTATATTTTTAATTTGCATAATTTTTAATTTGCAGTCGTTATGTCTAATATAAGAATATGCTAAATTTCAATAAACTATAGCGATTGGTGCGTTTTATGAAACTGCTTATTTGTGGGCATTATACAGTTGTGGGTTGTGTGTGTGTATAGAGTGAACGTTTTAACAAATTTGTTGTTTCATAAACGCAAATTTAAATCCGTTTCAGTGACTGCGTTTTCGAAACGTGTTTTCTTTTTTTCGTTTTAATATGTAATATGGAACTGTGGTAATTAAAACATAGCCTATTCTGGAACGAGAAATTGAGCACGCATTAACAGAGGTAGAAAGTTAAACAGATTAACAATGGAACAAGCTAACAATCGTGCTATGGTTAAATAGGTGTCAGGTTTTTTGTATTGTCTGGACGAAGCGGAACTATGAAAGCTATACGCTATGTATGCCTATATAGCTATAACAACAGAAGCGGTCAGGTTTTTTTGTCTTGTGTGTTGTCAGGGTTTCTATGTATTGTAGAAGCTATAGCCTATATGTCCTATACCTAAACAAATAGTCGATATGGCGCACAGCAGATTAATACTAACCTTTTCATTTTAATACAAGGTTAAGATCTATACTTGCAAGCCGTTATTTGAATTGTGAAAACTGCTGAAAATAACAAAAATTAACCTGCAAAATGTACGAGGAAGACGATTATACTGCAGGCATATGGACTCAGGGATCCAGAAAGAAAAAAACTCCTCTAGAAAAGCCCGTGCTGTGTCTTTGCATTTCAGCTGGCTTGATAAATCTGTTTGCTGAAGTGTTGATGTGTTATGGTATAAAAAAATATGATTATGATAGTGATGTGCTCCTGATGGTTGGTGTATATTTAATCCTCATAAACTTTCTCACACTCGTTATCAATCTGTATGATAAATTGGCATCAAAGTCTTGCTCTGGCTGTAGAATTTGTGAAATTTGTTTGCACACGTTAAGTTTTCTAGGTGGAGCACCAGCAACAGCACTAGCAATGATTATATTCTGCCACAAAAAGTCAAAACGATCATACCAAGATGTCTATTGTAACTGTACGACGTTTTCTTCGGTTTGTATGTTTCTATGTGGATTGATTTGCATGATTCTGTGGTTAATTTCTATATATAAGCTACCCCATTAGATATCCATTATAACATTCAAGTTGATGTTGGGACGTACAAATATAATTGCTATAATGTATTGTTTTTAATATCAGTTCCCAAGGAATGTTTTTTTTTTCTCTTTTTTGATGACCTATATAGGGAAAGATGGGACACCCTTTAATTCTATTTTTGTCCCATTTGGTAGTAAACAAAGAACATTCAAAGTATTATAAAACCATACCCTTACAACTCCCATAGACCGTTGTGAATTGTTTAAAACATGATCAGAATATTTGGATTTTATGTACTAAAGGTGTCCCATTTTCCCCCATTCTACTACATATATATATATATATATATATATATATATATATATATATATATAGCTGCAGAGCATGGCTTGGGTTTTTGGGGATATGTTAGGCCTACATTTATTGTACATGCTAACATGCTGACTTACAATTTGGACAACGCATGAGCAAACACTATAAGTTTGCAATATTTTTCGTTAAAAAATATATTTGCCAAAAGGCTTGAAGTACTATATTCTAGTCTAGTCTTTTTTTGGGTGTTAGAAAAACGAAGTTTTGACAAACGACTTACTGAAGACGCCAATATTATTAGCTGAAAATCTTGGTCTATTTGTAGGCAATAGGGGGCTCTATTCTCTGGGACCTGAACTTCAGTTTGCAATATGCAAATTTTGAGTTGAGTACGTATTTGACAAAATCCAAAGCTTACGATGGCCAGGGGATCGCTTGCAATATGACGTGTCTATATTTTGATTAATCTGCAATAAAATATGAACAAATCCCTTTTAGCGAGTTTTAGCAGTGTTTAGCAATAGTTTTCTTGCGCTGGCCGAATATAAGTTCGAAGTTGTCCCCGAAAAAGGAAACAGCTGTTCCGGTAATTGCGCTTTTGTAATCTGCAGAACACCATAGACCAGTTTGTTTGTATTTCCATGGTTTAATAAAGAAGTTAAAATATAGTATTTCTTTGTGGACTGCTCCATAGTAAAGCAAAAATAAGCAATGAACATTCAATGATTAACAACTTACCGTTTATATTTTCACTTGAGAGTTGACTGAGGCATCAATTGTGTCCGCGTACAGAACAGAACAAGAATATAACTATGTAAATACGTAACGTAAACAATCTAAAAAAACATGGTTAAAGTGTTACAGTAGGTAATAGTTATGATGGTTAAAGTTGTAGTTATCAATATAATACATTATTATCACGCTTGTCATATTAATAAATATATGCACACGTTCTTAGTAGAGGTGTTTTGTATAGGAAATACAAAAGCTATTTATACTTAATGATGCTAAAAGTTAACTTTTGCTCTGGTTTGCTTGTCTTAATTGGCTTGAAGCTTGCTGTGGCTGAAGATTATGGATTTATTCAAGTTAATGACAAAAATGGTGACAACATTGAACTGTGTGCTGCATTCAACACAAATTTTAAATCCATACATTCTGGGAAACCAGAGGGTGAATGGAAATCAGGGCAGTCTTTCACAAACTTGTACCCAGCTTTGGGCTGTCAAAATGACATAGATGCCGTTTATACAGACCAGTTAGTAATACTTAAACGTGGAAATTGTACATTTGCTGAAAAGGCTGTTTTTGCACAAACTTCCCAAGCTGATGGTATTATAACTGTTAGCAGTTCTGGTATTTTAATACCAGGCGCCACGCAAGAAGAATATGATGATATTAATGTCAGTGTTGCCGTCATCACAGAAGATTCTCTTGCTTTATTAACAAAATTTTTAACCAAGCACTTATTAGAAAATGTGCGTATGTTTCAGTACATACCTGTCGCAAAATCCTCTATTGATCCAAATGCAGTTGTATTATGGGTATTAGCAGTTGTAACTTGCGCAGTCGGTGCATGGCTGCAGGGCGTCACCTTTAAAGATACAACTCCTGCTAAATATAATGAATTAACAAATGATGATAATAGTTCAACTAAAACATCAGATAATCAAGACATTGAACCCGAAGTTGACATTACTCCTAAAATAGCTGTTGTGTTTTTCCTTATGTGTTCAGTTTCCATCCTGTTAATGTATTTTTTCTTTGATTATCTTGTCTATGTTATAATTGTAGTTTTCTGTTATGCATCTTCCACAGCTATGTTTTATTTATTAAACTCTGCGTTCAAAACATCACCCTGTTTCACGAGGTACACGCTGCCAAATCCTATCCCTTTATTGTCTATAAGGCCCCCTATTTTGTCTGTTACTTTATTTATTTCCTGTGTAACTTTTTCTATTGTTTGGGCAGTGTACAGGAAGTCATCTTTTGCTTGGTTATTACAAGATATCCTTGGCGTTAACTTCTGCATATACATGATCAAAACAATTAGGCTTCCCAATTTCAAAGTTTGCACAATTTTGCTTGTTTTGTTCTTTATCTACGATGTTTTTTATGTTTTTATCACCCCTTTATTAACCCCAAATCATGAAAGCATCATGGTCCATATTGCTACTGGTGGAACAGGGAAAACAACAGAAGAGCTTCCAATGCTGTTTAAAATGCCCAAGTTTATGTTTTCTCCTTTCTCAAAGTGTGTACAAGAACTTCCATACTCCATGCTGGGTTATGGTGATGTAATTCTACCAGGCTTGCACGTTGGCTTCTGTGCCATATGGGATTCTAAGCTGAATGCAGGAAATGCAGTGAAGCAACACGCGTATTACATAGCAGCAGTTGTTGGCTACTGCGCTGGCTTGGTTCTAACATTCATAGCAATGGTAGTAATGAGAACAGGACAACCTGCGCTGCTATATCTTGTACCATGCTGCCTCATAAGCACATATATGGTTGCAGCCAAAAGAAAGGAATTAAATATGATCTGGAATGGAAAAATTGTGAAGAAAAAGTCAACGGATTTAAAAATAGAGCCTGAAAATGAAATGTTACTTGAATCTTCATCATAGAAAAACTTTGTGCTTTTTTTAATAATGTAAAGTTTAGGCAAGAATTTGTTCGGATTTTTCTATGTCTTGTGCAAGTATATAATTATATCTAATAATATCTTTTGGTGTTTTATATTTCTGTTTAGATATTTATGTGTCAAAGTCTTGAATATCTCTTGCAAATGGATAATATGAATGGCTAAAAGTCAGTGTTTTGGAGTAAGTATTTTGATCTCTTCTATCAATAATCTCAATGTTTTGAAATTACAATTCTTTCTACTTAGATGCTGAGTTCTTAATTTTGTCATCGAGTTTGTATTTATTATGTTTCCTATTACGAGGTCAAGCAATGTAAAAGATGTCATCCATGTTAAAGTTAAGGTAGGTAAAATGTTATTTAAGCCACAATGACTATTAGATTGCTGTTATTTCCCATGTTTTGTTGTTCACAGTTTATCTGTTTTTTTTTTTGTGTTTAAATGAATAAATTATTAAATTAGTTTATGCTTTGTGTTAAAATTAAACTTGTAGTCAATATTGTTTTTTTTGGTATGTTGTACTCGCTTATATGAATTGTTATATTTTTGTGGTCAAAGGAATAAAGTATTAAATAAATTTATGGTGCGTTAAATTTAAACTTAAAATAACAAATTATTTTTTATATTGTATTTGGTAATATACATTGTTTTGATTTTTTTTACAGAAATATGCCGGTTATTTCAACCCAGAAAGTAAAAGTTTTGCAGTGGATCCACATCTTACAACGTTTGATGATTTACAAAATATTTTAATTCAAGCTTTTTCATTAAATGGGTGAGGTGTTTTTTGTTAAAAAAAACAGTGAAAAAGAATTTTTTTTTTGAACAATGTCTTTATCACACTAAATAAAAAATAGAGAAAAAAAGTTATTTTTAATATAAAACCATTGATTATTGATTACAGTCAGTGAAATATTGTTTAATCTATGGGAGTTGCACATGTATTACCCCACCATAACAAAGTGAACTGTAAAACAAATAATAAAACCACACTAATCTTAAGGTGTAAGTTGTAAAGTAAACAAAATACTAAGTGTACAGTTCGTATATAATGGCTTTAGTTATACATACATTCTGTGGTTTACAAAACAGAGAATGGTTTTATGAATCATCAAACAAAACACGCATGTAGGGTTTTGTATTTATAATAATAAGAATTGTATTTGTTTTGCTGAAAACTTTTATGTGACAATTTGTAAGCTAGAATAAAAAATTATGTATATATATATATTATATAATAAGCATTATATATTAATAAGCCAATGTTATGTTAGATCTTTTCAGCTTATGTGATTAATTATATATATTTGGAGTAATCTGCTTAATATGCCTGGGGGTAGTTTCACAAAATTAAGTAAAAGTATCAACCTACTAATGATATAGTTGCATCCATGGACCCCAATGTAAAAATACAGGGTATGCGATGCATATTATCATACCCTATGTGGATAGTATAGGCACATAAAGACATACCATGATCAATTGGTAAGTTTGCCTTAAATTGAAGTATTACCATGGACATGGTATAAAGAGAACCCTGGTTTTCCAAAAGATAGGCACCTATAGTTGCATCACATAAATTTAATTATAAACTTTTTCCTCCCCAGACCATTTCATATAACATATCTGTGTCGGGATGATGTGGGTGAAAATGTTTATTTATCGATGCTTACGGATTGGGATTTAGACGCTGCTTTTATGACATCATCGGATCCATTTCTTAGACTAAAAGTTTGTATAATTTGTTTAAAAAAATCAATTTGTAAAAAAACTAAAAGGGCTACTAAAAATATAAAGAAAATTCAAAATTTGGCGGAAAATAAAAAAAGCTTATTTTTAAGACCTGTTTTTTAAATTAAATAAAATTGTTTCAGCTTGACGCAGAACCTTATAAAGATGGTTTGATGTCAAAACTATCCGACTGGGAGAAATCTGAGTCACCAAACAACTTGCAATCAAGTATTGTGAAGCATTTTATACAACCCATGACTAACAGGTTGCTGATAAAAAAATATGTTTTCATTTAAAACCATAGATAATGAGCTGGGTTTTTACACAAAAATATGTGTAAGGTTTTTGATTTATTCAGACTCTGCAGTGCAGAACAATAAACCTTAATTGGCCTTAATTAAATTGTTTTAAACTTTGTGCTCATTAGATATAGCAGCAAGCAACATGTTCAATATTTGAGAAACTTTTAAATGTAAAAATAGTCCGTCTGTTGAAGGTTTTAAAGGTTTTTTTACATATTCAGGGTCTTCAGTACAAAATAATAATTGTCCATTATCCCAATACTTGTATATATATATATAGTAGTAAGTTTGGTAACACCTTAATGTTAGTCCTATTGGAAACAATTAACACGCACTTCATATTTCACCGACTAATAATGCGAATATACCGTTATACAGTGGTTTAAACATTAATAATTTTAATATACAACCATCTCTTTCACATTATACCATTATAAATAAACACATAATATTCATTTTCCAATAACTGATTTGTTTATTCAAATAGCTTGCTTTATTATGAAGAATACATTGGAAATATAAATATTAACATTTATTTCGAACAGTGTAAACACCATACTCTCCCTACAAAACACACAACGTTCTTGGTCAAATTCACTTGGTTCTGCTTTCAATAAACTCACAGTAGGTTTGGGTTACAACCCAAATATCGAAGAAGATGAAATTTTCTTTCCCTCAAAACCCCCACTGGGTAAGTTTTGCATGTTTCGAAATCAAAAAGGCCTAATTGAACTGGCTAACTTGTGCTGTCTAAAATAAGTCAAAATGCTGTTGTGATTCGAGCAACTTACTAAAAAACTTGCTGTGTTATAGCACCAATAATAAGCCTACTGAATAGTTTCTGCTACTCTTTTTGCGTATATGCAATTAGCTGCATAGCTACTGTCTTGTTTAATCTATGTAACAGTCATTCCTGTAAAACCCAACTCTTAATTACAATGTTTGATGATAATGGGGTATAGGAAATTCCAGGGCAGCCTGCCTATCCTGCCACTATAGGTTTAGTGTCTACAGACACAAGACAGATGCATTTCCAATGGATGTATATATGATGTGGTACCATTTACCATAGCAGTAGATATGATATAGTATCAACAACAATTTCTCACCAGATGATGTTGAGTTTCGGACGTACTTGGATGAAAACGGGGTCTTGGTAAAACCGGAAGATCTTCGTCTTCGTGTTTATCACGGAGGAGTTGCTCCTGCTCTTCGGAAGGTAGTTTGGAGGATGTTGCTCAACATCTTCCCCATTCATCTTACAGGGAAGGAGAGGATTGAATACATGAAGAGGAAAACAAGTAAGTTTTTTGGGGGCAATAATCCAACTGTGGACCAAATGGCATGTCACATAATAGGATCTCACGTTTTCACTTATACACTAATAGAATTTGAATATACAATGTTGGGGTAATGAGCCAACTCTGGACTAAATCTTGTTTCATGGCATGTCATGCTGTAGGATCTCACCCATATAAAAATAGGATGTGAATAATGCATATAATATGTATAGGTAATATGCCAACTCTGGCCTAAGTATCGAAAATCTATTTTTTAATACATTTCACTCAAATTTTGTAAATACAATAATCATTTCATCCAGGTGAATATGAACAACTGAGATCAAAATGGCAAGCACAAGCTGATCTTGATAGAGTTAAACAATTATCTAACATGGTATGGAAGGATGTGCTAAGGACAGACAGGTAACTAATAATATGAACCAATATATATACTGCAGTCAAAAAATGACTTTGCATATAGTAAATCCTAGGTTTGTAAACATACCATGACCATGTTAAAACTGCGTTTTTCATGGATTAGAAGTGTTGTATACATAATTTATAAACATAACACATTGTCTACTTATCCAGGACACACCCTTACTATAGTGGAGCAGATGACAATCCCCACACAGTGGCATTAATGAACATTCTCACAACTTATGCTCTAACTCATCCCAAAGTGTCTTACTGCCAAGGTAATTTTTTTTTGCTATCGGGACCATGAAAATGGGTTGGGTTATTGTAAATCCGACGCCATGGCACAGTTGGTTAGCGCTCATGCTTCTAACCCAAAGGTAATGGGTTCAAGGCTCATCGATGCTATCATTGTAGGCGTATGTGTACTTGGGCAAGACACATAATACCAACCGCTCAAACCCAGTGGTCACTAATGGTTTGTCAAATTCTCAGCCATACATAAAAAAAACCACAAAAGTATCATACACTGTAACTCGTAAGCTGGCATGAGGTGTTAAACCCGTGGGATAACGACTGTCGTTTTCCGGCCACTCGAGAATAAATCAAGTTACATTCATTCGTACTTTGTAGGAATGAGTGATATCGTATCTCCCATACTAGTTGTAATGAACAACGAAGCACAAGCTTATATTTGTTTCTGTGGAGCCATGACAAGAATCCAGGAAAACTTCTCAAGAGATGGGTTTACAATGTCAACCAAGTTCAAGGTAATTATTTCCAGGTTTTTACTGTAATATGCCAACTCTGACCTAAATCCCAAGTTTCAGTGGCATGCCACACAGTATTCGGCATGTATCTAGTGGTCATTATCAAAAAAAGTCTTCAAAATGTTTTTTGTAAAAGCTATAAGTGCAAATCGAAACTGTATCAATATAGCTACAACATCCTGTCTAAAGACTGAGTAATTAGTATACTACTAGTATAAACTATAATTATAACATCCTATTTAAAATCAACTGTTATTTAATCCATATACCTTACTAACTTTGTTTATTATACTTTCAGCACTTGGCAATGCTTACAGCTCACTACGACATTGAGTTCTTCAACTACCTTCAATTACTTGGGGCTGATACAATGTTCTTTTGTTATCGATGGTTATTACTTGAGTTGAAACGAGAATTTAACTTTGAAGATGCAATAACTGTGTTAGAGGTATGTAATATCACCACAATAATCCATACATGATCATGTTTTTTTTCCATGGCATATTCATGCACCACATGCTCACTGTCGAGTTGTAACATAAGGGTGAGATGCAATATTAGTTTTAAAACCTTTCATTTAATATTCTTTTAACATGATCTTCAGGTGATGTGGAGTTCATTGCCTCCACAACCTCCAGAGAACGATCTTCCTCTCCATGATGAACAGATCGATGCTCGGAGCTTCTGTGACTCCAACATCGCTCCTGAAGGAACAAAATCCTCCCCAGAAAGCTCCTCCTCTTCTTTTAACTCCTCCGAGAGCGTGGATGTACCTGGAGAATATGTGGGAGTGATTGAATACTCCACATGTCCGGAGAATGTTCTTCGTCTTCGAAAACCTCCCATCAGTGCAAAGTCCTCTGTTGGAAGTCCTCCCAAAGCATCAGATTCGTTCCTAAGTGAAGAGACGAGTAATCTCCCGCCTCCTGAAGATCTTGGATGCGGGAATCCCTTCCTTCTCTTCATATGCCTCACTCTGCTTCTGGAGGAGCGTGATAAAGTGATGAGCACAGAGTGCGAGTATGATGATCTTGTGATGCATTTTGATCGCCTCGTACGAGGACACAGTCCACGCAAAGTCCTTTCTAAATCGATGAAGCTTTTTGCCGAGTATTTGCGCTCCGAATCACGACATGGAATGAAAACATGATATGCATTTGAAATGCAACTTACCGTAGTACTACCATTATGCCTTCATCTTCAAAGTAGTGCTTCTAGCTACACAATGTGGTGCAATAGTATTTAAATTAACCAAGTATAGAGTTATGCACTTTCAATCACGCAACACATAGTCACAAACTCGTTTTTGCCGAATCGTGTCAAATTTTTAAGTTTTTGCACATTTTTAGTTTGTTTATTTGCTTTACCTTTGTCCTTTGAATAGTTACAGATTATTCTGTAGTTAAGTTTCTTCACTGCTTTGTAAGCATGGTTGAACCTTGGTACGTATGCAAGAATGATACAACAATATATACATCATTACAAATACCTACTTGGACCTTTTTTCAGTGATTTTGAATCAAATCTTGTTCATCATTGGGTGTTAGTGAATTTCTGCAACGGAAAAGTAAATAATATTCCTGTAGCAATCCAATCACTACAAAAGCATTAAAATTGTTTCAATCAAGTAGCATTGGGGTAAATACATCTGGTGACTTAAATAGGGGTACGTAGGGTAATAAATTAACAACAGTACAATGTGTGTGATCAATTTATTTACACAGCTGAAAATCAGTCTTTCAAGTTAGTCTTTTCTGGAACAGGTTTCTCTCTACCACAGATTCCACTTCCTTTTTAAAGAATCAAATCCTGGCTTTTAAAGTCTTATAATTCCCGGGATGTCCTGAAACATTGGACGCAGAGTTTCCATTCCCAAATATTCCCTGCTGAAGTCTGTTGTATAAGGTTAAAGTCCAACAGTGAGGCATGTCAGGGTTGTGGATTGTTGACCAGAGTTGGCCAATTACTCCAAATATTCCATGTTGAAGTCTGAAGTAATGTTCAAGTTTTTGGCGTGGTACAACAGGGGTTCTGAGATGTTGCCCAGAGTTGGCCCATTACACCAAATGTTCCATGTTATAACTCCTGATACTACACAACTTGTACATTCATAACTGTATTGGCATTATTAATATTTTAAGTACATTAGTTACAACAAGCATAAACCACAAGATACAAAAAAACAGACCAATAGTTCACACACTTTACTACAATTAATATACTTTACTACTTAGCAGTTTGTACATTGCACAATTTTTTATGATTTTTTCGGAAAATTTTCAAATTTTTGATAAAATTTCTTTCAGTTGTTTGAACACCATTGAGCCAATAACCATCTTCTCACAATTAACACAAAGTTTTGAATCATTTTGTTCACCAAGCTCAACAGAAACAAGTAATATGGACCCACCGTGAGCAGTTCTACCTGCAAACCTAAATGCAAAAGATAATATTATTAATAACTTTTGTTTGTCTCTGCGATTACGGTAACGAAGATTGAAAATTTAAAACAAAAAATACCGGATTATGAAAACATAAGCTATGTTAAGTTAATAAATAAACAAAAAATAAATAAATACTGCATAATGGTAGGTGAACAAAATGCGCAAAGATTTTTGTTTTTAAAAATAAACACTTTTTTTTAAATTAAATCAAGCTTTTAATTGAAATATAAAGATTAGTAAAACAATACATAGTAATTACTGCCATCAAATACATTTCATTTTTTTAAATTTAAATTAATATTTTTTTAGAGCATTTTATAACTGAAACCGTCTATTAATTAACTAACAGTCCGTAATTTAGCAACCATACACACCTGTAAACATTGTTTTGTGTTGAAGGCACCAAACATACATTGACGACTTCTTGAACCTTTTTACTTATCATTGGTTGATTTGATTCAGAAATATTTAACTTACATTTATTTTCATTCATACCAGTTAGTAAACCTGAAACAGATGGAAGAAACTATTAATTTGAACAGTTTTTTGTAGGTAACCGAATATATGGCAGAATTACCTTCTAAGACACATGTCAAAAATAAATATTTGTTTAAAATAATACTAAAGTTTGGTGTGTAAAACATTTTAAAAAAAATTTCTGGATTATTAATGCCACAGTGAATGTGGCGTGGTAACACTTAGAACCTGTGATGTAGACCAAAGTTAGTTATCCGAAAATAGACCTATAACAAAGTACTGTGGCTGTGGGACGCCTGAAGCCCATAACACCCAAACATCCTGATTGAGTTTTAAACAATTAACAACGGTCTATGAGAGTCCTGAAGATTCTGTTTTATAATTCTTTGAATGTTCTTTGCTTACAACCAAATGGGACAAGAAAATAGAATAAAAACGTGTCCCATCTTCCCCCATCCTACTATAACAACACTAATCTTACCGTGGTGTTTCATAAACTCAGTTTGAGGCATAGCAGCAGGTTTAACAAGCTCTCCCACTGGTATTTTAACATTGACATTAAATTTCCTATTCTCAGTGCTGTAGAGAAAATCTTGTTATAAAATTGCTAAAAAATACATTGCATCATCAATCACTTGGAAAGTTACAAACACTGTAGCTTTCAAGCTGGCATGTGGTTTATGAAACAGAAACCCGTGTTATAATGACTGTCGTTTTTTGGACCAGGAAAAAAAACAAGTTACATTCATTCAACTGTCTTGCCTAACACATACACTATCAATGGCATTAAGCTTGATGGTGTATGTGTTGTTAAACTGAGTATCCTGTTTTCCGATAACAACTTACTCACCAAAGATCAAATACTAATGGTTGTGTGGTATCACAGAAATCTACACCCATTGTAGATGTTGTGGTGGCTCCAGGTTCAAGGATATCTGTTCCAAATCATATTAGAATTAACTTATAATGGTTAACGCTGCTAATGGTTGTAATTATGATGCACAGTAACTCTATACTTAAACCATAGGTTAGGAATTAAAATGATGATTTTTTAGGCAGACATTGGTATAGTACTATGTGCAAAGATGGGACACCTTTAGCAAATAATATCCAAACATCCGGATCGTGTTTTAAACAATCAACAACGGTCTAATCGAGTCGTGGGGATATGGGTTTAGAATTCATTAAGAGTTCTTTGTTTACTACCAGTTGTGACGAGAAAATAGTATGAAATGGTGTCCCATCTTCCCCCACCCTACTATATATAAGTACACACTCTATAAGTATGTTTTTGGCAAGTTATAATATGGATGTCCTCTTTTACACCAGATACACATGATGTATTTATACACCTCATGCTCAAGTTTGATCTTACCTATTACATTAAAGTCATGGACTTTTAAACCAGCTTGCAGTTTCTGAAACACAAATACATATATTATAAAACACATAAATATTAACACATAAATATTTAAACAATAACATAAAAGCCATACTGCTTTATTATGACTAAGCATCATGCAAAGCTTCTGCATTATGACAAAGCAAAACCCCAGAATCCTAAATTTAAACTAAAGATTCATTTTTTATGTTTTTTCTAAATTTCAGGTTTTTGTATAAATTTGCAATTCTATATTTTACAAATTTTGCTTTTGCAAAATATACCACAACATTGTTCTGTTTGATCTAAATTTACAAAGAACTTTTTTTTTATGTTTTTAGAGAAATCAGTACATGTTGAAATAAATAAATGTTTTTGAAGAGGTATGCAGTTTTAAAATTTTCTATTTTGCCAAAAAATGCCATAATTTCAATCTATTTGATCCAAATTTTGTAAAAACCACCTCTTGCACACTGAAAGCATGAACAGCTAAAGCACCTATTTTAACATGGCTACAAAACACTGAAGCGTTTGTTACTTACATCCAAATACTGGACAAGAGAGATGAAATATAAGTTAGTGTGTGTTAGAAGTAATCACACACACACACACATACACTAATAATTAATAGGTTAACGTGTAACACATATTTATAATTATTTTAAGTAAAACATGTTGTGTTTGACATAAGAGCGTTGTTGTTCTTATGAATTATTGCCAAAGAAATATATTGTACCTCACATAAGTTAAATAGTCTATTTTTTATAAAATACATGTCCACCGTCAAGTTATAATTAATATACTCTTCATACATTATACCAAATGTAATATGTACAAGCACAATGTAAAGTTGAAACATGAATATCTAAGAATAGTAGGGTGGGGGAAGATGAGACACCTTTAGCACATAATATCCAAATATCCTGATATTGTTTTAAATATTAACAACGGTCTACGAAAGTCGCGAGGATACAGTTTAAAATTCTTTGAATGTTCTTTGTTTACTACCAAATGGGAGGAGAAAATAGAATGAAAGGCGTACCATCTTCCCCCTACCCTCCTACACCACACACACACATATACATTACAGTTTAACGTAATCTTAGTAAATATTTTATTACCTTATCTCCCATATGAATATTATTAATAGGTTTATCCCCAGTATTAGTAATTTCCACTTCCACAGAAATCATCTTATCACTATATACACATGGTGTGCGCGGGTATCTGGGAAAAGTAAACTTTTAGTTTAATAGATATATAGTTACAAATTATTTAAACAATTCTTCTAGTTTATATTTGCGTACAGATATTTTAACAATCTATAATCCAAACGTCGGCACGTAAATACATGCCAGAAATGCTCTATTTCAGTTTACACGAGTTATTAAAACGCTAAGTAATAATATATTACGTGTTTTTCCCATCTAATCACTTCTTGTATGTCTTTTTATATGTAAAAAAAACTTGATTTATATTTAATCTTTATATGTACAAAAATGGCAGAAATTTAGTGAAACTCTGTGATGTTTGTTGCCCTCTAATGGTACAAAAATAGAATAAATTATTAAAACCCTTTGATTTAAACAGATTTTGATCTCCCCCGCCCCCTAATTTTTGCCTTTAACCGCTTAAAACACACAACCCACTCACCTGTATTTAGCAGCCATTCCACCACCAGTAACTCGATGCAACAACTCGTACGATTTCCCGTTAAATGTTCCCGACATCTCGGACACATTACCTCCCAATGATAATCCTTGAAGATCGGATGCGAGCATCGGAGCAAGGAGTCCTCCATTAGAGGGAGTCTTGGATGGGGACACAGTGGGAGGAGAGACTAAAAAGAAGAAGATCATATTGTGTTTTATAGGTAAAAAACAATTTTATTAAAACTTTGTGTCTTATAGGAAGAAAAGGTTTTATATAAAAAATTCTGGGTAAAAGTTTTATATGAAAATTTTGAAGAATGCCCAATTTCTATTTGAGTATTCTGTTACTTTTGCTACCAAGCATAATGTAAAATTTTCTTTTTTGGCTTTTACAGTATATAAAACAGGTATTTTATTCCATCTTGCAAAATATGTATCACAAAAAAGAAAAAACTTTTGTACAAAAATTTTATCTCTAGTTCTAACTCACAATCATCAAGATCTAGGAGGTTAATGATGTCTTTCTTCTTTGTTTGTTTCCTCTGTGGTTTCTCATCCTCTGAGCTTGACTCCTCATCTGATGAAGAAGAGTCACTGTCATCCGATGTTGCATCAGATCCTAAAGATGTTGTTCATATTAACTTTGATATATTTTATATATATGTATATGGATATATTAATTTTCATATATTATATTCCCATTATTTTATATATTATATTCATTTTGAGTTTTAATCATAAAAATGTAAAATCATGAGTTTTTTTCATTATATTCCTTCCCATTAATTTATACATTATATTCATTAACTGCATACAGCTACGTTTCTTGCTAATTTGAATATTTTGCATATTTTACCTAATTTTTACATTTTAGCCAACAATTACAAACACTAAAGCCTAGACTACACTACACCATTATGTATAATATAATAAGTTTTTTAAACCTTTAAATATACTCAAGGTCAAGGTACTTTCTAGTAAGTTTATTTTGCATATTCTGCTTTCTATTTTGCATATTTCAGCGTATTATGAAATAAAAGCCCATAAGAAGCAAACAAAACAACAGCAAAAACTGTCCACAAAAGAAATTAAAATTCAAAGTATTTTAATCGCAACACACAAGGTACTTTCCAACATGCAAATTCCACAGTTTAATTGACTTTCGTAATCTGTTTCTATTTTCAGACTCAGTTCTAACTCCTTAGGCCGCGTGGCTAAGCGCGTAATAGCAAGAAACATGACCACGCAGCAATATACACTGTTGTTGTATTTATATTTGCGCGATTGCATTTATATATAACTTTAAATAAGGTTCATTGGAGTTACACATGCTGTAGTGTGGCCGTGGAATTTTCAGTTATTTTTGTGTAGAATGAAACTTATGACCACCGAGTAAGCATTGGCTTGTCACAGTGGTTATTATGACGCTGTGTAAGATTACGGATCATTTTATTTAAAGAAAAAAGTACACGATGATGATATCTGTGACTGGTGATTTTTAGGATTATTTGAGGCTAACAAACAATATATGTCAAAGAATTTAATTTTACCTTAATATACATTTTTATATTATTTTTTTATATAATAGAGAAGTCATTTTATTTAATTTTATGTAGAACCTAAAAACCTAAACAGAGCGGAAATTTACCAAAACCTTATTTTAAAATATACAATTGATTTTAAAATGATACTATTACTAATATATGAGAACAGCCTGTACATTTAAATAAACAAATTATAGTTATATAAACCCCTAAAAAAATTCATCACTCAAAAAACTTACCGCTGTCGGATGCTTTCTTCATAACAGTAGTTGTAGATTTTTTCTTCCTGTTAACTTTATCCGAATCACTAACTCTTGGATCAGGTCCTTCTGTTTCTTGACTGCTGCTTTCACTTATCGAAGATTCAGAATCAGAATCTGAAATTTATTAAATATTTTCAACATTTTTCACAAAATATGAAAATTTAAATATTTTTACAAAACAAAAACTCGAAAGATTTAAACATATTAACAAAGTTATGTAAAGAAAATAAATAGTAATTTTTTTCTTTAAAAAACTATTTTTTTAAGTTTTATATATAAAGTTTAGATTTATCAAATAAGTTTTATCAACCTGAATCCTCTGTTCCTGATGAAGAAGATGAACTTCCGCTTCCTTCCTCCTCGCTCTCACTGGAGTCCTCATCAGAGTAAAAAGATTTCTTCTTCATTGGTTTGCTCCGTGTAGTCTTCCCTCCTCTCCTCTTATTATCACTAACCACCTCCATGATCTGTGAGGATCAAGTTTAAATTTGGAACCTCATGCTCACTGCCAAGCTATTTTTTCAGTTGTTGCGAACATTAGTGTCATCTTATACACCAGACATACATGGTGTTTTCATACACCTTATGTTCACCGTCAGGTTATAACATGGGTGTCTTCTCATATACCAAACGCACATGGCGAATTCATATATTAGTGTTTTCTTATATACTTCAAGAACACTGTCCAGGTACAACATGGTTGTTTTCTATATAGCAGTCACAAGTAGCACATAATATGTTCCAACGCAGAAACACCTTATGCTCACTGTGAAATTATATCATATGGGTCTTCTTATACACCTCATATCTACTGATAATTATAGCCACGGATGTATGCTTATGTAGTAGACACACATGGGCACAATGCAGGAGACACACATGCTGACAAACTGCAGTCCACCTTTTAACACCGGTAATAAACACATTTAATCTACAAAATTAACCGTTCATTCACCTCCACAGTTCTGACTGAAGGATCCGGTTGAACTTGTGGGAAATCTGGCAACTTCTGGTAACCATTAGCTTCAGCATTAATAGTGTGCGATAATGAACCAAGTTGATATGCATCTCTTCCTATAGTGGTGGGGGTAATATGAGGATATCCAGTGGTTAGGTTCAGAATTCCGGGGCAGGGTTTAAAACATATTTTTAGGCTAATAATGATTTAATTTATGATTATTTTTCAAAAAAATATTTTTTTTATTAAAAATTAAAAATTATACAACAATTTAATTCTTTAAAAAAAATTATAAAAAAATCAATGAAACTTTTATCTAAAATAATAATACAAAAAAATGCTTTAGACAATTACCTTTAAATGGTGATTCTAACACAGGTGCAGGTTTGGGTGCAAGAAGAATCTTCTTTGCATGTTTATGTATTTGCCCCCCACCCATATCAGATGATGGCATTATCAAGTGGCGAATGAAACGACAGCGATCACGAATGTCGTAACTTTGGTCGTATTTACCAAGTTGTAAAGCGTATTGAGCTAACAACTTTGTCTGGAAAATTAAATTTATAAACTTGTTTTTTGGAAGAAATAAAAAAATAAATAAATCATACAATATGAAGAGTTTGTGGTAATAAACCAACAACCTAGCCCCTCTGCTGTTGAGGGCAACAGGGCTAATGCATACAATAAAGAATAGAATTAAGCATTTGTACAGTAGGCTATATCTGGCATACATTTTAATACAAGAGGACCTCACCCATATAGAATATATAAGCAAAAGCAATGCATTTAATTTACAGTAAAATGTTATAGGCGGTTCCATAAACAGACACCATCCTTATTTGGGTTAAATGTATTTATAACAGAATTTGTTTAGCTACACCCTTTTAAACAAAATAGTCACATATTCAAAGAAAAAATTGTCTAAAGGTGCAGCTTTTTCATTACAGGGCAAAATATATTTTTTCAGATTAAACCATGGACACACCTTATGCAAACAATAAACATTATTATTTACAAATAAGCAAATATATCCACCAGTCTATGCAATGTGTAATTTCTTTTTTAAGATTTAACCTACATACACACATAATGTAGCACACCTATAAATAATATAATACGGTAACGCACATGATGTAAGAAGTAAACATCACTTATTTACAATAAAGCGTATATATATAATATATATATATACACTAATAATTTCTGCATTGCATAATTTCTATTCAGGGCACAACGACCATATAGAACAAAACATACTCCAGTTTTAGACTTAACCAAAAAGATATGCAGCAGATTTAAGGCACTAACACATATGTAGAACTTGTATTTTGGCTCTTTCAGTATAAATTGCTAACCGGTGTTTTGACGCCCTATTAAGGTCGTGTTTAACAGGGTGAAAATGTTTATTGAAAATGTTTAATTTTCCCCTGATAAAGACAACCCAAACCAGATGTCAAATTGTTGGTTAGCAAAATTCTTGTAGGAACAGCCAAAGTACAAGTATAACATGCCTGAGCCTGACAGCAACAGTTTATAAATATACAGCACGCCAATAACATATAGCTATAAAAAAATATCAAATGTAAGACCTGCTTTTGGTTTGTAATAAAGAGTTTCGCAGCGAGGTTAATTATCTGGAGTTTCACGATGTCTTGCTGTGAAGGGAAATGTTTGACAGCTTTTCTCAAAACATCTGGAGCAATCTTGGGAACAAATTCACTGTATTCCCCAATCAACCATAATATGCTTGCTCTTGCCATGGGCACCTGTGTAGGATGCATAAAATTTAAAAAAGCAATTATCACAATATCCTAAACACTTTTGGGGGTTGCAGCTCAGTGGTAACACACAGCAACAACAAAAGAAACACAACTTTTTACCAAAAAAAACACCAACAACTTTTTACCAAAAAAAACACAAACAAATTTTGACATTTTTTTACACAATTCAAATATTTGGAAAAATTACCAAAATAATTGGTTAGAATTGGTACAGCAACAAATTAAATTTTAACTTTACCTGAATATTATCGAGCAGTCTTGCCATATGTTTTATGATGTCACAATGTTGCGAGGGGTTCATTTGTAGAAGCTTCTTAATAACAACGACACTTTCAGCGACTACTGCCTCTGTGAAAACATACCATGATTATGTAAGTTGTATGTAGCAGGTTTTTAAACCTAAACTGCAGCGTATCTTTATCTTTTTGCACCAGACACAGAAAGTATATTCATACACCTCATGCTCACTGTCATGTTATAATTTTGTTGTCTTCTTATACACCAGGCACACATAGTGTATTCATACACCTCATGCTCACAGCTTACTGTCATAGATTTATTAGTTTTATTACCATCAAATTTTACTTTTACACATATGATGGTTATTTATTCTTTAATAAAATGTTGTTTTAATTACAAGTAGTTATTGGCTGACAATCGGCATAGGTCAACTATTATAGTGTTTTCCGTTAGTAATCCATTTCATAAAAATATCAATAAACCACTTTGTGTTTATATTATGCTTTAATTACACAGCTATTATGTATGTGGCTATGGTAATGTAAGTGTACTACAATAGACCTTACACTTACAATAAATTAACAACTTAATAGTATGCTAATTACAAACCAAGCATTGACGACATTGCTACTATTTGTTTAGATTCAACATACCACATTAATGTGTATATTACCATGAGTATGGAGCAATAAGATACATAATTATTACATTAAGTAACTCCACCCATTCCATTATATGTACAAACCTTAAATAAATATTAAATTGCTTCGTTTAAATTACTTTCCCACAATTATACGAAGTTTTATTAATACGGGACGCCATTTTCTTAGGGCTGGGTTTGATTGACAGGTGAGACTACGTATGGGACTTTAACTATCTCAAGCTAATTTTGTTTTGATATTGGGATTGTAAGATAGATTATTGAGTCTGTTAAAATAATTTTAGACATTTTTTTTAGGTTCCTGATATATTCAAACTTCAAGGGTAATGAACAAACTTTGGACTTAGTCTCATGTGTAACACATCAATAACAATCTCATATCTAACAGTTTGTTGCGTGTTGCGCCCATGATCACATTTGAACTTTCTTCTTATCACATGTACATATATTTTACATATAAATATTGGTCATGTTTACACATATTTTACACCAATATACACAGTCGCACTTAAACTCATGTAAATATATCCACACCACCAAGTACTAGTTGTCTCATTAACTTACCATCTCTGTTTGATAGCAGGCTAACCAAGCCAGCCAAACAAGTATCTGTAACCTCAGTTATATTTGTGGCACATCTTGCAATGGCTTGAATGGCATGAGCAACAAATTGCTTGTCAGAACTTCGAACATAAGTCTGGTAATATAGATTTAAATCAATTAAATGGGCACAAATGAAAAAAAGAAACTTTAAATATGAACAGAGATGCTCAGATGTGATCTAAATGCACTATCAAAATTAAAAAAAAAAATCAATACATAAATTTTAATTTTACGTTGGTATGCTTTTTTAATTACAATTTAATAAATACTTTCGGGTAAGTTTTGCAACATGATCCTTACATCACATAATATCAATGTCTCATGTCAGTCTATGAGTCAGACAACGTGGGATGTAGATTCTGTTACTTCACTATTAAACATTAAATGAATTAACTAAATATATTCTGTTACTTTTGCTACCAGGCATAATGTAAAAAATTTGTAACCGCTCATCGGATATAAAAAACGTGGTGTATTTTTTTGGAAATATACTATGTTTTTCATACCAGATGAGTCGTTAAAAGTTTATTTAATATAAGATGTAGCCAGCAAACCTGGAATTCCCTGAGAATGACTGAAATATTCGATTCTGTTGCAAGATTTGTAAGAACTTCAAGTTTAAGAACTCTAATATGGGTTGGGTCGGTCGATCTCACATAGAAACTTTTCAAGAAACTTTCAAATATTCCCTGAAAAAAAAGGAAAAAATTTAATAAGTTGACTGACAGTTTGTAATTTTGGAAGTATTACCGCATTTTTAAACATATTTCTTTTAAAAAAAAACGGGAAATACGTAAAAATTTAATAAACAAAGTGTATTTTTTAATGTATTACTGCTTTTTACCATATTTTGTTTATTTTATTTTTGTTTTTTTTATTTAAAAAATGTTTAATTGTTGTATGAGGGCTTAGGGTTTATTATTTTAATTTCCTACAATTTCACATTTATCCCAGTATCGATTAAATTGTTTTCCTTCAATATAAAAGAATATTCGCATTAAATATTTTAGCAATATAAGTTTGATTGGCATTTGACCGAGTGGTGATTTGGGCAACCAATTATTAATCACTTTGCTGGAAATATCTGCAGACAGTAGGAAGTTGGACACCAACCCAAAAATTACGATTAAAGCAGATTTTAAGGCTGCTAATCTACCAGTCACCGATATGTTTGACGCAGGGCAGGGAAACTGGGAAGGATCATTATATAATCCTAATATCCTGATCAAACTAGAGTGCGTAATTAGCCCGTGTTTCGCTGGAAAATTGACCGTAACGTAGAAATTTAATTGCAGGTGTAAGAGAGCTTAATTATCGCTTATTATAAACTTCCCAACTGCAACACTGAATTAAATGGTGGACGCTTTATTGAAGGGACGGAACACCGGTGAAAACATTGATAGAAGTAACAGATAGTGGATGCTTAGGTGAAGAAATGTTACTTATGCAGAGCAGCATGAGTATATTAGGCCATGGAACTGGTAGAGGAATTATAAAGGTTAGTAGCATTAGGGTAAAGTGTTCAACCAAATTTTAGGTTATTTAGAGCTTGTTTTTATAGATATGGTTCATAGCTTCATTACTTTCTATGTGGCAACCTGCACATTGTGTGGTGCATTCAGCACTTTCACTGAATGCTTACGCTTCGAAGATATTTTCAAGAACTGACAGATATCAGGTATAATGGTTGAATGCATCAACTTTGGCTTCACTGCTAATTTCATTTTGTTTGTTGTTTTATTTGATTTAATCTTCGCTACTGTATTCTGTATGTTTTTTAAGTTGCTTGTTTTGTAGGGAATATTAATATTACAATTTCTATTGCTGTTTTTGCATTTTTCACAAAAAATATTTTTTAATTTTGTTTTTATGCATTTGGCGTATACAGGGTCTAGCAATCGTGAATATTATTTTCCGATAAAAAAAGCTTCAACGCTAATTATATTGTATTAAAATATTTAACTCTCAGAATACAACAGCTGGGCTAAGCACTCAGGCTTGCAGGGATGGATACATGTCGCTAAGGTCTTGCTATCTTGCCAATCAAGACACAGCTACACTGAATAGTCTATCCAGCCAATACCTTACACAAGCTTATCATGGGTATAGGCCTCAAGTACAGGAACGAGAAGTGCCTTTAGTGCTCTCCCCATTTTTCCCATCACTATACTCAGGTAAAGGGCATATTCTTAGAATTAAGGGTGCATGGAATTTTTTTTTCACAATCATCTGGACAACGTACACGGGGTGATTAAACCACCAAGTTTTTATGTAATAGAACTTTAACAATTTTTTTTTAACAACTTCTTTTGAAAAATTTTAGTACAGTAATAAAATATATATAACTTTAACCATGGTAGAATTAACCATTAAATGAGTTTCCTCATTTTAGCAAGTAGCAAGCGAAGAAGGCGTCGATATTTGAATGAAAACTTCCACGAAAGAAGAGAGCGTTCAATCACAAGTGTTTCAAGTGGAAATCCTTGTGTGAACAAAGTGTCAAAAAAGATCACGATATTTTATGGAATTGACAGCATTAGTGGGCAAGTGGTGGAACTACTGCAAGATCCAGGTTGGAAATGCTGGTATTTAATGTAGTTTGGCAAATAACAATGACTTAGCCCCCCAAAAACACATAATAAAAAAAACATTGAGCTTGAAGCTAAGAACATACACAATAAAGCAAGAACAGCATTAATAAAACGTTCAAGGTATTTTTCAAAACCCAAACACATCTTAAATGCAAACAAATTTAAACTATTAATGCATATATGCATTATAGGACTATTTCTTTCATTTTAAACTGCATAACTAGCTAATAATTAATATTTCCCTTTTCCATTTTTTTAGAACAACACCTCTACCAAACATTCTATGTATTTGAATGCTCACGGTCCTTCTTTTTAAACTTTTTATGTGAAACACAATATGTTGAATTCCTGGCTGCAGTATATGTTGGACCCAACTTTGAAGTTGCTATGAGACAAATCAAGATTCCAACCCATTGCTCATTAAGTGTGGGAAGGGGCATTTTTCTACTACTAAATAACTAAAAACTGGTCAAAATTTAAATCGCATGTATGAGTATTTTTGGTGCCGTTACTATAATACCCTTGATAAATTTTGCTTTCAATTTCACCTTATAATTTTGTCGTAATGAAATTTATATCCTTTTTCTTATTGTCATTACTGTATTTAGCATAATTTAAACCAAAGGTGTTTCAGGTTAAAGTTTTAAATTCAAAACTTTAACCTAAAACACCTTTGGTTTCTGTTGAGATTTTATGACATTTAATTTCATACAAGTAAACCTAGACCAAATTAAAAAATTTCCAGTATATGTAATTCCACAAACTTCTGTTTAATCTGTACTTGTATATATTAAACTTGTTTCTTTTTTTGAACAGTAGCAGTGTAGGAATTTATGTAGGGAAATTGATTTTGCACTAAAAGAAACCATCCAAGAAAACATGAAGGTATATTTGTACTAATAACCTTGCATAATATACTAAAACATAATTTTATCCCAGGTTTTTATAATGGCCATCACACTATGCATATGTATGAAATATACAACTGGAACAATCATTTCTCAAATGACAACTGCAGATTACAACTATAGACTGCAATACAAACTCAATCGAATTAAAGTAAATATGATCTACATATGTGAACTTAACTGTGGTAGCATTAGTATACTAAAATATATTAAAAACAAAAATATTGATTTTTTTTCCTATTAAATTTAATAAAACACTTTAAAACTATTAAACTCTATGTATTTGACTCTTTACACGATTTAAAACTCAATATAGGAATACACCTAAACTGCTCAGAAAATAACAGTCCCATTAATGCGAAAAATCCAATTACGGCCATTATGATCCCATTTTTTCATAAATGAAATTATTTAATTTTTAAAAAAAGGTTTCCATTCAGAGCAGATGGCTCTTGTGTTTGTGTACTAAGTAATGGTTTAACCAATTCTTTTAATCCCAGCCTGGCTACCTGAACCTCACCAGCTGTGGTTCAATGCTAAATCTCAGGTCATGCCAGCTTGCACTATACGATCAAGAAAAAGTCCGAGACTTGGCAGCGAACTACATCACAAGAACACAATTTTCTGCAGTCCAGAGGAAAAGAAGAGCAATGCGAGAGACAAGAAAGAGAGTTAAAAGAGAAATTCCAGGAAATCCATGCAGATCTGGTGTAGGAGTCGAACAGACAGTTATTTATGCCACAGATTTTGAAACAGGAAACATAGTTGAACTACTACATGATCCAGGTTTGTTTAAATCTTTCTAATAGCTTGATTTCTTTATATATTCTTACTAACGTTTTTATTACATTGTATAGTAGGGTGGGAAAGATGGGACACCTTTTCATTCTATTTTCTCATACCATTTAGTAGTAAACAAACATTCAAAAAATTATAAAACCGTATCCTCACATTACTTATTTTACTTTTACCACAGTGAACCATGTGTATCAAACATTCTACATCTATGATTGTCAAATTTTCAACTGGTTATCTTTCCTCTGCCAACTACAAGATATTGAGTTCAAAGCAACCGTGTTTACCGGGGTAAACTTCGAAGTAGAAGTAAGGAAAGTAAAGTTTCCAACAACTTGTGCTTTGAGGGTGGAATGGTAAAACAATTTTACAAACTGCAAGAGGTTCTTAAACTTAGTCCAATCATGCACCACTGTTTGACTTAGTTCAGTGATCTTGTATATATAAACTATCTATCAAAAATCTTGGCATACGTTGTGATATGTTATGCTTTGCTTCAAGTCACATAATTTCTGTTCAACTTCAGTTGTTAATTTTGAACAGCTTTGTATTTTAATTTCAGCGTAGCCTGTCAAAAACCGTAACAAAAAGTGTAAAATTTAATGACATATTTTATTTAATTTCTGTTCAACTTAAGTTCCTGATTTTAGACACTTTCGTTACATTACAAGTTACAGCATAGTCTGCCAAAAACCTGTGTTAAATTTAACACACATAGAGTGTGAAAGTTCATGCTTTGCTTTAATCAATTTGATTTCTATTTAATTTTTCCATGTTACTAATATAAAACACCCTTGTATATTCAGCATAGTCTGTAGTGCAAAATTAAAATGTTAAAACATTTTCCAAATTTCCAAGTTATGTATAAAATTACATTTGTGCAGTGTGTGAAAGGGCATGACCGAACATTCTTTCAGTTTAAAAAAAAACATTACTCTTTACTGCCAAATACAGATCATATAACAAACGTTTGGTACTGATACATTAAAATATATATTTAACCACAAGCTTGTGAGAAAATTATTCTAAATATAGCAGAGAGACATATTGACAATCAAGACCGCTGTGTCTTTAATTCTTATAAGATGACAGTTTACAAGAAATTAAATATATAAACATAGACTTTTAAGCCTATAATTTATGGCTGATTAAGCAACTGACACGCCTAGCTTGAACGTAACGGTGCCTTTCGTACCAACGTTATGTAATTGGAGATTAAAAATTTTGCGATTGCAACATCAGTCTGAATCATAGGGGCAATTAAAGTATTAACAAAAATTAATACTGCGGTTCCATATACTGTATTTCCGGGTCCACTATATAAAACACACAGTGTGAAAGTTCATGACCTAGGATGCTAGACAACAGTGCATCATCATAATGATAATTTGTGAATACGTCATCTGTTAATTAGTTGCGCAAACGGGACAATTATCGCCCAAAGAGAAAGACGTGTTACGAAATTTCACTAAATCGACAAGTATTTCGAAAATGGCCCCAGGATACCGCGTTACGGTATAAAAGCCCACTCAAAAGTTAAAATGACAGACTAAACATTGAGAGTAGTCGGCAATTGTACGAAGGCATGGGGATTAAGAGAATACTATGCAAAGTTGCGTTGCAATGTAGAGCATAAGAAATGCGCATTTAGGGTCACAACTCACAACAGTTATAGTTAATGTAGAATACGGAAACATGTATGGTATATAAATAAGTAGGATATAAATTAAAAGTACATGGTAGATAAAATATCTTTTTGATCAATTTTTTAATAGATTGAATGAATATATATATATATATTAGTTGCTGTTTAATATTATAATAAAAAATTACATTACAGTAAAACTTGTTTAAGAAAGTTTAAAATTAAACAAAAGTTATACTTTTTTAGATTTATCTTTAGATTTAAAGATAAACTAAGAAAATGTTTAAAGAACAAATTGCTATGTTAATTGTGATGCTGAGTATGAGATATACTGTGGGGCAAACCAGTATTTGGAGATTCAACAACAACAACAACAACGACTATAACGTAACACGTTTAAATTTGTGGCAACGTTTTATACCAGAACAACTGGTAAAAATAACTTAATTTTTTTTTAACAATACAATTAAAAGTAATGATTTTTAAAATTGCACTTTTGGGAAAAAAATGCAAGTTTTATTGTAACTATAATTTATATGCCATAGTCTGAGACTTTTATCACAGCGGTGAGCCAGCGCAACATCGATAAAAATATAATGGATTTAATTATTCTTGGAAGAGCAATTTTAAAACTTCGTCTAAAGCAAAAATGCAGAATAATAAATCTGTTATTTTTGTAACAGGATACAAAATAAAAAAATTTACAATATTTTTTCCTAAGATTTTGTTTTATTTTTATCAAATTTTAGGCAGTGCCACTGAACAGAATCCGATGTCGTTCACCATTTTTCCGACATTTACGCACGTGTAGTATGCTAAACAACCCATTACAAGCTAGAAGCCTTTCAAGAATCACAAAACCTTATTTATGTCAAACGCGAGACAGGTGGACAACCAACAACATCCCAGCTCACTCGATAGGCAAGAGATCAATCAACCTTTGTACTGGTGGTGTAAGCAAGAGAGTGATCACACTTGCACAAGAAGCAGCAAGACCTTCAGTGACAAGAGAACTAATACATGATCCCAGTAAGACTGAATTTTTTCGAATATTTTTTAAATACGAACAAACAGAAATTATCAGTAAAACGACACTCGTTAATACCCTTTTACAAAGAAGATAGGTGGATAAATTTTAGGTAAAAAAAACAAATTTATAGTGGTATGTAAGTTGATTGATTGAAACTGTAAAAATAACTGCCCACAGTGGTCAGTTGGATAGTAACATTACATTCAAATTTAATAACATGTGCCTCTTTTATCTCAATTTCTTTTAAAATTTAAAACACTTTTGCAAACAAGACCTATGAAACAAACGATACAAATCTAGACGCAAAGTGTACACACATACTGCAGTGTGGTTAAACCACGCATATATGGCCGAACATTGGCTTTTGTTAAACCACGCACCTTTATGCTGATAGGAAACAAATTAAAATGCAATTTGAATTGCTCTTTGTTCAAGTTCATAATTTATGCAAATTTTAGAACTTAATTGCAAATTTCCCATTAATAAGATTTTGGTATTAAACTTGCTAATGCAAATGTGTGGATAATTATCAGATGCTATTTAAATATAAGGATATAAGAAAATATAAGATACGGTAAAGTGATAACAACTTGTTTTAAATACAAGAAAATATCCAAAATTCCAACTTATACTGAATAAAAAGGTAATATAAGAATGAAGTTGTATGCTTCATGTACCATAAATCCACAATGTGGTCATATTTAAAACAGTAGCTATATAATTTACTTAAGAACAGAAGACAATGATCATTTTATATTTTCAGCCGAACACCTTTATCAAACAATGCTTGTTGAACATTGTGAACCAAATTTTGGACCTGTCAGCGGGCTTTACTGTAGGATGCATAAAATCGCATTCAAGGCAGCAGTGTGGTCAGAAGACCCGAATTCTGACGCAATAGAAGTTCTAGATGTCACAACAAATGCATACTGCGCGCTTGCGTGACGATAATGATGATGAACTTTTAATGGAAAACTGATGACGCCCGCCATGGGATTGCTTTTGTTTTTCGTAATTAACTTATATTGTTGTGTATATTGCGTAATTTGAGCGTGAATGTTGAAAATAAAATTCCCAATTTGTGTCAGCATTGTACGCTTGATTAATAACATTGATTCCTAATTGGAAAGTAATGTGAAACAGACGTCTATAGGATATCCATTTAAAACTAATTAAAATAAAGGTTTTCAACATAGGAAATCACCCATATATGGACATTTGAACATACTACTACAGTACTGATGTAATATCAAAATAACATTCACTTTAATAAATGATGCACAAGTTTCAGTATATTAGGAAACAATCTATTTAAAGATGCAATGGGTATAATACTACTCTGGTGATTGGTAATGAAATACTACTTGAAGTAAAAGCCACAAATGACCAAGCATAGCTGATACTTTACATACCAACACTTAATCTTAGGTTTTTAATGTTTGCTGGTAAAGATATTTAAAAGATTACAAATAATTTAAGAGTTGTTAAAATTTCAAAGGTTAATTTCAAATAAATAAAATTTTATTGTCTCATTTTCTACGTTACAGTTTCATAAGAATGTTTTAATTAGGAATCATTTAGGAAAATTTTATAAGTGGTTTTGGTTTCGGACTATTTTGCTGTAGATTTTAGGGGTTATTTTGGAAACCCATTACAGAATTAAATAGAGTAACACTAGTTTATTAAAACACATCAAATGCTAATGAAGAGAAACCTTATAATCAGTGTACGGAAAGACCTTAAAAAAATAAACATTTCTAAATGTTAAACTCAAAAGCGGTATTGTTTTCGAGTTATCGTAACTTATATTTTCCCAATCATGAAGCATTTACCACCTCACTGGTGCAAATATAATAACTTGAAAATGGAATATTTTGAAATGTAAAAAATGAAAATTTAAATTCAAAACCCCATTTAATCTTTACAATATACAGTTATTTACTACACTGATAAACCCATGCAGTACTCACCCTTCTCATAAGAGTCATGGAAGCAATATTCTGCAACACAACTGCTTGGACTTCTCTTCTAGATCGTAGCAGACGCACAAGTGCCTTGGCAACCGTGGATACCTCCTGTCTTGGTGCAAGGTGGTAATACAACTGTGCTACTGCCATAACAACCTAAACAACAAAAATAAATTAATGTAATGGTCCTATATTTTTGTGACCAATTAATTTTAAAAAAAACATACCAACTTTTACAGCAATAAGAAGTAATGTAATGACACGTTAAACGAGTTTTTGAGACCATAATATTTGAAAGGCTAAACACTCAATAATTGCATGGCCTTATTGTTTGACTGAATATAACTTATTTAGCCTTACATGGTGGGACAAGGACAGTTCTAATAACATAAGTCTTCTGTTTCATACACCTCGTTTTTATATAGTAATAAAGAAATATTTGTAGTATACAAACATTTTGGAAAACATGGAATTGCTTTTTATTTTATGTAATCTACCACGATTTTTGAAGAGATAAATAAAAAAATATTTAAAAATTTAATGAAACATTATGTTATGTTGTGAAACAATTAAAACAAAAAATGTGGTTAAGCATGCAACACTCACAGCTGAGTTTCGGCTTTGCAAAAGAGGTTTGGAACTTTTCAACAGGAGTCTATGATCAGGGTCCATGATGTAAACAGGTTTCTTCTCTTTCTTCTCATCTTCACTTTCATCACTATCCTCTTCCTCCTCATAGAAGGGTTGCTCTTCATCAACACCTGTGTCCTGGAGGACGAATGATAATTAGAAGGAAAATTAAAGTGTAAAACTCAAAGGGGTATTTGGTGAACGCAAACTAATTAGTCTACCAACAGATTATAAACGCAACCCATATTTCCCCACCCCTGCTTTATATTCATGTTTTAAACCAGAAGTTACATCTTTTTTATTGCATTTTTTCACTCCTACAGTAAAGCTATATTTTACGCCAGAACTTACACATTAATAACTATATTTCTCCATCGCTGCTTTAAACACATGTTTTATTTAAAAACTTACATATTGATTTGGATCGGTGAACTGAGTCCTTGCGTATCTAGTGAGCATTGACAAGATTGCTATTTGTCCCCATTCATCTACATCTACTAGTAGATTACATAACTTGCGGAAATGTCTGTGTACAAGATCCACCCTCTCAGGGCATACAGCCTGGTAAGCCATCACCACACTGCCCGCCACTAACTGTGGAATGTAAAGTAGGGTTTAGGGAACTATAATTAATACAAACTTTGGAATTTTATGATTTTTATATTTTTTAGAAAAACTTTGGTAAACTAAATCCTCAATTTCACACAGGTGTTATGTTAGGAAAGCATTTAGAAGTAGAGAAAAGTGGAGTGTTATATTTTAATTAAAGGTTGTAAGTTTGAAATTAATTACTCATACGAGTATTATATATATATATATATATATATATATAGGCACTTTTAAAAAATGTATTTTAGGCAAATCAAAATTTGATATTTATAAATACTAATCCAATAATCAATAAATATTGCCAACGTGCAAATTAAGCAAATTCCTTGGATAAAATAACTTCACATTCACATGATTTCCTGCTTAAAATAGAAGAACACACAGTTAAAGTTTAATCCCGTATTTAATGTGGATTAAGTTGAACGAGATTAATTCCAACTTACAGTAGTTCGATCACTCAAAAGTTTATCAATAATTTCAATCAAGTTCTCTTTCTGGTCAGGATCCAAACTGAAAAAAGGTAATAAACATTAGGTTAAATTGAGTGATGTTGTTATTATGGTAGTTTTACACAATGGGTTTATATGTCCAAAAGCATGTTGCAACACATTAGAGTTCACCCTTATAAATAGTGGTACAAACTGAAAATGATGAAAACAGGACTCAAACACTATATAAAAGGGGCATAATAACAAAAAATGCAAATTTGTAAATGAATAGAGATGCTCAAATGTAATCTAATGGTACCAGCATAGTTTAAAAAACTAAAACAGATTCTGAAATCTCTATCCATATCCACATTTTGATTTTTCGATGGCATTTTTAACAAAAAATATACAGTATAGTAATATAGTACAGAGAACAAATTACCTGTATAGTTTAGGTATAGCATGAGCTGCAGTCTTCCTTACAAATGGAGACATATCAGTCATCCCATCTTTTATAGCTAGCATCATTATGGGGACAATGATTGGAACACGAATGCTGGAGAGAACTCGTAATGCACTTGCTCGAATCAGTTGGTTTTGCTCCTGTTGTGTATATAATTAAAGGATGGTTAGTACTGTTTCACATGTTAGCTTACTGATACAAAATGAATTAAATATATATATGGTGTATTTACTATTTATGCTGCTTATGCTCCCTGTTGAGTAATCATACAGAGTCTTATACACTAAACACCTTGTTTCACACACTTTCAAACAAATATTGCTAATAAAGGGATAAAACGATGAATAATACAATATTTTACTTTCAATCCACGTTGAAAGGTTGATATTGAAAGCAGAGCGAGATCTTGTTGTTCCTCTGCATATCTCTCCAAATAAACATAAACAAGTTTCTTCACTTCAATGTTCTTACACGCCACGTTCTTGACAACAGCAGGAAAGAGAGAGGAAGCATTTTTTCCTTTTGCGATCATCTGTTAAGTGAGTTAAATAAAAATGTGCAGATGCAAGGCTATTGCATAGTCCAAACAAAACTTATCCAATTTAGTGGCATCATGGCAAACACTATGATTTTAAAATGGTAAAATTAATGATATTGCCACATTTTACTCATAGTACCAAGATAGTATAAATTTTAAGAATTGTAAATGTTGGGTAAGCCTTAACGAAGAAGTAAAAAAATGCATGTGAAATAAACATCATTGTGATGTCATACTCACCCCTATAATTCTCTTCATTGCTTCAAGTTTAAGAAAATCTTTATTTTGATCCAACATATTTTTCAAGTCATCGTACCTGGAAAAAAATGCAAATAAAAACTACTGTAGTAAAAATATAATTTGTTATTTAAATAAATATATATATATATATATATATATATATATATAGTTTCCAAAAACTTGAATTGACAGTGTTAGCATAACAATGGCGAAAACATATTTTTGTGGATATAGCTAAAAGCTAATATATATATATGTATATATTAATATTATAAAGCCAAAGACTTTTGTTTTGAAATTTTACTTTTTGTAGTTGACGTTAAATAACCCGCCACTCGAGGGATCGGCGCTCCTTTCATCACCAGCTCCACCTGGTGACTGATTGTTGTACGACATTTTTACGAAAAATTAAATTCCCAAAAAATGAGCCTAACCCTAAACCTGGGTAAAGAAACAAAGTTGGTGTTATACAGTAGAAGAATTGCTCTAATTTGGCACCTTTGGCAAAATAAAACGAAAAGTGATGCCAAACATAGAAATAAAAGAAGCATAAGATGTTTTGTATCGCATTAGTAAAAAGTTTGTGGTCATCACTCAGTAATGAAAGATATACTTGAATAACATAATATCAGAATTCTAATGTTTTGGGTGAAAATAAAAGATGGCAATATACATGCAGAATGAGGATTTAAAGTGGCCTTTTTTATCTTAACCACCATGGTGCAATTCACATATCACTGACAGTTTTGCAATTGAGAATACAAATATTAAACACACGAATGAAAAATCTCTAGCAGCATCTGACAAATTAAAACGTAAATATTCTCCCAAAACATATGGCGCAATTGGAAAAATGGGTAAAATAAAATAAAAAGCGTACAGTGGGTGGGGTAAGAATAAGAATTCACGTATCATTTTCAAGGCTTACAGTTTGAAATGCAGACTCCGGCTCAGGTATTTCCTTTAAGCTAACAGTAGGCACTGGTTTTTCTGCAGCAGGTGGATTAGTAATTAATTTACTTGATTCACTCTGCTTAGTAAATCCAGGCAGGCAGCCTAGCAGGGCATTCAATACATGAGAAGTTGCAAAAATTCCTCCAACTATAGAACACAGTCTTACAAGCAGGCGATAAAACGGCATTTTCTGTTCAGTTATCATAACAGAAAGTGGTGAGAAATTGTATTTGAAAAATACACCAGGTTGTCCATGGCTACCACTGGCATGGTCCAATGCACGAGATTGTTCAGACACTGAGAACTGAAAAGTATCGGTCGTTATTCGACGAGAATTTATCTTCGTGGAGACGACATCCAAGTAATATTGGAAAATATAACCTGGAATGTAAATGTGACTGATTAGATTTGGCATTACATAATGCTTGGTCAATTACTCCAATCTACTTTTGGTTACTTAAGTAGAAATACTGCTAATTAACCTAATTTCCATCAGGTTCCAGGCTACCATTTTGGGTATATATGAAGTCGTTGGACACTTTTATGGCAATTGCCACAAACAACTCAATAGCTTCTTATGAATTTTAAAATTGACAGCCATACATTAAAATATGAAATATTCACCAATGAAAGTTACAAATTTGGTAACGCCGAAGCAGGGATGGAGTGTAAGAAAAAACACCTTATTTATACAAAGCCTGTCCTTGCTCCGCCACGAGAAGATAAACAAAAAAAATAAAAAATTTTACAATGAATGAATTATCCCTCAACATACTTTCAGATGATGTAACTCTTTCATCTCCATCCAAAGCATTGATGAAACCAGTCTTCATGTTTCCGAATGAAAAATGGTCAATTCTATGCGAGAAATTATATGGGATGGGTGAAAACATCATGGAAAGATGGGCGTGACCACCAAACATCTGGATTGGCTTACCAGCTACTATATGGAAGTTGCCTGCAACTTTATTTAATGGAAGATTCCCATAAAACCTAAAAATAGAGAATAAAATTAGGTTAAAATTGTCAAGGCTAAGTATCATACAATAAGAAGTGGATATACATGTAAAATTATTAATATTACTATAAAGCAAATGAAAATCTTAAAATTTGTGTAACTTTATTTTTATACCGAACAAAAACATTGGTGAATTTTGGTTTGAGTTAGGCTACCTATGTTTTTAACTAATTTTCAGGACTTTTACCCAATGAAACATTTAACTTGATTTAAGAGAGACAAACAAGCTTAGATTTCCAATATAAATAAACCAGATCACAACTAACCTACAAGCATCCATTTTTATCCCTACATTATCCAACTTTCTGTTCTTAAACATCAAGTTTGGGTTAAAGTTTGACTGTAAAGTTATTTCACTCATTTTCTTTCCATTCTCAGGTGTAAGTAGTTCATCTTTCATTCTAAGCAGAGCTTTCCTTTGAGCAGCTGCAGTGTTTGATTGCCGGAAAAATGTAAGCTCCTCATACACCTCCTGAATACAAAGTATCATTAGTGTAACATTACACTACTTTGTTTTAAGGGCAATACATTTGTTATTAAAGGGAAATAAATATTCTTGATTGTCTCGTATATATAATATGTTAGTGTCACATTACACTATACTATTTAGCTTAAAGTGAGATAAATATGTCATCAAACGCCAACCCATTTTTTCAAAAAGCTTCCTGATACATTTTCCAATATATATAAACCATTTAAACTTGTTTTAGAATGTTTAAAACAGCTAAATTACATTTTCAAACACAGTAGCTTGCCCAGTAACATCTAAAACATCTGCTCCAATCAAAGTACAAGGTGTAGCAACTGTGATGTCAAAATTAAGCCAAACTTTTGAATCAAAATCAACATCAACTTGGTAATCGTAACGAAACCTGTAACAATAGGAAATATTAATAATAACTTTACTTTGTCTCTTCGATTAAAGTGGTGTAGGTTTAGAAATACTTCAAAAAAATACCAGGATATAGGGAGAAAACAAGAGTTGGTAAATCTCGCTTACAATTGGCTTGGTATTTGCATTATAGCTTTGTGTTGGCTTGCTAATGATATTATTGATTTGGTAACTGTATTATATGGATAGTATCAATAATTGGCATTTTGGTCAACTTGTGCCTGTGAATATATACACCGAGTAGCAAACAGGAAATACAATAATATTTGTAAACAGTACAGGTTATTCTAATTTAACAGAAAGCTAGATAAAAAGCAATTTTACAATAGAAACATTTTACTCACGTGACGTTAAAGTAATATATGATTTCAGAAAGCACAAGAAAAGTAATTACTGCTGTTGTAATCAACGTAATTGTACCGCCCCTTGTGCTCGTCTCAATGCAAAGTTCAGGTACTTTTGGAAACGCGTCCAAGCTTTTGACGTTTGACAAAGATTTTACTGACGGTCCACGATATCTTAGCATCTTGCAAACTGCGGTTAAACAAGCTAAACTTTAAATATTGATCGCTGTACTTGACATAACTTCAGTACACCATAGTCCACGTACAAATACTAGGAGCAGCGCCGTCTAACGGCTGAAGTCACGCGTAACATTAACTTTAATAGATTCTGCATTTTGTGACCACCGTTGTTTAAGCAACTTTAAGGTATACGAGCATTCCCTCTAAAATTCGCCGGTGGAATCGAGCTGTATTAATCATGCTGGTCTTTGTAGCTAAACCAGTAGGTTTTCTATATCAAAATACACAAAATGTTGTGTAATCCACGGTCTATAATCTATACGAACTGTGGTTCAATCTTTAAAAATTAAGTAATACTAAAAGATTGTTTAAAGTTTTATCCCCTCTTGTGATTACCTTACATTTACTGCCAGAAATAATACACCGAACTGATTATACTGTCTACAATAAACAAAAACAAGTATCCGGTAATTTTTATTTTCAGTAGTCTGTATTTTCACCGAAAAACATTATCGTGAAAAATTGTAAGAAAGCGATCAGAAGTTTAATGATTTTAATTTTCAGCTTTGATTTCTTTTTCTTGTTTCTCCGACTTTTTGCTTCGTTTTTGTTTCGAAGCTTTGGTTAATTTCTTTTTTTCTTTAAGATGACGCGCTTTTAACTGTTTTCTACTTTCTTTGCTTTCTTCTCCGTTATTCATAGTTCCTAAAAAAAGTAAAACAAAATTAAATTACAAAAACACTTCTCTTAACTTTTGCATAAAGTTTGTTGTTATGGTTTTTCAAACGTTGTTTTATTTTTTCAAAGTACAATTTATTTAAAATGTTAGGTTTAAAAAATATCCTTTTACTAGAGAACATTTTAAGAACAACTGGTAAAATACAAACCTTCGTTTTCAATATTTTCTGCATCATGATTTGCTTCCTTGTTTTTCTTCTTATTTTTTCGTTTTCGTGACCGTTTGTCCCCAATTATTTTACCACTTTGTGACCTGAAACAATAATAATAATTTACAGTTTTTTAAATACAACAACAGAGATCAAGTTGAATAAATAACATCTACTGTGGTCATAACACACGATGACAATTTTCACAACCTATTACTTCAATTAATGTAACTTTTCTCGCATGGCAGGACAGACAGTTCTTATAACATGGGGGTTTTGTTTCACACACCTTGTGACTGCTTACAAGTTACCACATATGTATCTCTGTGATTGACAGCGAAAGAGATATAACCAAATGTAGAAAACATCAAAGCATAAAGTTTAACAATTTTCAAATAAAACTTACACTAATCCAAACACATTAAGTATCTTCCAAGTAAGATTGTTGAGTTCTTGCGATCTTTTTACTTCTTCAATTTTAAGAAAATTTTGTAAGTGTTGAACAATTGGTGCTGATTTAAAGTCACTGTTTGTAGATTTCAATGAAGAAATGCATTGGAACAACAACCTGGAACAAAAACAGTTAAATATAAAAAAATCTTCTGGTAAATTTTTTACGGAAATTATAGTTGTGGTTCAGAAGAAAAACAACCTATTTAATTTTACATTATTTTAAGTGACTATTATAAAGTTATATTGGACAAATAAATCAAAATAAGATTTGAGTGCATATACTCATAACATAGTTGTTTAGCGCCACCATATATTTCCGTTTCAAGGAATATTTTATCACAATTTCATTAATAAAAAGTGACTGCCAAAACACGTTACACATTACATTGTTAGATCAACAAAACTAGATAGAAGTGCATAACATACTTAATTAATGCCACCATATATTTTCCTTTCAATGAATCCTTATCATCAACTACTGTTGATATGATGTTAGTAATAGCTGTCAATATTTCACTAGATGATTCCTTGATAGATTGGGGAACAGGGGAAGCTTGGTAAAATGATGACAACATCAGGCAAGCTTGGGTCTGAATATACAATAGTTAAATAACATATAGTTACATTATATGTTGGAATAAGATGCACATCAGTCAGACATGGTGTTTTATGCACTGTTTGTGACTTTTTAAAATGTGTAACATACAGTAAGAATGGACAGATTTAACATGGTGTATTTAAACAACTTATGTTAGTTGCTAAATGATAATATAGGTGTCTCCTTATATACAAGGCCCACATGGGGTATTTTTATACCTCATGTTTGCTGTCAAGTTATACCATGGTTGTTTTCTACACGAGACATGCATGGTGCATCCAAAACAAAAAAGAATTTAACATATAAAATGCTACAAAAAGCAATACATTCACTCATTGTTTAGAATGTTTACAATATTCAATACCTTTCTATAAAGCTGTATTCCATCTGCCACCATAGTAGTAAGAGGTTGTATGAGACCTTGTGCATAGTTTGGATATCTGCTGATAAAATCCTGGATTACACACGCTTGTATTCTGCTCTCCCGTTTTGTCATAAAGTCCTCCAGTGCGGAGGAATAAAGGGAACAAACTCGATCCACATCAACTGCTCCGGAAGAATTCCTGGTAAACAAGGAAGTTGTAGCATGGGTATAGTAGGAAATTTTCATATTAAATGAAATGCTTATAGTCGTGTAGTATGGCTGGTGTAATTACGAATTTATTCCTGCTTAAAGAGAAATTGTTGCAAGAAATAGAAAACAAATGTCATTTTACTGAGGTGCAATAATAGAATTTGAATTTGAAATGTTACTTAGTAAAACTTTTTTGGATAAAATGTCAATTTTATTTTGGACAGTATGTATACTTTTTTGGACAGTATCTATAACTTTTTTTGGACAGTATGTATATTTTCTGGACACCGTGTATATTTTTTTGGACAGTATGTATATTGACAACTCATATATAAACTTACTTTGAGTCTTTGCCTGGATTACCAGACAGCACACGCAGGTATAACATACAGCAGTGAGAAGCTAGCTGGCTAAGGAATACACCACCACTTGCACTGTAACATTTCTTTAATGCCTTCGCTATGTTGTCATGGCAACGATTTATGACATCATCATCAAGCGAGTGAGGGTAGCCCTTCATTTTGCAAAGTTTGATCCTGAAAAATAAGAAGTCTTATAAATTCTTAAGGTAACTCTTTTAAAAAATAAAGTAACTTAAAAAAATAAAATAAGTCTTTTAAGAAAAGAAGACCTAAATCTCATAAAAGGAAAAGATTTAAGATACATAGACCTATAGAAGCAATGATTATTTTAACCCTTCATTTGGAAAGTTTAATCCTGAAGAGTTACAGGTAAAAGTCTTATAGTTTAACAGGTCACTATGCAAGCACTGCTGTGTGGTTTGTATATTACATGGAAGTTAAGATTATTTTTAATGTGTTCCTAGAAACTTCAGCTGTAGTTATTCTAATGGTCTCATTTAATACAGTATTGCTACCATTTGAAAATAAATTAGTTCAAGTTAACTGCAGTTGAAAATTTAAACCTGAAGATGTAATATTGTTAGTGGTAAACTGTGTAAAACCTCAGATGCTGTTGAAACAGAAAAAGTTTTCTTATAAATTAAGCGAAGCTAATAGCATTAAATTTGAAAGTGTTAGTAGAAAATATAGTAAAGCCACATTTGTATTTGAATTATACAAAGATTTTTAGAGGGCTGCAGTTTCTAATCTATTGATTTACTTATCAGTCGATATACAAACATAAAATGACAAAATAAACCAAAACAGAAAATAAACAACAAATAATACTGATTGATTTTTACGTAAATTAGAGATAAACTCTAAATTTGACAAAGCCAAAGACAGTTAAAAATTTAGCGTTAATAAACAAATAGCAAACAATTTGGTTTACTGTTAGAAGAACAGAATATAAAGATGTTTTTTTAAATATTATTTCAAGTTATGCCAAAGTAATGTAACTAAATCAGGTAATATAGGTAAATAGTAAGGAGTAGAAATGGGCTGTTTTTAGATTACAGTATTACATAATCTAATGTAACTTATGGAAACCAAAGAATCAGTTTCATGCTTAAATTATTTACAATTAGTTGCTCATGGTAACTTATATATTACATAAGTAAAGTTGGCTTTAAAATTCCTAGAAACTTAGTAATAAAGTGGCTCTGTTAAACCCTATTGTCCAGAGGGCAATTAACCCATTTGAGGCCATAAAACCACAGACTGAATCTCACAAGGCTAGTGGTGCATTAACTAACACAACAAAAGCTAAGATTGATTGCTGTGAAATGGAGTTTGGAAAACTATATATAGCAAGTATATAATACTCTGCAAATAAGCTAGAGCCGTTACTTGGCAGAGTGAAAAACTGTGGAGAATTTTCTTTATGGCTGTTTGAAATTCTTATAAAAAACTTTTGATATTGGGTTTAGTGATCAAACACACAGAGGGGGGTTGTTTAAACAATCTATGTCTGCAGATGTCCAAGCATTCCTTGGAATGTGGTAGGAAATATGGGCTGTTGGACTGACAGGGAAACTTTGCTTGAGATAAATTTACAGAAGCAAAAAATAAAGAGAGTCAAGCAATTGTTAAGTAAAGGTAAATTATTTTTTTTTTACATTTTATTGATTCATATTTACTTTTATGTGTTTTTCTAAGAAAATGTAGATACTGTTTTAAATAATTTACTTTTATATAATTTGCAGTTAAAAAACCTTAAAGTATGTTTTGGCTGTCTTCCATATGTATATATACATACATATTGTATTACTTAAATAGTGTAAAATATACCAAAAACCATATCACTTTTTTCTAACTAACAATCTTCCACTTCAAGGTGCAAACCCAGATAACTACAGTGAGGATTACAAGTGTTCATTGCTTAGTATCGCTATTAGTCAGCGAAATGAGGCCATGGTAAAATGCTGACTCATGTTTTATGACAAAATTTTAAAGTTTTGTTTCAGGTACGAATTATGTTGAAAGCTGGTGCGTCAACCAACCAAAACATCTGGCATTCACAACATGACTGTAAACCAAGCAGTTATGAATATCCTTTGCATATTGCTGTGTTCCAAGGCAGTATGGGGATAATAAAGGTAAAACTTACTTTGTAAAAAAGCAGGACAACAGCCATTTTTAAACAATAGTGAATTATTCAAGTAGTTTTTTATGTGTAAAACTCGATTAATAGATATATGATTGTTAATTATCATTTTTACGGATTTTATGAAACTATGTAAAGTTTTTGAATGATACAGTGAATTATTTGATGACGTCAAGTTAGTTTATGTTTAACAGATTTTTATTATTATTTGAATAAATGGATTGTTTTCCCCTCTAAATCACTATATATAAACCAATATAAAAATAATTCAGCAAAAAATCTTTTAAACAGGCATTGGTTGAACATGGAGCAAATGTTGATATCGGTCAAGACTCAACAATAGGAACACCACTTCATCAAGCAGCTAAACAAGGCCATAAAGAGGTATATCTGGATCAATTGTACTAAATAATAAACTTTTTTTTCTAAAACATTATAGTTTTAAAAGATTTTTTTATCTAAAAAATTAAACTTTTTTTTTCTAAACAATTAAAACTTTAAAAAAAATTTTTTTTGTTAAATATTATTATATTATCTTTTACTTTATATTTTAATTTTCAAGGTGACAGCATACTTGCTGAGCAAGAATGCCGATATAATCGCGATTGACCGAAACTTGAATACTCCCCTCCACACTGCAGCTTTATATGGATATGAAGCGGTTGCTAAAGTTTTGCTGCTTAAACGCGCACCTGTTAACGCTAAGAACTCAAACTTATCCACTCCTCTTCATTGTGCAGCAAGCGCTGGAGCATTTTCTGTCACCAAACTTTTATTAGAGCACGGGGCAAGTGTTTCTCTGCGTGACTTTGCGAATAAAACGCCTCTGGACCTTGCTAAGAATGAAAGTATTAGGAATTTGCTGAGACAGCATAATTTGAATCATACCCAACAAGAGAGCCATGTTTTTGGATTACCCTGTACTGCTTTGCATACTATCAAAGAGAACGAAACTCTTTCAATACAACAAAATAACAACAAGAACAATTCAAACAGACAGTTAAAACAAGCAACAGACACAACTGAAAACAATCTCAAAACTCAGACTTGGAAACGTATAGAACAAAAAGATGGGGAAAGCAAAAGTGAAAATGTTGACACTCATCAATACTGGAAAGTAAGAAGATCTAAATCTATGAATCAGAAACGAATTATTCGACGCAGGCCAACGCAGTCTACATTATCAAGGACGCAAAGCTTTTTAATTTAATTTTGTTTTTATCTTGTTTTAGATCATTTGTATGGAGGAATCAAAGACCTATGGTATATCATTCAAAGTATAGCCAGCAATTGGAAAATATAAAATTTATTTTAAAAATGGAAGGTTATTGAAGATTTTTAGTAAAGCATTTCCTTAACCCAAATGTTAGTGAATTGCCATTTTTCCTGGGGTGTCATTCTTTTATTTATACAGGCATTTTATGTTTGTGCATTTTATCATTGTTGTTGCTATGTAAAGTTATGTAATAGAAGTTTTTTTTTAAACTTTAAAACACTTTGTTTCAACTACTTTACTTTTCAATGCACCTTTTTCGTTTTATATCTTCATGATCATGTTCGTATTTTAAAATTTTAAAAATCATGCTCATTGTGTCCTAGCTTTTAGTGATAATTTAAATCTAAACCAGGGATGGACAAGTTGGTTCACAGACAGGATTTTTTGCCAGTGAGACAGCCAATGCAGTCATACCACTAGAAAATAAATTACAAATGGAACCTAATTCACTAATTTGTAAAATAAAGTTACAAAAAGCCAGGAAAACTTCACTAGCTAACCAGCTGTGGCTTCTTTCTTTTATAAGCAAATTTGATGTTGGTAATAAACAAACTATGACTGTAACTAGTTCAGAATTCTTACTACCCTACAGCAGAGTGGCAAACTGTACATCAAATATGTGTGAATGGGATCTTCTGACAACACCATTTTAAAAAAATATTTGCCAGAAGATCTCTGTAACCCTTATAACACACAACAACATATATATATATATATAAGAAAAAGACGCACCTTAAAACGACAGTTGCACGCTCGGCCAATATTTCTTTTTCGGGATCTTTAGTGGAAGACTCAACAACATCAAGGAGCGGAAGAAGAAGATCAAGAACGAGAGGATTTGTCGTGCACTGCCTCGTGATGAAGGTTTCAAGAAGATCTAAACATCGGAGCTGGAAGTGAGTCACTTGCATCCGGTTGTTCTTCTTTGTCGCCTTACGTGATAACTGAAGAAGAAGTAGAGTTGGGTGGGGTAAGATGGGACATATTTTTAATCTTTTTTTCCTGTCACATTTGGTAGTAAACCATGTATATTAACTGAAATATATAACCATATTCTCAGGACTTTAAAATATTCTTGTTAATTGTTAAAAATATGATCACGAAATGTAGGATTTACTTTACTTTTCACCGAAATTTCTCTTGCTTATAATTACAAGGTGTTGTAGTAAAACTTAATCAAACTTTGTTTACTGAGAAATTGGACATCAATTTGACATCAATTTACACAGCAGCCTATCCTTGGCTTTTTTTAATGTTAAAAACAATTACCTTTCTTTGTTTAAAGATATCAGATAGCAGAGGATCAATCCTCATCATTGCATCATCACTAAACTCCTCATCTTCGCTTTCATCTTCATCATTTGCATCACTTTCCTTGATATAAGAATTTTATTTAATATTTTGACAAAAAAATAAACAAGTTAAAAGATCGTTTATCAATTTTTTAACATTTTTTAAGGTAACTAAACAACTAAAACAATAAATCAGAGCCAACTCTTTACATACTTTAATAGAAAAATAATGCTATAAATCTTAGATTTTTAAGGGATAAATAATGACAATGTATAAATGGATTAGATTTCATGTGGCTAAAAGATTAAAGGTAATTGTTACTCATTTTTCAACTGATTGATAAAAAATAAAAGTTGGTGTAGTGAATATTAATTTAGAAATGCATAATACTTAAAAATCTTAAAATAAAAACTTCCTAACCTCACTAGGAGCAGCTGCATCACCGAGAGCTTCCTTGATCCTTTTCTTAAACTCCTCATCTACATCCACAGCATCTTCCTCATCACTTCCATCATCAGATTCTTCTTCACTTGATTCAGAATCTGCATCTATAAGTTTTTTTTTAAATCAGTATCTTATGTTTTAAAATTTTAAAATTATATAGGTATAATATTTTATAGGTATATAATTAAATATGTTTTTTTAATTATTCCAAGCTACAAAACCATCTTTAGTCAGTTTTTAAATTTGGTCTCAAAGAAACAGACGTTCATTTAATTTAATATTCATTTTTATTCAGTTTAATATTAAAGCACAAAGACCACTCACCGCTCTTCTTCTGAGCTTCCTCTGCATTATCCTCCTCATCTCCCTCCTCATCCTCTCCATCCCCATCTACATCTTCATCATCTTTCATCAACTCTTCGCTCTTCAGTTTAAGAACCTGGAGGAAACATTTAAAAAAATCAAGACCATAAAAAACTTTAAAAAATATTACAAAAAATCACAAAACTTACAGTAGCTAATCTGAATTATAGATAAGAAATTATTTTTTTATTGTTTTTAACAATTAAATTGTAACCAATATTTCAACTATACACTGTTGAACTTACATCCAGCATTAACTTGAGTGAGCTTGGTGTTAAATGAGGGTTTATCAACCTAAAGACTTGTTCAGCTACTATTCGAACACTATGGGAGCCTTGGGACAACATTGTCAACAAAATTTCAACGATAACCTGTTTAAAAAAACAATACGTATTTTATAATTGGTGGATAAAAGCTACAGTATTTTATAAGTTTAAAAATATATTAAATGAAATCAATTTACATTCAACTAATACGACATACATATTTTAGGCTATTTTAACATGCACGAAAAACAAAAAAAATACATTTTTTAAGAAAGCTTTTTTAAATTTCCAGCTTTATTTAACTTGGAATTAATTTTGTAAATCACCTCTTGTAATATTGAGAACTGGAATTATGATCCTCGTATATATATATATATATATATATATATATATATATATATATATATATTGGGATCCAGTTACTTTTAAAATAACTTGTATGAGACTTACATCCACCCAGTGAGGTTGGTCAGAATCAGCTTTCTTAGATTTCTTGAAGAATCTTTCATCTACAATGACCTGGAGATCTTCCAACACATCAACTGCACTCGCTTGCACTTGTGGGTTAAAAGAGATGAGCTGTAGACCAACATGTAGAAGTAGAAGTTGTAGCGCAGTTGCTTCAGATGATTTACTGCTTCTTGTTCCTTGACCTGATTAGATTAAAGGATAAAATGTTGTGGTATAAAAACCTGTTTAAAAAGGGGAAATGTGCAATAAAAAGGTTCACCACTTATTTTAAAACACTAATCCATGTGTTTGAAGGCTATCAGTCTAAATATATATTGTATAAAGGCTATAAGTCTATACGTTTTATAAAGGCTATTAAGTCTATACGTTTTATAAAGGCTACTATTCTACATGTTTTATAAGGGATAATAGGCTTATATTGGGGTTAAAAAAGTTTAAATTTAAAAAAAGGGAAAATTTGCCAAGGATACCAGTATGGCTAATTTAGAAATATGGAGAAAAAGGTTGTTTGTTCTGAGAAAAATCAATAGTTTAGCTGCATACAAAAAAAACTTGCTTTTAAGTTTAGTAAGCTTTGCAACATAATCCATTGTCTTGGTCCATATCTGTTGTAGTTGGTCATCAAGTTGAAACACAGGTTTCATGCTTTTGTCAAGCAATGTCTGGTCAGCGTATTTTGTGATAAACGTGAGCCAAAAGTTGCCACTGTTCATTGTACCAGGTATACGTGGAACATTGGGTTTCTTTTCTTCAGTGTTTGTCTGTGAATAAAAAAAAAACGATTTAAAAAAAATAAAGTGAAAAAAATAAATTTTCATCTCTTTATTCCTGTTTTTGCACACGTTTTTTTTAAAGCTTATTTTTGTTATTATTTCTTTCTTTCTATTTTTGTCACATATTTTTCTTAAAACAAGCAATGTTATATGAAATTGCTACAGTAGGACAATATGTTACATTAGATATATATTAAATATGTTGTTGTGTTCTTGGGTTTGTATTGAGACGCCAAATTGTAGAATGAAAACTAAGGCGAGCACACACGTATATAAAGGGCACTAAATTGCGACATAGCGACACTGATTACTATACTACATAACTACACAATTAATAATGAAACACACTGACTGCGGCACATTGCGCAAGTCACGTGACTAAGGCATGCCAGTGCTTTTCTGTCACGGGTGTGCTCGGAGGCGTGTCCATAACATATGTAAACATAAAATTTTTTTTCATTAAAATTTTACAATTCAAGCTTTGTTCACCTTACCTTATCATAAACCAGGGGCAGCATATTATTGAGCCATGATAATACATTAGTGAAGCACTGCTGGATATGAGATTGAGTTGCTTGTGACAACTCAATGAAATCAGCTTTAATTGATCCTTCTTCCAACACACTTGAAGTGGAATTTTCCGCAGTCACTGAAAAAAGTAATTTAAATTTTAAAGTAACTTAATCCAGATCAAGTATTAAATAGATTGTTGAAATAAGTTCCTAAAAAAGTGGCCTATAATGTTTTTTTTATGTGTGGAGCAAACCATAAAACGTACAGAAACACTGGTTGGAACTTCAACTAATGGTTTTAAAATAGCAAAAATGTATCTTATGTTCAAAAGCTTATTATTAAAAAGCTATACAAGTTTAAAATGTTTAGATTTATATATTGTAGTGTTAAAATGTATACAATACAACTATACATTCAAACACATACACTTTTATATATCTATACACTTAACCACCATACACTTGGAAATTGTATAAAATGTCATCCTGGGCAATCAGTATAAATATCAAGTAGTGGAAAATGGAAATCATATCTACAAAATCACTCACCGATAAAATGAGAATGAACGAACAAGAACTTAATGATTGACCCAATCCATTCTTCTTCTCGTGGAAGACTCTGCATTCGAACCAAGTGAGAAAGTTGTGAACTACTCCATCTAAATAAAATATAAACAATGATTAACTGTTGATGTCTAGGGTAATGGGGCAATTCTTGTCCAACGGCTAAAACTAAGAAGGCATACCATTAAACTCTAGTTTGTATCACAGATCCAATAGCTTGCCTCTTCATAGGGCCTTTCGTTACTGGTATAGAATTAAACTACCGTTGTCAATTTTATAGAAAATAACATATTCCAAGGTAAATTTAATAAAACAAAATATGGGTAAAATTACTCAAAACATATTATACTTTTGTATGTAACACACACATTAAAAGCAATAAAAAACTGAAAATATATGTTTATCTTAAATTTTACCCAATTACCATTATCTAGTTGTTTACATAATTACATTACTTATATTAAAATTTGGTGATGTGTTACAAGAAACCTTAAATACTTGTATTCTAGGCATCTAACCTTCTTGCTACATCCAAGTTAATATCTTGTATTCCAACATCACCCCTTGTACCATACAGGAATAATTGTTTCAACCAAATGATATACTTCAGTAATGCTGGCAGTTTAAAATGACTAACAATTGAGTAAATAATAGAAGTGTGAGTGATGCTGTCAAGATGGATTCCTCCAGGACTGTAAAAGATAGAATTTTTAACATTTATATATAGTATATACCAGGGCATTAGTGTATATAGAAAAATGGTTGGAAATTGATGGTCTAGGAAAAAGTTTTACAAACTTAAAACCATTTTTAACAAGCCACTATTCACTAAGTTAAAACAAATTTGACTTACATCTTTTACAAAATATTTTATGAATCAGAAATAAGAAATACGATAAAAAAAACATACAAAGACTTAGACAAACTTACCTGCTAAACAATCTGAACAACAAATTGTATTGCACACCCCAAGATACATCCTGTTGGTTCAGTTTTTCACCCAGATATTTCGGCAACTCGTTTTTACAAATCAAGTGAAGGGGGTTGTCCTTGTTTAGAAGCGCGTGGTATAAATGCATCAGGAGATCCTTTGACCACACCTCACTCAACTAAAAGGAAAACGATACTTTTTTTACAATTGATTTTTAATAGCTGAATAAAATCAAAAAAACCATAACGAACTGGAAAAATCTGGAAAGCCAAGTGATCTTCAGGATAATTTTTAGGACCGTATTTATTAACCATAATATACCTGGTCCACTTCCAAACAACTCAGAGAATGAATTGCGAGTTTTATTGACAAGTATTTCCTCTCAGGGGAAGAAGACAAAAGAGTGGTTGAAAGATGTTCACTCCACAGCTTCCCGAGACTCTTTGATCCCAACTTCCCAACTGATGAAATGATGGAGAGAGCAAAGGGATTAATATTGGGATGACAAGATGTAGTTTCTGCAACTATTCTCGCTAAGTGCTTGAAGCAGTGTTCACCTGGAATAAAAGGATCGTGTACAAAGTTGTCACTTTAGTTATACGTGTAGGTGTAGCACTAAATTCCAAAGAAAAGTAAACTAAAAAAAGAACCAACAAAGAGATCTTGTACAAAGGTGAAAGGTGTAACTTTAGTTATACTGTAACACTAAAATTCCAAAGCAAAATTGTATAGACTAGATAGAGTAGACTTTCTGTTTTTCTATATATATATTTGTTTGACCCAAAAGTGTTTATACACTAAAACCCCCAAATCTATTGAGCACCCCCAAAGTATGAGGAACCCCTTAATGTTTTATAAAAACTTAGGATATTTGTTACTTAAGCAACTGTAGTTCTACATGTAAATTAGAAAACTGTTCTCTAACTTACCAATTATTTGACCCTTTTTTGATTTTTGTGGGATCCACTTATTTGTTTTTAAGTATTCCTTATTGCAGGTTTTAGGATGCAACTTTGCGCAAGTTTGCAACAAGTAAAGTATTTCAGGAGTGCATGATTCCCAACCATTATCAAATCGATCACTGATTAATGGCCAAACTGAATTTTTAAAGCTTTCGTGTGAGACCTGTAAATGAATGGTGTTAAATTGAAATTTAACAAGCTTTTATTTTAGAGCCAGAAAAGTATAAGAATAACCAAAATACAGCACGACTGTCAGTCATGTGATATGTCATATCCAGTTATATGTTTATGTTACAAAAATAGAACATATATATATATTGGAAAAATATGTTATTTGATATATTTGGGATTAAAAAGCTAAAGTTTGTTAATTATGGCAGGTCAACATGACAAATTCCAGTAGTCTGAAACCCAGAGAATCAAACTGTTATAGTTGTCACATACCATACCTACTATACTATAGTTGTCACATACCATACCTATTCATGTAATTTAAACAGTTATACAAACCTGGGCAGCTATTTCAGTTAAACCATGGTAAGTAATTGAGCGCAGAAAGTGTTTCGTTTCACTCAGTTTTACAAGCTGGGTGACTGTTTCTTTCAAACTTTCTGTTGAATTCTCGTCAGTCAGTTTCTTGCTTTGAATAAGCGACAGTAAACAAAAGACTCGTCCAAGATAAACCTCTTTATCTTCCTACAAGAAAGGGTAAATTATTACTAGTTTCTTAACAGAAAATCAAGCTGCAGGATTTATATAGGCATTCACCAAAACTGGTATCATTTTATAATTAACTAATTAACATACAAACAATATTAAATAACTAAAATTACATACTTTTGTAAAAAATTTAGAGAAAAAGGCAGAACTTACACTTTTATTATTTCCTTGAATTTTTAATTTTTCTTCCATTAACTGCATTAACTGATTACTATCAAACACAGAAGAAGGAATCAGAAGTAAAAGATTGGTTAATGCGGTCGCAAATCCAACTCTTGCAGATTTCCGATTTGAAGATAGACCTTTTACCAATCTACCAAGAACATATGATGCGTCTTCACATAATTCCTCATTCTAAAAGGATTGTAAAAATGTTTATTTTACACACAGCATAAATCTTTGTTGTTTTGAACATATGTAAGCCATTTATCTTCATGTGGTGGGCAATACTGCTATCAAAATAAACTGTTTTATATCTTGTGCATGCCTGTATCACTATCAACATAGGCATATTAAAAATTTTCATCTATTATACATATTGGTGGTTGATCAATGATCATATTAGTTGCTAAAAATGACATTAAATCAACTATATATATTTTTTATGACAGAGTAGTGTTACTTGTAATCATTTAACAAAATCTCACTTCGTTTTGCTTAGATAGAATTTGTTGAACCAAGTTTTGAGCAACTTTATTCCTGGCTTCTTCGTTATTGTTTCCTAAGTCCCAAAACAAAGACAAGTAACCAGAGTCAGGTTTACCAGCCATGCTTTAACACGAGCTAGTACCTGATTAAAAAATCGTTGTTTATATAATTGAACAAAACACTGCCAATAGTAAGGAAACGCAGAGTGAATACCGGACACGGATGGAAAACACGAGGTTTAACATTTTCACGTTAAAAACTAGGGCCGCATTAAAGGTTATAAATATTTCAAGACTTCATCGTCGTAATTAAATTAGAAACAACCCAAAAATACTTTATTTAAAGCTCTTTTATAAAACCAAGAACGAATTAATCCAAGACTAGTAAACGCATTTTGCTGTAAATTCCCCGAACAGCGAAGCCCCCACATGGGCATATAGAAGTAATATACTACCACGTCGCTGGTCTTTAAACTACGGGGAGTAACTAATCAATTTGCTTCCTACAAAACTTACCTTGAATAAATATTAGGCCGTTTGTTGTTTTTTTTAAAGAAACTACTAAAAATAAAGTTATTGTAAACTCCTGCAAACTTTTAAAACTCCTAGTACAAACTTTTTTCTGCACAAAGCTAAATATTACTCAGCCCTTTTGTTGCAAAAATGAAAAAGCGCAAGCACTATTAAGGACGTAAAACACTTGGTCACGTATAATCAATGTGAAGAACAGGAAAATAGCAGAATAATAAAACAAAAGTACACAACAAATCTGCAACGGGCAAGCAGAATACAAATGCTCCATAAACACAATTATTGAACTCTCATAATCTTGGCTGAAGTATTATACACAAAATATGAAATCTGAAAAAAATCACTTAATCATTGGCAGTAGTGGAGTGGTATAACTCCCCTAAAGTCACCACATTAGTATCGGTTGTGGTAGGGAGTTGATTTAAAGTAAGGCCAGAGTTTTGCATCATAACATCCAGTGGAGAACTACTTTGATTAGTCCTTTCATCCATAATTCCTTTTAATAAAGCTTGTTCTTGGCTACTTTCTTGGTAAACTGATGGATTGATGACATTTATATTGCTCTGTGTGGTGGGGTGACCAACTTGTGAAAAGGAACCCATTTCTTCTTCCTATTTAAAATATAAATGATTAACGAATGCTCCAGAATCTATTGATAAAAATGGGTTAGGTTAGAAATACCTACAAAGAAATCCCATAACATTTTTCACCAGATTTATATATCAAATTTAGAACAATTTCAACAGAAGTACGGAACTACGGAATAAGATATCACAAAAACAATCCAGTACCTTCCCAAGCCCTGAGTTAAACCTTCCACCATTTCCTCGATTCCTCATCATGGCATGCTTGTGTCGGGACTCGTGAAGGTATTTCTGAAAAAAATGAACAAAAGATTTAATAATTGTGTTAAACAAAGGTTTAAAAACGATCAATGACTGTAAGAATCAAAAGACATCAAATAAAAGAAAAATCAGCAATACAATTGAATAGATAGTAATTTAATAAATGATATTAATACTGCATATTCTTCCTAACACTTATTTTATGTACAGTGACTAAAATGGCCCACAGCCACAAACACCTATTTGACCCGTCAGGCCATGTGAGGATAATAAATGAATTATTGGACCTTTGTAAATCCCAGTTCTTACTTTTCTTTCTTTTGGAAGTCTTCCTTCTGCTTCTAGTTTAGCTCTTGCCTGTCTCCTCTTCAGTATACGATGGTATTGCTTTGCGTTTACATACAATGGTTCTTCCTCTAATGTGTCACTACTACCAGAGGCACCTTGCGCTAACTGCATTCTTTGAAACCCACCACTTCCATTTGGGATCATCTAAAAAAGAAAAAAATAGTTAGAAATCCAACACCAACTTTATCATTTATAAGAGTATTCTAAGACAATAATAACTCTATAACATAACTATAAATATTGAACTATTAATCAATGAGGGCCCCTATGTTTGAGGACTACAAGTGTTATTGACATTTTACCAATCTAACCCCAGTATTTGTCAAAAAAAACTTGATACCTATTTTTTACAATCTTGTTTAATACAGACTAGCAAGCAACATAAACTGTATTTTATCGTAATTGGTATGATCTCTACTTCATGGTAGTAACAAAAAAAGAACTTTATTTAATGTATTGAACTTAGCCAGCAAAGTAATTGCTAAAGTAATGTGGAAAGGGCCATAAAAAGATAGGATACATAGATACATTGGTAATAAAGAATCAGCAGAGAAGTTAAACAACATTTACAAAATACATAAGACAACTATTTTATATATTCTTAGATAAATTACCATAATTATTCCTCCACCATTTTGTATTGAGCTTGAGTTAGCAATGTTTAAGGTATTGGAAGGTAACACAGATGAAACAGCATTAACTGTGTTGTTTACAGGTTGTAATACAATCTGTTGTTGCCCGCTTTGTGTGAGATTCGAGTTATTTCCAATCTAGGTTAAAAAACAATTGTAAATAATCTACAAGTAAAAGTTTTATCTTTAAGTTATTAAAGTCATGTCTCAATTTGGAGCAGTTTTTACTTAGGGTTCAGCTGCATAATTCTAGAGCAGAAATGCAATTCCTTTCACAATTTGTAGTCCAAATATAAACATATGTTAAATACCACTTGAAAACAAGAATTGTCCTATTTTCAAAATTTCCTAAGAAAAGTATTGCTACAGAGTCAAGAGTAATTGCAAAACAAAACTGCTTTTGTTATTACACTCCTTAATTCCAGAAAATCGTAAATAGCACCACTAGTTTTCTGAGTAAACCGACTATTCTGTCTGTCCAGCTTGAGCTACCAGGCATACCATACACGATACATACCTGAATAAGCTGGGCAGAGTTGGAATTATTGCTGTCAGTTTGCAATAATAGTTGGGTGACATTGCCTTGTACAGATTGAACCTGAAACCATCAACAAACAAGTTTGTTTTAAAACTCATTATTATTGCATTACAATGCTCAATCTAACTAATATTATATACTATATGGGTGAGGTGCTTGCTTGAGGACATAGGATTTGGGCAAGATTTGGGCCATTTTTTTCAAATTAAACTTGTAAGATGTAACAAAAAATTTCAATGTAAATTGACCAAATTTAGCTAATAATTGTCAAATCTTAAGATGCGTGTTTAGAGAAGGGCCAATTTATACCTTTTCTGTAGGAATAAATATTATAAGGGAATATGTGGACAGATGAAAATATAGAAATAAAAAGACCAACATACATTTCACCCAAACAGTAACTTATAATAAAAAGCTGGTAAGACTAATGCATAATACTTGTTGTTGCTGCTGCTGCTGTTGTTGTTGTTGTTGCTGTGGTTGTTGAATTACCAATTGAGCAGGTGTGTTGTTAGATTGTTGCAGTTGAAGTCCATTACCAGTTTGAACTAGTTGAAACGTGTTACCATAGTTTTGTTGCGACTGTGAAAACAATAAAACATAGTTAATGGAAGCTTGTAAGAGTTGTTGATTGTGTGTTTTATTTGTAATTGGGACTACTGTTTTTGATGGAATAAGGACTACTGTTTTTGATGGTTCAGGATTTCTTTACTTTGCGCCTAGTTTGGGATGCAGGCTGCATCATGTAGCTTTAACTCATGCACCAGTGAATATACTCTTACAAACAACTGAAAAGTGTTCAAGGGTAACAGTTCAGGATTATAAAAATAAGCTTTGTAATAGAAAACATACAGAATTGCTTCTAAATTATGAAAGGGATCAGATGAATACTGATACCTGATTTCCTGCAATATTGTTCGTTTGAACTTGTTGTAAAGTAATTTGTTGCTGTTGTTGTTGTTGTTGTTGTGGCTGTTGTTGGTTTCCTTGTGCTCCATTTACAGCAATCAACTGAAACAAATTGTTTATTGAATACTTATTTGAAAAACATATTGATCCGTCTATGGTCAGGCAACGACAATTGATATTTAACAGTTATCATTTTTTAATTTATGACTGAAAAATTAGACAGCCTTAAAAAAACAACTGGGTTGAAGCAATTGCCAATGGGTGTTTTTTTTCCAAGAACAAATATGTCCATAGCAGTAGCAGCGCTGAGCCATGAACCCAAAACCTCTGAATTAGAGGCTGGTGCACTAACAACTGCACTACGGCACCGAAATAAATAGTAATATTACCTGAAATGTTGGTTGTCCATTAGGTCCTGTAGTTTGAACAAGCTGGGCTTGAACCGAACCAGTTGTTCCACCAGTATTGACCATGTTGGCCTCCATTTCTGCATTTATCCAATTGCTTCATGATTACTTTCACACAAAAACACTATAGCGCGTTTGGTATACTAGTAATAAATGATCTGGTGGACACCTCATTGGAATATTTTTGTACATATTTAAAACTATTGTTTTATAAAAGTATGGGATTTTAATTTTATTGTTTCTTAATGTAATAAATATGAAACGAATATAAAAATGCCAGAGGGGGCAGGTAACATAACCACAAACGTGAGAATTCTTTAATGGGATTAAATTAAATAGACAACTTCTGGGTTTGTAAAGCGTAGATGCTACACCATATAAAAGTTATAGACTAAAATACAAATGACTTCAAAAATTACGTCAAAAAAAGACGCCGTTTATAGAAACAAACTAAAAAAATCCAGACTGACAAAAGTAACTGTCTGGCGAAACAGCGGTTCCTTAACTTTCGAGGGCTTCAATATACGTTTAAACAAGCTTTCCAACAAAATAATGCGGTAAAATTGCGCGTAATTATACTAGTAAAATCATAACATTCTATAACAGGACAACGCAGTACCGCAAGAGTAAACAGGACAACGCAGTACCGCAAGAGTAAAAATAAATTGAATTTAACTTACTTTTTTCCAGGCCCCTCTGATTGGATCTGACAAATTCTTGCACGGCGAATAGAAAATGGCTTCCATGGCACCCTGACCACTCAGCGATCACTGGATGCACTAACCAATCAACGCGCAGTATTTGACCACGTGATATCACTAAAAATCCCCCGTTCGTTAATCTTTCTGATTCATATTGTTGTGCGTCGCGAGAAACGTACATGCGTTCTATATGCATTACGCATACGTTTACCCGTCTTATTATATGCTTTAACCGTATATTAATATATTATACCGTGGTAAATGTTGGTACTACCATACATGTATTAAATAGTTACAATACACCATTTTAGAACGAGATTCCTTCCTCACAAATACACGAACACATATTTTGTATGCAGCAGGACGTATCACATGCATATAAATTTGCTCTGCTTTTTTTTGGAAGATTAACGTACAAACACGAGTTGTCCATACGATTACTTAGGCGAGTTTACACATCCGCCTGAGGTCGTTACGGTACAACATGGAACACAGCAAAGTATTCTCATGGGTTCCGTTAAAAGCCTTGTGTGACTCACTTAGTTTTCGTGTTACACAGAAAGGTGTAAGAAAGACAGATGCGTCTACCTATGCTCGCGCATATTTTAGTTAGCGTTTCAGTTGCGTATTATATGGAAAGAATGTAGTTAATTTATTAATTCTCTTCCTTTTCCTTTTATACAGAGCTATTACAATGGCTGCGGATCCCCATTTACGCAGTTTAGAGGAAATTCCTGATTCAGTTGGACTACTTATCCTAAACGAAGATGGAGCAATTATGTCTTCTCACGGAGATTTACTTAACGATGAAAATGTAGCTAAAGGACTTGCGAAAATTCTCCGTATTGCATGGAAGCTAAAAGTTGGAAAGAACACAACAAATAAAGTTCAACGTTTAAGTTTAATTTATACAAACTTTATGTACATTGCAACTGTGTCTGGTGAACGAATTTACATTGTTAAAAGGCTAATGAATCCATCTGAAGTAATGGCATAGTCCATTTGATTTCTTGCGTTATACTTTTACCATTACCATCTATATTTATTTCTATATATCACATTATAAAAGGTTAGAATGTTTTGCTGATAGAAATGTATAAAAGCGTTTTTTTTTGGAGAACCGTATTTGTATTAAAAGTATATATATTTGCGTTATAGTACTAAAACACATATTTAATGTTGTTTAAAATAAATGTACAAAGTCTGTTAAAATTATCAAGTTTAAAATTTTATGCTGCCTTCCTATGACAGTGTGTTTCTGTCATCTTTCATGATTGTTTATTTTCAGCTGGTGTAGGGTGCTAATATAATATGTCCGCGCAATTTTTTCAAAAGCTTCTAAACCCTGTATCTGCATCCAAAGCTGCTCCGTTAGATGGTGAGATTCTCTACAGTCGTAACAGTGTGTGTATACACCCACCAAGTCTCCTTTCAAATGCAATTCTGCACCATACTGGATACCTGACTATCACAGCAAAAGTAGAACCAAATTCAACAGCCTTGCTGCTAAACTGGAGTCCTAACAGCAAAACCGAAAATGACAATATAAAATCCAAGCCAGACAATTTGCGGAGTAAAGAACAGAATGAAGAAAATGAAGTCAAATATGAAGATGCTGAAGAACTAGAAACCAAGGCAATTATCAATGGTTTAGATGAAAATATCGATGTTTCAGAGCCTTGTATAGAACCAGATGATAACAGCGCTGACTTGAATAAATCTCCCCAAGCAATTCATAATTTTCAATTTCCAGAAAATTCTATAAGATATAAAAATGGCTCCCCCTCCTATAACCAAGGCCACGTCATCAGACCACCAAAAAACCAAGCATTTGGCTCATTTCATGTAAACCTTGCAGAAATGAGGTCGATGAGGGTGTTTTTCCGGAATGACTCTTGTACTTGTGGAGAACTTATCATTGCAAGCCAGGAATCTCAATACAAAGTTCTTCATTTCCACATGGGTGGACTTGACTGCGTTGCTACAGTTCTACTAGAGTGGAAAGCTTTAGTAAAACGAAGCAAGAACAGCTCAAATACTGCTTTAGGAATCCACCATTTTTCTATAGTGAAGCCACTACTTCATCCAAACCAGAGGCATCCAGAAGAAGGGTTGTATAAGGGTCTAACAACAGATACATGGAACTTGCTCAGTGATGAATTTGGTCGTATTCAGAATGAAGAAAAGATTCAAAAAGCTGTCTTTTTCGGGGGCGTTGAAAAAGAGCTTAGACACCAAGTTTGGCCATTTTTACTCAAGTATTATAAACTTGATTCAACTGTAGTTGAACGAGATGAATACAGGATAAAAAAGATGAATAAATATAAAAATATAAATGAAGCCGGACTTCATATTATGGAGAAAACCAACGGAAAGGAATTGGATTTCTGGAAAAATGTTGCTTGTTCTGTTGAAAAAGATGTTCTACGCACAGATAGAGCAAATCCGTATTATCAAGGAGAAGGAAACCCAAATTTAGACGTTTTGCAAAGAATACTGTTCAATTACTCAGTTTATTCAAAGACAGGATACACACAAGGAATGTCAGATCTTCTATCTCCACTTCTGATAGAACTGGCAAATGAGAGTGATACCTTCTGGTGTTTTGTTGGTTTGATGCAAAGAACCATATTTATCAGCTCACCCTCTGACCAGGACATGGAGAAACAGCTTCTTTACCTTCGTGAGATGCTGCGCTTGATGCTGCCACAGTTTTATAGCCACCTTATCACATGCGGCCCAGGGTCTATGGAGCTACTGTTTACGCATAGATGGATTTTGCTTTGTTTTAAAAGGGAGTTCACAGAAGATGAAGCTTTGCTTGTATGGGAAGCATGCTGGGCTCATTACCAGACCAACTATTTCCATCTCTTTGTTAGTGTGGCTATAATATCTTTATACGGCACAGACGTGTATGAAAACAAACTTGCATCCGATGAAATGTTGTTGCATTTCTCGCACCTTGCCATGCAAATGAATGGCCAACTAGTACTGAAGAAGGCAAGGGGTTTACTGCATAACTTCAGAATGAGGAAGCACCTGCCGTGTACTTTACGTGACATTTGTTGCTTGCCGTCCACATATGCAGAGGAGGCGGCAAGCCAACCAAAGTTCCGATGTGCGGGTTCAAATGAGTGCGAGGATGGTTGTGTATATGGTGGCATAGATGATGCAATGAATGAACCAAGGTTTAATATTCCTAAGTTTTTCAAGCAACAAGTTAAAACCCTGGAAGAGCAGTTCAAAATATAAGGAACTAGTCTACCAGAGAAACAGAAAACTGATTATCATAAGTCAACCCATTTAGGGCAGATGTCAGCATAAGAACATAATCTGCTTTTCCTAGTTTAAATGCATACTTTACTACTTGTTACATCACAATGCCAATAATCCCATGTCAGTGATGTCACATAGAATTAGGTAGATAATGTTATACAATGCAATTTCACGCTAGTGCAATGTAGTGTGCTTACAAAGTTTTTTCCCTTTATATGTGCTTGGTGCAAGCTTTGATGCACTTACCTCATACTTCATGCAATTTATTGATTCAACAAGAATCAACAATTTATATATATGATAATGTAGTCGATTAAATGCCCATTCCATGTATTTCTCTATCTAAAATGAACACAAATTTTAAGGAAATATCCAGCATAAATAAGACTTTCGCTTAACTTTCCCAAATTCTACACAATATATCCATAGATTTTCTTATACATTGTATATGAAAAACCACATTGCCCAATGAAGCCCACTCAAAATCAAGCAAAACTTTTTACACTGTGTTGTTATTACTAAACCTGCAATTACTAATTCATAATGAAATAATTGTTATTTTTTTGCATGATATATATCAAAACGTTGTAAATTTTAAGAAAATAATTTAAATAAAGTAAATATTATTATATTCCACTCATTCATTTTGCACAAAAACAGCAACAAGTTTTTATAAAATAAAAAGTGTAACCCATTTTTTATATTCTGGTGTATTTTATGTTTTTTGTTTACCTAGTCATTTTTCACCATAGACCAAGCAAAAAGGGAATAGATATAAATAATAAACATATAATTAGAAATTTATTTCCATGTATATATATATAAATATATAATATGTCATTGTAATTTGTTTTGTATAATTTTGTTTTCCATTTTTGTTTCTAACTTCTCTCACAAAAGCAAGTGTTTTATTTCTTACTGCTTTTTCTCTAAACCTCCTGTCACACTCTTATGTATGCTCGTTTTCTGTATGAAGCAATCACCATTTTATATTTTGCGTTTGCACCAACATTTATAAAATCTACAATCACAACAGTTATGGCTGACAACACTTTAAAATATTATAAAGTTTTTAAGCGCAAGTTTTATAGACAAATGTTCTTGTTTGTAATGCTTATCACAATCAACTTTTTATTGGTACGATAAATCAAAAATTAAATCACTAAAATTTTATTGCATCCTATTTTGATGTTTTGGATGCAGTATGTAAATTGCACACATAATATCAAGCCTTTGCCAATCATTTATTATGACATGGGATAGTAACACAAGTTATAACCCATTTAATTGGTGTTTGTTTAATCATTGCCTTGCCACTGTAGTGATAAATGTAGATTTATTTCTGTCAGCTAACAACATTCTCTCACTAGCATTTGCTTTTTTCTAACTGTTTGTAGGAGTTTAGGTAACTGTGTAAAATACTGCACCATGAGATTAGTAATACTGGATGATTATGACAAAGTAAGCTTGTGGGCTGCTAAGTACATAAGGAACAGGATAAATGAATTTAATCCAGGACCGGAAAAATTCTTTGTTCTTGGTCTCCCAACTGGTAGCACACCTCTGGGTACTTATAAGAAGCTGATAGAATTCTACAAGTCCGGTGCTTTATCTTTCAAGTATGTGAAGACTTTTAACATGGATGAGTATGTGAACCTACCAAGAGATCACCCTGAAAGCTACCATTCATTCATGTGGGAAAACCTGTTCAAACATATTGATATTGATCCCAAAAATGCTCATATCCTGGATGGGAATGCGGAGGATGTAATTAAGGAGTGTCAGAGCTTCGAAGATAAGATTAAAGAAGCAGGAGGCGTCAACCTCTTTGTAGGGGGGATAGGACCTGATGGTCATATTGCTTTTAACGAGCCAGGTTCAAGTCTCGTATCGCGTACAAGGGTGAAGACATTAGCTCAAGACACCATCTTGGCAAACGCACGATTTTTCGATAATGATTTGTCCCAAGTTCCTCGTCAAGCGCTAACTGTGGGGGTGGGAACAGTAATGGACGCTGAAGAGGTAAAATTATTCTAGGATAAAATCTTTTATTTGATTGCTCACTAAGTAAATGCATGGTGATTTGTCACTAAATTAAATCTGTGGTAATTTGGAAGTGGAAATGCGGTGTGTGAAACAATATATGTGGTATAACAACTGCATTGCCCCGGCATCTCAACTTAAAACCAAATGCAAATGCTAATTCACATGAATGATTGCAGTTGTTAATAGAGTAAATTTTAAATATCAGCAAATGTAACTGTTTTTCATTCCAGGTGATGATATTAATAACTGGTGCGCACAAGTCGTATGCTCTTCATAAAGCTATAGAAGGTGGTGTAAGTCATATGTGGACTGTATCTGCATTCCAACAACATCCAAAAACCATCTTTATTTGTGACGAGGACGCAACTCTTGAGCTCAAAGTGAAAACGGTCAAATATTTCAAAGGTTTGATGGAAATTCACAACAAACTGGTTGAAGAAAGAGTTCCCACTGCTCAATTGACTGAATCCTGATTTAAACGACTTTAATTTCTCTGCAGTTTTGTGCCAATTACCTAATATAGTACAACACAACTTTTCATTTAATGATTTCCATTTGTGCAATGCCTCATCATTGTTGAGTGTATTTGACGCTCATAAGACTATTGTAGAAGTTCATATGGTAGCTGTACCTCAACTATAAGTTCATTTTCCATGTATTGATCCGCTATATGTGTCTTGCTTTGTCAATATACCCCATGTCCTGCTTTGTCAATATACCCCATGCTTCCTATAATCCACCATAGCTATATAAATCTGGTCAATTACACGCATATACTACGCTGTACCAGTTTATTACTCTGTATTCTGTATAAGTAAAAATAAACAAGCATTTAAAGTGAGTATTATTGTCTTTCTAAGGTAAAGTCTTGCACCACATGTAAAGCTTTATTTTTTCGCTTCCGAAATTTCTTGTTCTTTAGATCTCCGTGGAACCAGAAACATTGGACATATCTTTTATCGCTTCGAGCTACAGCGTCGCAGGCACTTACCAGATTACTGAAATCAATAAAATCGGGTTTAATCTTACACGGGCTTTCAGCGGCGGTCTGGCAAATCGACTATTTAAATTCGCAAGCAATAAAATCAATTACACCCCTAGGCCTAGAAGTCAAAAGGTGTAAATTAGGCCTCAAATTGTGTCGAATTTTTCTTTAAATTTTTGTTTCGTTCAATTATCGCCATTGATTATACACCGTACAAAAGGGAATTGAATGCTCTATGGAAATATATGCGGAGACGTCTGATATACAAAGGAATCCAACGATTGAATCGATTTTCTGTAGGCTAGATGTGTGCTCATATTAAACAGAATGCCGACTGTTGTGTATTAAAACTGTGCCGCCTACATTATGGATTTACCAGTTTGTATGTTGTTGCAGGCCGTACAGGGTCACGTCGAAAATAACCTGTCAGCTAGTTTAAAGTTCAAATTCCACGTTCATGACAATTGATTCATGGGCATGCTATTTAGGACTTAGTTTTATTTATTACATGAAATGCGGCTTAGTATTTGCCGACACAGCTGGTTATTAGCATTGTTTTTTTACAGCCTATGTTTCGTTACCGCGTGATTGGTTTTTGTGGAACTTCGGTTAAGGCTTAACTGTGAATTTGCCCCTCTACGAGAGGATAAGTATGTGACAATTATTTGCGTTAATTTCGCCTTTGTATATTTCCCACAGATTAAGTCTCGACATTAATTATCGCCACAGGCGTTAAACTAAGTATATATGCCATGCTACACTGCAATAAGCTTTGCCTTCAACCGCTTCAACACTATAAAAGGAACCACACTGGTATACCGTTTCTTACGCTTTCATTTTACCCCCACGGTATTGAAATCATATTCTCCGCAATGTAATGACTTTACCATTACACCAAGTGAATAATAAGGCCTTTAACGAATAAGTTGTGTTCTTTCGTTTTATCCATTTAGGCGTGTTATAACGAATGCCGTTTTACGTTTCTTCCCGTCTAATGACCAAATCAACCAAAAGTCATCTCTGCTTATCCAAATGCTGCAACAGAAACTCAATTGCAGACATGGAACTAACAAGCGTCGTAATACACCATGGCCTATACTAATATAGGCCGTGGTAAAATCGAAATGCTCTTCGTGTTGACAAGATTAAAACTTCTTACTTGTTACACCTAACTATTAAGCCATAGATTCAGCATCTCGAATCACATAAAACAACGTAGTTACCAAAACGCTTTTCCGCTTATAATAAAAATTGAAACCACTTACTCACCTATATGAGATACGAAACGACCTTTCCCCTGTTTGAATCACTTCTTCCAAATCCCCAAATTTCTTCATGTAGTTCAAACACGCTTTAAAAGTCACAGCTTTACTAAGGAACACGCATACAGTTGATAAGGAAGCTTGTACATCTCTGTTGAGAGATTTTCCGCTTTCAATATGAGTTGTAGTGTGGTGATCTAGCTGGAAAGTAAATCAAATAAAAATAATAATAACAATATGTCTCTTCGATTACGGTAGCGAAGATTAAGAGGTAGAAAAAATGTTTCGCTTTTGTTAACTCTCTTGTTCTTAGTTATCGTGACCGAAGAGACGAAATAAATTTCATTCATTTATTCAAACGACACACATATTATATAAGGTGACTAACGGCTCCGCAAAAATAAACATAGTTCAATAATACGTCCCCGTATACCCCAACGAAAAACTCACAAGTCTTGATAAATTTAAGGTGAATTGATAAATTTTGTTTTTCATACATAATTGTTATACCAATTTTTAAAACATGGTGTAGTCAGTTTAGGGGTTTTATGCCTATGTTTGCGGACACTAACTAACGAATGGCTTACGAAACCTAGTCACGAATTACAAGTATACCACTCGGCCAAACAAGAAAATTAACGAATAAAGGAATCATAACAAATACCTCTTTTGGCAAAAACTTGACTTGGTTTAGGACTATAGTAAGCTACGCACGGTGGCTCCATATTTTGTTCATGCTCAGCATGACATGGCATCGTTTCTCTTTCTTTTAGCTCCGAATTCTAAAACCAACAACTTTTAAAACTGCTAACTGTAACAGCCTAACCAAACTGGAGTGTGAATTTAAGCAGAACCTAATTCCAATCTCGCTACCAGTTAACATGCGTTGATTAGTTGATTATTTGACGCGCACTCCACACTAAAAGCAGCCCAATGACGCGTCCTTATAGGCCTCTGGAATCTTAACCACGATACTGCATTTGTCCAGTTACTGCATTTCTCCCAGTGTTGGTCTATTATTTTAATTTATTACACTTACTACAAAAAAATATTTTGGATAACAACTATGTCGATCACCATATAAAATGTTCTTGAGACGCCATACGATGTATATAAATACTTTATTACCTTAATGGACCTAATCTTCATACCGTCGTACAACAGTCTCGACACTGGATTCGGCAAGTATTTCACATTCTTGCAAAGTTTGTTGTATTCATACACTAGTCCTGACAGTTTATTATTTCTCATCCGAATTTCAGGGACTTTTGGCTCTGGAAAAATACAACCTTTATGGGTAGCTGCTAAAACTTCTTGCATGGTCCGTTTTTGGTTTCCTTCTTTAGTTTTCGGCAGCTGTAGGCTTTGTCTGTACCCATAAGGTGTAGACACCCCAAGCAAACTTTGCAGATTTCTAGGCATAGTTGTTGTTTAAAGTATTTGGTCGCATTTCTTCAAAATGTTCAAATGAAAAGTTTGTTTTAATTAAATACGAACAATGTAATACCAATAAAGATTGTGACATCATCAAAATAAGTGTTGGGTAAATTAAATATAACTTGACGTATGTATTTAGCACTAGGCCAGCTTGTGTGTTTTGCCGTATAAGACCTTACCCGCACATATATAAATAATTACTTTGTATTCTATCTTTTTGGATATGACATCCGGTACTTATTCACCAAACACAGATGGTGTATCATACACCTCAAGTTCACTGGGAGTCTTATTATACACCACACAAACATGGTGTATTCATTCACCTCATGCTCACTGTCAAGCTATAACAAGGTTGTCTTTTTATACACCAGACATTTTTATGCCATTTTATTTGCAATGAATACACAGGAATAACAATATGAAACAACAATAATGACTGTTTCCTAACAAAAATCTATTCTTCTGAATAGACAACACCAAAAACAAAAATTGTGAAAAATACACAATAATAAAAGTTTTATTGTGAATATGATGTACCAGAAAGTTTGCCAGATCTTTTTAGATTCATATTATGCCTAGCAGCAATTGTTATAGAAAAAAACCTTAACTTTTAAAAATAGGATGCTGTAAAATAGTACTTTTGTATGTACAAATAAAATAAAAGCATTTATGCAGTTTTTAAAACCATGGATTAGATAAACAATTGCTTTTGGCAGTAAAATAAAATATTTTGTACTTTTGGGTAAAAGACCTGTTATGAAGTATGAGGTTTTAAATCTAAATATTTAAGTATTTTGGCAAGCAATATTTTATACAGTGTAGCTTACTTTAGTGTGAAAAAATCAACAAAGAATATTTGTTTTTAATTTAGTTGGACCCATTTAGACTAAGTGCACTGTAGAATTAACAGTTGTGTGTAAAAATCTCATGTAATTAAAATTGTTACTATATGTACTGCATGTTCTGTAAGCAAAAGCACAATAATAAGAAGAAAGCGAAGTATATTTTAGAAAGAAAGGAGAATCTCTTGTTTGTAGGACATAAAATACTTGTGTTATTATACTACAACAATATATTTACCATTTGGAATAAATAAACACTTGCCTACTGCAGTTTTTTTAATTTACAAAATGTTTTGGGGTGTTAATTTTAGTAATAGGTGAGATCCTACAGTATGGCAAAAAGTAAAAAAAATGTTGTTTTTTACCCAAGTAAAAAATAATTTTCTGGAGGCTTTATATTGTGTATGTGTGAGTAATGAAATGAAATATGTAGTTTATGGTTAATGGCAAAGTCTAAAAAATGATTGTGTAAAATATGGATGCAATAGCAATTGTAGAAACTTAATTCAAACATTGCACATTAAAGTTTTAAAATCTAGCTCGCCCAGTGTTTCCAATCTTTTTTAGGTTAAACATTTGCTATTTACAAAACTTAGGATTTGGAATCACTGAAAAGTAAAAGTTTTTAAAACAAAGAAAAAATCAACATCATATTCAAATAACTACATAAATATACATTTACACCACATACATACACCTACACAGAGAAAAAAAAATTAAAAAAATTACTCAGAAATAAAACTTTATATAACTCATACCATACCTGTGGCAGAAGTAATCTCCTAAAAAAAGAACTTTTAAAATATTCCATTTTTAAAAGAAATTAATTGAAACATTCGGTTTATGGTTCAGAGTTTGGTTTATCTGGTGAAATGTCGCTTTCCTCACTTTCCTCTTCAGTTCTGGGAAGTCAAAAATCAAAGATATTACTTGTATTACAAAACGTTCTGGTGCTTTTACCGCGCTATATTCACTCACAAAGTTGCATATGTGGAATACAGAAATTCATTGTATGTGTTTAACTAGCTTCTGTTTTGTAATGCTTGTTCATTTGAACATTAAACAAAATATAAAAACTGTTGAACAAAACATTTTAAAAATATAATAACATATTATTACCTTGCTCTGGTGTAAGATTGGTCTCTTTTTGAACTGTGGAAAAATTTTCCAAGATTTAATTTTCTTGGTTTTGGTGAAATCAGCGACTGTTTCTGATCATCGTATGTAAAGTCATCATGAGTCAGCAATCCTGTGGTGAAAAAATAAAGAAAAGTGACGATATTGGTCAATAATTAAATTCACAATAGAAATACATAACCAGCGAAAGTGATTTCTATTTAAATTCTTGAAAGTTGCAACCAAAAACTAACATTAGAACAATAAGATCAAATTTAAAAATATATTTCTATTAATTTATTGTTAAATATTTTAATAAAAATAATACATAACTGGATACAGCTTTACCTAACCGAACATTCAAATTCTAATTAAAGAAATAGGACCGATATAAAAATATTTCTATCAACCAAATGTAATTAAAAGTAGGTATCTTTACCAGCTCATGATAACATCATACCTTCATATTCATTTAGTCTCCTTGTACGAGATCTAACATATAGAAACCCAGTGATGAGAATAAGTATGGGCACAGCTATCAGTATGCTAACTACTACTGCTGTAACCCCTGTGTTGGCTGGATTCATCTGTAGAAAGAAAATAACATTTATTTAGTTTTTAAATTAACAAACAGTTTTATGTGATAAAAATATATTTTGCTGTTTTGGTCTAGGCGTAGTTTTGATAAAAAATAATAGGTAAATGGGTATAAAGCAAATGTATGTAGCATGTACACATAAATATTATCTTTCATGGTTATAGTACTGTGGGGTAAGATAGATACAGTTAGAACATAATATCTCATATTTCCTGAACATGTTTTAACAAATTATTAATAACACTCTTTTAGAGTCTTGAGGTTAAATATTTTTTGTTTACTGTTAAAAAAAATGTCCCCGCCCACCCCAACTAATTTTCATTAAATATCTATGTTCACCCACCTCTTCAGTTGGTTGTTCATCCTCAGAAGAAAGAGCTTGTTGCTTGCCATCTTTCTTCACAGCGAGGTTGGCAATTAAAGGTGACATGTCACTCAAGGAAGCCACGGGATCATCAGAGCCTTGTAGCGGGGCCAGGGCATTAGACCGTGTGGCAACATTATCGTGAGAGACTTTTCCATCATGAGGCCTTGTATCTTTGGCAGAAGCCACACCACTCTGAGAAGCCACACTATCTTGAACAACAACAGAAGCCACGCTTGCTTGATTTTGTGAAGTTTTGGTGACGTGTTTGCCATCCACAAAAACATTGAACTTGTAAACTTTCTTATCCTTCAGTTGAACAACATAAACCTGCAACAAAATATGACATTTTTGTGCATGCACGATATAATAGATATTTATCAGTTGAAAAAAAAAGAATTATGTAGTAAATGACGAGGTAATAAGCTAAAAATGATTTAAATTCCAGGTCGCATGAAGGGCCATGCAAAGAACTCACCCTTGATAAAATACAACAGATGTTAACATGCATCAAAATATATGTTGAAGTAAAAAAAGCCTAAAGTATTAAAATATAAAATACTAATTGTGTTCCAAAGATTAAAAACAAATTCTTTGCAGAATTAAACCTCAAGAGAAAAGGTCATTCCATGAATAATTGAGTAGAGTCCAATTAAATGGCAGGATGCTCTATATTTAAACTGGGACACTATTAGAAAACTGAAACATTTTTCTTTTAAATACAGAATACAGATTAGTAGAGGGTGTACAAACATGTTAAGGCCCGTGTAACAGAAAGTCACATATAATTTACATCCCTTTCCAAGATTAAACAAAAAATACAAAAAAAACTTTAATACACAGCTGCCATTATTTCACATGGGTACTATATGTTCATTCACATAAACAAAAACATACATTTTCGTAAAATTCTTAGATGTTTTAAGAGCTAAACAAAGTAAATTTACATAGTAAATATATTCACTTGCTTAAAAACTGTTTAAAAAATCTGCCTTAATTTTAATTTTTTTAAGGGGTTTAGTACTGTTTACAATGGCACACGGTATATTAAATGTTTCCACCTATATTTATAACTAATTTTTTTTTAAATCTTATAATTTTTTTTTAACTAGGTACCTCTCCCCCACTGGGTGAAACAGTGACATCGTGTGGTGAGGTAAGCGACTCCGAAGACGAGGGCTCCCAAGTTCCGAGCAGGCCACCAGATTTATAATCAAGGGTGAAGCCAGACACTGGCACCCTTGTAACATCTAAACCATTGACAGCATACAACAGGCCATCTGTGTTGGTAAATTGTACATTAGATGTATATATGGTACTGTGGGGTAAGATTAGACACCTTTAGCACATAATATACAAATATCCTAATGGTCACAGGTGTTTCAAAAAATTAACAACAGTCTATGGGAGTTGTAACTTGTAAGTTGTAAGGGGTTTATGAACATGGTTTATCAATCTTTGAAAGTTCTTTGTTTACTAACAAATGGAACGAGAAAATAAAATGAAAAGGTGTCTTTCTCCGCACCAAAATATACAATTCTTGTTTTTAAAAAAATCCGAAATATTTTTATAAACACTTTTCTAATTTTTTATCTAAAATTTTTTTTTTTCATAACTATAAAGTTGAGAAAATAAACCAACCTCCAACATCACTATACTCGATGGCATATATACTCCTTCCCGTATCCTTCTTATCCTGGATAACCCTGACAAAGTCTCCATCCTTAGTAAAGCACTGGACCCTCCCATCTTCACGATCAGCCACACAAACATCATCACCAGCTATAGTGATGCTATGTACAACGTTAAATGTACCAAGTGCTGCAGCAGTACCTGGGAATTAACAAAAGATGCAAATTCAAGGTAAAAGATCATATTCCTAAAGATAAATGACATAAAATAATGTTTTTTTTTAAAAAATATCTTTTTTGTGGAGTAAGATTTTTTTATGTTAAAATGAGAAGATTTGGATATTTTTTTTAAACCTAAAAGGAAAACACATCAATGAGCTATAATTGTTTTAGCAAATCATAGAAAAAAATCCTTATTAAATGTATTAGTAAGGTTTATGACCTAACTTACGTGCATTGGTTCATTGCCAAAGCACCTTGGTTGCACTTTATTCTATATCGGTGAGGTTCCTGTCCAGGAGCGGGGATATAAGCCAGATTTTGGCCATTACACTAACTACCAGACTGTTTATGACTTTGTACATTGTTCATGAGAAAGTGTAATGACCCATAAATAGAAACTTACCCCATACTGATGCCTCGTGTCCCCATGATTTGATGTAAGTTCCATGAGGTGAAAACTTAACAATCCTTCCGTTACAATATCCATCAGCGACATATATCATACCTGGAATATTAAACTAATGTTAAAGATGTAAATCCAATAACAAAGTGACTCTAGTGGAATATTTGGAGCAAAGAGCGCGATTACATTCAATATAATTTGTGAGAAATGAGTAACACATCCTAAATTTTTAAAGGTTTTTAAACCCAAACAATTTAATACCCATTAACAATACATGAGATACCTATTTACTTGTAGTGTATTGAATATTAAATAATGGGAATACAATGACTAAAAGTAACTTACTATAGTGTGATATTACATTTACTGTTAAAGTGGCATTCTAAACGAAAATAGCAAAGTAGTGTATCTTATCCTTTTTAAAATTGTTTTTTTTTAAATAATACTAAATCAATTTTTGTTGCAAAAAGTTTCACACTCATGAACTAACCTTGATTATCCACAACCACATCTGCTGGTTTACAGAAATGTTTCTCGTCGTTACCGGGCACAAGACGTGTACCAAGTATTAGCGTGGGGGTTCTATCTCCAGTAGCAGGGAACTTAAATACCTGTATTTATTGGTGTATATGTATTGTAGATAAATTTAAAAAACAACAAGAAGGTAATTAATTAGCAGCAAAATGACAGTTGTTAGAACACGCTAGGGGTAAAAATTGTTTAAGTAAAAGTTTCAAACAAAAGTGTGGCTGTTAAACCTACCAATACACGCACCTACAGTATTCAAAGCATTCTGTTCATGTCATCATTGTCATGTAACATATATTTTAACATAGTAATGAATGCACTCAGTCTATGTTTCAATCAAAAACAAATAGCGAACCCGATTCTTGTAAAAATGGGTAGGTCAGATGACCTACAGTGTGCCATGCAATGGGATCTGAGATATATGCATCAGTTTGCCCAATACATATAACAACTACATACAACTAACCTGGTGCATTGCCACATCAGTAAACCATATATTATCCCAATCATCCACATAAGCTCCATGGGGCATAAAGAACATGTTGCTTCCCCATGCATCTTCCAGTGTTCCCGTGGAAGGATTGTAAGAATAAACAGTGTTGACCGTGATGGGAGAATTTTTTTGAACGAATGTATTTACTCTGAACGAATTAGCACCCCAACTGTGAGATATAATAAAAAGGTTCATATTTATCTATAATGATATTCTGTTCTATATGAATGAGGTCCTTGTCAAACGTCTAGGATATCGGGTGTAATTGACCCATTACCCCAACACCCATACTGCAAACGAAAAACATCGGGCAAAATAGAGTGACAACTAAAAGGAATTTGAAATATGAAAACATATTCTTTTAGAAATCATTGTTAAAGTTCAAACGAACTGCTATTATAGTTGTCTTATAGTTTATACATAATTCAAAACAATTATACACACACTTACATGTAAGCCAAGCTATTATATTACCAGAGGCTATGCTGCTTTACATTTACATAGGAAACATGAATCATCAGTAGTTAAGATACACAACAATGCTATGTGATGAATATCTACACGACACTATATTACTTTGGTTCTGTTTGTTTGTACAGATATCAAACAACAGTGTAAAAGAAAATTTTCAAAAATAATGTTACACCCATACCCGAATTATATGGAATTAAATTTATTTTATATACAAAAAAAAACATGAAAACACAGAAATTCAACAAATTATTTTTTGTATCAAATTTTAACTTACGTTCTATATCCACGATGAAATACAATAACTTGTCCATTCTTACGAACAGCAACGCCACCTGCTTGTCCAATGACCGAGTTGTCCGGCCACGTCAAATCACATCTTAATTCTGGTAGTAAAAATAATAAAGAAAAAGTTAGAAACAACTAAATTTGAAACGATAATTGGTTTCCATAAATTGCAGTGCTGTTTAAAATTAACTTCCAGACTATACAGCTATTCTTCATGTTTGTTAAACAGTTTTATCAAAAAAAACAGTCTTTTATATTTACTTTTTTACAGCCTATATAACAATAAGTGTATAAAAAAGTAAAGAGAAAATATATGCTCAAAATGACATGAATCAGTTTTTCAAACTTACCGATTTTCTTTTCTTTTTTCTTGGCAACAAGAGGAAAAGGAGACTCTCTTCCTTGAGCATGATGCTCTTCACCAGTCTCCGGAGAATGGTGATGGTTACCGTGGTGATGCGCTTGTAGTGGTTCAGGCTGGGTGACTTCACCACGAGCGATGGCTGAAGTGGAATCTGGGGAAAAGGGAAATTTAAGATTTTATATATATATTCTGTTTTAACCTATTTTCTTAATGGGTAAAGTCCTTATTAATAAAAGGACCTGGGATTTAGACCAACTCCAAGCATATGCTTTTATCTTGGTTTCAAGTTTAAAATTTCAGGCAAACATAAATGTTAATTGGATAGATAAAACTGTCTCAGGAACGTTACACAGGACACTTTCCTATTACAAATATATGCTTTAAATTTAAAACACAAAAAATACACATTTTTTTAGTCCCAAATATTAAAAACCCTAACAATCAAAAAAATTACAAATATATATGCTACTTTTCCACCAAGAAATTGTATTACTCGACGTTTTGAAGTTCTATTCTGGTTGTCAAACATTACATGAATGTCATTTAAAACACAGGTTAAAAACACACAGTTACCTTCTCCTGCAAAGCCTGGGTATGGAGTTAGTTGATCCACAGTTGAAGGGAAGGTTAAAGGTATCCCGCTCATCATGCCCCAACAGTTAGGATCTGAACCAGCAGTTTCTATGCTGCTTGTGTAGAACATCATGTAGAAATTACACATCTCGTCTGCCCCTCCCATACTATATGTAAAATAAAAACAAGTTAAGCTGAAAACCCATTTAAAATACTAAGAAAATATGTCAAAAATTTCAAAGGATTGGAGTTCAGACAACAATAGTTTTTAGAAGCATTCAAATGTAAATATGTTTAGCAGTGTAGCAATCGGTCATATAATAGGTTATTAGGTTTATGTTTTGTCTTTGCGTAAATAAAGAAAAGAACTGTGTGACACTGAGTTTTTGTTAAAAAAAATTACAAGACCAATGAAAAACTATTGCAAAATTCCTAGAATTTGGCTAAAATGTCGTTACGATTGGTGTTCAGTTAACTTTACAAGTGGTTCACTAAAACCCTTTCATAATTAGCAGCTTTGTTACAAGTAAAACTTACATTACTTTTAAAACTATATAACTATATGTTAATATCTTTTATGTATTCAAAGCATTGTAATTCATATCACAGCAAACATTCTTTGCTGTTGACATAAACTAAGCAAATATTTCCCATTGATTTCTTGCATACCAAGGACCTTACTGGATTGGCCACGTCACATCTACCATACATTATTCATTAAGTACACATTCACTACTACAGTGCTAGTCAAATTGTGGTAGCATCGATAATATCGAAGTTGTATAAACTGCTTAGTAAGCAGGCAAATGCCAACCCTAATATTCATTTTTAGTTTTTGCACGATAAAACTTTTTTTCGGAGTGGTTTGAAAATTCCAAATCGTTTTAAATTGGTGTATTGCGATTTCAAAACATTTTTAACCAGCTTTTTTAAGGGTATGATTATGAATACTATGAAAGGTTAGATGACAATACAGATTATTGTCTATCCACATACGCTTGGCCTTACAACAAGAATTGGCTGCAGCCATAGGTGTCAAACTTTTAAATGCAGGAAAGGTATGGCAATTTAAATGGGCATTCTTATGAAACAAATCAAAATTATTGGTTGTAATTTTTACTGATTATTGCAGTGTAGAAAAAAGCAAGGTAGGTCTGCCTACTATGCTATCCTAGGTTTGGTGCCTATAGCTGAAAAAGTTAAATGCTAGTAAGAATTGGCTTTACCTATACTACTGTATGCAGAATAGGAGTAATGGGCAAAATCTAGCATAAATCCCAGGTCCCCAACAAGGAAATCGTCCTCACCCACATAGAATAATATGCAGAATAAACAACAATCTTTACCAAACACTTACCCAGCATAAGTTGCAACATTTCTGGTACTTTCAAAATCACATCTTGCCATAACAGTGTCACCAGGTTGAATATCAATGGATCCTCCAACCCTGGTAAAGAAAGCATGTGGCCATTGAGGGTTGCCTTTGCCAATCATTTTGTATTGCCCGTTCCTGTATCTGTAGCCAGTGATAACGGTACCTGAACAAATTTTATATTTTAACGCTGTCATTTTTAGGGTCCTACAGTGTGGCTTGATAGGGTAGCTAAGATGTAGGTCAGAGTTGGCCATTTGTACATAAGTATTAGCTGTGCCTTTTTTCGCAAAAGTGGTGATACTGGGTGTTTTAGCGCACCAGTTTAATACGTTTAAATAGGTTTACTCTGGTAATAAAAGGTGCCAAAAAAACAGTAAAGCCAAATCATAGTGTATTTGCCAAATTAATTAATGCGACTTGTAATCAATATTTTATAAGTATGGGTTTAATTGCATTTTGGGAATTTTGTAGATGTTTAAAAACTGAATATGTTCAAAATTTAAAATTTTACAAAACACAGTATATATACGTTCAAAATTTAAAATTTTACAAAACATAGTATATAATGTTCAAAATTTAAATTTCACAAACACAGGATATTATTAAAAAGTCACAAAATGTGGAAAACCTTACCCTAACCAAAAACCTACCAAGGTTGTGAGCATGGGTGCGGAAAGCAAACACGGTGATGGGGTTTCTTATATTAGTCTGGCATGAGATATCAGAATTAGCATGAGAGTGAGGTGGTATGTTGATGTATGGGGATCCAAGTAAGAAGATACCAGCATAATATAACTGCCTGTTAAAATATTTTTAATGTAGAACAAAAACGCTAACTGTAAAAGTTGTGCATAATACAAATGCCTGTTAAAAAACTGTTAAGGTACTTGGCCAAAATCTGGCCCCAATTCCAGGTCCTCAAGAACCTCACCCATACAGAATAGAATGTATAAAATAAGCAACAACGGTTCAATAATTTAGGCCAAGATTGGCCGGTAACTTCAGAACTAACAACTGTTCTACCGGTTTGTTAAGTATAAAAATCAATACTACTCTTGCTCTATACAATATAAAATATTCCAATTAAATTAACAGGTGCTTGTACACCATTATAATATTAAAGAAATACCTTTCATCAGTAGCAATTGCATCTACTCCAGAACAATCATGTTGGCCAGGTGGTAATCTATGAGCATAATGCATCTGCACCACTATATAATTGAAACCAGAGCTTCCACCAATTCTATTATGAAGTAAAAAATAAAATTAAAATCTGAATTTCTTTTTCAGTAATCTATAATCTAAATTTTCTATTGTCCCTAACTGTTACATAAAATCAGGTAAAATATCATCTACACAAACTGTGTATACTGTTACACATAGGCGTTGTTTAAAATGCAGGGAAGGCAAACCTACAAAACAAATTTTATCAAGTAAGTTGTATTTCTTTCGGGTCTACGCTTTTAAACTTAAGTTTAGTTATAAGTTATAATCAGCTATTTTGTATGCGATATCAAGGTATGGTATGTGGTTTGTATAGAAAACCAATAGTTTATATGCAAAGAAGTAAATATAATAGAAATTTTACCTGAAACCAACATTTTCTGGCAATCTAAGAAGTGAAGCATCTTTAGCCCAAGCAAATAAAGTTTCTCTTTTTCCATTACATATTTGGCCCATTCCACAATGCCTGGAATTAAATAAACTGATGATAACCAGTAGAATATTCTAGCTGATGACACAGAATAAACATGCATCTAATGTGAACTTAACATAAAACTTAATTATAATTATATCTTTGAAAACGATAGCGAAGACCATGTTATTTAAAGAACGAAAAGATGAGACTCAACAGAACAACAACAGTTGTTAAAACATGCTTAGGATAAAAAGTGTGAGAAGAAGCGTGGCTGTTGCATCTTAACTTATATTTTATACCAGATTGGTTTATACCATGAAGTCATTAACTTACCCCTAGGTCATATGAAACAATTATATTCTATCGAAAGTTGGTTTGTGCAAAATCTTTTTTTTTAATTTTATGAGCCAAGATTAGTTCTTAGAACTATTTTATGCCTAATAGTAATAGCTGCAGGATATAAAAGCATATGTTTAATTACTTACCATGATGATTGTGTCGTGGGCAAGGTTCGGCATCCATACACGAGCATGTGGTGTGTGGATGACATGGAAGCATGGGGCGTGAAATTAACTGGAGAAAATAAAAAATATATATACAAAGTTTTAAATTTTTTTTACAGACTGTTTAATAGAATTAAATTTTCCGTATAGGCTTAATTTTTAGGGGAATTTTGCAAAAAAATCAAAAGTGACATTGTTAAAATACACACTCATATTTGTAAAACATAGGAAACATCATTGATTAATGTGTTTACTGTTTACTACTAAATACTTTGGCTATTCTCGCTTGTATAGACACAAACATTAGAGTAAAATATGTTTTATATCAGTTCTTACTTATGTAACTTTCCCCGCCATCAAATGGAATGCCTGATGAAGTACACATGTATTGGTCATCCTGTAAAAAATGATGCAATAAGTTCTTACATACTAAGATATTCATATGCCAATATTTCAATACATACATTGAAGGTTTACAGATCAAAATATAATATCATTCAGAGCAAAAGAACAGCATAGGTGCTTACCTGTGTAATAGAAATGCTTGGTGCTCTAATCTTCACCAATTGTTTATGTGATGAAATCGGATAAATACCAGTAGTTTCACATGTCTGCGATTCAGCATTAGCAGGTGTATAATAACTTGATCCCAAATAAAGAAGCAACAACAGCAGGTTTAAAGCATGCCACTGGTATGCCATTGTGGCACCAGGGATTTAAAGGGAAGATTTCAACTTTAAATTATTCTATAAACCATTTAAATCTGAAAAAGGAATTATTCAATAGCAATTTAAAAACTGAATTATTCCAAACTTAGCAGCAAAATTGTTTACATAGAAAGATACACAACATATTTTAGTTGTTGCAGTTTTAGTATTACAATGTTTAGATTTCTTTTGTGAAACATCTATCAGGTAATTGCATGTGACTTGAATTAAATTGTTCAATTCTTGTCCGTTGTGCCAGTTCGATAAGACTTTTAAACGTCCTTGGCTCGTATATTGCTAGTATAGTCAACATGTGTTTGTTGAGTGCAACTTTCGCGGTTCGTAACGCAATTTTTGTTTCTATGGCTCTTGCGTTGTGTTCTTCACACGCTGCGTTCAATCTGTCATCTCTCAATTTATTTCGTACATATGGCATCAAGACTCTTGCCTTGGTTTGAAACATTAAACTTCTGCGGATTTGTGTGGAAGCCAAACCATATCGATTCCTCATGCTTCTGTGGAAATAATGTTTTGCTTGTTCTTTTAACCTTTGCACACGCCACCATTTATCGGGTTTACGAATCACATGTCTCCATCGTAAGTTCACGTTCGTCAGAAACATTTTTACACCAACTTATATATGTGTCAATATACCACCTTACGACTTGGAAAGAGTGATCTCTGTAAAGTGAATAAATGTAAATAAACTCACCGACCAAAAGCATTAAAGTAAAGTGATTCTCTGACGAAGTTAAAGTTTTAATTAGAATAAAAAACTTCGGAAATATACTGAAAACTGCGTCCTATCGTATTGCTTACTTACTACAAAGTCATGTAAACACTGTATATCAGCACCATATAACTATACATACAGTCTACTTTACATAAATGAATAAGTTTTTTTACCAAACCTCCGACCTCTCCATTGGACTTTTACTTCTATACAAAACACTACCTCTTAAAAAATGACGTCACACGAAAATCACAACACGAAATTTCGTGGAAACTAAATTTTATTATTTTCTAGCGGGGAGCAGGTAAAACAGTAAGAACAAAAAATAGATGTCCACTAATACCACCGTTTCCAGCATTTACAAAGGCGGACTTGCCCATAAACGTGTTGGTTAAGTATCTACGGGCATCTGTAATGTCACATTGATTATATCACGTGGGATATGCTCTTTGAAAATGATCGATAAATTTGCTTTCGCTGACGTAAGTCGCCAACAGTGAATCGATAAAATGTTTAAAGGGAACAGACGCTGTTTTAATGAGAAGCCGAAGCAGGTATAATTAAAGCGCCAGCGGTTTATATATTATACATGTTGTCGTTCTAATAGCAATTTATTACCACAAACGCACTGCCAATGCCAATATGTGCCATGTATGCATAATCTTATGCATGTACAAAACCTATGTTAACGGGTGTGTTTCATATGATTCTTGATAACACATCTCTTAAGTGTTTAAATTCACAGAATCTTACAAGATTTTTAGGTTATTTTTTTCGGTAGGTGGAAACTCTGGCGCCTCGAACTCGGTAACCTTTGGCCACGATGCAACGCGTAACCACTGGGCCAAATGAAACTTTATAAATTAAACTCTTAACGCCTTTGGTTCCACTATAACACGTAGAAACACTGAATTCTTATAGCTAAACTACATTGCACAATAAACATCGAATAAGAAATAAAATCCAAACAACCAATTCTTTGTATTGGTAAACCAAAAAAGAAACGTAAACAATTTATCTTATAAAATATTTCTGTGGACCAAGGCTTCGTGTGTATAGTTAGGTTATTATCTGAAATCATTGTAAAAAAATGACTGATAACTAAAACGCTTTACAAAACACTAAGTATTTCCAGTGCTGTCCTCTGAGTTGGGTTCGGTCGGTTTAGGTGCCTCTTCGTCCGGAGGATGTACTTGGTCCTTTTTCGACCATAAGTTCTCATACTTCTCTTTTTCCAGTTTTATTTTCTTGTCCATATTACAGTCCCCAATCAAACAAGGCATGACAAAGTTTTCAGGCAAAATAAGTCGCTGCACATATGCAAAACCATCGTTTATGAGTCCGGTCAGCTTTTCTATAGGCGTCTTGTCTCTTGCCTCAAATTTAAACTTTTTTAAAGTGTCCCCGCCCAAGTTCAACTTCAATTTTGGTTTCGGTTTATGGCTTACAGGTGACGCCACTTTTGGCTGCTTTTTTTCTTCGCAGCCCAAAGTTTCTTCGAACCATTTTGGGAGAATTTGAAGTTTACTGCAAAAATATAAATCGAGTCATTAGACTCATCGATGAACTTTACTCCTTTATGCTCGCGAGTAGCGAACGTTAAAAGTTTCTGTACAGTTATTAAACAGTATTTGATTTAGGTATAGTTTATACCCTCTATAATCTTCTTAACAATTTCAGAGTGATTATTTCGCTTCATATTTATTCCTAAATTTTCAAATTGCTTTATTGTCGTAAAAACTCAGTAACATACCATGCATCTTTAAAAGTAATCTGCTTGCTTATGATTCCCGCATCAATCATGGAAGACTGAAGGAAGTCGTTAAGACTCCCAGCAGCCAAAACTACGAGTAAAAACCACACGGATGCTTTGACCAAGGTTGACATATCTATTGTTAAATACTGATCATATACACAGTGTATATGTTGGTTATATATCATTTTCATGTCAATTGCAAAGCAAACATTAGATTCCTTATCCACCAATCACGTCCCACCCCGTCCCCCATGCACTGTGACGTCATAGTACTTGAAGCGAACCTCGCATGAGTGGTGCTTGTGACGTCACGGAGGAACAATCGCGAGGAGAACGTCGCGTAAAGTAACAGTTTAGAAATGATGCAATGTATGATGCACCACGGCTACTCAATACATATTTAGTAGGCCATAAATGTTTGGCAACGGCAGGTCATCGGTTTACATGGGTTCCGTTTTAGTGTTTATTATGGAAGGCCGAAATACAATAACCGAGCCCAACGTCGACCGGGCCAAAAACTAACACGGAACCGTTGCCCTGCCACGCGAGAATAACAAAAGTAATCGCATTCATTCATCAATGTACATTTTTTTACAGCAAAGGCTAAATACAAAAATAAAACCCATATGCTCCAAATTCTTGTATTGCAACGACTCCAAATCAAACACGTAACAATACATCTCTATACACGCAATAAACGAATCCTCTCGTAAAAAGATAAAAGTACAGACATCCCTTGCGCAAAAGCGGTCAAAAAAAGGAAAACAAATTTACGTTTAAAGACAGAGCACTGGTCGTGCAACAAATACATGCGTATTGGTAATCTCTAAAATTTGTACAAATTTAACACTGAGTGCTTCGTACGCGGATCGCTATGCGACTAATTTGCAAAACTTGTTCAAACGTAACTTCTCAATCTAATTTAAATCATTGAATTTTGTTGAAAATTTAAAGAACTGCAGAGTACAAAACATTGTATGATTAAAAGGAGTTGCATGATTTAAAATTGATCACATAAAGAAGAGATACAGATAATACCTTGTTTTATATACTGTCATCTAGACATTTATAAATACAAGTATAATACATCACATATAGGGAGTCGTTGCAAGTGTCCCATATATTTCATTGTTTATTCGTCATCGTCGTCCTCTGTGTCAGCTTCTTGTAACCATGTTAACCACGAGTTCACCTGAATAAGCATTAATGAACGTAAATTACTCTATCCTCGCATGGTGGAGAAACGACAGTCTTTATAACACGGGTGTTTATACACCTCGTACCAGCTTAATAGTTACCAAGTATGTTACTTTGTGGGTGATGTGTTTAAAATAGGACACTGTGTTATTATAGCTGACACTACCCCGCAATATGGAGATAAATAAGTTACATTACCCACAAAGTTTATAGGTGGTAACTCGTAAGCTGGCACAAAGTGTAAAAACAGAACCCATTTTTATAAAGACATTAATACAGAACATGAGAATAAATAAGTTACATTCAGGAAAGAGGTGGCATGCAAGTGGTTCATACTTTACCTGGAAGAGAGCTTTTCCTTTCCCAGGGAAGTTAGAGTTGACATCTTCCTTCCATGAGATGAAAACTTCCTCATCAATCACATCCTCGTTGTAGAGGAGGTTGAACATCCGAAGAAGTAATCCTTTATGAAAAGGAAAAATAAAAATAACATATAGTAATGTGGGGTAAGATAAGTTAGAGTTAGCATCTAAAATCTATATGATTGTGTTTCGAACAATTAAAAACGTTTTTTTAGAGCTACAGTAATACGACTATACATACTTCTGTAAATATTTTTTGTTTACTACAATTGGAATGAGAAAATAAAATGAAAATGGATCATCGTACCCCACCCTACCATAACGGTTAGTCTTATTTTTTTGTTCTAAAACTGATTTTGTAATATTTTTATACAAAATACCTTTAGGAAAATCCTTATCATGACAGAAAGCCTGCACAGTGTGTAGCGCATGTAGTTGTAAGTTGGTGTCATCGTGGACAAACTTCTGCAAGATTGGTTTGATCTTTTTGAGAAGGTTTTTCTCTTCTTCCTGAATTGTTTTCGGGACATTCTGACCTCTGTCCACCCCAGCTTTTAAGCTGCTTTGCTTGGTAACATGGTGTAGGCAACTGGGATAAAAATATGTTTTATGTTTGATTGTTTAACCTTAATAAGGTTTTAATTATTATAATTGCAGTTTTCTCTGTTTTTGATAATTAGCTGTGGCCCCCTGCTCTGCCAAAATTTAATTTAGTTTTGCTTTTCATACGAGTGTTATTTTAATTACCAACAAAAAAAAAGTAAAAAAAACAACATGCTTCTGCAAGTGGCATGTCAAGGGATATAGGGTTTACGTCAAATTTTGGACTCATTACTCCAAGAATACATTACCTTGATGTGAGAACGTGAATAAACTCTGGATGAGAGTAAAGTTCACTTGAAACGTTCTCTCTTATCCACCTATACACCACCTGGGGTGCAGGGTCTGTGTTAAGCTGCTCGTTTAACTTTGTCTCCATGTGTAGCAGGGGGTAGAGGAAGGCAAGTTGTTTACCTTGGAGGATTTCAAACATACTGCTCTTGTTTTGGGAGACTTCTGAATGGTTTGAATTTGCATGTGTTGGGTAAAAGTTAGCATTTTGAAATAAAAACAGATACAAAAAATACGCCATTAAATTACGGAGTGAATAATAAAATGGTTTATACAAAGTTGATGAGGATGTAAAATATTAAACATATTTTATTTAAGTTCTAATTGCTGGTAAGTGTCTTGAACAAGGACATGTCCACAATGGCAGAAGTGTCAAGTCTTGAACCCGTATTCTGTGACTGAGCGATAGGTAGGCAAAAATTACATTAGAGCTTTTACAGATCTCTGAAAAGCTCAAATACACTTGAGCACAGATACATACCTGGCATAAGGTTCAGCATATCAACTTTGCTTTGCTTATACATCGCAAGTAACCAATCTTTATCATTTAATTTAACAAGTTGCTGTAGTGTGAGCAGGAACAGTGGAAAGTGGTATCCACTGTGTAGGAGCTCTGCTATCCCATGCAGTGTTGCCAGATCTGAAAGGATCAACCGAGCAAGCAAGGAAGCAGTGATCGATTTTGATCTGGGAACACTGGTCTCCAGTTTTGAGAGTTTTTCGAAAAACATCTGCAAGCCCTGGGTGTGGAAAGGATAGGAAGAAAAAATTTTTTTTTTAAATTACATGATTTTCTTTTAATAGCGGAAATAATTAATTTTTCTAATTCTTTCAAATAATCGTCGTGTACTATTGTAAAATATTTAAACTTTTATGGAAATTTGGTATACATTACATACAGAATTATACTTAAGCTCTTCATACAGAAATTATCTACAAGAATAAATTTAAAACAACAAGCATATGCATAAGAAAAAATATAACCAAAAGTGCATTTTTTAAATAAGGACATTTTGAAAACCAATAATTTTCGTTTAAATAAATGAAGCCTACCTCTTCAATTTGGTCAGTAGATAAAAGTTTTGTGTCGACCATATGTGATAGGATCTTGCAGATAAATTCTCGTACATCCTCATTGTTATGTAGGTAGTTTTCATAGAACAAACCACACAAGGTAGCTACTTGTCTGTGAAATAATGGCATGTCGGGTAAAAAGGACTAGCAAATAGCGTTAAGAGTTTAAACACACAACCAAAAATAAAAAGAAAAAAAAACAAGAAACACATATTACCAAGATACAACAAGCTCTAATTTGCTCAAAGACCTCAAGATGTGCTATTTTAGCGTATACAGTGAACTATAAAAGATATACAATGATAGGCCAATCATGGCCTAAATTCTAGAACCCATGGTTTGATGTGCTGCGGGACCTTACCCGCATGAAATAGAAAGATAGATATAAAATTTAAAATAGCATCATCAGACTCCCAATTAAAAGGAAGGGATCAACTAACTTGTTAGGAATAGCTGCATCTTTTATCACAGCAAGAGCTCTAGTAGTTCCCCCATTAACATTGGATGTTGATCTTCTCACAACATCCATTAAAGCTTCTTCACTTAAAATATTCTTCTTTGATTTCTGTTTCTCCTGGTTTGTGGTGTTTCCTTTCTTCTGTGGTTTCTAAAAATAGGATTTTGTTGTTTTTGATAATTCAAATTAGGTGTATAAAACAAATTTTTTTGGTCAGTTTGACTAAAATTACAACCATGACAGCCTTTGTCACTACACTTGAAACTTTAAAAAAATATTTTTTCAGAAATAAAACACTTTTTTTTTTCTATTTAAAATATATCAACCCAAACTGAACCTTTCTCATTTTTAAAATGAATTTATTAAATAGGTTTCAAAAATATCAAAAATAACAGTATTGAACACCAAACTAACCTGATTCATTGCATTATCAATAACATGTTGGAAAGATGGTTGAAATGCATCTGCAGCTGATGATACAGCTGGACGTTTCTTTATAGGGGGCGAAGATTTTACAATCTTTGTTGGTACTTTGTTGCCATGTGGCCCAGCTACCACATTCCTGTAAAGATTTTTTGACTTTTCCGATTGTTTAGTTGATTTTTGTTCATGGTTGGTATCGTCTTCATTGTTGGGGTGAGTGACAAATTTGATCTTTCCTGTCTGGGGGCCTCGGGTGACTGTAAATTATTGGAAAAGTTTTTAGAATAATAAACTGGAAAAAAATGTAAATTAAGAAAAAAGCAAACACTTATTTTGCTGCAATAATTGTATCTTATATGTCGGAGAATATCTTGTGTTGATAAAAAATATCTTGTGTTTATAAAAACCTTTACTCAAAGTTAGGGATCTAGTTTGCGTACTTTTCCCTACTTTCCTTACTTAAAAAAAAATAAAGTAATAAAGTTTGAACACATCTAGAAAAAAAAAAGAGAAAGAATTTTTGTTATTATAAATTTCAGACAAGTGTGCCACTTCTTTGTTGCATTAAAGAAACACAAAGTTTCTAAAGCTGATATAAGATTAAGTAGAAACAGAAAAAAGGCAAGACTTACCTTTACTTGTAGCTTGTTGTTGTAGGTTTCTAGTTGCTTGCTTAGGTTGTTGTTGTTGTTGTTGATGATTCAAGTATTTGGGGCCAAAATCATGCACAGGGCTCTTGCCTGGTTTAAAATAACAATGTCATTATATACCAAGATTGGAGATGATACATATACAAAAGTTGATAAACAAGACAATAGTTTAGACTTATCACAAAATTATTACTTGATTTCTATAATTTTTTGTAAAATTGTAACCTAAAATTACATGAACAATAATATCTATGTCATTTTTTTTGTAAAAATGGTATTTTTGTAACTTACCATTTGTGATAGGTGCATGGTTCCTTGGTCCGTTGGTTTGGACATGGTTTGTATATTCTGGTTGAAAATTTCGATATTGTGGTTGATGGTCGTAATAAGCTTGTATGTTGGGTGGGTAACCATTATGCATCATGGGGTAACCCATATATGGCATGGGGTGACCTCCGTTCATGTGGGTGAGGGTGGGGTCAGGAACTGCCCCATTTTGGAGTTGAAGTTTGTGAAAACCTGGGATTAAGGGATTTTTAATTCAAAACACAAAAATAGTAATGTTTTTACATGGGCACAATTTGTGAGTAATTAACATCTTTTGAGTTATTTAGAAGTTTTTATATGCATGGAAATAAAAACAAAAGTTTTCACATTTCTTTTATTTTTTTGAAATTTTCAGTTAAAAGATTAATCTTTCAATAGTTTCTTACCCAAGTTTCCTTGGCTTTGCTTCTTTGCTTTAACTTGTGGGGGAGGGCTGAAGAAATCAAAGCCATGGCCTGGACTTGTGGGTTCGCTTCCTAGTATGGTGGGTAGGGGTGGGGATAAGGGGCCCGAAAATCCATCTGTGGTGGGTGAAAGATAGGGAGTTATTTTGAATATCTTATAGTAGTAGGTATTGAGGGCTCAAGCTGGTCTAAAAATTAACACACAAGTTGTAGCACCCTGGGTATCGTGGTAATGGGCCCACTCTGGCATAAATCTTCGGCCCATGGTGTGCCAGGCTGTAGGACCTCACACACGTTCAATAGAATATTACAAATGCTCTATATACTATCACATGTACTACTTCAGGAGTTACCATTAACCAAGTATGGAACCACTTACTATATTGCTGTTTCTTTGATGGAGGAAAAAAACCAAGTCCAGCTGCATTTTGTTCAAACTCTCCTTTGCCATGTTCCCTCATAGAAGGATTATGATGCGAATAATGGTTGTTTTGTTCGAACATAATACCTGGGTAATCCTCACCAACCTCCGAACGTATCTGACCCAGAGTTTTTGGGGCTGTGATTCTCTGCATCTGCCTTGGCGTCCACTGTAGATATTGGATAAATAAGACTGAAAAACGTTATGTTATCTAAAAAAGATTAGACTTATGTATGCCTGTTGCTGTCAGATATGAAAATACACCTTACACTTTTTTAAACCAGAAAATTATTATTTTTTTATTAGGATGATGAAATGTTGGTAGTAAGCCTATATTTGTTGGAAGCGTAGCCATAAAGTTATATAACTATACATGGTACCATTGGTACGTAGGTACAACATTACAATAGGTAAGATCAGTACATTAGCTAAGTGGTACATTTATATCTACTGTGACATCACACTGATGTGTATGAAGTATGACAATGCACAGGAAATTATTGTTGACAATAAAGAGATTCAAAACATCAAAGATATGCTTCAATGACCAATCAAACCATGGACAATGTTAATATTACATTTACTTTTGTGTTAAAATTACATTATTAAGTTTAAAATACAATTTTGTAATTAGTGACATTTAAGGCTTTAAAATATCAATATAATTCTGTCAGCATTAACAAAATATAATTAATGCATTAGATGCTACAGAATGTTCCAATATTTGGCTTAGAATGAGTAGACTGTATACAATAAACTCATAGACCTCATATGTTAAGCCAGTGGCAATGTGTGAAAATTTACATGAACAAAGGACAGACAAGCCTAAAGGCACGATAAGCTGATTTAATTGATGCAACGAACAAGTAACTAGCTCAACCACCATTATGACTTTAGATTGACCCAGATGGTGTAATATTTACATGGTAAACACTTATATAATGTACCATCATGAAAGTAGGTTTCCATGTAAATCATGCGCATAAATCATGTTGTCATGCTTTAAATATACACCTCATGTGATGGGCTGTGGGCGCATATTTACAATTGTTATGCTATGTAACAACATTTGTCATATTTTGTATGAATAAAATTGAAAAGATTATTAAAAAAGGGTAGCCAATTTTAACAGACGGTGTATTTTTATGCAAAATAAAAATGAAGTAATATCCTTTTTTTTAAGTTTCAAGGTAAATTTAAAACTTGAGTAAAGAAATTATAAAATGTGTGAAAAATATCATGTTTTTAGTAATTAACTTCAATATAACATATGCCTACATCAACTTACATTTGCTGCCCTTAGTTCAATAACATCTTGCAGCATGAATCGAATTCGTGAAGGAAGATCTCCTTTCTTTTTCTTCACTGTTTCCAATCGATCAAAATACTGATCCATGAGTGACTGCATGATACATAATATAAGATACAATGACTACAGTTTTAACAATATGTAGAGGTTAGAAACTTGACTATATTATCGTTTTACTTGACTTTCTTTTTTAGTTTTTTACAAACTTGTTTATTAATTACACAACATTTCAAAACGACTGTCATTTTACCATTATTTTGTCCGTTTGTACAACTTTGTCAATTAATTACATAACAACTATCCTACCTTAGCTTTATCATGGTCAAGTCTTCTCCCACACGTGTTCATGATTTGACATAAACATTCCAAATCCTCTGCCACATCATCAACTGTCCCTTTCTTCTTTGTTCGAATAAGTTGCTTAATACACTTATGAACAATGGTCTCGTGCAGAAGGTTAAGTCGGTATAATTCACCTAGGAAACAGAGAGAAACTTAAAAATAAAAAATGTTACATTTTATCATATTTTAATACAGATGTAAACTAAATAAAGGTAGCTCATTATATATATATATAAATTTAACAAATATTGAACAAATTCAGTTTCCAACTCCAGTAGGCTACTGTTTTATTTTTAGTTTACTATAAACACACAGTTACAAATTTATTAATATAAATAACCGTATCTAAAATTTAAATTAAAAAAACAAAGATTTTTACCGATAAACTTAATATTCCCGAGCATGTGATGTTTAGCTCTTGATCTTTGTTCCTCTTCTTCCGAGGAGAGAGCTCCCTCCTTACAATCGAAAGCCTCCAACTTTCGGTTCCGGTTTTCAAATTCATCTTGAAGTTTTGCGATCAGCAGGCGACGAAATGTCTGCATTATGACATCATATTTCATAAAAATGTGTTATTACATCAAAAACTCTCGATTTCCCAATTTTAGTATAATTATACTTGGTTCAGCAGCTAATATTTTTAACAAAATTTCTGTTTTTTCTTTAAAATTTGTTCAATGAGCATTATTATTGTTTTATCTTATTTTCTACTGATCTACTGGTTGATATTTACCGCAAAACATAAAAATTTATTATTATTATTTGAGAATCTAACTTACATTTGGTTTTAACTGGTTTTGATTATTTATTGTTTGAGAAACATCGAAGTTTGGAGCTTCATGGTAAAGGCGACGACAAAGGTTAGCATAAAGTGAACTGTACCTTAGTTCATCTATAGCTTTCTCAAATATCTGTTTAAAGCACAAGGAATAAGTAATAGACGAAATTAATTTAACAAATACTCTTACAAAAGCATAAATTAAACTTGATAAAAAACACAATTAATTTAACAATTTTTTATAAAGTCAACTATAATATATATAAACAGGCCTATATATATTGCAAAAAAGCGATAGGTAAAACACTGATACAAACCAATTCAATTGGAAAGCTTTAGCTGAGATAAAATAATACAGAGACTATAAACTACATTAACAAAACATACTGTGTGAGGACTAATGAGTAATATAACCAAATATATATTGCAGTTTAATTTCAGCAATACAGATAAAGACTTACCAAAATTACAATTCCTTTTAAAATATCTTTTGAGGTGATTCCAATATTAAGAATATCTTGGCAAAGTTTGTCAAATTTTTCTGGCGTTAATTTATTTAAAATGCTGAAAAATATGATCAAGTGTTACAGATGGCTTAGTTTTAATACTGTTAAGTAGCAACAGTTTAGTTACCTAAAACTTTTGCTTGGTTGGTTTAATTATATATATATATATTTTTTTTTTTCATAGATTCTTATGGACAAAAGGTTTTAAAGTTTTATTTATAAAAATCTTATTTTTTAAATCAGGCAGATAATAGCCCTGGTAAACATGTTCATTTTTTTATTATATTCACCTTCTAGTCTTCCTAAAAACGGCTTCTTTGTGCTCAAAAGCTACATTCAGCTGGAGGCTGCTTGGGGGTACCCATCTCTGCTGTTTGCTGGATGATTTTCCCAACAATGGACTAAAACAAACAAATATAATTGTGAATATAAAATATGCATTGGCATGCTTAGCAGGCATACTGGAAAATGGTATTCATATTTTTGAGTCTAACAATGTTGTTTAGTCTTTTAATTCAAAACTGTCCAAAAATGGATTTCAGACTATTTTGTAGTGCAGTTTGTACTGTCATTTAAAATAGCCTGTAACTGGACACCGCACTACATACTTTACTGCCTATGCTATATGCTCTATGCCTATACCAGATTCAAAAGTTGTCATTTTGTGTGGGGAATATTTCTTACAACTTTATGAACGCAAGATACTTTTTTCCAATCTGGTATTTAGTAGTTAAGGTTATTTGTTAGGGGGGTAATAGGGCCATGGGGGTTTAGTAGGTAGTAGTTATATGGGTTAGCAGCAGCGGGAGTATTATTCAATAACGCTGATACAAGCTTAAATTATTTATGGAAAATATAAGAAACCCTTTCACTTACATAGGGTTCCTCGCAGTTGGAGTTATGATGTTGCTTCTCCCCTCAAAACAAGATTTCCCTCTCTCGATTTGTTCTTCCACTTTGATTAGTTTGTGTACAGGTGAGTAAAGAAGTGGCTCAATGGTAAAGTTAACTTAAAAAATCTAAGGTTCGCGAAAAAACTTCTATTTCATTAATTTATTTTGCACACTTCTGTGAAAAAACAGAATATCCTCAATTTTATAACAAAATCAAATTGATAAGTTAACAAACCTTAAAGAATACAAAAATATAGTCAAGCGTCTCTTTCTACTTCCAATTAACTACAGTTTATGTATAAAACAACGTACATTAGTTATGTAACAGAACTATATTTTAAAAATCTGATTCATAAAAGTCGCAACCGCAACAAAGACCAGAGCTGTCATAGAAATCATGAATTGTCTACGCACGAGCTCCCCTATGAATTATCACGAGCGAAAACGACATCTGTGTATCGGATCCGATTACAGTCTAAATCTCGAACCAGGCTTTCCGTTTCTACTTCAGACAAGGAAATATACCTTTCCCGCTTGCAAATTACAGTATCTATAAACCTTTACCTGTACAACGGATTATACATTCTGTGTTATAACTTTTACATACAAAGTAGTGTAAAATTCATTTATTTTTTCGAGAAAATAAATAAACTCTGACAGTAAAGCTTAAATAATCATTTATTATTATTATTATGAACATGACTTGCTCGTTGTTAAGATTGCAATTATCACAGTGAGCATGAAACAATGTCAGAAAAATGGCAAAGTTTTAAAATATTGTTGCATGGCGATAAATAAGCAATCTCATGAGATTAAAATGCACCACAGCAACCACACTTGATAACAACTTTACTGCATCACACATTACATACATCTTGGAAGCACTTAATGTTATATTCAGTAAATGTAAGCGGCACCACATTTTTCAGAAACATTTTATTGAGAAGATTCTGTTGTTGAAGCTGAAAAAAAACATTTTAAATAAGTCTATAGGAGAAATCAACAGGTGAACAAAAGAATATGGAATCATCTTTTTAATAATAAAAAAATGTTTTTTTAAGACACAGTGGCAATGTAGGCCCCACCGTTTCAGGATAAAAAAACTATGGCTCACAATAAGTAAAAATTGAACAGACATAGTATAAATGATTGACAATAGAATACCTGTTGGTTTAGGGCGTCTAGATTGAGTTGGTGACTTGTATTCATTCGGTAAAACCTTCAGTGGAACATAAGCATTGAATACAGGCTCATGAGATGGAGACACAACATATGATGGATCACTTGGAGTGCTTGATATTTCCATCTGTATAATATACAAGTAGTGTATGTAAACGGTTGCTGCCAGGTGTATTTTCTGTATGTGTACAAGTAGTATGTTTATCATCCTAAATCCCAGGTAATTTGCCAAGCTTCGTATAGAAACTGATCTATGTAGCATGAAATATGGACTCAGATCAAAGGATGTGTTTCTGTAAATGGTTTGAACTTAAGCTAATTCATTGTCCCTATTATATTACACTACGTACTTAATACACATGTACATTCGGCCACAGCAAACAACAATAAAAGTCTATTCCTTTGTCTTATTTAGAAAACAGTGTATAGAGTATATAAAAACGATATTAAAATAAGAAAAGATACCTGAACCACTTTGTCCAAAAAGTCGTTCATTTGTTTCAAGGAAAGAGAATTGTGTAACGTTTCTAATGGACGGATAGATGGTGCCATCGAGTGACCATCGATGCCTAATATTAAACATAGAAATTAAATATAAATTAAAATGTGAAAAGTAAATATATAAATCAAATATGAATGAAACTTAGAAAGTTAAAAAAATAAAAGTTAAAAATAAATAAAAATTTAAAAAATATATCTGTTAAAATTAAAGCAATAAAATATCTAAAACTTAGAAACATGGTCACCCCATCAAAGAAATAAAACACAAAGTTTTTGCATGCTTACATTCAGTAAGGTCTGTAGCTGATAATTTACGCTCAAAGGTTGTTTCATTTCCTTTCTGTAAGCTTGGCACAGATGATGAGGTACCAGCTAATACCCTGTTACTGAACAAACTGCTTTGAGAACCTGTGGACATTTGAGAATCACTACAAAGACACTTGATTTTGATCCTACAATCTAAATGTATAAAACTTTTGATTTTTTCGAATGTTTTTTTGAAATACTATTGTTTTTTATGCAACTGAATTACTATAGTTTAGATTTAGGATAGACATATGTTTCATGGTCATTAAACTTACCTAATCCACCTTGTACACCATATTGTCTAAGCAAGTTAGTGGCGTAAACATCTTCATATAATTGTGAGGGCCTGTGAAGGCGACCACTGTATTTTCTCGCAACTTCCTATTTAAGAAAGATCACAGTTAGCCGTTTATATTGTGAAATTGCAATAAGCTATTTAAGAATGTACATGAGTAAATGTGCGATAAATAATTGGTATAAGTAAAAATCAAAGATGAAGTCTTTTTTTATTAAGTACATATGGCATTGGCAACCCAAATTTCTTTTCAAATAAGTTTCGAAAATAATGTCCTCATTTGTAATAGAGCCATTTACGTACAGAAAATGCCTGGCAACAACAACAACAGAAAATAATCAAAACATAAAATTACTCACTTGTTGCTTTATATGTACAGCAGGTGGAGGAGCTGATCTATGAGGTTTGCTCTTCCTTAGGAATGCTCTCACTGCATCCGATGTTTCTCCCACATCATTATCATCCTCATCATCTCCATCATTGTCTTCTTTAATGTCTTCAACATCAGAGTCGTCTCCAATTGTGAACGGAGTAGCAGCAGACTAGGAAAAATTATCAATATATATAAAAAATCATAAATTTTAAAATTAACTTGTATGATTTATGTGATTTTTGATTTATGTTTTTTATTAACTAAGAAAAACTATGAATTTTATTTTTTTTTAATTACATTTTTAAGTTTCGTATATAAATACAACAGACATGAACTGGTGTAAAAACACTCAACAATTATAAAAAACGTCTTAATTATTATACATTAATTCAATTATGTGACTGTCCGATACTAAAACACTGTTCTAATACTCTTCTAAATACTAAAATTTATTGAAATTTAAACTTAAACTTGAAATCTTATATCTTTACTGCCGGAAAAGACAAAAATTACAAAAAAATTTCTGAACCCTGTTCACTGACTTTTGATCTGGCTTCATTTATTGCTTTACTGATGACTGGGTTTAAAACAGAACTTGCATGCCTGGCTGCTACGTGGGATACAAGTACTACTGCTGTATGTAGCATACTTGATAGATGTACAGAATCAGATAATGGATCAGCTAAGCTGGTTAGGTGGCTTTCTGTATTCAAATTGTGGAGCTCTCGCTTTGGGACAAGTCCTGCCTTTGAATTTAAACCAAGTTTAATTAAAATATTGGCATTGGTTGGTTTTTAATAATACTGTGCTAAATATTAAAGCATTTGATAATTAAAAATAATAAAATGGACTTCAAATAATTAAAACCTAAGTAGTAAAGCCTGAAAGCAAAAAAGCAAATTAGTAAAAAACATGTAAGAATAGAATAACTCTGAATCAAATCTTAAAAAACAAAGATAAGCTACAAAAATACCTAATTAGGCATAATTTGATTAGAAATTAATATAATTTTTTGATTACTTCGTCAGGTGTCTGAGTTTTCAAACGAGAATTGTGTTTTTCATCCAACACTCTGCGTTCTGGTGATATGTTATGTGGGGAGTGCTGGAATTAAGGAATGATTTGTACATTGAAAATTAATTAATAAAATTTATTGACTTGTCTAAATTGCAACAAAAGGTATGGTGTGATTTGATATGTGGGAATACTACATTGCAAGGAATTATTTAAACAATTAAAAAATAATTGGAGGTATTAGGATTATTTAACTTGCCTAAATTGCAATAAAAGGTAACTGAAACCTTCATGTTACACATATGTCTCATTACATTAAGTTTTCTAGTGATTTGGTGCATTGTCAGGTAATTAAATAAATTATATTTACTACAAATTGGAGGGTAACAATTAATTGATCTGCTTATATACGTTTGAGCATCCTTTATTTCAAATGTTGTACTACTTAATGATTATTGGTTTTTGAAATGCACATTTGATAAATTAGTTAATTACAAAGTGAATACACCTTTTTCTATATGGCAGAGGTTCTGCAACCTGATACGCCATGGGACCTGATTTGGGTCATGGCTAGCCCAATTTTGTCCCAAACAAAGTTAGGTTAACTTTACACTCACTGCTCTGCTGGGAGGTCTCGAACTCGGTCTAAATCCTCCTCCCTGAGGAAAACTATCATCCGGTTGAGTCCCTTTTGCTCCTGGACTGAAGTGAAGCTCGATGTGGAACCTCTTCTCGGATTGTGGAGGCTCGCTTGGGTCTTCGTATAACATGATCACGATCTGGAAATAATTGAATTTAAACATTCCAAATTGAGTGCAAGTATGGTTTTTAAAAAAGAAATTATAAGAGTCCAAAAATGACAATTTGTCCTAGATACCTAGAAGATAGAACTAAACAGGCTTTGTTGAACAAAAAGATGGAATACAGGCTTGGTAGAAAAGGTCAATGTCAATGTGCATAAAACTCCAAAAAAAATTTTGTTTTATTAATTTGTTCTGGTGACTACTTTTACGGCAGTACATATTTTAAAAAAGGGAAAAATAGAGGAACCTGTGGTTTTGAATAAAAACTTAATGCTGATTTACCTGTGTCATATAGTTGAGTTCGGACACAGCGTCCACATATTCCATGGCTCGCTTCCATTGCTCATCTATTTCAATCTATGAAATAGTTATGGAAAACTTGTTTAAATTTTGGAACATACAAAACTAACAAACATGCTTTACCAAACCAATCTTTTTACATTAAAAATGATAATAAAAGAATTTCTATATGTAAAATATTCAGTACACAACCTATTTATAAAACCCTTAGTCCTATGCTTCTCCTAATATTTAGTAGCATATATTTAAGATGTGAAATTTATACCCACATCATGTATTTAGTATATAAATATAAAGTATGATATATTTACTTACATCACATAGAGCACCATATTGTAATGCAGTTAGCAGTGAATGGATGTGACTCTCACTTGTAAAGTAAAGTCTGGTACGCACATGACGACCAGGAGATAAAACACCACGAGAATATCTGTAGTGTGTTTTATAAGGTTAGTAAAGAGAAATAACTAGAGTTCCTGTTTTACTTTTCAGAATGTACTTACTAAATTGGGAACTTTATTTTATTTTAATCAAATTGTAACTTTGTTATAATTAAAAAATACTGAGTGATAAAGTTTTGGATAGGCAATAATGTTAATCATCTTTTCTGTTATACGAATATAAAAATAATAAAAAGAGAAAAAGGGAATTAACTTTTTATACCTAGGGTTGAGTCTGTAAGTATCTTCCTCCAGGTTTCGCTGAAGATCAACTTTAATCTTCTTCAGAAGAGGAACGCAAAATCCAAGAGCAATTTCCAGCTTCTCACTTTTAGTCATCCCGTATTCCTATCAATGTATTAGGTTACCAGGATGTATGGAACATGTTTCTATTTTAAAAGAGAGAGGTCCCCGGACATTTGAATTTTAGACCTAGGTGGGTACATTCTCCCAAAACCCATGCATAAAAAACGTTTTCTTAATTTTAAAATTTGTTTTCAATTTTTGACTGATTACTTTCTGCTTCCAATTATTGCCACACGAATTATATTTTTCATCATTTAAAGCGATGATGTTTATTGGCTGCATTTACCTGAGGTATAACTACATCTGCCAATGCTTTGGATATTTTGTATAATTCTGCATATTCAACCATGAGAGCTCCATTATGTTGAAGATCATATCTGTTATATAAAGTTAATTTGAATGACATTGTGACAAATACATCCTTATTTGTTTTTATTAAATATAACTCAATACAAGGTAATTTATACTGTATTTAGCAGCTAGGCCTTTCTTTTACATTTTTACTGAAATAGTTTTTACTTCTCTAAAGTATTATTAACAACCGTCGTTTTGCTGCTAATTCTCTTTTCTTTACTATCGATGAGTTAAACAAAATTCATGCTATCTAATATATGGAGGCACTCGTGATGTGACTTACTTGATACAATCATAGATATCAGGTATCTTACTGATGTCATAAGTATCATCCTTCAGTTTAAAATCTCGTTCAAGTTTTGTCCATCGTTGCAACATTACTTCAAGTGACTCATTGTGGTACAGTTGGACTGTGAAACATCATAAACTGGTTACAAATCATATGATATAAGTTTGTGAAATGTCATAAATTGTTCTTAAATTATATGATATAAGTTTGTGAAATGTCATAAATTGTTCATAAATCATATGATATAAGTTTGTAAAATATTATAAATTGTTCATGATCATATCATATATTTTTTTCTCATGTAGATATATTTAATATACAGTTTTCTATTTTATATGTATGCGGCGTTGTTGAGGATCTGGGATTACCTTCAGATTTCCCCAATTATATATAGATAAACGTTTTACACATATACATTTTAATTGGTATAGTTATCATATAGTAACAGTCTGACAAAAACGTTTTGCCATGAAGGTTGTACCTGCTCTGCGTCAAAAACTTTCAACAGTAAAAGTAGTTCAGGACTATTGCAACAAGTTTTTATCCTGTAATTATTACTCAGTGATAAACTTTAAATAAATACCAGTTTTCTTAATTTAATACAGGACACAAATCATTAAAAATACCTTTATCAGATACTGAAGCAACTTTTGCTCTTAGTTGCGATGTAAATGACTTCATTAGTTTATACATCTGTGCACATTTCTCCAGTGGATTGGAGAGATAGCTGATTGCTTTGTTTATAGATTGTGAGGGTAGGGGGGCAATCTATTAATAAATAAATGAATACAACTTTTTTTTATGTATGCTGACAATTTGAAATGCATGGAAAGTACAACAGGTTACACTGAGAGTGATGCTAGGAAAGTTTAAAGGATTTTAGCTTTTGGGAAGATATATTTATTCGTTGGATTGTACAAAATGTTAAAGCCTATTGAGTAAAGCAGTTCAATGGGACAAGGCCAAAGTTGGTTAAATTGATATTATAGGTTATCATGTAATAATCAGGGTAACAAAAAAGTTCTTGGCAAATTCTAGCCTTTAATCCGAAACTCGAGATGTGCCACACATAGGACCTCGCTATAGAACTGAGTTTGTTCAAAATGGTACTACAACTTCAGTTAATTAACAGCAAGACTTATAACATCACCTGTTTGATGTCTTCTTCCGTTATAGCTCCCTTCTTGTTCAGTAGTTCTTGCAGTTTGGTTTTCACCCTGCATTTAACAACAGCAAATAGATTATTAATAACTCATCAAGTCCCAACAACTATAACCAATTATACAAGCTGATTTTTCCAAACAATTGGTTGTATGGCGTAACAGTTTCAGTTAAGTTAATGGAAGGTGTATGATGTGACATGTGCTTTTTACAGTAGGATTGAGGGTTTTTAATTACTCACACAGAGTGAATTAAATGTATGGTCACACATAAATAATTTGAAATGTAATGTATGGTATGTAGGGTCTTAGAATGAATACAATTGGTAACTAAACATTTTACAAATTAAAATTGTTACATTTTTAGAGAAATAAAACCTGTTTTTTTATATTGGTATTATTTTTACAGGAAAAGTATTATTAAAGTTTTGTTTCTCTTCATATTCATTCTAAGCTTTATTCATTATATTGCCCTGGTATGTCAATTTTGTTCAAGCTCAAATTTAAAATTGCTGAGAAATCTCAAACTGAAGAATAACCAAGGACTTGTACAAAAGTCCTGTGTGATTAGATCCATGACTGATGACACTACATGCAAGTAACCATGCCTTCACTTAAAATGAAATAACGACATACACAGATTGCTTTCGTCCAACCAGATCATTGCAATCCTCATCTCTGTGAAGAAGGCTGAGAGAAAGAAGAGAGAAAGAAGAGAAATATTAAAGAGGAGCAGGGAGCAAATGGAGCTGATAAGCAATGAAAGAATGAGAGGCATTATTACAGGACATGCATCACTTTAACGACATTTAATTCAATTAAACTGAGGATAAATGACAACAAAGTAATGATAAATTAAAAAGCAAAGCGGGTTTATACTTTTGTTGGCAGTCACTTAAGTTGTCGCCTTCATTGTCCAACAACCCATTCATGTTAGCACTCTTAACCATCTGCACAAGGATAGGTGTAAGTTCGCCTTCAAGAGCAAGCAAACCCTGGGAATAAATGAAGAAATTGTAAAATAGAAAACAACAACTGGAAAAATAATTAATATTATGAGCAAAACATGTTGCCATTGAAAAAGACTCTGAAATTTAGTCAAAAAAAGAGAAAGTTTTACTGTTTTTGTTGTGATAAAGATTTTTACCAATAAATAAACAAATGATAGTAAACTACATATAAATAAAAATATCAAAGTTACCTTTGCAAAAGCAGCAGCGGTCATTTGCACCCTGCCTTCATCAGAAGCATATATTTTAAGGTCATGTCGGTATGTGCTGTGTAAACGTAGCAATCCACAGCCAGGGAAACCAGCATAATCACCTGGTATAAGGTTTATGTTTAAGTGGATGGGTATAATATTGACATAATATAATAAGCTGTGGAACCTTCAAAACTAGGATATCAGAAATAAAGACGTTTTTGCAACATGGTCCAACTTTAAAGAGAAATTAGAGAGATGGGTCATTCTAGGCTATATGTTTGTAAAGCGTATACTATGTAAAGTAGACAACATTAAAAATCATGGGCTAAAGCGAAACATCCTTTTAAAGAATTTTAACTTACATATATTTACACAAAATGTCTAGGCAGTGGGAAAACATGACAGAAACTTTTTTTATATGCCACTAACAGTGTAATTTTTTTAGATCTGTACAGAAGAAAGACGTGTTGTCTAGTTTATTAATCCAGAGTGATTTTACCTGTTACTTCTCCACTGACTGTTGGTTAAAGTTGAAGATGATGATAGAAGAGAAGAAGGAATTGAAAAAAAGAGAGATGAGAAAAAGGCAAGTGATATTAAAAAAATAAAAGTAAATTAGTAGAAAAAGTAAACATTTTTGTACCAATAGCCTTGGGTATGGGATACATTACCAACCATTGCTTCAGTAAGGCCCATATAATTCAATGCCCCTTTAAGCCATAAATGTACAATTTAATGCATTGAATTATTGACTTTTGAATATGAATTTTGGTAACAAATAGTAAATTTTGAGAAAAAATACTTTGTAAAAATGGAACATATCATAATTACCTTGTCCACCAGGATACATGCAACGGAATGCTCGACCTAATTCTTCTGCTTGCATACGACCTGCTGGTGTTAGTTCTCCTCCCCATTTTAATATTAGAAGTAAAGATGGCCCACTGTATGACTGCTGGTCTGTGGAAACTTAGGAAATTGGGTTGATCAGTATAAGATAATGAGATATATAAAGTAGATACTGAATGCAGAATACCAAATCAAGGAAAAAAATTCGATGCTTAAGACTAGTATATGGTACAATACAGTTTGAAATGGAAATATACCTCCATTAGACTATAAGTTACAGTTTAAAAACTACGACTTTTAATTCAGAAAGATTATAAGGAGCATGAGCATGACAGTTTAAGCTGAATAAATTGGGCATATTTACAAAAAATGCATAACCTTATTATCAGCATTAGAAAAATACTTTGACAATAAACCATAATATAGAAGTAATGTATTGTGAACCATAGTAATGATTATTAACACAAGGTAAACCATAATAATGTTAAGTAATATAGCATACCATCTTCTGAACTTGACGTCACATTTCTACTTGATGACATGTACTTGAATTGAACTTTCCTGTTTATGCCAGAGAAGTGTCCATACCTGGGATTAGCATATATGGTGGTTAACCAAGTGATGATTTATAAATATTTAAAGACGGTCACTGTTTTTGCTTGGTTTTTAACAGTACTTGCTAAAATGTATCATTAATAAATGTTGGATAAACTAAAATTTATTTGTTAAAAAACATGAATAAAATAGATCTTGTTTAAAACAAATTAATAGCTTTAATTTTACTCTAAGTACCAGCTGCGGCTGAAACACAATATGCATAATCATACAGTATATGATTCATACTGTTTTAATTACTTTTTCATAACAAATCAATAATTTATGAATGGTATCAGCTCTTGTTTCAAGAGAATGTTTAGCAAACAACATAAATCCATAAACTGATACACCATACATGCCAACTATATTTTACTACTGAAATTTAAAATGAAATCCATAATATATTTTGCCATTCTAAAATTAAAACGAAATCTTAACCATAATTAAACAGATGTTACTAGCCACTCACATTTCCAAAACACTTTTAAGTTGTTCTACTTTATGTTGTTTTTCTTTTAAAATAGCATTTGGTTCCACAAGCAACCAACGAGCAACATCCAACACTTCTTGAAGTTGCTTTGGTCGTTTTAACTTCAATTTTCCTGTCTTGTGACCGTTGTATTTCGTGAAAAGGTCGAAGAACCTGAATTGCAATACAGTAATAAAATATGCGATAGTTGATGCTTATATATATAACATATGTATGAAGAAATGTTATAACACTTGTATTTTATGCTAATTGGGTGAGGCCCTGTAGCAAGAAAAATAAGGGATTAGGTCAAAGCCTATTACCCCAATACCGTGTATTTTAATGAAGTTAAAAGATTTTAATTTCACAAAACACAAATGACACAGCCATTATAATAAACAGAGCGTATGAGTTATCATGTCTGTAACAAGATATACTTACTTTTGATGTCTAACTTCCATTTTCATCTTTTGTTTTGGCGTTCGATCTCCGTGCCTTATAATTGCTATCACACAACGTAATTCCATCCTAAATATAAAGTTTATTTCAATAATTCAATAAAGTAAAAACAAAAGTGGAGGCACATTAGGTGTAAGTATTGTTTTTTCATTTATAAAGTTTTTGTGTTGTTGTTGCTAATGCATTAAAAATTGGTGAAAAAAACTGTTCGTTTTGTTTAACTGATGTCCACAGGTGAGTAATTGAACGTAACAAAAGCAACTGAAAGATAATAATGATAAACTTACATAGATCCAGAAGTGGTTGGTACTATTGGTATATCTTCAGCATCTGTTGTAATGGACCATGGTATATGGAACTGAGGTGCCAAGTCTCTCATTATAATGTTCCTGGTAATATATATTAATGATAGGTGAACGGTGCTTAGACAAGGATAAATGATGCTATTTTTTTGCTGTTTTTAAGCTTTTCTAACTACAGAAGAAAATGAGACCCTAGAATAATTTTTTAACAAAAAAGGTTTTTCTTAATTTTTGTTTACATTGCATATGCAAAAGCACAATATTTTATAATTACCCCAAAACTTTTGCACAGTCGTCATAATATTTCATTGAATTCTTTACAAAACTGAAGCCATTGACATCACATACAAATGACTTGCCATGAGCTCGGAGGAAATCAAACCCACAAACTGTTTGCTGTGGATGAAACATAAGGATGTACATGTCACATGTGTAACTTGTAAGTAAGCGGGTGGGGTCTACTCCGCAAATATTAAAAAAATAAATCAAAATTGTTTTAAACCCCCCTTTATGTGAAAGTGTAATTTAAATTATATAATCATGTGTCAGAGTTTAGTAATATATAATCGCTGTATATAATCATGTGTCAGAGTTTAGTAATATATAATCGCTGTATATAATCATGTGTCAGAGTTTAGTAATTTCTAAGATCGAATAAAAATAGTGCATAAATGTAAACCATAACAAAAAAACATGTCAACTGGATATTATTGAAAACATAAGCATTGTGTTGTGTTAAGTATTTTAACTCCATGGTATAAACAGCTAAACTAAAAAGAACAATTACCTTGAAAGCAAGGCAAACTTGTCTTGCAATAAGTTTCTCCTTGGCTGATAAAATGACAGGGAATCTCACTTCTTTACCCTCACTGTCTCTTTCTACTTTACCATCAAGTGCAGGGGATTTACGAGCTTCAGCATGAGCATAGTCAGCCCCCACTGTGTACACCTGTGTGTGGTAAACTGGTAATGATGGTGTGTTATGTAGTTAAAGTTAACTGTGGTAATATAGTAAATGCCATAAATCTACTTGATAAAGTCTATATGTCATGTACTGTAGTTACGATTTACTGTGGCAGTTCAGCATAAGCCATGAAATAGGACCATAGTAAAGTTTGGGACATTATAATTAAGACAAAGAATGTCTGGCATTGAAATAAACTTTAAGAAAGCATAGCATATATCATTCTAGTTGTGTCAAGAAAACTTCTGAGTGCAGTAAGTTAAGAGCATTATCTTTAAAATCAGTTACTGTCTGCACCAAGGCATTTAATATTTAAATTCACAACTAAAAACCAATTTAACAACTTAAAAATATAAAGTTAAATATACAGTACTGAAGTGTATGAAATACCAATATCATTAAACAACCACACTGTAGACATTAAGAATTAATTACCTTCACATCTGTTCCATCAGTTGGCATGAAATCTTCATATATATATGAACCAGTACGTCTTACGCAACTTTGTGTTGAATATTGACTGCTACGGTTCCCAATCTAAAATGCATGCAGTACTTTACCACATAATTTTAACACACATATTTTGCCATTCCATTTAAATAAGAGAATAAAGATGCCATTTAAGCAAAATATTCATCTTTTATTATACAATTGGTTGGAAATTGTACAGAAGTTATTTTATGGAAAAAAACAGGCAACCATGTTTGGTGAAAAAAACTTGGTAGGTATTTCTTATAACAAAGAAACACCAACTTACTTTTCTAAACAGCTTCTGGCATCCACCACCAGCAGAGGAAGGATAGTAAATATGTATGTTGTGATCTTCAGCATCTATAGGCTTCTCAACAAATGGTTTATGAAAAACCTCATTCCCAACTACAATGTGATCTTCATATTCCTCAAAATTGCCGCCTGTAACAAGCGATGAAATATAAAATTAAATCTATATTTTGCAACTGTACCTTAGTAATTAATTCGCGTATGCACCAAGGCTGTATTTAAGGGAAAGGTGGTACAAGGTAAAATACACAGCAGTGCTTTAGCATTAAACCATAAGATACAACATTAACTGTAACAATCTAGTAAGAAAAAAATGGGTAACACGATGAAGAACCGGTGCTTAGCATAATTTTAGGCAAGGATTGACGCAACAATTATAATTTTCCCACCTTTTCCAGTGCTTCTATCACAAAGTGCATAGCGTGGAGTTTCAATTCCATTTTTTCTCAAAATATTATAAACTTCTCGTCTGTCCTGAATCGCAAACTGTGTTTCCAAGTCATTGATCAAAAATGGCTGACGCAGTTCAGTATATTCCACTGCTTTTTTGAGTGGAAACCCTGAAATGGTTTCTGTTATGAAAAATACCATTCAATAGTGTTGTTATTGAACAATTTCATTCTCTGTGAAATATAATAAATATCCAAATATTTTTTTGTGTTTGGTAAAATAACTGATTCTACTATTTGACCAAAAAATTAAGCAATATTTGTAGATTGTGACTTAAAATAAGTTGCCAATATTTGACATATTGTGGATGTGAAATATATATTTCATATTTACCACTTGACTGACATGAAATGACGCATCAACCATAAAATGTTTATTTGTGTAGTGTTTTATATTTACTGTTTGAATAAAAAGAAATAATGCATGAAACATAATTTACCTATGTTTGTGTACATAGCCCATTTCTAAAATAGTTTTTATTTAGTATACTTACCACTTGACTGAAATGAAATAAGGCAGTCGCAGTGTGGCCATTCAGATACAGGTTTATTCATAACATCATCTTCATCAAATATATTGATATGAATATATTCGAAAAGCTGCAACCGATTCAATATTTCTTGCATTGGTTTTGATTTTGTTTTCTTGGCCATTGCACAAATTCCAACAATGATTTGTTTCTGCTGGTGAAACTGTAACTTTTGTAAATTATTTATTTGTTTAACTTTATTATGTTGTATTATACTTACATCATTAAAATTATCAATGTCAGAGTCAAAGTCATCGGTTGGGGTGTTACTGTCATCCATTTTTATGCAATCCAATATTAAAGCCTCACCATACGTCTATTATCGCTAAACCTAAAAAAGAACAGAATGGAGTCAATTAATTTAACATTTGCTGCAAAACAAGCAAGAATCAAACCGTTTAAAATTACTTTTTTGATACCAAAGTTGCAAAATCTAACTGGTCTGTGGAACAAAAGAGCAAAAGAGTAAACACAAACAGACTACAAGGGTAATTCCCTTTTCTAGATGGCGCATTGGTCAATCTTTATGAAGAGTAAAAAGTTTGGGGACTACTGATTCTAATTGTGATATCTTAGTACCGTTAAGCGTGGCAATACCATTGCAACTAAAGCATAGAGATTTATTGAGATATATACGGAAGTTTTGTTATAAATAAAGGACATGTTTTGTTCCTTTATTGAAAAATTACCGAATGGTCATTCCTAAAATTATCTGATGATTACTCAAGCGCAACAATCAATCATGCGCGCCCAGCCGCCCCATTTGCATTTTTGCATTGTAAGTGATGGGTGAATTAGATTTTTGTTTGTTTCATATAATTTGTCATGTAATGGTCTGTTTGTTATGCAGGATGCAGCATTTGTAATAATACTTCATGTATAGAAAGATAAAGGCACAGTTATAAATATACATTAGTTTTTGTATGTAACTGTATATAAAAACAAAATAAGTGGGCAAATTTTAAGATAGAACTCATAATGCACGTAGATGTAATTTTAAATTATGTTTCTGCAAAAACAGTTAGTATATTTTCTATATTACTATAACTTACAATAAAGAATATTGTAATAACTACACATTATATTTAGCAGCCACATTTTTATTTGACACTTTTGTTAAAGTAGTTTTAACTCTTAGCATATTTTTAACGCCCGTTGTTTTGCTGGTAACTTTCTTGGTGCTAGTGAATAATCCTCCCCCCACCTTATTTGCTAACCCCCTATACCCACTAACCCCCTAACCATCAACCCCTAATCACCAACCACTTTACTTTATTGCGTTTAAGGATCTGCATTACTTTATAAAATGTATATATATATATATATATATATATATATATATAAACATATTATATATATATAATGTTTTTACAGTGGTGTAAACATAGCTACTTAGTAAGCAATGCAGGATACCCTATAAGGAGAGTATAAACAATTATGTTGCGGAAACTAAAACACGTTGGAAAGAAAGCTTGTAAATATCGTTTCACTGCTGCATTGACCCAATTGGATGTTCTAGCTACAAAATCATGGTAATTGTACTGTAAAGGCTATAAATAATATGTCTTTTTTGCCCTAGCTTCACTAGTAGCTGTATTGAAAAATAGCAAAAGTAGCTGTATTGAAAAATAGCAATACTAGTAGCTGTATTGAAAAATGTATGACAATCAACAGTTGTATGCTCAAATTCGATTTATTTGTCAGTATGACTATGGATGTTTGCGTTCATGAGGTTTCATTTCTTGTGTTTGCCATTAAAAACTTTCTTAGACCCATCTGTTTTTACCCACATTTGAACCACAGCGTTGGCGGGCAAAAACTCCCGCAAAAAATGCCGCTTGTTTATCTCAGTAAATAAACAAATAAAATCTAATATATTTGATACAAATACTCCTGGTTTTAGCATTAGTGGTATATTGTGGCTTTCAAGTTCATACAATTTATATAAAAACTTCACATTCCTTCCAATTTTATTATTTGAATTGTGGCCATTAAAATTAGGTTTATTGCAAGTCAGCATACGAGCTTGATAGCTGTACTTATGGCTCTTTATAATTGTTGCTTCTGCTTAGTGTTGAGTATTTATATCTTACTATACTGACCTAATATCTGTTGTTTATGTTTACATGTTCTTCAGTTTATGTTACCCTATATCAAAGGTTGTAAAACTTTCTGCCATATTTGGTTGTTTACAAATATTTAAACTATTACTTTAAGTGGTGTTGTTTTTATTAACCCACAGTTTCAAAGCAGACATAGCATTTCACAAAATGTTATCCTAAATATTGTAGGTAGCATATCCTACAAATGTTTTCCTTTATTAAATTACTGTTTACAAATATTTTTATAGTTATTTTTAATTAACATACTGTTTTTTTACTGCATCAATGTTATAAAAGTAGGCTACTGTTTTAAAATACATCATGCTACCATATTAAAGTTTTGCACTTTATGTTTACACTTAATAATCTCTCTGTTTACATTGTACTAGGCAACCATACAAACTTGTGGTGGTGCTTGCTAGAAAGAAAAAAAGGAAATCTGGACAGGTATGTGAACACGAACTGGTTTATATTCTATTACATTATATTTTCCAAAATGTATGTCTGAAACATTAGTTCTCAACCCATGAAGTTAATGGCAAATGCCACTAAACAAAATTCTTTTTTAAAACATAATTCATGAATGGATTTAGTGTGTAATTTGCTTTTGCCTTCCAAAAGTTAGATAGGGTACTAAAAACTTTAGCAGAAAGGGCCTTTTTGCCCGAGCTTCACCCCTTACAATAGTAGCTGTATATACCAAAATATATAATTAGAATAAACAATGTTATGCTCAAATTGAGTTTATTTGTCAACAACTCCAATAGCATATCATAACTATCCTTAATTAACTCCATTCTACATAACAGGCACAAAGTTGGCACCCCAGTATTGAAAACCCTTACAAGGGTGTTGTGAAGTGGCCCTCCCATAACCAGGAAACACTAGAGATAAATGTGACCTTGTTCAAAGACTCTCATGGTTCTGATTTTGAACCTAAAGAATGGGTGATTGTGTTGGAAAACGTAGGTTGCTGTATAATTACAATACTTTACTGCTGGTAATATTCATTTACATTCTAAAAGTTTTGCTTTTAAAGAGGGAAATCCTCCTCCACACTTTTAAACATATGCACCGTGTCTACTCTCTGTGGTAATCCTTTGTATTTTCAAACAACAATAATAATATATGCCAAAATTAACATTTTTCTCCTGTTTGAATTAAACAATTTTAATTAAACAATTCCATATCATTTTCTGTCCATTTTGGTCCCATTTCTATTTTAAATGTATACAGTATATAATATAAGGTATGGATTTTTTAAAAAATTTTGTCACAGTATTTTGTCAATTTTACTCCTACTTCTATTTTAAATGTATCAGCTATATTTATATAATTTTACCAATGATATTTGTGTTTTCCTTGCAGGAGACCACCGGTGGTAAACGAAAGGCCATCGCTACCTCACGTGTTGACATGGCCAAGTATGTGTCTGATGTACCAGCTGCTCAGTTTGATGAGATACAACTCAAACCACTGACAACTAAACTCAAATCTGCGTCACTGACTCTCTCCTTTACGTGTGTGTTTATATCTGAAGGCATGGCTACGTAAGTTTTGCATTTTGCTTCTAAATTTAGATATTAAAGTATGTAGACCTTTCTCCTACAGCGCTAATTAATTTGACTGCAATGCTGCTGTATTATAATTTATAATTACATGATATAGTAGTAACTGCATATTATTTTAAATTAGTAAGAATTTTGAATCCATTCTCCACCTTTTGCCAGTACTCATTATTGCTAGTTGTTAATGGGAATTTGACAAAGAATATAAATAATAATGCTATCATTCATATGACCTTTAGGATGTTGTGTGTCTTTTCTCAAACATCATGTGTCATATTCATTTTTTGATTGCTACTACGTTAAATATTGTGTTGGATTCAAAACATAGTCTGACTTCTCTTTTTACGTACCCCATACAGTTTACATAGCCTACGCCTTCACTTTTGTAATTCAGTTTAAAAAATATTTTGTAATTTATGTGAGTTTTGTGTAGTTCAATAAACAAATATTGATATTTTATAATTTTTTTCAGTTTTCTGTAGTTTAATAAAAAATCTGAACATTTTTAAATTTATTTCAGTGAGGCAGACCTTGCTTCAATGGCTGATAGCACAATGACAGAAGACACCATTCATCTTGGTGATATAGATATTGGAAACATGAGAGACCTTGATGATATGGATTGTAAGTATTTAAATATCGGTGATTTATATGTCATGTGGTGTAAATCGTTCTGCCATATTTGCTTTTTTATAGCTTACTAAAGAAAATTAATAAGAGTAACTTTCATTTTATTCTATGTGGTTGAGGTCCCGCTGGGTAATACGCCATGGGACACCTGAGACATAAGTCAGAGTTGGCTTGTTACCTCAACACTAAGAAACTTTACACGTAGTTCATGCTTTTCTGTAAAGAATGGCAAAAGATGTAGACCTAGCAAAACTAAATGCATGGTGCACTAAACATACACTTCAGCGACACAAAGCATATGTACACAAATGTCAGCTGTGATTTTATTACCCACGTTGAGACCCATACAGTCCAAAGGGCACATGTTATGTACATTTTAATCAAGAAAAAAAACACTTCTGGTTCTTAACTTGTGACCAGTTATAAAGGAGTTTAAAACTAATTTTGTAATTTGTATTTTCCATACTGATGCATTGCTACTATTGTCTGCATGTTATTATACAGTCATAGGCTTACATAATGTTAAAATGCTAACATTGCAACTTTGCGTTTCATCCTCTTAATAAGGATATACAGATATTGCTTTTTATTCAATATCTTTTATCAAGGCACCAACCCTGGGGTGGTAGGGTGGACAGGCCATACCTTTTTTTGAACTGTAGTTTCAAATCAAATGTTAAAGTCAGCGATAGTATGGTTTATAAACCCCTATGTCTATTTCCACTTTTTCTATGCTTTAGAAATAATCGTCACCTATACTACACTACTATATTTCGCCGTATATGTTACTCTGTTAATCCAAATATAAAAAACTAATTAGCTAATACTGGTCTAAATCCCCAAATGAGCCGGATTTTAAAATCTTAAGGTTACCTATATAGAATTGAACTAAAATCTTAATTTTCTGAAAAAAATAATATTTAATATTTTTCCATTCCAGTTGAGTTAAGTTCTCGTGCAAGTTCCGCAGATCGAACGTCGAAACATTCGGCCACCAACCAAGAGTTTTACGGCATTGCTCAGCAAATTGAGATGCTGACTCATAGTGTGGATGAAACATCTGAGAAACAAAATTTCGAAGGTACAATTTTGAATTTTATTTAAACAACATCTTTATATAGTTTTTTTTTATATACATAAATGTGACTAACCAGAAATATTTTATTGTAATGCAACATAATAATCATATTGTTTTCAATTTGCTTGCAATAAAACAGGCTTAAACGTGAAAATTACCAATAAATTTGCTCTGAAAATTAGCCTAGAGTGTTTCTATATAAAGGATTAAGCTTAGTATATATGTGGTCTACATTCCAAGTAGAAACCACCAGGCTATATACTTTATTAGTGGCAGTATATTGTTTATTGTTTTAATGTGTTACTTAAATACAACTGTTCAAGTGTTCACCCATGTAAAATGTTATATGTAGTACATTATACTATTGTTTTGATATGTTATTTAAAGACAGTAGCAACTGTTTATCAGCTTAAACTGGTATGATGTCATATACAGTACTTTGTGCTAACACCTTCCTGGTAGTTTTGTGTGGTGCAATTTGCATGCATTATCAGCTATGTCATAGTTTCTGTCTTACGCACATGCTAATAGAATAATAGATGGTCATTTATCATGTGTTGGCTACAAAACTGGCCTTAAGAAATAAATCAATGCCCAGTCTATAACCAGAGCCCTTATGAATTAAATACAGTCTTTTGCCTAGTATTCTTTTTTAATGGTATTTATATATGAACTGACCTAATACATTAAACGTAATATTCTACATTTTTATACATAATATAGTAAACATTGTAACTTTTATGTTTTTTTCCATGGTTCTTGACCAGCCATAAACACACATAGCTTTTATAATAGAAATATTTGATCTAATGATTCACCCATACCATAACATATCATCATGGTATGTGAGGTGTGTAATTATATAGGAAAAAATGTTTCCTAAAATGTTTTGAAAGATCGTTTCTCCCATGTCTATGTGTCTTTTCTCCTTATATGCTGGGCAAGACAAATTTGACTTAGCTAAGGAGCTTAAGCATTGTACTCTCATGAAACATATGTAACTAATATTAATCCCATAAGTACACTGTACCTAACTGTAATGTAGAAAAGAACATATTTTGACCTGGGTTAGCGTTATTATTTATTATTAGCTGTTTACTCTAGTTATTCATGGTTTCAATGTGGGTGAAGTCTTTGTAGAGTACCTAAGATTTAGGTCATATTTGGCCCATTACTCAAATGGACAAAATACAATATGTTTGACGTTTAAATTTACCATCTTTTAAGAAATGTGTTTATTTAACCAAAGCCACATAATTTCCTTATCTAACTAAAGTTTGCATTTAAACAGTGCTATTAATATTTTGTTTAAAATCTTCGAATAAGATAAAAAAAACTTGTCATTGTTATTTTAAAGATAATGGAAGAGCAAAGAGCAGTCGTACCAGCGTGAGTAGCACCAGCTCTGCTTCAGGTCACCTCTCAACAACTGGCTCATTCAGTAAAAGGTAAACAACTGTTACATGAAAACTCCAATATAATCAAATATGCAACTAATCTAAGAATTTATTCTGAAGTGTAAAGTTTTTGAATTTTTTGGTTGCATATTTTTTCTGTTAAATATGTTAAAAATGTATTTGATCTGTAGAAAAATGATTATTTTATGCTGTTTAAATAAGTTCTTCTATAAGACAGACCTGGGTCCTTCAGTTACCCATTGACCCAACACCTAGGTCAAAGATTTCCAACCTTGTTTACAAATGTGCCTTTAGTTGCCCAAAATTAAGCCTAAAATCAAGAACCCATATTGCTTTATATAAAGTGAAAACCCAGCAGCAGAGTGGCATTTGTACAATACATGGTTTAATATGACATATCCTCAGTGCTCAACCCACCATACAACCACTGAATGAGGAAGTGGGAAAAACTGATAATGTCAATAAAGATCAGATGGAACTTCCAAAACGAAACAGCGTTATAGATTCTGGTCAGTAGTAAAGCAACATTATGTTGCCAACATATATCTGTAAATATTACTCTATTGGCTAGAAAATACATTTTAAGGGGAGCTAAAGAAACGCCATACATACATATATATATTATATATGGTTTAATCTTTCTGTTAAAAAAATGTCACAGGTGTTTGTTTTTCATTTTATAGTCACTTTTTTGCTACTTTTCTAATGTTGTAGCTTGTAGGTATATACCATTTATATATTATGGATCTAATATTCTAAAGTGTGGCAGTTTATTATACTCAGTTACAAACCAGTTAAAACGAAATAATATTAAATGCTATCAACCAAGTCTTCCTATATTATAAGTGTAGGCCAGTGGTTTCCAAACTTTTTTTTCGCAAGGGGCCACTTGAGCTTTAAAAAATGTTTTTGGCGCACTTATAGTCAACTACGTTAAGCGTGACATTTCAAACCACGGGGAACCACGGGTGTAGGCGTTTAAACCTGTCATATACATTCGTTATACTTACAGCATCATCTGAGTGTTCAACACCCCCACAAACTAGAAGGATTCTTCCTTCTATTGCTTACATCTCATCCAAAGAGGTAAGACTTATTTAATGAGTCGTTAGTCATACTGATATGATATTGTAACAGGAATACTTTTTCAAGTTTTTTTGCAACAGGGGTACTTTTGTGGTTTTATTGTCAAAAAAGTAATTTAAAAGTATACTGGATATTTATAACCGAGCTATCAGAAGTTAAATTAGTCTTTTTCCAGAAAAGTGAATACTTTTTCGTAAGTAGTGATTTTTTCCTAAAAACAGTGAACATTTTTTACTAAAATAGTAAATAACCCTTTCCAAAATAATGAGTAAGAGTATAAAACGAATATATATTTTGTACTAAACTAAACCTGCACCACAGGAAGAACCAACTTCTTTGAGTCAGTTTTCCCCATCATCAGACCAACTAAAACCAATCCTTAGGTGGTGCCAGAGAGCTACAGAGGGTTACAGTGGGGTAAAGGTTACCAACTTTACAACTTCTTGGAGAAATGGGTTGGCCATCTGTGCATTGCTGCACCACTACTGCCCACATGCAATGTAAGTTAGTGATTTATTGGTTTTATGAATTATTAGTTTATCCGTTGTGCAAAAACAAAGATATTAACTTGTACAGATAAGTACGGACAAAGATAGATGTAGTATAGTAGGGTGGGGTAAGATGGTTCATATCTCACGACCCACAAAACAGCATGGTGACTTTTTAAATTACGAAATATGGAATATTATCCGCTAATGGTAAATATGGAATATTATCCGCTAACCGGCTAACGGTATCCATCTTACCCCACAGTACTGATCTTACTACTTGATTCAGGTAAAAAATCAATGACACAACGTTTTTTTATATTACAGAGATTACGACAGTTTAGATTCACTTCAACCAAAGGCGAACATCAATAAGGTAGTGTGCATGGTAACACAAATTTGATTTATTTTGACATAATACCGTGTAGCTTTCCAGCTACTGTGAAAGTGTGAATTAAAGAAACAATCAAACTTATATATGATGCCATTTTTATTTTGTGCCTAATTAATATTATAATATTTACCCATATAACATATTGTTTATAATTTTCTTTTTAGGCTTTAAAAGGTTTCCAATCCCAAGGTGTAGAAAACGCTGAGTCATTAACTTCATCTGTTATATCGGACAAAACACGACTCGTAACTTTTCTAACCTCCGTTAAAAATCACTTCCATGATTCCCCTGAAAAGGTGATAACTAAACAGTATTAAATATAGTAGGGTGGGGTAAAATGGGTTTTGTTAACACATAATATCCCATGTTTTTTAGTTGCGTTTTTGTTAATATACATTGCTTTAATATTCAATTCGAAGGGAAACAAATTTGAAGACAATCACTGCTCTAAAAAATGTTCAAGATATTTGATCTTGAATCTGTTTTAAAACAAATTCAATAACAATTTTACATTTGTCGCTCGTTGTACCTTTAACACTTCTATTACATGATAGGTTGAACCCAATGCATGCGAAGAAACTTTAGAGGCCAGTATTCCACTTTCAACTTATATAAGCAGCAACCAAGTTATCAAACGGACAAAAACTCTCGCTGCTCCAAAACTTTGCGAGATGGCTCGTATTAAACTCCTCTCTGATCTCGAGGAAAAAGAAGATGAAGAGGATGTTTTCTCGGCTTATTTAGACAAGCTCCTGGAGGATTGTAGCTCCGAGAGTGATCTTTTCCATCCTCCACCTACTCCCGAGGTTTTTGGATCAGAAAAAGTTGTAGAAAAGAAGAAGTCTCCATCATTGAAGTCCTCAGTGATCTTGGAGGATAAAGTTCTCAATTTTCATCCGGAAGAGCCAAGTTCACCCAAAGAAATAAAAGTTGAAATTGTAAAAACGACAGAGCATTTGGTTACTTCCACAACCCCTGTTGAAACTAAATCCCCTCAAAGATCAACACCGGATCAATTGGCACAGAAACTTAATAGTCCCGTATTTCCAAAACCAAAGACCCCAGTGGAAATACATGCAGAAACGAACCATAAAGTTAGGATTTTATCTGCTGGAGAACCACAAATTAGTCAACCAAAAACTCCAAAAATTCCTGACCCAAAAGAAACTAAAACTGTGCCAGACACAACCGAAATTCCTGCTCCTGTTCTTCGTTCCCCTAAAGTTAAAAAAACTTCTGCAGAATTTACTTCTGCTACCCCTACATATGCAATGGGTGTGCCAATTATAGATGATGCAATGAATACAGATTCCGAGGCCTTACCCATCGATATTGTTCTTGCCCAGCTTGGGACTCCGTTAAACAAATCAAAGCCAACAAAGAGCATTGAGAAGCCCCCTAAAACTGTTCAAACTGTGGAGAAACCTTTGCCTAAGTTTCAGAGCAACACATTAGAGGTTTCTGTTATAAAGGAAGAGCCCAAGGTTTTAAAAACTGAACCAAGTCCATCATTTGATATGAAAATACATTTTAATGAAACTGAAGTCATGAGACCCAAGGTATCACATGAACAGAAGGTATCAACATATGAAAAGGTGGTTGCATCATGTGAAAAAACGGTTAAATCACATGAAAACGGTGATGTTTCTGAAAAACAAGATCTAAAGTTGTCAAAAACTGTTTCACGTGAAAAACATGATACTTCATATAAAAATGATAATGTTTTATATGAAAAAAACAATTCATCCCCCAAAATTATAAATGAATCACATAAAACGAAAGAAATATTAGCCACGGGAAAATCATATGATTTGAACAATGTATCACAAGAAGAAACTGCCAAAACATCTCCAACTGTTAAATCATCTCATGGAAAACAATCTCATGAACTTCATGTGGAAAGAGATGAAGTATCATGTGAGTTATCACGTAAAAATGATTCAGCAATTGATTGCGTAATGAAAGAAACAACAACGGATACAAGTACAAATAACAAATCAACTATAAATGCCAATTTAGCAACAATAACAACAAAAACTGATGCAACCAAAACAGCAACAACAGCCAACCTGGATTCATCAACCACAACAAAATCAAGAACAAACAGTAATTCAAGTACAACGTTAAAACAACAATCAACAACAACAACAACAACAACAAACAGTGACAGCCAAACTGAGGTAATTTAAATCAAATGTTCCTAAATCCTAAAAAACAGTTTCAAGCTCAATTCGTTTTAATATGTTCATATCCTGAAGTATTATAGTTATACTGTAGCTTGCTGTAGATAATATGCAACACAGACTGCACATTTATTAGTTAAAAAAAATAGTTAAAAAATGTTCCCACTTCTTATGTTAGTAAGCCTATGAATTGTATGAAGTAATACACCTGGTAAAATGTTTCATACAGTAGCATAGAGCTGCTAGCATTATGTGTTGGGGTGGCCTGGTATATTATACTGATCCTATTCATTTATCCAGGGAAATAAGACCAACGTCTCGAATGAAGACTTGCAGGGAACAATAGATAAACTCTTGGTGAGCAACTGTTTAAACTAAAACATATCTTAGTTCTTTTATATACATAGTAAATGGTAAATGATCGGGTTAAGATTTAAAGGGTTTATGGTATAAAAGTTGTACTCGATTTCACCAACAATGCCAAACCACTTTTTCATGCTACCCCATGTCTGATTAAAAATGTTATCCCAGAATTGTTATCTTCAATACTTCAATTTTTCAGCGTTCGTCTGCTGAGAGAAGTAAGCGAACGAAAACAAACGAGTTAATTGAGAAAGCAAAGGCTGAAGCTTTGTCCTCAAAAGTGGCCAAGCCTTCTAACCAGGTATGTGTTAATGTATTTAAAAACTCCACCGAAACACTACACTGTTGCCCTTGTTTTAGTATTTCAATTTCCTCCCGTAGTAAAAGCACTGATTGCTTACGTAACCTGTCACTGTTTGACCTCTAGCCGTCATGGATGTAACCTCAGTTTAAATGCTGCAAGTTCCCCACAACGATCGTGTTACGTTGTGTTTGCTTTACGCTCAAGTGCCCGAAAATCGTTAGCCGTCCTGCCCCGTTCACCTTACCCCCGGTACACATCGACGAACCCCATGTCCCTTCCACGACCCCTATAATCATCCAGCCCCCTCAAAAGAATGCGGGCCTCCGTTTGAAGGCGCCAGTTATCAGTCGCCCGATTTTCGCCGTGTTTTTTGAACGCATGTAGACCGACTTGACTGCGGTATTGAGTTACGTGGAGGTCGATCGCTGAGTGACAGCACCGTGCATGTCTTCTGTCACCGCTTGACCAAAGATAGCTGACAGTTTGCTTTGTCCACTCGACCGTTAAGTGGCCGGTAATGTTTTACCTGGAGGCTAAAACCGTTGAAATTTCATGTCAGCAAACACCGGCAAAAATTCCAAAATATGTTCAAAATTAGGCTTTAAATATATATTAACTTGGCCAATCACCCACAAGCCCTTACTAAGAATTTAAAAGCTTCCTTAATCTTATTTTTTAAATTAAAATCTCGAAAATTCAGTTATCTGCATTTTTATGCCAAAAATCAGACAGAATTCCTAAATCTATACATTTTTTCGTTTAAATTTGTAATTTTTCTGGTTAAGCCTTTACTGCCTCGATAAAACACACAAATTAGGGTAAAAATGACGGCCAAAACTCACAACAAAACCCGATCTTCTTCGCGTTTTGTTGGCGCCTCTCCTGCCTATTTAAAAGGCCGCGGCAGCTTTACTCATTTTGTTAATCCTATTACATTTCCTCGCGTGCACTTTTAACCTGCAAGCGAATCTATTATCAAGGCTGTGGGGAAACGAAACACCTTGCTCCTTTAAAATTACGTCAGAACTGTGTTGGAACCATATAACCCGCATAACCAGATAACCAATTATTGTAAGAAAACTTGGATAAGAAACTGTCGATGCTGTTTATGCGAAATATATATTTTTGTTATACAATGGGTTGGACTTTATTTTTTTTTCTCTGTTACGTTTTCGTAGCGTTGTTAAACAGATGCCAGTGATTAACGCGATTCTTCTCTCAACAGCGGCAAGCAGAGGTTCGAGCAAGAGCGCTTCGTTTATTGGACGAAACACGAGCATCACTAAGCACTAAGGAGGAACCAACCCACAGTAATCTCACTTCACCTACGAACAGTGGAAGCTCCAGCGCCAGTTGTTCCACAAACGCACTTAACGGCAGCACTAACTTAACCACCGAACCAGCTGCGTCGTCCATAATTACATCTCCAAAAATCACACCTTCTCCCGTCTCTCTTGAACCCACGCCGAAAAAGGCGTCGAATACACCACCTACCCCCCTGAATTCGTCTGGCGCCCAACCAACGCTAGATTCGGGGTTTTTCCCGGATTCGGAAACGCCTACGTCATCAGACCCGCTGCAATCATTACCGACAGTCGAGATATCTTCTGGCGTCAAAACAGACACTTCTATAAAGCATAAAAGCAACCACAACAGTGCGGAAAACGTTGCTGCAAACGACAAACAACCAAACTCAACCCCGCAATCCAGTGTAAAAGGAATTTTAAAGAAAAAAGGTGATTTTTTTATTATTTGTTTATTTTTACTAATGCAATTTCCTAACCAGATGACGCATCGACCCCTGTCAGACACAACACGCCGACAATAACAACTTCTACACCACTGCACATAGAAGGTATATATGAGGATGTATGAAGATACTCTTTTGTTGCAGTATAAGCCTAAGGACTGTTATTTCTCTATTCATTTTCGCTTTTGTAAACTTTTCGATTCTTATTACTTACTATCATGACAAAAAAAGATAATCTTTAATAAAAACTCCTCTCCATGGCGAAGTGGTTAGAACGCTTGTATTCTTTAAGTCATAGCACTATTTTCACACATGTTTTTCCCTTTAGTATCAAAAACAGCCGACACGGATGATGCAGGCGGCTTCCCAGACAACAATAAAGACACCATTAGTCCGATACCCATCGTCAAGAAAAGGGATCATTCCTCTAAAGGTAAAGTTGATATAAACCATGTTGTACTAATTTTACTTAGCTATGGCCATTTTGCTCTTTCATAAACGTTAGCTCGTTTTGTGAATGGAGCTAATTTATTTCCCACTTACGAATTACCACATATGCAACTTTGTGGGTGATAATTTTATTAATTAGTTGAATGTTGCTTTCTTCCCTTGTAGTGTGGTGGGGACCGACAGTCATTAAATACGGGTGTTCTGTTTTAAACAACTCGTGTGCCTTCTACCACTTATGTAACTCTGTGGGTGTCAATTTTTTGTTATATAGTTGTTTACCTCTTTACGTGCACACAGTTACTGACCGCCTATCCGTGGCCAGTATATCTGAATTACACCGAAGGTGGAGCACAGTGCTTAAGAAGAAAGCCAAAGATATTGACGTCATTGACGAGGTAATTTAATATTTCTATGCCACCCATCATCTGCTTTAATCCGTTTTAACTTCATCTTATCCAGTTTAGCACTTGTTTGTGTTAATACGTCAATTATGAGTTGTAACATTGGTATTTATTTAAGCCTTCGTCTTATACGTTTTATGTCACCTCTTATCTGTTTTAACGCTCATATAATCCCGTTTGACGTCCGTGTTATCCGTTTTAACCTACTGCTTATTCATTTTAGCTCAAATCCAGTGGTCCCTTATGGCTTGGCTTAATTGTCAGTTATACAGTACAAAAAACATTAGAATTAAGATCCATAAAATAATAATTACCAAAAAAGTTACATACGTTTTGACTCGTAAATAGGCACATGAGGTGTGTGAGCCATAAATTACTGAAAATATGTGTCAAACAGACCAATCGTGATATAACGACAGTCGTTGTCCGCCACGTGGGAATAAATAAGTTACATTGATTGAATCATTCATTTTAGCTTGAAAACGATCGTTTGGCGCTAGAAGAAGAAATGAAAAACGTTGAGGAGAGATCACGTGAGGTACAACTTGAGCTTCAAAGTATCAACGAATCAGGTATGTTTTACCACGCTGTGGCGCCCGAGAGCTGCCTTCCGTGGCGCTGGGCAAGTCCAAATTATTCGAGTTGTACAAAGAACGAAACTTGAGTCACGCGAACTAGTTGCTGTACAAACATTGCAATTTAAAGCGTCGCAATTTTATTAAGCCTCACTGGAAGCTGTAAAAATAACACACAGGCGTAAATTATCGGCGTTTGACACACGTACATGGTACTACGTGCCCGCCATATTTCGCACACAACCAGTCTTCAAATTCTCACTCCAAGTTTTACTCGAATCAAACAATGATGAATTTGAAACGTCACAAAGACCACGCGTTGCCATAACAACGGCCCAGCAACAGATGCAAAGCCAGCTCATTAAATTTTCAAGTTAATCTTGTAACTCGATCGACAAGCAATCCCAACCCCCCGTTCGTTCCCTTAATCCAGTCAAACTAGCAAAACGACCTTTCTGCTAATTGAAATCCCATATCGCGCAGCGCTATATTCATTGCGCTCGGTTAAATCGCGTTAGCAGCTCTCTTTCGCGACGAAAACTCAATGCGACTTGAAAATTGGAATTAATGCCGCAATTCCTTGTGCTTTGCATAACAACGCTGCCCGCTTTTCATAAATAACCCGCTTATATGCTTGATTTAACGGTGGGATTACTCTGTTTTTGTCGAAGGGATTTCGAACACTTATTCAAACCACAAGCTACAATGCATAATTTAAACGCTGCTACTTTCCATGCCCAGTACTGCTTGTTATCGGGCGTTTTGCATCAAGGTCTTGTATCTGATATGTCGTCTATTCCACCTGCTTAACGCGTAATTCGTCGTGCTCATCGCCCCACACACACACAGGCTAATACTTCTCACAGCAATCGGGCAAGCCAGAGCCCCGAAAAGCCTTGATCGGATTTAGGTGGTTCAGCCGAAAACATATAATCGGTCTCGCCGATCTAAACTCATCCCAAATCCCTTCCGAAGCTTTATAGAAGGCCATGAGGCGCGCCCTGCTCTTATTTTAGCACTTTACTCCACTCTGGAAGGATCAGGTGTATACTTGCAACAGAAAAATATATATAACTATTAAAGTCAGGCAGTGGCTGGACAGTATCGAAGATATACTGTATATATACGCAGATGAGGTTTTGGGATATATTTATAAACAACAATATAAATAATGTAAGTACCGTGTAATATGTTTACTGTTTATCTACATAAGCTACTGTACACTTAGACAGTTATCCAGCAGTTAATTTTCTTGGCAGTGTCGCTTAAACAAAATGGCGGCCAACGTTTCCCAGTTACGTCATTTCGAAGCGTTGAGGGAAAAGTTATATTTAACAGCGTTATTATTGTTTTTGTAATATTTCCTTTGGCGGTGGGTGTTGGGTGCTCATTCCAGGGCCTGGTTTCAGCATATATTGTATAAGGTTCGGTTCGTTGCTGTAATTTCATCTGCCATCCAAACGTGGCACCTCTTTTTCGATAAGCGCAATTTGGCTTGGCGCTTGTAGAAAATTGCTGCTTCCCAGAGTAACATACCGCGCAGGACAATTTTCCTCACCGCCAACACTTTTATGTTAATCGGAGAAAAAAACGGTGCAAGTCTCGAGATGCCGCGTCGCAATTCGTGATCCTATCGCCGACCGTCGTTCGATTTCAGGTCGCCCTCTTGTCAGTCAGGATTAGGAAGCGGCTGAAGCTCCAGCACTTACGAACCTCCGTTCTCTTTCATCCCGAGGCCCATTACTCGCCTTTCGTTTCTCCCCCCGTGAAAGTTTAAATCTTGTCGTTCCGTCTTCGTCGTCCCAACCACTTACAAACGACCGTAACACGCCCGCGGAAAATCACCGGCACAAAGCGCGTTTACGAATGCCACGCTTTAGAACGTAAATGGCAACTCATAAACGTCGGTATTTGTGGATGTTATATCCGGCATTTTATAAAAACGAAAAAATATATCCCTTTGACACAGAAAGCAAACAACTTTCGTTCTCAAATCATTTTTTCGAATATGAAACTTTAAATGTCTGCCAAAAGTCCAAATTGTTTCACTATCCTTAAGGGGGACTGATTAAAATACCTTTAATTCTTTAATTTCCATCAAAAACAACCCACAATCTCCCTTGGCTCCACATATTTTCCGTCCAATTTCCGTATTCTTGATCGCTGATCAATCAAACCGCGCGGTGGCGTGAAAGAGCCACGTAATCAACTTGAGATTGATCATCGGATAAGCTGTCACTTTTGTATCCCGTGCTAACTCGAACACGGTTCCTTAATTAGCAACCCTTCAATATTTACTCCCCGACCAACGTATCAGCTCTTCTTATCGCATTTTTGACTCCCTCAAAATTTCGTTACTTTCTCGTAACAATTGCAATTCTCACACGAAATAAAAACAATGAAAAATTCTCGTGCCCGGTTTCGTATGTTTGTTGTACATACTGCACGCCGATTATCATTGCTTCGCTTCGTCCCCAACTCGTTTTTAAGTCGCCGCGCGGCCGCTTACATATTTACGTTTGATTCTATCGCCCATCACAAATTAAACATAATCAACCGTAGTTTATACACCGACCGCCTACTACGAAGAAAGCTCACACCGCACGATCAAAGCTGCCACCATGGCTCTGTTATAATGGTTTATATGATTCAACTTACGGGAATTACGCTCAAGGTTACGCTAGCTACAATGTTGCTTGTTTTAGCAACTTGTAACTTCCCTGCACGATACACGAAGCGTTTATTTACAATTTGTCACATTTTCAGGATAGTAGTAGGGTGGGGGAATATGGGACACCTACCTCTATTTTCTTGTCCCATTTAGTACTAAACAAAGAACAATCAAAGAATGATAAAACCGTATCCTCACAATTCCCATAGACCGTTTTTGATTGTTTAAAACACGATTAGAATATTTGGGTATTTTGTGCTAAAGGTGCTCCATCTTCGGATCACATTTTGCCACATTTTAAATTGAAAGCTTAGCAAACAACAGTGCTACTGCAATGTACTACTCACACTACACGTTTTTGCCGCAATAATCGACATGCGTTTACACCACAGTTTCTGTACATTTTCCAAACTTTAACGGCGTCAGTTTGGGTTTTTTATTATTTTCAATTGACAGTAACCAATAGTTTTAATTCCTTTACACAACTTACAATACACTTTTCAACACAAATTATAACCAATTCATTTAGATCACATTTTCTCAACATTTCCACAGTATAATTTCGTCAATTTACGGATTTTGAGTATATGTATATTTAACACCACAACTCTTATAGTTAGGAGCTAGTTTTCGTTGTCCGTTTTCTTATCCATACACCACATACGGCAAGCACCCATTCAACTATTTCGTAGCGACATGAAATAATAACATGAGCCCTGGACAAGAGGAAAACAACCCGGGTGGTCGTCTTTATGATGTCACAATGCCTTCTCTCCCACGTCATCTGTCCCAGCACTCAATCAGCACAAGTGTCCAAGCATTGTAGCTTCGCTTGTATTTTGACAAGCACCGATGTACGAAGTGCCCTCCTAGCTCTACGTCGCTTGTAAAGTTCCTAACTGACAGGACAAAACCTAAACCAACCAAGTTATGCTCCTATAAACATTTAATTTATTTCTATATGCCATATGGTTTACAAGAAGATGCCTATTCTCTATACAAAACATACTAATATTTCACACATACTGCTAAAAATTGACCTGCACACCCATAACATACAACAACACTCATATAAACCACATATCCGCCGATTAAACGGTTCAATTCGTTTGAAACCCACCCCGCCCTTCTAGGTTAAAAAATGGCATAAATTCCTCCCAGAAGCAAAATCCTCTTCCAGCTTTACTTACAACATGGGTGGCCATACATCGTCAGCCTAATTCCCAAATTCCCGTGTTAGCCTTCCGTCAGCGATCGTGGTTGGTTACCGTTTCATGCGATTAAGTGAGCGCGCCAATCCCCCAGCCCATGAGTGGCTTACCTGTCACAATTTCAACGAGTCGTGGTCTCGTATTTCTTTTCCACGCATTGCTTGCAAATAGTTTGTCCGTTTATACATACTATGTTCTAGGTAGGGGTAAGATGGCACACATTTCTAATTCTTTTAACGCCCTATTTTGTTCGTTGCGCGTTCGAATGTTGGTAGCAAATATGGGTTGCATTAGGTCGGGGTAGGATGGCACGCAGTTCTATTTCTTTTAACGTCCCATTTTGTCCGTTGCGCATACAATGTTCGTTAGTGTTTTGGTTTATAGGTTGGGGGAAGATGCTTCATGTTTGTTTTTCATTTTAGGTCCTATTTATTTCGTTGCTCATACGAATGTTGGTTAACACATGTGTGTTTTAGTGGGCTGTTGTAAGATGGTTCATGTTTTCATTTTCTTTTATCGTCCTATTGGGTTGTAAACAAAGAACTTTTACAGAATTATGTAACCGTGTCTTCACGGTTTTAAAAAAAGTTTAGTTGTTAAAAATACCATTTAGAAATAAGGTATACTATGTGTCAATTGCTAACAATATCCATCTTACCCCACAGTATTAATAATAGTTTTATAAATATTCAAGGAGTGTTAGGGCCCACCATGTCTAATGTAGATTTACAACGTTGTAAAACATACGGATCGAATATTGAATGCATTTCAGCTGAACATTTTGCGGGATATTTTGAGACTACTATGTCGTCATATAGGTAATTGTGACCTCACTATCCACCCACCTACAACACAGAGCCGTGGGCGAGGATTAGTTTTATATTTCTGCAACCTTACCCGGCTGGATTAATCGCTGGATATCTAGCACATCCCAGCAGACGCATCCCAATTTCCGCAGTATAATTTCCCTACAGTGTAGTTTCGCATTCCCGGGGTAATGGCGCCCACCTCGAACACCCGGCATTGCCGAAAAGTTAGCGCATTGTCGCTTTACCACTGCAACCACAACCCAAGTTTAATGACACGTCGCGTGACAAGGAACAATCAAAACGCTCAATTATTTCGACGCCTCGCAACCGCAGTGCGGCTAATATGACGATACAAAATGCTAAACTCACGGCTTCTGTTGTCCGAACTTTACGACTTCCGTCGTTAATAACACACGACAAACCACACGCGTTATAACCGCACGATGGCGGAGTCTAGTCGTTTAATTCCAGGGTAAAATGCGCCATGAGAAAAGGCTCAATTCTTCACACAAAGGTTGAAGTACTACGAAATGTATAAAATACCAAATTCAAGTCCAACGAATTTTATTTTATCGCATTTTCGTCTGAATGACATCATTTGTCTCTTATTTAAAAAAAATGACCATCGTCCAACTTCATAAATACTAAAAAAGAGTCACAGTTACTCACACACAATTATCATTACTTTCAATTCTACAACACACAAAATTTCTTACAACATAACATGCTACATACAGTGTATGTTAAATTGGGGTCGGCCATCTTTTAAAGACGCGTCAACCTTCATACGAAATACCGCGACTTACAGAGAGTACTCTCCTACTCAAAGAAAACTTAACTCAATAAATCGTCAGCCATTCGTGCTCTCTCAATAGAAGAAGAGTATTACCGTCTTCGTTGGTCACAAAATCTCCTCCGGTTGTTGAACCAACATCTCGGACCAACTTATAATAACTGCTTCATTAGGATAGTTATATACTCGCACTACAAACGCTCAACATTGGTGTCGTATACAGTTTGTGCAAGAGTTTGAATCTGGACGAAAATTGTTGTCTTTTTTAGTAAACTCCACGTTTAATTTGGGCATAAACGGAATACTGAAAATATTAGAATAGATGTTTCTCCTTGTTGTAGATGTTTCTTCTTGTTTTATTTCCTTCTGTTTATAAGAAACTGCAAAAAAAACGTTACAAGCTCCTTGCTTTTTATAAAAGAAACAACAATAAAGGCAAAAAAATCGTTCAAAATCTAAGCCCCACGTAATTCTGTGAGTAATTAAGCAGTTTCCGGAGATGTAGCTTCGTCGGCGCCATCTTTCCCTCCCTGTGTTTGTTGTCTGCACTTATTATCGTCGCTCTGTCGGTTCCCTTGTTCCACTCCGTCAAGCGCGTTTCGTGGCCACCCCGTTCACACTCCGGCTCCCCATTCATCTTAGTTTTCCCACGCTTCGTGACGTATATCGTGCGCCACTTGTTCGTTACGTCATAACGACGATGCGTCGCCACCAACAGTATAGAGTGGAAACCTGGGGAAAATAAACAACCACCCGTGGCCCTTCAACAGCGCACTTATAAACCTCGCTAAAACACGCTAAACCGACAATAAAGCCGTATAGCACTAGTAATGTAGTTATTCGTAAATTGAACATTTTTTTACAAAATCCCCCTATGTTTTAACAGGTTTCAGGATTCGTAATTCCTTTTACGCTTTTTTTGAAATTTTTGCAGAACGACCCTATTTTTTAGCATGTTATATACTATACTTCGCAAGATGCATTTTACTGCTGTATTTTTTGCTCATATGCAAGCATTTAAAAGTTGAACTTGGTGGCATGTAACTACTGCATTGTAATATGTCACTGTTCGATATTTATCACGCTAAATCTCACACAGGTCACCACCGTTCACACAAAGAGCGAGAAACCTTATTAACTCAAGAATGGTTTCAACTTGTGCATAAGAAGAATGCAATATTACGTGAGCAAGATCAACTTATACTGATGTAAGTGTATCTTGCAAAAATATACTTACTTTTTCTAATCTACTATTCTACTTTAATATAGTAGGGCGGGAAGACGGGACACCTTTAGCACACAAAGTCCGAATATCCTGACCGAGTTTTAAACAATTAACAACACTGTATTAAAGTCGTGAGGATACGGTTATAATTCTTCGACTGTTTTTATTTACTTTCAAATTAGGGGGTGTCCCAACTTCCCCCACCCTACCACATGTATTTAAAAACAAAACTATTTCAGAACATAAATTCTGGTACAATTATTAATAAATAAGTTCTTTAGCAGTTGAAAAGTAAACGTTATAACGCATACAAACTACTATGAACCCAAATTACCGTTTCAAACATAATCACTATACCATTACACAAAATATTACTTATCAATTACCAGAATTAAGCTCATTTTCAATACTTAAACTTCATCTGGCCCCAAATGTGACCTTAATTTGACCTTTTCAAGTAACTCTCAAGGACACACCACTTGATTGTGAGTCGGTTCCTAAAAATCCCACTATGGCTAATTGTCGTCACTGTTAAATCGAATTGAACTGGTTTGAACCGGTTCAAATGACGTCACGATGTCGAGTGTTGTACGGTGACTATGGTTGTGTCTTTTGTCCACCCATCTTCGTGTGTATTGTAGTGTTAGCTGGCGCCTAGGATAGTCCTGTACCGGATATATGTCACTTTGAAGTACGAGAGTCAAGGGATTAAAGTCTTTTGTGTGGAATTACTTTGACTGTCTTATGTGTGAGAATAAAATATCCCTCATACGATGCCAAACCCCATGTGCCTCTTCAGGAGTTTTTAAAGATGACCAGTTAATTAATTTCATATATGTTTTAAATACAGTAGTTCAATATCCATTCAATAATCTAACATTTCACGTGTGGCTTCCATGGTTTAAAAAAATGTCTAGTTTATTAAATAGTTCAATTTTGGTGGCACGTTTTTTCTTGATTACAATATTTACTTTAAGTTTAGGCTTCTAAAGCAAAACTTTAATATAAATTGATCTTACACTGTATTGTGAGTCGCAACGCTGTCGGTGGGAATCGTATTTATTAGAATATTTATGCCGACTATTGGTACAATCATTCATTTACATTTAAATCCAAACTCAGACTTTTCATTAACCATAAATCGTTTAACTTTAACGTTCACTCCTCTTTAGGGAAGAAGATCAGAGCATCAACAGAAGGATCGAGAAAATCCACGAAGAGCTTATTCCTCTTATGGCAATCGAAGGTACTATGACGTCACTATGACGTAATAAGCGTGTTGACGTAGCAAACTCAGTATTTTTGGTTGGTTTTTAAGTTTTGACATAAGCCGCACAAACAGCGTCGCGCGTCGCTTATTACGTCATAATGCGAGTTTAAAAAAGAACTCGCGGTTGCTGTCGAGCACGCAGCACGGCTAGCAGGCTCCAATGAAATCAAAAGCGCAACGATTGAGCGTTCTAAGCTGTTTGTTGGCCAAGCAGGATTATTTCTCCGCTTTAAAGCGTCCTCCGCTCGATCAGATAACTTAGCCGAGTATTTTATTAAAATCCTTAATCCCCGGCACCATGTCTGGTGATGATTATGTACATGGAGGTATTGTGTGTTTAATTGAAGCTTCATAATGTGGTATATGGGCTTGTTCTTGTTAAAATTGACACTTTACACAACACGGGAACGGCGTGTATGTTTATTTTGAAGGTTTTCTCACTGAAGTATTTGACAAAAGCCGCAAATTAAGTTGTTTTCGCAAAAAAAAAACTCTTTTCGTTTTTCTGGAAAAATATTAATGGTTCCCAAATGTTTATAAATCTCCATTTTTTACCGCTAATCTCTTTTTCGTAGAAAACACTTTAACAATTCAATCTTTTTTCTCAAAAAAATCCACCTGAACAAGATCACAAAAATTCCCCCCAAAAAATCAGCCCCCAAATAAAAAATGCGGTTTTGTGCGCAAGACGGTAGGCGGCCATCAGGTCATGATTTGTCGTTGATTTTATCCGCACTGGTGGCTGCTTATCGACACGTATCTGGCGCTTATGAGGAGTTAATCTGGCCCGATGTTCCTTGTTTCTGTTCAACCCGAAATCGGATTAAACCAAACTCGGGATCAAAGTTATCTGTACTTATGATCTTGTGCTGGATGTGTATGTTTGGCAATCGCCTCCGTGCGTGGCGGTTGCGTAAGCTCCTTCGACGTCCCCGATTAGATCTGGGCAGCCAGTTTGATGCCGATTTCGAGTTATTTTAACGTCTCACTCACCCTGTTTCATAGAAACACTATTACCGATGGGTGAAATGGCGCCGCCGCTTTGCCCAAAATGGTGGAGCCGCCATTTCTGTTCGTACCGATCAAGGTTATTAATATTGTTTCCAGCACACTTGGTATTGTGACGTCACAACGTGATGTGATGACGGCGCCGCTGTGTCTGTGCATGTGACTAGTGTTTATAATTACTTGGCTCCGACTTCGGTCCCAGCACTTCTCGCGTACAAAGCTTAATTGTAAAAAAAATTATTTTCGGCCGAGAATCGCTGACAAGAGGTATGCAGCAATTCAAGGCGCTCAATAACCGAGCAGTGCGACACCGTATGTTGTGTACAACACCCTAGCTTTAATTAAAGCACGAACGAGCATTTCGCTTCGTAGAATTGTTTTCGTCCACGTTCTAGCCCAGCAGAGGCATTTTCTCGGTATCGTGCGGGCAACGTTCACTCGCCGCAGTTCCGTTCGTTGATTGTTGCTTCAACAAACCAACCAGGATATGTATATCGCGCTGTTTATTTTCCACCGTACCCGCACTGTGTCCCGTGCAGTCGCAGGTGCTTGGCAGCCCATGCTTTCCGCCACGCAGTACTGTTTAAGGCGAAGGTATGCTGGCGGAGAAATCCTGCCAATTACTTGAAGTGCTTCGGAGAAAAAGCAACACGACGACGAATGTGGATAATTAAACAGCGGGAAACCGAGATGCGGAATCGCCGTGCAATTAAACTTGTTTGTGGCCGAACTCATTGTCTCGTAGTCGCCGTAATTTCTACATCGGAAAGCGTAAATCCTCGCGGCGAACCGCAATACCTGATGTAGCAGCAGAAGTCGCCGAACTTTGGCTAAAAACGCTACAATTACGACTCAAAACCCATCAGTTAAAACTTGTTGCCTCCGAGACGCGAATTCATCATTTTACTCGAGCTTTCAATGAAGCTCTTGTGTTTCGTTACAATTGTTTGTAACCACCTGTCACTGCGCGACCCGCGTAGCCTACATCATAAACAAGCCATTGTGACGTCATACATAGACCACCCGCCGGTTTGTTTACGTCATTTACGTAACTGGTCGGCACTCGAATAGCTTTTAATTCATTACTGCAATATAGCTTAGCTGGATTATCCTATGCCGCAACATTGCTTGGCGTATTATTATTAGCCAAACCCTTATTTGTTTAGAAGCTTGTACTACTTATATTGCCAACCGTGAACTTTATTTCAGGCTTTGTTTTTCTAAACCAATATTTACAAACTTCAAGTTTATTGTCAATATTTATGTAAAAATGCCAATTTACTTACTCGAAAACCACCTATAATAACCATGATAATATTTTAGCTCAATATTTTTCCATTTCTTGTTTATTTATGATATTTTTCACCGCTTTTCAATCCTGAAAAGATAATCTGTTATACTCACCCAGAGTATTTATTTTCGTACCTTTTTATTTCTTTTTTGTTTTTAATATTTTCTTACTTTTCTACTATTATTGCTGTTATATATTTATTTTATTCATTTATTTCTGTTTTTTTTTATTATGTTAAATTAATATTTTTTTCAACAAAATCTAGTATTACTGCTCAGTTCTCCATTTTTAAATATTTTTTGTTTGTTTATGTTAAACTTGGTATTTTCTCCAGATATAATGAAGACTGTGGCGCAAAAGGAAAGGGAACATTTACTTCTTGAAGAAAAGTTTAAACTCGTGAATGATCGTGATAGGATTAATCAGGAAATGAATGAAAAAGAACAATTGTGAGTTTTCATATGATTGCACATTCTCGTGATCATTTTTCATGGTGATTTATTATGTGAGCATGGTTATGTGATTACAATATGATTGAAAAGATTCCTTTAAAATATTTTGTGATTATTTTCCCGTGATTCAATTCACATGAATGTTTCAAGATTTTGTGACCGTGATTGTGAATCAATTATTGCAAATCGCGCACCCATTTCTTAAAACAGTAATTATCTCACGAAGTGACATCGTTCATATTTTTCGTGATATTCTTCATAATTTTTCACGAAATGAATCTCATTTTTTCACCCAGGGCACTGGAAGAGGAGGAAAGGCTTCAAACAAGTCTTGGACAGAATATGCCCAAGGTCGTACAGCAGGACGAAAAATGCCTAGTCATGTAACAATGCTGTGTCATGATGACGTCATCTTGCCATATATGGTTCCGAGAAAAAGATACGAAACAGTGTTATCCTATTTGACGTCGCTATGTAAATCCTTTAGTTCATATCATCGCCTGGTCCTTTTCTCCGACTAAATACAGCCTTTTAAATGAAAGCGAATTGTTCCTTTGCATTTCTTTGTCATACAGATCCAGTATAGACTTCTACTCCGAAGATCGTGCAATACCCCTCTTATATACATAATCATGTATTATTTACATTTGCAGAGATTTTATCCGCAATAAATCAGATGTAGCGCCGGTGTACCACACACACACACGTGTTGTCATTAGCATTTCTTCAACTTAATGCGTGCCAGTCTATCATGTACAACAAATATATAAAAACATATTTTCGTTATCGTATTTTTTATTTTATCATTTTCTTTCTTTGTCACCTCTTTTTTCCCCATTCCGCAATTTTGTTTTTTTTTGCCTAATTTTCCTAATATGGTATCGCCCTTATTACGTCATCAGCGCTGCTGTCTATTAAGCTTGGTAAAAAATAAAATATTCGCTCAAAGTTCCCAAGACCTTTAGGCCAGCGAGTTGCAAGGTTAAGTAAACGTAAACAGAACTTGAAGTGTTTCTAAAAACCGAAGTCCCCACTTGAGATTGACCACTGCCTCGTATACAGCGAGAATTTCAAATGTCATCTTTGGACTTGATATTCTATTTTCTCCGCTCCGGCGGCAAGCAAAAATTGCCGCTAAGCCGATTAAAACGCTAAGCGATCTCCGTACGGTTTAGCCGCTTTGAAGTCGGCAAGGTGTGTAGCGCATGTTGTAAGAATTCGCTTGAGTATTAATAATGTTTACGCCCTCGCGGCGTCAGATTTGGAATGCAAGTGTTGTTTGGGTTGCATGAGTTGTATGCTGTGCAAGAACACACCGACGATAGGCGTGGTTGCACCGAGGGGCGGACGCCAAAAAGAGGTTTGTTCGAAAAGAGATAAAGGAGTAAAAGAGCTCCCAGTATAAACAAGGGGGCATCTAATCATCGACAAACCGACGAAAATGTGTGGATTATGCAGCTCGATTGTGACGCAAGAAACGGAGCGCGTTTTAATCGCGGTGTCGCCCCAACGCGCGGCAAGGTAAGCCGATTTCTGACGTACAAAATATCTAAAAGTAAATACGAACGTTCGCCGCAAAAGACCGATACGTGTCTTGACGGTGAATAGTTTTCTTATGCGCGCACAAAGGCCTACAGTAAACCAGTGAGCTAGCAATTAATGCCAAGTTTTGCGACAGAACTATAAACCGCCGATCCATCAATGTCATCCAACTATTTCAATATTAGTTCTATCTACAACACACCCAAGCAATGAACGACGGCGGGTTATACTTGGACCACCGGCACGCCGGGTCGTGAAAAATTTAGCGACTTCGGCCCGCACCCAATTCGTTTTGGCGAAAGAACCGCTTGAAACCGGGCCGTTTCGGGCGGTGGTAATAATTCTATTGGCGAGGTTACTAATCGTGTATAATTATTGCTTGCTGGTTTAAAACAGTCGACTCTAAATGTGCGGATTCATCAGTTCAAACGGCAGTGCCGGCAGAAACAGGCCGCTTGCCAATCGGCGAATATTTACGGAGGATAATCCTCTCACAGATCGCGAGGTAGTCGACGTTTTGGGCGAAATGTTATTGTTAAGCCCATATCGAACATAACCAGCCTAAAACCAGAACTTGTAATTAAGACAAACCGTGTTCTATTAAACCGCAATTTCGAATCACGCCCGTTGTAAAGGAGAAATACCTTTCAGTGTGTCGCGTTTTTTTAAAATGTCGACATATATATAAATATATATACATTTTTTTCGGAAATTAAAACCGGCTGTTACCGATCGACCATAACACGTTTAAAAAAACGGATAGAACAATAACATATTTTTAACAATTTCCGTTCAAGCTGGTTATGAGAAAATTAAAAATAGCGTAGGCTGCAAATTACAGCGAACACAAAAGTAGCGTTTCGGGTTTGAATTTCTTTGAAATTAAAAATGATTCATAGACGATTAAAACTGGTGGAAAATCCACGTTTTCGAAGTTTTTGACAAGTAATTACAAATGTGAATAATAAGAGACGTTTCACTTCCAGGAAACACGTATGACGTACCCCTCGCAAACATGGCTGCCACGAATCGTTCACGAAGTTTTCGCAGCGAAAATTCCCGTTGGTTTTGACACAACAAACAAAGAAGTCATTCGCGATTAATTTGCTTTCAAGATGCGCCCGCTTACGACTGTTGATACACAAGCGAACCTCACAGCATTTGTTTCGAAGACAAAAGCTTACTGTGGTGGTATCTCGAAAAATCGCATTACCTGAACGGAGGACAATAGGCAGGGCGTCGTTTAACAATGGCCGATCCGATTTGGCTTGTAAAGTCCCGGATAATACGAAGGAATATTAATAATTTCGTGCTCAGATAAGCCGATTGCAGTATTCAAGTGCTCTACACTGGTTAGCGCAGCCGAAGGTAAACCTATTTACACTTAACCGCTCTAAGCGCCATTTAACGTGTATTTGCAACGCAGAGAGAAAATCCGCTGCCTCAGTCGCCCCAAAACATACACAGCTCCATTTTCTGTTTGCCAGTTGCACTGTGCAGATGATTAGAAGTTGCACCGCCACAAAATCAATGAAAACACCGCTTGATATTTGATAAGGTACGAACACAAGTGCGGTAAGTAGAAGTTTGTTATTTTTACTTGTAAAACCTCCCACCGCTTCTGCATGCAAAATACTTGCGCAAATAAAACCCGGCGAAAGCTAGTTACCCAGGAATTTAGAATAGCACGCGTTGACGATGTCTTGTTGTTTTAACCGAGTTACAAACTTTTGTCCCCCACCGGTTCGATTTCGTTGTGTTACTTCTACGGATTTATTTTCTTTCTGAAGTTTTTTAAAAAAATGAGGTTAAAACTGAACGTTTGAAGAAAAAGGTAAAAGTGTCAACTTTAAAAAGTTTAAACATAAATACTAAAAAAGTCTACATAATTTAGCGTTATTTAAAGATTTAAAAATAAACGAAAAAGGCAAACAAAAATTAACCGTGAGATATGCATTCACAGTATTTATTTGTAATAATCCGTATATATAATCTATAGATAATAAGTGTTTGTACTAGTGTATTATAATCTATTTTAATTTCTATATGTGAGGCCCTACAGCGATGCATGTATCCTATTTATGTCTAATTTGGCCCCCGCATTACCTCTAGTTTGTAACAAACACCGAATATTGGTTACACCATACAGGCATACATGGTGCATCTGGTTTTGACATATCATCACAATATTGGGAGTTATTTCACTTGCAGATGGCTCTTGTAAAGATCGACGTGTTTTTTGGCGATCGATTGGCGACACCGCTTGCCTCTTCACTATACGTTTACGTATTTTAATATAATGGCGGATTAGAACGGCAAATCCGAGCAGCAAAACCACTATAGCCGAATAACAGATGGATAAGAAGGTATGAGCCGCCATATGCTTGCTGATTCGAAAAATCGTTTTCATAGTAGCGACGCGAAAATTGAAAGTAACAAAACAGGCTTAAAAAGTCAAATGTTAAGCTCTGGTTTCTCTTAGTAGCTGATATTGGCTTAGGCTATGCCGCGTCGCTCTGCGTAATAGAATCCGCTCCAGAAAATAAACCTGTTAGTGCGATGGTTGTTAAGAAGACCCGACCGTGAGACATTGAACGGTCGTATAATTTCCTAATTTAATTTTATTGACATAAAGTTTTAAATTTATTTTAAAGGGACGAAATTCATTGAAACGCACGATTAGTAATATCTATGTTAAGTTTCTACAAACATGTGTAAGGGTTTATATATTTTCTGCTTGTAAATATGCACATTGTAAAACATACAATGCACAAATAGACAATACGCTTAATGCTGCGCCCATATATATTGTACCCTCACTTAAAATGGCGCTTGCCTACAGACACCCATGCAGTCAATATTTCGTCTGACGATTTTACAAAAAGTTTGATAAATTTTCACTCTCATGTGTCCAATTTGTACTTTATAAGAAACACTTTATATTTATTGAATCTGAAAAAAATCTTGATTTATTTTTCGATATTTATTTCAATGCCTATATCAAATTTGACGTCTGTTTCTTAAATTTGCTTTTTACTTTTCAATTTTCCAATTTCAATCACACTTACCAAAGCCTATAGTTTTTATTATCTATTTGAATGTAATTACAAAAAATATAAAGGAAAAAATGGGAAACACTGCAAAACGGTAACTGTTAACATCACTTAGTTGTTTGAAAAGTATCGCGTAGTAAAACCTAATACTAATAGCCTACGGTTGAACCCCTTAAACACATTTTTGAGCCAATAATCATTAAGTAATAAGCGGGCAGTGTGTTTTCAGTGATCTTAACCGTTTTGTGCTCGGGTGGTCGATGGTTTGTTTTGGAACTCGAGTTAAGACGATTAGAGCTCCTGCCCTAATGCTTTATCTCGTGTCTGGAGAAAACCTGAGAGGCGAAGGGGTACTATGCGACTGACAAGCCCTTTAGGTGACAGTAATAGTATGGAAGTTTTCTAATTTACGAAAGGAATGAAAATTTTCTTTTTTGGGGTGCAACAGTGTGGAGGAAGACAGTTCCGTAGAAAAGCAGAATTAGTTGTTTTAGTTGGAAAGTTATTCTAAATTTTAAGTAAATAGTTCTGAGTGTTTTTTATTAGTTTTTGGAGTTTTTAACAAGGCGGGACATTTTTCTTTTGTTAAAATAACAGCCGAAATAAGAGGTAATCGTTCGAAAGTTTAATTGTGATAACTATACGATAATGTTGTGGTAATTACCGATTAAATTTAACAATAGAATGAACCAATTAGTTAATTAATTTAAACAGACGCGTGCCGGTATACTACTTTTTATTCATCAGCGGCTGTCGCGCGCCAAATAATCGTGGCATTCCAATCAAAAAACGTTTAGAAATTGCAGAAGTGTGGCGCTATACCAATCACCACTTTGGTAGATTTCTCGAATTGCGAATAATTATTTTCATTGTCCCACGCGGTAATTACGCTTGTAGTTGCACAATTACAATGAACAGAACGCGAAAATATCAGGCGAAGTTGTCAGCTGTTTTGGGGGAAACAATATACTCGTTGTCTCACGTTGTAATCTGTCATTGTGTAATTTGCATCGTTATACACATGTTGTTTTAGAAGTAATCGTTCGAATGTTTTACTTTTTTTGTTTTATTTAATTACAATAACAACTTGCAATATAACAATTAGGAGACGCAATCACACAAAAACGGATGCCATTATATTGATTTAAAGTAGGGTGGGGTAAGATGGTCCATGTTTTTTTTCGTTTTTTTCTTGTCCCATATGGTAGACTAATGTTCTTAAGAACATTTATAGGATTAAAAATAATACAAGTAAATTAAGTGGGCGATAAAAATAGAAACAACATTACAAATCTTACACACCATGTACAACGCTAATTAATTTTTTGACAACTTGTCGCATATTCGTGCCTCAGGTGTTTTGGTCAAGCGAAAAATCGCTACTCGAAAATGTGGAAGCGCCGCATAAGTGCTATGAGTTTATGATTCATTGCCGCGTATTCAGAACAGCAGAAATAATTATTTTACACAAATTACAGCCAAGTAGGTTGTCAAAATTTCCTGCTGTTCTATATTCAGATCATAAGCGTTTTGTATTTGAATTCTGAGACGTGACTTCAAATCACATGAATATGAACGTCATATGATCCTCGTGATCTCGTGATTAATGCATTGATATAAATCGCATGCTATTAAACGCGTGCTCTCTGGTTTAGTGGCGTTAATAGTTCTCGTGTTTAACCTCGAAATCGGCTTTAACTTTTACACTGAAGTGTATTGCGACCAAATAAAGCTCGAACCGGACACTCTCTAATCTTTTAAACGCATGTATACCCTCCATGTAAGGTTATAATTTGAAACTAAACGTGCTACCGCGGTAGCATAGTGTATGAGACTTAATGCCTACCTACAAAACGCCTACCATACACAACACCATACCATTAAGTATTTTGTAACCGCCGTTGCTTCGTAAATTTTAAATCGTTTATTATCCGACCAGATTTTGCCCGGTCGTGTGAAAACTCTGGCAGTATCTTTCATAATTACCAGTTCAAGTGCTTGTGGTGCCGTGTATCTTACCACGCTGGTTTTCTGTCTCATATTTTCGATAGCTAGTCCATAATTTTGTTACTAATATGATTGAAATTCGCATAATGGTTAAGCAGTGCATGTGTAATTTACTTGTCTTTCACTATAAAAATATTACTTAAAAAAAGTTATCCAGAAAGTTAATGGTGTTAGGTTACCAAATTTATAGAAGATATTTTATTGTTATTTGTATAGCAACAATGCAGAATATAAAAGTACAACATTTTTAGTTGGATTATAAACAATTTTGAAACAGTCACATAAAAGTTAAACATTTGCTAAATATGTCATCCTACAAAAAGCTTCGTTTTCATTTATTGTAAAAACTTTAAACTCGTTGAGTATGATGTAGCACTGGCCTTGACTGAGTATTAAAACTTAGCAATATTGGTTCACATATATAGTTCCAATATTGTGTATTAAATAATGGTTGCAATTAGTATTAGCTCCGAATCAGGTTGCAAAAAACAAAATGGACGCTTGGTGCTATTAAAGTTCTGCGTTGACTGATCAGTGTAACAGGATACTGCTTTATAGCAAGCTTAGGTAAATTTAAAAGCAACACAAAGTTTCTTTGTACGTTCTGTTGTGTTTATACAGCAGAAATAAGGTTGTCAAAACTACTTTAATTTTCCACTGTACAAAACTGTCAGACGCCTTTTATTGTTGTAATGTGATGATTTTGAGTTCAGTATTTGCTACTTTTTAGTTAAATTCACACGACAACCTGAGAGTCAAATTTCGAGGCGTTTAGAGCGGATTTTTGCCATTAGCGATTCCCTCTTTACACTTGCATGGGATTAGTTCGAACCCAGAGCGTCATCTTAGCATGTGTTTGTATACATGAAGTGGCGACAGTTGTCAATGACTTGTATCATAGACGATAACATGGTTTATGCGCTGCCAAACAGAGCTTTGGAGTCGACTTATAAATAAACAGTATGACGGTATAAGCACAAATAGCTATACACTTACACATGCTAGAAAAGCTATCTATTATTAAGCGTCTAACAGATTTAGATGATGCTTACTTAAACCACAGGCATTGACAGTACAGTGATCGATTTCTGTTTTAATTTTCAATGTTTTGTATGCTGTCATACACCGTGCGTTGTAATCTGTTATCTTTTTTCATAGACCAGTCGTTGGAATTCGATTTTACATTAGCACATGTTTGTAATAAGGATTTTATAATATTTCTTATAAGCAATATAGTAGGTTGGACTAAGATGGGACATGTTTTCGTTCTCCTTTTTAAATTTGTTAGTAAAAAGGAACATTTACACAATTTATAACCGTGTGTGTATAAAAGTAACCAAGCGATTCGAAAACCCTTTTCTAAAAGTTGCGTTTACCAATTTTTAACTTTAAAATAAAAGTTTTGTGAAGAAAGAAAGTTATAGCAGACAAACAACTTAAAAATTTTCACCGAGTAATTTTGTTTGTCAGTTTTTCACCAAACGTTGTCACGTCTTTCGAACGTCGCTAATAATTCGTAGCCACAAACCGTACAGTTGTTGCAGCAACAACTTGTACAACGAGCGGTGCTACCCACGATCTTTGGTTTATTATGTCAATAAAGCGTCGCTTATGACCCAACAAACATGAAATGCACGAGCATAGGAATGTAGATATAATACTCCGTCGTCTCGCCCGAGAATTTTTGACGGTTAGCTGGGAAAAAAGTGATCTTTCACTACTTGAACATTGCTTTAATTCCTTATTTAGCGCCACAGCATCGATGCTCATTTTGCTATCACACAGCTATCGCATGATCTATAGCGCCTTGAATAGGACTGTGTTTTATCAATGACTTAATTACATAGTTTGACTATTTATACCACAAGGGTTTAACCAGCGTGGCGTGTGCCAATACCTTCAGGGGTAAAAAAACGTTTTTTCTGCATTTTTACCTCTAAGCTGATAATTTTTTTCTGCATTTTTACCCCTAAACTGATATACGCTTTATTTTAACATTTGAAAAAACTTTTGGATTTTAAGCTATGGTGTCAGGGTCAGATAAACCGTATTGAAATATTTACATGGTTTAATATGAACCCTTAACTGTAATATATGCGCTGCACTCTATGGTTAAACGAATAACGCCGCCAAGCTACATTGAAATTTAGTGAGAATTTTGAGTTAGGGTTTATGGGTTCGATGCCAACCTAAGTAAGCAACGATACGGTCACGACTGAGGTCTAGTTTTAACATTTCCAAGAAAACATAAAACGGCAACTCGCGCCAAAGACCGGTATTAACGCTCCCGAAAATCCGCCTTGACATATTCGGCGCCCGATGTCTGGAGAATCGTTCAGTTTTGAGCGATTGCTACTAAACGGTGGACTTCATACGTCTTGTCTGACCACTGCTATACTTTGGCAATAGGTCAACATAACTTTGAAGCGTCGTAAACAATTTCTAGCTTCAAAACCTGCCATGTCATCTTAACTAACATTGTAGACGTATGCATGCATTTTTTAAATTTTTCAAGTTTTGAGAAAAAGTTCATCGATTATACCATCTATTCATATATAGTTTGTTGTGTATTATAGAACGATTTTTTCACTTTATTTTGCAGCTGATAGGGATTGAAATGTGTGGTTTGGATTTTCGTTAAGGAGAAAATAGAAATAAATGTTTTGGTCGTCAATATATGATGTCAATAACAACATAAGAAGTATTACTTCCTAATGAGAAAGCAAATAACACGACTCAAAATAACACATGGAATCGGTTTACAGCAAAATTCAAATACTTGCGACTCGTTAATCTTATTGGACCACCTTTAAGCTCGACATTTTGTCTCATAGCTTTTACCTTTATCCGAGATTAGAGTTTTTAGCGCACCTAGGAGTAAAAACAAAAACGAAACCTTTATAACTGCTGTAAGCTTGGATTACTTTAGCAGTTACACTTATTAGTAAATATCTATGAGCTGAGGTATTGTACATGCATTATGTGTTGGGTAATGGCTTTAGTTTTCGAAGCGTTCTTTGTCTATTTTCATTAGTAAAAAATTACTTGAAAAGTATTGGGCAAGACATTACATTGATTGCTGTTTCGTATTATCTTTTAAAACATTACTCGTTTCCGACAGTTCGATATACGCACGCATAAATCCGCATCTGGAGATTATTAAATCATGTCCTTTGCTTGCTGGGAGGGTCACGAGCGTTTATTGGTCGCCAGGAAGAAACGAGCGATGTCCGTGGAACGAAATATTAGGGCCAAGCCGCTTAGGTGCGTATTAGCGACGTTGGGATATTGAAATCCCGTTGCGCGATTAATATCATTCGTGATTGTCTATGCCTGCTCAGATTTGGCGTCCTTGCCCGGCAGGAAATAATATGGGAACGGACACGACCGCTTAATCTGCTTGCACCAATTTGTGATGGGATAAAACGAAGCGATCGCTCAATTTCATTACCAGAAAACCCCGTGGTCCTACATAATCACGTGGCGTCGAATCGACCAATTGCAGCGAGGCACCGGATTTTTGCTTCGAAACTTGGCGAAACGTCCATTATTATACGTTCACGGTTAACGAGCCTATTTCAGTTGGCCCCGATCGATCACAAAGCGCTGGCAAGCCCATTATAGAAGGTGCGAAAATGTCCAAGTAGCTGCTTATGTGAATGGACCTGATGGAGTACCTGCTTGAGGTTTCGCGTTTATGTTTTTCTATTATACGAGCTGGCTTGGGAACGAGCGCAGTGTCACAACAACGACGCTCTTTGCGCTACCGTTCGCACTTTGTTTTTGAAACCAACTCGAATTTTCACACGTCTGAAGTGTGTTTAATCCAAACCACTTCTCTTCAACACGACAGGGAAACTTTGCCCAGCACTCAATGCTGGCGTTGCCTGCACAGATTGATTGTTTAATTCAACGGAATTGGTACATGTTATCATATACACTGTAACAACAAGGCCCCACTTCGCCCGTTATAACTTATCACACGTTCAATGTATATTTAGCATTCGGGCAAAGGACATAGATTGCATGCGATCTATTGCAAGTACCCTTATGTCAATAGTTCTATGGGTTCCTTTTCTCTTACTTATTAATATTTCAAAGCGTGTCCTGCTGGAGCCAGTTTAAAGCGGTCTGTATAGGAATTACTATAACCGTTCACAATTGGGCGATGTTCCTATAATGACGTCACGTTGCCGTATGACGTCATGCGATAAGAAACGTCACATTAAAACGTTTAAGCGCGAATGCGGTTTTATTAAATTTTAAAAAAAGCGCAACAAATACGCAACTTTTGTATACTAAAGTAAAGAATTCGTTTTAATTTCGTCAAAAACGTTTAGGTTCGCAGTTTTAACACTTTTGCAAAAAAGTTCCTTTTACGTTTTAAAACTTTCGCTCATCCTTTAAAACGACGGCCATTATTATTGGGGTCCAAATTTTTGTTTTGTTTTCAAATGTGAGTAACTGAAACGGGAGAATCGCTTCGAAATAAAAATACGACGCTTTGCACACGGCCTGCAGCAACAAAAATAATCATCATCTAGATTTGAGAATGCGAATACTGACTCGGAAAATATCGACGAAAAGAAAGCGCGGAGAAAAGAAGACAGAGAGCGCTTGTTGTACAGCGACAGTGCTGGCATAGATTATCCTTTACTTCACTGTAGGGCGAAGCTGTAGTCGGTGCCTGGCTCTCGTACTTGTAATATACTAACAGTAGTTTGATTGACAAGGATGGTTATTTATAAAGTTGGAATACTTTGATATAATAAAGTATGTGTAAGAGTTTACTTAAAATACACAGTTTTAGATTATAGATTGTGCATAGAATGCCAGGGCTTCTCTTGTAGTCGCGTAGATTTGCTAACAGAGTGCTGCATTATATTTGCATTAACTATATGTTTTAAAATATCCAATATTTTTTTTAGTTGTTATATGTTAAGTTCTGTGCAGGGTTATTGCACATTCAATGTAAGCAGTGGAAAAGTAGGGACAATAATCCCATTACTTTGTTAAGTAACGAATATTGTTTCCGTACTGTGTTATGAGAAGCTTTTTTTGTTGAGACGGTAAACTCTAGAATATTCCAGTTGTGTTGCATCTTAATGAGAATATCAGCAGATTGTAGCCAAAGTTGTATGAGGGACTGGGTGGTCTACTATTTTATTCAATTCTGTTTGAAGGTTTTGTCTTCGTGTGACTCAGACGTGTTCAAACTGGCCGATTAGTGTTACTCAGTAGGACTAATGTGCACGGCAGGCTTCGTTCTTAGGCGGGCAAACTCATAGCGAAAAAGAGGCTTCGCTATTTTACTATCTGCCTCTGTTGGGTATGTTGTAATTAAAGCTTACAGGCCGCGGTTATTTAATTGTTGGTTTTCAAGCGATTTTCTCGCAACATGTTCGTAATTAGTCCGTGCTTTTAATTGGACGCTGCTACATTGCGAACGGTCTGACATACATAAAGCGTTCGGTGCCTGCGGGTTAGGCTTGAACTCATAACTTTGTATTTGGTCGAAAGATGGCAGACATGGTGTCACAGAGTCGCAGCCGCTACGATAAAGTTGCAAAACTGTATCAGGACCAGAGCAGTGGTAAATTAAGACTTTTTCAAATTAAGTTTTTATATAATGTACATTTCTTTGGATATTTTGAGCTTTAAGAATTATAAAGTGAATATGTGTTTTACGATATTTAAAATTATGCAGAAATAAATTGTGTAAATAGTATAAGCAAATTTGATTTTAATTTGTCAGAAAGTAGTTTTACATTTAAGAAAGGAAAGTAAACGTAAAATGCAATACTGTTTTCCACAACAGCTTAAATGTTACCCTTTTTATTTTGTCATATTTCATTGTGACCTTTTTGCCATTTTAGGTTAAACACATTCTGGATGATTTTGTTTTGTTACGTATCGCTGACTTAGTTTTAAACTTTTAATTTGGTGATGAATTTTACATCAGTAAATATATGGTTCATACGCCGGCTTTCGATGCTCTCGTCCCCGCAGATATCTCTGGCGCATAAACAAAATGGCGGACGCCTTTTCGCTTAAACAGTCAAATAGAACTTTTGCCGACACTTTTAATTTGATTGTAAATTAGATATTGGAATATAAGAACACCGTTAAAAAGAATAATACATATTAATTTGTAACTAGTACTAAATATAATAATTATAGGAAAACCTAGAGTTTTAAATATAATTTATTACTCCGTATTTTCAATGCAGTGTACATTATATTTCAAACTTATTAATAGTAGGCCGAAATGTTTTGTAAAAATGCGTAGTATAATTTCTTTTAAAATTTAAATTTTATACACGATTTTTTACCTTTATAGAAGTTTTCCATTTTGATTTTAAATAGCTACTGTTAGTTTTTAACTTGACTGTGTATTTTACCAAGCCAAGACACTCCCCAAAAATTGTAATCATTTCTCTTTTTAGCTTGAAATGACTCCCTTTAAAGATGGGAGCACGATAAGTTGAAATTTGTAACTTTCTGTTGATGCAGTTGTGTAAATTGGGTCGTGTATCACCGACGCTGTTTGGTGGCAGAACGTAGCCAGCGGAGCAGCCGTGAAATTAATCCACTTTCCACGCGTTCAGTTTTGCCGACATCCCGTGCAACAATCTACAGATCTTTCTGTTTTCAAAACAGCTTCGTCTTTTTCTGTCCACTCTCACTTTTTTCTTGCGCAGTAGAATGAAAATGACCACGCCAAAGTAATATGGACAAAGACATCTAGCCAGCTGAAGGATAACTTTAGTTTTGAAACCCAGAAGATTTTATAAGTTTACTGAGGTATTTCAGTTGTGGTTATGTGTAAGCAGTTAGCAGTTCATGGCAACAAATTTACATAAATTATTATTTCATTTTATGCATTATAATTGAATTCAGCAGTTACGATTCAGCAGTTGATAGTAAACATAAGATTACTTTATTTTATTTGGACGAATAATACCAGTACATTTTTCTATACCAAAGCAATTGAAAGATTTTTAAGTGCCAGTTAAGCATCCTTTATACAAGATTCTAATCTTACCCCGACCACTAGAGACGCCCTAGAGCAACTTGGCCAACATAGTAGAACGTATAGTTTAAACCGCTAGATGTCAGAAGCGATAACGTGTTTCCGAAATAATCTCGAGAGCAGTTTTGATCAGAACACCGGCAGAATATAATTCTTTGGTCCATTTATAAAAGTTTTGAATAATTTATTAGTTTTTTTTTGGAAAAAACTCACTGTTTTTTATAGTGTCTATATTGTTGCGGTTGGTTAGTTCAATAATTCTGAAGGTTTTTCGTCAACATGTTCATTGCATTTGCAGCTTGATTTTGTGAGGCTTTGTTTTGTTCTGAGTTCTGTCTTTTGTCAACAGTGACTCACATCAGTTGAACTTTATTTCCAACGACGCGGAAACATACTTGAAGGGACTTTGACGTCACTAAATGACGTCACTTGCCTGATTCAGGCTGAGGTACCATAAAGCAACACCTGTGTATTTAAAATGCTTATATAGGGATTGTCAATGTATTCCGTGCGGTGGTCAATTTTAGTGGACATACTGTGGGTCTGTGACGGTCTGTCGCGTCCAGTGATTACAGGATTAAGCTGAAAACAATCTGTCCTCGTCTCTCGCTGGTCAGTCAAGCGATTTTTACGCATTACTCGCTTAGTAATCTACTCTGCCGTCGCCCGACGACTGACGGACGCACACAAGAAGCGCTTTGTAATCAGACTGTGTGGCTAGTGGGTTGAAACACGGCACAACTCAGGCATGCGGTGTCAGTCTCGCTTTTAGGCCTAAACACACGGCCGGTGTGGGGTATCAGTATGACAGGGCCGGCTCTGACGATCAAACATTTAGTTTGTTGTGACGCTTCTTACGCGAATAGGAGCCGCTGCATTTTGCCTTGGAGAAATGTTCCCGCTTTGATATGCGCTACTGGTCGGTGAAATTACTTTGTTCAAATAATTGCTGCTTCCCACAGCAGGCCGCGGTAATGCTCCACTAAAACCGCAGCATTACTTAAATTATTAAAATACTTTAGACCGCAGAAGCCTAAAAAACTCGAATAATACCCACGCATACGTCAGTTTATATATTATAATCTATAACACATTCCAAACCGTTATACCCTACTAGACAAAAATATACATGATATAATTGCCCAAGAAATTTTCCAAGTTCCGGCGATGCAAATCAATAGGAAAACGTCGACAGCGGTTATAAATTTTCTAAAAGTTCTGTCTGTTTGCTTGCTCCAGCAAGCAAGCCATGTTATATTCGTGCTTCGCGCATGGCGGTATAGTCAGATGTGGCGACCATGGCCGGTCTTGCGGAATCAATTTTCTTGTCTCTCTTCGAACCATCGCAAGCAAATTGTACGGAATGTTCAACCAGTTATATACATGCTGATCATCAATGCTATCATGTATACGTTGACTCGTGTAATAGTTTAATATCATAGGCGCAGCACCTTATAGAGTAACAACTGTTTAAAATAACTGAAATAGCAAAACTATTTTAAGCAAAATTTAGTAGTAACGTTACAGGATATAATCAAAATTCCATGGGTTTCTAAACGCGCATATAGCAAAAAAACAAGCAAATATTATATTGTTAATTTCAGCATCGTACTTACCCCTTTTATACCATTATACAAGTTAAAATTATGTAGTTTGATATTGGTGTGTATGTGTCATGTTAACCTGTAAGTCTGTGCCACCAACACAGTCCAGCTTGAAGAAGCACTCCAAGTTACACAATGTTGGTTTAAAGCGGGCACAGCATTTTTATAACCTCGTACACCCCTGTACACCAACCCCATTTGTATTAGGTTGAGGTCTACAACACATGATGCATGGTATATGTTGACTTTTTCGTTAGTGGATGCGGGACCAACCAGCGTAACGGCCCGTGCTTATAACCGAACATTCCAACGCAAGTCGTAATGCTGGAGATGGTTTTAACGATAAGAGAACTGAACCGTATGTCCCACTTGTCGTTAGTCAAGGTTAGCTCTTGCATTTGAGCATATACTGCAGTAACGTGGTCACTGATCCGTCTCTGGCCTGTACAAATGTTATTGTTACAAATAAACAGCAAAGGCGAAGTTTTCGAAACACGTCGAAGCTATTATCGCTTCTCTTAAGACTCGCTTTCGTCACGCCCCTCGCTTTCTCCCACTCCTCCTGCTCGCTGATTTTTTACTCTCTCTTACTCCTACCACAAGGGTCTGAAACTCCCAGGCTGTCCCGACTTTCCGAAGGCAATCGATCATAATTAATCACAATCGGGGAAGCGTACAGAGACAAGGGACGCATGGCACTCTTCAAAGGATACGACACCCACATAAGCGTGGCATGTCAGAACACAAAGCCACCCGCAAGAGACCACTAAAACTCGTTAATTTTCAACTCGAACCGTTTGCCTTGAACTTTCCAGCAAGTTGCTTTTACCGAGTAATTCGCTGGCTGTCCACTCTCCACTGGCTTCGACTTGGAGTGGTAAGCTTCAAGTGCTGTCTGTTTGAAGGGATAGATAAATGGCAGAACCACTTTAGCCATTTTGGAAATGTTTAGCTTGATGGTTTCACTGTACAGTGATGTAGCTTAGTCTTAGTGAGATGTTTCGGTAAAATCTAATACATGTTGCATATACAAAGCGCAGGTTTAAATAATTACGCTAAGTCTGAATCGGTGTATCGCATTTTGACATAATACAGACTCCAAAATTTAATTCTTTGAATAATCGATTTGCGCTGCCCAAATTCGCGAGTATTTTTGATCATTTCGATTGAAATGACAAATAATAATCTGATGTTCTATATGATATACCACCCCGAGAATAGCGTTAAATATATAGCTGAAAGAATAGCACACCGTACGTGAACATTTAATCGCCTTGGTCAGAGTTACACTGTAAGTGTAGAAGTTATATACAAAGCAATGTTGGTAAGAGCGCGTTGTTGACAAGCGTGTTTCAGTGCGCGCTTCCCGTCCAACATACGGGTGACCACTGTAGTTGCATTTCCGTGGAGATAAGCAAACTCATCAGTTTCTACATAGATTTATAACCATAAAAGTTTAGTTTATGAAAATTATATAATAATTTGTTCGCAGTTTTTTAAGATTTAGCAGAAAACTTCTATAATGTGTAGATGCAAATTAAGTAAAAAAATTGAAAAGGAAGCGTGTGTCTGTGTGTTAAAACCTATACGTGACATTGTAGTATTAGTGCAAGGACGAAACACTCAGCATATTAATCAATAAAACAGCAGACCTTGTTAGAAGCAAAGACGCCATTTTGACATTTTACCAATCTCTCTAACTTTACTGGTCGTCGCTCTGGCCATATAAAAACTCATATTACATCATATGAACCACATTGCGCGTTTGATCGATTAAATGCAACTTACAGTATTATTAGATTTAATTTAAAAGTTACATGTAATGTTTTTAATAACCGCAAATCGTGTATTTAACGTCTTTATATCTTTTATCATTACTAGGCTTTTAGGCGGGTCAACCATTTTAGACTTTTAGAAAAATTGAGTTGAAAAATTGCTTCAGCAAGGACAAGTCCCATGACTTAATTGATCGCTTTTTATTTTAGTTGATGTGGAGAATTGGAAACGGAATTTCAGTTTGGGTGAGCGCTGTTAAAATTATATAACCTGTATAATAACCCATATTAAATTTTACTTAAGTTTTAATATAGTTTAGCATTTGGTATGCGACTGTTTTATTAGTTGATAAAAAGCACTATATTTTGCAATTTTACAAACTTTGTCATTGTTTTACGATAACTTTCGATAGAAAATCGGTCCAAAAATACACAACTGTATATTGTAACCGTCGCTATAACTTTTAGGAATTTGCGAAGTGGTTTAAAATGGCGGGCTGTATGATGTTTCACCTCGCACTTCTTGTTTTTGCTTGAATTTCATTTCGCAGCCGCAAATCAAACAAATATTATACAGCGGGTGTAAAACTATAAGAATTTTTGTGTTTTTTTAACAACCTTTGCCTGTACACTGGGTCGTCATGTTTCAGCGTGGACGTCCATTAGGCGTGAAAGCTGGGGACTAATTCTTCTTGCGACTAATCATGCGTGACGTCCCCTTTACAACACCGGGCACACAAACAAACAAAAAAATCACGAAAGACCAGTTTCGATTTGGATTTTCGACAGTACACCTAAAATATTGTAAAAAGTGTAAAAGAAACATAAATAATAGTAGCAAATATGTTTTAACGATTTCAACTACTAATGTCGTTCAAATTTGCTATTTATTTATCAGTAATCCAATAGATTTTGTGATAAACGCTGAAATCTCAATGTAAATCTAAACAAAACGGCTTATACATTATCATTGGCGTGTTAGCGTCATCTAGCGGTGTGTAATGTCTTTTAGACTTGAATCAACTAACGTGATGACGTCATTTGAAAAGTCCCTCGCAGATTGAGTGTTCTGTTGTTTTTGGTTTAGTCAGCGCTTTGGTTCATTAACAACTCACTTGTTTATTGGCTTCAATTCCACATCGAAATGCAAAAGCGTTATGACTCAGACTATGGTTTATAAGTTGTATTATGTTTATTGTTGTGAAACTTTTTATACAACGTTATCTTCCAAACATAAACGCACGACTACCTAAAAGATATTTAACAAAATTTCCAAAACTCCAAAATGTTGCAATGTTTTTTAAACATTACATACTTTCTAGGGTTTAAAATAGTATTCCCGCCTTATACCAAGGGGTCTAGTATTTCGACCACCTATATCATGTTTAGGAATGTTTCGTCACGCTGAAGTTTAAGTTATGAGTTTGTAAACCTTTGAGAACTACAACATACCAGCAAGGCAATAACCATTTGTTGAGGGATCCCTTTTAAATTTATAAATGAGATTTCTTTAAAAGAAATTGTTCAAATAAAATATTTTGAGTCTAATTGTTGAAGGGTTTATCTGTAACTATATAGTTGTCCATTTGGCATTGTGTTGTTTCATTAACTTATAGGTTTTGTTCATAGCGTTGTGTATGGTAGGTTGGGGTAAGATGGTCCATACTTTCACTTTCTTTTGTCTCTCGTTTGGCGACAAACAAAAAATATTTACAAAATTAAATAACGGTAACCTTATACAATTTTTAAAAAGCATTGGTAATAGTTTAGAACACGATTCGAAAATATGGGTTATCTTGTGCCAACGGTATCCGTCTTACCCCACAGTCCAAAACAAAATCATTTGAACAAATAGTGTCATAAGTTCTTGTTGCAGCAGCCTATATATACAATCGTTGTACATGCTTTCTTAAGTCTATAAAGGGCGTTGACTTTAAAAAAAGAGCCTCCGGCAATATAAGAACGCCTGTGACTTAGAAATAACATCTTGTCTAAACAAATAGGCCCCCAGTTCTTTCAAATATTCCTAATTTTATCTGAGTAATTTCCATCTCGATAATTGGTCTTATATAACAGGTAGATTTTTGCAAATGTCGAAATACAATCATAAAGAATTATTTGTACTTCTCTTTATGGAATTAATATTTTATGCTTTAAATGGAATGATAGTCTACAATGAAAAATTGCTCACATTAACCAATTGAATTGTGGCATGAACAAACTTTTTATGAAAGGGTTTTAAAACAATGTCAAATTTTTGAAATATATCTTTAGGGCTTATCTCAATATAATATTTAAATACTTTCAAATAAACGTAATTCATTTTCCATTTTACTATATAGGCTAGCCGTCCCTTTCTAAAAATCGTCTTCACTTAATTACAATCATATTTCATGTATTTTTTCTGTTTTGGTTATTAATTTGCACAAAACGTTCAGGAAAATACAGAACGACATTTCTTTCCTCTCCTGTAACTTTTTACTATTGCTGGTAAAAAAAACTAGTCAGACAAGTTATTTGAAAATGTATAATATTTGCGTGGTGGTTTATTTTACTATTCAGAGATAAACGTTTTTAGGGTGTTTTTTTATTTAGAAACATAGAAGAAACTACATAAAACATACCAGCTACAAAAAGCAAAACAACATATTTTTTGGTTCTATAACTATAGTTAATCTAAATTCAATGCCTTGTGCTTACAATTTGTAAATTATGTTCGTTGCTCCGTGCGGGAGGCATTATAATTCGTGACTGGTTTGTTTCTCATGACTGTTGTCGGGAGCCAATTGCTTATACCCCCCTTCGAGTCGTGTCCGCATCGGTGGATACGAACTGTTGGGCGTGACGTGTCGGACAGTGATGGAACAAAGGCACTTGGCAACCTGCTATGATGTCACACACAGCATGCAGATGCTTTGGCCAATGGGACTTCACCATTTTAATCAGCGATCGGTAAAACAAAAATGCCCGACATGCAGGGAAAATGTACTTTTAACTTAAATTTACTTTTAAATGTCAAATTTAATCGCTTTGTGGCTCAAAATACGATACACGTTCTTTGGAGTATTGTAAGTGTAAAAATATAAATAATGCAAATGGCGTCAGTTCTACAAATTAGTTATAGACCAATGACTTACAGTTAACCAAAAAGTTCAATTTAAAATCGTAAAAAAGTTGATCTAAATGCTCATGATTCAAACTCCAGCGGTGAAAATTGATTTGCTCGCCTTGTGTTCGACTAATTTGTCCCCAGTTCGCTTTTGTTAGTAGGATTATAGAAACGTGCAGCCTGTCTTAACAAAGGCAACGCAACAACAGATTAGATGCATGCAAGGGTCGTCAACCACATTTTCTTTTACAAAACATTGTCCTAATCAAGTTTCGTGCATTTAATTGGCACAAACAAAAACGGATTTAAAAAATAGACCAAAAACAATATTGGACAAAATTTTAGAGTTCACTGTGTTAATTCTTCAGCTAAAATGTTAAAAATAACACACCGATCCATACGTGTTTTATGTCAATACCTTGGGCCAATATTCAATTATTTTTTCTTTAATTAAATGTCTATTTTATTTTATAAATAGCAATGTCTTATAATTGATGACACAAAAAATGTTTTTATAAGACTGCTGCATTTTTGAATTAGTTTATATTTCAAAACTGCCTAAATATTTTCCATTTTACTAACAAGCAATGTTAGGATAACTTACCACAAAATATATAATTTAAGCAATTTCTGTCTTTGTGGGTGAAAATTTCTACACCAAAGTATGTTTTGAAATTTAGTAACCGCTTCGGGACTTAGGCACAAATCTTCTTAGGCGTATACGAGGCAACTATCTCCAGTAGGTCGGAAAATTGACCAGCGCGCTCTTATTTGTCGTAATTTGCACCACTCGACAGTTCTGTTGACAGAAACAGCAACCCCGGGCTGTTGGATGGTTGTAAGGGCGTACATAGCATCCTTATCTTCTGCTGGACAGGTGTTACATGTCTCCCCTTATGTTTGAATTGTCCTAAGCTAAGGGAGACGATCTTGAAGCATTGCGTGCTTGAGGTCTTGAGGTTAAAAAATCCAAGGGCCAGGGGCGTCAAAAGATTCTTTTCACGCATCACTTGCAACAGTAAATTAAGGAACACACCAAAATTCCGGTTGCCATTTTCGCCCCGTGCTTCGTGGTCAAACTTCAGACACTGGCTTCTCCATAATTGTTTGAATACTTGAAATAAACCTCTAATTGCAGCGCACAAGTCCCACATATTCGCAATTACCCGTACTTAGCTACACGCGTGTAATTATTACCGCCGTTCTGTTTACAGCAGCCACACTTAATTAACATGGCGAAGAGCAGTTCTTTGATATAAATCTGCAGCCAAGTTAGTAAGTTATTTACCGGTACATATCTTGTGGCATGCGGCATTCGCTTACTACAACTGCCTAGCGCTACTTTCGGCAGAGAACAAAGTCGTTTTTTTGATAAACCATCAATAAATATGACGCTGATACGACTACAGATTGGGCCGAGTCAGGCTTTCCCGTGTAAGCCGCGCTTAAGCCGTATAAAGCGCATCGTTATCTGCTGTGTGGTAATCACTAAGGCATCTTTAATTCGCTCTGGAATTTACGATTTGTTTGTTAACATTACGTTGTAGTTAATGTATCTTTATATAGGGTGTTATAATCCAAGCGTTATATCTCATCTTGCATGTATCGAAAATATAAGATTGCATCTAAAACAAAAGTTACATAATCTTTTACAAACTGGGTCATTTTGGTTCGCAGTATGCATTTGCTAATATTAGCTTTCCCAACGCTCTAGTGTGAGTGTATATGAACACATGCTGCTTCTATTCCGATTTTCTGCGTTTCGGAAACAACGCATAAAATTAATGTTTACTAAGTCAACAGAAACAGCTAAAAATCTGCCCGACTGGAAATGCAATACGACTGTATTTATAGTTAAATGCGGCCTCTCTGCAAGGTTAAAGCAAGTTGGGTAAAAGTTATGTAACACAGGTACCACAAAACATATTAATCACAAAACAAATTTCAATAATAAGAAACAAAAATGTTGATAATAGTTTTGCTGATCAACACTATATGAGTTTTAAAGATTTTGTTCCATTTAAAACCCACACTCATAACATTTCATAATATCTAGATTAAAAACTTATTATTTTAAGGTATTTCTCCCGTTTTAAAACAAATTCGAAAACCGCATGTATGGCGTCGGCCATTTTGTTTCGATCAATGTCAACGGTAAAGCGAGCAACGGTATCGGAATGTCTAATGCGTCTAACTGACTCGAGCGATATATATGGCGGCGTATAGATAAGCGAAGGCCGCCATTAATATAGATATATAGGAAGTTTTTAATATTTTACTCTGTTTTAGGGTATGTGCACGATGGTCTTATTCCTTTTTTCTGTTTGGTTTACGGTTTTTGTTACCTGCATAGATTAGCATTTCCTCTTGTTTAAGCATAGTACTGTGGGGTATAAGAGGAATACCGTTTGCAGATGATTTCCCATATTTCCCAACAGTTAACAACGCTATATTAAAGTATTGAGTACACGGTTTTATAAATAGGCAAATGTTCCGTTTTAACTGCCAATTGGGACAAGAACAGGACCATCTTACCCCAGCATACTGTATATCTTGCTGGTAATTTCATCTCCGTAAACCTACAGTCCGTTGCAGGGCGTCTTGTTTCGTACATCTCACAGCAAGACACTGTTAATCACCACCTTACTACAGTCCCTACCTGTTTAACAAAATACTAACGTGGTGAAGCTAATCGTTGGATAATCACCAATTACTCGCAGCCCAGCACGTCCAATACAACACACGGCAGGTCGTCTTTTACCGAACATGTTTTCGGCGTGTTATCATGGCGAAGCACGCTGCGTTTCCTTCACCTTACGACGTGTGATAGTGCGTGATAACTCGTATCCTTTCGCACTGCGTTCCTATCCGTACTTTGGATCTGAAGCTCGTTATCTCTAACGGAAGTTTTCGAAAAGGAAATTGTTCAATATCTAAGATAGGAGACAATAACGAAGCTCCGCAATGTTTTGGTAAGATAATAACTTGGAAAAACACAGAACGTACAAGCGAAAATGCGTGTCGTACATGAGTTACGACAGCTGTGGTTGTTTATCGTTAATATCTATTTTAAAGTAAGCACCTTAAAATTTAGCAAACGAAATCGTGTTCGTTGTGCATAACAGTCTATTTCCTTCGTCTTCTGTGTTTGTTCCGTCCATTCTAATTGTGTGTAACTATGTCTGTGCTTGCTGGTCTGTGTTTGAGTGGCCGCAGTCGAATTAATGGCCATCGCCGCTGCCACAGTGCAAATACAGAAGGTAGGGGAACATACGGGCACTTTGTACGCAGTCTGGATACAACATAAGCCGTAACTGAGACCTCAGATCTGCTATCACTACAATTTGCCCCGTTTTACTTTAAAAATTACCCAACTCAGCAATTGTACATGACTATATTATACCACAGGGGTTTCGTTACAACTTAAAAATATGAAAACCTTATTTTCAAATGCCCTCGGTTTGGGATAAGTTTGGGCTTCGGCGTACCGCACGTAACTTGATACGCTTTGGTCAGTTAAAATCGAGCGGACCGGTTGCGCTAAGATGGACTGACGAGTGGTTGGTAGAATTTCCGGGGTACGGAAGGCGCGCAATTTATACCAGGCGAGAAATCTTGCACCGGCAGATGACGTCGCACTGACGTCATTCTGCCATTAAGAATCTTCCTAATTAAATTCTAATTGCAGATTGAAAGACGGTCGTATTTTTAGCATGACAACAATTCTTAGCGGGTGGTAGCACCTGCCGGGTCAGGCCAGTCCTTGTCTCATGCTCTAGATTCAAGCTCGGCAGACCATTTGCCGCACTTCATTTCGACTTCTCGCTCCGACCCCCCAACGTCCGCTATTCACACTTGGAGCGCAGCTTTGTTTCTTTCTTTATCTTATCGGAGGCGCCAAGCGATTGCTTCCGAATTTCCAGGCCTTCCCCGCTTGCAAGGGCGGCCTCTCACTCCTTCCCTCGCTCCCGCCTTTCTCTTTTTTCCTCGCTCGATTTTAATTAATCGGGTATTTAAATTCGTCACCACTTCCATTTGAATCATTAAGTAGCTTGTGGTCCTCTTAGTCACAAGGCGGGATCTCCCCAATCTAGATACTTGGTCCAAGCATAGCAAAAAAGCCTAACTCATATAATAATACATTAGCAGAATAGCCATCCTTGAAAGTTATCCCAGTTCGAAAAGTCAGTTTAAATAGTAAATCAAATCAGTCTTTGTAATCACGAATAATCTTAGTCGTATTCGAGCATACATGTATGTAACATTGGAATAAAATCAAAGAAAATCAGGCATTCACATTATATTATATGCTATCTTAAGTTCGCATTTTAACTTTTATAATTCTCTCTACAGATATTAGGCTTCAACCTGATAATTTTGAAAAATAGAGGTTTATTAAATTTGTAAAATAAGTTGATTGATTACAATCTACAAGCAAGAAGTTTAAAAAGTAAAAACTCAAGTTGAAAAACGAAGACATTTTGAACGAAAAACAAATTCATTTCAAGTACCACGGGTGAGTTCGTAAAACAATTTTTAATGAGATATTTTAGAATATAGCAAAATTGCAAAAAAATGCAAATGTTTTTTAGGCTTGGTATTATTGAGAAAAAGTATTAATAATTAAATAACTCGAATAAATACGCAATACTTCACCTAAAACCGCAATCATATAAATGTGTGGTTTGTGGTATAGGAAAATATTTATCTGCTCGTTATATTTTTGCATTGAACACAAGTAACAGATTTAAAATAATTAAACGATCAAATACCGATATAGTAGGATGAAATAGATGGGCCATGTTTTTGTAAGTAAACAAAGTTATTTAAACAATCACCCGTATACCCCCATGACTCTGAAAGAGCGTTATTAAAAACACAGTTAGGAAATATGGCATGTTATGTGCTAAACTTATTCATCTTAACCCGTAATAATATTAAGTTGTTACTTTTACGAACATTTTGGTGTCTGTCAGTTTTCGTTCTGTTTTGATCGTTGCGCTGATAAGTGGCCAATATAAACATAAACAATCTCGTCGGTGCAGAATGTTATGGGAACTGCAGGTCTAGAGATAGAAATACAAACGCCGATAAAAACAAATACTGCCCTGTTTAGGGACCGAATAAATGTTTGTATATTGGAATATAGTTTGTTATTGCTTGACAGTCTGCACGCGAGTACGAAAGCGTGTGAAAAATCGTAAATGGAAAGCGATTTAGTTTGTACCGCTGCTCCGAAAATTAAACTACGTTAAAATGAACCCTTTCAAGAGTTATCGGTAATGAACAATAACTTACAGAATTAAATTATTGATTGTGAAACTAAAACTTGGGATAATCGGCCACTAATCCGACGACGTTGGTCAGTTTCATTGTTTTAACGCCCTGTACTTTGGCGAGCGTTTAAAATTCGGTCATTCAAATGACCAAGGGCACGTGCACGCGTTGCTGGACTATTACGTCCGCTTGGGCAGCTATTGTTTGAATATTTGCTTTAGAGCCCTGCACAGCCTGCAGTGTGGTGTTGTACCGGTTCCCTGCATGTATGGTGGCCAACTTCAATAGCCGTTAACACAAAAGACCAAAAGGCACCTGGTGTAGTCATTAAGTTCACCGCTATTCGTGTGACCTCGTTGTACGATTCACCTCAGCATTCCGTAACGTTAGTTTTGTATTGCAGGTTCAATTCCTAACATGTCGTATTTGAAATCTCCCCACTACGCTATGAATGGACTGGGCTTAGGCCACGATATGAATCTTCTTCACCCTACAGTCACCTATCCCGGTAAGCTATAGTTCATAATAAACTTTAAATATTTACATTTATTATTGCCATGGTACGTTTGCGTTATATGCATATAGCAGCATTTCCCATATGGCTATTTAAACCCTATAGTCTACAATTCGACTATCATAAAACCATGAAAGTGTATTCCCTGCTGCCCATTTACACCCAAGGGACTCATAAGCGTGTAATATATGTGTGACTGATGCGTTAGACTTAAACTAACTTATTTTTCTTTTATTTCATGTTCTTCTTTCTGTGATGGACATTTCACTCTAATTCAAATTCTTGTTTTTGAACCAAAAGGCGACTCTGCAGCTTGTTACTTCCAACGTAAGTTTACCATTAATGTGTTTTATTACATAACCTACATTAGCCAATCTTTTGTCCCACTCAAAAATTCCCAATAGCGACGAAAATGACCGTTAATTAACAAGCTGTAACGTCGTTGCTGTAATTTGAACGACAGAGCAATTAATTCTAATCATCGGGTTTCTAATGTGGCGTGAAACAAGAGTAGGCACGCGTTGCATGCAGGAAAATTGCCGACAGAACGATTATTCTAAAAACAGTATAAAGGAATGCTGGCTTCAGTATAAAGTTGTGTGTTTAGTAGCGACCTTTAGTATTTATATTCAGGTTTTATAGCTTAAGACTTAAATGGCTTTTATTTATAGGAATCCAAGGAATGCACCAAGGAGCTAAGAACATGCAATTTGCGGCACCACCAGTATACAGTAAGTAAAACTAACTTAATATGAGCTGCTTATGTATATCCTATGTCGCTTGTGGGGGAAAAAATATGCCGCGTTGGGAAAAAGTTGGCAATTTTGTTATGAACATAAAAACAGGCAAAACAAAGAGTGACATAAAACTTTAAACCATTTTTTTTCTTTTAGGTTCGTCTAGAAAACAAAGGCGAGAGCGAACGACCTTCACACGAGCTCAACTCGATATTTTGGAAGCTTTATTCGGAAAGACAAGATATCCCGATATCTTTATGAGAGAAGAAGTTGCCCTAAAGATCAACCTTCCAGAGTCCCGAGTACAGGTATGATAAATATAAATTAAAATGTTCTCCTATTAAATACAAAGGTACATAGTTCGAACCTCAAGCTTGCATATTGTTTGCTATTTTTTAATGTATTAATGACGCTCGTTTTTTCTACTGTTTCCTAAATCAACGTATATGAAACGTCATCTTACATGACGTCATGCGTGGGAGATTTTTCGCTCAAAATAACATGTGGGCCGTGGGACGATTTTGCGACGTAACAATACGGATTAAACCGTGGGGGAACAATATGCTTATCGTTTTAGCGTATTAACAATCACATAGCTGCTTGCGTGCGCTCTCCTGCAACGGACCGGCGTCGCGTCGACGCATTGTGCGCCAGCAAACGCAACGATGGCCATGGGCTTTGTAGCGAACGCTGGGCGCTGGATTAACGCCGACTGTGGGAACCACTGCAACTTGGGGCTTTAATAAAATTCTCGCACCCCGCAGTGCTATATGCGTTCACCATCACTTTGCATTCATTACTTCCCACGTTAACTCTGGGAGCGGAACATGCAACGTCCGCCGTTGGAATTACCAATTACTTCAAATTCTTCGTACCTTATAAGTTTAATGTGTTTAAAATATACGCAGGGCGTGAAATTTTTGCCTGTCTGTGATTTGAAACAACTTTTATCCATACCCAACAATCTGTTTTCTTTCAATTTAATTTAAACATGGGAAAAACGTTTTCAGTATACACGACGACTTTGACATTAATTACATTTTGTTTTCAATCCCATTTATGCAATGTAACTACCATGTGACTAACTTTGATACATTTTAATTTTAGGTGTGGTTCAAAAATCGACGAGCAAAGTGTCGCCAACAAGTGCAACAACAACAGCAAAAACAAAAATCCGGCTCAGGTGGCAGTTCATCTAATTCAAGCAGTAGTACTGGTAGCAGCAGCAGCGGAAGCGCCAGCAGCACCAACAGCAACAATAATAGCTCATCAAGTTCAAATAAGAAGAAAAGCCCACCGACCACACCTACCCCAACGGCGAACGGACCTACTACCAGCAGTTCACCCTTCCAGCAACACGGAGCACCTTCAGCACATGCCCCACACGCGCAGTCAACCAGTCCACCTTTGCCCAGCTCTCCAGTGTCATCTAACGGACAAATCGCACCATCTGTCACGCCATCAGAGCTTATGAGTGCCAACGGCCCAGCACCGATCAGTTTACCTGGATCCCATGGCGCACACAGCGGTATGGTACACAACGGTAGTTCAAGCAACATTTGGAGCCCTGCTTCGGTCTCTCCTGGTGCAAGCAGCGACGGAGCATCAAACGTCCCAGGTATCGGTTACACCGGTGCTTTGGGAAGTAATAACTCCCCATACATGGCTGCCGCAGCTGCTGTAGCTCACGCTGCACATTCACCATACTCTGCGACATCCAATGCACAAGTTTCATCAACTGGCTACCCACAAAACTACCACACCTCGCACTCTTACTTCGGTACAATGGAAGCGTCCTATCTTCCATCTGTGCCTTTCCCGGGCGCTGCACCTGGATGCGGAATGGGAGATATGTCAATGGCAGGGCAGCAGTCCGCAGCTCAGCTTGGCCACCACGGTACTGGCCAACCCCACCCAGCAAGCCACCATCAGTTTATGTCTCAGTCGTACCCCTACCACCATGCATCGTCAGGGGTAACGCCGACCTACCCTACTGTCTCGGACTGCTTAGACTACAAAGACCAAACCCAGGCGTGGAAATTCCAAGTCTTGTAACGCCTATCACGCGAAATGTAGCACTAAACACAGCGAGCTGTACGAACGCCTGGCAGCCAAGGCCGATGCGAACAATGTAGACGAGGCACCGCTTTTGCTCGACGCTGTTACGAGACATACTGGCGAACTGACTTGCCAACTATAGATACACAACTTACCAGCTTGAAATGGAGTGCCAACTGTTCGCCGCTGGTCGGAACTGCATAAGTGCGCCTTGTAAATAACTTGAGAAAGCCGCTTAACCGAGTGATGTTTCTATAACCATTCGCTCGGCCAAGTTTACGAGTTTATCAGCAATTGTACGAAAAATTCAGTTTTCCTGACGTCATAAGATTGATGTTGTAACTTGTGTTGTGTTTTTTTCTCACCGCTTGGTGTTGTATTGCTTTATTTAAATTCTTTGTTTTTTTTCGCAGTTATATTTGCTATATAATAATACGCTGCACAAGGTCCTAAGTTATCATATTTTTCATAAAAACTTTTGGTTTGAAAACAGACATTTTCAGCACCATACACCCATACCAGCATAAGCTATAACATATTAAATAATAATTTCAACCCTGGTGCTGTAATGTCGGTTGAAATCGTATGCTCACCGTTTCCTTACCAACATAGGTTGTTTTTCACCCTACGATACAACAACAGCTTTTTATTTGTGCTGTTTTCAAATCATTTTTTTTCATTTTCGTGCCCGAATACACCGCGTAACTTTAGAGCATTTCAGTATTTCGCCGAAAAGACGACTGCTTGAACCATCTTAAAGGAAATCTGTGCAATATAAACACCCACACATACCTTTCCAAACATTCCAGAATATTGGACTGTCCTCCATTTTGGATTAGGTTTCGTTTAAAAACTTAAATGCCCGCGTATGGTTTATAATGTTGCCAACTTATGGTTCAATGCTTTATCGTATAAGATTCCCCAAAAGCCATTGAGATTTTCGTTCGCGAAACCATATGTATTAATATCACACCGTTTATCATCTTATACACGGCAGTGTTGTTAACTTTGTTTCTGTAACCGAATGTCCCTTTATTTGCTTTTGATCAATACAAGAAATGAAAAAGTGTCTTTGACTTTTACAAAATAAGAAACATGTAGGCAGTAAGCGTTTGTTATTTTATTTAATTTCAGAGATTAATGGCATAAATAAGTAACCCTACCCAGGGCCTTAGGAAGTCCCCATAAATTGAAAAATAAAAACGTTTCTTATACGAAGTGTCATTCGTCAGTATATGCTTTGGTTAAGAGATTTGTTAGTGTATTACAAGATTGCAGTAAAAGGCAGTCGTTAAATTGGCGCAACAAAGAAAGTTTATGTGGTCTCTATTTTATGCGCTGTCAATCAATAAGTGACCAATAATATACAGTGCATGTTGTAACGGTTAATATAACGTTTTTTAGTTGTTTGTTGCTGAAAAGATCAAAACAGTTTTCATTATTATCTAAAATTGTTAATATATACCGATGTTTTCTTTTTTTCACTGTTATAAGTAAAATTCTAGTAACAAACTATACCCCCAAAAAATAGTATTTATGGTTTGTGATTTTTATGACATCACAAGATATTGTTGATGTCTGTTTGGAGACTATCACGTGACTAATGTTGATTTCCGATACTGAGTCAGCGGTGGAATTTACGCCGAAATTGTTGAATTGTTTTATGTTTTAGACTGTATTGTTTTACCTAAATAGTAGAATATAACATGCTATGCGTGATATGTCATATTAAGGTAAATGTTCGAAAATTTATGTTTTAATTGCTTGACAGGCCGCCGAATAGACAAAAATAAATAACTTAAAATTTATACGGTAAAAAACCGTTTGTTCAAAATGGGCAGTTTGTTTCGTAGTGAAGAAATGTGCCTGGCACAGCTGTATCTTCAAAGTGAAGCAGCATTTGCGTGTGTGAGCGAACTTGGAGAACTTGGACTTGCGCAATTTCGTGATGTAAGTGTTTTGGTTTCTAAAAACACCTTAAAAAGTAATTTACCCCCAACCACTAACCCCTTAAACAACAACAACTAGCCTAATACTTTTATTTAAATTTCAGTTAAATCCGAATGTGAATGCTTTCCAACGAAAGTTTGTAAACGAAGTGAGAAGATGTGATGAGATGGAACGAAAATTACGTGAGTTCTGTTTAAAATTTTAGGTTTCAACAAATGTCCCTTTGGTCAAAATTTATGTTAAAAAATTAACTTTTTTTTAATGAAAATTTTTAACAACACACCGTTTTTTGGTAAATTCTTGTTTTTATTAAAAAATAAATTCCAGGTTTTCTTGAAAGAGAGTTGAAAAAGGACAAGATTCCTATTCGGGATACAGGAGATGACCCTGTGGCCCCTCCTCCCAGGGAAATGATTGGTCTTGAGGTAGTTTAATAATACCCATATGGCAATTTTACCTTTCACTGTTTAAAAATACATTGGCAAAGTTATGTTTAAACCAGATTGGAAAATTTTGCGCTTTTTTCCGACCCAATAACTGTTTACTGATTGATCTCTTGGCTGGTTGACTTCTTTTGATTACATTAACGTAACAAAATCCATTGGCTCTTTACAATTAGTGGCATTTTCTAACAGATCGCATGAATTTGAAACACTATATCTGCATTCAATTTAAGCAAAAATCTCTCTCTATATATAAATATAATAAACATTGTAGGCCAAGTTTGAGAAGTTGGAAAATGAGATGAAAGAAGTGAATACCAACCAAGAAGCTTTAAAGAGAAACTTTCTTGAGCTAACTGAACTGAAGCATATCTTGAGGAAAACTCAAAGTTTCTTTGAAGAGGTAAGTTAAATGATGGTAAAACAATGCTTATTATTTTTCTAAACTTATTATTTTTCTAAAGTTTTAAAGTTATAAAAATGTGTCAAATTCAAGTTCTTGAAATGTGTCATAATTCAAATTTATTGTTCATATACCAAATTTAAAGTGTACAGTGTTTGTGTGGATATTATGCATGGATTTTATTTAATGAGTTGCATGGATTTAAATTAAAAGGTATATAATATAAATAATATAAAATACTTGCCAATATAACAAAAACACGGGACTAAAAAATCTTGATCAAAAACTCTCTGTTGTTTGTATAAGAGTATTTGAACAACACCCATTTGAAATAATTTGTCCAGTGGTGTAGCTGACTAAAATACTAACATGGGCAAGACCTGATTTTAGCCTCCCTTTGGCTGCACCACTTGATTGAACAAACAGTTGCATTTCATAAATAAATGATCTTTCACTTGTACATTATTCTTCCTGTGTGTATACTTCGTTTGCCTTGATCTTTGATTGATGGATGGTTATGTTTAATTTGCATGCTGGTGATGCTTCTACTACTTTCTACTTATCCTTACACATAGGGAGGTGTTATACTGTTATATAAATGCTTTTTAGTTAGTTGCTTTACCATTTCAGCAGTGGAGAAAGTATTGTAGAAAAATGTTATTTTTTAGAATGTTTTTGTAGATCAGTAACAATACTTGTTATGTTACTGGTCAGTTATATCCCCTTAGCATACATTGTTAAGTATTCTAACATTAGTTCCTTAAGAATTGTAGCCTCTTAAGTACAGAACTAAACAGTTCATTATTTAATGAACAAGTCTTTAGCAAGCAATTTACTAAGTATACCACAAGTTGATCTTGCAGGTTTGGAAAAGGCGTAGAAATCCTAGTTGCATATTGATTAGGTCTCATTTTGGGTTCAGTTTATTTTAATCATATGTTTGCTTGACAATTTGCATGCGTTTTAATATCTTTTTTTTAAGTTTTATTATTATTTAATCAAAACATATTTATAAATGCACATAAAGTCTTATACACATTCAGTTTACTGGGCATATAGTGAACTAGTAAAGCTATAATCCAAGTAATAATAACTTTGACAACCATATGTTAAAGTTATAGCTTGCTTTACTTTAATTACCTTTTCATTGATTGTTTTTTTCCTGCATTGTTATTGTTTGATTTATTCAATCCTATGGAAGTTATTCAATCAATCTAAAACAAGAACTCATTACGTGTGGCTAATGTTGCTTACATATATATTTACATTATGTAGCATGCACCAGTGGTTTATTTTTAACCAACATATAAAATTAATATTTCCCCATTGCCCAAATACACAGATAAAATGGCAAAGCTATATTTTACATAGTGACCGTGGACCTGGTCATATATATACACTATTATGATTTATTACTTATAACCCAGGCGTACCCCCGTTGAAATAGGAGTGTAGACCCCTTTTTATGGTAAAAAATTATGAATAAAATCAAATAACTTTGCTTCATTGCGCAGCCTATTTGTTTTTTTCGCATGTTGCGGAATAAATGGACCCCCTTTTTTGTAAATTCCCGGACCTGTTTGTTACTTCACAATACCTTCTTTATTTGTCACCATGCATGGTTTGTTTAGGCTGCCATGTATCATGGAAATCAACCATCTGAAACTAATCAACCTGAGGAAGAAAATCTGCTTGTAAATGACTATACCAAAACACCATACACAAAACTTGGGTGAGTGGTTTCAATGGTAGTTGAGTTTAAGTAGCTGATATGGTTGGTACTGCAGCATTAGATTAACTGTTTCTTACAGTTTAGATTGAGAGAAAAGGAGTAGAATGTAGTCAGTTAGCAATAACATAGGTGAGAACCAAGAGGACAAGAATGTTACTTGCACATGCTATACAGTTTCTTTCTTTCTCACTCTATAAATTGTTGCAGCCTTTTCTTTTTATCTTTTGTAGCAAAATTCTTGCCAATGCTGTTATAAGTTGACTTAAATTGAAGTTTTATTTTCATGGTAAAGGTTGTGTCAATTTCTTGAAGAATAACTGGTGTAACAGATTCATTGCTAATGCTAGTGTATAATGGTGGTTCTTAACAGAGGTGTTTCCATATTTTTTAAAGCTGCTTTTAATTGTGTAATTAATTAATTTGACAAGGGTGTTCTTAATGTGACATCTTAGATATTTTTTTATATCAGTCATGTTCTGTTTTTATGGATAACATCCAATAATTGATATGGGTAATAGGCCAACTCTGTTCTAAATCTGGGGTCTTGTAGTGTGTTACGCTGTAGGACCTTACCCTTGTAGAATAGAATCTAATACTGTTTGTGATAAAAAATGGTACACAAAATAAAACCTTGCATAAAACAAAAAAATGCAATATCACAAAGTTTAAATAAATATTGGGCTTCCGGTTTACACTTTATTATGCAAATGCATTCGAAACTTATTTTTTGTTCATTTTTTTTTGACCAAATGAAGATGGAGAATTATGATTCATATGAAGAGGATGCATCTTTGGGTGAGGCACATCAAACTGTTGGCTTAAAGTTGGGGTGAGCTTGTAAATTGTGTTTGTTCGATAGTATATGTTTATAGTATATAAAAAAGGTACGTAATAACTATTGTTGTTACTGCTTTTATTATGGTTTAAAAAAAGGTTTTTGTACTTGTCTTGTGCCAATTACATATTATCTTTTGTTGTCTTTATTCTTGTTGTTTTGTGTTTGTCTTTTCTTCCACTTCTGTACTTTTTTTAGTCATTTATATTTGTTGTTTCTGTAGCTGTGGCTATGAATGGTGCAAATATGACAGATTTAAAGAATCAAGGGGCTCTTAAAACATAAAGTTATGCCCTTTTGCCTATCAGCTTTGTTACATATATAAAGATGAAGGAATGTGAAAAGGTTCACAATTTTAATAATATCAGGAATGATGATCAACAAAAAGGCATAGATAAAAAAGAAAAGAATAGTTGTAAAAAGGCAAGAAGCGGAAAATATTAGTTTACCCAATAATTTTTATATAGTAGTTAGATCAGTGAAATCTTTAGTTGGAAGTTGTAACAGTTTTAAGAAAAGGAAACAGTTTTAGCATATGAGAAAGAATAGATAGCAGTGTGGATTCTTTTAATTATATTTGTTTCAATAGGTTTGTTGCTGGTGTGATACTTAGAGAGAAGGTCCCAGCGTTCGAACGAGTTTTATGGAGAGCATGCCGAGGAAATGTCTTTCTTAGGCATGCAGAGATTGAAACAACATTTGAGGATCCACACACTGTAAGTAACACTAGTCTGTGTACAATGGTTTTCATACTCTTAATATCTCGCCGGACAAACATTTATGGTTTATAACTGGACAAGACAACTTACAGATATACTTTTTCAGTTGTAGTATTTTATTCAAAGCCCTGCTTTTTTTATTGAAAATCCTTTGATTGCTCTACTGAAAAGTGTTCGGTCTGCATTAAAACTGTTTTTTTTGCACAGTGTATTAACCAATTGGACTAAATCAATTGTGGTCTGTAAAGTTAATTAAAAGGGCAAACAGTCTGTAAGAGTTGTTTTAATAAATAATTTAAACATACGTTACAGGGAGATACTGTGAACAAATGCGTTTTCATCATTTTCTTTCAAGGAGACCAACTTAAAACAAGAGTCAAGAAAATATGTGAAGGGTAATGAAAGCTCCAATTTAAATACTTTTAATACATTATCCTTTATAACAGATTTACATTTAAAAAGTCAAATTAGATAAGTAGAATTTTATATTAACATTTACCACTAAAAATTGTAAAATTCGTTAGTATGGGACACTCAAAAGTTTTTTTCAGGTTCATTCCAACCTATTGCATTAATTTAAATCATTTTCTGCCAGTGTTTCTAATATATATTTAGCAAGTGCCTCGCAGGTTTTCATATCTAAATCTAGTCCATAAGTGATAACTTAGCCCACCATTATAACATTTTAATACACCAGTGACGGTCACCCAAAAAAGTTACCTACCCTAGTATTTGTTAGGTTAATTGGCTCATTCTAGGTTTCACGCAAGTGTTTATCCTTGCCCTGAGTCCCCACAAGAACGAAAGTCAACTCTTGACGTAGTTTCAGTTCGTATTGAGGATATGCAAGCGGTAAACCAACCCCCAGTTTGCCAATCACTTATGTTTGCTAATATTGCTTGGTTTGCTTCAACTTTCTGCTGATGCTTGCAATTTTTGGTGGTTTGGGAATATTTGTGCAGATAATGTAAAACACTTTTGTAACTATACTCAATTCAACACAAAATATAAGTTATTAGTCTGTGTTGTGGCAGCAATGCAATTATTAGATTTATTTCAACTGCAGTTTGAAATGGTCCTGTCAGCCATGTTTGTTCTATTTTTTAAGGTTGTTTGTTGTCTATGTATTTCAGTATTATATTCAGCATTGTAAACAAAGGTCATTTTTAATCTCAGTAGCTAGTTATCTGAACTCTGGATTTAATTACTTATGTCTAACTAACCAATCTCTACATTACGCTTGCTGTTTTAAAATCTCTATTACCAAATCTTATATAGCCTTCACTAACATACTTTCTTACATCAACCTAACTATAGATATTGATGTTTAAAGGTAACTTGTACACAAGTTACTTCGGCAAAGCTGTAATAATATTTATCAAGATGATGTAATGATTACCATTGTATCAGTATGTCAACTTTTAAGCATAATTAAGCTTACCAATTAATTGATTTTTTGATCAATGCTTTTACAAAAGCTACAATTTCACTGAGTTTCAAAGCTATATAGTCCCTTTATAAATCTAACTTCATCTTTCATTCCTAATCTTCTTGCCCAATGCTTTATTTTTCTTTGTCAAACTGGGGTGTTGGTAAACTGTTCTCATCTTGTATAAGTCATTACCAAAATTTCGCAAAATTGCTCAATTTTTTTTCATACATTGCTTTGCTTGTGAAACGTTCGAAACAACATCACTTTAATCTGATAAACTGTTTTAAATATTCTACTCAATTCTTGAAATTTAAAATGTTCTTATCCTTCTAACATTAACTTCATAAAAAAATGTGAAAATTCCCGAAAAAACATTATTTTTGCGTTTAATTAAAAACAACAAAAACAAAATGGTGATCAGTGCAAAACTGTTGGTGATTTGTTGATTTTAGGTTTCTTATGCGTAAGTTTTTCACCAGGTTCCGTGCTACTTTATACCCTTGCCCTGAAACTCCTCAAGAACGACGCGAGATTGCTATTGGTGTCATGACTCGAATCGAAGACCTACAAACTGTAATTCATCATTATTGATTGCATGTCTTGTTGTAACTCATGCTCTCATCGTTGTTGTTATCTGTTATTTATATAACTATCATTGGCTCTAAACTGTTTAGCTGCACCCCTGCTGGCATGGCAAACTAAAACTTTCGTTCACTCTTTCTCCTAAATAATTATAAAACTAAAACACATTTTAGGCAACGAAAAGGAGTTCTTTTTAAAATTTTATTAAACAGGTATGCCTACTTGTTTAGGGTAAAGGAAAACTTTGGGATTAGCACCCCAGGTCCCTTGGCATGAACTGCCACAGGACCTCACCCCTAATGAAATATGATGCCAGCTTTTTAGTCCTAAACATTGGGGCCAAATTTGACCTAAATCCTAGGTCTTTGACAACCCATATAAAATAGAATATTTTTACACGCTTTCAGTTAAATCAGTATTGATTTCTAATATAGATTTCGTCTTGTAGTTTTTGACTAGTCAGCTAATTCAAAAGAAGTAGTTGCATCGTGTTTTACATCATTTGCACAAGTGTTGTCCATCTACCACCCTATGCATGCTCTAACAATTTACTTTATGTTGCATGTTGTACTTGGTTTCTCTTACTTATATTCAACTTAAATTCAGCTACTTAGCTGTTGTTTTAACAGTATTTTTTCACACATTTTAAAGGGGTTGCAATAGGTACGACTGTACGAGCAGACACCCAGCATTACATGTGTATTAAATTTATGTTAGTCTCAATTCTGGCATGTCACATTTTTTTGGTTGTTTTGGTGTTGGTCTTGTTATGTGTTATAGGGTGATTAAAACCAATGTGTTTTAAACAGTCTTTGGTTAGTTTATTCAGCTAAATTGGTAAATTTAATTTTTTAAATGTGCATGATACACGAGATGCTTCCCTTATGCTAAATTTCTTTGACTAAAATATTATTAGCTTCTGAGCTGTATGCCTTTATTTATTATTATCCCATACATTATATTAACTTGATTTTCAATGACAGGTCTTGAACCAAACTGAGGATCACCGAAAGATTGTTCTTTCTCAAGTTGCATTGGATATAAGAGTCTGGTTCATTAAGGTAAAGTGGATTATTGTGTATTGTGATTAGTTTAATTAAGTTAGAGGTATATGTTATCTAAAATGTTTCATTTGCCATTTTTTTGTGAATTGAGTATTTTTACAACATATGTCACAATAGAAAGACATGTCTGAATTTTTACAATGTAAACTGCATAACAGCAAAAAAACTGTTTTAACATGGTATACAAACACCTCTTTTTAATTCAGGTACGCAAGATTAAAGCAATCTACCACACACTGAACTTGTTCAATGTAAACATAGCTGAGAAATGTCTGATAGCTGAATGCTGGTGTCCTGTTGCTGAAATTGATCGGATACAACTTGCTTTAAGAAAGGGAACGGTAAGATTTGCATTGTAAAATATATATTTTTATGTTTTTTAGTCAAAACTTTTATATAGCAGGTATTTTGTACTTTTAAACTGAGATTTTTATATTGTAATTTTTTTTGTACTTTTTAATTGAAAAAGCACATTTAGTGAGTAATGAACAACTTTTGGCTGTTTTGGTTACACTTTAAATTGCTTTGTAAAAGAAAACTGTGGTATCAATTATTAGTTTGTTGAATAAGTTATAATAGCACTAATGAACTGAAATCTTGTAACAGGAGTTAAGTGGATCATCTGTTCCATCTATAATGCAACGTATGAACACAAAGGAAGCTCCACCAACTTACAACAGGACTGATAAATTCACTCAAGGATTCCAAGCCATTATTGATGCTTTTGGAATTGCAAACTATAGAGAAGTGAACCCAGGTGTGGCAACAACATAGGCGCGTAACTTTTATAAATGTAGGGGAGGCTTTAGAGAGGCTTTAATAAAAAAAATGAAGGGCAGGCAAGGGTAGTTAGACATACACACTCTTGTGAATTTTTTCCTTCTATAGGTTTTATTGTTTTCTAGCTGTTGCAGTGCAGAAAATATGGGGTAGGCCTGTTATTTAGTAAAGCTTTACTGCAATGGACGCTAGGGGACCTGGGTTTGTGACTTGGACCATAGTTAGGGCATTTTTTTGGCATAATACTTGATTTGAAAGAAGACATTGTTAAAATTTCGTTACATTGTTAAAAAAAAGATTTTGTATGCCCATAAACATTCGTTACATTGTTAAAAAAAAGATTTTGTATGCTCATAAACAAGCATGTTAATATACCACAAAACTCATAACATTAAACCAAATCTGCACCGATGGGCCAAGTAGTTTTCCAGATTATACTTTAAACGGTCAAACCTCCCATGTTATAACCTATTTTGGTACATTCCTGTATATTATCATCGAATTACAATCCAAGCCATTCATGCATACCTATGTTAGACCCCAATGCTAACCCCATCCCCCTCTCAGCTCCCTTCACCATCATCACCTTCCCTTTCCTCTTTGCTGTGATGTTCGGGGACATCGGACACGGACTCCTCATGTTTCTATTCGCACTTTACCTCGTGCTTAGTGAGAAGAAATATCTGGCCAAGAAACCTGAGAATGAGGTATGGTATTGCTGTAAGTGCATTGTGATACCGCATAGAGCTTAGAATTTCTCTATTCCACATGAGGTCCTGCTATGAGGCCTGTCTTGGCTCCAGGTGCCGGTGATTTGATAAGTTTGCCCATTTAGGTCCTTTGAGCAAAACATGCAGCAGTGCATCATGGGTTTTAGTAACGAATGAGATTTTATGTAGTTAGTGTGTTACTTATCAACAGGGCTGCATAGATGGCAAGGCATGTACATTTTTTTCAATCTATCACTTTGACATAATGCATCACAAGCACTGACAAAGCATTTCAGACACCTAGATGCGTTAATTGTATGTTTTGCATTGAATTGTAATAACTTAGCCGAAAGTAGTTGTCAAGTTTTAGTTAGTGATCCCACACTTTATGTTCCAGATATTTGAAATGATGTTTGATGGTCGTTACTTGATATTACTGATGGGTATCTTCTCCATGTATACTGGCTTCCTCTACAATGAATGCTTCTCACGTTCAATTAATGTCTTTGGAAGTGCATGGAATGTTAACGCAATGAATTACAGGTTAAGTAACGGCTTTATGCTGCTTTTATATAATAGTTTTGGGGTAAGATGGTCATTGCTCTAAACAAGTGTTGTTAATTGTTGAAAACAAGATTTGTTTTTTGTGTTTTCATGCTATAACAAAAATAAAGACCAATGATGAATGCGTTTCCAAACACAAGTAATATCAGAGTCTTCTAGCTTTACCATTTCTTTGTATCTACTCGCAGCAATACAACTCTACAAGGCAGTGGTACCTTGACCCTTGATCCAAAGATATACGGAGTTTTTAGAGGGACACCACTCTCGTATCCCAATGGTACTGGAGACCCATACCCGTATGGTATTGACCCAGTAAGTTGATTGTTTATTCCATTATTACAGTGAATAACAAGTGCAAAATAAACAGTTAAATATCTTTAAAACGCCTTTTTCAACATTTTGTCTGCCTGCAACAAAATATAATACTATGACCAAACAGTAGGCAATATATAATACTTTTAAAAGTATATTCTACTATTTATCCAAAGTAAAAAGCCTTTCAGTTATATGTCTTAAACACATTTTTTTTATCTTTTTTTGTTTATTTCAGATCTGGCAATCTGCAGGCAACAAAATCAGTGTGCAGAACAGTTATAAAATGAAGAATGCAGTCATCATGGGCCTCCTACAAATGATATTCGGTCTTGTGCTTGCTTTCTATAACCACAGGTGATTGTTTATTTTAAACTTAAGCAAGAGTTACTTATATTTTTCTTTATGATTTGATGAGGATACAGTTTGTGGAGATAACAACACAAACAAGTTTTTATTTTATTAGAAAAAGGTTTTTATTTAAACAAATCTTTGTTATAGGCATTTGTTAACTGGGGTTTATTTAAAGGTTGAATCTTAATGGTTAATTCTCTAGATTTTTCAATAAAAAATTTCTCTTTTTTAATAAAAAAGTTGTTCAACAACTGTTTGAAGCATGATAAGGGGGTTAAATAAGGTGTTTTGAGGTTGGCCCAGTTTAAAAGTAAATCTTAGCGAAGTTGACATTTATCTTTCACCCAGATATAACAAAGATTATCTCGCTTTGTTCTGTGAATGGATTCCCCAGCTTATATTCCTAATGTGTCTTATCGGGTATCTTTGCATTCTTATCTTCTATAAATGGGCAGTATGGAATGTCTTAAATTCTAATGTAAGTTTTTAAACACTTAACCTACAACATTGTGAAAATATTGGTCGTATATGTTTTGAAATCTAAACAAAAGATACTGGATCCAATGCTCTACTACTACCCTGTGTTCTTACACAAGACAAAGCAGACATTGCTCCACTCCAGTGATCAGTATTAGGGTAATGTGCCGATTCTGGCCTTAACCTTAGATTTCATGTTGTGCCATGTTTTAGGACCTAAACCACATAGAATAGAAACAGTATGGAATTTTAACATTGCAATTTGGCTCCAAACATGCACATTTACTTCAGCTATAAACACGCCCTTATGTGCCAGAATCTTATAAGACAATGTTATTTTACCAACTTATTTTACCTTTTTCATTTAAAACATTTACACCTTATGTGACGGGAAGTGTTTCTTTACAGTCAGCTCCCAGTTTACTGATTGGTCTAATCAACATGTTCATGTTCACCAAACCAACATGGGCAAAGAAGACACAATTATACAGCAATCAAAATGAGGTTCAAATCACCATTGTAATCATTGCTATACTCTGTGTACCATGGATGTTACTCACCAAACCAATCATCTTGTATTTACGCAACAAGGCAAAAATGAAGCAGGTATATTATTATATTATGATGTATACGTTGAGTTGATATATAGTGGTACACTTTAGATAAACTGTTTTGGTATGTTGTGGTATCTGTGTAGTGTAAACAGTAAAGTGTATTTGTACATAAATTGTCGTTGTTGTGTGAAATGTGCGTAAGACTAAGAGTGTAGTGTAACTACAATTATATACAATTAAATGGTATTGGGTGTTTACATTACTGTTGTATATAAATGTGTTGTAAATGTGTAATAAGCTGTGGTGTTGTATAATTGTATCAGTATGCATGCACTAGCAGTGTATACAATGTAGAATGTACCATAACATAATGGCTGCTTATTTTTATGTGAGTCATTTGCATTTTTTTACTCTGCCATACAATGTACAGTTTTAACATTCTATATGTTATGTACATGAGGATTCTCATTAGCATGTATATTCAATGGGCTATCATAGCCAATGTCATAATTTTCATATGTTTGTTACATTCATCCTATACAAAGACCATACCCACTATGCTATTTTCATATGTGATTGTTAATAGTGTCATTTCCTACAATGATTTCAGTATCACATGAGACAGTTTTTGAGGAAAATTCTAGTTCTATAGTAGAGTGGGAAAAGATTTGACACCTTTTCAGTCGATTTTTTTCGTCACATTTGGTAGTAAACAAAGAACATTCAAAGAATTATAAAACTGTATTCTTACAACTCCTATATACCATTGTTAATTGTTTGAAACACGATCAGGGTATTTGGATATTTTGTGCTAAAGGTATCTCATCTTCCCCCACTGTGTAGACCAATATCAGTCATTTGTTCAGTTTGTCTTGAAGCATTTTTAAGACGTTTACACCAGGGTTTCCATTATATACTTTTACTCACAAACAAAACGTGTCTTCTAGTTAGTACTTCATGTTGATCCAATATACAACCATGATTCTACTGCTAACATGGTATGGTTTGAGTCATTTTTAAGTTGGATAATCTTGCATGACTGGTCTAGGTTTGCATGGGCAAGGCTGATTTGGTGTTGGGAATGTTACTTGTATTGAGGGTGGTTGGGAGTCTCTTGATCTATCACACATATTGCAATTTTGACACATTTTAAATAGATTTTTAGGAATAAAAAATATTTTTGGAATGAAATTCCCCTAGTCTTATAAGAATAATAATGTGTTTTTTTTTAATTCGAAAAAAAAAGATTTTTCCAGAAACACATAAACTAAAAAAAACAGAAAATGTACCAACTAAATAACTAGCTTTCCTGCTTATATTGATTCTGTTATAAGTAAACTGAATAAATTTCCAATCAAATACAGGCTATTTAATAAATATAATGGCATACTTATGCTCTGGTTTGAATTTACTTTAAGTAATACAAATCAATGAAACTTCTATGTTAAATCTATACATTAGTTGCTACAGAGCTAGTTTGTTTGGTTACTTTTGTCACAGTGTATTGGATCTATTGCATGTTGATAGTTAACAATGTTTAATTCCTTGCTAAGGTTCTTGGTTAAGTTAGATTTATATGCAGTGATTGAAATCTTGGTGCTTTTTTTACCATGGTGTGGTTCTAAAATTAATCACTATAATTTCTAAATCAATATATATTATATTTCTCAATAGTTTCCTATTACATGTATGTTTGCATATGATATTTTAACATTTCCAATACGTAGGGTGACATAGGGAAGTTTATTGTATAATCTGGCAAATATGGTTAAACTTACCTAGGTGTGAAACTGGGTTGCTAAAACAAATGATGCTAAAACACACTCACTATTTTCTTGCCGAGTCAACAGTTTTTTTACATTTTTTTGTCAAAAGTTATAAATTAAGTTTAGGAATTGAATTACATAGAATTGACATGACAGATAATATATGGCAGATACCATTATAACAATTATATCCTATGGTTCCAGGGTACCACCAGATATGCTGGAGTAAGAGTAGCAGTTGATGAAACATCAGATGATGTTGCAATCCTTGATCATGATCATCTGGATGATCCAGAGACAGCTAGCATCACACCAAAAGATGAAGAGGAGAAGGTATCTATTTATCTAGTTTTTTTACAACTAGTTTTGACATAAAAGGATATTATTTTTCATTGAAACTAATTTGTTACTAAACACAGATCTTTGAATAGTTTAATGTAATAACATTGTTTTTTAACTTTATGTCATACGAAATCTCTGTTTTTTCATTTATTTTATCTTAAATTTTTATTCTAATCTAGTTTGACATGAGTGAGGTGTTAATCTACCAAGTTATCCACACCATTGAATATTGTCTCAGTTGTATTTCACACACGGCATCTTATCTTCGACTGTGGGCTCTAAGTCTTGCTCACTCTGGTAAGAATTTCAACTTTTTCTGTTTGAAAGTACAAGCTTATGTGTGTGTTCACTCTGGATTAAGTTTTATTCTTGATGTAGATACTGCCATACTGGCATCATATATTCATATACGATCTCTATGTTATGGTCTCCTAATATGCCATCAAAAAAGCAGTTTAATTTCAATTTCATACTGCTTTAAACTTAGTGGTGCCAGGCCTATGGAGAGATAGAATGACTAATTAACTGATGTCAGAAGTGGTATTTGTACCACGCCTCTATTCAGACAATTAAAAGAATTTTAAATTATTTTAAAAGCCTAATAATAACATAATAACATACACCACTGCCCGACTGAATAAATACAATCAAAACTGAAATTTAGGCATTTTATTATATTAGTTTATTAGTTTTTCATCTGAATTTTTATAGAAGAACAGTTGTGAAAACTAAACAGTTGTAAAAAAATAATTAAATTTTTTCACAGAATTATCTGAAGTTCTATGGACAATGGTAATGCACAGTGGTTTGTCTGCCAAAGGTATCTTGGGTGCTTTTATGAGCTTCGTTATATTTTGGTGAGTACCGTTAATCACTATATATTGCTAGGACTTTGCTGATAATTTTTACGTATATTGTTTTGTATATTTTAATAGGTAAATAGTTCAGGCATATTATAGCTTAATTAATATATTAATGTACTCATTGTCACCAACATTTTATTCATCTGTTTTGTTTTAAATTTTCTTTTACAGGGGCTTTGCTGGTTTAACTGTGGGCATTCTACTGGTCATGGAAGGACTATCGGCTTTTCTGCACGCTTTGCGTCTCCACTGGGTGGAGTTCCAGAGCAAGTTTTACAAAGGGGAGGGATATCTTTTCACTCCCTTCTCATTTTCGCTCATTGTGGAAGGAAGAGTAGATGAATGATCATTATGATGTCATACCCGTCCCAATTCTTCAATTTGGATTTCAATTCATTGGTTTTTCGAAACTTAAAAGCTGTGGTTTTTGTATATCAAAATATGCCCAACACAATTAGTCTAAAAAGGCTTACATTTTCTATATAAAAAAGTTTCAAAATGTTTTCTCGTCAATTATTTCAAAGAGAATATGTTTAGAGCCATTACCATTTTAAAGTCTGTTCCAGTAGCTTAAATAGTTCAAATAGGTTATTTGTCTGAAACTATATATAAATATTAGCATAATAAGAATATGAAAGAAAAATGTATTTCAATGTTGTCATATATGCTTGTTGCTCCATGCGTGATTTATGTTTTATGAGATATATAATTGTTGTATAAATGTTCAGTGATTAACTGTCATGTGCAATTTTCATTAAGTTGACAGCCCAGTATATTAAGGTCGCAATAAAGAATATTTCAAAAATCATTACTTTAGTGCTTTGTGCTTGTATTAGAATTAGTTTTATTTAATATAATTATGGGGTGGTTTATCAGGGTTTTTTAGGTTTTAGTAGGCCTTCCTATGGTGCTGCAAAATCGTATTTAAAACTAAATTGATTATTCTTTTTTCTAAAATTAAATAGCCTTTTTTATTATTAAGAACTGCATAAAATGCAACAATTAGAATAAAACAGGTTTTGGATTAAAAAAGCCCTCCACTATTACCAAAAATAAAATGTTTTACGTTTACAGTCTTCATTTGGGGGAACCACCAACATATCACTTTACGACTTTTGTCTGTCGTGTCAGTTTAAGTAAAAGCAAGCAAAGGAATGGTTAAACAAATAAACGTATAAAGGTGAATTAGCAACTAATAAATAAAGTTTAACCGAAAGTGTTTGTGTGTATATGGCATTAAGTGTATACTTATAAAGTTAATCTTGATTTTCATTAATTAAATATGACGACATAATCATGTGATTCGAAACACGCGATAAGATTTGCGTGGGGAAAATTGCGTTGCTGGGATTTTAGTTAAAGCGCGAGAAAAAAGACTTTGTACCCGTCTTTGCGTTACTACGTTACCCAGTGTTAGTTAGTAATTAGAAGGTTCAATGTAATACGAATAGGACTGAACGTTTAATCGGCCGGCGAACTTTACCACGAATATAACAGAAGTTGTCTTTTTTATGTTTTTATTATAAGTTATGCGTATTTTATGTCTAAAACAGTCAATTGGACAAAAGTAATAATATAGGTGTGTACCGTATGTTGTGTACTGGGTGATTGTTATTTGATCAAAGTAATTATGTTTTTTTATGTAGTCTCTAAAGAGGGTTAATACATACATAGTCTTCAGTTTTTTACAGCAAACGTCCTGTTCAAAATGGGCAGTTTGTTTCGTAGTGAAGAAATGTGCTTGTCACAGCTGTATCTTCAAAGTGAAGCAGCATTCACTTGTGTGAGCGAACTTGGAGAACTTGGACTTGTACAGTTTAGAGATGTAAGTCATTAGGTGTTTTTTTATGTTTCTGTGTAACGTAAGTGTTTTGGTTTATTTGATCTTTCATTCCATTCTATATGAGTGAGATCCCACAGTATAGCACACCATGGGTCTTAGGATTGAGGCCAAGATTGGCTCATTACGCTAACACCTGCTTAATGTTCCAACACATTGTTTTGTCTCTTCTTTCAGTTTCGGCTGTTTCCGTTACCGAATTTTTTATACTTTTAATTAGCAGCAATGGGCGGTAACAGTTCCTGCAAAAAAACAACATTTTATTTCAAGCGAAATGAAACAATATAGATAAGTTTAATGACAATCCCCTTACTATATCACAGATTTTAACCGTGTATTTGTTTCAGTTAAATCCTGATGTGAATGCTTTCCAACGTAAGTTTGTAAACGAAGTGAGAAGATGTGATGAGATGGAACGAAAATTACGTGAGTTCTGTTTTAACTAAAACGGCTGAATTTTTACATAAACTGAATGCTGGCTGTGAAATGCTATAGTTAGTTAGAGTCCAAGATTTACTGAAGTATCACAGTGTAAGCCCTTAGTATTTATGGCACCTTGCTTTGAGCTAGTAATTTGTTGACTGAAGTCAAATGTTTTCTGCATGTTACTAACAGTAACACATTTAAGAACTTGTAAGAATAAGAATTAAATTTGATATTTAAAAATAAATTCTGTAGGTTCAATTATGTATGGTAAATAAACTAATCATTTTTGGGCCTTGGTCTTTATGTTCAGTTGCTATGTTACACTAAAATAAAAAAATGTCAGTTTTTCCAATGTATTCATGAGATTAATAAAATTACTTTAAATTGCAATAAGCTAATTTGCCCATATTTAAGGTTTCCTTGAAAAAGAAGTAAAAAAAGATGATCTTCATATTGATGATAATGGAGAAAACCCAACAGCTCCTTTACCTCGTGAGATGATTGATCTAGAGGTGTGTGAAGTCTTATTTAAGCCACTTGTTTATTTTTTAACCAGGAAGTGTGTTTACGATTGCTTATTTCTTGCTTGGTAACTCACGCGTTGGCATGAGGCATATTCGGGCATGTATGTGGAAGTGTTAGGTTATAAAATAGGATGTCTTCTATATCTATATTGTTGGGAAAGATGGGACAACTTTTCATTCTATTTTCTCGTCCCATTTTGTGGTAAACAAAGAACATTCAAAAAATTATAAAAAACATGATCAGGTTATTTGTATATTATATGCTAAAGGTGTTCCTATTCTCCACAGTAATACAATATAACCCAAGTCAGTTATAATAATAAATTATTCTGTGGTTTCATAGGCATGAGGCATATAAAGGTATTATGTGTGGTGGGTGTATGTGATTATACAGTAATAGGATGTCTTCATGTCTCGATGTCTATATTGTAACACAACACACAACATACAAGTAATGTATGATCACTCATAATGAAAAATAATATTTGCACTAAAAGTCCAAAGGTTGTTACTTCTTACCTTTACCTTTACAGTGTTACTTGTTAGTTTATGAATAAAGACATTTGTTGAAATCGGTAAAAACCTTACAAATTCACCCTAAGGGTATAGTGCTACGAAATTGTTACAGCCAAAAATCAAGTACAACTAATTTTTTAATAACTTGAGATATATATAGATTTTGCCTAAATGGCATTGCCAGTCTCTGCAAAAAAGCAAAAATAATACCCCAACTTAGTAGTTTTTCTGTTTTAAAATGTCAACGAATAGAATTCATTCAATGCCATTTTATCCATTCAATGGCTGTCTAAAGTCCTTTTAATTGTCTCCATTCATTAAAATGAAACGGAACTAAACTGAAGGTTTTGATTCACAGAATAAGTTTGAAAAGTTGGAAAATGAGCTTCGAAGTGTAAATTCTAACCAAGAAGCTTTGAAAAAGAATTTTCTAGAACTTACAGAATTAAAACATATCCTGAGAAAAACGCAACAATTTTTTGAACAGGTAAATGAAATATTCTGTATAGGTGAGGTTCCATTCCTACCTAAGGGACCTGAGATTTAGGCCAGGGTTGCCCCATCAACCTGACTGATAGATAATCTCAATCTTTACCATGGCTATTTGCTTTTGTGATGTGTTGTTTAACTTGTTTTTTATTTTTCTTTATGTAATTATGATATTTTGGGCACTTCATATGAGCAGTGCAAGTACCTCACATATGTAAATTTAAATATAAGGTTTTAAACAAGAAGAATAAAAAATGCAGGGGGCCCTCTGTTATAGTACGCTGTAAAGTACATCATATTCATAACTTTCATTTTATCAGGCGGCACTTTACCAGCAAGACCATCAACAAGTAGAAGTTCCTCAGTATGATGATGAAGCTCCTCTTATTACAAGTGAATTCTCTCAAGGATCTTTCAACAAATTTGGGTAATAGTTTTTGGTAACGCATAAATAATATATATAGGCATATGCCAATATATATATAATTGAAATTGAGTGTAAAATTTGTTGCAACTGGCAAGGATTTTCTGAAACATCTGCTGTTAGCTACTGATGGTTTTATTTAGATAATACAATTGTTTTCTCAGACAGTTACCATGTTTTATTTGACATTAAAATTTTTAAAATGATTACTCCCCACTTTAACATTAGGGGTTCATCACTCTGAAATTGGTTTCTAACTATTTTTAATTCCGCTTAGGTTTGTACCTGGTGTCTTGTTAAGAGAAAAAGTTGCAGCTTTTGAACGAGTTATTTGGAGAGCATGTCGCGGGAATGTGTTTCTACGTTACACAGAAATCGAAGCAGAACTTGAGGATCCACACACTGTAAGTATATTTTTTTTAAACTAGGATGCTTTATATGCTTATGCTATGCTATTACCTCTATTTGATAGTTTGGTACCTCATCACCAATATCCTTTTATACTGTGTCTATGTGTACTCAAATTATTCATATAGATTATAGGGTATCATACCCTATTCCAGGACATTCCATGCATGTATACCCTGTATGTCTATGTTTGATGTCTATGACTGTACGGTTTTATTTGCCTACTTGTGTTAAGTTTATGTATAATATGGTTGTTATTTTCAGGGAGACAAGGTGTACAAGTGCGTTTTTATTGTCTTTTTCCAAGGAGACCAATTGAAAAATAGAATAAAGAAGATATGTGAAGGGTAATGTTTTTTTCTGTAAATTTTTGTTTTATCATTATTTTGCATGCAAAATGCTTTCAACTTTACAAAACTGCAATGGCTTATTATTTTATGGAAAAGCAAAACAAAATGGTGATCAGTGCAAAACTGTTGGTGATTTGTTGATTTTAGTTTTCTTATGCGTAAGTTTTTCACCAGGTTCCGTGCTACTTTATATCCTTGCCCTGAAACTCCTCAAGAACGACGCGAGATTGCTATCGGTGTCATGACTCGAATCGAAGACCTACAAACTGTAAGTTTTTTTTACAAAACTAAAGTATTTTTCTACTCTACACATATTTGGCACTGTAATATTACTGTAAATAAGATGAAAGTTGCTTTAATTTTTGTAGGTTATCTTAAGTCACCACCAGGGTTTTAAAAAATCCTGCTTAAAAATCTTGCTGCTGGAGCAAAAAACCAGCCACGCGACAATGCATGAGATTTTCCATATATTTGTAAATAACTTATTTTTATGATCAGGTTCTTAACCAGACTGCTGACCACAGAAGGATTGTTTTGTCACAAGTTGCGTTGAACATTCGTGTGTGGATGATTAAGGTGATGATAACATGTTAAAATATTTACCACAAGTTTAAAAATAAACTGCACTTTTTTTATTTGGCGCCATAGCACAGTTGTTAGCGCGCCTGCCTCCAGCCCAGAAGTTACAGTCTTGACTTTTATGAGTTATCTAAAGTGTCAATGATACATTACATTCAAACTCCCCAAAAAAATAGTTACCTACAAAGTTGCATATATAGTAACTCATAAGCAGTCCTGGACAGTGACCTCACCCACACAAAAAAAAAACTCATAAGCAGGCACTAGGTTGTGTGAAACAAACGCCTGAGCTATAACAACTATCATTGCCCCGCCACAAAAGGATAAAAATAAGTAACAATTATTTCAGGTTCGAAAATTGAAAGCAATCTACCACACACTGAACTTGTTCAATGTAAACATAGCTGAGAAATGTCTGATAGCTGAATGCTGGTGTCCTGTTGTTGAAATTGATCGGATACAATTTGCATTGAGAAAGGGAACAGTAAGATACAAATAGTTTAATAAAACATAGTCTAAGTACAAATAGTAAACAGAAAATTGGTGATATTTAATAAAATGTGATCTTGTCGAAAGAAAGCCTGCCCCACCTTTTTTGCTTGCAACCCTTTTCATTCGCCTAAACTTTTCCGGGACCCTTCAGGGTTACCAGTAATATCTGCAGTGCTTAGTGGAAAATGGTAAACTCTTGGGGACCCTGAAGGTTTTTACATGAAGCCCAGTTTGGGAAGCCCTGGTCTAAAGAGCACTCTGGTATTTGGAGAGCTTGTCGTGGTAATGTGTATGTGTGTATCGAGAAGCACCCTGGATTTTTAAAAGATCAGCGCCTATGATAAGCATTAATGTGATTATTTTTAACAGCAGTTTACAACTTTATGTATTCATTTGTATGCCCCTTTAATATTGGGGTGGCCACAATAAGGTATGATAGCACTAATGAACTGAAATCTTGTAACAGGAGTTAAGTGGATCATCTGTTCCATCTATAATGCAACGTATGAACACAAAGGAAGCTCCACCAACTTACAACAGGACTGATAAATTCACTCAAGGATTCCAAGCCATTATTGATGCTTTTGGTGTTGCCAATTACAGAGAAGTGAACCCAGGTATATAAAGGCTTATGACTAAAATAAAAAAAGGAAACACTGATTTTATTTTATATCCACTGTTCCGTCGCATATAATATCCCATTTTTCCGAATTGCCTTTTTAACATTTAACAACAGTTTTTTTAGAGTCACGGAGATATTCTACGGTTATATATTGCTATAAATATTTTTGACTTATTACCAAATGGGAAGAGAAAATAGAATGAAAACATATCGTGTTTTACCCCGCCCTACCAAAAACTTTTGTTAACCCATATCTAACCCAACCACCCCTTTCCCCCAGCTCCCTTCACCATCATCACCTTCCCTTTCCTCTTTGCTGTGATGTTCGGGGACATCGGACACGGACTCCTCATGTTTCTTTTCGCACTTTTCCTTGTGCGCAAGGAGAGAGCTTTTATGCAGCATAAACTTGACAATGAGGTTGGTAAATTTTGATTAACTTTATTATGATATATGAAGCTTCGAATTATGTTATTTGTGTTATTAACTATATAATTAATAAATATGTACTGACTGCCTGTAGCATATACCGCTCATGCTCATTGTTGAATTACAACATGGGTGTATTCTTATATCCCAGACACATGTGATGTAATCATATACTCATGCTCACTGTGGAGTTATAACATGGGTTATTTTTTATTAACCAAACACACATGGTGTATCCATACACCTCATGCTCCCTGTTAAGTTACAGCAATGGCTTCTTAGTTTTAACCTCAGATACACTCATACAAATAGTGTATTAAACTCATGTTAATTCAAAATATAAATTTATATCAAGTCAACCACAGTTCTACTATATACTAGCCACCAAAGTAATTTCGAAAACTTCGTTGTCAAGTGTTAGTTAGTGATCCCACACTTTATGTTCCAGATATTTGAAATGATGTTTGATGGTCGTTACTTGATATTACTGATGGGTATCTTCTCCATGTATACTGGCTTCCTCTACAATGAATGCTTCTCACGTTCAATTAATGTCTTTGGAAGTGCATGGAATGTTAACGCAATGAATTACAGGTTAATAAACCTAGCCATAAGCACCTAACATTGGTTTTTGCAAGGTATGCATAAAAGCCCTGGAATCAATTAAGATACCATGTTGGTACAATCTGGGCACTCATAGTAACATTTTAGATAGTGATAATAAACCAATTATAAGTTAATACTTAAGAATATAGCAGTGATACGCAAGGTATGTATGCATACCCTTGAATCAAGCAGCATAATAATATTAAGTTAGAATACTTGTATTTTGTATATTTAAATGAATACAGTAATTGTTTGGCTACCATGCCTGTCTTTACACCTTTACTGTCAAACTGTAGTATATGGATGATTTACTATTAGCCTGTAAAATTACCACTGTATATATAATTATATATATATATCTTAAATGATACGAACTATATCAAATAATTCATACTATATTATGTAAAAATACAAAATAGAGCTCATATTATGCAGTTATTACATCATAAAACCTAACTTTCCAGTGAGACAACTCTCGCAACAAATGAGTATTTGACCCTTGACCCGAACGAAACGGGTGTGTTTCGTGGTTACCCATTTAGTTACCCCACCAGCACAGGCTTACCTTATTTCTATGGAATTGACCCGGTATGTTTAACTACAATATCTTCAATTGTTGTTATCTTTTAGAGTAAAGGGGAGTTTTAACTTATTGTTGTTGTCTTTTTGTCCAAAATTTTGTCTTTCAAGCAACTGTTGCAATTATTCAATAATTCAAACATTTTTGGATTTTGTTTTTTTAACATGTCATATGTTCTTGTGTAAAAACTGAGCAACTTATTGTATTGTTTCTTTATATAATCTTAAACTGTGTTTTTGAATATAAGAATAAGTTTCCAATATTCACATACCATCATTGTCTTCAGTTTAATTTGATGTCACATTTTGATTCAAATTCAGATTTGGCAATCAGCAGAAAATAAGATTTCTGTGCAGAATAGTTATAAGATGAAGAACGCTGTGTTAATGGGATTTGGACAAATGGTTTTTGGACTTGTACTTGCTATGTATAACCATAGGTATTCAACTTTATATATGTATATGTGTTTTTATAATCATTACTATATATTATGTATGTGTATTTCTAATCATTAAGAATGTTACTTTATAACTTTATTTTAGGACCCACTTGGCAACTAAAAGGTGTGTATATGGGTATTGGTGTATATGTAATTTAGCAAGACACTTATCACAAGTAGGTTCAACCAAGGTGTAAAAAATGGGCTGTAGCACCCTGGGTGTCATGGTAATAGGCCAACTCCTGACTTAAATACCAAGAAAACCATAGGTTTTTTCTGTAATTTTCCAATTTTATCTTGTTTTTGTACAACCTGTTTATTTTTAATTAATTTTCTAGTTTCATATTTCAGGTAAATATTATTAACAAACAAAATAATTTGTTTTTTATATTTTTAACCAACATGATATTTTTTGCAGGAATTTTGGCGACAAAATTGCACTTTACTGCGAGTGGTTGCCTCAGGTGTTGTTTCTATTCGCACTTATAGGATATCTATGTGTGGCTATTCTTTACAAGTGGTCAGCATGGACTGTCAGACAAGCTGGTGTAAGTCTATTTATAGTTGCAGTTTATATTTTGTTTGTGTGGCTGTTCTTGTTTGAAATATTTATACATGTGCGTGTTTTAATTTTAATTGTATGTGGGTAATGTCTTTTAGCTTGGCTAAAAAATTGGGCCAGGGGCCCATTACCTCAACACCCATTTGTCCACTGGGTTGGAGCAGTGTCTTGCTTATCTTCGTAATCATAATTCGAGAGACAAAAAAAGTTATTATTATAATTATAATAACTAATTCAATCATATACCTCCCAGACTGCTCCAAGTCTTTTAATTGGTTTGATTGACATGTATATGTTCACTGACCCTGAATCAAATGGAAGATCAGCATTATACACTGGGCAATACACCGTACAGAAGATTTTAGTAGTGGTCACTGTAATATGCATACCATGGATGCTGTTTAGCAAACCTTATATCTTGTACAAAAGATCTCAACAAAAGAAAGGGGTAAGGAGGTGGAAATACGTGGAATATTAGTATTTTTTCTCTTTTTTTTTCTTTACCAAGTTGTGGTCATAAGATACTTAAATGATTATGTAACACATAGTAAAATGTTGGATTGTAAATTTTTTAGTCTAGCTTTTAGCTTTTTCTCCAGTTTGTTTTTTTGCTTCTTATGTTTTTAAGTAATATGCATTGTCGGTCTGTCAAACTATAAAGATGTGAAGGAGAATTTTACCAAATTTTGCAACTTCTTACAAATTGATTTAAATAAAAATATGTTTATTAATAATATCTTTCCTATTCCAGTATACGTTGGTAGTAGATGCTGAAGACACTGATGGGACTCAGATGACGGTGAGTTTCATTCTGTTTTATTATTTTTGAGTTTTTAACAATTTTTATGTTGTGTGTTAAAGTTTAGTTTGAAATCTATGTCAATTTATTTGGATCTTTTGTGACTTCAATTAAAAATGATACATCATCATATGTAGATGATTTATGATCATGTGAATATGATGTATCATCAAATGAATACAATCATGGGAATATGGTGTATGATCACATAAAAATCACCATTTAAATATATGATATACATAAATGTGATCATGTGAATATTGAATTTGATATGTTATCACAGAGCTTAATGGAAGCAGGGCAAAGTGATGAAGATGATGTTGCAATTCTTCATCATGAGGAAACTGGTCATGCTCATGACGTGAAAGAAAGTGAAAAGGTGAGTTTCATTTCATGATTTGTGGTGTCATCACATGAGTTTCATTTCATGATATGTGGGGTCATCACACGAATTATAGGTTATATCTTTAATTCATGATTTTTCATAATGTTTTTTGATCCCAATCTAGTTTGACATGAGTGAGGTGTTAATCTACCAAGTTATCCACACCATTGAATATTGTCTCAGTTGTATTTCACACACAGCATCTTATCTTCGACTGTGGGCTCTAAGTCTTGCTCACTCTGGTAAGAATTCCACCTTTTTTTCAACGTTTAAAAGTAACTGTTAAAGTGATTTAAATGAATGAATGTATCTTAATATTTCTGACTGGGGGGCTATTATATGGTTGTTCTATTTCAAACACCTGGTGTCATCTTACAAGTCACCACATTTGTAACTTGAATTGTATTCTCTGGAGTAGAGGCATGTCCAGAATGTATACAAAAAGTTATTAGCTTTTTATAGAAGTTGCTAAAACAGCCTAAATAAGTTGTGTTGTATGATCAGTTTATGACATATTTTATTATCTACAGAATTATCCGAAGTGCTTTGGTCAATGGTGATGAGCATAGGGCTGGGCACAAGTGGAACTGCTGGAGCTGTTATGACATTTTTATTATTCTGGTAAGTTAAACTCGAAAGTTCGCTATTATATACAAGTTTAAATGTCTTCTGGTATACCTGTAAAAAGTGAATTTTTACTTGTATAACAAACAGGTTGAGACATTTACTAAAATATAACATAGAAAGTGTATGATTATAAATCTGAATGTTTGGTGTTCATCTAAAAGGATTAGGTTAAAAAATGGAAATGTTTTTTTAAACAATCTTGTAATACAGTTCAAGTTATGTCTTGAATCACTATTGAAAAAAGTTACTACTAGAAAACTGCATTGGAGCAATAATAAAAATGTCTAGATTCTACAAGCAGGTAAAAGTTGATGTATAAAAAAGATATATCGAAACACTATTCAAAGTTTCTGGAAGCACTCTTGAAAATTTTGAAAAACATTAGTTTATTTTTCACTTTAATCCCAGGTTTTTCTCGGGTCTCACAGTCGGCATTCTCCTTGTAATGGAAGGTTTATCCGCTTTCCTGCACGCTATTCGTCTCCACTGGGTGGAGTTCCAGAGCAAGTTTTACAAAGGGGAGGGATATCTTTTCACTCCCTTCTCATTTTCGCTCATTGTGGAAGGAAGAGTAGATGAATGATCATTATGATGTCATAATGTAGAATATTTAGGTGGGTGAACTTTCTAGATGGAGGAATATTGCTTTAGAACACTTGGCCTGCCTTGACCATTGCCTATCCTAAAGCTTAGTCACCTAAGTGTTATTATTCCTATGTATTATCATGTTGCTTGTGGGTTAAGGATCATATTTGTCTTATATATTTAACTGTATGCGTTCCTTATATTTTAGCCTTGATGGATTTTAGGTTTTTTCTTTTATCCGGAATGAACTATCGCTTAGAAAGAATAATAAACTGCTTAACAATGAACTCCGTTTATACAGTTCAGCATCTTGTATCGGACAATTTTGCTGCCAAATTACAAAGAATTGAAATTTTTAACATGAAAGGTAGTTTTTCTGTATGTGTGAGGTCTTACAAGCAGTTAAGTTTAAGTTTTTTTAAATATAAACTGCTGTTTAATAGCTTATATAAATGGCATTCACTAAACCCAGCCACTTTGAAAGATACAATTTCTTTGCTATTGTTTTTGTGGCAATAGTGTCTTTTACAAAGAGATTTTAGCTTAGTTGAATTGAATATAAAACAACAGTCGTTATAACACGGGTACTCATACACCTCGTGTCAGCTTACGAGTTACCATAAGTATCTCTAATATTTTGCTTGTATCGTTGCATTGGCATAAAGAAATTGGATCTGCTATAAAGTGTTTTCATATACCCTAACGTGTTATAAACAACTTGAATTACATTAATACCAACAAACTCAGTAACTGTAATTGTATTTCTGTACAAAATGACAATATTCAAACGAAGTGTTATGACTAATCTCTTAAAGGCAAGTAATCTCTTCCATTGCACAAAACACATAAAAGTAGAAAAAGTGATACCGCAGTTTTTAAAATCCGCATCGAAAAAATTTGATAAAATATTAGCAACGAAAATAAAGCACTTTTGACAGTGTTTCAAACATTTGGCAAAAATTTCAACTTTTGGAGTTTTTCATTCAATATTGTTGTAACGTTGCTTTGACATGTAGTTTTTGGCACATTGGCGACCATGGGTGTGGACACAAGAGATTTACAACTCTGTGTGTTTAGGTTGGTTTCCTTCTTCCTTTGGTTCTTGTGGAACAACCTTTTTCTGCTTGCCAGAGTGAACAGGTCCCCTGTTAGAAATAAAAGTAGTTAAATTGTTAATTGACTATTAATGGTTCGTTTAAGCAGGTGGTGTAGGAAAAAGTTTTTAAGATGTTTAAATAGAAGTTAAATATTAATCCAAAAACTCTTTAAAGCATTTTAATGGTTGTATGAAAATTCAAATTAAAAAAAACTCTGACAATTCAAAACTTGATTCTATATTTGCAATACATAAGGTTTATTTGACTTTTACAACTGATTTCTTTTTAAATGCATTTTCAAGATTACAACTTTATTTTAGTATCTAAAATAGACAAATGGTGACTGTGGTTTGAGCAAGAGTTATATAATATCAATTTTGTGAATTATTACAAATCATAAAATTCACTTTAGCATCTTGAATTACACCACTTGTGCTAAAACTTGAAAATAAGAAAAAAAAGTAAGTTTTAACCAAACACTATGACTAAAACTGGTTTAAATGTGAGTTGAATATAAAACAAACCTTGGAACTGTTTCTTGTTTTTCTTCCACTTCCTTTTTGGGGAAGACTGGATAAGTTCCTTCATCCTTCATTATTTGAAGAAGATCGTAACCAGGGAGACGTCCCTTCCATTCCTCATCTCGAAGTTTATCTGGTGAGTCAATGCATTAAAGTTATGATTGTATGTATGTGGAGATAGAACAATATTTAAAACGAAAAAGACATGATATATAAAATGACACTTGTTAAAACACGCTCAAGGATGCGTTAACGTTTTGGCATTAGAATAGTAGCAGTATTTGTACAGCAGTAACTGTAAAGTATTCACAATTTGGTTTTGTGTATGCACTGCAACCAACAAAGAGAGGGAGAATTCAAAATTTTGAGCTTTGTTTTTTCTTCATTTATAAATAATTCCATATACGTTAGGCTTATATGGTATTTTGATTCTTTATCACTATAGAATCAAACAAAGTACTGAATAAGTGCAAACTTACATGTTGCTTCTATCTTGCCAGCCAAGCAATCAGTCAACCATTGAGCTGATTTATTCTCAGCATTGATTACATCTCGGAACATAACTGAACCCTGGAAATATAAAAGAATTTTTAAAATTACTTTATGTAGCGTATTTTTAGCCCTAGAGGGTTATGTTTAAGTATTATGTATACCACATGTATTGATATTTCCCCGCCAGTACTATACAGAAGTCTGTAATCACTGTAGCACCTTAACAAATACCAAGGATTGCCCCCTTCGAAAATAGCAGGTAATAGTTTGATGCTATACAAAATAACTCCTGTAGATTATTTTAAAGATTTGCCAAAAGCTTTTTCACATTTGCCAAAATGCTTTACACTTTTGTGGAATTTAAAGGCTAAATACCCAACAGGTTAGTTTTAAGAGTTTAATACTTGTGAAGCTAAACAACACTGTCATTTCGCTGTTCCTTTATTGGTTTAATATATTATATCTTTTCTACCATACGCGATTAGGTAAACATTGTATATGTTATGTTTATGTAATACAAATAGGTGGAAAAGAAGTTACCTTCTTATCAAAGAAAACAATTGGAGCCCCTTCCCATTTCCCACCACTGTGAATATTAAGAGCATATTCACCAGGAGTATTGGGTGATCTGGAACATAGGTATGGGATTATGAATAAATGTAATCTTTATTTTTGCAGTACAACGACAGTCATTTTAACATGGGTGTTCTGTTTCATACACCTTGTGCCTACTTATGAGTTACCAGGAATGTACCTTTTGGCATGGAACTATCGTTGTTTGGTATGGTACTAACTACTAAGTTTACTAACCCATAATTTTTAATTATTAATACAATATTTATGTTATTAATATTAACTAAACAGTTAGTAATTTGTGTTTTAACATGTTAATGGATCCAAAATACCATTTAACTACAGTGTAAACACATACCGGTAAATGCACATCTAAAGATGTTTACTATAGTATATATTTTTTATAAATGTAATGAAAATTCATCACGTTTTAGTCCACTTACGAATCCATCCAAGTAAATATGATTTTCCCATCGAATTCTTTGCTGTTTGCAATTTTCTTGAAGGCATCGGTTAAGTCTCTCTCTACCTTCTTATTTGCTGACTTGTCAACATACTGTATAACAAGTGGTTCAGGAGCAGACATCAGTTTTTGGAAGTTTACAACTGTCATTTCGGTCTAAAAATAGATAAAATTAGAAAAATAGTTAATTTTTTTTTATTCAGGTTATAAAATGGAAACCTACAAAAAATATTCAGCATAACATCTTTTTTTCTTATGTATGGAGGCATTTCTAGCAAACTCACATAAATAAAAGTAAGTAGTACAGGTTGTATGGAAAAGATTTTTGAAGTGTTTGCGATAGTAAGCACTGTTCTATACTTGTGCTTTGAGGATATTCTCTTACAGTCTTGATTTTGAATGAAATAGGTTGGATAGAAATTTATTCTCACCCATTTCTGTTCAAGAGCAGTGGCAACCCCCTGTTTAACCTCATCAACCGATGTGAAGGTTTGTGTGTGTGGCAAGAACTTGTGCTTTATATTTACAGCAACCAAATCGGATTTTCCATCCCAGTTCTTTGCCTTCACATAAGATTTGCTGCAAAAAAAATTGGTTAAAGATATATAGGAAACTGAAGCATAAATGTTATTGATTTTCCAGTTATCTAACCCAATTATTTACCAAAACAGGTAATATAAATATACATTAAGTATATACAATGTAGTGTGGACATCATTTTTGACATAACTTTTATACTTAAAACTTATACGTGGTGACTTGCAAGCGGGCACAAGATGCAAACAGAACAGCTGTATTATAACAATTGATCCGGCAAACAAAGATTAATCTTTACATTTATTATTTCTACAGACATTTAAACTACCCTTTTACACCTCTATCAGTGAACTACTGTTAAATAGTTGTCCTAATAAATATAAGTATATATACAAAATAATTTCTAGATATATTTACATAGCGTTGAGTGCGAGTTTCTTGAACATAATGACTTCATAGTCGCTGCCGAGCTGCTGTGCTGCCTCAGTAAAGATCTTTTCCCCTGTTAAAAAATACAATATTTACCATATGTTGGTATACTGTGTATAAAATTTAAGTGGTATTAATGTTGATATATGTGAAATACTATGTGTACTGGTTTAGGATACTGATAAAACGGTGTTCTAGACATACGCGCCGAACTTCGGTTGGCAGGGTAACTATGGATTTTCTGCATTAAATTAATCAGTAAACAATAAGACTAAATTTGTTTCATAGGAAACATGAAACCAAATTTGTTTCATCTAACTATTCCTGCTTTCCATGTATTTATAAAAGTTTGGCATCTATAGTTTAAAATGTAACTATGGGAATGGTATATTGGAGGTTTTGTTTAATTATTATGTCGATAATTTACCTTGATCAGTCACAATAAGACCACATACAACAGGTCTTGAATGAGGTTTCATAGTTTCAAGCTCTTTTTCTTTTGTGATAATTCTAGGCCATGGTAGGGCATGCCTGTTAAGTTAATACTAGCATCAATAACAAAAAATAACTTTATTTGTCTCTTCAATCATGTGAGCGAAGATTTAGAAATTTTTTAAACGAAAAAAACAGGATAAAACAATAGTTGTTAAAAAATGCTACAGTTAAAAACATAACAAATTTAATTAGAAAAAAATAAGCATGGTCACTACACCTAGCAAATAAACAAGTTATATTGCATTTTTGTCGGTTGTGGTTGTATATTGAGATAAAAAGTGTAAACTATTACTGCTAACCTATTAGCCTAGAATAGACCAAAGACTTATCAAAGAGCGTTCATTCTCATTTCTATCTTATACAGACTTCATACTCAAATTTCAATACTTCATGAAGGCAAGCCATTGTGTAAGCTTTGTAGGAAACAGCTGGCAGTTTATCAGGGAAGGAAATAATAAAGCTATAAAGTTGGGAAGGTAAAACATATGGGAGCGTAAGACCCAATGGATCGTATAACAACAACACTTATCCTTTTTTAAACTTAGTGATCTTATCTTTTAATATGTTACAAAAACTTTAATGTATTTTTTTACTTTTTTGTTATTACTTCCCACAACATAAAAAGACTAATGTAATTTTTAATGATTTTTTCCTCTCAGCTAGATCTAATGCTGCCAGCTCTTTTAGTCAGTCACTACTATAGTGCATTTTACATGCAATTGATTTAAGTCCGTCATTATTTTCACTCACTATAGCAGTCAGTCACTACTGTAGTAATTAACTATTCTATATGTTATTAATTATAAACCTGTTAATTGCATTTTCCATCTCAGATTGCATCCATATACCATGGTATTCAATGGGTTTTCTGTCGCTACCAGGTCGGTAAAAGAACATTCTTGGGTAAGTTGTGATACCGGCTTTTTGGCAAACATCAGGCCAGTCAAAACACTCAACTCTGTGGAGTGGGGAGCCTTCTGCAAACATAAAGTGCTTTGGTAAATCAAGATATCTTGAAACTATAAGTGAATAGATTGTTTGCATTGCTAATGTCAATAGTGCTACCTTTGTAAGTACGGTGAATTCCAATGAATGATGAAAGGGCAGCTAGGGCCTTTGGATTGACTGCAATAGATAAATATTAATAGACAAATATAAGTTTCCATAATTTCTTACATTCATGTGTGATTAAAATACAAATTGTAATTTTAATTTTAAAACAAATACATACAACCAGAGTTAAAATTATAACATTCAAGTGTACGTAAAAAATAGGTATAGCAGTTACCATTATGAAACATTTACATTCATGTAAGTTTTATAATATCTAAGACTTATGATGTTAAAATTCTTACATTCATGTGTGAATAAGATGACAGCATATTCGTTTCCGTTGGTAACTGTCTCATATGTCTTGTCTGTGAGCCTTGAGTAAGATTTGAAATCATAAAGGTACAAGTCCTTAAGTTCCTTGTTCGTATGCACAGCATGCATAACGGCGTCATCTTGTACTTCTTGGGCTGTTTTAAAGAAAAGTATTATGTATGGTTGTAGTAGTAGTTAGAAAAATCATTTTGCACAAAAAGCGTATAGTTTATAATTGTGTAAAGTTGTTTTTGAAAGTGTTTAAATAATATGATTTTTGTTATTTTTAATTGAAAGGATAAATACAAGCATGTTTTTAACTAGCCATATCTGTTTTTTTAATATGATTTTAATTTTTCAACACTGTGATCGAAAATATAAATAAATGATTTTATTAACCCACCGTATTTTGGATCCTCATTGTATGAATCTTCATCTGCTGCCACCAACACCTCATTTTCATCATCTTCACTCACTTCTTCACTTCCGCGAATTGGCCCTCTCTTGCTTGGAGGAAGATCTCCGTCTGGATAACGGAACCTCAAGCTCCTGTCCAAGATCTTGCGATGCTGTTCCAACCTTTGGAAGTGTTGCTCTACCTCTCCCAAGGTCTCTGATCCCAGGTATCCCACCACAATCTCTTGTTCTATGTCCTTAATGAATGAAATTAATGAATGTAACTTATTTAATCCTGTTGTGGCGGGGTAATCGCAGTTGGTATATCAGTTGTTATGGTTTAAATATTTTGCGACATTGGCTTACAATGGTAGCAGCAACAAGCTTCGATCCAGTAAACTCTGGGTTAGGGACAAGTGCATTAACCACTTTGCAATGGGCTATCGAAAACTGCCTCATTTACCAACAAAAGCTTGAAAAAAATATTCTTTTGCTACAATTAGCAGTACTCAATCTGTTTTACAGGTAAGCAGATTAAGAAAACATAAGAAAATAGAGTTTCAAATGGTGTCGAAAAAGTATTATTAAGCCGTGTATACTTTGTTCCCAAAAAGAAAAACCTAAGTGATTCTGCACTGGAATATACAATAATACAACTTACTGGTTGTGTTTTAAATGACATGTAGATTCTTCCGTCTTTAATTTTGTTTGGAATTGCAACATTTGGTGTCTCTACCTTTTGTCTGTAGAATAATTTTTAACTTTTGTTAAAAAAATTTAAAAATTACAGCAATACTGTGCCAATTAAATAAACCAATATCAAATAGACTGTGTAATCCTAACATTGCTTACCCATCAACAAAGAGGCATTTGCTGTATGGATAACTAACACTGCACAACATTTCAGATAATTTCTCTGCTCTTTTTAACTTCCCAGCACCAGCTGTTAGGATAGCGACATCTCTACCATTTTCGAGCCCAGAATTAATATGAGCTGACAATGAGTTTGTGTTTTCAGCTTGAATCTGATAAAAAAATAATAATGAAAATTTTTCGATAAAAGTGAATAAAAATCATTTTTAGTCAAAACCTTATTTTTTATTTAGTACTAAGTTAACTTTATACTTACAGAGAAATATGGCAATTGCATATGTGCAAGAAGTGATTTAATACCATAGGCTGTCATAACTCCTTTGTATTGGAAATATGGGCATTCTCCTGATGTCTCCACAGAGCACATGACAACCCACAACTAAAAAAAACAACCAATGTAAGTTCTGCCAAATGTTAAATGAAACTATACTTACTTCTCCATTTTTATTCATAACTCTACCAGTATCACCAAGGAAGAATGAAAGGTCTGAATTTTGAGTGTACGCAAACATCAAATCAGCATCGGTTGATAATGCAGTTTTCAGAAGGTACTGGTGTACTGTGTAAAACAAAATTACATTTATTAGTGGTTTTAACGACTGTCGTTTTGCTGCTAATTGTTTTTTTATTTTATTGTATTTTTGCTGATATTTTTAAAGAGATATTAAAAAGGTTTGTGTCATGCACTGCCATGCTATATAGTGCTATCAAATATAGATACAAATATAGGTTGTATAAGGTTTAAAATAAGTTTATTTAAAAGGTAATTGGTGGTTAGTTAAGTGGTTACACACATAGTGTTGCAGGTTGTGTCACAGCTAAAAGCAAGTTCTTCTTGTTTGATTTTGCTTCTTCTAATACTTTGTTAAACACTTCAACTTCACTGATATCAGGGAAAGTAGAATCGTACAATTGTCTAGAAATAAAAATTTGAAATTTTAACAAAGTGGAATAACTGTTTTTTTCCTTTTGATGTTGGCCTGCAATATGTTACACATTAGTACATTACACAAACTTTCTGTTACTATACTAAAGTAGGTTTCTGGAAAATGAGCTCAAAATTGTTTACTTACGTAAGAATATTGCCTTCTGCAGTTTCAGGGGTTGAAAGATGTCCCAAATCAAGTGATGTAATAAATTCTCCACCTCTGAAATATTAGAATTGTTATTTTGAGATACACTGATATTATCCATGGGTCCCAATATACTACAGTAATAAAAATAGTTAAAATGCACATTCAATTCATGTGAAATACAGAACATTTGTTCTGCTGTAAAGTATTTGTCTTACTTGTATACAACAAGTTTTTCCTCCTTTTCTTCACAAAGAACATCTGTGGATTCATTACAGTTAAGAACACCAACAATTGCCCCATTTTTGTTTAATGATTCTGACGCATCAAGAATAGAATGAAGTGCAGCAGAAAAATCCTCTGTTTGGTCTGTAAGTAAAAAGGTTAGTATTTAGTAATGGTTTTGTTGTGAAAATTTACCATTTATACCAAAACATAACCGTTTAAGGTACCGTTGGAAAATGCGGCGATCATTTATTGTGTTAATAAAGTGCAAAAGGAGCGTACCTTTATTGTGCATAAGCAAAAGACCGAAACCACTGTCTGACTGTTTGTGTAAGCTCACGTCGTTGTCTGAAAGTTGAGGAAATGTAAAATCGTCATGTTGGTTTGCTGCGTTTGCTGTTGCAATACACAGGCAAAAGATTATTAACATTTTTACAGACATAACCAGAATAATTTGATCCCAATCTGAGAATAAAAATATGGTTATTAGTGGTTTAAACGCAAAAACGTGTTATAATTTACGCGATTTTTCTGTTAATACAACTTGATTTTAGCGGTACTTTGTTGATATGGCAACTTACAAAAAAAACTATAAAATTTATATAGTGTTATGGGGACCTTAATATTGCTACCTGTTGTCCTGCTTCAAACTTACTGAACTAACAGCCTCGCTTTACGAGAGTAAACACCAGGCAAGCGTGTAAGAGCTATTTATAACTTATTTTACATAAACGTGCACGAAAACGAGTTCAATCTTCATTGTATTAAGTGTTAGCGTCTATACCGGGCAGACGAACGATAGTCGTGAAAAATTGCATAGACCAATTAAACATTTACATACTCCCTTTCTAGCCCTGAATGTGCTTTACCCTGTACTCTGAGCTGTGTTTGTGACTAACGCTGTCAACGTGTGTCCTGTGAAACCTGATGTAACCAGTTGCTGACGTCGCATTAAAACTGCTTCTTTATCTGTTATAAAGATTATAGGAAATCCCAGATGGGATAACGCCGCACCAGGAAACAAGCTTTTCTTAATTGTTCCGACTCGTTTCTAGCTCTCCAGACGCTACGATCCAATAGTTAACGCACAGGGACTTTATACGCGAAGCAGTGATTTTATTCCTGCTGTTGTTTTAATCCATGAATAATCTGTCGTAAAAGGACACTGTAAATCTTGACAGCGAAAAAGCAACTTTTGACGATTCATATCACAGTATTTAATGATTTTAATTGGAAGTTTTCAGTCTGTTAAACAAAACAAAAGTACTAACATAGGACATACAATATAGCATTACAGTGGGATATACAAATTTAAATGATAAACTACACAAAAAAAACATTCAAGTCTTTGAATCTGTTAACATATTTTGTTTGACAGTTAAATAATTAACTCTGCTTTCAATTGCTTGTTGAGCCCACAGCAGTTCTAATGTAATATCCCTTTTTCTGTTTAGCAATGTATTCTTCAGATCTTCGTCATTTAGGTTTTGATCTGGAAGATCGGAAGATATATTTTGAGGAACATCTACATCTTCAATGATCGGATCAGTTTCATCTTCCGAGAGAGAGGTATTCACTGAGATTGTGTCTGCAATATTAGATAACTCCTTAATATGTAAAATTTGCATTGCCATAGTAAGAAAAAACTTATAACCAGTGTGTATAGTACGTTAGTACCTATTGTTATTATATAGCAATTGGTATCGTATCTTGTACAACAGTTTATAAAATCTTTAAACAAAATTTTGAGTAACATAGCTAAAACCCAGTTACATCAAACATTGGAAACCTCATTTGTTATAATGTGGCGAATGCAATATACTTTGACTTTGCCTGTTTGTGGACATGTAATAGCAAAGTAAAACTTGTTTTAGGCATAACTTCATGCCTATGTTGTATGGTACTTAATATATTAGGAAATTGAAAGAGTAAGGACACACTGCTATGTGTACTTTGTACAGGAAGTTATATGTCTAAAGCGCATACTCAATCGCTCTAATGTAGAACACATTTTTTCAAGCATGTTTAGTTTTCATATCTTAGCTTTTTGGGTTGTTACACTAACACTAGTGTATACAGTAAGACCCCAATTGGTAATAATGAACCTACCGCAATATTTAGAGTTTTGTTCAATAGGATTTGATTCATTTGGAATTTTGGTCGGTCGTTTTTGTATCATGGGCCTTTGAATTACACATTGGTGAATTGAATTTAAATTTCTGTTTCTGGACCAAAATACTTCATGATCATTGTTTCTTCTGCCATCTATTTCAAACAATATATCGTGGTATAACTTGTGCACATGTACCAGTAGTTTCCTTGTGTTATAACCCCTCCAGTGGCTCTAAAATAAGAGAAACAAGTGTTTTATATAAAGAGTATCAATTTTTTTATTTAAAGAATTTAAACAAGGTTTTGAAAGTCATTTTTCCAAACCATTAATCATGAATTGTTGTTTTAAGTGGAGGAATATTGTTAATTCGAAAGTCTGCATGAATCATACATATCGTATACAATGTGTGTTAAAATAGCTTTATAGTTCGTAAGTATCATTTAGTATGATCAGTGTTGTTGTAGAAATAGCGATAGCGATACGGTATCGTAACATGTACATAACAGTAGTAATACAGCAGTATAAGAGCACAAATGTTTGTACCTGGATTTTAACTGCCGCCTGTACTTTATCCATGTTTTGTAGAATCACGCATTCATTGTTACAGGAAAAATAAATTGTATTTTAAAATAATGCCATGTCACTAATCAGTTGTAAAATGGAACAAAAATATTAACTTATTTCTTCGCTTTAAATTGTAAACAAATTTTCCGCCGTTGCCAACGCTCACATAAAAATCTTAAAATTCAATCTGATTCGGGGGAATGGTGGCAATGGAATTAAAAAAACAAACAATTTTTATAATAAAAATACTGAAGGAGGTGTCGTTTTAGAAAATACCAAACATTTTTAGCATGCATTTGTTTTATCTGGGCTTTGGCCAACGTTTTAGTATCGTATTACAAGCAGGCCGTTTCTGTCACTTTCGACATTTCGGCTACCAATTATTAAAATCTCGTTTCGCTAATCCTTGAAACAACTTTATTACAAGATGTACGCAGTTCGTGCTTTCTAAGCGTATTTACTAATCTTTGGAGCAATTGCCATACGTCGAGCCGTTGGCTCACTGCTTTTCCTCTTCTTGGAATTTGTCTGTAGAGCGAATTAGTTAAAACTCACAACACCAGAAACTTAAGGGAATATTTATTAAAGTACCAAAAATTTAAAACATGGACAAAACAACGTCATCATACACGAAACGGAAGCAAGTTATCATGCATTTGCGAACTGCCCCATTTACCGAAACAATAACTTGTAAGCTTTTGTTGCACACTCGGGTTTATGACGAAAAACTTTTGTGTGTTTTATATGAAATGTTTAGCTCAGTTAGCAGTAATTCTTATTTTTAATCGTCTTTGGCATACGCAGTAGGTAATATAAGAATGACTGTGTGTGTTTTAGAATACCTTGCTTTTATTATAGAACTATTGTTGTAGGCAAGCAAATTTCAAATATTTATACAATTAGAACAACCACAGCTGTATGAGTAGTTGTTAGTAGCAATGTATTTGTCTATTCCTATTATTATATGCGTCTTGTTCGCTGGTGTACAACAGAGTATGGGAACAGGTAAATGTGATATATAGGCTTATGTGTCCTGGGCAAGACACTTCTCGGGCATTACTCCAGCCCAATGGTCACCAAATGGTTGTAGCACCCTGAATGTCTAGGTAATAGGCCAATTCTGACAAAAAATTTCAAGTGTTGTGTCACGCTGTAGAACCTAACCCGTGTAACCATCTAGAATATAATATTCATTTAGTTACTTAACCTTTGTGTTTAGAAATCAGCGTACCATGCAGTGGGGCCGAAAAATCCGGCTTCGAAAAACAGTCAACCTGGGATGCGAGTTGTACCCAGGTTTGTCAGTACACATGTGGCTCAACAAAAGGTTTGTAACTAGATATACTGCAGGGATAAAGGTAGTTGGTGTAAACATGTAGTAGGGTGGGGAAAGATGGGTCACCTTTAGCACATAATATCCAAATATCCTGACCGTGTTTTAACCAATAACAAACGGTCTATATGGGAGTCGTGAGGATACGGTTTTATAATTCTTTGAATATTCTTTTTGGCTACCAAATTTAACGAGAAAATCGAATGATAAAGTGTCCCAACTTCTCCCTACCCTACTATATAACAGAAAAGCGGATGTAAGCATGTGTTTTAAATCTTTAAAAATCAAAACCCTCTAATGTGATTTGCTTTAACCCATCATCGATTCTTCATGGGTTGTATAAATTGTCATTGATACATTAACAAAATAATAATTGTCTTACTTTTCATAACGTGTTGTATTTTAACAAAGCGGTTTATTCTTGTGATATTTTAATACTATAAAGTGCAATTGCAGTTATGCCTTTAATTTCACACATATAACTTCAACAGATTATTTAAATTAATCGTTTTCAATCTGCATAACACAACAGCCGATTATATTTAAAGTAAAATCGTTAAAATTTCCCATTTACAGAAACTCTGACCAACTGCACCACGCCCGTCACTCCAGCTACTTGCACAGGAACGAACACCTGCAGTAACACAACTGGATGTACTTGTCCTGCACAGATAACAGTGACTACTACGTTCGAACAAGCTGTTGTTAGGACATTGGATTGCTTCAATACCTCAATCAAGATCGTGTAAGCAAAAAAATCACGGTTTGTCTGCCCAACTTGTTTTTGTTACATAATAGGGTGGGAAAAGATGGCACACTTTTAGCTCATAATCTCCAAACATCTTGATTGTGATTTGAACAATTAACAACGGTCTACGGGAGTTGTGAGGATATGGTTTTATAATTTTTTGCATTTTCTTTTTTTACTACCAAGTGAGACGAGTAAATAAAATGAAATGATGTCCCATCTCCCCCCACCCTACTATATATTTTTTTAACAATTAAAAAAAAGCTGACAAATTTACATACATGGGAACTTAGAACCTACCTATGTTGTAACAATTGTCGCTGTACCACCACGCGGGGATAAATTATTTACATTCATTCATTTATAAACATTTTGTATACTTTGATAGCGAGTTGACATTTTCGTGAGTTGTAGAAACGATGCTTTTGTACGCTTTCTTAGATTGGACAAATGTGTTCTCAACTATTTCGGAATAAAACTTGGTGATCTATTCCTTGGGACCCCGAGTGATTTGACCAAGACACAACTAGCAGCAGTCACACCAAATGATACGTGTAGAGGCATTACCAGTTATGAGAATGGACCAAGTTACGTGTTAGATTACACATTTGCTGAAAAGGACAGTTGCAACGCTATAATTGAGGTAAGGGGCGTACCATCACAGTACAATTTGCAACACACATGGCTCTCTACGTCGTTATACTGATACACATGATGAATTAATTTATGATAAAAAAGCTTCGTTGTGAAGCTAGGGTTAATCAAAAGAAATTTCCTACAAGAAAATTATAAGCTTTTATTAATTCTCAGCGAGTTTATCGAAATTTCAAACCGAAACGTTTTTCACAGCTGTACTCATTTAAGCCAAATTTTGTAGCTTCATACAATGTCTTTCTGTCCTCTAATAACATTCAAATACAGGTTACTAACTATGGTTTATTCGTTAGCAAAAGTAAAAGTACATCGCCAAGTAAAAAATAAATCCAAACGACAATCAGTTAATAACGTGACCCATACTTGTTTTTAATTTCTTTAAACCCCACAAATACTTTATAGCAAACGACTACGGAATTGATATTCAAGACAGCAATCCATGGCCTTAGTGGTGGCAGTGGATCAGCCGTGGACAGAACTTCTGTGTTCCGATTAAACTTCCAGTGCACTTATCAGAGAAACTACACCAAAACACCGCGAGGGTTTCTTACCCCAACTTGTGCCGCAAATGAAACATTCGCTAATGGAACCTGCATCAGTATGTTTGAATGAATGTATAGTACTAGGGTGGGGAAGATAGGGCACTTTTTCATTCTATTTTCTCGTCCCATTTAATAGTAAACAAAGAACATTTAAAGAATTATAAAATCGCATCCTCGCAGCTTTCACAGACCGTTGTTAATTGTTTAAAACACGATGAGGGTATTTGGATATTATATTCTTAACGTGTCCCATCTTCCCCCACCCTACTATTATCATCTATATCCTCGCTTGGCGGGCAACGAAAATCGTTACAGTACTAATGTTCTGTTTGATACACCTCGTGCCCGCTTACGAGTTACCATATATGTAACTTTATGGGTGATAAATACTGTTTCCAGGTTCGGCATACTTTCAAATCCAGCTACCCCTCGTAACACGGGTGTTTGACGCTCAATTAAATGATCGAACCTCGACTTTGTATGCTGCGTACACAACTGAAGCGGAAAAAATTGTAAGCGCCCAAATATGAACATAGACTTTTTTGTTTATTCTCTAGATTATAATAACGAAGACAATGTTTCTTAAAGAAAAATCTTATACTTTATATATATATATTATGATGGGGGATAATGGGCCACCTTTGATATATAATATTTTAATATCCTGATCCTGTTTTTAACAATTAACAAAGATCTATGGAAGCCGTATAAGGATACGGTTTAATAGTTCTTTGAATGTTCTTTGTTTACCACCAAATGGGACGAGAAAATAGAATGAAAAGTTGTCCCATCTTGCATCACCCTCTATATAGAGAAGGTTGGGCTAAGATGGTTTTAGTTTTTTTATTCTTTAATTTTGTTCTATTTGGTAATAAACAACACATACTTATATAATTCCTACAACCGTACCATTTCGACTCCTAAAAAAGTGCTGTTGAAATGTTTAAAACACGATAAGAAACATAGGATGTTATGTTATAACGGTATCCATCTTTCCCCTCAGTGATGTTCATCTCCAAATGTAAGTTTTTACTAATTACTTCTACAGGCGAGAGCATTATTCATGGGAATTAACATGCCGCCTCTTCAAATCGTCATTCTAGGATTTAAAAATGGAAGTGTTATCATTGATTTTGCTGTTGAACTTAGAGTAAACCCTTTAACGCCACCCATGGACGTACAGATGAGTTTGTCACGTTATATCGTGGCAGTTATGAACAACCAAATACCCAGTTCGGACCCGAACGTTGCCTTGCTAATGCAATACTCGTTTGGACCTCTTTCGGTGGGGAAAATAAGTAAGTATGAATTTCAGGCGTATATATGAATTTCAGGCGTATATATTTAGATTGTTTGTATTTTGTTATGCAGTAATAGACACAGAACGGATACCGAGAAATTGATATGTCTACAGCGAGGGTAAAAATTCTGAAAATAAAGTTAACTAGCCTATAATTTCATCACTATAATGTATCAGCATTTAACTTTATGCACGAATTTCGTTAAAGCAATATTCAGTTATAAAAAAAAAACGTTTTTGTTTCTTTTATTTCAGCTGCTACCCAAACTGAAATATTGTCCAAGAACCCCTGCTACACTAAGCTTGATACCTGCCATACAAAAGCTATATGCAAAGCCATATCAGTTACAGATTACGTATGCACTTGTGCAGGTGGATATGTGGATGTTCTCCCAAGCAAGTAAGTTAAATGCAAGTTATATTTAACATATAACTACACTCAAAAATCAAATTTTAATCAAACTCGCTTGCAACCAAAATTTGACGCAAAATTTTTGAATCACGAATAATGTTTAAAGCGTTCGATGAGCCGTATAGAAACTCTTGTTTTCTATGACTTTGACCTGCTTCTTGTAAACAAATTACTTTCAATAGTTTTTCTTATTAAAATTTTGTATTTAAAGCACAAAATTAGAAAAAAATTCTATGCAATTTGAATGTTATGCTGTCCAAAGCTATAGAAAACACAAAGACTCCGATCTTGTTTCATCATAAACAATTTACGTTATACAGTTAGGTTGGGGAAGATGGGACACTTTTTCATTCTATTTTCTCGTCCCATTTGGTAGTGAAGAAAGACCATTCAATGAATTATAAAACCGTAAACTCACGCCCCCCGTAGACCGTTGTTAATTTTTTATAACATGATCAGGATATTTGGATGTTATGTGCTAAAAGTGTCTCATCTTCTCTCACCCTACTGTAATAATATTTTATCTTATGTCGGTTAGAATATTTTGCATTGAAAATTATGTATAGTCTAAGTTGCACTACAAAAAGCTAACAGAACAAAATCTGTACACTAATGTATCCTGAACCGTTGTTTTCGGTATATTTTGGTTTTCGAGCTTATATATCCGGTAATACTGAATCATGACCCAATTTATTATCCGTATTGAAACGCACCCGAAACATTACTGTATACTCTATTTAAACTGTGTACCACATCACTTATTTATTTAATACACATTGTGTCCGCTTTATTGTTAATTTGCGTTAATTATTTTGTTCTTTTTCCTGTAAGTAAATTTCGGACTTTTTGATTCTCACAGCCCTGGTCATGTCTGCCACTCTCCTTGTGACGCAACAAACGAAGGTTACTGTCTAAACAATGGTATTTGTGTTATTGAACCAATATCTGGATCGCCCCGGTGCCTCTGTCAAGCGGAGTACATGGGAGTTACCTGCCAAGATCTAAGTAAGTGTAATTTTTTCTGGAATTGATTCTATTAAAATACGAATCTGACGATGCCATTTAGGCGAAATAAGACACAACTTTTTAAGCACCAGTTCTGGGCCAGATTTGCGGAATTTATTCCTTTTTTGGTTATGAATAAATGAATAATATATAATTACGCCGTCAGAGCTGTATTAGTTTCATAATAATTTGTTGGCAATGTAGAAGCTATAGGAGTAGTTATATATATACCCCTGTAGTATATACACCATTTATCATTTAATCAAGCTGTAACCTTACATACAAATTTAACTCTTAAAACCATAACATTTGACCTCTAACTTCAAACAACAGAAACTTTTGCCGTAGCCATTATAGTCTCTAACCCTGTTTTTCATTAACAGAAGCTAACGAACCAATTCGACGACTTTTGGAAATTCTGCCTTGGGTTGCTGCCGCCATTTTGCTGATTTTCTTCGGCCTGGCGATTGTGTTGTATTGCAGACGTAGAGCTTACATGAAGAAAACATTCGCAAAGACAGCGTTTATGCCAGATACAAGGTAAAGTTAGGATATTAACAACCGACGTGTCTGTTGACTGTATAGTATGGTAATATTCTAACATGTCGAATGGAAAATTTAATTTAAAAGTTGATACGAAAAAAGTCCGGCGCCGTGGCAGAGCGATTAACATGCCTTTGGCCCGAAGGTTATGTGTTCGAAGCTCGACGCTGCTACCGATGTTGACGTATGTATCCTTAGGCAAGACACATAACGGTACTTGCTTTAATTCAGTGGCCCCACCCACAAAGTTACATTTTATGTGGTTACTTGTAATCGGGTACGACGAAGAGCTTTAAACAGAACACATGTGGTAACCACTGTCGTTGTCCCGCCACGCTATATAGGATAAATAAGATACATCAACTTAGGTCGTTTTAGATTAACGTTTCACTTTTCAGGCCCAGCAACTCGGACGCGGTGGTCGGTCTTATGCGCCACAGTGAACAAAGGACTGTTCTAGAATAAAACAACTGAATAACAATTTAATTGCGGCGGATACTTAATTATTAAAGGGACGCATCTTTACCATTAATAACAGACAATTACTTATCAATCTAATCCTCAGTTTATTGCATTCAATCCTCTCACTATAACAACGACATATGGACTTGTATATGAGACGTGTTTCTTCTTATAAGAAAGCTCTTGCATTGATCCGCTTACTGCTGGTTATTGCGTTTTACTTTTAGCAATGTTAATGCTCATATTTAAAGATTAAATCCAATTATACTCGGCGCATTGTAGAATGCTGGTGTTCGCGTGTATAGTAACGGACTATATACTGCTATATACAGATAATATTATAAGTTTCTTGATGACCCGGTTTAGACTGTTTGAAGGTTGTTTGATTTATTGCTATGGAGTATGCACGCTGTTAGCTATATAAGTGATAGACTGAAATTTTTGGAGGAGTTTCCATGCGATTTGTTACCCGTCAGTTGCTTGCTGCATTTTTTAACCCAATATTGTGATAATTTAATTTGAAAAGTAAAGCGGTTAAAATTTTCAAAGAATTAAATGTTGTGCATTTTAAAGCTCTTTTTACCGCTTTTTTCAAGATCTCGGTAACTAAGTAAACGTAGTGGAGATCATTTTTCGTAATTTAGTATGTTTTTGTCCTGAAACCGGCCACAAATTTCGTGAATGGTCTTGATTTATACATCATATTTCCGAGCCGACACTAATCTAATTGAAATGGGGATTTGTGAGCAAATCGCTGTTCGAGCCGATCCAATGGCCCTTTTACACTTGATTTAGAAACCGCGCATATGGTGTAGGATCACAAGGCAGTCGATTCATTTGGAAAACCATTGCTAGAGTTTAACAACAAAAACGTTTGATCATTTCCAGTACTGTATATCAATGCAGAATTAGTTCTGTTTAGCGATATGGATTTTAAAAGCAGCAGGTGTTTCGTTTTAATGCCGAAGTTACAAATTAAGAGGTTTTTGTTTTTCGTCTTCGTTCTGTTGTTCAATTCAAGTTGCTTAGTTGAAGCAGGTAAGTGAAGTTTATTTGTATTTGCTTTTATTATACTCAATGCATCATGTTGATTCACATTTATACATATATATACATTACCGACAAAATGCATTAATTTGTTGACTGAAAATAATAAATTGCCCACAATGGTTGGTTGATTAATTTTAAATACAATCTTACGAACACAACTTTTTCATTTGCAGTTAAGTTATAACTCTGTTTCCATCGGTGCTGTTTGTATTTTTTAACACTCTTAACTGTTTTTTTAAGTTTGTACAATCACATAAAGGACTGTGGGGTAAGATGGAATACCGTTTGTATACCGAAATCCCATATTTCCCGATCGCCTTTTGAACAATTAAATGTGTTGCTACGATTATTCAATTCTGTAAATAGTATTTGTAACTATACCAAATGGGACGAAAAAAGAATGAATGTGTGTCTTATACCCCATCCTATTATATAACCAATCATTTTATTTTAGCAGTAGGTACTAAAGAAGGAAAAGTACCTTCTGCTTCATCTTATGTCTCCCTGTCCATTGCAAAGGAGTTGAGAATATCTGATAACCCAACGCTTCTGGTAAACGAAAAGCAGCCAGTTACTTTGGTATGTCAGTTCTCAACAGTCGAAGGCGCCAGACTACGTGAGGTGGTATGGTACAGAGAGTTTGAGGATGGGACAAGTGTTAAGTTGGTGACTTACGACGCAATTATGAATATTACCCAGGTACATAAACGCAACAGCATTTAAATATAACGGTCCTAGTTTTTAACATATAGTTCAGTATCTAAATTATCGTCGCTTGGCAGTGCAGCGACCGTCTTTATAACACGGGTCTTCTGTTGATACACCTCTTGTCCACTGCTTACAAGTTACAAAACATGTAACTCGTGGGTGGTTTAAGCATTCTGCAATTATACATATTTTAGTTAATAGAATTTGTAGCTTGTTGTGGTTAAAACAATTTTACTAATAAATCCTTTTAACGTTAATTCCAGGTTAATACCATAGCGCAGGAGAATGTAAATGGACTTGGTCCCACTTCAATATTAATCAATGCTGCTTCACCTACTGACGATGGTTGGTATCAATGTCATGTTGGAGTTTACGTTTCAAACAATATCGTGGAAAAAATTGGTTATATTTATCTGAATGTACTGGGTGAGTCGCTATATATAAGCACGACTTTCTGCTTTGTAAGATATTTCGGTTTGGTTTATGTTGGCCTAGTTCGACGTATAATGGCTATTGTATCCCTACTTGTAGTCGGTGTTGTGTTAAAATAGTGCCTTTGTTGATTTACTTTATAGCAAGTAGTGTTGGCATTCGTAAATTTGCAAGAAAGTATTTTAGTATGTCCGATTCCACATCGTATTGCAGAGATAAACAAAATTCTCACAAAGTTACATACATGATAAATTGTGAATGGGAACATTTTTTACGAAACAGAACACCCGTGGTGTTATAACAACTGTCGATGCCCCGCCACGTTGGAATGAAAAATACGTTCATTCGTTTAATTTATGTTATGTCTCTAGTTCCCCCTAGCGACGTGTTCATATTGGCTCCTGGAGCAATCGAAGAAAATCAGTTGCTACGTCATAACTTCAGTCTGGTGTGCAGGGTCGAGCGTTCAAAACCTGCCGCAGATTTAATTTTTACCCGAAACGGACTTATTATACCAGAACAAGAACACATCAACTCGTCTGGTTTGATCGAAGAAATGGCAGGAACTCTGGGCGACTTAATTGCCTCTAAAGGTGGGGAGTCTATCGTTAGTCAGAATCATTCTTTCTATTTTTTTATAATGACAACGAAAAATCTATTTATATGAGAAGTATTGAAAAGAACTGGAAAGTATAAATCGACCAGGGATAGAAAATACCCTTTATATATAGTAGGGTAGGGAAAGATGGGACGCTTTTTCATTTTTTATTGTCCCTTCTGGCAGTAAACAAAGAACATTAAAAAAATTATAATACCTTTTACTCACAACTCCCATATACCGCTGTTAATTGTTTGAAACATGATCAGGGTATTTGGACATTATTTGCCAAAGGTATCCCGTCTCCCCCACCCTGCTATATTCGTTGTGTTCAAAAGTTTGAACACAGTAACGGACATTGCTACTTCAAAAATTACTTCATTTTAAATATGGCTTAAAAATATTTTTTTTGGCAAGAAAAAAGCTAATCACGGTACAAAATACGCACAGTAGTGTTCACAGATATTTTATTAATTGTACACAGACTTCATCAACATGAACGTAGTCATCACCACTGGCAACATAGATCTTTCCGGAAGCTGGGATTCGGATGTTGTTCCGTATACGATGATTCATATAAAGGTGAGTATTTGTTTGATGTTCATTTAAACATAGTTATAGTTTAGAAAATAGAGTTTACATTTTAGTACTCTAAAGTACCTTGAATAATGGCTCGACGCCCGACGGTACTACTATTGTGGGCGTATGTGTCTCTTTTGCTTCAACTTAGTGGTCCCTTATGTTTTTTTAGATTGGCATATAAACGACCACGAGGTGTATGAAACAGAACACTTGTGTTATAACGATTGTCGTTGCCCCGCCACGCGAGGATAAATAGATTATGTCCATTCAGAAACCCGTGAAAACACGTAATCCAAAAAGTTGTAGGCTTACCAGTAGCAGTCTTTATGTGCAGTATTGACTTTATTACATTTAATAGGTCACTTTTTGTTTTAGGCTCAAATTGCTGGTACCAAACTGTGGGAGAGTAGCAGTTACTTGCTGTGGACGTTACGCCCTGAGCATGACACCAATGCTGAATACGGTTGTCAGGCTCAGCACGAGAGCTTGGACGGCGCCAAGACCGCTGAAAGAGTTTTAAGTGAGAAGATTTCTAATTTTTATTAAGACTTAAAGTATGGTGGATTTGACCCACCAATCAAATGAAACGTGAAGGTATGTTTGTTCCAGAGGCGCCACGGGAAGATTGGCTGGTTATTGACACTAAACCGTCGGCACCTGTTTACGGGGATAACGTTATTTTACAACTACGGAGTCAATTGCTGGAGAATCTATTTCCGAGGCCTGTGCTGCTGTGGACGAACAATATTGTAAGTGTGTGTAGTATAAGGAGGCCATGCTATGTTATATGCATTACACCCCTTCTGTTCTGCACAATGGTTAGACGCTTGCATTGTAACCGAAGAATACCGGGACACCCGTGTTATAAGGACTACTGTTGCCTACCACGCGAAAAAATAAGTAGCGTCCATCAAATCATTCCTTTTTAAAGGCTATAATAATGAATGAATGAATGAATGAATGTAACTTACTTTATCCTCGCGTGGCCGGAAAACGACAGTCGTTATAACACGGGTGTGCACCTCGCGCCAGCTTACGAGTTACCAAGTATGTTACTTTGTGGGTGATTATTTTTTTTTTTGGATTTTTTTTCATTTTTATGTATGGCTGATAATTTGGACAACCCATTGGTGACCACTGGGTTGGAGCAATTGCCGTTAAGTGTCTTGCCCAAGGACACATACGCCCACAATGGTAGCAGCGACGAGCCTTGAACCCATTACCTCTGGGTTAGAGGCAGGCGCGCTAACCACTACGCCACGGCGCCGGGGATAATGTTGAACATATTGGTACAGCATACTTTGTGCCCTTCAGATGTATCAAAGTCAGTGCGAATAAACAATATTTTGCTTACAGGGTTCAATTGCAAACGGGAAGAAGTTCTTTGTTGGGAACAAATTATACCTGCGAAAAGCATATCAAAATAACACAGTGTATAAAGTACAAGCATTTAACGCACTTGGTACAGCGTCGACTACTAAGAAACTTGTGCTTAAAAGTAAGTTTTTGTAACACTTTATGTACTTTGTCTGACAGCCCGACTGTTTATTTAACACTTGTCACATTGCTTGCAAAAACGAGACTTCAATTGGGGATAAGTGTGTTCAAAAGTAGCGGTAACTCCTTTTATCGCCGAAACATAAGTTTTTGCAGAACGTTAGAAAATTAATTGGCCGAGCTTTGTGGTTGGGTAGTTTTAGCTCATGCGATTAATTACAGATCATTTAAAAGATTCCGTGGAAATACAGACTCATTTTCACATATATAAATTTACTTTAACGCTGTTAACTGTTTAAAATTATTTACAAAACTGTTTTTATTTTAACAGAACGCCCGCCAGGGTACAAATCAAGCATAAAAAGTAAGTAAACGTATATACACCAATACGATTACTTTCATGTTTTATTACATGTGGCTAAAACATTTAATCTCCTTTTACAGATCGGAACAACGCGTCAACCATGTCACAAGGCAGAGAATTTTTAATGATTTTTGTTACCAGCTTTGCTGTTCTATTTTCAACTTATTTGCTCTAAAACGTCTCAAAAATTTGACAAAAACTGTGAAAAGATGTCACTGGCATACAGTGGTCGAATGCCTTCGTACAAATGACATTGTATGCAGGGAAATTCTTACTGCATTCTTCATTTACGCGATATCTAATTACTCCGCGACTTCAAAGTTGTGTTTTTATTGCTATGATGAAAAATGAGGCTGCAATTAGAAAGCCATTGCAGAATTCGTTTAATTTTACAACGGTAATAAAATCGTTTCCACGACATGAGATCTAATTTATAGTATTTCGATACGTTTTTCATTTGCAGGGACAAATTATTTTTGCGGCTTTCGGAAATCCCCGTTTTGTGAGTCATTCGGGGTTACGAAGAGGCGATTGTTGTGTCACGAGACATCTATTGTTTGGTTTTCGGCAGCCGCGATACGCGATGCGCTGCACTGTTGTAAACAAAGAAACATCTGTAGATCGTTTTCGCTTATCTACGGGTAACGGATGTCGGTAACTTGAGCAACAAAGGAATTTCAAAAAGTCTCTTGCCACACTTTTACGCTGCACTCATTCTTAAAACTGCTGTCAGGGTAATTTAAATGCTTGGTCAACGCATACAGTTAGTATAGCAACGTAATCGTTTAGTTAGATTAGAACCTTATAAAGGATTTGGTTACAGGATAAGTTTGCGAATAATAAGTCGGTGTCGGCAGTTACGTATTTTGTGACCATAGACTTTAATATCCTGTTTTTATATTTTCACTTTTTTTAAATTCACGTTATTTTAGATTGTTTTTAGATTTTTAGAAAGATTTTATTTGTTTTTAGCGCAAGATGTGGACCCCATACCAACTGTTTATCGCTGTCGGTATGGTGATTACAGGTTCAATAAACACTCTAGCTACCAAGTAAGTGACTATAACCTATCTATACTATACATATGTAAATATATAAAGCCACATTTATGACTGAAAACTCAAGATCAAATGTTAATATTGCTTAATAAAACCAAAATATAGTATATTTATTACAGGAATGATGTTTTCTTAGGTATATATATTTATATATACAGAGGATTTTTTTTACTGTGAGCTTATCAATTTTAGCTAGACGATTGAAATATTTGCGCTAAATTGTTCATTTTTACAGATGGGCAGACAAACAAAGTGCTCCTGGACCAAATGGTGTAGTCCATGCATTTGATCACCCATTTCTACAGGTAATTTGTAAGAAATAGTGTTGAAAAGTTTTACTAGAAATATGCAGGCAGTGCATGCCGTCATACCTCTCTGTGGTTTTTAAAACACAGTTAAACTAAACACAATTAAAAACTGTAATTTTTTTTTCGTGTCAAAGTTTTAAAAAATATTTAGATTTTGTAAAACTAATCTCATACCTTCTTTTTAAGGCAGTTGGAATGTTTATTGGAGAGTTCTCATGTCTTGTTGTGTTCCAAATTTGGATCCGTTATCAAAAATGGACGATAAAGAAAGACCCAACGAAAGAAGTCAACTTTGGGAACCAAAAATTTTCCCCCTTTTTATTTCTGGGTCCAGCAGTGTGTGACATGACTGCTACTTCATTAATGTAAGTGGATAAGGTATTTATTTGTATAGTAGTAGTAGTGGTGTAACAGCTGGAGTAATAGGCCAACTCTAGCCTAATTTCCAGGATCCAAGGTGTGCCGTAGTACCTCACTCTATTAGAATAGAAATATAAAACCTGATAGTGTTTGGATTGGTTAAATTTGGAATGACACTTTTTGTATCTTTTAAAATATCACAGTGTTTTCACTAATTCAACACACATCTTATAGAGCCTAAAAAACTTATGTCACCCATGTGATGACACACAGAACTCACTAAACTAAATACATAAACTTGATAGGCACACATAATTTGACATAAACATTTTATATGTGCCTATAAAGCACTAGTTACATGCTCCATGATTTTCCATACCAAATGGTGAAAAATATGACAGAAAGAAAATATATACAAATATAAAAAAGGAAAAAAGTTTTCATGTAAAAAGTATTTATTGATTTAGTTTTAACAATTTTAAAACTAAAAACTTCTGCTTTTGTAAACCTTATTTCCACACATTAAAAATAATGGTTACAATTTCTCCAGGTACATTGGATTGAACTACACATACGCCTCCAGTTTTCAAATGCTTAGAGGAGCCATCATAGTATTCACTGCATTACTATCAGTGGCATTTTTACGACAGTTTATCACCAAAAAGAAATGGCTTGGAATATTTCTAGTTTTAGTTGGGTTGGTTTTGGTTGGTTTGTCCGATATTTTGTTCAACAGTAACAGCCAATATGGACCTAATGAAGTCATAACTGGTAAGTTAGAAGCCTGATTTTAAATGATGTATAAATTTAAAATTTTGTTCAAATAAACCCTGCTTATTTTATCAGCTGTTTTTAGTTTCAATACATTAAATATATGTTTCATTATTTTAATTTTTTTTGTATTTTCTAACTCATTTTAAATTTTACAATTTCTAAACAAGTTTCTCTGCACCAACTGAAGTCCTCTTTTGGATTCTTTATTTTTCCGTTTTTAGTCATTGGATATTTTTAAAACCACCCATTCTGTGCTATAATATTGCTATCCCATATGTGTTCAATATTGCCATATTCATATATGACATCCCGGACAAAAGTTTCATCCATTTTAAAATCAATCAATATTTAATACATTTCAGATATATATTTATGGTTATGGTTTTCCAAATATGTATCATCTGTTTTTAAAATCAATCAAATATTTTATCCACAGGTGACCTGATCATTTTAATCGCTCAAATAATCAGTGCCACTCAAGTTGTGTTGGAGGAAAAGTTTGTGAATGGAAAAGATATTCTACCATTGCAGGCAGTTGGGTGGGAAGGTAAATATCAAGTTTATTCAGGGAAATCAGGGGACTGTTTTGTTGTCATTTTTTATTTTTGAATAAAAGTTTGTTTTTTTAAAGAAGGGTTAAGGTATTTAAGTTAGTAGAATTTAAACAAAAAAGTGTATAAATAATTTTTGACTATAGGTCTACTGTTTTAAGTTTGTTACACTTTGTTTATTTGGTATTATAATAAATGAAACAAACCAAACACACAGATATTTATTTTTATAACCGCTGGTATTAAAATATTGACAGCAAAGTGTTTTTCTGCTATCTTATCGACAATATTTAATGCTACCATAGCTTTTCACTTGTTAAGTGTACAGTAGTAAAGTTAATGCTCTATTATTATATTGGTTTCTGTACAATAGGTGTCACATACATAGAGTGTTGTAACTATTTATTGTTATGTTTGCCTGAGTAAAGCTTTTAAATTTATATAGTTGGCACAAAAATGGCTGACACAGTATTTTTTGCATGATTGTTAGCACGCACATGTCGGGTATATATGAAATATGAAAATTAAAAATGATAAACAGATTTTATACAGCCCAAGTTATTAATATCAACTTTTTCTCAGTCTTATGTGTTTTCTAAATTCTGTGATTTTTATTTTACAAACGTAATAAACAAACTCTGCTGTTATAACACAACCATTAAACAGAACGCTGGTTTCACTTATGTACCTGCATATTAAATAAACTTTACTTAATTGGCTAAAATATAAATATTTAACCTACTTTTTACATTCATTTAAAAGTTCATACTGAAAATTTAAGTGTTTTTAAAATAAAATTGTGTGTATACATTTTTATTATGAATTCAAATAATTGTAAAATATATATATTGTTTTTTTTTAGGTTTCTTTGGCATGACCATCCTTGGCACCCTTCTAATTCCGATGTATTTCATACCCGCCTCTTCATTCAGTAATAACCCACGCGGGGTGTTGGAAGACGCATTGGATGGCTTGTATCAAATAGGACAGAACTCTACCCTTGCCTTAGCACAGATTGGAAGCGTATGCAGCATTGCTTTCTTCAATTTCTTTGGTATTAGTGTCACTAAACAGCTCAATGCAACTACCAGGTAAAAAAAATTCAATTTGCATTTTTTTCCTGTTATACCTTACATGGGTGAGGTCCTACAACGTGTCAGGCCATGGGATCTGAGATTTAGGCCACAGTTTTTGCTTCAACCCATTTGTAAACACTGTGTTGCATCGATGTCCGTAACTTGACCATGACTACATACGCCTATCAGTATCAACTATATCCTTTGGTTACAATACAGGTGTCTAACCACTGATTTATGCCATTTCTTTGCCTTTAGACTAAGTACTAAAATTTATTATTTATGTTTATTACATTCTACCAACATTTATACTATGCAAAGTATTACTGCAATGTCAGTAGCGCATTTTATATTTTACTCTAACCATTATTTGAATTTTTGCATAGCCTGTATTTTGTCCCATGGTAATTTGTAAATACAAATTATTTTTTGTAAATACAAATTATTTTTTGTGAATACAAATTATTTTTTGTAAATACAAATTATTTTTTGTAAATACAAATTATTTTTTGTAAATACAAATTATTTTTTGTAAATACAAATTATTTTTTGTAAATACAAATTATTTTTTGTAAATACAAATTATTTTTTGTAAATACAAATTATTTTTTGTAAATACAAATTATTTTTTGTAAATACAAATTATTATTTGTAAATACAAATCAGCGCTAGAACATGTTACACTTAGCAATCTATTTCCTGATATGCTATTTTCATTTATATATATATACTACCTGTTACAGAATGGTATTAGACAGCATACGAACTATTGTGATATGGGCTGTAAGTCTTGCTGTGAAGTGGAGTACCTTCCAATATTTACAAGTAAGTTTTGGTGACCTAATGGTAACTGTTAATGCAAACTCACAGTATGCATAAAGTGTGTGTAAACATTTCATAATAAAGCATAACATTTTTAAATACATAAAAAACACGATTAATGTTACTAAAAAGCGTTGACATGAATTAGACATAAAATATCTCTTGTTTTCATGCATAGAATGCTAGCAGCAAGTGGCATTTATTAATAATAATAATACGACTTATCTAACTTTAAAGTTGAGGTTCTATCTCCTACAATGTTAGCCAATCATACCCAAGCCAAAGCCATACATTTTATCATTTAATACGGAGATTCAATACTGTTTTGCAGTTTTTTATAATACATTTATTTACTTTCACTTTTAGCATTACACTAATGTGTATTGCTAATGCTAAATATTAACACTTGCATTTTCCGATTCATAATGTAAACTGTATATAACTGTGCATTGAGATTCAATTATGTTTTGTACATTTTTTATATAGACAAAATGTTCAAGCTTTTTCCAAAATCCAAAACTTTCTGTTGCAGGCGATTGGTTTTGTTGTTTTGATTGGTGGCACAGTCATCTACAATAACTTGGCGCCGATCCCATGTCTTGACCCACCCCCTCAAGTTCAACCAATAAATGAATCAAAACCAGAATATTCTGACGAGGCGGCGAGTGAAAAGACCCCGCTTTTATACGACACTCAGAGCATCACAAATCAAACAGCTTAAAATGGAATGCTGCAAAAGTTCCGTGCGTTGTAATGTAGAGTTTATATATTGCATCATAATAACTTGTATATGGTTGCTAAGCTGCAGAGATGCCTTAATTCTGGTGTGATTTTTTTTTTGATTCTTTTCAAAAGACTTGTTTATTGAGTGTGCTACAACCATGTTTGTAAGCAAGTTAAAACTTGATTGCACAAGTCACGTTTTTACTTGCAGTGTATGTGCTGCAATTACTCTTAATCAGGAAATACCATTTCCTGCTTCTTTTAAATAGCAAAATCGAACTCTAATTTTAAAAACTTTTTAAATAGGTTCTGCTATGCTTCCTACCAGGTGTAATACATATTCCCAAAATCAATTTTCTGTCCTAAAAAAGTAACAAACATTTTATTGAAATTAAAGTTTTTTGGTATGCCATTCGTCACCAAAAGAGAAACACCTGTTCTTTATGTTTCTCACACATATTTTTGGTTCTATGCTGAAATTTTAAAGCCCTAAATTATTTTCTAAACTTGTTTTTTCATGAATTTTAAATTTTCCATTGGCCTAAAGTATAAATTAATTCATTTTTATCAGTTTAAAAAGTAGTTTCATAAGCATTGTGCTCAACTTTATTATTTCATGCAAATATTTTTAACAACTTTTTACTGAATCTGCTTTTTTTGATTGAAATTTCATTGTATGTGATTTTAATGTATCGTATTTTTTGTTGAATGTGACCTTGAACCTAATATAGACAAAATATCAACCCACAACACAAATATTATGGATATATCAAGTTTTGTTCTTTCATCTGCATTTCCCATATAAACCTTCAAAAAAATTGACAATAAAAAATTTCATTTACAAATTACCGATTTTAATATTTTAAAATCTTAACCACACTTTATGTTATTAGTTTAATGTTGTACTGTACTTTTCTGCTAGTGTTAAAACCTTTATGTGCAATGAGACACAGCAATTAACTTGTTTAACAATTTTATTGCATATGCAAACCTCTCATTTCAACATGCACAATCTGCCTTGTGGAAGTGTATGTCACCTCGTGTAAAGTCCGTTTTAAATGTAAGACTGGATTATTGTTAAATGGCCCATGAGTTAGAATTCAAACTTACTTCAAAAAAAAATAAATTTGTTGTTTAAACAATTCTGCATCTTACTTCTGCCTACTGTGCCCTTAGATTTAGCATTTCTAGTTATTAATTTGACCTAATTTCTACAATTGTCAGATTCTTGCGTACTTATTAATACAAGTACAATAAATGTAGAATTTTCGCACTATATTCAAAAATCATTTTCGCTCATATTCATTATATAGCAAGTTAAAACAGACTCTTATTTTTAAAGTTAAAAATATTAACAATTTGAAATTTTAGTTTCAAGGTGGAAGTGGGTGCTATATATATAAGAAAAACTTTTATTAGATTGTTAAATATATTTCTATACAGTATATATTCATTGATTTACAATACACACAGTCATCACAAAAATGATTATGTTGTATTTTAAATGGCAGGATGCAAACTTTTAAGGAGCTGGCAAAATTCAGAAAAAAATTCTTCTGAAAAATCATAGGCACCCATATCATGCGTTGAGGTAGCATCTCACTTTTTCAAAACTGGCAAAAAATGTTTTTTTTTCGAGTTTTGGTATGTTGGGGTAAAATCTCAATTTTTAAACTTGGCAAAAAATGGATTTTTTCGAGTTTTGGTACAAACACATGATACCGGTATCATGCGTTGGGGTAGAATCTCAATTTTTCAAAATTAGCAAAAAAATTTTTTTTTCGAGTTTTGGTACAAACACATGATACCCGTATCATGCGTTGGGGTAAAATCTCACTTTTATAAAATTGGTAAAAAAATTTTTTTTTCGAGTTTTGGTACAAACACATGATATCATGCGTTGGGGTAGAATCTCAATTTTTCAAAATTAGCAAAAAAATTTTTTTTTCGAGTTTTGGTACAAGCACATGATATCCATATCATGCGTTGGGGTAAAATCTCACTTTTTTAAAATTTGCAAAAAAAATGGATTTTTTAGAGTTTTGGTGCAAACACATGATACCAGTATCATGCGTTGGGTTAGAATCTCACTTTTTTATTTTAGCAAAAAAATGATTTTTTTCGAGTTTTGATACAGACACATGATACCTGTATCATGCGTTGGGGTAGAATCTCACTTTTTAAAAATTGTAAAAAAATTTTTTTTTTCGAGTTTTGATACAGACACATGATACCTGTATGATGCGTTGGGGTTAAATCTTATTTTTTCAAAATTGGCAAAAAATGTTTTTTTTTGAGTTTTGGTACAGAGGCATGATACCGGTATCATGCGTTGGGGTAGAAGCTCAGTTTTTTTTTATTTTAGCAAAAAATGAATTTTTTCGAGTTTTGATACAGACACATGATACTCGCATCATGGGTTGGGGTAGAATCTCAATTTTTCAAAAATGACTAAAAATTCCAATTTTTCAAGTTTTAAAACAAACACATGATACCCGTATCATGCGTTGGGGTTAAATCTTATTTTTTAAAATTGGCAGAAAAATTGATTTTTCGAGTTTTGGTACAAACACATGATCCCGTTTCATGCATTGGGGTAAAATCTCACTTTTTTTAATTTGGTAAAAAAATGATATTTTTCAAGTTTTGGTACAGACACATAATACCCCGGTATCATGCGTTGAGGTAAAATCTCAGTTTTTCAAAAATAGCAAAAAATGTTTTTTTTTGAGTTTTGGTACAAACACATAATACCCGTATCATGCGTTGGAGTAGAATCTCAGTTTTTCAAAAATGACAAAAAATGGATTTTTTCGAGTTTTGGTACAGACGCATGATACCGGTATCATGCGTTGGGGTAAAATCTCAATTTTTCAAAAATGACAAAAAATTGGAATTTTTCGAGTTTAAAACAAACAAATGATACCCGTATCATGCGTTGGGGTTAAATCTTATTTTTCAAAATTGGCAGAAAAATTGATTTTTCGAGTTTTGGTACAAACACATGATCTCGTTTCATGCATTGGGGTAAAATCTCACTTTTTTTAAATTGGTAAAAAATGATATTTTTCGAGTTTTGGTACAGACACATGATACCGGTATCATACGTTGAGGTAAAATCTCAGTTTTTCAAAAATAGCAAAAAATGTTTTTATTTAGTTTTGGTACAAACACATAATACTCGTATCATGCGTTGCAGTAGAATCTCAGTTTTTCAAAAATGACAAAATAATGGATTTTTTCGAGTTTTGGTACCGGTATCATGCGTTGGGGTAAAATCTCACTTTTTCAAAATTGGTAAAAAAATGATTTTTTTCGAGTTTTGGTACAAACACATGATACCCGTATCATGCGTTGGGGTAGAATCTCACTTTTTTTAAATTTGGCAAAAAATGTTTTTTTTCGAGTTTTGGTACTAACACATGATACCCGTATCATGCGTTGGAGTAGAATCTCAGTTTTTTAAAATTGGCAAAAAATGGAATTTTTCGAGTTTTGAAACAGACACATCATACCCGTATCATGCGTTGGGGTTAAATCTTATTTTTTCAAAGTTGGCAAAAAATGATTTTTTATCGAGTTTTAGTGCTGACACATGATACCGGTATCATGCGTTGGAGTAGAATCTCACTTTTACAAAATTGGCAAAAAATGTTGTTTTTTTCGAGTTATGGTACAAACACATGATGCCGGTATCATGCGTTAGGGTAGAATCTCAATTTTTTGACTTTTGCAAAAAAATGATTTTTTTCGAGTTTTGTTATACTTTATAAATGTTATGAATTCGTTTTGTGTTTGCTGGGTTTAGAGTTTGTCCAAATTCTCCAACACGTATATTTACGCATATTTTACCAATTACTCAATCCTCATACATCATAAATCTTCATAGGTTATAATACATATATAAATGCATTCCACCTACTGCTCCACTGTCACCAATGACACTGAAACCCGCTTTGTTGGTTGTTCTAATCTAGATTGTCTTTGATCAAACTTAGTTGACAGTTGTAGTAAAAGAAGTTATTATTAATTAGTTTAATACATGCCTACTCATTAAAGCTTTGCTGTTGTACCGGACACTAAACTGCATTTTCCTGCCTACTTTTTATTATTAACTTTGTTTGGCTTCTTTTTTAAAAATTTTTTTTTTGCCATCTTCTTTTTATCGCTGTTTTTGACAGGAAGTTGAGAGGAAAATTTACGGAAATTTTCTATTTTTTTTAAAAAAGAGCAGTACTTGCCCTGCTGAAAAAATTAGACTTTACAGAGTGAGAGGAATTAATAGAAACTAATACAACAAATAATTGTACAAAACAGAAGCATAGTGATTTTATTTCAAAGTTTTCTGTTTTCGTGCAAATTCATACAAAATATTTACATTTATGAATTCACAAATGGGTCAACATAATTTTTAAACACTTGTTTTAATTTAAATCGAACAAGTTATTTATCATTACTAACACATTTTCTTTTTCCAACCTAGTAAACTCTAGAGCGATGTTTTCTAGTGTAAGTGTCTCTTTCACTTGAACTACTAGAAGAACTATCAGATCTCTGAACCTTTTTCTTATTTTTTACTCTCTTATTTTGATTTCTTTTTTCTTTTGCTCTTGATCGATTCTCTTTTGCATTTTCTTCACTGCTATCACTACTTGAGTTACCCATGTTTGATTTTAATCCATGTTTTTCAGGTGAACGTTCCCTTCGTTTATGAGATGAATGTTTTTGTGACTTCTGATATTTTTCCTCGGATCTTCCTCTTCTGTTCTCCCTTCCTTCATACCTTGATTGCTGCTCCTCCATCTCATTTTCTTCCCTCCCAACACGTCTTGTTCTTTGTTCTTCTTTCTCTTTATCCACACTCCCATTTCTCCTAGACTGCCGTTCTTTCTTTTCATTATTCTCCCTTCCTCGCCGCCTTGAAGTCCGCTCTTCCATATCTTTCTCTTCACTCCCAACACGTCTTGATCTTCGCTCTTCTTTCTCTTTTTCCACACTCTTCTCTCTTCTTGACCGCCGCCCTTCCTTCTCACTTTCTTGCCTCCCTTCACGTTTTGACCTCCGATCTTCCATTTGTCTCTCTTCACTCCCTCTATGATGCCTTGTGCGCTCGGATCTTATTTTATTCGAAATATCATCCTCGAGCCTCCTGTACTCCTCATCTTCCCTTGGAGATCTTTCTCTCCTCCGATCCTGCTCTCTGTCATCATCCGAGCTCTTCTCATCCCTTTCTTCCACAGATCGATCTTTGGATGTTGGACCATTCAACATCGTTACTGTTGATTTCATACGAGGAGGTTGATCCAAGTCCTCCGATGAAGTGTTTTCCTCCTTATCCTCAGAAGAGCTCTGTGAGAAACTTTCACTTTTCTTTCTTTTTCTTTTAGATTTTTTGGAAGACTTCTTTTTTGAAGTTTTTTTGGACTTTCGTTTCATTTTCTTTGATTTCTTTTTCTTTTTTGCATCAGAATCTACAAAAAGTATTAAAACATAATAATTACATTCTACAGAGATTGTCATTTGTGAATAACAGGTTTTTTTTTAATTTATACTTTGTCTAAGTTGCCATCCACACATTAAAAATAAAAAAATCTCCCTAAAGTTACATACGTGGTAACTGGTAGGCGCACACACATATAAAACGGAGCACCCATATTACAACAACTGCCCCGCCACAGTAAAAATAAATAATTTACATTAATCCATCATAAGTCCCACCCTCCCCCCCCACCATGACCAACCTGATGATGAAGTTGAATCAGATGACTCATCATCTGATGAGGAAGATGAAGAAGAAGAAGAGGAGCCCGCAGCAAGAGCCGCTAATTGCTCCGCTTGCAATTTTTGTGATAAAATATACGTTGAGTTCTTCAAATGTTCGCGAAGTTCATCACTGGGGTAAAAACTCAGTTAAGATATAAAGTAGTAAAAATATCTTTACTACTACTTTTTAAATATGTAGTTTTTTAAGTTGAGTTTTTAAATGTTGACCAAGTTGATCACTGTGGAAAGTCATTTTTATGTTTAATATTAAACTTCCAGAAATTTTATATTTCATAAATAATGATTCTTATATTCTATTATTAAGATTCAATTAAACAAAATACCACATATTGTTCCATATCCTTGTATAGTAACACAGCACTTACGTGACACCACCCAGTCCAATAGACGTAAAAAAGTTGATCGAAAATCTGGAGTTCTTTGGATTGTCTCTTGGGAATAAACCTTCGTAAAATGGGGCAAGAGTGCTGGACAAAAAGTTACAATGTTAGGATAAACAATTTCAGTCAAAGACACGTGTCATAACTATTTCGTTGTCTGCCACACAAGGGTTCCGAATGTTTCACAACATCGGGTTTAACTGTACTTTAGATTGGGTTTAACTGTAAAATAAAATCACAATCTCTGTTTTAACAATGTCACAGGAAATTTTACTCAAAAACTATAAAATAAATTAGATTAACTAAAGATTTTACTGAAATCCATGAAATAAATCAGTTTAACATACGGGTCTTTCAGTCTTTCATTAAGCTTAGTAATCCCCATGTACTCGGCAATCTCCTGGAACAAAATCTTGATGAAAATTCTTGAAGATGATGTTGTTGTGTCCTCCGTGATTACGATGTGAGAGAGGACACTCCATGGAAGAGAGTCGGAATGAAGAAGATGAGCAAAGAACTGGAAGAAGATTTATTTTATGAAAAAATACCAAAATTTCTTATAAATATTTTAAACTAATTTTTTTTATAAAAAAAAACAAAAATAAAAATTTTAATTAAAACGTAAGATGTATACGATACAGTAACAATTTATTATACGATACACTAAAAATTCAAATGTCATTTGATTAAAATTTTATAATTATTTGTTTTTAATTAAAAGTAAGTGATCACTAATGCTCAAAGTACTTCTTTATTACTAAATAACACTACTGAAAATTTGTACATGCAAAATTAAAACTTTAAAAAAATTCCTTAGAAGTTTCTACACTAAATTTTTTATATAGGTATTGAAAAAAATAGTTTTAAAGTTGAAACCTTTGCAACATTTCTCAGTTTGTTAGTTTCCAAGCGATGTATTGTGTCGTATTGCTCTTTAAATAAAGTTTCAAATTGTTCCATAAATTCTTTCTTCAGCAAACAAAAACGCTGCAAGGAAAATTTCATTCATTAAACTATTTAGCAGTGATCAAGGTGGTAAAATAAAAGGTTAGTGTATGCTAAAACATTAACTTTATTTTTTTAAACTCCTTTTTTTATTCATTTTTTTTTAATTTACTATTTCCCCCTTTTTTTGCTTTTTTCTTACTCTTACAGACTTTTTCAGTCGGCAATATTTCACCATTTGCAAGTAAACATAATTTGCTTTAAATATGTTAAAAAGTTTAAAAATAACTAATTCGGTTTTTGTTTTAGTTAACTACTCACCCCACCCAACAATCCAAAAAACTTTTCATAAGTTCGTTGTTGTGAAGCACAGTCGATAATCATGGCACATATTTCACCCTGTAGTTATAATATAAGGTGTTATGTATATATTACTGAGTATGCATTTTCTAATGGAGTTTAGAGAGTTGTATGGCTTGTGTGCATTATGCTAAGTTGAAACATGGATCGGCCAAAGAATCTAAGAAAGTGCCAGATTTTGGAGGTCGAAATTGATAGAATAAATTAAATGAGATTTAATTTAAAAAAGTTTTTTTTTCATTTTTGTATAAAAAAATGTTTCAGATTTATTTTGGAGACAAATATAATGTCATATAAGGTTTAGGTCAAATGATCATTTAATTTACAAAAGAAGTTTTTTACTCAGTTTGGTAAGAATATTGATAAATGTGAATATTTATGACAAAAAATAAAAACTCACATAATCTTTTTCAGAAAATTCCATTTTTAAAATCTTATGCGCACATTCTTCATACGACAAACTTGATTGGATGGCAAGATAAATTGTACGACGTAACGCGACAAGATTAGTTTCAGTTCGATCTTCAATCTCAACAGTTTTGTCTTCTTCTGTTAAAAAAAATGGTGGAAATTTAAGAAAAAATATAAAACTGTCATGATTCTCTTATTTCTATAACATGAAAAAGTCGTTTGAAAGTTTTAAATAAATGACTGGTACAAGGTTGGACATAGTTGTTGAGCATCCTTTGTTGTTAAAACCGACCAAAAAGTACAAAAAAATATAAAACAAATTTTGCTAAATATTTAAAAATAACTAACTATAATACCTTCTTCCTCATCATCAGATGACTCTGAAGATGATCCGCTGCTTCCTGATCCTTCGCTGCTCTGGTCAAGGATGTCTAAGATAAAAGAGTTATGTTTTAGGATTTTGTAGGTGTAAAAGTGATTGAATAAAACGGATGGAAAATAAAACAAAAACAGTAAACTCATATTCTTTATTTAGTTTTTGTTTATTATAATTCATAATTCAATATAATATTTACCTTTTTTGATTTGTTTGTAATTTTCTTCACTTTCCTGAAATTCCGGGTCTACTCGAAAGACATTTAGTTCCATTTCCAACCCTTTAACATTATCATCATCTATGGTTAGCATGTGGGTGAATTGGTCACTTTCATCAACCAAATCTAACTCTTCAACCATAGAAGGATGTTCTTTAAATCCATCTTTTCGTATTGCAAACATCACCTGAAAAAGAAAAAAAAGAACATTGACATTTTATATTCTATTCTAAGTGGGCAAGGTACTACAGCATGACATGTCATTGGACTTGAGATTTAGCCCAGAGTTGGCCCAGTAACTTTACATTTCTGTTTAATGTGGTTAAGGTCTTATGGTGACCATCAGGAGACATTGGATGTAGACCAAATTTATTTTATTACCCTTGCTTTCCAAAAAAATGCAAGGTGGTTTCAAACTAGAGGATACATGCTTGAATCCACTACCAAGGTTGACATGGCTGTTCGTGACTAAGCAGTACGCAGTTAGCCAGTTACTACTCCAACCATTGTAATTATTGAGTTTTTTCAAATTGACAGTCACCACAAAACTAGGAAGTAAAAAAAAACCCTTCTGGTATGTTATTGTGCACAAACACATTTCAAATTTACCCCCTCACAATAAAAGCGTGAAACCAAACCACACATAACACATGTCACCTCTATCATATATTGCACTCTTTTTTCCAACTGTTGTTCGTGTAAAATAACTCGTAGTCGTTCAAACACAGCAGCTAAACCTCTTGGGGAAAGTTCACCAAGTTTTTGACCACATTCTTTTAAAAATCCGACAGCCACCTGTAATACTACTCATTAAACTTAGAACTATTTTGGAACTAAACTCTTACACTTTATAGGGGTTTTCGGCATGAAATTTTACTTTTATATTGTAGAAAGGCCACTGGGTTTGTTTAAAACTGTGCCAGCTTGTACCATTTTACAAATTTCAGTCAAATTCACCGGCAATTGAGAACATTTATATGCTGCATAGTATGCAAGCCTATCCTGAGAATTTTAAAAGGGTTGTGGTAATGCTAGGATTTTCCGAATGTAAAAACATACTATGTCAAATCCTAACTACTAATTTTTGATGCATTTGTTTCTTACTTCCACAGAATCATCAGTTGGTGTTTCCAACATTAAGGTTAGAATCTGCAATCCAAGAATTTCGTGTGCTACTTGCTGGTTGATTAGGTGGGCAATGAATTGAACTGAATGAAGACAAGTATCCTGGAAGAAAAGTTTAACAAATAAATAAAACTGCTTTGTTAAATGTTATTATTTTGTTATTACATGCGAAAAGATAAGCAAACTGGTTGTACACTACAGGTATATTTAATAGAGTGGTGGCTTTTTTTTCAATTTAGGGCATTTGATAACATTTGCTTGATTTATGTTTTAGGCCATTATTAGGTATATTTTACTTTTTATTACAATAAAACTTGTGTAGCAGGCGATTAAAACCAAAATTCAACTAATAGTTTGAGAAATCTAATCTGATAATCTAAGTTGTCTTACTTTTTGGTTTCTTCTGAATGATTTTCGGAACTGTGAAACAACTCGACGTAAAACTAGTTCCCCATTTTGTGGGAACCTTGAGTTGATGATGGCAGTAAGGGCAGCATATACTTGGGTGAAAGTAGGTGAAGCATTCTGGGCAAGAAGAATGGATCTTGCAAGGATTCCCCTGAAACAAAAGTTAAAACAAATTTTATAGGAATAATTTATAAATTTTTATGGTTGCTTATCAGTATAAAAAATACAAAACCAGTGATATTTTTCATTTCCAAAAAATAAAATTAATTTAAACTAAAATTTAATCTGTCATCAAAAATTCTACTAGTAAAAAATGATGGGATTTTTTTACAAATTTACATTTATATGTTTGTATGAAAGAGTAAAATAAAAACACAGGCACAGATCACACCATATATGCATACCTTCCTCTGACAATATTCTCCTGAAATAGTTCTTGTACAATATCCTTGATATTAGATTTGTTGACCTTATTCGCCAAACCATTTATACTTTTCTTTAAAGCTTCCCAACTCAATCTCTGATATTCAACACTGAAAAAAAAACAACAGTTTTTAAAAGTTTATGCAATAAATTGTGAAAGCAATCTAGAAGATTTATTCTCTGAGCAAGTAATGGTTTTTATTCCGGGCTGCGTGGTTTGTTTTATGAGTTGTTATACAACTATACGTTTCAGAAGAGAAATATACCTGTAAGGTTGCCAACATTTTGTAAGGGCTCGCTGTATGAATATTTAAGTAAATTGTATGAGACAAAGTATAATGTACAGACGTTTTTACAATACAGATAAAGTTATAGGCAATTTAAGATATATCTACCTTTGTTTGTCAGTTATTTGTTGCTGTAGCATACGCAGCTTAGCAGGTGGAATATACGCTCCTCCTGTTTTTGTTTCAATTTGGTCGTTTGCTTTCTTTTTCTTTGTAGGCGGCTCATCGTTTGTTCTTTGACGTTCTGTATCGCTTCTTGCCATAATTGTGTTTAAATACACGATTCAAAAAACTTTTAGACTACTTTTCGTACGTATTCCAGTTTAATTGTACAAAACCTACGCAGTTTTCTCTACATACAAAATGTTTCGATCAACATACATAAATACATACAAACGCGACAAAACGGCGGGCGATTTGCCCATGTGACACATTGAGCACATATGGCACGCTAGCCAATAGCGCCCGGCAATTATTTTTATTAAAAAAATTGCGATCCATTCCGTTTAAAATGACGAGATAGATAGGTAAACCAGAGTCCTGACTCCTGTTTATATACGAACTCTGGTAAAACTAACTGATAATATAAAATAAGACATCCTGGGAGAAACCCTCTTTACCATAGATATCTTCAATGAAATAAAAACTACCATTTTCGTCTACTGACGATCAAAAAGATGTACAAAGTACACTAGCTTGAATAGAATACTCTTATTATTAACAGAAGCATTAACTTAACCCGATTTTGGTGCTCGTGAAGAATCCTTCACCTTCGTTTTCTGACCTTTAAATGTAACAACTAACCGAACTACTAACCCCCACCCAGGACGATAACACTTTCCACCAGCCTAATATGAAACGTACCGGAAGATTCATCATTAGTGCCTGGATTTTGTCTAACATTGCATTAGTGAGCACAAAACTATATAAAAACTGCGAATGTTATACAGCATTTATTAATATATATAATGGTAGTGATACAATGCGCTTCTGGCACACTCGCAAACATGCAATAGTAATTAACAGCAGAGTAATAATGCCATATCTGTTAGTGAAAGTTAATCAGTGAGACATATTGTGCTTCTGACCATGCATTTCACCCAAATCTTACATACAATGTTTACAAATGGAAATATAAAATGAGTTATTTTAGTGGCTTAACTTGTATATACATTGAAGGGGAAAAGGTTTAAAACCAGATTATTTTAGTAGCAGTGTAGGATATGAATAAGTTGCCGCAGATGTAACTGTATAATAGGTTTTTACAAACTGAACCAAAACTGAATAGAATATACGCATGCCAAAAAATCATGAATTTTAGTTTGAAGGCAACATTTTTTTGCTAAAAGTTTGTAAAATATGATTAATTCTAAACACTGCAAATGGCAAGGGTATGGAAACTGTACAGCACAAAAGTCAATGCAGTGTGTGGAATATAATAGATCACCATGCCTTAGTCCTTATTAGAACTATAAATGCAGCAACATTGTACAGTTTATTGCACTTGTAGTTATATTTGATGAGAAACAACTTTGGATCCTGTGGGACTTGATTTACTTTGAGCTTTAATCTGCGCTTGCATTTGTTGAACCATCTCTTGCATGCGTTGAAGCTGAAATAACACGGAATATATTATATTAAAAATTATTTCAACCAACAATTTGTTAATAAACCAACTTAAACCTAAACCCCATACCCCTGGAGTTCTTAGCAATATGTCCTCATCCATACAAAATGAGCAACAGAATCATACTGTACAGTACATCCAATGTAGCATGTTTCAGGGATGGTCATGCTTTCACATTTAATGCACATCCACCTTAAATAGGCCATGTAATATAAAATATATTAAACCAGTTGATTTACCTCAGCTTCTTTCTCTTGTAGAGCTCTGTTGTTGCTTCCACTATCCACCGAAACATTGCTGGATATATTTGTTAATGTTAATATATTTGTTAATGTTTCACACACTTTGTGCCCACAAGTTATTACATATGCACTTTTGTGGCTGATTATATTTAAGTTTTTTTTAAATGTATGATCGACAATTTAGTAACATTAACTTACGCAGGTTCTCCATCCTTTGACTGCAACCTACGAGCTCTGAAGTTTTCATAATGCAGATCATGAGTTACTTCTTGTAGATCTTGCATGTGTGTTCTAGTAAAGAGTACTTGTCATGTTATATATAAACAAAAGTTTTCTAAATATCCATTGAAAATTTTATTTATACTAACCTTTCAACAACCTATACAATCATCTACATAAAGTTTAATAGTGATGCACAAACAAATGCCTAAAGAGTTTTTTCTTAGAAAACACATATATCATGCCTGGTAGCAATATTTTATATAAATAAATACAACTTACATCAACATGGTCCTTAGTTTAAGAAAGTCACAATGATCAGGATTCTCCACTTCCACCACCCCCCATGGATACAAACGACCTCGAACCTTCTTCCCTTTTACTTCAATCATCTGTGTTGAACCAACCACGGCAAATGGGATGCTCTCCTAAATGGGAGTCAGATATTAAATAAAAATGGTCAGGAAATGGCAACCTGATAAAATTTAATAAAAATGGAAACAAAAGTGTTCTTTTATAACAGATGACACATACTGTTTTAGCATCCCTAGTTTTAAGCTAAAGCAGCTCTTACCTTGCTGTTAGGTGTCTGTATAAATAAGCCGTGCCAAAATATATTTCAATCGCCACATAATCAATGCAGTTTGATCACTTAAACTACAACTGCATTTCAACAAGCAATTCTTATCAAAAACCATCATTCATATGAAGATTACCTTTAAGCATCGAGTTTGTTCCTTAAATTCCTCATCCTCATCTTCATCCGCATCAGGAAGTTGATAAATCTGGATCTCATGAGCAGCAATCTCCTCCAGGATTCTTCTCTTTAATCTCTTAACCTCCGGCATCGTGAGAGAGTCAGCTTTTGATAGCACGGGAACGATATTCACTTTGTTGTGAAGAGCCTTCATGAACTCAATGTCAAGAGGCTTTAGACTGAAACAGTGGGAGTAAATATTAAGGTGAAAGGGTAAGCAATGTAGTTTTTTTTAAGTAAAAAACAACATGCTATATAATTTAGTAAATCCGTGTAGTTCCATTTTCAGTCAAAGATATAGTTCTTCAGTAAAATTATGGGTTCTAAACGAACAGTGTGTCTAAAAGTTTTTTATTTTGGTTTAGAATTGCTGTAATGAGAGCCAACTGTTGGTTACAGATTATGGTAATATGCATATACATTTCTGCAGTAAAAAATCAGACCATGCTAACTGCATTTTAACGAAAAGTGGTCATTTAACCAAACCTTACAGCAGTTTATGGACCTGTAATATGTAATGGTCAGTTTAAACTTAAGCCATATACAACTTACCCGTGACCTTGTGATGATATAAAGTAAAAGCAACTGTGAACTCTGTTATCCACGATATGACGTCTGTTTAAACCACTCTCATCGTGCAAATATCTCTCAAATTGATCATCAATGTATTGGATGATTGGTTTGTAACTGTGGGTCATATTTTATTAAAGTTATTTGCTAGTTGTCACATTATTAAGTTTTAATAAAATAGACTTATCATCATTTTTTTTGCTCATTTTAAGATATCTTTATGAGATATTAAATTGTTTATGCATTTATACTGGGTAGCATTGGAGTTGGGTGCACTGATTTTTCAAGAGTATATACGCTAATATGCATACCTTGCATAAGCATAACCATGTAAGGCACCTATGGGTTTATGCAAAGATTAGACAAAGAGACATGTTTAGGTTTTTTAGAACCTATGGTAGCTGGTAAGTGCCAAGTGGCATTATATAAAACATTAATTAAAAACAGATGGAACTGGGTTACCAAAATACTATAAACCAATGCACCATAGTCCATAACACTATAGAAGTTTATCTTAAATTAAATAAAGTAACTGTGGTAGCTATTTGCACATTACAATCTCATATATCTTAACCAGTTTAGTGAGACATATTTATTATGCATGGCAGGACAACTGAGTTACGGGACTTCTCATTTGGGGTTGCAAACAGTATATATATCACTGCTTTAAAGCTATAATAACAATAAAACTATTGTTTTGTCTTTTTATTCTGTTTTTTTGTTTCAAAATTTTTTTCCGATGACTTAATAATACAGCTTACCAGTCAGAGCAATTGATTGCATCTCCATATCCTGGAGTATCAACCACAGTTAACCTCAGCTTCACCCCTCTCTCTTCAATCTCCACTGTACTTGCATCTATCTTGACAGTCTGTGTGATTTTATCAGCAGCAGGGGGTATGCAACGCTCAGGATATAAATCCGTAAGGAACAAGCTGTTGACCAATGTTGATTTGCCCAAACCAGATTCACCTGAAACAAAGGGTATTTAGACCAAAATTTGGGAAGACATTGCGAAAATAAGCATTTACTGAATTGAAAAATCGTAAAATTTACTAGTTTGCTTTTAAATTTTGTAAACTGTTCAACACTTTTATGGAAAAGTTGGCTAAAACTTTGCTTTAGCATTCAGTTTTAACACATTGATGCATATAAGCCAGGTGTTATTCTAATTAGGGATGTGCTGAAGTTGAAAAAGCTCGGGTTCGCCGAGCGCCGAGCTTCAACGAAAAGCTCGGCACGAGCCCGAGCACCTATGACGTCATCAAGGAGAAAGGCGTACGAGAATGCGTTCCTATTCAGCCGAAAAGCGCCGCTAATCAAAATAATACAGAACACGTGGTTTGCGGTTAAAGACGCGTCTCGCTTTTCATTTGCAAAATGTAAAATTCATACAAAAAATATTTAATTAAAAAATTATTTATAACTGTTACAGCCAGTGGCACAACTAGCAAGTATCTACGCATGTTCATCTTGGATAATGTAACGATTATTTACGTCAGAATAAACCTTTACGATCGTTACATCACAAACGAGATTGTTGGAAAACAATCGTGTTTTATTCGCTTCCATACGATCTGTAGTTTGTGTATAATTTTTGTTTCTGATGATTAGTTTAATGCAGGTAAATCGCGATTATGTGAATTTTAATTGGTGCAAATATAAGAGCGAGGAGCGACGCTATCAGTAAATTGGAACCTACATAAATTGTAATATGATATTACAAAGTATCGTTCCGGCCGAGCTTGGACAGAAGCCAAAAAACATCGTTTGATGGCGCCGCACGAGAACCAGAGTTTCATTACGTCATTTTTCACGAGAATAAATTCACAACGATTGCTTCGTTTGTTACGTGTGGAATGTATGCTACCGCATGCGTCTTCCTTTATTTCATACGCCGGCGCAGAGTGTAAAAATGTGACGCTGATACACGATGTTTTGATCTCGTGGTTGGTTTGGCTGCCCGACTTGGGCAGTGGGCACATTCCTCCTGATTGTTATATTATAAAACGTCATAATTATTAGTTACGTTGCGATAGGACACGTGACGTAACAATTGAATGAAAAATTGTTCCAATTCCAAGCGAAGGAATGTTATATTGAATGCAACGCGTGTGTGTGCGTCTTAGCACTTTCTGGCTGCGTGCGTGTCTGCGGTAAAGGTGGCTTAGGGGTTGCAAAACCCTGTGGTTGCAAAACCGTGGTTGCAGCAATTTATATTATTTCATTATAAAAAAGTTTAAGAGTTTTTGGCTTTTTATTTAAAATGTGATACGAAAACATTGGGCGCTCGTGTAATTCGACACCTGCTGTAATTCGATACGGGCAAATTCGCTGACGTTGCGATTCGTTACTTGGGAGAGAGCAAATTCACAACGAACGAAAAATAATTAAAGAGAAAGCTACGCTGACCAGTCTCGTTATCTCTTAGTAGCTTCACTTTTTTCATTTTTAATATTTTTCGCTCTCGCGTGCAACATTATAGCATAGGGCTCGGCGCTCGGCCCAGTTTTCAGCCGAGCGCCGAGCGTCAAAGAAGGAGACGCTCGGGCACGAGCTTTTGAGTTCGGGCTCGGCTCGGCACATCCCTAATTCTAATATCACATATAAGGTTAGGTTAACATACCAGCAACCATAAGAGTGAATTCAAACCCTTTCTTCACTGATTTACGATGGACTTGGTTTGGAAGATTAGCAAACCCAACATATCCTGGAGTCTCTGGGTTGGTGAACTAAATATATTGCAACTGTGGCATTAGCGGGTGTTTTATTAACTGTTATTGTGTTTTCTAAACTTTCTTCAAAATGTAAGTCTGCATGATGTGCAGCAGTGGTAAAGGAGTTAAAACTACACACTCTAGTGTGAGGTGCTAAGTGTTAAAGCTTCTACACTGACAGTATAAGTATTGTACAGTACAGCATGCAGGTATAATTTGCCACTGTATGCATTGGTACGACAAAAGTACAATTTTAGAACATGAACCTAGAGACACAGTTGTATGAAGAGCATAGTGTGCAAGTGTGATGTTAATATAGTGCCAAGAAACATTAGCGGTGTGTAAGCTACAAATAATAAGACATAAAAGTAAGACACACCATTGCAACAAGACACTGTGCCATGCAAGCTAAAATAATAATGTGATAATATACAGTGATACTGTTAAACAATTTTAACCAAATTCTACAGAAAAAAATACCCCATGCATTCTACGACATGCTTACAAATACTTCAAGTGACAAGTTGGTTTTCAAAGCTTCAAATGGACATATCATGATCACAACACTGAGGTTAACTTACTGAACATACAACTGAACTGACAATGAGTTGAATTAAACCTTGACATCATGCAATTATGGTCATCTGTGTTAAGCTTTACTTGGGGAGTCTGGTGTTTTTGATCAAGGCTATGCAAAACAAACTCCTTCTATAATGAGCAGACACTAACCTAATTTTAAAACATTTCTTTACGCGGAGTGCAAAACCAGAGGGGGTAAAAAAGTTTATATAATATAGTTATTTTATGCTTTTTCACAAAAAAAGGGGTCCAGACCCCCTGAATATGCCCCTTGGTGTGGGTGATTGTTACAAGGTTATTACGCATTCGTTAACTTGACACTTACGACAAGTACCTTAAACTTAACTTGCTCTTCCCTCTCTTTAGATGCCGGGCTTGTGTAACCCTCATATTTCTTTCGTATTTCAGAAGGATTGTACTGCTTTTATCAAACAAATGTCTCGTTATTGTGGCCAATGGTACAGCAAGTTAATTAGGCATTGGGCCACAGACTGTGCGATTGATATTGGTAATTTAACTACATTTGAACATTCCCTATGAATATTACACAGAATACAAGCAGTATCCGTCCGGTATTGAACTTCCAAAAATTTAAATCATCCATAATTAGCCACAGAAGAAAAAAAATCAATCCAACAATTACCCTTAATATGAGAATTAGAAACGTTTATGACACAGATGTATCTAAATGGGATTACTTATTTGAAAATTTATGTCATGGGTAGAAGGGTTTGTTAATAAAGCGAATATGGGGTCAACATGAACGGCAGAGAAATGGAAATATTTTAAGGTTAATGACGTATTTACTGACCAGAGAAGTAAGTTCTGACTTGAAGTGAGACTTTTGTAATATTAGCATCCAGCAGTTTATAAATAATAATGTTAAAACACACTCAAAGTAAATTAAATACATAAGTTGTGAGAATTAACATAAAGTGTAAAATAACGTTGTCTTAAAAATTAATTATAACTGCACTTTACATTTTTAATTGTTCAAATCATTTGTGTCTAGTGAAATTAGGCAAAACTAAAATAACTTAAAATCAAACACTACCAAACAAAACCACACCGGGTGTATATGCACTCTTGATTATCTTTAACCAATTTAAACATGCAACTGTAAGCTAGGCAGCAGCATGTTAATATTGCTGGAATCAAAACTAATTCAAATTCAAAAATTGCCAGGAATGCCAGCATTGCAATGCTATATGCTTTCAATTGATTAACACCAATATGTTAAAGCCAACAGACAAGTTTCAGCAATTACTCAAATAAATATTTAAACAAATTGCTTAATATAAATTGCAATTCTAAAAATAGGAGGAATTTAAGCTTCATTCCACTAACAAATAGCCAAAGGTTGGAAAATTTTCTGGAGGTCAGTCTTGAATAAATTGACAATGGTTTTCACAAGGAATCATGTTAAATTACAAGCAACAAAAAATTAAAACTCACCTTTGGATCTGTTGGTAACATTGGTGTACATGAAAAATAAATAGGCGCATTTAAAATACGTTAAAAGCAAAACAAAATCATAAGTTATCTGTGATTTTACACAACACTTAAATATATATTAAATGGCGGTTATAAAGGTATTAACTGTTTAAAATATTGTCAGTCGTATTTGGTAGAACTTACCTGCCATTCCTTCTTACTAAGAATCAAAATAAACGCGTAAATTGATCCAAAAAATACAAATAAGTCTAAATATTGTTAAAAAAAAACAAAGTTTGAGGGGCGGGACTTTTTTTATGCGTGACAATAGCCACCATAGAAATCATAAACCTCTGTGTTTATTTTCCGGCTAGTTTTAACAAAAATAACAATTTAAAATGGTGTAACAGTTCTAAAATATATTATTTTTTAATCTATTTGTAAAATCAGTAAACATTTATTTTAAGGCCCCGCGTATCATTACCAGTTACGGCCATGAAAAACACTTGACTGCCGCCTCACTATAGCACCCAGTAGAGTTTGCCTTCTGGGGAAGCTAACCTAACACACATAAATGCCCTGATGTAAGGCGATAGTGGAGTTTACGCGCTTTGCCAACTATCAAACCATCGCTCGGCTGTTATCTACCTACGTAGCGCATTAAACCGGATAAGCCAGTATGATACACAGCATGATCATAAATAGATAAACGCCTGATGTAGGCTCTACAGTTTTTTAATATATTATTCAACAAACATGCGTTAAAGTAATTCATAAGTTAAATAACAATATATACCTACCAGGACTAAAGTGTGACACTATGCGAGCGTTCTTTCTGATAGAACGGTGTCTTTCCAGCTGATGTTTTTCCATTTTCAGCCAAAGCAATATCCTTTATATAAGACTATATACCCTGCTGTGTGCTGAAGCTAAACTATACACAAATACGTAACTGTGTTGTTTATATACGCATCATTGATTAAAAGAAATACGAAAGAAATTTGATACACCTAGGCCGACACATTAGTTCTCTACATCTAACATTTTAATCACACCTTTTACAAATAGATGAGATCTGCCTAAATAGCAGAGATCTGTTTGCTGTTTACCTGACTCACAAAATCTACTCCGTGATGCGATGCATGCACTTCCGCTTCCATTATTTCAATGGGAAATAAAACCACCAAACGTATATAGCGAGCAGGTGTAGCTGTTAAGCTAAACCAATACATGCGGGTTACCTATTCAACAGAGACCACACGACCCTAAAGCAAACTAACGTATACTTTCAAGACTTTTAAAATTTACCGAAGGTGTTATACGATCACCATAACGCGGCGGGCACTTTAATCTTCTAAACCTAAATTGAATTATGCCTACAGTCATTCTATACAGAAATACATTTGGCTTCTATACAAACTAGACATAACAGCTTGGTTTCTGTTTCATAAATTCTGAGCTAGGTTTGTTAGTGCGAAGATATGTTTAATAAACTAACCTAGTGTAAAGGAATTTAATATTCGACAAAACCAATTAAACAAGATAAGCGCTCGCTCGTCGAAATAGTAAGGCTTAAACCGCTATGACGAACGAAGGTTATTAGACAAGCATCTCTTGGTTTAGAAAATATGCAGAACATGCTATAGCCTTGTGTCAAACAGGCAAAGTCCCTTTTTTTGGGCAATTCCACTGAGGCTTTAAACACGAATCACTGTCTATGAAAAGTAAATGACGCAACATGATTTTGAAAAATACAGCACTATAGGGTAGGATGGGATACTGTTGTCACTTAAATCTCATATTTCTAATCTTAATTAACGCGTTTTAACAACCAACAAAGAATTTTAGAGTGGAAAAATACGGCTACTCATTTTGTAAATATTCTTTGTTTACTACCAAATGGGACGAGAAAGCGGATTAAAGACATGTCCCATTTTACCCCAACAAGCAAACAAAAAAAGTAATTTGAAAGTTGTGTACAAAGTAAACAAGTTAGAGGCTGCTGCAAAAAGGTAATATTGTATGTCGACTACCCTACATTGTAACTTTATCATTAGACATATATATATATAGGCTATACATCTTACATTTCTCATCTCGGCTATTTTAACATGATTTGTTATAGTTTGGTGGGCGGGTATTTAATTTCACCAGACGTTAATGTTGATGTCTTGTGTAGGCGAGAGTATACTTAGCGTACTAAATAAACACACATGTTTATAAACCGGTGTCTGGTGTAGGCCGGATTCAAGCCGCAGTATCACTCACTTCATAAACTTCAAACACAAGAGGTACAATGAAAGAACTCGCGTATAATATAGCGATAAATCGATGGCCTATATATCACCGGGAACTTTTCAGTTATTGCTTGGTCGTTTTTAGAAGGCCACAGCGATTTTCTACATTCCTATTCGGTTTCCTATAATGAATTACTGTCTAGTACGGTCAGTAAACAGGCGGCTAATTAAAACCAGCTGAAGTCCGGAGGGTGTGAATTAGCAACGCGAGAATAACATTTAGCAAACGGTCGAATAAACTGTTTTGGCGTGATTCGTCTAATCTAATTGACAAACAGACATGCATAGTTGATTTGACTACAGGCAGCGCAGCCACATTGGAAATAGTTAAGACATTTAAAAGAACGAGAAATCATAGAGCGTATCAGTACGCTTGTTTTTAACTTTAGATTTGAAAGGAGTTTAAGGTATTCCCTTTTACGCATATGTACACAATTTAAGCCGCTTTCTGCTTTAGCTAAGGCTTACCGAATATAGGCATAGGATGTCTATGTACTTTTGTTGTTGCACATGTGTAGGGGCTTCCCTAATGTACAAACTGTGGAAAATTGGCGTCTGTTTAGTTATGTGTTATGTGCTTGAGCCGGTGCGTAGGTGTGTCTTTGTACCATTATGTGGGATATAGGAACCGACTGGTTTATTTTACCATCGTTTATGTTAACAATATCATTCATTACAGGTGTTTAAATAGAATGTTTTCTGGGCCAAAACACCTTAATGCAGTACGTCTGTTAGCGTTCGTATTTTGGTTATCTGCTGTAGCGTGTGGCAAAAAACAACGCGGGCAACGTCCACACGTCGTTTTTGTGTTAGCCGACGATTTTGGCTTCAATGATATTGGTTACCATGCAAGAGAACACTACTCTGATATGTACACACCATTTTTGGACAGTTTAGCAGGTAAGGGACCCATTTTCTTTTACATAATTTAAGAACAGTTAATTTTTAAGTTCAAAACAATGAATTTTATATTTTGTTCACAGCAAAAGGGGTAATATTGGAGAATTATTATGTTCAACCAATATGTTCACCTACAAGAGGTCAACTACTTACCGGACGCTATCAGGTATATGGTTTGTCTATGTCCAACCATATCTTTAAACATAATTACCAATAAGTAATTTTTTAAAGACTCATGGAGATTATTTACATTATTCTTAGTAGCAAAATAAATAGAATTATTAAATTAGTAACAGAATTAATTGTCTTGTCAAATGCCAAATCAGCTGTAAGCTTTGAACCTTAGATACTCTGTCTATATTCCATTATAGTGCTAAGTACAATCATTATTCTGTGTCTCCCCTAAGGCACTAACAGCTGTGAGCTTTCAACCCTGGACACTATGTAAATGTACCACTATAGTACTAAATACAATAACTATTATGTGTCTCACCTAAGGCCACTATACACACTGTGAGCTTTGAACCCTACATCTGCTGGTTAAAAACTACATACTCATACCACTCATATTAGCAAAGCATAAGCCTTGACTAGTTAAAATTGAACAGCCTTTACTTTTAGATCCACACTGGACTAGCACATGGTATAATCAGAGCAGCCCAGCCTTATGGTTTGCCACTTGACAACATTCTACTATCTCAACAACTGCGACAGTGTGGTTACAAAACTAACATGGTGGGCAAGTGGCATTTAGGATTCTTTCGTGAGGAATACTTGCCTTGGAACAGAGGATTCCAAAACTTTTTCGGTAATAGATAAAACAACCGAGAAAAATTAATTAGTAAAGACGATAAACAAGGGTAGATAATATCAAAAAAATGAGTAACGCTAAAAATTGTGAAAACACTGAATTAGTTTACTAACTAGGAAACACAAAATCTACTTTCCACCTGCTAAACTTATACAGCGAAAAAAATATTTTTTTTTCTAGTTACGTTTAAATTGACGCATCTGTCACATTCTTGCGGTTTATTTACCACACGTTGTTAATTGGCAGGCTTCTTAAATGGTGGCGTGAACCACTTTACTCGTTATCACTGTGAACCCAAGAAAACTCGACGGTTTTGTGGCTATGACATGATTGACTCAAGGTACGGCCCCACCAATGCAACTTATGGCGAATATTCAACCAATTTATTCATAAGGAAGTCAAAAGAAATGATTGACAAGCATAATAAACAGAAGGTATGGGTATATTGTTGGGTGTATTGTTTCATAGTAGTAGGGTATGTCTTTGTTTGTATGCGAGTTGTATAGTTCTACTGGTGTGTATTTATTAAGAAAAAAACAAAGAAATATAAAATAAAATATTAATTAATCTAACTACAGACAGAATATTGCCGTGGGACCCATAAAAAAAAAGTTGTTTGGTTAAAACTGTTTTCTCTACAGCCAATGTTTTTATACCTGTCCCTACAAGCGGTGCATGGGCCACTGCAGGTTCCGAACCAGTATCTGAAGAGGTTTAAACACATACGTGATAAAAATCGGTGAGATATAAAACTATACATTGAAAGATTTATAACCAATTTTGCAGCTGATGTTTTTATGAGTTGACATACTGTTTTACTACTTTATGTTACTGCTACAATGAACTATGTGAAGTAACTAGTGCAAACCTGAACAAACATATATAAAGTACCTCGGTAATTCCTAATTTTTAAAAATTTTTGCACTAAAAAATATTATTAAGCATATAGTGCAGCTTTCAAAATGTTAAGCTTAATAATAATTAATGCATTAACAAATCCTATATACACTTTGCAACCTTTAATTTAGTATACAACAACAGGCGAATATATGCGGGCATGGTGTATGCTATGGACAGAGGAATCAGGCAGTTGGTGAAACATCTGAAACGAGCCCGGATGTGGAAAAATACAATCTTCATTTTTTCTACAGGTACAAATAACTGAAACTAGTGCACCTGACAATCATATTGTTATTTATTATAAACTTATAAACTCTATATTAAAATAAGAGAAGATTTAATTTGATGTACCAATCTTACTTAACATTTATGTTTTTTTTGCATGTTATATTTGCTGTTGACTGTTCAACCCAAAATCTCTTTATAACAATATAACATCTACAAAATTACATACCTGTGTAACTCGTAAACGGGCAAAAGTTATTTCCATTCCATGTTATAACGACTTCAATTTTCCCGCCAAGTGAGGATAAATAAATTACAATTCTTTACTATACAATTATTAATTATCACAGAGCGTATTATAACAAGTTTCATTTTCCCGCCAAGGGAATATAAATTACATTTATTCATCACAGACAATGGGGGTCAAACAACGAGAGGAGGAAACAATTGGCCCCTACGTGGGAAGAAGGGAACTTTATGGGAGGGTGGTATACGTGGGGTGGGGTTCGTACATGGGAAACCTCTCCAAGTAACAACACCCAGAGTTAATAAGGAGTTACTCCATGTTTCTGATTGGTACCCAACAATTATGTCAGCTACACATTGTCCTTATGTAGTGGGCACGCCACCGATAGATGGTTATGACCAATGGGAAACTTTAAGGTGAGTTTGTGCAGGTATTTATGGTGAATTCTTATTTTTTTACTTGAATTAACTAAAAATGGGTAGTTTGTCTTGTACATTCAGAAAATATGTAATTGTACCTACAGTATATAACCCGCTAAACTAAAATTAAACAGCAAAACAACCCTATATATCCACACAGGTCAAACAAGACATCTAAACGCACAGAGATTCTACATAACATTGACCCACTACATAAGAAACTAACTGAAAGTGAATTCAGAGAAGGGTTTGATGTTTCTGTACGTGCTGCTATAAGATCTGGGGATTGGAAATTACTCACAGGATATGCAGGTCACTGATAACATTGAATACCATCTTTTAATATATTCAAATTTACAAAAAAATGACAAGTTTTAAACAGAACCTTGGATGTGATCGTATTTAGAGTCACACCTAATAATTTTGTTAAGTAAACTTAATGATACATAAGGTCCTATGGTATATATACACAAACACATACCTTGAGGTAGGAGAAATGTAGCACAGGACATGAACTTGTTTGTTGCATACCAGAAGTTCCACTTCAATAAAATTCATTTCCTTCAACTTTCTCATAAAGAATGTGAATTGATTGAAGAAGTAGCATACTTACACATACACTAGTGGTGGAAAAAGTTTGCCCCTGTGTTACCTTAACTTTGTGTGATGGTGGAAGTTAATGCCTGTGTTGTGTGTGTAAAAGGGGGTGATTGGTCACCCTGTGTGTTTAAAGTAATTAAACTTTTAACTATAACCTCATAGAATCGATTATTATCACACACAGGTATGAATGAATGGGTGGTTCCACCTGAATGCACACATGGAAATATAACAATTGGTCAAATACGAGATGACTTCCATGTATATCCGAATTCAACCAAGAATGTTCGGTTGTTTAAAATAACCGAGGACCCACATGAAGAAAGAGAAGTTTCAGATCAATACCCAGAAGTGAGTTAGATTACATCTTCTGCTTGTTAAAATGTTGCAGTAAATAGTAGCTGCAAGATTCTGAAAATTCAAATATGACTATTGTTCAAGTATAAATTTCGCAGCTTGGTAATGAGTGTGAGAGAATACCATAAAGCTCACTAAAATAGGTTATCATTTCAAGGTTGTTAACTTGCTGCTAGCAAGACTGAAGGAATACAACACTTCCTCACTGCCAGTTGATTACCCCCACAACGATAAAAAGTCCGACCCGAAACGCCATGGTGGGTTCTGGTTACCATGGCGAGGGGTGGGGAGAAAATACAAGAGAAAAAAATTCCGTCCGCACAGAACAAGAAAGCCAAAGTTGTTCAGACGGAAAATGAAGTTCAAAAAGCTGCAGAAACTCAACCAGGTCTGGTTGCAGTGATGAACTGACTTAATTGTCTAATAATTGCCGAGTATTTTCGCTTACGGTGCTTATTCTTCCAGTATTAGTTAAGGAGCTTTTAAAATTACCTACTTTCTTCCATTTACCTTTTAACCTGTGCATTAGTTTTACTGTATTTCTCTTATCCAGTCATATAAAACAAATCAGCATCATTTTCCACTGCTGTGCTTTATTCTTTCCAGCCTGTATGTGTCTAACACAATCTTTCCATCAGATACGCATTACACCATTACTGTATTATCATTTTACAAAACGCATTTTAGTAAATTAGCTCTTTGCTGCTGCTTTTACCATTTGTTTTATTTAATCTTAACCGTAACTTTTAGGCGTCTTGTAGAATATTTATAAAATTTAACTCTATGAAACATTATTTGTAAAATTACTAATGCTTTAAGTTATACACAGTCTTATGACGTAACAATAAATGGATCATTTCGCTTCAGCAAGCAGAAAAATGGGAAAAAAATGGTTTTAATTCACAAGCCTTGTAGTAAAAATCATTGAAAGGCATTGGAAGTTGTTCAAATAGTTCAAATACACTTGTCAACACAAAACAGTACATTTAATAAAAATTCAAAAATTTAATGTTATAATTCCCTTTGCTGTTTGTTTTACAACTGACTTGCTAATTATTTCCAAAAGTGAACTTATTTTTGCATAGATTATCCAATTTACGTAATTAATTTAATAAAAGTTTCGCATAAAAGCCCAGACACAGATAAACAATTCAGAATTTCAACTTAACTGCAATGAATAAAGTACATTCAACACATAATGTGAATATTTCAGCTCATACTTTCCATGATATGAAACTTAAACAGCATAACTCAAGCCAAAGTAATTCATTGCAACAAGTTTGACAAATTTGAAACTTTTCGTTAAACTTTAGAAGTTTCCTAAACATAAGGAGTCATTATAGTCATGCACTGTTAGAAAGTAAATCGATGCATCTCATTATACAATTTTTTGTTCAGTACTGCCCATATAGACCCTTTATTTTTGCGACTATGGCGTACTATTCTATCGTACATGGATGGGGTCCTACAGTGCGACTCACCATGGGACTTAAGATTTATTCCAGAGCTAGTCAATTACCCCGACACCCAGGGTGCTACAAAGTAGAAACCACTTAGTGAGCACTAGGTTTCAGAAATGTATGACAAACATTAACAAGAGTCAAGATATTTCGGAGTTGTAGATAATATTGAAAAAACAAGTTTATTTTAGTTTATATATTAACTAATATCTTCTTACTTAAATACGAACCTTTAAATTTTTCATCCTGCCTTCCAACACAAAAAGCATTTGTTTACAAGACACCGAATAACTTTCTAAAGAGTTCTTCATAATCTTATGATATAACTTATCAACTGATGTCACAGTGCCATTTGTTTGAACACAATTATCTTCTTTGGTCTGAAATATACGAACTTGGGTTATTGTGATGAAATAATACCAATGGTAAATTGGTAACCATAAAATGTGCTATGTTAAAAATATGTAAAAATAAAAAAAATCCCAGCTGTGTCAGCACTGAGACTTGAACCCCACACCTTTTTATTATTTTGAGGCCTTCCTTTAGTAAAGCATCTCATGAGGTTAATGCTGCAGCACCCTTGGTGTTAGAGCATTTTTCATTAGTGTTTTGCCCAAGGGAGCACATACCCACAGCATTGATTATTGAACATACGACTCCGGGCTAGAAGCAGGCACACTTACTACTTTCCCACTGGGATTACGCATTATAGCAGCAAAATGACAAAACCAGTTTCAAATTTTCACCTCAGAAGATGCAGGAGTCTTCTCTTCTTCCTTATCTTTGATCTCAAGTCCTCCCAGATCCAACATCCTTTCTTCCACATCTTGTTTCATCTTCTTTACCTCACCAACTAAAGCATCACCAATGTCATTGTATCTAGAGATGGCAGATTGGTAACCACTGACCCAGGCTGGCTGTAATATTAAATGGAAAATAATAAAAATAATTTCTTTAACATATTCATATGGTAGAACTAAAAACTGACCATTGTGCAGACATTTTTTGTTAGTTTATTTTACTTTGTATTTTAGTTCATTTAGTAAAATCACCTAAAAAATCTCTATATATTATATATGTATCATTAAAAAAAGAACTACGAATAAAAAAGCCTATGCTTACCAATGGGGAGTTAGTTTGTTTTCCCTTTTTCCTTCTTTTCTGCCGTTGTAGATCCATCTTTACTTCAGTAACCACAGTTTTAAGTCGTGTTATGAGCAACACACATATACTGAACATCTCCGTGCAGATAACCAACCTATATGGGAATAAGGAAATAAATAAACTTCATGTTTTTAGTAAAGTGATAACTCTATGAAACGTCAAGATTTCTGGAAGAAAGAACAATATGCATAAAACCCTTAACACTACTTTATTTGCATAACAAAAATATAACATGTTTTGCCAGATGTTGTATAAGTTTTTCCAAAGGATTTATTCTTGAAAAGTATATTAAATCCAGACCCAGTAGCAATAAGAGCAGAAAAAGTTTAAAATTTCCGTTGTTTATCCGTAATCCTGTTTAAAACTCCCATGTGGGTTAGCAGTCCTTGAAACTTGGGCCAAATTTTGCCCATAACCATCACCCTAAAATATAACTGACTCAGTACTTTAATATCCCACTCACCTTTCAACAAAGGAAGGATTTATATTTATGATTGCATCCGGTACCGACTGGTTCAAACCAGTTTTACTGCTTTCATTTGATTGGTCGGTTTCATCATGATTTGCATTTGAATAAATACCTTCTTTACAAGTTGCAACATATTCTGTGGGAAAGACAATTTTATCGAGCAGTTTTATTTAACAGTTTATTGTACTGGTAGAAATCTTTGGATAAAAAATTGTTGAAGATAAAAAAAAGACAACATACACATTCATCAAGTTTGTTAAAAACATCTGCATTTGTTAAAAAGTCAAGTTTGTTAAAAGATAACATTTACATTTGTCTACAACCTTTTTTTTAGTGTTTCTTTGATAAAAACTATATATATTATATTTAGAAAAATAAAATTTAGAGAAACAACGGTGGAATGCAAAATTGTTTTTCGAACAAAACCCAATTGCAGTTTAATTTCATAAATGTTAGTGTTAAAGTAAACATTATCTTACCTTGTAGTAATTGTATGGCTGATGTCAAGTTATTGAAAAGTTGAGATTCCAGGTCAGGATTGCTCTTTAAGTTGATGAAGTCGCAACAAAACCTTTATGAATATGGATATAATGCATTGCTTGCTATATAGTTAGGCCATGATTTATATATACATAAATATTTATTTAATAAATGATATTTATAATCTCTTAATGGCTCATCTGGTAGGTAGTGTATTTCTGATGTTTTGTCTGTCATCCTGCAAGACTTTATCAGGGTATGTCACTTGCTAGATGGCAGATCAAACATCAGAAATACACAAAGATTTTTCACCAGATGAGCCCTTGAAAGAATATTTACATTATGCCTGGTAGCAGGAGTAACAATATAAACATTAAAGTACATATTGGTAAATTTTATATATAGTTAATTACTAAAGTATGATTATAAACAACAACAAAAAAAAGAGTAAAGAAAGCTGCTTTACTGGTTTTAAATCGAAGTTGTCTCATTAATCTATATAAAATAACAATAAAGATACTCACTTGAACACCAAAAGCATCATTCTTGGATAATTGGCTTCAATGGAAAGTTTTATTCTTGTTGTATTCGGACCTAGCATCGGGTAGTCTTCAATATCAGACTTATATAGAGTTGAACAAAAGGTTTCGAATTGTGCGATTAATGTTGGAAGGATGGACTCAGGACCTGTAGGGATGGTCTTGTATATTAACATGATCATAGGATTATATTTACGGTGAGGCAATAATAATTAAAAAGATCATTAAAAGGGTTTATGTGAACGATTTGTGTCCGTGTAAAGGTAATCAAGTTATTACTTGGCTGTATGAATGTAAGAATGAATGACTAAATATCATATGCCATATTATTTTCGCATGGCGGTACATCGATAGTTGTTATAACATGGGAGTTATGATATATGCACTTTGTGTCCGCTAAGATACTGTCATTTTCTTAGTGACACTTTTTTTTCTGTATCAATCTGGACAACCAAATACTGACAACTAGGTTGGAGCAATTACTGTAAAATGTATTTTAAAGAACAATCCAATACACCCACAATGGTGGTCGCAGCAACTTTGACAAAAAAATTATATCCTTAGCTTTACATAACTATTATATATTGCTTATAATATATTTTAAACACACATACACTTACCACAATGGCAGCAACATCCATTATGTGTTTGGTCCTGATCTCTTATCAACACAGAATACATACAACGCAGGAGGAAATCTCGGAAAGCCAACCAATTTTTTTCGTGTTCGAAACTTTTCTTAATCATTTCTTCACTTACTCGTCTGTGAATATTAAAGTTTAAATAAAAAATAGAGTTTACTTTGTATTGATTTTATTGTTATTTAAAATCAAAATATTTAATAATAAAGAAAAAGAATTTAAACGTAATACAGTAATATATTAGTAAACAGCTATTTTTGGTATAATAATTTGTGTTTTATTTTCATTAGAAGAGTTAATTACTTATTCAGTTCCTTTTTAAGTTTTCAAGTTTATTTAGTTCTTACTTTTCTTTTGAACTGACATCGCTAACTACTTTAAGATCTCTGTTGTCAACCAGCGTGTTGTAATCAATGAGTTTGATGTCACTTGTAAGAAGGGCAGTTACTGGTTGGTCTCTGTTACAAACAAGAGCATAAGTTTCAAGTTGGGAGTGCAACCTTTAAAATTTGGGTTACTTTCATAGGCGTAATGCTAGAAGTGCCTTTTGAAACAGGGGTGACATCATATATTTTTGCACCTGAGTTTGAAACTAATACCAGCTTTTACCCTACTGTTACATGTATACAAAAAAGTAAAGCCAAAACAAATTCTATTTGCCACATTAAACAATGAGGTTCCCTATGTATGACGACCATCAATGTAACTGCATTTAACAAATCACCACAGAATATAAAAAGGATCTGCTTTATTCACCATTCACCATAGTTTCCATTTTTAAGTTCTAACTAATGTAAGATGCTTAAGAATGAACATTTTATCGCAAGATATTTAAACATTATTAAGTAATTTAGTATTTCAGTGTATATTTTATATACAGAAGTAAAGTTGTAAAAACTGTGTAACTTACATATCACCCTGTGTGAATAAGTCCATCAGTAAATGTTCAGTTTGTACATAAGCAGCGTGATACGATTTATGAATTCTTCTCCTGTATTTTACAAACTCTGAAACCTGGGGATTAGAATTAATATAAATATAAATACCATTTGTCATGAATGGTATACTGTAGAAAAACTTACTGTAGAAAATGTAAATTTACTATGTACAGTAATATATAACATACATACATATAAATAATAAATACATTATACTGCTCACTGATATACATATTTGATATTTTTATACATTTTAAATTCTGACATGACCGAAATTGATAAAACGTTGAAATTAAAGACAATTGTGCTTCATATATGCGATGTTTAGTTAGTTATATTTGTAATAAAATTCTCATATATATATAATATAATTACCTTGTAAAATGTTCCGTTCCTAAAACATGTGATAAGACATTCAAGTGACTCCTTGTTATTGTTGGTGTAAAAGTTCCGAGCCATCTGGAATACTTGGGAGGCGTGGTGGTAGTGACCGAGGGAAACTACATGACGACATACGGTGTATCTGGGGGGAGGACGGGTTAAGTGACTGGAGCATGGGGTGAAGTTATGTTTGGTACTGGCCACTGGAAATATTGTTTTTTTTTAGCCTAGCTCTAACCCAGTGGTTATTAATAGGTTGTTTAAATTGACAGCCATACAGAATAAAACAATTTCCACAAAGTTACATATGGGGTAACTGGTAAGCAGCATAAGGTGTTAAAAACAGAACTCTGTGGAATAATGTATATTGCATTTACTACAGTAATCAATGAGGTTCCACATGCATGCTTGAAGATTTTGAAAGTAACTACATTTTAACAATGTCACCCTGGCTTTTACTAAATATTACGAAATCGTGACCCAACCCCAGCTTTTACTGAATATTATAAAAATGTGATGCCTATGATCAGAATTATATACCAGAAAACAAGAAATATGCTGTAGTGTAAACTGCATACATCTCATTTTTATTTTATTCAGTATGCGAGTGGCCCTTGAGGACCTAAGATTCAGGCCAAATTTGGCCCAAACATATCTTACCCTAATGTGTCTTGCTGCATGTGTTTCACTTCCATTGAATCATAAAGGTCAGCACAAGGTGAGAAAGCACCCAGCGTACAATACACTTTAATTAACATTAACTTCATTTCATAATTATACTTGCTGTGTTGTATACCATATTCAAGCACATAAGCACATCTCCATAGGTATAATGTATCTCCTGCAAAAATATCAGTGAATAACATTATTAATTATAAAGTACTATTATTAATTTGGACAATGGGTAATCAATTTTGTTCAATAGTGACATAGAAATTCCTTAAAAAGTATTTATTTAAACTTAATAGTAGAAAACAATAATTTTTTCATTTAGTCAAAAAGCTCTGGATTATACATTTTGCGATTCAATCTGTTTTTCAGTTTTAAAAAAAAAATAAAATAAAAAATTATTGAAAAGCAGCTTTGTAAAGTGACCTGTATCTGAATAAATATCCATCATCAGTCTTGCAGCAAGCACACAATATGAATCTACGGGACATGCGTCTGTTGGGGGACGGTCAGCAACTGTGAGAGAGAAAAAAACACAATAAAAACACAGCTTTTACCCTGTTGATAGGTATATGTACAAACAGATAGAAAAACAAAGTTTATTTTGTTTGTGAAAATACTTTACACAAAAAAATTATTGGCAACTTAGGATGTTGGTATCAAACTAGATGATGTATATGATGTGTTTAAGTATTCAACACAATATTTAATGATGTTTCCTATGTTTGACAACTATGAGTTTAACTGCAATTTATCAATGTCTCTCTTATCAAAAATTAAAACAACATATATAACGCCTTTGAGGTGCTTATAGGACAAATAATTATCAAAAAGATTTTATTAAACATTTAAACAAATCTTTCAACTTACCGTGTTTCAAACCAGCTTCATGCTTCTGCAGAAAATCTTGGGCGAGAATAAATTTTTCGGAACTTGATAATTTTTCGTGTTCGCCAAGATACCTGTAAGTTAGGTTTAAAAAATAAATAACATTTTATACTAACCAGCTGTGGCCTAAATTTTATGGCCACGACAAGCCACACTGTGCCACCCCACCCACATAGAAAATTACCAGACACCCATGGTGCTAAAAACACTGTAGTACCCCACCATAGAAAAATTAACATAAAAGATGTAAAATTATTTACACAGACCAAAATATTAATCTAAAAACTTTACCTTGCGGCTTCCACAGTAAATACATGCCGCTGAATTTCTTTTGCCTTTTTCTTCATAATTTCACTTTTTAAATTTTCGTCACAAACCCCATTCATTTCACTTGACGTTAGGGAAGATTGTTGATCTTTTAACTCAGCTAGAAACTGAAATCAAATTTGTTAAAAAACGTCTTGGTATGAAAAATAATAAAATATGACACTCAATGGGTATTATTTCACATTGATGAAGAGACCTAAATAGGACGTTGAAACTTTGGTCAGCAAAATTCTAGCCGAAAAAGCCAAAACATAATTATAATCAGCCTAGCAGCAACTGTATATAATATGAATAAACTCATTATAAGCAAAGACAAAACAATGTTCATTATAAATGCTAAAATTGACAAGATAGATGTAAAATAAAATATGCCTCCCAGACAAAGTACTTAATAAATAAACCTGTTGGGCAACTGGTTAAGAGCAAACAAAATTTACACAAATAAGTTAAAACAATGTGCAAAACATCACAAGAAAAGCGCTGTGGCCCAGTTGGTTAGCGTACCTGCCTCTAACCTAGTAGAGGTTATTGATTCAAGGCTCGGCACTGCAATCATTCTTCATTCATTCAAATATTGGTTCTTAGTTATCAACATACGAAATACCTGAATTTTTTCTTCATCAGATAAAAGCGAAATATATGGTTTCAAATCGGAAAAACAAAAAGGTTTTGGAGAGAAGTCAAGTGCATATTCCAAGCAGAGTTGTTTAGCAGGGCCAAAGCAAGAATCTGTGGATAAAGTGAAATTAACTTTACTTAGGTATATAGCGAGGGGGTAACTTTAAATACCCAGGGTAACCAGTAAAAGCACCTTTATTTTTTCATACAGAAAAAGACTAAAGGGTTAGGTAAACTAGTACACAAGTGACAAGTTTAACTTACAGTTTAAACAAAAAACGCCACCTTTAACACATTATGCTAAAACTCTGGTTTACATCTAAGTTCACCTTATGTGCCCTGCTGTAGGACCTCACCTGTATAGAAATGCTATAACATGGCACTGGCTATTTGTTTGTGCCCTTGAGTTTTCCTGTAACAATAGAAAAATGAAATGAGCCATACCTCGAAGATTTCCGAAGCGTTCTTTCATTCTCTTCAACATCTCCAAGCGAAGAAGATAAGGTCCTCTTCTCTTCCAATCAAGTAGAGCATTTTCTTCCGTGATAAGATTAAGAATAAACTGAATCCCTTCCTGCAGTCTTGTGCTTGTCTCTGCCCACCTAGAAGAATTATAACACTTTATCCTCATGACACCCATAGACTGTTGTTAATTGTTTGCACAGAAATAAAAAAGAGTAGAATGCGCAACTGCCCAAAACTGTGATATATTCTTTTTTCTATTCACCTGACCGCCAACTCCGTCCCCATTTCGCTTGGTCTCCATTGTAAAAGATAGGCGCATAGTAGTTTTAAGAGGTTTTAGTTGTTTATTTCAAAAACTACAACAACTATTCAAGTTTATTAAGCCAGTTTAGTTATTTGGTAGGTTAACGCTTACAGTTTACCACTTGTTTAGGAAATTTAAATAAAAACCTTCAAAAAATGGGTTGTTAGAAATATAAATACATTAGAAAATAGTTGCTTTACCCTATGACTTCAAATTAAGTCAAAACACGAAGAAAAACTACATAAAACGCCCTCGATTTCATTGACTACAATGGTAAACGGGTACGACCCGCGATAGAGAGAGAGAGTGTATCATGCTCTCTCCTTTGCCGACATTGGAGATGCGCGTTCTATTCTTTTTTATTTCTGTGATTGTTTGAAACACGATATATGTATTATATAAGATATAAAAATAATAGGTAACACATCTTACTCATTAAAGTTGTTTTCTTCATTTAAACTCCCACGTTCAATGTCGAGCAGATGAAATAAGGAATCTAAATAATCGAGCGCGTAATTCCAAACATCAGGTCTGTTAAAATACAAACAGTATAAAATTTCTGTAACTTTTGCTATAAGCCACAAATATTGTATTTTTGAGCTTCTGTATGAAAAAGTTTACTTCATTCCATTTCCAAAGTTTGTCTGTCGTTTAGAAACACTTCATTAGACTTTATTTTCATACAGGAAGGGCCAAAGTTCATAGCAACAAGTTGCAGTTTATGGTAAAAAAATGTAACAAAACAAACGTTTTCATAATAAAACAAATATGCATAAACATTGATTTGATTAATGTTGTAGCCTATGGCATTTTTTAATCTTGAAAATTGCATTTTTAAATGTTTTGTTGGGTATGCAAAGTTACACAAAAGTGACATCATTATACTAAGAAATCACCAATTAGCTGCCACCCACTAAGAATAGCTATCAATCAATCTAATAATTATCATGAAAGGCCCAATCTAGTCATGCATGCAACACGTAATTATACAAGCCACCAAACCATAGTGCAAAAACCAGACTGTTTACACTATCTTGTTAACGACCGCTGCTCTATTTAAAGTAAACAGAGCAGTTGTAGCGCTCTAATCAAACAGGTATGCGGCCATTTGGCTTAGGAGAACTTGTTGTGGACACACCTAAACTAACATATTTTAAGTTCAGGTCATTTCAATTAAGAGCATGGCACAGTACGTAGCTTTGTTGGACCATTATGGTCTGTATTCAGTGTTTGATAATTCTGCTGTTAAATTAGATGGAATACAAAGTTCTAGCTTGGAACCAACAGTAAGTTTTATATGATATTAAGACTGCACATATAATATATATATATTATATATATTATTAAAAAAGGATAAAATATGACATTATATATAATACTATAAACATAATCGATAAAATAAGAATGTAGCTTGGAACCAACAGTAAGTTTTATTATATTATATTAATACTGCACAGGCCTACATAAATACATAATACATACATTAATGAAAAAAATGATGAAGTATTACATTATATATTTAAATATATATGTATTACTGTAAGGCATAAAAACAATAACTATAGGTGTCTTGTTGAAACATAATATGTCTATAAACGATAACATATGCCGTAGAATAACTATTTCCTGTACAAGAACATAATGTAGAAATATAGATACAGCATTCTATAGACTATAGGTATAAACAAGAAACACCACAAATTATAGTAGTAAGCACTCCAACTGGTTTATGTCAAGGCAAACCTAAATTTAGAAGAAATTTTTGTTAACTGCCAAGTTAGTGTCAATAATGTTTAATTTTAAAGGGATTTATACCTACAATTCTGCATATTATTTTTACAGTTAGGACATATTAATCTGCGGTAAAGTTACAATACATATTTTCGAATTTATCGTCTATTTTTAATATCTATATTACAGAACAGTGAGCTGACATCATACAAGCAAACACAACAAAACCGAAGCCGTATTTCCATCAGTGGGTTTCAATTCTCATGTCTTGTTGGCCAAAAAGACAAAACCAAACCCAGTGTGTATCAGGGAAATAATAGATTTGCTTTAATTCACCACATTCCTAACACTTCAAGTAAGTATTGAACTATTTATAACATATTAATTCTTAACAGATTTTTTTAAATGTTATTATCATTAATCATTAATTGTGTAAACAATTCATGGACACACCCTTTTAAATCCACAGAAAACACGCAAGCGCATACTTCTAATTTCTATCTATGATTAAAAAATCCTTATTTTTCATTTAAAAATAAAAAAAATTTATCGTACTGGCAGTCATAGTGAGTAAATAAGGAATACAAGACCTGCCCTGGAGTTGTTTGTACTGCGTTAATCAGTCCACAAGAAATCTATTTGTTTTATAGAAATGTATGTCTTACTGTTCTGTGTCCCTGGCATTTAAAAAGTAAAGTAAAACTAAAGTAAAAGTAAAGTAAACTGTAAACAATTTAAAATTAATATATTTATATATCCCACATTATTTATTACAGGGATTATGCTTCTAGTTGGAAAGCAAGAAACATCACTGGATGAAATACAAAACATCATGCATTCATTACAGCAACAACATATTTTCCAACCAACTCAAGAAACAAGAGAATTTCAATAACACTAACTGAGCTAAACTTTGAAGTACACCCAAATCCTTTTTGTAAAAATTATTAAAACACTCACTTTTGTTTCAGCAGTTTCTTGTTCTCTTCGTTCACAAACTCCCAGTTTTCTAATTTCTTTTGAACCTCTAGCAGCGCTGCTGGACGCCCACCTATATCCGATATAAGCTTTCCTATGCAATAAGGTGGACATTATTATTGAATGGTACGGATTATAATAGATGGCCAATGCATATTAGTTGATCCAAAGACGTAACAATCTATGTGTGTTGGACAATTTCATGTTATTGTAATAATTGTATATATTGCAGTTATGTTTAAAATGATTTTTTGCTGCCAATGTTTCTGGATTCGGAGAGACCTCATTACTGATTTTACAATAAAATTTCCAGATGAGTGGTAAATAAATTAAGTGATAAGAAAGTTTAGATATTTTCAGCATTTCAAACATAACATATTATTGTTGCCTAATAGCCCAACTGCTTTACCAACAACAACCACCAATATCAATATATAAACATTTGCATAAAAATATATACATATTATATAAAGTATAAACATATTATGCTCAAATAAATACCTCCAAGTTCCCCATTGACAACTTCCAGAGCTTTTTCATGTTTTCCCATCAAATCAAGGATCATCAAATACAACTTAACTTCTGCAAATTTATAAAAAATTGTATATATTTATACCAAACCACCTTCAAAAATCAAGATTGGCATAACCCTTTAAACATATTTCATATTATGTCTTGTAAAATCAGCTTCCTATGTAAATTTAGTGTGGCCAAAACATTTAGAAAGCTTGAGAAAAACAACAACTTTGCATATACATATCATATCAGTGATAAGTTAGTTAGTTAGTGTTATCCACAGTATATCAATCTACACAAGTTGACACAACATAACCACTGGTCCACAGACATCTACACCACCTGCTTCAGCTTCAATCTTTCCAGCCGTAACATGCTTCTCAACCATCTTCTCAGCAAGTGGAAGATACATTTTTGTTGCCAAGTTTTTGTCCGTTGTGTTTTCAGCCTTTTTAAGAAGAAAAAAGCTGATTTTGGTTACTTTACAGGGTTGATATCATATATTTTAGCAACCCAGTTTTAAGCATTAAACAGCTCTTACAATGCTGTTGTTCATTGTTTTTGTCAAATTTAAGAATACACATTGTACATGTATGCAGCAAATTTTAAAATTTTGACAGAGACTTGTTACAAAGTCAATGTTTTGCTTAATTTTTGCTTCTGCCTGTCGACAAAGAAACAAGGTTACTTAAAACAATTTAGCAGAATTTTGTTTTTGTGCTTTTTAAAAAGCATACACATGATCTTGTGCATCCCTGGTCACATTAATAAATAAGGTTTTCATGTTTTAAACCTATGGGTTTAACTGCAATTAAACAAATTTCACATCTTGATATCATTAAATATTTAAATGCTGTGACGCCCAAGAATAAGAACCATAACATGACTTAATTATGACATCATAAAATACATTACAAACCTGTAGCACAATACCCATGATCCCCCAAAATAAATACGGATTCTTTGGGTGTTGCTTGTATAAGAGCATAGCCACCTGGTAAGCACAGAAACTTAAATGCCAAATAAAAAGAAACATATAACTTGTATCTTAAAAGACTGGTTGTTGTATAAAAAAAATGGTTTTATTTACATTTTTTAAAATTTGCAATTATTAACCTTCACAACTAAACACCTACTACTATTAACAACTAATTCAAACTGTCAGAATCTAACTTATTGGTTATAATGTTTACTGATAAACACATGGCAAAAAATTCCAGTGTAGGCCTGCCCACCCTGCCACCCTAGGTTTGGCTCCAAGGACGCTATGACATATTACATACACTTTATATCATCATAGTTTTCAAACACCATCATAACCACAACTGTCAGTGCAACTTAATCTTACCCTCTGCATTTCTTGAAACTTCTCATGTCGAACATAAGCCATGAATAAGTGAGTCAAATATTCCTCGTTGCCAGGACATAAACGAACAGCGTTTTCATACAATGGGCATATGAGATCAGCTAAAACATTATTTTAATTTAAATATAAATATGTATTCTATATGTACAATATTAATAACATTCACTATTGCCAAGTGCCAACCTCTACAATTTAGGACAGAATTATGTGCTGTAAAGAAGTCAGAACTACAGAAGAGACATTTGTATAATGGAAAAAACATCCTAATGTGCAGAAGGTCTACGATTAAATACCCATGTCTTAACTCCCAACATGAAATGATTTATTTCTCTCTTTTGAAGCAACAGGGAAGATCGAGTTGATTTATACAACCAAGAGAAGGGAATTAGCAACAAAAAGTCGTTATACACATGCTGCAGGTAAAAACTACTTGAATTAAATTATGACAGAAAATATGGTTGCTAAACCCCTTACTTCTATGTATTTCTTTGTAGTAAAGACTAAGTCCTTGTAAACTGTTCTCATCAGTTGGAGCTTCCATTGCGATTTCATTCGAAAGATCAAATGCTTCTTCCTCCTTTCCCATGCGGTGTAGAGCTATGGTTTTTAAAACCTGGAGATGAAAAAAGATTGGTAATTGTTATGAAATATAGGATGCATTTAAATCTAACATAAACAAAAAATTATATTTATCTGTACGAATACAGCAGTGAAGATAAATGACAGGAAAATAGGCAATAAAAACAGTTTTTTTTGCACTCTAGCTAGGCAACCGTATGGTTAAACATGTATCTTGATAAATCATTGGTTTACAATTGAAGATTTAAAATTGCCATACTATCAAATTTGTTTTCTTATAGTTATTAAAAGCAATTCAATTACTTTAGCTGCTATGAGATCTTTTTGTTTCTTTAAGACCTTTTCAGTCTCATGGCAAGCCTTTTTGTAGTTCCCATTATCAAGTAGTTCTGCAACACAATAACAGGTTATTTCTACTTTAAAAATGAGTTTCAATAGTATAAGTCCATAAACACAGGCTACACAGCAGCTTTAATAAATAAAATATCATTACCAAAAATAAACAAATTTAACATAACAAACTTACCATAAATTGGCCTAAGCCTTCTTTCGCTAACAGCATTCAGCACTGTGCTTGCCATATTTTAATTTATACTAGCCAGGAATAAACAACGACTTTATAATATCTAAATAGGTATTAGAATAAAAGTAATAAAACAGAAATGGCGCCAAAACGGGAAGCCGCAACATTTTCGAAAGTAGCCATAACAGTTATGGCTCTGACGCTAGCCAATTGTTCATAATTTAACTGTGATTTGAAATATTCTTAATAAAGTTCAAATTAAATTTACAGAACTGCACTAAACTTACTATGTTTTACAAAACTTTCTAGCTTATGTAGAACTTTTCAGCATGGAAACCTAAATCACGCTGGTTCTTCTTCAACATAAAGATATCATAAACACGAATGAAATTTGCAAATCGGACAAGTTTATAAAAACACCGCTGTCACTTTAGTTTACGCAGTGATCGAAATCACTAAATGATTAAATCCCATTGCATGTGAATTTTATAACAATACATACTTTTTTTAACTTAAACATTTTGACTAAACTTGTTTATGCATCTGGTGTACTTATGTTGTAGTTGGGTAACAACATGTTTTACTCTATAATTGAAACACTGCACTGTATTCATTTTCGCCACATAAATATAAGTTTATTTATGCAAACCTTTACTACACAAAAACTACAAAACACAGTACAAAACTAAATACATGTAAAACATAACAAAATTTAATCATGGTTGGTATTTGTGAAACCTCGGATTCGAACTCTAGATGTGTACTGAAGCAAGTTTAAATTAGCACAGGTAAGGTTGGCAGTTTATTTATAATGACCACACTACCCATGTGTCATGATACCCCACTGCGCAAAGACCTTATAGGAAAATATTTAATTTTAAAGAAACATATTTCTTATTCATTAATTTATATTTTCATCTTTTCCAATATCAATTTCAGTTTTTAGATTTTTTAAATGATCATCAACTTGATCTTCTGTAGGTTTAGTGAAGACCACGTCAACCTCATCAATTTTCTCTTCTTTAATTGTTACATTGGAAACAACTGGATAAAACCCACAAAGTTAAAAGAATCATTACAAAGTTGCATACGTGGTTATTCCTATGTAGGCATAAGGTGCATAAGACAGAACAACCGTGTATATTGAAGCTCATTGCTTCAACACGCAAGTATAAAAATAGGAAGATTCTTTTTGATAAACTATTATCTAAATCCTATTACATACAGAAAATATTTCTAACATGACCACTTTTATCTCAGTCAATAGTCCTGTAAAACAGTTTATTTCCACCACCATATACATTAATCTGAAATTAAAAAAGCTACATGCCAACAATAAAGGCTGCATGACTTACCACTGGAAGTAGCTTGTGCTTCTAGCTCAGCTTTAGACTGTTTCTGCTTTAAAAAACAAACAATTTACTAATTTAGTTAACTAAACTATCAAAATAACAACATAAATTAATTATGTAAAAATGAAACAGTCACATTTTAACTTTTAAATTTTTTTTATGCCAGATCTTATATACATGCTGCAAAACTTACATTTGCTTCTTTTGATTCTAATTTGATAGTTTTATCCAACACTTTTGCTTGCATTCTTCTTCTAAGAAATGAAGGAATGTTACAATAAAACAACAGGCACATATTAAATAAGCTAAAGCTGTAAGAGTTGTAAGAATACTTCTACTCAGCATATGCATGACCCAATACCGTCTATTATATTAAACGTCATTCTGCATAGTGCATTACAGCTAATAGTCTTTTCATATCCTTTATCTCTTTTTTTACAAATGCTGTTTGGCCACTATTAACATTTTTAGTGTAATGAATGCAGTTGCATTGTTACTCTGAAAATTAATAAAACTTAGCCAAAAGAAAAGGAAAACCATGAACATGTGTATATAGTATATTAATATAATAAAACAAATAGAGTTACAATGAAAAAGAAAATGGGAACCCACTTTGAAGGGGGAGGTTGTTCTGGTTCACTATCAGATGATAAAGTAGCGTCTGAATCATCAGAAGTATCAACCGGCACTTGTTCATATTGTAGCAACCTATCTAGTAGGAAACTGTTGTCTCGTGATACTTGTAACAATTTTCTTTGAGCTTTTTCTACTTCAATAGATAGACTTTCGTGCTCCTTTATTCAAGCAAAGAAAAGAAATATTTAGATAGCATATTTAATATGCATAAGATATATAATGTTTTAGCATTTAGATACTTTAAACAATACTAAAAAAGTTATACTATACTTTATTGTGAAATAATAGTTAAATAGACATTTATTAACAACAAACCAGAATTAATTTATTTACTTAAAAGTAAATATAATGTACAATAACTACCCTAACATATGCAAACTGCAAAATCAAGCACACATATTATGTAATATGTCTTGTTATTTTGGGTAATCCTGTCGCTGGTGACCAGTGAAAATTTTGGTCTCAAAATGTACCTTACGTCTCCCTGATACTCGCTGTATAATTTTTTTAAAAAAAAACTCGGGCGTTCGTATCGAAAATTAACTTTGAAAATGCGCGAAATCGTGCTGCGTCACCGTATTTTCCACACGAGCCGGCAAAGGTTAGATTATGACGTCATAGAATGCGTATTACAACCTTTGATTTCTACGTTACAGATTACGTAATTTGTTAGTTTTTTTGGATTTAGAGGTTACGGGTTAAACGTAGGGGTTAGGGTTGGGTTAAGGGTTAGGACTTGGGGTTTTCCCTAACATAAAACAGTGCGAAAAACACGATTATAACATGCTGTAACGTACGTAATATGTCACTACTGTGACGTAACATATCGCTATTGTGACGTAATAAATCGTTAACCTTACGCAAGTCAGGCGAATTACGGTGACGCAGCACGTTTTCGCGCATTTTTAAAGTTAATTTTCGACACGAACGCCCGAGTTTTTTCAAAAAAAAATTATACAGCGGGTATCAGGGAGACGTAAAGTACATTTTGAGACCAAAATTTTCACTGGTCACCAGCGACAGGATTACCGTTATTTTGTTTTATCCAATAATACAACTTTTCCAGCGTCATATTTTTCGTTTTTCTTCCTACAGATAATTTTGAGACTTACGTAAAGTAATATCTTCAACTTTCTCTTCAAAAACTTGTATTTTTCTTTATAATTACCTGACATTATATCAATGTATTATAAACCAATTCCAAAAAAACAAAATTTACCTCAACATTCGGGACTTTCCCTTCTGTTCTGTGAGCGAATGATAATGGAAATAAAAAAGTGGTAGAATATAAATGGGGACTGGCAACATGAAAGAAATCCAACCTACGCCTTTAGAGTTGACAATGAAGATGTCGTCAAATTTAGAAATTTTGAAACTTGATATAAATAGGCGTAGACATGGTTTATCTTAACTTTTGGACAATATACAAACGTATAGTAGGGTGAGGAAAGATGGGACACCTTTGGCACATAAAATCCAAATGTCTTGATTGTGTTTTAAACAATTAACAACGGTCTATGGGAGTCGTGAGGATACGGTTTTATAAATCTTTGAATGTTCTTTGTTTACTACCAAATCCGACGGGAAAAAGAATGAAAAGGTGTCCCGTCTTTCTCCACCCTACTATATGTTCTGAAGTGTCGATTATATAGGAGTTCTCTAGTAATAATCGATGCATACATAGCGACAAACAAACTGTTGATATTTTCAGTCATCTAAAGATACTCCTTTTCTTTAGTAAAGGCACTACAACGGTTAAAACACATAAATGTATTTTGCTATGAAATTTAACGTAGCGCTTTTGATTAGTGCAAACAACAAAATATGTAAAACACCAGGATAGACACTTGCAACGAAACATACGATAGACACTTTTCAAAAGCAGCGTATAAAAGTCACGTATACTAAAAAGTATGTTGTAGTTTTGGACAAATTTCATTCTGCTGATACTGCAGTATAAATGCTGGCTCGGTGTTGCAGAAAATTCGGGTTAATTGCATATTACGATCGTTACGGCAGAAACACTACATTTCTAAACACTTTTTAAACTGAAATTCAGTATGGCGTAAATAAACATTTGACAATGGATTAAAAAAACTCAAACTAGTAATAAATTATCATTAGTGAACAGACTGCGTGCTTGTGTTTAAGATGATAAGATTAGAACCTAGAATTCGTAGTGCAAACTAAAAACTACTAAAGCGCAAAAAATGTGACAAAAATAAACTGCAAACGTATTTTAAGCGACGCAAATACTGATAAAGCAGAAACCTTTTTACTCAGAAAGCAACGAAGTTACATCATTAGGAGCTTTTATTTTACAAAAAGTCGTTTTGTTATTAATTGAATATTTGCAGTGAGGTAAAGAGGCTTCTGCTTTGCCAGTATATAACTTTGACAACTAATATTTGGCGAGTAGCAACTATGCTAGATTTTATTGTGAATAAAGATCTGTACAGACCACCAACCACCATCATTGTGCGCTCTCCTACGACGTCAAGTGGTTGAGTTTACCTAGCGGGAGCAACCTGCCAAAGCATCAAACATATTAGAATGAATACATAACACTGTATTGAACTATAGGCTTTTTTCTATTAACGCACAAAAGAGACATCCTCACCAGTACCATATTCTAAACTTATTTAATAGGTCATATGATGCTGGTATGTTTCTTGCCCAAAGACCTACACGCCGATAATACTAGCAGCGTCAAGCTTTGATTCTCTAACCCCCTATACCCTGTGCCATGACGCCGGGCGAGTAAAATTTAAGTTTTAACTATTTTGATTAACTTTTCTGGTACGATCGTCGCCAACGTAACCGTATAACTTAGTTAAAGTTGAGATGTAAAAAACTACTTACCACAACCAGGCCTGTTTTCGTTTTGGTGACGGACACCTCATTCCCAACCACGTAATCAATCCTTCCCTGCTTTCCACCCGTCATATCATGTAGTATACTGCTGTTATCCACGATTTTAACGTCTTGGTCTTTTTTTGCGATTCTAGCCAACTTTGTAATGGTTTCAATCACGAAAGTGCTTTGAACAATAGCGTCTCCTTTTTCCTTGTTATCTGAAGGCGCATGTAACACGAAGACATTATCTCCGAGACTGCTTGTAGAGATACCTAAATAAAAACAGGTGTTAGTTTTTTGTATTATTTGTGGGAGCTCCACTGGCAATTGTTAGTTTTGTTTTCTGAAGTACCGAATTTTTGCTACCATTGTGCTTCGGCAAAACATTTAACAACAATTGATCCAACCGAGTGGTACGTGTTCTAACGACTGTCGTTTTCCGACCACGCGAGGGAAAAGTAACATTTATTCCTATCTTTCACACTTCTAAAAAGGATCTTCTGACAAATGTATTTTACCTCTTAACTCATTATGGGAAATTTTCTGTTTTAACTTTCCGTCTTTGGAATCGAACAGGTAGGTGGCGCCAGAGGTGATAATTAAAGTTCGTGCCCTTGGATGGTAACCATGGCGATCGTATTTGGTCACACTACAGCAGTATAGAGCTTGTTCACCAGAATCAATAGTAGCCAACATTTTTGGCTTGAGTTGTTCGACTAAAATGCAAACAATTGGAAATGTTTTAAAACATTTTTGCAGCATTAAAAAGCGGGAAAGTATTTTCTTTCTGTAAGGTAGTGCACTATATATATAAAATATTTACCCATTTAAGGTTAGTTTTTGACTTTATTTATTTATATCAAACACTTTTATCTGTGTTTTTTTGGACAGTAAAGTAACGAATTAATGCTGACGGCAGACGTAAGTCCAAGTTCTTCCTGCTACAAAAGGCTTTACTTTAATTACCTCTCGGTTTATCCTGGAAGGGGTTAGCCACGCTCTCGTCGTATCCCTTTTTCTTCTGTCGGAAGATGGCGCTCGCGAGCACCTTTTCTTCCATCATAGCCTTACGTTGAGGAGAAACTCCTTTAACGTATTTCAGCATCAAGTTCTTCATATTAAGTTGCTGAAGCAATTTACCTGTCTTTGACGACATAACTTTGATAAGGACGATACCACAAGCGAAAACAATTTGCTAAATAAAAAAATAAAACAAAAAAAATACCAAAAAAACGCAAAATTAGAAAAAAATGCAAATCTGTGTTTTAATTATTTATTTTATTACTTGACAAGTTGAACCGTTTTTGAGTCATTTTAACAAAAAAATAGTTAAAAGATTTACCTCTTCCAGTGCAGCAGGCGAATGAATCCACGATTTATCCAACACACTGGCTGGCAAGCTCTCTTTCGCGCGCATGAGGTACGAGTATCTCACGTAATCCAAGAAGTCGGCGTTTTCTGGACACCGCGGCTTTAGACGCGTCATAAAACCAAGAATGAACCTGAATAATTGGCATTGTTGGATAATAATGTGGATTGATAAACATTGGGAATATTTATAAAAGAAGGCTTGGAATTTACGACGTTAAAACACCCGTGTTATTCTAACGACAGTCGTTGCCCCAACACGCAAAGATAAATAGTTCCTTTATTCATGTATATAGACGTTGCACAGTAGGCCTTATTCTTCATAAACGTAAATTACGTTCATTGTAACGACAAATTCTGGACTGACCACCATTTCATCGCAATGATCATGTTCATGTGTGAAATTCTTACAGAAATATTGTTTGATAATTACAAATACTCCACTTACTTTCTTATATCTAAGGTTGCCTTTTTCCTTTTTGCTTTTAATCGCTGAGCAAGAATTTTCTTCCATTGCGAGCTGAGGAGCGTCACAGCATTTCTCATCGTCGTAAACTTCTTCTTCTGTCTCCATCCACGGAATACAGACTGTATGGTGGTAGCTAGCTCATGTTTACGGATCTGTAGGAAGACATAAACGTTCGCTTACTCTTCTTTTGTGGGTGAGGTCCTTGTCGAGGACCTGGGATTTAGGCTAAAACTTAAATGATATTTCTATCCGGCGCAGTGGAACAGTGGTTAGCCCGCCTGTTTCTAACTAAGGGGTTATGAGCTTGACCTTGCTATTATTGTTACCATGTGTCCAAGACACTTAACAGCTATTGCTCTAACCCAGTGGTTCTTCATAGGATGTGTAAATTGCTAGGAATACTTTTATAACAAAATAAAACCAATGATCCCACAAAGTTACATACGTGGTAACTGGTAAGCGACCAAGTGTGTGAAACAGAACATACGTGTTACAACGACTGTCGTTGCCCCGCCACGCGATGATAACAATTTAAATTCATTTATTTAAAACTGTCACTTACCTGAAACGCATCTTCAGTTGCGAACAACGTCCTCGGGAATCGAATGAAAACTTTGGTTTTCCCCAGTCGGTACTCCCCCTCCTTGTAGTCAAGATACTTACAAAGCACGTCAACTCCTTTACGCGATGGCCCATCGTAATGTGGCCATGTCTCTGGGCACAAGCTTTTATATCTGCCCCAGAAAGACGTATGTTATATATAATCGAAAAACAACAGTTATATAGCTTATATGGGCTTTGCTTTAAGGTAACAAAAAAAATCTTCCAAAAAAAAATCAAAAAAAAAAAATCGTTGAATGTTCTTTGTTTACTACCAAATGGAACGAGAAAAGAGAATGAAATGGTGTCCCATCTTTCCCGACCCTACTATATATTAAATATTGGCTTACCGGTTTAGGAATATATCGTGGGTTCTTCTGTAAGCGAAACCTGCTCTTCTTACTCTAAGGTTTTCCATTAGCCCTAAGTATTTCACTTGATGGCGCACCAGAGTTTCGTCAAAGCGATCTAAATATATATGACGTCATATACTCAAGGGTGAACTAGCAACATTGTGACTTAGATAGGACATTATGACGTAAAACAGGTCTATAAGTTAGCGAATATAATATAATGTATAGATCACATATTTAAACACCATTAGCAAATGACAGATTAGTTTTAAAGTAGAATATTAATTAAATAAACGATACTCGCCATAAATATGTCCGTTAGATCATAAAACAATCAATATTTAATTAATCACGAATAGGAGCATTTATGTTTGACGTAACTAATACGCCTGGGGGTTTAAAAATACGACTTTCCTTATTTGGGCATCCAGATGAAACGTCACTGAACAAGCATACGTAACTAAAGACGTTAACATTAGGTGTATATTGACGCGACATTTTTGTAACTTTTAAAAGGTGGATAAAAGCGTTACATGTAGCTTTGTAACTAAAGTTTCTATTATATAAATCGCTTAACTTATAATTAAAAGCGTATTTAGGATATCCATGCGACTATAACAATGCGTTGTTAATTGTTAACACAATCAGGAAATTGGGATATAATGTGTTAACTGGTAACGGTATCAATCTTTACCCTACAATAATGTATAATAATTAAGTAAGTAACCTATTTTACCGACCTGCCATTTTAGCGTCATTGGGTTTAATACATCTTACATAAGAAGGTTCCTTAGACATTAGAATGTCCATTAAACGATTAAGGCTTGTACGGAACTGGGAGCCAACAGTTTCGGGTCGTTTTAACCTAAATACAAGTAATTGGAAACTTATTTAAATGCAATAGCAAGCTAGATTGTATATACTATATACTATATATGTAAAAGTTTACGATTTGAAGTTCAAATTGATTTCAATCACAAATACGTCATGAATACCCTCTGTGACGTCAATAATGTAGTTTGTGGGCGATAAAATGAGATAACTTGTAGGTTAAAAAACGTAAATATTAAACGAAAAATGGGGAAATCAAACGAAGGGTTTGTCAATATGACTATTTTGCTTAAAAGGCAGATAATACGAAACTTTTAATCTATACCCTGGTTTTTCCTAGCGTGAAAACGAACTACTCGAGTAAAATTGTCCAATATAAAAGCGTATCTGCTAAATGCATGAGTAACTTATAGTGTGCTTACTTGGTAAGTTCTGTAGCAGGAAAAGCTTCTTTAACAATCTCGTTCTTTGAAACGGACATTGTAACTTTCAAATCACGGTATAATAAGTCGTTGTTTTTGTCCAGAAACCCTGAAATATAGTTATAACTTATAAGTTATAACATGCATTATTTGGTGTCCATGATATAAATTTCTAAATAGGTAATATTTCATTTTTGGACGTTAGTAAAATGTTTGGAAAACATAAATTTGTATGTTACTTAGGTAAGTATATTCTACATTGCGGAGTAATATAAATTTGTAGATCTTTTAATCAAGATAAAGATTACGGTGATATAATGAAAATACTGTGATAGACTGACACACTTTTGCAATGTTGCCAGCCATTTTGCTGCTAAGGTAATTTATTTGATTATACATTCTCAGTGTTGCCAAATTATTTTCCTAATTTAGCATCTATTGTTGCCAGATTATTTTCCACGGCATATGACGTACCTTTGACGGAGTAGGTGACCTCACCAGCATAATGAACCAATCGAAATTCTTCATACCCGATCGTCTTTCTCATTTTCGAATCTCCCAATGCGTGTCTGTCATGGAAACGAATAAATAAATGTAACTCATTTAATCCGACGTAGGAGGGCAACGATAGTCGTTATAACACGGGTGTTATGTTAGATACACTTCGTAGTTCGTACCCGCTTACGAGTTACCACATATGTAACTTTGTGGGTAAATGTTATTTTAACTTTTCAATTTTCTTATAAAAGTTTTTTCTGCCAATTTACACAGTCCAAAAGTACCACTGGGTTGGAGAATTTGCGGTTAAATGTCTAAGCGTTTTGCCTAAATAAGTTAAATACATAAATATAACTCACGTAATAAAATGTGGATGTTTTCCAACAGTTTCCTCCAATTTTGACAGGAAAGTATTATCAGTTGCTTCACCAGGTCTTAAACATTCCTCATCTAAGATATCTATGATCCCTTGGTGGCGCTCTTCCACAAGGTCGCAGATTATTTTGTTGTTAAAATATTCCACTGGTTCCCACTGTAATTCACGTAAAACGTCAGTGGAGGGAAAGAAAATTCGACCAGACTGAGAATTTTGAAATACATCGCTAACTTTTATCAAACTATAGCGGGATGCTTCTTTACAATAAAATGGCTACAATTTACAGGCACATTATAAAGTTACACAGTTGGGTAAAAGGACCTACCTCCTGCTCGTGTGAAAAAGTCGCGAAAAAGCATAACAGCCACAACGTATAACATTAATTAAGTTATATTTACCTCTATTCCTTCAGCTCTATATTCCTCTTGTTCTTGCTTGAGCGTCAATTCAATGAAAAGTTGTTGCAGTTTTTCGTTACAGAAGTTGATACAAAACTGCTCGAAACTGTTGCTCTTGAAAATCTCAAACCCATAGATGTCGAGAAGGCCGATCACGTTCTTGCGCATGCGGTCCTGAGATTGTGACGTGATTAGTGCCATTATTACGTCATTATAATAAAAAAAATTCGGATCAAGTGCTATGAAATACGTAATAGATCATTATTCAGTCTCTTACTCAAATATAATCATATATTTTAGAATTTATAAATGCACATATATACTATAAACTATTGTTTCAGGTTTTAATATCATGGGTTCATGAAGGGTTTGTAATCAAAATACAGCTAAACTCTTGCAAAGCCAAGAAATATTGCAGACACATGAGTTAACATAATTACAAAGTGTTGCTTTAAATAAAAAGTTCCCCAGTTCAAATAGCAGGACAACGTATGCGTTACAACAACAACAGATGCGGTGTTGGAATAACCACTGACGATATACGTCCCTAGTGAATACATACACTGTACAGTATAGTGTTAGTCATACAGTGGTGCAAGGGGAATAAACACACGCAGCATTATATGCTGGTGTATTGTTGCACCTTTAAACATCACTGCATTTTGTAAGCAAACACAAAAACTGTAAAGTGATATGAAGCGTGGCGTGTGGGACATACCTTTCATCAAAAAAAGGTACGCAATGCGTTCGCAATTGATAAAATAAATATACGTGATTGTGTAATTTTAGTAATATACAGTAGGTGGGGTAAGACGGAATATCTTTTGTACATAATATTCAAATATCCTGATCGTGTTTTAAACAATTAACAGCGGTCTGTGGGAGTCTTGAGAATAAGGTTTAATAATTCTTTAAATGTTCTTTGTTTACTACCAAATGGGACGAGAAAAGAGAATGCGAAGGTGTTCCATCTTTCCCCATCCTACTATACCAAAACGACCATTTCCAATAAATACACTATGTACCTTGCTTGTTAGTGAACCATTAAGCTTGAGCACCAGCCAGTTAAACATGCGACCATATATAGCTTTGCTTAATGCATCCCTGGCATATAAAGCTTGTTCTACGGTGAGAGGGCTTTCCATTTTCTCTTTGTTTGCTTCGATAGTTCGATGAGTAAGAGCTTGTAAAAGTTGCTCAAACTGACAACCGAGTAACTATGGAAAGGAAAATGTTATTCTGCTGTTGTTGCCACCGGGCATAACGTAATATATGAGGAAATAGCTCCTATAAAATGATATTGTATAAGAATTTTATGATATTTTATAAGAATAAAGACGAATATTCTGCCGTACGACAATACATCATTATATGAGTTATCGCGGATAATCAGAACTAAAATCTGACGTTTTATTTTGTCAACTTACATTAGCAATCTTCTGTATTTCATGTTCTCTGTCCACAGTAGCATGGCCTTCTTCATTTGCACTGAAACTAACGTTGCCGAGATGCAACACACTCGCTACAATGGATAGAAGCTCCTGGGGTATGAGGTTCAAATCGTTATGCGGAATAATGTAGAAAATATAAGTTTAAAATGCAACACATTGCATAATACAAAAATTGTACTTACTTTATCCTTGCGTAGCCGAAAAACGACAGTCGTTATATACCTCGTGCTAGCTTACGGGTTATCATGTATATGTTACTTTAAGGTGATAATTTTTTTGTGTGGATTTTTTTCTTTTTTATGTGTGGCTGGTAATTTAGACAACCCATTAGTGACCACTGGGTTGGAGCACCCGTATACTCTGCGGTTAAGTTACGGTCACTCTAACTATAGAGTCGGAAGAATGAAGAATATATAGCAGTGCTACTTACGTCTATGTTCTTTGGCGAAAATTCCAAAACTTTGAGAGCTTTTTGTACAGCGAGGAAGTCACGTCTGTCGTTGATTGAACTTACTTTTGCACATTTGCCCTGAAAGTAAATTATTAGACAGATAGGAATTACGGAGCATATGTGTGCATTTATTGAGTTTAAAGACGTTTTTTTTATTAAGTTTTATGATATGGATAAATGTGCTTATCAAGAAAATGACAAAAACGGACAAAATAAAACCTTTTTTTCTCAAGATTCATGCCAAAAAAGTTTTAAAAATATTAAATATGTTCTTTTCTTTGTGGGATAAGTTGTTTTACCCTTATGGGCCAGAAGTCCACTTTACGAACTTGAGTGTCTTATTTATGTCACTGCCACAGCCACAGTAAAGACGGTGAAGCTGTTTTGTGTGTGTGGAAAACCAGACACGACTTCTGAGAGTTTTAAGTGCGCTCATGTCGCCACAGTTACTTCAATGGGCCTTGAACCAAGGACTTTCGAGTCACTGGGAACTTACTAATAGACAACGATTACGTAACCTTACAGGATTTTTGTCTCTTTACCGACACGTATGTTTTATAGGGTACGCCTTGTATAAGCAGCTATAACTGAAATGACTAATGGGCATTTATTATATATGTAAATAGACCTTATGGTAAAAAAACACGTTAATTACCACACCAACGTTTCACCAGCCGTATGGCGACTTGTCAAATAAAAAATAGGCCACAAGAGCGCTGACTGTTATGGCTAGTAGCAACAACAACATAACTAATATAACATAGAGAAAACGCTATGATTTTTAGTCAAAACTACAAGGGAAAAAGTCTTCAACCTAGGGCCTTTTACAAGGATATCAGCGAAAATACAATAGAGCATACCTGCGATGTGTAGAAATATTTATCTGGTGTTTTCTGCAGCATAAGTCGGCTTAGTAACTCCTCATCAGCGCCCTCTAGCAGTTGGTAGAAAATATGGAAGTTCCTTTCACCCGATGCTTGGTGGACCTGGATGGTAGATGGGAGGTTAATAATGTAACTGTGGTGAATATCCCAAATTTAGGCCAGACCTGGTGCTTGGGTGATTATAAGGGAATTAGAGGCAACACGACAGTTGTTAAAACACACTAAGGGTAAAAACGTAAAAAAAAACAGTAAACAACAGTAAAAGTTCCACGAATCAGACCCGATCTAAGGCTCATGAAGTTGGGCTATTCTCTTAAAGAAGTAACAGTAAGAATCAAGTGCTACGAAATGTGTGGCAGACAAAAATCAAGTCCAAGAAAAAGATACATATCAACTAATATGGCATCATCAGTATCTTGTTCAAACAGAACCGGTTAACCTAATTGTTTACATATAACTTTAACGTCAATATGAAGAGTGATGGTTTTATGATTGTATACAGAATACACAAATCGTATGCTAACACAACACAACGTTAAACACTTGACTGATGAATCTTAAATCACCTCTTTAGGATATTGGTAAATTTTGAATGCGTTAATCATTACCCATATTAACCATACATTACCTATGACTTATACCTAGCTTTCCCGCCAAGACAGTAGTAATATTAATATTAAAACAATAATTTTGGTAAGTTTGTTATTGTATTATGTAGATTAAAGTAAAGGGAATCTTAGCTATAAATATCTTAAACATTGTAAAACATTCATTTAAACATAATATTAGTAATAAGTATCCCAATAATTAGAATTGTAGACGTAATTAAAAACAAGCTCGGCTGCAAAACAGACGGACTAAAAGTCACATACGGTCCATGCCTATTAGTAAACAGCAAAACGTATACTACAAGGAGCAGAAACTGATATTCAAATATACACAAAACACAGGTAAAGCTGTTTTAAAACTACAATGAATTATTTAGTATGTGATTCGCAAACGGTTCAGCGAACGGTAGGCGGCATAGTAGATTTGCGATTACGTCTTGAAATAACGGTGAGTCAGAAGCGCGTGGCAATTTAATTACGCGGTCTCGCAATCTAACGGCAGCCTATTGCGATTGACGGTTATTATATAACTATAACCCTGGCCTACTATGATATATTATATAGTATTTTATAATGTAGCATGCTCGCGAATTAGGTCGTAAAATAGGCATGTGTGTAATAGGTATATTATATGCTGTATAATCGGCCATAAAGTCAAATAGCCGGGTAGTAATTATACTACTAAGTAGTTTATGGAGCAATACCGGATATTAACGAGCATATGCCAAAACACTATTGGTGTAATAAACCTAACCGATAAATCTATTAAAGCTATACTGGCAAAACTACATGCGGACGTTTTAAGGTCATATTCCGGTCGCTTTTTCGGGATATTTCGCATAATAATTGTGGCGGATGGGCTTACAATTATGACTAGTGGCAATAGGTATTAGAATAAAACTAACGGCTTAAGCCTTTGATCTGAATTTACGTTATTACAGATATTGGTTTTCTTAGACTGACCACATAGAAGCAATAAAATAGTTTTAATACAGAGGAAGTAGATGGGCAGTCAAATATGTGGTCGTATAAAAGTAGATGATTTATCCCTTTTACATATCAGGAGCTAAAAACTCTTTGCCTCTTTAAAATGTTCACAAGGTTTTGGAAAATACGCAAGCCTGTTCGGTATATTTTGTTACCGCCGGAGCGCCAGTCGTATCTTAAGTGTAAAAGAGATTTTGGTCTGTTTATGTGATCTTGCAAACAAAAATGTCGGTTCTCATTTTAGAAAAAAAAAAACAAGTATCAGAAGATCTCTTTCACAAATATCTATATTCCGTGTTACTTACCACGCGCGATTTCTCCAGCAGATAGTTAAGTATATGTCCACCTACTGGTGCCCCTTTGTGGTCGAACTCAATGTCCATGTATTTGCCAAACCTTGACGAATTGTCGTTTCTGTGTGTCTTGGCGTTCCCGAATGCCTAAGCGGGCAATAAACGGTTATATTTGGAAACTAAATACCAGTTACCAGGTATGCATATAAGTTGTTTTCGGAGTTTATAATGCTGTGGAATGCTCGGGCAATTAAAGGAATGCAGGTATTACTTTTTATAATTTTCCTATAATTGTGGGAACTTATTTTGCACTGTGGGTAAGATGAATACCGTTGGCAGTTGGCACATAATATCCCATATTTTCTAATCGTATTTTTATTAATTATACCAACGCTAATTTACAGTCGTGAGAATAAGGTTAGATATTTCTTTCAATATTCTCTGTTTACCACTAATATGCGTTTGTAGATAAGACGGTGTGCATTTCCCTGTACAAGGTTGATAATGAACGCAGCAAAGTAAAATATCTTATCACTGTTTGCTTTGCATGAGCTATACTGTTTGATCACCAGTATCAGTCACGTTAGTAATAGCCACGTGAAAAAAAAATTCTATTCCAAACTTTCATATTAAACATAAAATAGCCCCTATGGCGACTTATCCATACCGACGTTTAATCATTCTATTAATGTCGCCTTCATCAGATTAAAAGTGTATTGACTTGACCCATACTGAATACTGAATAGTATAACCTACCTCTAGAATCGGGTTAGATTGCAGCAACCTTCCTTTAATGTGTTCCACATTATCATTGGAAGCACTACAAACACTCAGATATTGAAGAATGTATTTAGAAGCCTCCGTTTTCCCAGATCCTGACTCCCCTGATATTAGAATACATTGGTCGGATGCTTCGTTTCGCATTGATCGGTATGTGTTGTCGCCGATCGCGTAACTGTGGTAATTTAAAAATAACAATAACAAGAACACATTTATGAAAGTAAGTATATTTTAGGGGTAATGGGCAAAATCTAGCCTAAATCCAAGGTTCCTCCCCGCGACGCTGATACTGAATACTGAATTCTAATTCTATAATAAGTATTCGTCTCTTCATTTGGGCCCAGAAGTAATTAACAAAACAACTACATTTAAATATAAAATCGTAGAAATGCATGATTTGTTGTAAGGGGCATTTAAACTTCGATGTGAAAAAATTAACATAACCGGTTGTTTACGATGTTAGGCACGTTCTAAGACAGTTTTGGTTTCAAATGCAAATGGATTAAACATTATGCAGTTTTTATTAATATATAACTTACACGTGTGGTGGCATCTCATAGAAGTTAACGCCTTGGTACTTCTCCATATGGTAAGGCGAGTAGAAACCTAATTGTTGGTAAGGATTCACTGATATCAACACTGAACCAATGTATGTCTGCATTTAAATCATCATTTTAAAACTATTGTAAATAACGGTTAATAAGATAAAGATACATGATTTTTAGGACAGAGACCCAGACCCCAGAGCCTCCCTATACCGAAACTGCGAAACAATCAAGGTACGTATATACGATTATCAGTTAAACCGATATTTTTCTGTTACGATGCAAGCGCTTAACCAATAAGCCACGGCACTTTACTTTATGTTTATGATAACAGTAAGAATAATTAAAAGTGTTTGTAGCCTTTAAGTTTATAACAACAACTCAAATATATTTATATCTCTCTATTGCAACATAAAGTACTCACATAAATAAGTTTTTCTTTAAATCGTTTTTTAATGTTGTGCAGAAATGCAGTTTCACTTTGATAATCCTCCAGTAGTACCAGGTCCTGGACTCCAACCCGGTCCCTTGCGGTCAAAGCTCCCTCCATAGTCGAGACTGAGTATCTCTGTAAACAACAGTAATATAAACGCATTACTATATAGTAAGGTAAGACGGGACATGGATGGTACGTAATTGGTATAAAGATTAGGAAACGTGGTACTTTAGTACTACCACTAACAGTATACCATCTTATAAAACTGTTTTAGTATAACATGCCGTTAAGTGCTATAGTAAATCCCTTAACTTACTTTTAACTATAAACAAATGATAAGGCCAAGTCTTTTTGTCGTTGCCTGTTATAAAACAAAATATCAACCACGCTGTGCTACAGTCTTCGACGGTTTTTCCTAATAAAGTAAAACGAAACATAACAACTGCCTCATCACATTTACTCATAAAAATTTCATTGCTTCTCCATAATTGGCAGCAGTCGTGTACTGACACAGTAAACTATCACAGCTAAATTGCGGGAGGAAAAACATAAAATTGACCATAAAATAAAGCAATTTGACGCCTTTCCAAGATTTGGAGGGCCATAAACCGTGGCGTTGTGTCCCAATTTCAGGAAACTAGGTTGTCTCAATTAACAATCAATAACGGGAAACTGCAGATTGTAGATGTGACGTCACGATGCAACACGAGCCTCAGATACAATTTCAAATAGAGCGACTAAGTAGTTAGTAAAAGCACGATAATTTGTCGAGGGTTTAAATTACGCACGTTTTATGACCTAAAATATTACATTCTATAATTCATTAAATTCTAACACTATTTTTTGTCGTAATTCTAATTATAAACTGGTCTAAAATAGGCCTCGGCTTTGCCAATAAAGAGCAGTATAGCTATGATGTTACTACAGTTCAATAAATCCTTTTACATGTACATGCAAAACAACGACTATATATTACTAATAGAATACACATCGACACTCATTTTTCCGGTACATTACGTAACGCAGATACGAAATCTACAGACGCTGCTCGACAAAACACTTGTGACGCACTAAGGCGGTTACGCAAACTCAAGTTTAGACTGGATGACGTAGGTAGCTACGGTAGCTTATAATATACAGTTGCCGCCATGGCATTCTTGGCGAGCAAGAATATCTTACGCACATACTTGCTGTACAAAAGTAAATCATTAACCGCAACCGTGTAACCTTATCATCGTCAGAGGTATATCTGACGTAAGTAACATTCAAGCTTTTACTATTGCGTCAATGTTCTATAGAGTATAGAGTATTGCTACATTTGAATTCCAGGACCCCATGCTAGTATACACAATTCTCGGTAAGTTTGTAGAACGTTGACGTCACGATGCTGTTTTCGAAAAAAACTGCGTCATATTTCAATACGCCTGTTTTTACTATACATGCTTGCTATTACTCGTTTTCCACTATACTGGCTGTTCAACTGGAGGTAGCGAACGAGATAAATATAGAAATTTGGCGGCGTGGTAACATGTTGATAGCATTTTAACATTTTACAACGTTGTCTCATTGTTATATACGCAATGGTAGCAATACGTGCGAATTGGCACTTCATTTCAAACGCGCGAGAACTATCGCTTTTTGCGTGAGACAACTGCTCGCTAATTGTTAAAACGAGAGTGTTGTAATGCATGAACTAACATGAAAAAGGGAGTGCACGAACGTCTTCTTCAACTTCGCAAACAGATTGCAGGGCTACAGTACGCTAAGCAACTAAGCCACACCCAAAGTTGAATTAATGCCGTGAATATACCGATTGCCCATTCAAACCCTGCCTTAATTCAAAAGCTGTACAAATAACGAATATTTGCCCTTGAACAACATACGGTAACGTGACAATTACGTATACGATTTAGGTATGCTTTCCATAGCTAAATCACTATATTCAACTCTTACTTATAAAACACGTAAACGTTCACAGATTCACAGCAGTTAAACATGTTATATCACCGCACAGTCCACACAATACACACCGCATGTTACAACTCGTAAAAACAACAACGAGACACTGACAAGTAACGTAAAAGTTTATAACTGTTTCTAATACACGACCACCACATCGTGTTATGCTAGCGGCGCTCACATTCCTTGTCGGCAGGAACGTAAACAAGTTCCTACCTCACGGATACATATGTTACAGACATTACCTGGTTATAGAATTTGAAACGTGTTGACCAAGACCGTGCAAGTCCATTAGGACTACTTGGTGAAGTAGGAGAATGCATGATCATAAAATTCACCAAAATAAACACACTGTATCAGTAATAGATCCGAGCCCCAGTACTACATAGGCAGACTGTTCTTTAAGTGTGAGCTGCAGCAATTTAAGCTGATGTTTCCTATTCAATTCGAGGTAAATTTGTGACGCTCTTACTTCTGGTAAATCCACTATTAAGCCGTAATTCAAAAACAATGGGACTGGATGTATTACTTGGTTAGCACTTAGTCACATAGTAAACTTTTCATTTAATGTTTTCCAATGATTGACACTTAAGTGTATGTGTAAGTGTGTGTGGCGTAGAATAGGCCTAAATCTCATATGTACCCACGAACCCACCCCATGAGGCCACATATGGATTGAAAATTTTAAATTTAAAACAATTTCACGACAGTCACAACTTAGATATAGGTATATAATGATAAAGGTAACAAATATTTTTTAAACGCAACATTTACTTCATGTTTAATGATAATAACGTACAACCTTAAAAGTGTGATTTAATTCAAGTACAAAAACATATAAAGAACACACACTCAATCACAAATTTATTCTCTACAGTCTACTCCATTATAAATCATACTCCTAAAAAATAAAACCCCAACAATTCTTAAACATCAATATCAAATAAACAACCACGTTTACAATTAGATTTAACTAAGTTCGGAAGTGTGTTAGCAAAGTCCTACTGTAAAATGAAATTTGTTATTTTTTTTCAATAAACCCATTTTTACTTATATAGATAGAAAACATACCACTTCAGATAATCATGAGTAAAAAACTGGATCCAAATGTCCTGGTGTACTTTTAATCTTTAAAACATAACCATAAGTTTACATACATACTACACACATGTTTGGCAAGCATGGTATTTTAATAAACCATGGTATGCTCATACACATAAACAACTATCTGAGTAAATGGCAACTGCAACTCTTAAATTGAACATTTGGTCATTTCAAAGTTACACTTAACACGTATATGCAAATACCCGTTATAGACACATAAAACGTGCTACTATTACAGCGATAACTGCATAAATTAATTCAAACCAGAAAATGGCCACATCCTGTCCGAAACTTTAACGTTAACAAAAAAGCACATACAATAACAATTCTAAATACCACAATACAGCCAGGTGCTTTCCAAAGCCGCGTGTAACTTCCTCTTTTCCTGTTGTAAACAACACTACCCCTTAAAACCTTTACTCGGCCCTGCCCAATGCTCCAACACGATGTATCCGATACAACTGTATACGGAGAAAACGTTCCGTTTCCATCTCTTTTCTATTAACGACACCCATGGTTACGTTTTTCTCTCATTCTCTCGCTACCGGCGTCAGTTCTCAGCTGTTTCGCTAATCTCTCCGCCGATTTTCACCTAAACTGCTCTAGATTCCAACACGCGGCAATCAAATTTACAAAATTAATTTAAGAATGTTTTGTTTAGTTATATGAATTACCTTATAGTCCCATGAAGCTCATGCACAAATGTATATATATATCAGAGTCTTATCATACACATACGTGCCATCAAGTCACACGAAAACAAAATAATTTTACTCACTTTAGTCGGCGTCAAAATTTCTTGCGCTTTAAATATTTGATAGGAATGTAGAGGCGTCTTGGCAGGTTTTCCCGTTGCCAAAGTTTGGTTCGTTAACGTTTCATCTGTTTTATAAACAACAGGAGTTATTCCATACGAACATTCCTATATTTCTTAACTTTTTGGTCTTTTTGTAGTGCTACACCTAAGTTGTAGAGACGCAATTGAACCGTGTAGGTGTAATTGAACAAATAAATAAAAAAGTTGCATGCACTTACCTTTACTTCTTACACTTTTTGGTGGTTCAATTATTTGCAATTTCACTATTGGATTTGTAGCAGGTTTGACAAGGATAATGTTTTTATCTTCCTTCTGGGCTTTTGGTTCTAACCCAACCGACTTCGGTATTGTGTTGTCTTTTATCTCAGTAGCTTTTGCGGTATTGGTAACATTCGTTATTTCTTGGACTTGTGATGGGCCGACTGTAGCTGAAAAGTATTTTATTTAACGGAGTTTTACCCGTGCTAGCGTACGATTTTAACGACTTGTCGTTTTATTGCTAACTTCTTTTTGTTTGTTATTTTGATCTTTGCTATCTTATTTAAATAACTTGATCTTTGCTATCTTATTTAAATAACTTGATCTTTGCTATCGTATACGAATGAGATAAATAAAACAAGGTATGCTATTTGCATATTCGTTGAAACAACTGAAGTTTTTCAATGCAACGTCCTTACGTTCATGAAATGCAACTGCAAATGTTGTTTCAATAACCGAGCCAATAAGATAAAAATAATAAGACAATAAAAATGCTATACCTTTACTACCACCAGCACCCATTGCAGCTTCCGTCAGAAATCTTTTCAAATGAAAGAAGTTTACCGTGGACCGCTTCTTAAACGTAGAGTAAATTATGCATGTTGTGTGCACTTATCACTGTCACGTGATTGGTTTCGTTACTCAGGTAATTAAGTTTACATTTTGCCAGAGCCGCAAACTCATTGGTTAACTAGAGAATTTAAAAATAAGCGTAATTGAAAAATTGTAGGCGATTAGAACGGCTTTGTGGCGTCAAGTAATGCTGCATGAACTGCGCCTTGTAAAATTTAAAGGCATGTCAAAGCTTTTTTGGCAAGAACTGTTTATGTGTCACCGGTGGACATGAAGTTTCACTTTAGGAACATATACAGCGACGAACGATTACATTGGCGTAAAAAAAAAATTGTGCTCGTTTCGTCACTGCATAATTGATTGCGTTGTACTATTAGAAACTTTCAGCCAATAGAAAATAAAGCGTCTAACATCATATTACTATACTTGGTATTGCATGTCATACTGCGTATACTAACGTCATGATCAATTCTGAGAATACATCGCGATGTTTTATTGCAACTGTGGCATGGTAACTTTTACAGTTTGGTTTAACATAAAATACTGAAAGGCGAATATTTTTTACAGTGAATCAATGAAAATTGTATGCGGCATGACAAGATTTTAGGCAAATAGAACATTGGGTTGAAACGGGTGAATTAAATAAGCAGAAAGGTAATATTTCCTTGAGTCAACTAAGTGCTCTGGGTTTTAAAATAAATTGGCATTATGGTGTAATGGTAAGCATTGGATTAAGGAGAAAATGAAAACATAGTGCTGGAAATTGAAGAAAAGTTCTACATACAGTATGGAACTTGTATAAATAAATACAACAGAAAGACTTCATTGAAACTTAGAAAATATTGAACATATATATGGGTAACAAAACACTTACCAAAAATCCAGATGCAAATATTGCATAAAAAGTTATAAATTCCAAACAAGATGAGATCATGAAATGACATTAACACCTTTTAAACATAACGATATGAAATCCAAAGAACCATAATGTGAAAAAATGATCCTGAAAAGATGATCAAAAATGCCTTTGAGCTTTAAAATAATAACAAAAACAAAACTCTTTAGAAATCCGTAATGTCAAAACCTGAAAATCTAGATGTTTCTGTTTTATATGGGTCAGGTCCTACAGAGGGTCAGGTCCTACAGAGAGGCAACTAGGATTTAGGCCAGAGTAGGCTTATTACCCAAAAAATACATTCAAAAAAAAACTCGGACAAAATTATTTTTTTCATGAAGTCCAAAAAAATATTTGGTGGAAAAAATTTTAAACCTAAAGGACAAGATATCCATTTGTTTTAAAAAAGGATGCTCCTTTTCTTCATTAGCAAGATGAAGCACCAAGTTCTGTCATATCCTGTGCAGGTGGCACAGTTAGATCCGGTATAAGTTGATCTAAATCATCGGTATCAAGTAAATTTGTGTTGTCTTCTTCCACAACTTGGTGACGTTTGGGTGATGTTTCCTTGGTAACCTCGTTACGCTTCCATAACCCCTCACCACCACCACCAGTAATGTACGAGAAACTAATAATAAAAAAGCATTAGTGGCAAATCTATGTTGGATAAAAAAAAACTGAAATGGGGTAAAAACTACTGAATAAGGGTCAAAAAAAGCTTGACTGCTAAATAATTTTATTACTTTGTTATTTAAATGGCATCAAGTTGAAATAAATGTTTTTCTTAGTAGAATTCTATTTGAATAACACTGATGATGCCAATTTAGGCTAAAAATATCTCTCTTACTGTTCACTATTTGAGGATTTTTGTATGTTATGCTTTACTTCCATAAATTAAATAATAAACTCACAATCTTCTGATCCCACTTTGTTGGGGAAGATTATTGTTTTTCTCACTTTGTTGTTTGGATTGTTGGAGCTCAGCATCACCCAACTCTTCCCAGGAATCATCACTAAAAGAAGAAGATATAATATTTGAAGAGGAGCATAAATGTATAATTGAATTTTTAATAAAAAAAACAGACATACACTATAGACTGATTGCAGAAAACCAATATTGAAAATTTGCAATCAAGCAAATATAATGCAGTTATGTTGTTCATGCAACAGCAAAGTTTTATTTTTCTATACCTCAATTGTTTAAAATGTTTGCTAGTGTTATATTTTTTTTGGTAGTTGTAGTATCTCATCCAAGATTAAATTATCTATCTTTGATTTAAACTGTTACATATCCACAAGCAAATTAGTTCAAGATGTAAACTAAATAATTAATTCTAAATATATAGTAGGTTGCGGTAAGATGAAACATTTTTTCATTATCTTTTATCATTCGATACAGTGGTAAAAAAGAATATTCACAGAATTATACAACTGTATCCTTACAAACAACTCTAAGAACATAATTAAGAAATTAAGGGCATTATGTAGTAACAAGATCCATCTTAACCCACAGTACTATAGGTAAACAACCCTAAAATTCACAACAAAATAACAACTTACTATCCGTGTTTCTTTGCCACTCTGTGCCAGCAGTGAGGAAAATGAAAAGAAAACATAATTTAAGTAATTGCAACATGCGTTAGTGTACGTGCTTTGCAACCAAAACTTAACTTAACAAATTATAACAACAACAAAAAATACTTAAACTTAATTCAAAATCGAAATAAAGTGAAATAAAAAAGACAAATATATTGCTATAGTGCAAAGTATTAACACAGAAAATGTACATATTTTGAAAGAAGAATCTTTAACGTGTATATTGCTTAAGTGCAGGAAATTAAGCAAAAAATTTTAAACAAAAAGCAATTTTTAGACTTAAAACATAACAAAAAAACTCGTAATAAAGGGCCATAATATCTAAAAATAAAAACTGAATACCCCTTGAAGTAACGCAGCTCTTCCTCCAGTAGAAAACATCGAGCTTTTAGTTTGTTTCGATCATTTAAAACTTCCTGCAGCTCCTGCAGTGTGTAACGAGGTCTGTTGGGATCACTGAGGTCAATCACCAGTTTGTTCGCCAACAATGGGTCTCCTGGCCACTGTGAATGAAATATACTTTGGTTTGAGATATGAACTTGAACTGGAGCACATTTATTTATTTGGACAAACATTTTAAACAGTTTGCTTTGGGATAATAGGCAAAATTTTGTTTTAAATCCTAGATCTTTTAACAAGAACTTAAATAAATAGAGGGGCCCAAATTCAGTGCGGTTATATTTACAGTTACATTGTTTATATCTTGAAAAATATGGCTGCTACAGGTTAGCACTTCAAATAGTATGTATAGTGTTTTAAACCATGTTTTGAATAACAACTCGGTTATTTTAAGACACCACTAAAACTAAACGAGGCTTATACCTTGTCATCCTGTGTAGAACAAGAGGCTGCTTCGGTTTTTACAGGTTTTGGGTGTGGCGAAGAACTGAGATGTAAGATGTTATAAAACTAATATGTAAACTACTGTATTATAACCAAGTAATAAAATCCACCATACCAAACAACCCACACATCTACTTATGTTGGCAGACAACAGATTGCAATACACAATCTGGTGAAATACAATTCCTATTACTTAATATACAAACAGGTTACCACCGCAGTATACGAAGGGGTTACCACAACTAATATCAAAGTGAAAGTGGTTATTCATAATCAAATATATTTAAAATGCTAGTTGTTCAAAACATGCTACAGATAAAAGCTGCTTTAATAAATGCGTCAAACAAAAATACAGAATAAATTATTTCAAACCTTATCTTCATATCAGTAACAAGTGCAGGTTGTCCTTGCAATCTTGACTCCAATTCACTTTTCTGTTGAATCAGATTCTTTCCTTGTTGTTCAAGAATCGTGATTTTTCTTCGAACTTCAACGTTTAATTTCCCCATCCTGTTTACTTGGAGTTGAAGCTGTGGGTGAATGTTGTTATACTCATAACAACAAGTCTAAAATGAACAATTTTAAGAATGTTCCTGTTAAGATTTTCTGGTGCCATAGTTTAGTGGTTAGATGCCTGCATAGTAAGCATAGGATACCAAGTTCAATGCTTGACAGTTTGACACAATATTCAAATGTGTCATTTAACAAGACACTTAGCAGATGTTGTACCAAAACAGTCTTCACTAAGTGTGTGGGAATCCAAAGTTGTCAGGATATAAAGATTTGAAAAATTTCTCCTTTAAACCATAAAGTATACCAAAAAAAATTTTAAAACTACAAAACAATCGCAGATGCTTCATGATTGTATATCCGGTAAAATGCACTCACTGCTTCAGATTCTGCATTCTTTTCTTCAATAATTCGATTCCTTGCACGGATTTCATCTCGCTGTTTTTGTATTTGTTCCTGTAACTTTGACACAGAAGATCCTTGTTGTTCTGAAGGAATGAAGTTGAGCATGTTTGCATTCTCCTCCTTTAGATAAAAATACAAACATCAGTTATATACACCACAGTGAACTACAGCAACCATAGTTTTTTACTGAGAGGTGAGAGCTGTCAAATTTGATTCATTTTATAAATAGTACAGTAACCTTAATTCTTTCTACAACCATTTATTATATTTTATGTGGGTGAGGTCCTACATTCTACAGCATGATACGTAATTGGACTTGAGATTTAGGCCAAAGTTTGCCTATTAACCCAACATGTTACTGCCTACTGTACTATATATAAATATATGAGTTTTCAGTTATAAACTGGTAAAAAAGGCATTAACTCCTTAGGGACGAGTAATGCAAATATGCATTTTGAAACAGGTGTTCACAAAAATGTTCATCATTTTTTTTATAGTTGGTAAAAGTTCTTACAGTTGGTTTTATTTGAAAGAGGAAGGAATTATCTACCAATATAACGTTTGAAAAAGGCATCATAGCATTTAAAAGTTTTTACCAAACTTGATTTGAAAACCCTAAAGCCTTTTTTAAAAAGATGGTTCATATTCTGTCCAAAATCAAGGTTTTAACGTCATTCTGTCCAATAAAAGCGATTTTATCTGATCTCTATGTTGCTCTGGGGCTTCCCCGTCTAAGTTACCGGTAAAAAATGTGGTTTTGCGTAAAAATAGCTATGTCAGCTGTTTCTACAAGTTTTTTCGGTATTATGAAACAAATTTTACATAAAATATGATTTTGTGTGTATTATCTAATTTCATTTTGCTTCTACACGTTGTTTCTACCTTTAAATTCATAATAAAACGTTTTTGGCAAGTTTTGTTAAGATTTTAGCGAAAATGAACTTTCAAAAAATGACGTCATCAGGTTATAAGTGACGTAATTGATCCCTTTGACATCACCAAATCAAACAATCATTTTAGTTGGGTAGTAAACAAACCAGGAATCAACTTTGCAATAGATTCCTTATGTAATTTTTACCTAAAAACCCTGATTACACGTAAATACAAGATTTCTGATGATATCATTCAAAATTTGATGACGTCATCAAAAAAATCAAAATACAATCTTGTAGCAATTTTTCCAAAGAACAAAAGTCTAATTGGTCATTTTTCGCCAGCACAAACACCTGTGTCGCTAGGGAGCAATATGTGACAGTCGGTCAAAAATGGAAAATTTGTTAAAATATATCTCGTCCCCAAAGGGTTAAAGAGTTTTATACAAAGTTTCTACCTCCATCTTTTCAGTAAGTAGTAAGGTCAACTTTCGGTTATCCTCTTCAAGCGTTGCAACTGTTTCCATGAGACCTCGTGTCTCATCTTTCCAAGCTGCTTCTACTATCTCTATCTCCTAATTACCAAGTTTGTATGAGTTTTTTTTATTAAAAATAAAAAAGGGTAAAAGGCCTTTTTTATAAATGTTGTTTTCATTGCCACATTATTTATTTAACCCAGTATTAATCTGTATGTTGGTTTAAAAAAAGCTTACAAACCCATTTGTGTAAACTGAAAGCAACACTTTAAGAAACATGGCCAATTGATTGACATTTCTCACATATGCTATATATATTTGTGTTTCAGCTTATAAAAGGCTAGAAGTACCACTGTTATTAAAATTAACCACATTTACCAGGCAACTTACTTCTTGCTGCTTTTGGTCCTTTAACCGACTGTCCAGTTGCAACTTCTGCACAGTTGCAGCAAGTTCCGTCATTTTATCGCCACCACCAACATTCTGTGCCGCAAATGTTTCAAGCAACTCTAGAATTCTTATGATCTTTGGCATCACGCCAACAAACACAGCACCTGGGGAATAGTTCAACATAAAAACTCCAATGCTGAACAAATGGTACTTAAGTTATTGCTATCCATAATATTTTTTTATATTGTATTAGTACTAGTAGACATTAAATGTAAAAAATACATTGTAGGCGTACATGTTCTTGGACAAGACACTTAACGACATACCCCTGAAGATGTGTTGCCATATGGCAATCGAAACTTCAGACCATTAAAACCACAAACTAACAATTGCCATGAGAACTTCATTAGACCCTAAGAAACATTTTAAAACAGTGTGGTTTGAATTTATTACAATTATAGATGATACAATACCTCCAAATGCATCAGTAAGTCGTTCAAACTCCTGTCCCACACTTGAAGCAATGTTATAAACATCCACAACATTTAGAAGTTCTGCTGCTTTTTCAAACACTTGAGGATTTTGTTCATTTACCTAATACAAATAAAAAACATCAATAAATGACAAGCATAGTTATAAGCATGGCGTGAATATCATTTTTTTAGTTTTGAATACTATTTTTATTATACCTTCATTCTCCTAATAACCAAATAACTAGTAACACACTAATAACCAACCATTTATTAACTATAGAAAACACATCCAACGAGCCTAATTATCAAGGCTTCTATCAATAGGTATATAAGCACTCACGAATTCTTCAGAAAACGTTGACGAATCGTCATCTGAACTTTCGGTTTGTGCTTCTTCTTTAGACATAACGTAACTTACAACTAAAACACATTAAATATTATACTGACTACAACAACTACACATATAATAAATATACTGTAACATAACCTTACAATTTTAGATGACTTTAGTGTTTATACGAGAATTGTAAAGCATTAATAAATGTTTCAACACTTGAACTTACGAAGCAAAGCATTATACAACTGTAAACAACACAACCGTTATAATCACTAAAGTTGTCTGGTTAAAATATGGTCCCGCATAAAACGTAACAAAGATATATTACTAAAATATTAATATTTTAAAAGTTTTATTTATTTATAAAATAAATTTATACCTATTTTATAGTTCAAAGGTCATTTTTAAACGAATATAGCTACTGCGCAGTTGTACATTCGGCCGCGAAAAATTAAAATATTTAAATTTTCGCAACTTGTTTTAAATCACAAGCTTTGGTTAAAGGGAAACTCCCGAAATAAAGAACATAATGATAAACATTACGTCACAAATCAATCCTTGGTCACGAGAATCGTAGGTTTTTATGACTTTCTCCTACTTTACGTCGTGTTTTACTATACAAACACCAAATTGCACTACACATAGTCACCCATATGCAATTTGTTATAAAACGAACATCTATAACGTTTTTATGCTAAAGGTATTAAACTTCAAAAAAGTAAATTCGAAAAGTAAAATTTAACATACTTTTATTCTGTGCTACAAACTGATGAAGAAATATGTATTTCAAACAGATGACATGTAAACCAAGTGAAACTGATCATAAATTTATTAATTCGAGCAACCAAATGTGGTTGCCAATTACATGGAACAAACAAAAGGAATTTTCTTGTATAATAAAATAGACTTTATTTACATATGAGGCAGTTTTTAAGCCAGGATTTCTTATTAACTCATAAAAAAACAGTGAAAGTGTTTGAGTTAAATATATGCTGTTTGTTAACTTTTAAAATCCATCAAACAATTTTGTAAAATATTAGTGAGTGACCAAACAAAGTGATTGACCCTCTGCCTTTGGTTGCAATCCAGTGGTTCAGAAACACTGGGTTGCATTAATTAATCTTCTCCGAAAATGTATTTTTTAAATATAATGTTAAAAACTGCATCTTCTAATTAATGTATTTCTATATTAATTCCAGGTTCAGTTAAAACATCATCTGCACAAAGTTCTGAATCGTTATGAATTATAGTTTCAACTGTAATACCCCTGTTGTTATTAATTAATGTTTCAAAAGTCATTTCTGGCTCCATTTTCATTTCAGTTTTAACTTTAGATTTAGTTGGCCGACGCAAATTTTGCCGGTATTTGTTTATCCTGCGTTCGATACGTTCCATTTTAACTTGGAAACCGTGATCTTCAGGTAAATAAGTCCCCACTATATCGCGAGCTATTGAAGATGCTGGGATGTTTAAATGCTCACAGCCAGCCTGCTTTGAAGTGAACATTATCACTGACAAAATATCGTGACCGGGCCGGGGTTTATGGTTATGAGGTCGGTTGCCTCTCATAAATACACCGGACCTCTCAGTAACACTAGCGTGACAATAAGTCTTTTTGTTCCTCACTGAGCACCTCCAATGTCTTGTGGCTGAACCCCTTGTAGAATAAATAGCCCCACCATTGTAAGAGTGTCCGAGACTGTCAAAAAGTTTATCACTGCCCCTACTAGAGCCACCTTCGATGACCGTATATTGTATTTCATCAACCTCACTTTCTTCAGGGAGGTCAGTTCCATGTTGTGACCAATATTCCCGCCTTGATTTTAAGAATTCCTCTGGAGTAAGCCTAACTGACTTGGCTCCACGAACCTGTGCGGAGTTTAAAGAGTTTATCGCATTTTCGTTTTCCATTTTTGAAGTTTGCAATGGATAACTATGCGGCATGCTGATTCTTGTAACTGTTGTGTCTATCCTTCTGTTCCTTCTTTGCTTCAGAAGTTTATGCTTTATTGGTTTTAAATCCACAGGTTCTAATGTATAATCACTAACTTCAGGTTCTGAAAGTCCAAGATGTGAAAAAACTTCTGGATCCAAAGTTTTTTGCATCTTCTCCAATTTTCTGATACGTTTTCTTCGTTTAGCCTTTTTAACTTGATTTTCCTTGATTTGTGCAATTACTGCTTGTTTATTCTTTGGTACAGCTTTATGATTATGTTCACAGTGGCCTAACTTGTACATTCCTCTTTTTTCCTTCACACTAGCTTTACACTTAGTCACTTTGGAAGTACATTTCCACTTTACTGTTCCTTTGGCAGAAACCTTTTTAACCTTATAGGAATATCCCTGGTTGTCATGCAGCTTTTCCTTGTGGTAAATGGTTTTTCCAGGAACTGCAACAAACTTTAATTTATGATTCACTCGTTCCATTTTTCGTTCCTTTTTGTTAAAAGTAGGCTCAGCAAAATACTCCTCAAAAGTGTAACCATTATCCGGGTAATATAAAAATGGATCTAACCCATTGAACTCTGAGGTGTCTTCCATTGAATGAAGTGGGGAAAGGTTTGAACTTTTTTCATCCTCAGTTTCAGTTGCTTGAAAATTCTGGTCAAACATGGTAGGTTGAAAAGGTACAGGAAATTCATTCAACTCATTTCGTTCTGTAGTTGGTTGAACCAAGTCATCAGTTTCATTATCCCTATGTGGAGATGAAGTATCTATGCATACCTGGAAAAAAATATTTAGGAATTTAAAATAATATTTATGACCTAACACTTGTAGTTGTTATATGTTTTTTTCAAGTTTTTTTTTTTTTTGTGACAACTAAGCACTTTTAAAGCAGCAACATAGATACTGTTATATTTGATAATTGCATCACATACACTATACAAGGACAAATTACCTCCAATTTTTCGGAAAGCATTAATGCCAACCTTTGGTTATCCTCCTGTACAAGCTCCAATGATTCTTTCCAGTCATTTATATCTTCCTTCCAAGCAGCTTTGATTGCATCCAGTTCCTAAACAAGTCTGTAATTATTTCACTGAGAAAATGCTATAAGGTCACAACTTAAGAGGGGCAGCCATTTAAATCTTTTAAACTATACCAAAAAATCTAGTACAGTATATTTGCATTTAGCTACAGGGATCGGCAATTGTAATTTAATTAGTAAAATACCCAACATTTTTTTTGACTTTCTAGTAATATTTTCAAGATATTGATTAGGATATATGAATATAATTATGTATATAATATTTTAAGTGCAATTTCAGATTTAAGAGGGAAGTGCCTAACCCATAAAGTAAAGTTATAATTGAACCATAATTATTCTGTCACTCTTATTTAAAGTTTACAGATTATAAGTAAAAAGCTTATTAGAGCAACCAAAATTTGTTATATCTATTATCTACCTCTTCATGCTTCTCTTCACTCAACTTCATTTCAAGTTGAAGTTTTTTAACCGAAGGATTTTGAAATGTTGTGTTTGAAGTGCTGGACTGTTGATTTTTTACAAGGGAGTCCAGTATTTCAAACATTTTTACAAGTTTAGATGCCATCCCTTGAAGTGTACCTGGAATGTAAATAAGCTTTGTTGGTATGAAAAAAAAAATTTCCTCATGGTTTGAGCCTTGAACCCAGTACATGCCAGTTTAAACACAATAGACACACACTAGTTGCACATGAAAAAAGAAAATTTAGAATTTAAACTACATTAGCGCTCTGGCTATTTGGGTGATGGCCAAATCTGACTTTAAATTCTAGGTCCTCTAACCAGAGGTCTAGGACTCTCGCGTAAAGATAAGAATTCTCCACAAATCCCAGTACACTGTACCTACTATAGAAAAAGTACCAACACACACCTATGGTTGTCATTAGGCAAGATATTTTATCCCATATGTTATCATAACATTGCCAAATTTGAGAAATTTCATCATAATACTGTTGTGTCGTTGCCATATTCTGCACAGTACCCAACATATATAGTTTTCCCACTCTGCTCCCATAATAATATACCTTCTACTGATGGCTGGAGAACTTCTAGATCTTTCCATACTGACATGGCCATACTCTCCACATTTTCACAGGTAAGTGAAGACACTGGGATTGAAAATACATCTTCTGTGTTCTGAATTAACAAAGGTAGTGGTTATGGATCTTTGGTTTGAAGATTGCAAGTGCCTCTTACTATCAAAACATAAGAAACTAAAAGCAATTACAATTTTTAGACACATAATTAACATCAGAAGTCTTTATGAAGAACATTTTGCAGTATACTAGTATACTGTAACTACTATTGTATAAACACAACTAAAATCGCCCTCAGCACACTAAAACACAAATTTATTTAAATATTTCATAAATGCAATAAACAACGAATGCATCAATACAAGTCAAAGTAAGATTGTTTTATCACAGTTATACCTTTAACGTATCCACATTCGTTTCGACCGTGCATTCTTCTCCCATAGTAGGATCGTCAGCCATTTTTTTAAATAAGTCTTAATCCGTACTTTTGTTGTAGCATATATTAAAAACCAAGACCGCAATCAAAGCGGAATAACTACATAACATGTAATTTGTTTTGTGTATACTTTTCTACAATTTCGACAACCTAAACTTCTGAAAATATTTTTTTTAACTTTGGTTTATATACTGAACTCTTTGCTTCCCTCTTGTGCTAAGATCTTGATTAAAATTATTATACATTTTTAAGTGGACCACTTAACAATATTGAAATAGTTGCTACCGGAATGGCAGATTCCGTGTATAAATACTGCGGTTGCAACCTATTATAAGACATTTTCGGTAATTATATAGTTAAATTTATAAAATCTTCTCCTGCTCAACCATATTTTTGATTAAGCTTGTCATGCTACACACATCCAGTCACCAAACGTTTTTGCTGAGGTAATATTAGACTTGATTCTGGTATACTGTTCACTTACTAAAACGCTCGTTTGGCTTTTATCTTACCAAAAGAATCACACTGATTTGTACAAAGAAATTTCCATCTTGATAACGCTAAACAATCACAGCATAACAAAAACACAAAGAATTCAAAGAACGAACACAATAAAAAAAAACAAATGCAATATAAATATCACTATTGTTGGATAATATTTTAGTATATTCTTTTGTTTTAAGGGGGACCACCAAGTCTTCAGATTAATGCTGGTCACCTACAATCCTAATATTGTAAAGTCCATTCTGTTCAATTCTCCGAAACTGTGACTGATATTGCCCTACCTCTATTTTTCTTGTCTGCATATCTCTTTCTTCTGCCCTTGTCCTAATGTTTTCCAATGATTTCTGCCTGTCTTGATATGTTTGCTGTTGCCTTGCATACATTTCTCCATCAGCTTTTTTCCTCAATCTTAAAAGTGCAATTTCATGCTCATGTTTCTGCAGGTCAATCTCATGCATTACATCTATTGCCTCACATTTCATCTTCAGTGTCTTAATCTCTGCTTCATATTTCTGTCGCTCTAACTCAAGGGTTGCAATTTCTTTTTCTCTTTTTGCCATTAAAAGTTCTTCCTGCTTTCTATTATAGGCCTGTAAATACTTAGTCAAAGTGACTTTAAAAGCAAACTAAACCATAAATATAAAATACACTATTCAAGCAAGTGTGTGAACCCTATGCCAGAGTGACCTATATTATGGAGTTTTGTTAAGTGAGAAGGCGACTGGCTTTAAATGGTAAATATTTTCCCTTTCAAGAAACAACAAATGTACACTACACTAAGGCACAGGACTGTACACGTAGCTTAGGTAAAACTGCTGATATTTTAACTTTATACCTTGTCATAATCTTCCATCTTCCAGATATTTGTGTGCAAACCTTCCTCTGATTCATATTCACTCCACTGCTGCTGCAATAAGACAACAATTTACCTATGTACAGAAATGGTATACCATGATACAGTGGTTAGTTGATCTGTCTCTAGCCCAAAGGTTATGGGTTCGAACCCCGATGCTGACATTGATAGCGTGTGTGCCTTCGGCCAGACACATATTGCCAATTGCTTCAACACAATGGTTACTTATAGTGATGGGGTGGCTAAATTGTTAGTCATACATAGAAAATATTTTAAAAAATGCAAAAAATAGTCATCCACAAAATTACAGATGGGCGCAAGGTGTATAAAACAGAACACCCGCGCTATCTCGACTGTCATTGCTCCGCTACACGAGGATAAAAAAGTTACATTAATTCAGTTAAAAGATTGGCAACCTGTACACTTGTAGATTCTGAAATTTCAATTTCTTCCTGGTTTGATTCAACTGCTGAATTTTGAGCAGAAGTTGCTTTCTCTTCTTGCACAGATTCTAAAGATGTCAAACTTTGCTCTTGTTGTGAATCTGTGGTGTCATCAGCTTTTTCTGTAGATTCTAATAAACCATTTACACTTGTTAAAATTGCTTCTGAAACACAAACTTCTTTAAAACCTTTTTCTTTTTTTAGTTGACTCTTCTCTTTTACAGATTCAAAATTATTCACATCTGGTACTTCATGTATCTTTAATGGATGTAAATCATCTTCATCAATAAGCTTAGGAGGTCCCAGAGATTCTTCAAGATGAACAGTGGACACAGGCACTGAAACAGGTACAAAGGTTGATGTAACAGAAGAGGCAGTTTGTGGTAATACTTGTTCACACATTGATTGAGCAGTTGTGTTACATTCTGATCCCTCATCATAATTTTTCATCTTCCGTGCTGCCATATTTCGCCATTTACGTTTCAGGTTTTCCACACTGCGTGCTTTGCCTGTTGTTGCATAATTAAACAGTTTGGTAATTAGCTGCCAATTGTTTAGTTTTAAGGCAGCAGTGATGCTATCATTACGCTTTATTGCAAGCACATCCTTGAATTGACGATAAGGGCAATTTATGATCCGATACAATGTATCTTCTTCGGCCCTTGTAAAGTTTTCACGTCGTGCTCGTCGATTGGTGCTGGACTGCATGTTTAAGGTGCTGTTTTCAGTATATAGCATTCTTGCTGGGGTATTTGACTGTATGTTTGGACGTCCGAATGGCATGCTTTGGGTATTTGATGACATGCCTGTAATGTTGGTCTGAAAGTTTGAGATAAATGGCAAGCTTTGGGTGTTGGATTCTGTGGATTGCATGCTTGGAGTATACGGTTGCATATTTGGGACACCAAGATGATTTTTTAGATAGTTTGGTGACATGCTTTGAATACTGAATGGCAAGCCTGTGGTGTTGAATGGGGTGTTTGATTGCATGCTTTGAGTTTTTGATTTCATTATTGGAGTAATGGGTTGTTTGTTCAGGGTGTTTAATGGCATGCTTGTTGTGTTAGATTGCATGTTTGGGGCACTAAAACAAAACTGAATATATATAGCTAAAGTAAATAAGAACTAGAAAAAATGTAAAACCTGTACTTAAAAAATATCTTTATAAGTAAAATTCTTCACAAGCACCGAGATAATAATAGATCAAACCGTGTTTAGATACCATATGCTTTGATACTGCAGGTGTTACACTGTTACAAGACTGTGGTAAAACGGCAAACTTCCAGCGTAGCATAGATTATCACTTTTTAAACACAATTTTTTAAAAGGAATCGTATTTTCTCCGAAACTCTACACAGTTAACCAATTCGACTTATAACTGCTACACTCGTAACTCCCCAGCGAAACACAGGGAGCATGCAGAGTAGTTGTACAGGGTATTCACCTACTAAGAAAAAACGGAAAACCAAACGGGTCCTACTAAAACACGCCCGGCGGGGCCCGGTGGGGCCCGGTGGAAAAAAATATACTAAAACACGCCCGGTGCGGGGCCCGGTGGGGATCGGTGGGACCCGGTGAGGACCCGGTGTTACGAGTCATACTAAAACACGCCCGGTGGGGGGCCCGGTGAGTATTTCTTGAAAGGGGAGCTTTCCCTATGCAAGAGCCACCAAATTGCGTGTGTGAAACAGAACTTGTGAAAAAATTGGAAGATATTGTCTGTCTTCAAGGCATAAAGATGGCAATTTTCGGTGGTAGAAGTTACATTCTTGCTTCGCACGTCATCGCTGAAACAAAATGTGCATAGGAAATAAAACATGATGATGAAAATGGACACGTAATTCGCAAGTCCTTCAATTATCGCTCTGCTAAAACGGAAACAAACGTGGGATCGCGCTACTGAGGGCTTGTCCGAATACGTTAAAGCCTAACACGCTAACTAAAAGACACATCATGTCTAATATTTACATTTTTCATTTTAAAAGTTACATTGTTCGTCTTTTAAAGTTTTTAATAATAAAACTTCGATCAAGTATAAGTGTATGTATAGTACTGTGGCCTAAGGTAGGACACTTATAGCACATATAGTAGGGTGGGGTAAGATGGGACACCTTTTCATTCTGTTTCTCGTCCAATTTGGTAGTAAGCAAAGAACATTCAAAGAATTATAAAACTATATTCTTACGACTCCCATAGAACGTTGTTAATTGTTTAAAACACGAACAGAAAATTTGGATCTTATGTGCTAAAGGTGTCCCGTCTCCCCCCGTCCTACTATAATATTTAAATATCCTGATCGTGTTTTAAACAATTAACAACAGTCTATGGGAGTCGTGAGGACATAGTTTTATAATTCTTTGAATGTTCTCTGCTTACTACCAAATGGGACGAGAAATAAAATAAAAAGGTGTCCCATCTTACCCCACCCCCTATTAACCAAATTTAACGAATAAACTTTTGCTAAAAATACAGTTCATTATGTAAGTGTACAACGAAACAAACCTTGTACATTCATAATCAAAGGTAATTTTCAAAAAACTCAACTCGGGGTCTCATTAGGCTAAAAAAATGAATACACGCATCACATTTTGGTGGATCTTGAATAGGGAAAGCTCCCTTTTCAAGAAATACTCACCGGGCCCCCCACCGGGCGTGTTTTAGTATGACTCGTAACACCGGGTCCTCACCGGGTCCCACCGGGCCCCACCGGGCCCCGCACCGGGCGTGTTTTAGTATATTTTTTTCCACCGGGCCCCACCGGGCCCCGCCGGGCGTGTTTTAGTAGGACCGAACCAAACTTTTGAACAAAGATGTTGCCGCGGAGTTTGTTTAAATGTAGAAGAATTCTAAACGATGGAAGACGCTTTTTGTCCCATACTCCAAAAAGACAAGATGCAAACCCTGTTCTGGAATACTTCCACAGTAAAATAAAAGCAACTGGTCCGATTTCGGTAGCCGAGTTTATGAAGGAAACTTTGACTAACCCACAATCCGTGAGTTTGGATTCGTTTATAGTCTATCTGAATCCTTAAACTTTGTGAAAGCATGTGTAATTTATTTTTAGTAATCGTATACACTTATTGCAATTACAATACTGGTGTTTTCTAAAATTCTTCCCCAAAAAATAGTAATTACATTTATGGTAACTCATAAGCGGTACAAGGTATATGAAATAGAATATTTGTTATTGGCAATTTTTATATTCCACTTCTAAAATAAATTAGTTACTTTATTTTTTCACTCTAGGCCTAACGGGCATAACAATCAGGATTGATATGTGGAATTGTATTTACAGGGGTATTACATGAATAGAGATATGCTTGGAAATGATGGTGATTTTGTGACGTCACCAGAACTTAACCAAATATTTGGAGAGGTAACTTTAATAGCAGCAAGAAATATCACATTTTTATCATTACCTTGTTCTTCAGATTATCGCAATATGGTTTATCAACGAATGGAATGCTCTGGGTTCTCCTGCGGAACTTCAAATAGTAGAACTAGGTCCTGGTCGTGGCACGCTAGCAGAAGATATTCTCAGGACATTTCACCAACTTGGTCATGTTTTAAAAGACACAAAACTTTGGTATAGTTTTGTGGAAGTGAGTCCTACTCTTTCAAAAATCCAACATGAACGCTTATTGGACTCTACTTCATCTAAGACCAGTAACGGTGAAGAGAAGTGGTATTTATCTGGAAAATCCACACATGGTGTAAACCTGCAGTGGTATAAATCGCTACAAGATGTGCCTAATGGCAAAGTGACAATTTTTGTTGCACATGAGTTTTTTGATGCTTTACCAGTGCATAAGTTTGTGAACAGTGATAAAGGGTGGCAGGAAGTATATGTAGATATATGCCCGGATGACGCAGCCATGAAACTACGCTATGTTGTCTTGCCAAAACCAACTATTGCAAGCAGGACATTAATTAAGGTAAGTGTGGAACTGTTGTTTTGCTGTATATTTTCATCTGTTTATTGTTTCAGTTAATAGAACCTCCAACATTGTAATCAAAGTGATAAATTTAAAAAGTTTATATAAATTATAATTATATAGCTTATTTGTGTACCATATTAACAAATATTTTTCATAAATTACTAGGAACATTTACTGATAATAGTTTGAGAAACATTTGTAGTTGTCTTTGTTCTTATTAGAAAGATGAAAACCGCAATCAAATTGAAGTTAGTCCTCAGTCTGGGATTATTGTCCAAGAGATGGCTCAAAGAATTGTTGCTGATAAAGGAGCAGCATTAATTGTAGACTACGGCCATTATGGGACAAAGCAAGACACACTGAGGGTAAGAATCTATTGGTATAATAAGTTCCAATCAATTAACATGTTAGGTTTATCATTACCTATATTGTTAGTGTGCTTCTATTTTTTTAATTTATACTGCCTTGAAAATACTAATAAACAGCTAAAATCCAATTGTTACAACTGCTTTTGTACAGATACTCTAAACATTGTATAAATTATAGGCTTTCAAGTCCCATCAACTTTGCGAGGTATTCTCTACTGTTGGGGAGGCTGATCTGACAGCAGATGTAGATTTTAAGTATTTAAAACAATCAATTGAAGATTACAATGTGACAACTATGGGGCCAATTCCTCAACATGTTTTTTTGAGGAATATGGGGATTGACACCCGACTCATGGTAAATAGATGTAAACTAAAGCAATGACCATTCAATGCCTTAAATTCAACTTATAAAGTTGTTGGCGTTAAATTTACAGCCTACAAAGGTGCTAGGATAAATGTCTCATGGGTCTGACAATGCGTGAAAACTATACAACAAACTAACCCATGTAAAAACTTCTACCCTAATATTTAATTTATGTTTACAAATAAAGTCTCAAAAATAGTTTAGTTTGTGTGTTTTATAACGATCATTGCAACATAAGCTGTAACACTCTGGGTGTAGGGGTAGTAAGCCTAATAAACCTCAGCTTCCATGTCATGCTGCCTGTAGAATAGAACATAGCATTTCTGTTATTCAGATGTTGCTACGAAGTACCACAGATGATGATGTTCGACGCAAGTTGATTGGAAGTTATGAAATGATCATGAATCCAAAACAGATGGGAGAAAGATTTCAATTTTTCTCTCTTCTGTCAAAACAAAGACTAGAAGAAGTTCCAATAGCAGCCTTTACAACTAACTCCTAAAACTTAACCTTCGAACGAATGTGACTGGTGTAAAAAATGTTCTTACTTTTAAACTAAAACATTACTTTACCACACCGGCAAACATAAGTAATTTTTTACCAAGCTGTGTCTTCATTTCGCTAAGTAAAAACAAATTATAAAAATTGCTGTTACAGTTGTTTAAACAAAGTCTATAGATTACACAAAATATAAACAAGTTAATTACTGCCATATCAATTAGCTTTTAGTCAGTTGGGGATTCAATTAACTGCATTAAGCAAAAGCTACACTGAGCATATTACACATTTGGACATTTAGATATTGCAGTGTCAGTGTGAATAGACTGGTGGAATGTAGTAGTCCTATCCGAATTATATTATTTCAATATTCGAATAATGATAATATTAAAGCTAGTTTTGCTTGCACTTTGTGCACAAAGAGTAGAAGGTAAGATTTTAAAGCTAGTAAGTTAAATTAATAAACCAAAATAAAACTTGAAATGGTTTGTAGTTTTGGTACTGCATCTCATCTTTAGACTGATTATATTAAAACGAAAAATCAAAATTTGAAGATGGATAGGGATGATATAATGAGATTATTTCAAAATGTTACCCCACCTTGAGCGTTAAGAACACATTTGAGCATGTATATTCATGTACACCCATCTTAGGCGATTTATATACATTTTTTGCTCATAAGCACCTTTAAATGTTGCTACTAGTACCAGGTATAACAGTATTAATAATCTAGGTCCGAGTGTCGGGGTAATAGGCTTAAACAAAGGTTCTTAGTATATGACAACCTTTAAAATTGGTTCCTTTTTAGTGCTTGACAATGGAAGGTCAGATACTACTAATGATCAGGATGGTTTTAACGTAGCAAATCCAAACCGATTCGTAACTACAACAACAAAAGCCACAGCCATAATAACAGAAGGGACAACAACAACAAAAGGTACAACAACAACAACAAAAGATACAACAACAACAAAAGGTACAACAACAACAAAAGGTACAACAACAACAAATGTTATAAATACAACAAAGGGGACAACAACAACATTAAAAGGAACAACAACAAATGTTACAAGTACAACAAAAGAAACAACAACTGGTTTAAATACAACTAAAGGGATAACCACAATTAAAACCACAACTGCAAAATTAGCTGATAAAACAACCACTAAAACACCTTTTGCAGGTATGGTACAGAACTTTTAAAGTAAAGTAAAAAATATGGCCTAGTATGATATAACTTATACAAACATACACACACAAAAAAAACACACTTATAGGCTATTATATAGCCAGCAAGTAAATGATCCATTCTTTCTGTAACCGCAAACCCAAGTGTTAGTAACTACCTATGGAGCATTAATAAGAACCCAAATTACATTTTAGTGAGTTTGCAAAACATTTCAAAGGAAATTAACATAGAGAGCATGGAATCTAACGTGGAATTCATCAAAAAAATCTCAAAAACAATTAAGAACTTTGAAAACTTAGTCTCTGATGCTGTCCAAAACATAGATATAAAAGATCTACCAACTTATACTCAATCTGAAGATATAGCAGCCTACATTGGTCGTAACTTAACTGTAGAAATGGATAAAGAAATTGTGATTAGCGCCAAGACTGATGAAAAGATTGTGATTGCAGTTAACAAGTTTAAACTGTCTGATGTTGCTTCTGTGGCATTGATGGGAGATAGCTTAAGTTCTAATAGTGGTGGAATGAACCTGGACACCTTTGTGGTTTCACCCCACGTATCAATCACCATTCACAAGGAAATGACAAGAAAACGATTTTCATCAGATATCTCCATTCAATTCACAGTAATGGAATCTATGGACTTGATAAGAAATAATGTATCTGGAGGCTTTGGTGAAATCAATGTCATTACATTTTACTACACATGTGTGTTCATTGACACAGAAAAAGGCAAATATTCTACAGAGGGTTGTACAAGTAAATTTACAAAAGATGGAGTATTATGCAACTGCAATCATACAACAGTGTTTGCGGTATTATTCTCGGTAAAATACAACGTTGTACCAATGACAGTAAAGGTAATGATAGGCATTTATATTAAACAATTGAAAAAGCCTAAATACAAATTTCACTTTAGATTGTCACATTTGTTTGCGAGGCAATATCAATTGTTTGTCTTTTGCTCACCATTCTAATATTAACTCACTTACGGAAGCACATACGAGGTGACAGGACCATGGTACAAATAAACCTTTCAATCTCTCTACTGCTACTCCATTTATTTACAATTATACATGATGCAGCGATACAGAATGACTTTACATGCCGTGCTGATGCAGTGCTTATACACTACTTCTTGCTATCTAGCGGTAAGTCAAGTAACAAGGTCTAAGTAACATACATGACAAAAGATAAATACTCACATACCAAGGTCATAATCACTTTGACTTTTCTTTTCAAAAACATGTCAAAATTATCCTTATGGTGCTAAATATTATAAACGGTATAATCATAAATTTGGTAAAGTTTTAAACTGAAATCTTACAGCTACTTGGATGATGTTGGAAGGTGTCACTCTATTTGTAAAGACAACTGACAAATCACTTGAGTATGCCAACCTAAATGCGAGAAAAGTAAATGCTACACGACTTATAATTGGCTGGGGCGTACCATTCATTGTGGTGGCTACAACAGCCAGTATTAGCTTCAACTACAAAATTTACATGAACTCAAACCCACCAGACCATGGAACTACATATAGAACATGCTGGCTAAGTTCTCAGATTATTTTATATTCTGTAGTGATACCAGTTGCGATAATCCTAACTATAAACTCTGTTATGCTGATCAAAGTTGCTCATTTTGTGTGTAAGATGACTTCAGAAATGAAGAATTTTCAAGTGTCGGCAAAACAACAAAGTGAAAGCCCTGTGAACATCAATGAGATAACAGCCACTATGAAAGCACTTTTTACATTATTTCCAATACTTGGAATACCATGGGTTATATCCATGTTGGTTGGTAAGTGTATAATTTACTAAGTGTTAACCAAACACTGTACAAACTTCTTGTGTTGCACCTGAAATACATAGCATCATTAGCTGCACCGTTTATACATTGTTATCATAACTGGTATTTCCAAACAACCCAAGGCCGTTATCATAAAACATTACATTAACGATGTAATTACTAATTACATATTGATACACAACAAAATTAAAACGCCATTAAACGTACATTAACCTGCTAGTTTGGACATTACTTAAGCCAGTGACCTTTTAATAGTCTGCAATTGCCCAAGGCACAAAAGCTCATTCATTAGAATATGTAAATCAACAAAATATAAACATATACTTTTACTTTCTAGGAATCGGAGACAAATCTACTGTCATTGGTCTAATGTTCGTTAACGCTGTGGTAAACGGGTTGCAAGGTTTGCTACTATTCTTGCTATTCTGCCTCAATGCAACTGAAGTAAGAAAACTATTGATAACTCGCTGGCAAAGAGGTCCACTACAACAACATAGGAGCATTTCGTCGCAGGGCGCAACAGCAACAACAACTACAGCCTAAATTCGAACAACGAACACAAATTTTGAAAACTAATAATCCCGCGCTTTTATGTAATTTTTATTTCTATTTTGTAGCATTTATTTTGTTGGTGGGGTAGTTTTGGTAGTTGAAACATATTTAAAATGAATTTGTAGTAGTTTATAATTAGCTTATCTTTAACCATTATTGAGCTTTAAGTGCTGGGGTCGTGCTATGCTAACAAGCTGGTAGCCTATATATTAAAACTGAAGGTATACTTGTATGCGTCGGTTTGTAAATAGGCGTGACTGCCGATATGAAAAACCTATTAGCAACCACAGGATTGTGCAATAAATGTTCGCAAATTGAAGTCGACATAAAGAACCATTCACTCAGCAAATTTCCGAATTCAAATATTTAAAACAGTAGATATATAGCTGTTGAAATAAAAACACCTGCGATATGCAATGTAAAAACAAACACATAAAACTAAAAATAGATTTACGGTATTCTAGCGTCTTTATTTTTAACACTGTTTTTGAAATACTATTACAAATAAAGCACAGATTTCGTAAGAGTAAAACGTTGTCGCCCTAAATCATAGATAATCGATTGCCATAAAATGTTCACGACAGTAATTTCGTTGACTAAGGTAGCACGCATTTACCCTACAACTATTTCTAATCGATACAATAAACATGAAAAAAATTGCACAGTTACTAGTTAATCGACATAAGACCAGCAAGTCAAATAAAATAAAACGTATGGAGCGTTTAATTGCGTCAGTCGCGTATTTAACGCACTAAATGATAAAGGACGTGTATCAGCAAAATTAACCGCAAAATATGGAATTTTAATCGGAACTGGATTGAGATATGAAATTTGGATGTTATAAACAGCACCTAGCTTTAAACACTTGCGGCAAATAAAGGGGCAGTGCGACGGCCAAAATAATAATAAAACGTCGGTATGTGATTTGTGTATGGTGTGCATTATAGCCTATACTCTGAAACTATTTGAAGTAAAGCTATAGCGTTGGACGCTAAAAAGGTAAACTCAATAAGTGCCAAAATGTGACAGGTTGCCCCTCCCTGTCAAGAGCTTGAGCCCATTGCAACTGTCCGCTCCACGTACTGACCGCTTGGCCCAATTTCACTTGCCCACACGATACCCAATTGCCCTTAACTTTGTCCTTAACGAATAGCGTGGCTAATATAACAAGCTGGTCGTTCGGCATGGAAAATATAAACGATTCTTGAAACACTGGGTCTTGATTTCGGTGAGAAATTTTGGTTTGCTTTTTTGCAGATTTACCGCTAGGTGGTTCCTCGGCCAAAACGACGTAGCAATCTGAAGAAAAGTTATTTTATTCGTAAACAGCATTCTTATCCTTGCGGGTGAAGCAGTTATTATATGGCTGCCTTATTGCATTCACTTTGTGCCCGCTTACGAGTTATACTAAACTATGGGGTAATCGTTCGTTTGTATGCTGGTTACAAATTAAACAATCTAATAGTACCCGTTAAATCGAAGCAATTAAAGTGTTTCGCCTAAATACTCATAATCTAACAATGGTATAGCAGCGTCCAGCATCAAACCAGATGCTTCTATTACGTTACAATGCGATCGCTCCAATCACAGTTATTATAAAGACAGTTAAATAGACGTTGCGCCACGACGGTGGCAAAGGTCGTCATAATTGGGTTGAGATGCATTAAAGTTAAAATAAATTCGGACCCACCGGGCCCTGTTATGTACAAGCCGGCGGCAAATTTAGGATTACCAACCTTGCGATCGACCCAGGCTTCCTTTAGGGATGTTACGAGCTGCAATTACTTCTACGGTTACGAAACCCAACATTGCATGGTAGCATAAAGAGAGTTGTAGGTGGGGAAGCTCCTAGAGCAAGAAATTAGGATAGTTATCATGAATGAACATGTTTTGTGGACCATACTACATGGTTCGTGAACAAACATAGTCCCACTATTACATTAATATTATCCATCTCTTCGAATATACACGGTAACGAAGATCTAATTAATTTAAACAAAGAAGAAAGAGAAATTACGGACAAAACGTAAGTCGTTAAAACTGCAACACTCCATTTTTATTGAAAAAAAAAACAGAGCAGAAGCCAAAATTGATAATTAAAGTTTAAATCGGGGATTCTATTCCCTTTAGATAAGTCATATTAGGTCGTGGCACCCAATGGGATCTGGGATTTAGGACGAATGGCTGAAATCGGAAGATTACGGATTTTTGTAATCTTACCGAAAAAGCTAGGGCAGTGATTCCCAACTCAAATTGAAGGATTTTGAAAGTTAGGCTTTTTTATATTTCATACATTCATTTATATTATAATTATGTATTATTTTTAGTTACAATATATTTTAAACGACCTTTGATTAAACTCAGTATATTCTGCTTTGTCTTACACATGATTAATACACTTTTACTATAAGAAGAAACCAAAAGTTATAAGAACCAATGCGGCACAGACTTAAGCTTAGTGGGGCTTACCGCAACGGCGGGGGCTTTCAAATCTAACCATATGTCATTAGATGTGCTTAGGTCGATGTCACACAGAGTTAACACACACTTCCCTACTACGTTGGCATGACGCAGTCGGCTGAGTTTTTCTTTTGACGAGATCTGGACAAAATAATGCACATTTATAATATATAAAGTTTTTTTGTGTAAACTTGCTATCAAAATTCGTAATTTTTTTATTGAGTCCAAATTGACTAGAATGCACTTGTATAAGAAATACAATGCATGAATAAATACAACGTGTTTATCCCAGCATGACGGGCAATGACAGTCATAAAAACAAGGGTATTCTATTTCACACGCCTTGTGCCCGCGTTTCCAATTATCGGATATTCTTATAGAAAATTATAGTCACAGCAATGGAGGAGTGCTGCATATATACTATGATTATAGTAGTTGTAATTCAGTTTTAATTCAAAAAGCGTAAGTATATTGCACTGGAGCAGTGGAAAATGCTGGTTAATTAGCTCGCCTGCCTCTAGCTGCACGAGGTGCATGAAACAGAACACCCGTGGTATATAATTCTACTTTGTTGCCCGGACAGGGCTGTCCAAAGTATATAAGGCCTGTCTAAAGTGTTAATAGTAATTGGTAAGCAGGCACGATAAGTGTATGAAACAGAATACCCGGTACAAAGAACGACTGTCGTTGCCCGCCACGCAAGGAGAAATAAGTTACATTCACTCGTTCTTTTATTTGACGTCATATTCTTACCTCTAACGTCATGTGAGGTACGTCATCATTTTGTACTTGGTCGAATGAAAACCTCTCTTTTATATCCGCTCTTCTTGCCGTCATCTTAATTGGGTCGGTCCGTCGGCTCCCATAATGTCGTGGAAGCAAAGACAACTAAAGAAGATTATCTTTTGAATCAATATCAGGGCGTCGTAAACACGATGCGGAATAGCTTATGGGCAATCGATTATGATTTGTTTCAAACTGTTTTCTAATGCCATTGATTCGTTGTACGGGATACATGTTGTACCTGTATATGCCAGAAGCTTGTATTTTATCCTACTATATGAATAAGCAGCTGCTAATTTTCGCATTGTTGATTTGACTTTTAATGTGGTTTAAGGAGAAATGAGCTTTTACAATGTTATTTCATTATACACGGCACCAATTTTGTATTATTCATACGTTTGCCCAGCACAGTAAAGATGTACGAATTCTCATATACATATCGAAACACCTCATATTCTTAGTCAAATTCTAGAATATCTGTTTGTGTATACAACACATAACATACCGTATTCGTGCACGATATCCCACTGTCGCCCGTTATAAATTATAGGCGCGGTGGTTATATTACTAAAGGCCACATATAATACACCATACACGTTTATATCGCATATATCACATAATCGTGGTCATATAATACTGTGGGGTAAGATGGTTACTCTTAGCTCATAACATTCAATATTACACCACACGCTTATCATAACACAACAGGACGCATCAGCTAATAGTAGAAATATTTCGCCGGAATTAACGTCAAACGTTGTTTACCTACCTTTAAATAAACAAGCCTCCCTTCGTCGAAATTTTCGCCTTCCAGAATCGATACGTTCAGCTTTTCTTGAGAGGGTAGATACGTCACGATGACGTGTATTCGTGGGTTACTTTCAGGGTCGCTCTGTTTGCACGAGGAGTCACGAGCTGTCGAATTTGTGAGAATACTCGATGCGCTGTGGCTTCGTTTCACCGTGTTACCTATAATTGGAAATCGTTGAATAGGTTTTCCTATAAGCGGACGAATAAGAAATGACAAGTGCTCGTTATAGGAATTGGGTGACGCGTTCGTGGGCTTAGCTTTTGTGTAATAACGTTAAGTGACAGGTTTATTTAGCCAGGCGTACCGACGCATTGCGTTTCCTGGCTGTTTTTCGCCTTCGGCTGACTGGAAGTCTCTTGTTTATTTCGGTTCCCATTTTTCATCGCATCAGCAATGCCGCCAGCGCCGCCGCAGCGTCCTGTCGGCTCGCTGTGTTGTTTCGCCGAGAGCTGAAATACCGCAATACATTAGCACATGGAAGATATCCCAGCACGACTCATTAATATTGCAAAGGGGGAGGCTTGGGGAAAATAACATGCGTGCTCATCAGAGGACATACTTTACGATGCTGGGCAGGTGATGCAAACGGTGTAGATTGCGCCGAAGAACTGTCAGTATCCAATGTGGTTCTAGAAAAAACTTTTGTTAAGAGCTAAATTAAACAGTAGGAAGCGCATAAGAGCTATACTTGAAATTTGCACAGCCAGTCTGGCAATGCCGAGTGTGACTCTTGAAATATTTATGCGCATACATAAACCATAAACATTTTCGTGAGAACACGAGAGCGAGAAATACGATATATCGGCTGAATTTTATATTTCTTAGAGCAATAATCTTGAAAGCCGCGACCTTATCTCTCATCACTGATTGATCAGAAAGATACGGTCTAATATTTTTGCCGAGACTTGTAAAAATACATTATAAAAACATAGACCAAACGAAAGTATTTACCGGAAACGGAATAAATTCTGTGCGACCCAAAATCCAATAAAATATCACTTGTAAATATATATATATACAATCACTTCGATGTAATATATCTTTGTGTGTATATTGTCAACACAGAATTACGAACGCATGTTGCCTATACGGCTGAGGTATGAGTTATGGTTATAATAATAAACACAGTCGTTTAACCATCTAAATGTTTATATATAGTAGGGTGGGGAAAGATTGGGCAACTTTAACAAATAATACCCAATCTGATCGTGTTTTGAACAATTACCAACGGTTTATGAGAGTCGCGGGGATTCGTTTTTTTAATTCTGTAAATAATCTTTGTTAACTATGAAATGAGAAAAATAGAATGAAAAAGTGTCCCATCTTCTCCCATCCTACTGTATATGTCTTATCCACGATCATGTTATAATGATTGCTGTTATTCTGCTTTGATGTCCCGTCGTTCCGTCAATCAATATTTTTGTATTAATTAAATTGAAACAGCTCAACGCTATAAAGTTAATGTGCACGCTTTTTAACCAATTAGTTGCGTGGTCTGTAATTTTATCAATAAGGATGTTTCTAACGACGGCGTCTTTTCGTCGCTATATCCTGTTTTCTGTATTTTAGTACTATATATTGGATAAGATAGATACCTTTATCAAACAATATTCCACATTTCTTAATCATGTTACAAACAACGCCATTTTAAAGTCGTGGGATACGGTTATTTAATTCTGGAAATGTTCTTTGTTTACTATACCAAACGGAATGTTAAAAGAAATTGAAAACATGAGGCAATCTTACTCCAACATACTATATAGTAGGGTGGGGGAAGATGGGACACAGTTTCATTTCATTTTCTATTCCAATTTGGTAGTAAATAAAGAAAATTCAAATTATTAAACCGTATGCTCACGACACCCATATAGAGCGTTGTTAATTGTTTAAAACACGATCAGGATATTTGGATATTATGTGCTAAAGGTGTCCCATCTTCCCCCACCCTACTGTATATATATGTATTTATTGTGTATTATGTTTAACATTCATTAACCTGAGGTATATTTATGTTACCTGCCAAGTAGCCTTCTATGACGTAATTTATCCAAATGCGGGGACGAAGAAGGCGACATATTTCTACTCATGTCTGAATCTGAACTCGAATGATCAACGCTTCTGCATGAGAGAACATAATTTAATATTTTATGAAGAAGGTATATGGTTAAATAAATATATGGGTATTGTATAGACGTATAATCTTTCAGTGGGCGTATACGTAAAATAATACCAAGGTACCAGGGGATTTATTTTACAGCAGTGCTTTACCTCTTTTAAACTATATAAAAGGAAACTAAATCCTATAGTACAGTGAGTAGGACAGATAACGTTATAGCTCATAACATCTCATATTTTCTTATCGTGTTTTAAACAATTAACAACCCATTTTTATATTCGTGACAACGGTTATATCATTCGTAAACACTCTTTGTTTGCGACTCAATAAGTCGAGAAAAGAGAATGAAACATGGACCATCTTACCCTACAATGAAACGCAAATGTATGTAGGCCCTTTAAGTCGCGGCAAAATCGCAACGCTGTTTGAAAATAAAACATACTCTTTATATAAAAATATGTTTTACATTTTGAACATCCGTGATATAACGACTGTGGTTGTCATATCATTAATTATAATGTGTTTATAAGATTGCCTATATATGTTCAGTCGACATACCTAGGCCTACAGGGTAAAACACGCATAGCACAAGCGGTGTATATGAAAAAGCCAATGAAAAATTAAAAGCGGAACATAAGTCTTATCTTATAGGGCACGTGTTCTTAAATTTCGCTTTTACTACGACATTTTATGTCCCGAAACCCAAATCGATGTCATTTCTGTGCTTATTTGATTGCTAAATGAATAATTGAAACGAAAAATGAATACATTACATGGTCAAATTGCTTCACGTGCACCACATGTTGTAGATAGTAATCGATAGTGATTTTACCAGTTCTGCTTATATATAGTAGGATGAGGTAAGATAATATATATACATTTTTTTTATTGTCTCATTTGGTATTAAAAAAAAGTCAAAAATTTATAAAACCGTGCATTATACTCACGACTCTAAAAAAGCGTTGTTAATTTTTAAAACACGATTCCGAAATATTGGATATTATGTGCCCAAGGTATCTCATCTTACCCCAGCACAGTACTATATACCTTGTGTCTGTCGGGATTTCGCTAAGATGGTAAGTTGGGGAAGGTGAGAGAAATAAAGATTCTTTTCTTCTTGTGTTTGGACTTTCTGTCAAAGTTGAGAATCCAGACTTGGTAGAAAGAAGATGGGACAAGGAGAGACCAGGCTGTTGATTCTGTAGTTTAAGGTTTTGGGGTTTATAAAAAAAAAGTTTTATGGCACAAATTAAATAATCGCTTTTTTAACATTCAGTGTTTTTGTTTATTTTTTGATTTTGGTTTTATTCATATTGAAAGTTTCGTTACGGTTTCCAAATTTTGCCGATAGCGTTTACTTTATTTGGGTGACATTATAGGTTTTGGTATACACAACAAATACGCAGCAAATACGCTGTAGTTCTAATTTTGCGAAGATCACATTATGGAAATATGTCATAACCCGTGCTAGAAATAGAAAACAAACAACAGCCGGGTTCGTGTATACACCAAACACACAACTAGTTAACAAAAATTATATTACACTTCGTATATTCGTACTGGTGGCTCTGCAAATTTGTGGTTGGCTTTATTGTACCGACATGCAGAAAGCACAGTAAAGGATATACAATGATCAAACAGTCTGTTATCGACTGATGGTTGCCTAATCCAGAGTAATATCTAACAAACCTATATAGCCTACCTGATTGTCAAATCGCTTTTTCTTTGAATCTATTACTCTGCGCGAAGGAGTAACGAAAGATTGTTCTGTATGGGATAAAAGCGCAAATAAATTAAAGACATCAAAGCACACGTGTAATCAATAAATGGATAGAACTTTTTTATTCTCGCGTGGCGGGGAAACGACAGTAGTCGTTATAACACGGGTGGTCCGTTTCATACACCCTGATCGCGTGTTCACTTAACAAATTATCTCCTCTCTTTGTGGGTGGTTGTAAGTATAACATCCGTAATTGAATTTTTAGCTCAGTAAGGAGCTATAGGGTTATACAAATTGAACTATATACGGAAACGTGAAACATGTAATGTTTCCCTGTGCTTTTGCATTTTAACAAAAAAATTATAGAAGAAAAGGTATAACGAAGTTTTTTATCAACAACGGTATTCGAACACCTCGTAGGGTAATTTGACAATAATTACAAATTAACAAACGCGGTTTTCGATATGACAAAGATCAAAAACGACACCATTAAGATTTCTGTATAGTCACAAAAAGCGCTAAACGACGGTCGTTTAAAAATAATGATCTTTTGTTTACTTCTGCTATCAACTATATATAATGTAAAATAGCATTTTCAGCTTATCTGTTACACAAATCATTGCCATTTTATTCTAACTCTAACAAAGTCTTTAAAAAAAAGAAACTTTAAAATAAAATAACGATATCTGTATATATTAAGTGGTGGATTCATAATTTTTTTAACATAATTACAAAACTGTTTATACAAGCTTACCCTTTTTAAGGTGCATTGCAGGACTTGTGTTTGATTCTTTGGTTTCTTGCACGGCTTGTTTTGTCGGTTGTTTCACTTTCGCTTGGTCTTCGTCCTTTGTTGATTGCGTTGCTTCATAAGTTAGTAAAGGCGGGAGGGTAAACTGTGGAATACTTTTGGGTGTCACGACATTTTTCATTGCGTTCCGTTGCCAATGTTGTTCACTGCAGCCTTCTCCGTTGTCTGAAGTTACGAATTTTCCAGATATATCCTTAAGCATGCTTGACGCGTGTCCCTGGACGCTTTCTTTCAGTTGGGACCACATTTTTCTAACACGCAACTGCTACCAGACTGAAACACGAGAATGAATTGAATTCTGTTCTTGTACGGACGGTTATTACGCTGCGGCAGATTAGGGATCCGTGGAAAAAAGACGATAGTTTACCGTACAAGACGCGGGCTAAATTAAATTTCCGTGTAATCGCTCTGAACCCTTATGATCTATGTCAGATCATTTTATGAATATTCATTGTTTAAACCGCATAGGATTATGCTATTTGCTTTCATATACAACGGAGATAAGCGACATATTACACCTTCTGGTACACCTATCACACGATATATTTGTACATTCTGTCACTTTGTACTTGCATAATACATCATGTCTAAATCAATCACCCAAAAATAGCATTAAAACTGACGCTTCTATTTATAACACAACATTATACATCAAATTAGCAACCGGTAACTCTAACGTAAACTGATAGGCGTAAACGATGTATTACCCTGTACACTAAACACCGGTGCCGGCGCGGTACCAAAAGCGTTGTGTTTTAAATCGATATCCTCAATAACAAGCCACACGTTGCTTTCCATCGTTTTTCACGCAGATGGTGGCGCCCGAATACCTTTGCCGAGGATCATGCATAATTGTATTTCGGCCCTCACAGCCTCGGCACCACTTTAAATATTTTATGAAGCTTTTATTACCATGATTGTTTGCTCGGCGCCTGTGACTCTGCGGGGTCCTCGCAGAACCTACCTATCGCGTCGGCCAATGCTATATAAAACATATCAAAACGTCTCATGAACTTAAAATACTTTACGATAAAACACGAGATCAACGCATCAGACAAAAATAAAAAAAACGTTTATTTGGGAAATATTATTAATTTAATAAACTATTAATAACACCTAACATAGTTTTCTGATAAAACCTGCCGCGATCACACAACTAAAAATCGATTTATTTATGAAGTATTGATAAGCTTATTAACTTTTAATAACATGTAGTTTTTAACACCACAGATTTCGAACATACAGTCCATATTTCTTGTTTGCAATAACAAATATACCCACAGCGCAATAGTATATTTAAGTGTATAGTAGGATGGGGGGAGATGGGTCACCTTTAGCACAAAGGCTATAGCCAAATATCTTGATTGTGTTTTAAACACATAACAGCGGTCTATGGGAGTCGTGAGCATATACGGTTAAGCAATTCTTTGAATGTTCTTTGCATACTACCAAATGGGACGAAAAATAGAATGAAAAGGTGTCCTATCTCCCCCTACTCTAATATACGGCATGGTATAAATCAAAGTTGAACATATAGGCTACAGGCTTCTGCTGGAAAAGCGCATCATATACAGTATACACATTTCATGATAATCAGACAAATATGGATCAGGGCTGTCAGTCAAAGCTGTCTAAAACAGCTCCATTAATGCCGCACGCAGTTCCACCTTTTCTACACAAATGGCTGCGTCTGTCAGAATGCCTTACAACCGTAACTAATCCATACTCGCTTTATTTGGCGCTAATAATAATAACAACGTGAAAGCGTAACAGCCGAACTGTTTAACCGTTTGACAAAGCTTTTTGAAAAGCTGTAACTATAGTGTAAACGAAAAACACATCATCGGTCCTTAAAACCAAATCACTTTTTTACGAACTGCTAGAGAAAACTGTACATCTATATAGCCTTACTGAATCGTCTTGCTATAAACTCTAAACCTGCAAACGCTTTTTCGTTCTTTTGCCTTGCACGCTTTAGGAAGTGTAGCTTGTGCGCCGAAGACCGCTGGATTAAAATCCATAAATCGTGCGACGCCGCGCGCCTTTATCTTCATCAACTCAATCACACATATGTTGCGTTAATCATTAATTTTCAAACGCTCGCTTTGTTATAACACACAGATACAAAATCTCAACACGTTGCAAAGCAAATGCGTTAAAATGATTTTTGAAGGTTAAAACATACACATTTCGTTACTGAGAGTCTACATTACAACCGTTATAATGACTGTCGGTTTGTTGACATTTTCGTTTTTTTATTGCTTTAATAATTGATTTGACTTTTATTATCGTATTTGGAGAACTAATAAAAAGTTCTGTTTTATTATTAAACCTTGCGCACATAATATATGTTTAACAAGACTGTGTCTATATACTTATTCACAGCTTAATTTACTCCTAATGTGGTAAAAACGTTTCAAAAGTCCTTCAGAACCCACCTTCATTAAACTGTTTTAAAAGGCGTCTCTGGTAATAATTTAAACACCCTGGATGTGCAGATAGCGCCACCTGACGGACCAATATAGCCACGTAAAGTGATCACAAACTGGCTTGCCAGAAAGTTTTTACATGATTTCTACCGTGTTGGGCATTTAAAAGTATTTTTATTTGTAACTAGTCGCTACCAAATTAAAAGAAAATTTCAAAGTTTTGTAGTTAAACTCCACAAAGCAATAGAAAAGGAAGTTTAAAACCCATTCATACGAATAAGGCTTTACATGTGTCTAGTATAACAGAGCTAGCATAGCAGAAACTTCTCATTTTGTTAAATTGAAGGTTCATTTATTTTGGCATAAACTTTCAAAAATTGACCAAAGGAACGGCCTAACTCTGACCCAATCACCAGTATGTTTTTACAGCCTACTGTATGTATGTATGTAACGCTTTTTAATATTTATTCCTCCATTACAAATCGCACTTTATAATATCGGCACTCTATCCATAAGCGCGGACATAGGTATACCATGAAAATACATTGCACAATTTCCAATACTTTACACTCCAATATAGCCAAGAATTCACATACAGGCTTGTGTGTTAATTACCGTAACCAAAAGCATGTATTATAACCTTACCACATAACATAGCATGTGGTATATAGATAGGGAGACAGAAATAGGACATCATATAATATACATAGTTTGTTAATCAATGGCATCTATGTTATCTACAACCGTAAAAATGCAGGGGTCATTTTTCTTATACCTTCATAATCTACATTGAAATAAATTAAACGATCTCATATTTGTCCACCAGGAGTGCTGTTTCTGTCGAGAACTTAACAGGGGAGCCACCTTGTGCAAACTCTACATGGCCAACCTAAACATATCAAAAGTTCAGACTGGTATTCATGCATTCTATATATGAGTTTAGATTCTATTTGACAAAAAACTTATGACGCGAAATATATATTCTATTTAAATAATGCCTGGTAGCAGAAGGAACAATATAAATTTATCAATTGTTGGACTTGATTTCTGTCTGTTACGTATTTCATAGCACCTAAACCCGACTGTTTCTACAATAGGAGTATCAACCAACTGCTTAAGTTCTAGATTAGGCCTGGATTCTTGGAAGCCATTACGGATACCAGGTTTATCAGCAATGCATTTATCTGATACTTTTGTCCAAGTTTTAGCCTTAGCTTTTTATTAATTAAAACATACAAACATTTAAACTTTAATGTAACTTAACTACAGTGGTTTTTAATTTGCTCGTCTCTACCACTGACTTGCCCAACAATTTCTGCCTCTAACATTTTGTACATCTTATTAAAATTAAAACCTACGACTAAAAGTTAAATTGTATCCTGCGCACTCCGTTTAATCTACGTTATAGACACATAGAGGATTGCACAGCCTTTTATATCAATGTCTAATGCAACAACTAATATTTTCAGTTATATATAACCTACTATGGTTGGAGAAAAATACATAACTTAAAAAAAGGCAAATGCTATTAATTGGAAGAATTTGACAAAAAAATCAATTAAAAATGAAAAACAACATCTGGGAAATAATAATGAGAAAATATTTATTTAGCAGGTTTACCTCGATGCCTGTAAACAACCTCTTAGTTGCATGGAATGAAACATTGATTGGGAAAAAATCATCTGGAGAACCGGGGATGCTAAACTCCATTGAACCAGTTGTGTTGCTTGAGTTAATTACTGGAAGACACCTGTAGGTTGGGAGAATGTACGGTTAAAGCTGAGGTGCGCAGTCAGGGAGAGGGTTTGGGAGTGGCGACGTCCCATTAAAAAAAATTAAAAAATTGTTTTTCTCTGGCAGCCTCACTGTGTGGTACTGGTACACATCATTAACGACATGTGAATGGTTTTAAAAACCCAAAGAAGGTTCAAATTTTAATTAGCTATTGAAAATCACTGGCTATGTGGTTGTGAAATGATGATTAGTGCACCTGCCTCTAGCCTGGAGCATTACGGGCTCAATGCTGCTACCATTGTGTTCTATGGGTAAGCCACTTAATAGAAATTGCTTATAAAAAACTCCTGAAATGCAACTCTTCATTATCCAAAGTGTTATGACATGGGTGTATTCTTTCACACTAGACACATGTTTTACTATCCATACACCACACTTCAACAACCACACACAGAATATAAACCCACCATTCCAGAATATTCTTCCTCGAATCATGTTTAAAGTCTCCATCCACCTCCGATACATTAGGAGTCCCCACACCCGAAGGCACAGGGATGGATATTGCAACGTCAACAAGCTCAAGTTCATCTTGTTGTAGCTCGTATTCAATGTTCACATCACAACCACCACTACCATTATCATTGGGCCAACAGTTGACTGGAAACATAGGGGTAAGGTTAAGGAGGCCTAGGGTAACTTTTAAAACAGGGTAATAATTTTAATATTTTAAGCAAAAACTTGGGTGACATTTTTGGGAATTACAGTTGACTCAAAACATAGGGGTAAGGTTAGGGGGGTCTTGACCAGGGTATGCTGTAACTTTAAGACAGAAAGCATAACAGCGTAGCGGGACAAGTAGTTTTTATGTCACGTAACATTATTATGGTTTTAATGTCCAACAAACATACTTGTAAGTGGTATGAGACTTTCGTCACTGCTTTGCAAACGCCATTTAAGAATTCCAACATCTTGCTTAGTAGGGAAGGGTTTGTCTGCACTCTTTAAACCAATCATGGAGTTTGCCAGGAATGCTTTTTTATCAACTGTTGGTGGGGTCTGTAGATGGGTGAAAAAATGTAACTTATTTATCATCATGTGGTAAAAAAACAATATGCATGGCTGACAAAACAACCCATAAGGAACCACTGAGCTGGAGGCAAGCACACTAACCACTATGACACGGCACTGAACTGATAGATTCATTAGAATTATTCATCATATTACAAAGGTTTAATTTTTCTACTAGTAAAAAGTAAAACTATCTTTAAAAAATCTATAAATCTTAAACATAAATCTAAAACTAATAAACAACTTCTAAAAAACAGTACATGGAGATCCTTATTGATTAATGAGTTGAAATACAGTTTTAATAATTGGGTTGACATAGACATTCATAGGCCATAACATTACGTCTACATCTTTGTGTGCTAACAACTGACCTGTATTGTGCATCCTTTATCAAGGGCGTTGGCCATTTGCACCTTAATGCATCCAAACTGATCATCTGACACACGTAACATACAAATTCCAAGTAATGTCATTTGTTCCAAATCTCCATCCCTGCCTGCTGTGATTGACAGTTTCTCCTCAAGTCGAATATGGACACTGTGTAATGTAATGGTTAAAACAGGTACAATTTAAGCTTAAGCCCTCTTGTGTTTGTGGTAAACACCTGTTGGTGTTTGTTAAACAAAATAAACAAAAATAAAAATATGATGAGTTTCAAGTCAATAAAGCACCTGATATTTTATCGCCTCATTAAAGTGATTCAGTGTTAGTATATTCATTGATTAGTGTGGCGAACAGAATTTATTTAAACCTATTTATAGATACCATTACCCAACAAGAGGGTAAAAGCTGAATTAGCTTTAAAACTATGGTGAACTTTAATCTTACCACAAGACTTCAGATTGTACGGCTTTTGTTTGATATTATCAACATAGGAAAAAATTAATTTGAACTTCATCATATTTCCAAATTACCTCTCAGTCAATGCAGAAGGCACCACAGTTTTTGCGACATCAGATTTCTTAGACTTGGCTGAACCCGATCTAACAGTTTCACCTTCAGAGATGAGTTTGTCAACAAAGTTGTCCACGTCTTTCGATTTTGCTCCAAGTTTCATTGCCTTGCCCGTAGTTCTGTGTGTTAATGTAAGTTATTAAGAGGTCTGTGTCTTTAAAGTGCGAATGTCCTTTATTACGCCAGACACACATCAACACATGGTGTATTTAAACACCTCCTGCTCACTATTTGGTAAGTTAAAACAGGAGTGTTTTCGTATACACCAGATAGTCAGATACACATATGTGCACTCTCTTGTAGCGTAATATATAAGTTAGGTCATGGTGGGTCCACACGAACAGTCAACATACTGAATTCTAGTATGCACATATTTTTTATTACCACTCCTAATGCTGAATTAACGCATGGGCATATTCTTATACACTGAATTTTACTTGACAAATATGAATAAAACTCGCAGAATGTTTTACATTAACACAAGCATAATCACCTGGATGGAATCACTTTTGACTTGACAGGTTCTGGTGGAAGAGTTTGTGCGATCTCCCCTCCCATCTTCATGGAGCTCATTCCTCCTCCATATGATCCCATTCCCCCCATCCTTCCTCCTCTATGTTGATCTCTCCTCATCTGTTGGAGCTCCTTGGCTTTCCTCTTCATTGCTGCCTTTGTCTCATCTTCTTGTGACTACGAAGAGAACTTAAGTTATGCAATGAATTGTTAAACGGTGCATAGACGAAAATATGTTACATTACTACTATTGTCTCAATTAAAACAACAAACATGAAGGCCCATAGGTGAAATGCGTCGTTCATTTTCTGTTTTGGTTCAAAAAACTAAAACCATCTTCAGTGACGTAAGAAGTTAAGAGGAATGTTTAAAACGAAAACGCCATGGTGAGATAGTCACAAAGAGTATTACAACTAATATTTTAACATTCTTTTAAACTTATGCTCCCATTACAATTAAACAAAGCGAACTTATTACAGTCAGTAAGGATTAAACAATGTGAACAAAAATATATTGAAGAGCCTTACCTTTCTAACAGCCATAAAGACCTTCTCTTCATGCGAGTCCATCTCAGTAAAAGTTCGAATCTGAGCGAGGTTAACGCTCTCCCTGTAACCGAGAGCAACCACCTCATCGAATGCGAATATAAGATCGAACGCATGCTCCTGGATGTCGGTTTCATCGATAACTCGGCAATATTCAGGAATCTTGGGGAGGGGTGTAAAGGTGTAACAAATTACTTTTCTTTTTAATAAAAATTACCAATTTTTTTTAATATTAGCTAATCTGACATGCCATACGATTGACCATCACCCATATAGAATACCATAATAACCTTGGTGTGCATGTCACCCCAACATTTAAAACATAGGTGACATTCTATGCTTAACACTGTATTTTAAAGCTTGGAACAGGTAAAACCTGCTTTTAAACTAGAAATAAACAGAGCCAAAGTATTTCACATTTATTTTGCCACATTATTCAATGCGGTTTCCTATGCTTGACAACTATGGGTGTAACAGCATTTTAGCAATGTCACCCTACAAGCGTGACAGACATCTATGCATATGATTAACACGAAACATTGTCACAACTTTAAGCTTAATTATTTTCACTTACAACTCTTGAAAAAAGTCTCAGTGTCTCCAAATCTTCAAGTATATTACTGTTCTTGGTTGTAATGAGCACCATGTACATTTTCTCTAATGGTTGGTAGACATATCGGACTGATTCCGTCTCCACAAAAGTGTGTTGGTTGCCTTGAAAAGATTAGAACGATAAGTTATTTAGTAGGAGGTAACGTAGTGCTGTGTATTCTATTCTACATGAGTGAGGTTCTTGTCTTGGGTACCTAACTTTAATAAACAAAATTGCAAATATAAAATGTATAGAAAAAAACATTTTTAAAGAATAATATTAATCTTTCCGAAGAAATAAAGTATTCTTAAGCTTCATTACACAACCTTTAACTATATAAAACAGCTTATACCAACTACCCACCTGTGTTCATAAGCTTAGGAAATGCAGCAAGTAATCCTTCAATACGAGATCGTGTCATTTCAACAAACTGTCGAGATATGATGCATCTTCCATTCTTTGTACATATTGCAGCAGCCAGAAGCACCTGGGAATATTATGTATGTGGTGTTAATTATATTTAAAAACGAATATAATATCTCAGACAGTTTAGATTTTGTGAGGATAGGCCTATTTATTCACACTGTTTTCGGTAATTTTTTTCTAAATTAGCTAAAGAACAATCTATATATAAGATAAAAAAGAACAATCTATATATAAGTTTCTATCACGTTAATTTGATTACTTATTTTCCAAAATCCAAATTATATATAACCTACCATAGTGCATATATCTTTTGACAGTCAAAGCAGAACAAAATTGGCACACTGTAAAAAAGATTATAAATATCTGCATAAAATAACGCATTGTTATTATATAAGAGCATATTAATTTCCATTGCAGTTCAAAATAAATCATTTGTAAATTTATGGTAAAACCGTACACGCAAGCGTTTATTGATTTATTTGTTCATATAAACTGTAATCCATCAAACAGAACGTCTATATTTTTTCCTATGAGTCAATAGGCTCCGAATATTGTACGAAAACACTATAAATAAGTAAAACTGTTTGCTTAAAACATAATCTAAGTACAATCTACATTTTTATAAACGTGGCCAAAAACATTTCATCCTTTTCAATCCAATGTAAGTAGAATGCTTAGTTGTGACACAAAAGCCGGTTGGGCAAATCAGAGCCATAGAAATACCGAGTAGTCCAACCCATTGTTACGTAAAACACAAATTGAACGGCAATTTGGGTCCAAAATAACACAGTAGGTATAGGGAGAATGTCTGTTTTTCGGTAAATTACAGAAAAACTTGGGCCTAAAAACAAATTTAAAGGTTGAAAAATGTAAAAAACATGTGTTATTTGTTTTCTGTGTCAAAAAAAGTCAAAAATTAGAATTAGAAGCGGTTGATTTGCGACATTTTAGTCATTTAATGCGGCTATATTTATACATTTTTTCTAAAAAATGTTTGGTAAGGTAAATAAAAGCTGTTTTACACCTTCCCACAATAGGAAAACACAAACAAAACTTAACAAGTTCGTTTAAACCCTTTGTCAAAGTCACCACTTTTGCTCTATTTTGGACACACATAGACGGCAGTTGGACTACTCGGTGTTTATACGACTCTGGGGCAAATAAGTAGAATTTAAGATGGTCCCACAAAATCCTAAAACAAGTGTGTTAATTTGTGAAAATAGTTTAAAACTTTAAAGCAATGCTTACTACTCAAATACTAAATACAGATTACTACAAGGTTAATAGACTCTTCGGGGCTGATATAAAGAGCTAGTAATGCAGGGTGTAGCGTCACTTATACCATAGATACTTGAACATATGTTTAGGTATCTATGCTTATACTCACCTTTTTTCTAATAAAATATCGTCCGGGTTAAAGAATTAAATGCCTGATTTAACTATTTAATTTGAGAAGCAAAAGCATTTACGAGAGCCACAATGTGTTAAGATTCCATTTTAAATCGGCTTTTCAAACTTTAAAGACTGATATACGTGGCCACAACAAACTTATACACAGCTGCCTGATTGCCTGAAGTCAAAAACACGCACAGATGTTAAAAAAACTGTTTAATATTCAGCGGTAAGTATATACACTATACAGCAATAAAAATCTACGTTAATAAAAAAGTTTAATATTTATAGGACGAAGTGTAAATAAGCAAGTAAATGCGAGTTATAAGAAGTGTATATAAGTAACTTTGTGAGTTCAGCAAGTAAAAACTGTTAAATTCTACTCTAGCGTTTGAAACTACATCTCTAGATTTGTCTACATTGTAAATATAGCCATGCACAAGATTCCAAACAGCAAGCTAAAAGTAGTTGAAGTGCTGACGCTAGCAGAGCTGTGCATTAACATTCCGGATTTCTGTTGAACCCAGAATGTTGATCTTGACTGGGCAGTTGTGATTCTAAAAAACACGAATAACAGTTAGGCTAGACAAATAAATTTCATGTTTGTAGAACATAGGTTAAGTAAGATACACTGTAAAAAAAGTTCAATCAAATTTCAATCAAATCCGCTCAACACCAAATTTTGACGCAAAATTTTTGAATCAAGTGCTTGACGCAATTTTTTAAATCAAATTTACGTCAAAATTTCGCTCGGTTTCAGCGATTTTTTAGCATTAAAATGGGCCGATCTCAATCAAATTTTGATTTAAACTTGATTTGTATGAAAAATTCTACATATATATTTCTGGGGTGAAAAATGTTTGTTTTGTATTTTTTATTTAATTGGCACAGCATACACAAGTTATTATAAACACTGCAGATAAAGTGTTGACGTGGAAAATTATACGCAATGAAAGACAACAAATAGGAAGGAACATAAAACACAACAAAAGATAGAAAATGTGGTTTATAAAGGACTGTCAAAACGTCGTATTCCCAGGGGTATTGCTGAGGCATGAAGTAGTAAAGCTCGCAGATAAGAAATTCTCTCCTTTATTAAACGTTGAACGGACTTCTCCCTCATAAACGTTTCCACTTGACATCACATTCAGCCTGTAATGAAAGCAGCAAGTTAAATGAATAAGTCCACACACCCTTTCCGACAAAAGTTTACTTAATACTCACCAATTTGAACTAACGACGTTCTAATTTTCACATTCCCTGTTGACGGTAATTCATTCGTATAAACGATGGTAGTTCGGAAAATCAGTTGTCGTGACGCCTAAGTCTAAAAACATAAAATATGGTTTTGTATTTGGATGCTATTACATAATGCTATGTCCACTTTGTATATAAAAACACAAATGCATACTTAACTTTTATGGTAAGCAACGTGCGCTTGTCATCTTTCTTCAGTAGAGTTGTAATATATGACTCATTTTGAAATCTTATCGTCGATAGTTGAATTTATAATGGTGTTGCTTCACATTAGAGTGCTGTTAATTAAACAAAAGTTATAGTAAGTGTGTAAGACCATACCGTTGTAAATGGTATTAAAATTGCTCACCTTTAGCTTCTGACGAGTTTTCTTTTCGTGTTTTACTGTGACTTTTATTTAAGACTTACTGACCAATGTTGCGTCTGCATTGTTATTTTTCTCATCTTACTTAAGCGATATTACACCTGATTCCTCTTAGAATTAAGTAACACTTCCACAGTCTAAAGACTTTGTTCAAGACCGTTTAAAATTTGGCGCGCTCCCGCGTGACGTAATAAGGGCGAGAAGAAGTGAGTGACTCTCTCGCGTCGCTCCTCTGAATCAAATTTTGATGTAAGTCCGAGAGCGATTCTCTCGAATCTAGACGTTTGACGCGAATTTGATTCGGTCGAAGCGACTTGATTGAAAAAACGCGCTCAATCAAGCACTTGATTGAGCATTTTGCGTCAAGTTTTTTTAGAGTGTAGTCAACGTTTTTATTCTCTTTTATACCGTCCCAACTGATGGTAAACAACAAATATTTACACCGTATCCTCACAAAACAGAGCGTTGTTTAAGGTAAAGACTCGATGAGGAAATATAGGGTGGGAGAAGATGGGACTTCATTTCATTCCATTTTCTTGTCCCATTTGGTAGTAAACTATGAACAACCAAAGAATTATAAAACCATATTCTCACGACTCCCATATAGACCGTTGTTAATTGTTTAAAACATAATCCGGATATTTAGGTCATGTGCTTAAGGTGTCCTGTCTCCTCCTACCTTACTATATACTACATGCCATAAGCCACAAAACATTGATAACAGCTTGTATATCTATATACTTTGTTGCCAACGTTATACATGTTACCCCACAGTTCTATGTGCATTAGAACTTACACAAACTCAATATTTCCATGGTTTCCTCCTGCTTTCCAGGTGTAAACAGAGCTCTCATTTTTAACCATCGTATTACTGTGAGTGACCGTATCATTGGCTACTGAGCATGTTATCAACTTTGTGTTAGCAGGAACATTCATCCATGTTCCAACTGGCGCACTTGAGCTCACTTTTCTAGCTTGTAATAACAAACCTCTGTACCCGCGATCGGAGCTCGCCCTACTGTCAACAACCCACACTAAAAAACACGATTCATCGATTAACATGAGGATAGTAGAGTGGGGGAAAACGGGACACGTTTTTATTCTAATTTCTCGTCTCATTTGGTAGTTAACAAAGAACATCAAAAGAATTATAAAACCGTAGCTTCATGACCCGTATGGACCGTTGTTAATTCTTTAAACACGATCAGGGACCCCACTAATTAGCACATAAAATCACATATTTTTAACTATTAACAATGCTCTTTTGGAGTCGTAGAGATCCGGTTATATAATTCTGTAATATTTCTTTGTTTTGCAAGATAAAAGAGAATGAAAGTATGGATTCATTTAGCCTATGCCCCGAACTACTACATTTTTACTGATTGTTCTTTCTCCGTTAAGAACCAAATCACGTAAATGTTGCGATGAATAAAACGGACCTACAAAGGCCCTTTGCTATAATGACGGAAGGTGCTTGAACAATACATATAGATTTATGCATTCCGCACGCAAGTATATAATCAATGTAGCACCGTGTAGCCCATGTATACTCTTTACAAAATAGCACGATATTTATAGAGCATTATAAACTACCTATATGATGTTTTATATACAAAATATAAAATGCACAGCATAACCTAACCTGTTATGGCCTCAGTTGAATTGTAGTTTCTCTTGCTTGCCATAAGAGTGTATGGAGACGATGCCAAACTCTGGCTTGCTAAAAAGCCGTTAGCCCCATTGTTGTGCCGTGGCATCATAGTGGTACAGGCGCCGGTAGGCGCACCGCCTGGCAAAGCATATACCGCTTCTCGGTACGTGCAAATTATACAAATGGCAATCCATAAGTTGTTCTGCATTTTATCGGGTTTAGAAATTCTTTGCAAAGTTTTAAATATCTAAAAAGCGCTAAATGCAACATGGGGATATAAAGACACTATGTTAGATAAACATTTTTATCATGATCCGGACCCGTGCAGGTTATAACTACAGCATTTTGTACAAAGGCATCCGTTTTCGCAACATGTTTTAAAATTATCCTAAACACTAGCTCAAAATAAAAAAAAAGTTTGCAGATTTCTTTTTATAAACATATTGCTCTAACAAACCTTTTAAACAACACAGCAACAAATAAACAACTGTCAAAACAATAAAATACAAACAACTTTTGTTCAAAGTCCTTCAATCGATTTTTAGGCTTGGCGCCTATTCTTTATGTGATCACAAACTAGTTCTCAAGTAGGTTATTCAACCGGAAAATAAAATCAACTGATCGAGGCTTTTTCTACACGAAACCAATGTAGAGAAATGTTTGTAAAAGCACTGGCTAAATCCGAAACCGCAAAGCGATTTGTAAATACAACAACGAACACTATATATAAAAATTCAAACTCGCTTTTGCCTAAACGTACCATTACTTATTATACGTTATATACCAAACATTAACTAGCATTTTAAACACAACGGCTATTATTATGCTAACTATATACAACCGACGGAACAATCCAGGATTTTATGCATTAGTCACACGCCTACTTACCCCATTCAATGCCTACAGACAGGAATGACGTGTAGTACCGCTCGCCCCGTTTTGCACTGCCAGTGACGCACAACTGAGGCAGCATTCACAAGAGCTTAGGTTTTATATATCACTTCAAAGTTTCACGCTGCGATGACTTGGGAAAAGCATAAGCCCGCCTAACTGTAGTCACATTGAATTCCAAAGTGACTATAAACACGTATAACCATACTACAGTAAAATTCACGTAGTAGACTATTTATAAACTTTTTCAAACAATACCAAAACTGCAGAATTTAAAATCCACCAACTGTAAAAAAACAACTGTTCAAATAAAACCAAACACAGCAAAACTAATCTAATAATATGCACCGTCGCTCTATAATAGCTCCCTGGCTATATTATAAGCACCGATGACAAATAGAAGTGTTTCCGTAGTCACTGTCAATACAATATAAACAAGAAGTTGCTTTGGTGTGACGTTTGGCCCATCCTGTTTAGTTGTTATTTCCGCCAACGTAACGTTATGAACACTCATGATGCGTATTGATGTGTATACAAAGCCACGAACAATGTTGACATTTAAGCATATAAACCGATTGAATCATGTTTAAAGGCTCGTAACAGTTATTTTGCATAAAAATGATACGCATTTACGATTCAAGTTATTTACTCTTTACTGCATTTATATAGTAAGGCGGGGGAAGATGGGACACCTTTAATACATAATATCCAAATAGCCTGATCGTGTTTTAAAGAATTAACAACGGTCTGTGGAAGTCGTGAGGATACGGTTTTATAATTCATTGAATTTTCTTTGTTTACCACCAAATGAAAAGAGAAAACTAAACGAAAAGGTGTCCCATTTGGCGTACAAATGTACGCATCTATATGGTAGAGTTATTTATGGCGTTATATCGTACTTCACGGTAACGCAGTTGTTTAAGCTTTGCGAGCATTGCGGGGAAAATGAATATAGCCGACGCCACGCTTGGATTGGCTGTATTCAAATCGTATTTGGACGTTTTGAAGTTTCCTACCTTTGCGATAGCTGGGGGACTGGGCGAAACAGTACTTACGTCATGCTAGTGACATTTCAATCTTCTTTCAAGTATAAGTTAAGGTTAACGAAAAGACTAAGCATAGTCGCATTGTGTTTGCTTCGTATTATGTCCAAGACACCTAATGGTAGTGCTTTAACCCAGTCATTACCAATGGTTCATCCAGGCTGTAGGCAGTGTGGTAAAAAACATCACCCCAAAGTAGTTACACCTGCGAATACTCGTAAACCGTCACATGATATACCGAATCAAACAAAACTCCTTGAGTTGCCCGCCGCCCAGGATAAAGTAACATTCATACATACATATATACATCTATACATAAAAAGCCGTCGTATAGACATGTGATGCCCATAAACGTCAATATCATACGATTTGGTCCTTTGGGAACCATAGTTTTAAAAACTTAACTAAGGATTCTTTACCATAATCACAGAGAAACAGAACATTCGTGTTATAACATTGTCGTCGCCCTGCCGCGCGAGAATAAAAAATTATAATTTATCTAAACTGTAAAGATACACGTTTCATAGCACATCATGATTCTATACAGCTAGTTTATTAAACTGGCGTCTTTATCTTGATTTTCCATCTAAACTGTCCTCGTATTGGCTTTGCTGACTCGCTACTCTGATCCATGCTGTTGTACAAATTCAAAACAAAAAAAAATAAATGTAATTTTTACAAAAGCAACTAAAATGCATTCACAGTGTTAAGATCAGGTCGGAGTTATGTTTGTGTTAAACTTTCTCCAGTTGTAAGGACGACTTTGTTTACCTTCAGCATTACTTGGTGGTTGTGGTTGAATGTTACTTGCCACCCTTGGTCCAGTGTATTTAAGACTTGGCGGGAAACGAAAAATATTCTTCAAATCATCTGCAACCTGAAAAGAGACAGAAATTTAGTTGTGTAGAAGCAAAGATTAATACATATTTTTAAAAATGCCAAATTTTTAATGAATATTTTGAAAATGTTAATTTATTTTAAATTATAAACCATATGTAGATGGACCTTAGTAAAAACCAACACTTAAAAAAATATGACTTATTTCTTCCCACAGGGTAACGACAGTCTTATAACATAGGTGTTCAGCTTCATACACCATGAGTTACCACACATGTAACCATATGCAAACTATTTCATACAAATACAAAGCTTATCTGACATTTTTCTTTTCTCTAATAATCTCAGCATCAGTTGGCATCTTTCTTGGTCCGGGAGTGGAAACTTCAGATACAGAAAACACGTCATCACTTATAGGGGATTCAGATATTGATTTAGCCTTTGAGGGGTCTTTGGCATCATCTTTTTTGCTTGTTTCTCTTGTTTGTTGACTAAATAAATAAAAAAATTATTATTTTAATATATAAACTGGTCCTGCCAAGCACACTTTATGTAAGACAGTTAATTAACCCTGAACGTTACTTATTTATAATAATAAGTCTAAAAATTTAACTTAAAACCTGCTGTACATTGAACTTCAATGTGGGTGTACCAAAATATAACAACATAACCTACCGACTTTCCAACGGCTGTAATTTCTTAGTAGGTCCCATCATACGTAGAATGGAGTTACGAACTTTTTCTGCAGAGTTGCTCATTAAGACTTCTTTCACGGAACGACCAGGGAAGAGTCGAGACAGAAGAGGTATTATCTGTATGAATGAATGTATCTGTAGTGCATAGATGTACTATTAGGGGTACCTGAGGTGACAGGTCACCCAAATGCTTAAAACAGGGGACATCATATAGGTATATATGGAAAGCATATACAAGGTGCATTGAATTCGCAAAATTAAATAATGCACAGACAAGATATATTGAATTTGCACATATATTAATGAGGCTGCTTTTTATGACAGACAATAAGTGTATAAGTAATCACTGTATTCCTATAAGCCCTACCTCTTCATTATTGGGATCCAGATGAAGTGAATACATGATGTCATTCCTTGCTGCATCAACATCCTGCATCATGTAGTTGGACCTTGCTCGGTGGACGTAAAACTGACCAACTTTATTATTATGCTCGACAGCGAGCGAAAATCTCTTCACAGCTTCCTGGTATCGCCTGAAACAAAGTTTTGTAAAAATACAAATTTACATTGTTATGTTTTTTTTACACATTTTTAGGACGTGGAAGTTTAAGAATTGAAACAAAATGTTAATTTGTAGGAAGTGTTATTACATATTTTTGTTTTATATTTCTTAGTGTGATGAATTCTGAAACAGAACAACTGTTTGAGCTGTTTTATAATGACTTTCATTGCCCTGGCCTGTGACAATTAAGTTACATTCAATCATTTATAAGGAATAATTTACATTCATTTATTTATACTGAAAACAAACCTTTCTTGATAGGCAGTGATCCCAAGTTCATTATGTACAACAGCCACCCTGCATTTGATGTCCCAACATGTTGGGTCTATTTCCATAGCTTGCTGGTAGTCAGCTAATGCAAAGCCAAGATCATTAAGTTTGAAGAAACAATCTGAGAATAGAAACCTAAGATAAGTGAACTTTTTATGTTTATAAGAGTAGAAATCGAATAAATTGTAATATGCAAGTAATTAGCTCCATTGGTAAAATTGCTCTTTTACTAAGAGAACTATTTACCTATACATTAGCAACAACAGCAGTTTACACTTTATAAATGAAGCATTATATACGTTGTGCTCACTGTTGGGTGCATTAAAACTTACATACAAAAAACACCAAAAAACAGTTATTGTATGAACTAGCTATTGCTGAATAACATTATTTGTGTGTGTCTAATGAAAGACTTGACATGCCATAAGCTGCCTACTGTAGTTTATTTCTCTCACCTCCGCGGTTAATGTACAATCCTTTCTCTGTTTTCTCTCCTTTTATAGCTTTGTTCAGCAACACAACACTCTCTTCATAGAAACCCTATCAACAGAGTAAAGTAGCGATAAAATTAACTTAAAACAAATATACAGAAATATATAAGAAGATTTATTTGTCTCTTTTATTGCAGTAGCAAATATTTATAATAATGCCTAAAAGCGAAATGGATTTAGTAAACGACTGTTGTTAAATCACACTTACGGATAAAACATAGACAAAACTCACTGGTTAATAAGCATAGTGACTACACAGATGGTTACCTTGTGATAACAGTAAACAGCAAAATCATTATAGGTAAGAAGAAGTTGCTTCTGAGCACCCTGGTATATTGGGTCTTGTTCATTATGGTCAGCTTTATCCATTGCAAGCAAATAATCATCAATTGCTGCATTAAAATTTTGCAATCTCCGGTATAGAGCACCCCTGTATGATGCATAACTATCTTATGATTTAGTTTTCACAGTAAAAAGATACTCATAATATGAGGTACTACATAACTACAGCATGGTACTGCATGGAACTTTAGAATTAGGTGAGAGTTGGCCATTACCAAAGTTAGTATAGACCAAGTTAGGAAACGGCGCTCGTGTCCGCCATTACGGAGCCCACAGAGCGTGAATCGCCTATACAAATGCATGGTCGGCATGTGTTCATTTAGTTCTTGTAAGCGATACAAAGCTAGAAAACACGTATAGCGGTTGTTTTAACATTTAAAATATAATTTCTAATATAAATCTTGTTATATAATATTAAATCTAGGAATTAATGTGAAGTAAATTAATATTTTGACTGGTTTCGGCGTACAGTCTGGTTTAACAGGGTACTTTACGTTGGCGATTAAGACTAGCAGCAATCAGCTTAGTTTACATAATAGTATATGATCGTACCTACGAATCTACAGAGCCATTCTTTACTACATTTATAATCCAACATGAGTGGACATGCAGCTCCAAACTGCTTAAGTACTAGCAGATAAGCTGTTCGCGTTTTCCGAATTCATAAAGACCCGTAACGCAGAAAAGGTAGCTTACTAACTCAAGCGGAGGACCAAAAATAGTAACTCAGTATTGTTTTCCTCAATGTCACTTCGATATTAGGCAAATTTTACACATATACCCTAAGTTTCGTTGCCGGGTATACGTGTTAAGTTTGTGAGCCAAAAAGTAAAATCACGGCAATTTAAATGCAAAACCGCAGCTAAAAACACCAGTTTATGGTAATGTTATGCGTTTGTATTTATGGTAATGTTATTTTTGTTTGTATTTTTATATTTTAAACATGTTCTTTTATGTTTTTGGTTAGTAAACTTGATATTTTCTGTTTTTTTACTCTGTAATCGATTGAGTGTTCAATAAAAGTTGATTATTTTTGTGAGGTTTATTATTGTGATAAGATATAACATTAGTAGAAAGCCATTTTCACGCGCAAAAGTGCTTGGTTTTTAAAAAATCGCAATATTTAAACGAAAAACAGCACCTAGCAGTGATAAAATGCTATGCCGTGGGCTCCGTAATGGTGGCGTCTATGACGTCATAGACGCGCGACAATGGATAACAAGACTCGTTGTTTTACAATCCGTTTCCTAACTTGGTCTATACTAACTTTGGCCATTACCAAGTCCCAAGAACACCTACACCTGTCAGTATTGTGTCAGTGCCAAGCACCGAACCTGGATATCCTCTGGGTATGATAGAGAGGTGCCTACTAAGGGCCAGGCTTCCTACACGTTTCCTATATGTTACGAACATCATCTATATATAATATAAATGACCACTAAGTTGGACACATTACCTGAACACATGGTATTCTGGTCTTGATGGATCAGCTTCCACAGACACGGTGATCTTACTCAAGGCTTCTTGTAATTTACCCTTTTAATGTAAAATAAATCAAGACATAAATAATAACATTACGAACATATTTTGTAAAAGATATTAACAAAATTTTAATCCCTATTTTCTGATGTTATCTTATCACATTTGAGTAATAAAAAATTTAAATTAAATAGTTTTTCATTTCCAAACCCTATAAAACACATCACAGCACAAGTAAAATGCCATTATGACATAATATTGGTAATCAAGACGTACCAAACAATTAAACATACTTGTATAGTAAGCGAGACTGCTTGTTGTTTTCCACGTTCAGCTTTTTCATGAATTTCTTTCATCATTTTTTTTGCCTCTGGCTGCTCAGAGTCTAATGATAATGCATCTCGGACATCGTAATAACAAAGTGTTAACTGAGGAATGAAAGCAAAACGAAATGTAGGTTGGCATTTGAGTGTTGGAAAATTAATTTTTTTTAAAGAAAAGTTGATATTAGTAGTTTTGTGTTTTGATAATTTTGATTTCATCTTCAAATTTTGGGTGCTTCTTTTGCTATACAGTTATGGCATAAGCACAACCTAATCACTAACAATGAGTTTGTCAAATCAATATTAAGTATAAGAAACACACATGTAAAGTATATTTATACATTATAAAAAGGAGATAGACATCTACAATACAACTGCCTATTGCAATAAATCAAAAGACTACAAATTGTAACGACCTAGGCAACTCCAAAATAGAGGAAGTAGACTTACAATACAACAACAATGTTAATATCTAGTTTTAACACCAACATTATTGAATTTCAAATGCAGTCTTGCTCTCAGAACATAAAGCTCGGGATTCCCTGTTGTTTCTGCTTCTAACTGTCGAGTAGTTAGTGCCAAACACTCCTGGTGTCTTCCTAAGGCAGCTAAGCATGCAATGGCTCGTGTATGGTAACATTGAGCAGTTGGTTTCATTTCGGAAGCTTTTGTAAAACTCTCCAAAGCTTCAGAGTAAAGTCCTAAGTCAAACAAGCATTGACCCTGTTGTAAAAACAATCTTAAAATTTTTAGCTGAGACCTTTGACATCATATGTTATCTTCTGCATATTTTTATAAAAGGGAAAATCAAATATGTAATATCCTTGAATGGATCAATGTCATGTTATAACTAGTTTTTTTTTTTATCAATTAAATTCAGTTATATAATTTCGCATGTCACCAAAATCAGTCAGAAATGTTTAGACCCATGATAATTAGTTACCAAAATTACACTCTTTTCATAAAATGCACAACATTGTGAAGTTAACATTTTCCACAACCACTAACCTCTAAATAAGAAATAAACGCAAGTTTTTCGAACAGTTGTGGGTTATGTGGTTCAAGTATATAAGCTTGCTTGTAGTTAAGGTGAGCTGAACGGAAGTCACACATTTGTAAATAGGCTTCAGCACGCTCGACATAACAAGATACATCTCTAGGTTGCAGGTTTAGAGCTTTACTGAAACTGGTTATAGCTGCTTCAAACTGGCCTTGGTTGGCACGCTCCACACCAGTATTGAAACTGTGGGTTTAATGAAATAGTTAAAAATACACAATTAAGTTTCAGGTAATTGTATTCATCTTTAAATACCACAACACACTTTGTATTTGGCGTTTTATAGCTTTAACTTTTAATATTTCTAAAAAATATCGAATTTCAAAATTTTAAAACGGTTGTTTGGTTGTGACAAATTTATTGCTTCATGTATCGCAGTGGTCAGAATGAAAAAAAAATAAACGCAACTCACATCCTATGTTTGCTAACTATGAGTGTAACTGCTTATAAACAATGTCCCAACAATGGAGCACCCATACTTTACTAAAATAAAAAAAAGATGCCTATTATTACGAGAACTCATGCTTACTGCTCTTGGACTTTTTTATCAATAACTTCACTCATGGTCATCCTCTGTGTCATGTTCTCCTGATCCCACATCTTTGCTTCAATCTCCATCTTCCTCCTCTGCTGTCTCCTTCTTGCATCTTCAATATCCTCTTCAGGAACAGAGGTTGCAAATGTTCCTTCTTCATCCTAAAGAAAAAGTTAAAAATTTAAACTTTTTTTATAAATTAAAAAATGGTTTTCAATATTTTATGTGAGAAATATAACAACATTTTATAGAATTAGGGTTTACCTGAGATTCATTTGGTGGAGGGGTAGCGAGAGTGTCTTTCAGTTTCTAGAAACACATAATACATATTTTACAAAATAAGCTACAAATTTCACACTCTCAATATCAACTAAAAAAGCCCCACAAACTGTAGATTATTTCTTGAGATCAAGTACAAAAATTTTTACTTTGAAGTTGTCCTTATCAATGGGGAAGCGTTACAATTCAAGGAACGATAAGTGAGGGTTGTACTGCTAACACCATTTGTGATTTATCACACCCAAGCATCACTGCTTCATTAGAAGCTGATGGTGCAATTTCTGTACAGCTCCTTCCTACTTTGAAGCGAGCTTACAACACTAAATAGATTGATTTGAAACTAGAATTACTGTTTATTTCGATATGAATAAATATATATTGTATTTATTTGTTTGTCTTACAAGAATATTATTTCCATTCACTCTCCTTTAAAAGCTCAATAAAATGGTCTACTTCGTTGAAACAAATAAAGACACAGCATTGGCTTAATGGGCCTACTCTGGGCAAAAACCCATGCCACAGACATGCATTAATGTAGGACCACACCCATATAAAAAGCTACAGTATACATTTTTACCTTAATTATTAAATCAGTTTCGGAGTCACTACGATCAGGGTATGTAGCACCAAGGTCAGTGTCAAATGCAACTAAGTTCCTCGTATTTGTTACTTGGTGAACATCAGACTTTGTTGATGGAGATGCTGAAAATGCAGAAGAGTTTCAAATATAAAATGCTAAGCGTAAAAACTACCCTAAGATAAGTGATATTAGAAAGAAATCCGCAAAAAAGAAAAAAATGTGTTTCTTCTAAAAATCCATGCAATTTTGTTTCAGAAGAAAATCTGCGCACATTCCGTTAGTAAATAAAAATGCCATTTTTCAATCTGGGTGAAAAGTAATGCCAATAAATAACAAATATTATACTTTGAGTGCTAGATGGAGGTGTGCGTTCTCTGCCAGCAGAAAGTGGTCTGTCAGGCTGACTGGTTCTTGAGATAGAATCGCTTGTTTCATGTAACCTGTGCTCGCTTTCAACAAAAAGGGTTTTAATTTTTGGAGTGTCATCACAAGATTCCTGTAATATAAAGATTATTTCAGTTTAAGGTATGTGGCTGGTATAAGCTTATAATCAGAGTCTTGGCTAAAACAGAATTGTCCCTTTAACAGATTGAAACAATTTTAGTTTTTAATCAGCAAAATTCGGATTTGAATTGAGCAAAGTAGGCGAGCTAGCGTTGGGTTACAAAGACAGAAATATATAATTTTTACCTCTGTTATTATTATTGGTAAGGCAGCTGGAGTCGTGTTTTCTTTAATAACATCTTCTTTTTCTACTGGAGTTTGTTCCGCCGTCTGGTCGTTGGTTTTATCCATTTTCCGACAATTTAAGCAAAACACGCTCCAAACAAAATGGCTACGTGTTACACACGGGTAATAATTATAATTTGTGCTCGGACTTATTTTTATTTTGGAAAATAAATCACGAACGAGCGTGCCTGGAAACGCTCACCTTCATTATTATTTTTACCAGCAGAGGTCGTAGGTTTAATTATTTTTCCAACTTCGGGGTGTCATTTTGTTCTTGTGTCGAACAAATCCCACACAAAAATAATTTTTATGTGCTTGGTGTTAAATTATAGTCGCTCATACAGGAATTTACACACGGTAAAGGTAGTGATAAAAATACCCCACGATAAAAACTGGTCAAAGATTTTTTAACAGAATACCTCTACAATGAAAGTTTTTATACCAAATTAGTTAGTAAGAAACACTGGGAACAGGGGATTTACATCACCACATAATTAATAAGTCAACAGCAAAATAATAGAGAATAGAAACTTGAAAATTCCCAATTATTAACTCGATTCAAATGCAAAAAAATAATTGATTTAGCATTTTGTATCTTAAAATGAATATTTCGTTGTTATTTTCGATTCAAATCTTAATTATCGACGAATGAGTTCTTCAATCAAATCAAAACAAGTTTGTACTAATTTAAACTTGATAACATACATAAAATTTAACTATTTTAATAAAGTAGACGTAAAAATTTGCTGCAGAATTTGTGGAATATTCTTTGTGTCCATGCAAACAAATGATCTCCCAAGAGGTAGTTGTCTCTTTAACCTGTTAACAAAATAACAAACTGAAAGAGGCTTCATTACTCTGGTAGTTTTCCTGTGTTTTTATTTAATATGATCCTTGTTATTGTAGAAATAAATTTAAACAGCGTATGACATCACGAATATAAAATAAACGCAGAGGCCCTTAACATTGTGGTAATGTGTTTCTATGTTTTGCAAACTTACCTTTCTGCCTGATCACCTAATGAGCCAATAAAAATTACAAAAGCATTAACTTCGTCATCAGAAGTCAAAGCTTCAGCAAACTGTGATGGTCGAATTCCATATCTTTCTAGATTTGCATCACTTAGAACAATAACAAAGTGTTCGTCAGCTTCTTGTTCTTTGATATTCTGTAAAAGATAAACTCAACAATCATGCTTATTATTAAATAAGTTTTATAGTTCTGTTTTACCCATAAGCATGATATAATGACTGTTGTTTTTACTATTACTTCCTGTGTTTTGCTTTTGTAATTACAATTCAATTTGGTACATATTTTATACTGTTATTTTTTACAATTTTAAAAATTGAAAGTTAGTATTGAAAAAAGACTCACAAAAGCTTTACCTTAATTGCATATTCAGTGGCTTCAAGCGTATAATCACCACTCATACAGAACTGTGCATGTGCGTGCATTGTTTTCATTACATCAAGCCTCTCCTTATTATTAGCAGGGGGTTTCTCATATGTTACAAGTGGGATTTCAAAACCGTCACCAGAATGTCCCCATAATTCATACTGTAAGGAATATTTTGGAGTATTATTAAAATATCTTAATACTCCGGCGCTGTGGCATAGTGGTTAGCACGCCTGCCTGTAACCCATAGGTAGGGGGTTCAAGACTCGTCGCTGCTACCATTGTGGGCGTATGTGTCCTTGGGCAAGACACTTAACGACAATTGCTCCAACCCAGTGATCACTAATGGGTTGTCCAAATTATCAGCCATACATAAAAAAAAATCCCCCCAAAAAATAAACACCCACAAAGTAACATACATGGTAACTCGTAAGCTGGCACGAGGTGTTAAACCCGTGTTATAACGACTGTCGTTTTCCAGCCACACAAGGATAAAGTAAGTTACATACATACATAATACTGAACTTTACATTCAAATATAAAATTTCAAATACTTAACAGCCCGAAAACTTTGTGCCAAAGTAGTGTAACTTCAAAATGAAAAATATGATAAATTATAAATCAGTATTTTTAATGGATAATTTTTAAAAGAATATAAGCTACAGTTTGCATGAGTAGTTACCTTAAATTTGTCCTTATATCCTTCAAACGACTCCATTACTAAACAAGCAGCTTCAACACTTCGTTCTAATCTATTGTCAAGCCCATTGAACCTAAAACAAAATCATTTTTACTATTGGAAGTATTACAAGATTGAATCATACTTCATTACTTAGAAGTCTTTAACTGTTTGAAACTGTTTGAAAAAGGCATGATGATGTGAATGAGAGCATGATCATAAAGCGCTGCTAGTTATATACTCGTATAAATGTCCTACAAATAACATTACCTATACATGCTTCCACTAACATCCATTACCACTCGAATTCTTTTCGGTTTTTGTTGTGGCGTTCCAGGCTGTAAAAAGAATTTAAATTTAAACCCAACCAGTTTCTAAACCGCCAACACAAAACTCCATACCTCTGGTTCTTGCTCAGCTCTTCGTTTGTAAATATTTTTCTCACCAGTCAATCCTTCAATAAGTTTCATATCATCCAGCTCACCAGTTGTCTGATGTTTCAACCATTGTCGCTCTTTACCTTTCGCCTTCAATGAAATAAGTATTTTAGATTGGAATCCATACAATGTCAACTGGCATTTTTAAAAACATGTACCTATTTTTGAGTTATACAATGGAAGTCATTTAAAAGGTGTTTCTTATGCACTAAACACACATGGTGTATTCATACACCTTATGCTTACTTTCGAGTTATAACATGGATATCACCTTATACACCAGACGCGAACAATTCTTGCATTTTATGCCCACTTACAATATACAAGTTTAATCAATGTATTATTTACATGATTTATTCCTACCAACCTGTAAACTGTCAAGTATGATTCTCAAAGACTTGACTTGTTTACGAACATGACTGCTAAACTTCTCGTACATGTCGGCATCAAACTCACTCATGCGAATCTCACGAAGTCTAAAATAAATATTACATTAATAAACAAATTGAAATATTTTACATGCAAATGTTGGAGCAATACGCCAACCCTGTTCTCAGTCCTAGGTCAAATTTCCATAGGACCCAAGTCATGAAGAATAGAATGAGCAACTCTGTCAAGATGCGTGCAACGTTCATAAACTGGTAACTTGAAATAGTGTTTAAAAAATAAAGAAAAGAAAAAACCCTTTTAACATAGATGTGTTTTAATTGAAAAAAATATGTACTCTTGTTAATAAATAGATATTTAATGAATAAACAAACCTTTCTTTAAAAGCTTTCTTTGCAACATCTCTTGCTGCCTTTTTCACATGTTCAGGCACAGCTTCCTTTTCCCAATCAGGGACCTGGAAGTGAAAAATAATATATATCAGTTGAATTTATGTGTTTTGAGAAATAAAATACATCCTAATAGTTTCATTTACATAAAAAATACCATTTTAAAAAACACTTTGTTTCTGTATAAAGCAATAGGGCAAATACTCCTCTGCATATTATATACATGATTACAATTCACTCCTGGAAAACTATAACCCACTCACCTGAGTAACATCATGCCCCATATCCAGTCTATAAGGACCCCCTTTACCCCCTAATCCTGCAGTGTCCCTTCCCCCTGTTCCCCCAGCCCATGTATTACCCCCAACATGAGGAGCATTATCAGGGTCTATCTTCCCGTGTTTCGGGGCTGTTACGTCTTCACCACTCTCTCTTTCTGTGGTGATCTATAACAGATTTATTATAGGAATATTAGACTAGTCATTTTTTAAGCATCATGCTTTTAACTGAGTTAATATGTATCTCAGCATATTATACCATAATTTACACAAATAAAGTGTTAAAAAAAGGTTCCACTATAATTTACATCAATAAAGGTTAAACACTCTTATTTTATACCAGGTGTTTTTTAACAGGGATACTGTTCTAGGTTGGTTAGCTCTACTCTATATAAGCAATTTTAGAGAGGGCTACGGAAATTGGACAATATTAACCTACCTGTAATCTATCATCACCACCATCCGTACCAATCATGGCTCTCCATTCATCTAAGGATCGTTTCAAATTCATCAACCCAGTTTCCCATTCACGAACACAGCTGGAATTTAAGTAAAGCTTTTTTGATAGATTTTACTACTTCGCTTTGAGCATTATTTCTTGTATAGTGTTCCTGGTATCTAAGAATGTCATAACTAAATATTTAGCATGAAGTGTATGAATACCCATGTGTCACAAGATGCTCATGATTTCACTCGGCAGTAAACATGGTATGCATGAATACGTGTATAAACTGCATTAGCAGACAGTAAGACACCTATGTTTTATATAACATGATAACTTTTGTTGGCACGAGGTGTATGACACAGAACACACGCGTTATAATGACTGTCAGTTCTCGGCCCAGAAACGGGAAAATTAGCTTTAGCATTTCTCCAATACAGCTGGATGTATAGGAAGACACGAATATAACTTACCCTCCGGCATCCACAGTGTAAAGCACATCATTCTTCCCAACTGCTGTGTTATATCCACTTTCTGAGATGCTACTCTGCCATGATACATATGGAGATTCAGATACAGCTCTGTGCATAAAAAATGAGATACATTAAAAAAACAAAAACAAATGGTAAAATGCTTCTAGTTTAAATAAAAATCATTCTTGACTTTCAAATCCATCTTGGAGTTTTACTTAAACTAATGAATGATATAATAATAGGCCAACCGACAAACACAACTATTAGTGAATATGAGTGGTGGTGTAAAATAATGTATGGCCGAAAATTCAGACAACCCATAAATGACCACTAGGTTGCACAATTGCTGTGAAGTGTCTTGACACACACAAACAAAGCATCCTATTCCTATGCTCTTAGCTGTAGGCAGGTGTATTTCTACAATAATATACAATGAACACAATTAACTATTATTGTATATGAGAAGTTTCTAAAAAATAAGTTTGTAACAAACAATATATATTATTAACTCACTGAGGTAGAGGTACATAACGCAGCATATGCTGACCAAGGTCTGCAACTTCCATACAGTGTGTGGTTAAACTTGGTTTAACACCTGAGAGTTTAAAATACACAGTATTTTAATGCATTAAATGTGAATTAATTTATATGTGTAACCCCAATATTGTGTTGCTTGTGGGTAAATCACCAGTGTTTTAACTGTACAGAACCAGTACTATGAAATACGTAACAGACAAAATTTAAGTCCAGAAAATTATATGATATAAGATATGCATATATATTTCACCTAAATAGCATGTTTAGTTGCTTTTAAAAAAAAAATCTTTTTTAAATGTACATTTACCTCAAATATTTAACCAAATGCACAAGATATAACTTACAAAGTTTTAAACTGCTGAAGACAAGATTAACTTGAAAAAATATATTAAAGCAAAACAACCCACCCTCATTAAATGCAGTATCAGGAACCGATTTAAGCGGAACAATTTTCACAACTTGGTTGGAATCTGATAATATTTGACATGGAGGTTTAGGAGGAACAAATTTCGTCATCCCACGGTATATTGTTCGTCCTTTGTCAAGCAGAGACTCATCTGTATCATTGGTACGAGGGAATGTGTAAATTTCATTCGCTGCCTGGGGAATTGTAAAAAAAGTGTCTTTGGGGATTGAGGTAGTTGAAATGGTTATTAGGTATAAATACTCTAGACATGTGTGTTATAACTTGACAGTAAGCATAAAGTGTATGAAAATATAATGTGTGCCTAGTGTATAAGAAGACACTAATGTTTCAACTCGACAGTGAGCATGAGGTGTATGAATCCACCATGTGTGTCACGTGCATTAGAAGAGGCCTATGTTATATCTTAACGGTGAGCATGATGTGTTTGATAAATCATGTAGATGTATACATACAGTATGTATACATACAGTAACTCAATGGCTATTTTGTTTTTACAGTATACAGCAAGAACAATAACTTAACCCTAACCCTATTATATATTTCTAATCTTTCTTGGTAAGGGCATAAACTCACAGTGAGATCAGGAAAGCCGACAACACACTTTGCATAACAATTCTTATCAACCAACACACGATTGGGTGAATCCACAGCCTGCTTCAATGAAGTGGTGAGCTGTGTGGATGATAATGAAGCAGTGGATGCTGTTATTAAACTTGAAGGTGTGCTGTCTGTAAGGAAATGAATAGGTTATGTTAAGTAAGCAGAATGTCAGTCATACAAAAATGTTAATCACCTACAAAGTTACATCAAGGTAACTCGCAAGCATGCATAAGGTGCATGAAAGCGGAACATACGCATTATATATATTGTATGTAATTTTCCTGTCACGCGAGGATAAAGCAGGTCACAAATTCATTACACATGTTACACAGTTAATATGAGTGAGCTGTATGAAACAAAACATATGTATTATACATATTGTATATAATTTTCCTGCCACTCGAGAATAAAGCAGGTCACACATTCATTACACATGGTACAATGTATGTAATCTAACCATTGTATTTATAGCATAACAACTACAACCGACCTGAGTAAGATCCAAAGCCCATATTCACTCCTTCCTCATTTATCTGGGTAAGTTTATTAGGAATGTTGTCTTCAACAGATTTGGTTGATAGCATGTATTTGCTGTGAAATATAGTTCTTAGTTTGTTGTGGTTTTATATGAGATACATATTTTGCATAAACAAATTATATTTTAACTACACTAAAACAGTTTTTGCTAGAACTATAACTGTATAACTTATTTTCTTAAATTGTTCTTTTTGAAACAGTTCTTATTGTAAAAAGATGTGGTTCTCAAATATGCCAGGAGACCTAAGAAACAGACCAGATCCTACCCATTATCCCATGGACAGTTTCTATAGAACAGTAAGGCACATTATTTATGACACTTTATAATGTTTGTTACCAACATGTTAGTACCTGCTTCTGTAATCAACCATTAGAGGTTTTCTAGACCTATTAAGTCACCTATAGTACCTATAGTAAAAATAAAACCACCCCTATTACTGCAGGAACAGTTTGTACACAACACATTATAAATTACACTCAATATTATTTGTAACTTACATATTTGTATCTGCTTCTGTTATCAACCATTTATCATGTGCTACAAGTTGAAGATCTTGTATTTTAAAATCCACCTTCACCCCATGCACCTGCCCGTCTAATGCGTTCAGATGAAATATCTGATGGCTAAAATATGTTTTAAAATAAATTAATATTTATTATATCAAATGATTTTTTTTAAGTCAGGGATAAATTCTTATTGAATTCTATATACTTAAATATATTATATCATAATTTGGTTCTGAAGTTATAATGTGTCCTATCTTACCCCACAGTACTATATAAGGGTTGCAGATAAACTTAAATACACTTGCGTAAGATGCAATTATATTTATAAAATCTTAAAATCTGCTGACTCACCCATTTTCTTCGAAAAATACGACAGTGCAAAACTCCTCGCTAAATTCGCTACACATCTTGTATGGAGAAGTAGAAGGTGTGGAGCTTGATCTTCTCATCGAAAGATGAGGATCACTTGTTCCCTCCATACCAGGGATGAACAATCTCCGAGTAGCTCCGGAGTTTGTGTCAATCATCAGGAGAAATTTGCTCTGAAAAAATAAATTGTTTATATTCTGTCCTACTTGGGTAAAGGTACAGTATATTCAATAAGACCATAACTGTTGTGCGTTTAAAGCTTGGGATCTGAGATTTTGGCAAGAGTTGACCCATTACCCCGTAAACCAGGGTGGCACAGTCCATTAGTGACCACTAGGTTAGAGCAATGTTAGTTCAGTTTTTTATACAATCCAACAATATATACATAATAACTCTTAAGCAAGAATAAGGTGTATAAAAATACAGATAAGGCACAATAGAACACCCATATTACAATATCTTATATCTTTCCAGCAGGCGAGGACAAATAAGTTACAATAATATTCCACCAACCTTTTGTTCAAACAGCAACAGTTGTCCCTGCAATGATGGACCAAGTGGTGCAATCTTTACATTAGCGTGGGACATGGATCCAACATTAGGAAAGACATCATACATGTCAATATATTTTACTACAGAACTGCCACGCTGGTTCACATACAGAGCAGATCCATTCACAGCAAAAATGTTTACTGTGTCCACTGGTCCACCTGGAAATATACAACAAAATAACATTTACTGAGGCATATGAGCTAACTTGGGCATAAATTTCATGTCTCCTAACCTACCTTCCTATGGGACCTCATTCTCACCAATATTGTATAGAAAAAAATAGCATGTTAAATGACAATAGTTTAACAAGTGAGAGTGCTAAGAAACTGGAAATACATTTGTTAAAAACAGTTGTTTTAGATATACACTGTGTTGCAGCAACAACAGTTTTATAAAAATTACTTAATATTTTTTCATATAATATTATTCTAAGAAACATCACTTACTTTTACTGATAGCAATATCAGTTATGATGTTTGTCCTAAAGAACTGTGGAAGTTGCCAGTGAGCAAATTGTTCACTGAAGTCCAAACCTCTGTCCTCAGTACGGTCTATGTCGTAGTTTTGAACAGTCAAGTGTACTGGACCCTATGTTGGAAAGTTTATTAAATTTAATAATTTTGATTTGAGTTTCCCAGATTTGTTTTTTTGTTTATGTGAAACAATCATATAAAAACATGCATGTAATATAAACATTTTGTAATTTTGTACCACTGTTGTTCTTTGTAAAAAACATTTTAGCAAAGAAACACTTGGTATATGATCTCTCCGTCATAACTATCAGGAAAAACAAGGGCCTTTCATACATTTTCCCACATTTGTCCATTTCTATACCTTATGCTAACTAACATGATTGTCAAACTACATACATACAAAGCATAAATATTAGAATTAGATTCAAAAACCTTACCACATGCGATACCCAATGGTGTATTGATACATTTTGATAAAACAAGCTATATTTGGCTTTACAATTCAATTACCTTAACTGACATTTCAAATGATTCTACTTCACATTGTGAGGAAGATTGATGTAAGAGATTCCAATAACCACTTAGTTTTGGAACTGACAGCGGCAAACTACAAAAAAACAAGATTTGTGTGAGTAAAATTTTATTTCAGATTCAACTTGAACAAAAGTGAGACAATTTGACACAAAGATAGTTTGCATAGTTTCACATACAAGTGGTCATGGTTTAAAGTACTGAAAAAAAATGGTTTCTCAAAAGTGTTTTTGAAGGGTGTCTGAAAATATAGTTGTAAAACAACAGAAAGTAACCGAATCTGTAGTTTTTTTGGATGTTATACAACGTCTCAATGGCCAATGCAGTTTAATCGTCAAGACCTTATGCACTGACTAATTAGCTAAATTTACTAAAAAATACAGGTTTGTAAAAGTTGTTTTCAGTAATTAAAACACAATATGAATAAAGATTTTATGACCAAAAAAAATTCAAAAAAACAAAGACCAAAAATTGGGGAAAAAAGTTTTCAATTTGGTAAAAATAATTACAAAACGTCATATATTGTGTCTATGCTCTTACGGCTTCGCAAGTCTGACATCGTGTGGCTTAGCACCGACAGGAATCCCATGTTTATGCATGACCGATGCTAGTTGTTCCTTTGTCTCTTTACTGTATGCATCAAAATCAAACACGTTTCGTACAACATTTGCTAAACCTTCTTTTGGAAATTTCTGAAAAAGAGCAAATGTTAAAACTACTGTGGAATACTGACAGAAAAAATTATCTACAAAGTTCTATAAACGGTAAAAATCAGGTCAAAAGTTATGACATTAGGACAACTTTTAAAACAGGGGTAATATCATTTTTTTAAGCATCCCAGTTTTAGGCCTAAATGAGCTTTTAGCCTAATATTAATTAACACAGTTTCTTTTTTCCAATAGCTAGACGCAACTGTATTTTAACAACGTAAGCCAGAACCCAATATGTTACTAAAAATTCAAATTGACACCTATATTTTTTTTCACTCCATCCTTTTCGTTTTAACAATTTTCCAATCTTCGCTATCGAAATCGAAAAAAAACACAAATAAAAGTTATTATTATAACTCCTACCTCCAAATGCTTAACAATATTGACCACTTCCCTTGTTGAATAAGGATACGATATCAATCCACGATCGGCCAAGTCTCTCAGCTCACCAAAAGCAGCAACCAATTTCTTCAGAGAAGCTTCTGGCACATTTTCCCCATATTGCCGCAGCATATCTAATTCTGAGCTCACACTGGGGTTATCTACAGCATGGCAACTAAACACATCACCTGTGATGCAAAGTCACTTATAAATAAAAGAATTTGATTGTATGTTTACTGTATACAATTTGACAAAATCAAAATGAATAGATGAATAAGGTTTTATGGTTTTACATCATTTTTGCTAATTATAACTCGTTGTATGATCCTTAAAAAGTTAAAAATGTTAATCGAAATAATTAGACACCACTTTTTAAAAAAATAAGGAAACACTATTAAAAAAGATCAGAAAGCACTGTTTAAAAAGTTATTAAACACAGGCCTACAAAGCCAAACAAATATTCCTTCCTTACCAACCGCTCCAAAGAAATCATTCCCTAGAAAGGGGAATCCCGGTCGATTAGCGAGAACGAACATCCGGAAGTCTGGATGAAGGAGGATCACTTCTTTGTTGGAGGTGGAGGATGAAAGATGATCTAACTCTGAAGGATCTGGTGGGATTATAAGGATGAGGATGGGATTTTGGGTATCAGTTTAAAAAGTGAATTGTTTTTGTGTCACTGGTATGTGATTTTAATCTATATTAACAGTCAATTTTGTAGGTTTGTTTTTAAGTGTGTTTTAATGACCACCATTTCATAGTATAGTTACACATGTTTTTTTTCATTTTATATACTATTTTTACCTTTATTACCGTGTGTGAGGTTGTTTATATATTAATGTATAACTTGGTGACATTTCTTGGCACATATGTCAAATTGACAAAGAATCTTAGTTTTAACCAACATAACTTTCTAGCCTGTTTTTAAGTGTGTTATAATGATCACTATTTTATAGTAACCCATGTATTTTTTGTTTATATACTATTTTAGTATTATTACCTGCATCACCATGGGTCCATGACTAATGGGGCAAAGTAAAGTTAATTATATATTCATGTATAACTAGGTGACATTCTTAGCACAGAATCTTAGGTTTAATCCACATAAACTTCTAGCCTTGCTTTGTTGCAAAGGTGAAAGTGGCTTGTCATGGAAGCTTATACATTTAGGCCACAGTTGGCCTATTACACTGTAGTGATGTGACAAAACAGCCACAAGTAATTAACAACAGTCAATGCTATGCATAATTTAGACAAAATATTTGTGTCACAATGTAACAAAACACCAACCTGTTACAATCTTTCTCCCATCTGCAAGCGTGGCTCTTCCAGATTCAAGTAGAGCTTTCAATATACAAGTAACATGGGTGGGAGCTTTGTCTGCTTCATCAACCACAAGAGCATGACCTAACCTTGCAGCTCTAACAAGTGCAGAATCCTCATATACAATGATACCATCACGAACTGTGGGTTGCACAGTTAAGCTTTGAACTGTGGTATCCCTTTGTTAATTGAATATAAATAGTATTTGAGTTTTTCTTACCAGCAACCACATGTATAAATATATATATTTAACTTGCTTTGTCTTTGCGTGAGCAAAAAAGGAAAGGTGTTATAACACGGATGTTTTGTTTTATAAACCTTGTGTTTACGAGTAACCACATATGTAACTTTGTTGGTGATTTATAAAGATTCAGACCCAAAATGCATGCTTAGGGTAATACATTGTTTTAAAGTAGTAAGTGTTACACCTATACAGTTGCACATTACAACATTTGCTTGGATTTAAACATTTTTAGTTGAATTAAGTTTATCCAACTTAAACAATACAATTGATAAAAGGACAAAAATGCCTAAAAACATTATAATAAAAGGCTGTTAATTTATCTTACAATGACACTTCATAGTCAAAATCACCTGAAACTTACCTATGCAGTTGAAGGTATTCTCTTGGTTTATTAAGAAGATGCAAAAATCGATCCACGATCTTATTCTTACCAACTCCCTGGATAATACAACAATAACTGTAACTGTGAAGGGGACACGTTTAATAAATACTAAGTATACATATAAATCACTGGTTTGACTTGTCGTTAACAAATTGGGATTACCTATAGGCTATGTTTATGCATTTTTTTACAGCTAGCAAAAAAAATCGTTTTGTATATTAAGTACTTACAGTATAACAAAAACTCACAAATTTTTATATTTCAAGTTAACTAAAGAAGCATGCCATTAAGTTTTCACATTAGGTAATACTAAAAAGCATGGCAATATAGCTACCATGTAAACTGTGCAAGAAAACTCTTATATTATATCTATGTTATTCTACCACACAAGGATAAACCGCATACCTGGTTTCCCACCAACAAGATATGTTCACCCAGGTTATAATCCTGCAGCATGTCTCTCATCACTGATAGATGCTGAGCATTATCATAGAAGAGGACATCAGGAACCTTTGCAACAGAAGATTCAGCTTCAACATTATCTCCTGTGTATACAGGGGCAGATACGTCGCCAATTTTAAGAATTCCTTCTTTTATTTCACCTAAAAAAATTTTTTTAGGGAAAGAAAATCTTATAAAAATTGTTAAAAAGTGTTAGATAAGAAATGTTTTTTTAAGTATTTTATTTAGGGTAATCGGTCATGTCTTTAAATCTCAGGTCACATGTGTCAATCTGCAGGACTCATGCATATATAATAGAATAGCATTTAATTTGAAAAACTTACAAGAAATATCATTCATAGTAAGATCCTGAACAGGGAAAGGGTCGGGGGGTAATCCACTTTTTTCTAAAGCCCCACACAACGCAGAACGTGCTAATTGTGGAAGAAACCTAAAAAAGAGAAAAGTTTAATAATCAGAGCTGTAAAAAGCTAATAACAGTGATTCAAGCATTATTATATTTTTTGTGATACAATTTATATGTAGTTGCTAAGATTAAAATTTGTAATTTTTTTGTTTTATTTCGTATTTAAGTTTTACTTGTTTAACTCTTGAATAAAGAGACACAAAATCACAACACCCATACTATATGTATTCTGGCATTACAAGGTTGAGACTAAGACTACAAGTCATGCTTTTATGTTTTATTTGCTTATGTAAGTTATATTTGTTTAACTCTTGAATAAATAGACAGAAAGTCACAATAGTTGTATTACATGCATTAGACTCTTATGCACTATTGTATTTAAAGTATTTAAAACTTACAAACCTGGACAAGCAAGCTTTATGAACCGCATCTGAAACTAGTTCGGACCGGTTTACATTATGCTGACTAGCTGCCAGCGTTTTGCTGATTCGTACTAACTGTCGAGTGGATAGAGAAGCAGCTAGCGACACTGAGTTGGCATCTTTGGCAGATCTGAGTTTCTGACATAACTTGAGCAAACCTTTGATTTCAGTAAGACTTACATCAGGTACCTGTTCAAACATATTTGTTATTAATTAAACTAGTGATTACTTTATTGTTAACACTGAATGAAGGTTATAGAATGTTAATCTTATTCTATAACATAGGTGTCTTCTTATATACTAGACACACATGGTGCATTAAACGCCTCATGCTCACTGTCGAGTTATAACATAGGTGTCTTCCTATACCCTAGACACACATCACACATGATACATTCATGCACCTCATGCTTGCTAAAACATAAAAATACCATTTTAAACTCACAAGTTTCTGAATAATTTCCATCTCATTATTGATATTTAGAGGTTCCATGTGATGGTACAAGAAGAGGGTGAGTAGTTCGGGGTTCAACCATTGTTGGGATGACCCCTGAGTGGGGGGTTCCGCTACACCGACCATGCGGAACGATGGGTGAATACGATAAACTGACCTAAAATTTCAATATTTAACATTTGTCGGCATTATATTCATAGCCTATTTATAAAAATAAGACACAACTTTTCACGTAATTGATTTACAAATCTATGTTACTTTCTACCAGTTTAAAAGTTTTAACAAAACATTCATAATAAAAAGAATTAATTGTATATTTATAATAAAATCTATAAAAATGTTACTTTTCATTCAATTCTTGATCAGTAAGATTCAATTTTTCTTTCATTCCATCAAACTTGTCGTGTCTTATCAACCGAGTGCCATCATGAAGAGTTACTTCTCTATCATGAACCAATCTGTCATATAACATGTATTTAATTATCTTTTCAAATACAGGAACTACAATAAGATTAATTAAAACAGCCATGGTATAGCATGAGTTCTTTAATATTCTTTTTGTTCAATATAGAAACACCATCATTTTGAAGAAAGGTTTTTACATTACATCATGTTAAAACTTATGTAAACTGAGTTGCAGCTCACCGGAGCTAGCTTAACACACATTTAGTGTATAATTATAACAAGGCCACCTGTCATACCAAAATACCACCTTTTGAAAAATTGTATTTTAAAAATATAATTCCAACACCACCTTTGTAAAATTGATAAAGTTCCTGGGTTGACTCGGTTCAGTCCATCCAGTACAGCCATCCCTCCTTCCATTGCTGCTTCTATTAGTGGTGATAACTTCCATACAGTGTCACCATTAGGCAGTGTATATCGTTGTTGTAATAAGTCCCGAGCTGTCATGTCTTGGTACATAAGCACGGGTTCTGTCCGGTAATTTAAAAGCCGGGAGAACTCGCGTATGACGCTAGATTTCCCACAACCCTGGGTTAAAACAAAAAACTTTGGTAAAAAAGTTCCAAACTATGTGACAAATTTGTGCACCTGCATGTACTTAACGTTTCTACTATTGTGGACATATGTATTATTGGGAAAAACACTCAACAGTAATTGCTTCAATCTGGTGGTCCTGCTGGACTCTCTAAATTGTCAAATCGTGCACTATATATATATAAGGTTACAAGTTATATAATACGTCGTAACCGGCATAAAGTGTATGTGATAAAACATCAAGTTATAACAACTGTCGATGCCCTGCCGCACAAGGGTAAATTAGATACAATTAATGTTCCACCTAAAAATATATATTGCAAATTTTAGGCGCAGTCTTACCTTCCCACCCACTATACAAACATCCATGGCAGTATGACTAAGCATTAAGTCAGCAAGTAAGCGTTGGTGATATGGTGTTGCAACAAATTCATCTTTAACTGAAGATCGTGGTCCATGTATGTGATCACCACACGATACCTGGGATATAATATAATATATTGGTTTTTGCAGTGGTTAGGTGCTTGTATCATAACCAAATGATACTAGGTTCAAACCTAAGCAATGACATTGATAACATTGATAGGTGTATGACTGTATGCGTCCTAGAGAAAGACACTTTAAGGAGATTGCTCCAGCCCAGTGTTCACTAATACGTTGTCAAAATTGTCAGCCATACATTAAAAAATTCTAAAATAAAACCGCCTGCAAGTAGATATTTCACCTTAAATGAATGAGTTTGTTGATTTGAAGCAAGAGTTACAGCCGCTTGATTATTCTTGTGGTGAATATCTTTTAACACAAGTGAGTCTACACTTGAATTTGAAGAAATATCAAATTTCTGTAAAAAAGAAAAAAAAACTGATGTATAAGTTTTAACCTTTTATAACACAGTCTCTAGTAATGTATTTTCACTGACAAATTATAAAAGATAATATTCTTTATTTTCAATTTTCCTAACATATTTTATAGATACTTGTTTATGTAGTTAGTACCTTATAAATATCTTCTACAGCTTGAGTGCCATCTTTGTTTAATACAAGTTTGTAAGGATACAAGCGAGATAGAAGGTTTTGTATTGGATATTTTGGTAACTGTAACAGAACAAAAGTTACAGGAAATAACAAATTTTAATTTAAAATAAAAAAAATCAAACCTATGCCTGGCTTTTCTGGGCACTTTACACTAATAGAAAAAAAGGATCTTATCACTGTTTTTTTTCTTGTTTTTATGGCTATAGCAATTTTGCTAAACTGCTTTAGCATGAAGCGTTTTACTCACTGAATTTGTATATTCCAGATGCTATTACACAACGTTTAAAGGTATGAGAAGAGTCTGTACTATGTACGATACTATAAAATTTAATTTAAAACGCACTATATTTCTCCTAGTAAGGTGTAAACATGACATATACCTCACAACACATACTGAGCAATAGCATTTACTATTGATTAAAAGCAACTCCCACCTTTTCCATTATCTTTGCAGCTTTAATGAGATTATCAAGTGGAAAATGAGGTAGACCTAAGTTAGCAGAGTCCTGTGTCACCAATGCAGAAGCACAGGACAGAGTTTCGGCAAGAAGAGTTTCATTTACTGATGGAGCAGTTTTGTAAAGCTCTTCTAGTTGGTCCTTGGGGTAAAAGGTTGTCAATCATTTTGGAGCACAAAATATATTTAAATATGGAATAAATCTATTTTTTATTAAGTTAGATAAAAATTATGTTATTGGTTAAAAGTTAAGACAAGTCTTATAACCTTTCCTACACAGAGAGAATATTATTCAGAGAATTTACAATTATATTCTTGCCAAACAATTTGAAATATAAGACAAAAAAGTCAAAGCGTGCAGAAAATCAAAATTATATATGAATGTAAAAATTATAACAGACCAAACCTGATGCGAAACTTAAATGAATGAATGAAATTTATTTTATCTTTGTTAAAATGGATAAAACCAAAAAACAAATAACATTTTGGATAAAAGTTTACAAATTATTTTTTTTACAAAAGCTTAAAAACAAAAAAAAAAAAATAAATAAAATAAACAACTATTTATTTAAGCAGAATTAAACTTACACTAAACCCAATATGATAAACATCCCTGGCTTGAAACCTTGACCTTAATGGAGGGTCTAATGGGTGGCCTCGATATTTAGGAACTGGTAATCCTAAAGCAAATACTCTGAAGTTTTCACTGACACGAACTAGTTGCCAGTCATCCAAAGTTTTCTTTGAATGGTCCTGTTAATGCAAGGGTGGTGTAAGGTTATTTTGCCACCATATATAGAACGAACAAATAAACGTTTTATTATGGCAAAGACAATCGTTATAACCTAGAAATATAACGAGCTGTTCTGCTTCATACACCTAAAGCCTGCTTCTCAATACAAAAGTGTTTTTTTAACACCATGGGTAGAATGAATAAAGAAATGTTTTATCTTTGTGTGGCCGGGCAAAAACAGTCAGTAAAACTTATAGTGCTGCAGTTCTGAGTCGTACACTTTGTGCCCGCTTATGAGTTACTACATGTATTGTTTTTTTTAAAAAAAAACCATAAGGGACCACTGGGTTGGGGAACTGCCGGTAAGTGTCTTGCCAAGCACCATTTATGACAAAGTCAGCATACATTAATAGCTAAACAACCTGTAGAAGTTGATCATAGCGTTTGTGGTGCATTAAAAACCTCCCATCATCTAATTGCATCTCTCTATTCTCAAGCAGGTTGTTCAACGCAGGTAGGACATTCCTTTCAGCTTTCTCTACTCCCTCAATTATCAACACACGGCCTTCAACAGCAGCTCGAACTGCACACTGAGAAAAACAGGACGCTTTAATAGTTACATTAAGGGAACACTTACGTTGTAATCTTAAGAAAAAAATTAGACATTACCAGTCAAAAATTTAATAAAAGATCATTAACTGTATGTCTGGCAGAAGTAACAGAATAGTCCAAGATTTGTTGTTGAAGAGGCAAGTTTTATTACCCAATAATATGATTAGCAGTTAAAATGCAATATATATCGATCAGGTCTTACATTGGAGCATTGCAAAGGATCTGGGATAGGCCAGATTTGGATTAGAGGTAAAAATGCTACAATAAATATATATTTAAACCTGGTCAATATAAAATGAGGTTCCTTGTTTCATTTCTCTTCTTTGTTTTAAATCACTTTCAGTTGTATCTCTTGATAAGGATATGTATTCCACTTCTTTTCTTGTAAGTTCCTATATAATATTATTAAAAGAAACTTATGTAAATGTACATTTTTGGTGAATAAGTGCAAGTGTTCCACTTTATTGTTACGTTTCTCATTTGGTTTGGTGTTTTACTATATAGAAACAGGTTTTACAATTTTGTTAAAAGTCTATACAAAAAGAATGTCCAAAATATACTTCATTTACCACATAAATCAATGTGGTTCCTTATGTTTGGGGCCATGAATATAACTACATTTTAACAATATCAACTAGGATTTTATTTAAAATAAAAAAACATTACACCTATGTCATCCATCAACACAACCCACCAAATATTGCATTGCAATTAATCGACGTAAAGGTCCAGGTGGACCAATTAAAAACACATCTTGTCCAAGAATATCTTTTTGAGCCATCCATTTCATATGACGAAGAATAGATTGAGGTAGCTCTTTGTTTTCCACAACTACAAAGAATTATTGTATTATACCCATAATACATCTACTAAACTTTGGCTGACATATGTAAATGATAAATGTTTCTATTTATCCCAATTCCCAGATAGAGGGGCAATGACATTTCTACCAACACAGGTGTTCTGTTTCATACACCTCTAGCTGAAGGTAGCAGCATCAAGCCTTGAAACTGTATCTTCAGGAGAAGAGACATGCTAGATGCTACTATTTATGAAACTTTTTTATAAATGTATTAGATGTATGGCTGACCTCTACCAAACAGACTATATAAGTTACAAGCCACCATATATGCTGCGTGACAGTATGCTAGAATTATAAACCAATTGACTATTTGCCCTATTATTGGTCTTGATTTAATAACAATAATAATAAACATACAAATGTAAACTTACCATATGCATATGGAACTAGCTCAGGATTTTGTGGAGTTTTTACAGGAACTTTAACATTACCAATAGAAACATATCCATCTGGGTGAAAATATGTTTATTTACTATTAAATATATCTGTGTTTGGACACTTTTAAAGCTTCATTTGAAAAGCATAGTCACACAGAAACTGGTACTAAAAACACTTAAAAACATTTATTTTACAATGTAAAATAAAACACTATAATGAGTATAGTGTTTTATTTTACATTGTAAAAATCAGTGTAGGACCCTATTTAAAACGTTGCGGTAACATTCCACCTCAAATGGGGTACTTCCGTCAATATTTACAGAGAAAATATAAAATGGGTTCTTATTGCTTACCATGTTTGTGTCTTGAACACGTAACATGTTGATTATCCTTGTTTAGTACTGCACGGAGATGGTTTATTCTTCGTACTGATTTCTCCGTCTTCATTAATATACGCAACATTTATAAATATATATTATATTATTATATATGTACATTAAAACTCAATCCTGTAACACCGATATTGTTTATATTTAAATCTAACTGTGTATGACTGTGAGATGTTTTAACTGAGTGAAAAGAAGGCTGGAACAAATAAATATGAAAAAAATAGTTAAGGCTGTCAATACGGCAATAACGAAATGTAAAATAAAAACTTCAGTTATTCACTGGTAGATTGCCGAAGTGTGAATGCTAATCTTTGAACAATTTAGCTAACTTTATGCATTTGTTTGACAAATTACATACTGTTCAAATCGGAATAAAACAAATATCTTTTTAACAAAGGTGGTATATTTAACATGTTTATAGCAGACAGGCCAGTGTTTTGAAGCATTGTTTGTCTAATTGTCCATCTGCATAACTCTTGTAGGTTAGGAGCCACCATGGCTATTTCAGCATGTGTAAAATCAAGACTGTTGCTGCAAACTTTAAATGATATGTTTGGTATGACAGAAAACAACAAGTTTAGTTTTTTAATGTTGATATTTTCAATTTCATCATTTTCGTCATCTTCGTTTGAAGATAAAAGCGAACTTTGCAAAACATTGAAGAATTTGACGTGAATCTTCTGAGCAGAAGAAGGAAGCTCGTTATTTAACATTTTCTCATGAAGTCCGTATTTTAGTAGAACCTTTAAAACGTAAAACGAATGCTGTTCAGAGGAAATCATCATAGGAATGAACATGGATTTGTCCACAAATTTACCAGACAAGGCAGCTCCACGTGATAAGAGAATCTCAAGCACTTGGGCAGTTTCAACCAACTCAAAACACCAAGGTAGCAAATTGCAAAGAATGTCTTCACCGTAAAATAAAGTATCAGTTAAATCTGCAGCACTACAGTCAGGTAATAATCCATCAATGGTGTAGCCAGCATCAAGTAATGCAAGCAAGCAACCTGCACAAGCACCCTGTACAGCTATTGATACTGGAGAGCAGGATTTTAGCAAACCAAGTTTCTTTTTATTTGTATATTGTACTAAAAGCTTTACAGCTTGCAGGTTGCCAAGATAGGCAGCTGCTGCAATAGGAGAAACTTCTATATCATGTTTTCCAAAGTTACACATAGCTGACAAGTGAGGGTCAGCATTATGATTGAGCAGCAGTTGAATAATTTCTGTATAATCACGCTGCACTGCAAGGTACAGTGGTGTAAAGTGTTTCTCATCGCAAGCATTAACGTTACAGTGATTATCAAGCAATATGTTTGTTATTGCAATTCTATTCAGAGTGTCTTTAATACAGACTGCAATGTGCAAAGGGGTTCTACCAAAATCATCCATAAACTCAATGTTTATTCCAGACTTCAGTAGAATTTTTACACTTTCTAAATTCTCCTGAGTTACCGCAGCATGAAGTGGGGACCCTTCTGATCCATCACGGATTAACTCACTAACTAAAATTCCAGGAAATTTACTTAATATTAGTTTTAATATATCAGGATAGTGGACACTTCTCATAAGAGCATCACATAGATCAGGCTCATTAGTTTGGCAAAGGTTGAGCAATATTTCCACAGTGTTAAGATGCCCACCTGCTACAGCTAAGCACAAGGGGCTTCCAGCGGCCATAACGTCAAACGGTAATGGCCATATCGCAGAAGGGACCTCGCCATTTTCTAATGCTGTTTCAATTAAAAGTTGAACGCACTCAGTATGGCCTTTGCTTGCAGCTTCATGAATTGGAAACCAGCCTCTGTTATCCTTCACGCAGTAATCCTTTTTTTCCAGCAGCAACCTTTTAAGTAATTCCACATTGCCGTTTCTGGCTGCTAACCCAACAGCCGAGCATGTGTCTATGTAAGACAGGCCAAATAACTCGGCCATATTAAAGTGACATTACGGTCCATGCAATACACTACAGACTACACTAACAACCTACACGGCGTATATTAATGTTAGGAATGTACAATAAAAAGAATGACTCAACACATTTGTGGTTAAGGACTTTGGACCTGAAATTAGGGGATTCCCGAATACCTGATCTTCGGGGAAACAGCATGAGATGTAGAAATAGTAGGTAAAAAATATTTTGGGGAGTGATAACTAGGGATACGACGTGTTTTCTATACGGTGCATCTGGAACAATTTCTAGTGGGACGTTTTAATCAATTTAATGTGTCTGCTTTTTCGACGATGTCACAACATAGTGCTACAGAGAAAACGTTTGCGCAAGAGCTAACCAAAGGAACTGTCACATTATTTCCGCTCGTGTCAAATCGTATCTCAGTTATCTCGTGCTGCAAAGCGAAAACGGGAAATGTTTTTATTACGTGAGGAGCATGACGTCCTAGGATTTAGTTTGTGGTGTATAAAACGTGTGTGAAGCAGAACACACGTGTTATAGGCCTACTTATAACGACTGTGACTGCACATAAATAATATCCTGCTTCGTTTTTAACACATAAATAACCATGTTGCTAATAATATCGTACTACCAATATATGACCGCGAATAACACCATTTTTACTAAGGTTTATAATCTCACGCATTGTAACTGAAATTTAAAAACCAACGCATGGTTTTTCCAACCAAATGTAAATAGGTTTTTAACTGCAAGCGTGTTTTAACACACTTTTTTTGTCGCTATATAAAAGTCATTATTATATTCCTTTAACGTCGTAGAGTCGCCCATAACGTGTTAGCCATCTCATTATACGTAAAAAGATTTTACTGGAAATCATGTTGGCTTCCAGTAAGAAAGGATGGAGATGAAATATAATTGTCATCGGAAACGGGATATGAGATGCCTTCAAAATGGAGAGTTTATATGGGGATAACTTGACACATCGAAGTGTTGGTATTGTTTCAGCATCCTCCGAATGCTATAAGTAAAGAGTAGATTTAGATCATACTTTTAAAGTGTTTCGATCGCTGTGTGTAGAATGAATAGGCCTGCAATAGGAGGCGTTTATGTAGAGGGGTATAGTAGAATATATATCCCTTACCAGTAAAGAAACATGCGTACTAAAACTCGTAAAAGGGCACTAGATACACAACATTTGTGTTATAAGAACTGTCGTTGTCCGCCACCCGAAGATATATAAATCGCATTTCACTCTTATTTAAATGATATATAAACAAATAAATCAGCAAAGACGATTTAACACAAAACTGTAGTTATACCTTTGGTAAAGTTGTTTTCTCTTAAATAAGTTTAATATTTTGGGGGCTTAAATTACGAGTATTATTTGCTACAATTATATTCTGTTTTTCAATCAGATAACTCCAACTCTCTACCTCTGCAATACGTTGGAATTTAAGAAGCAGTTGTCGACATAGTGGTGTCTGGTTTTCAATGTGTAAATTTGGTTAATTTACGCCTGGATAACCCGTACATAACTATTGTTGCATATCAACTTTTACTGTGAACACGGAGTTACGATCAATACATGGCTATTCTGCATAAAAGAATATATAGACGTGTTTAATATTATATGCACATTTGGCGTATTGTAAATTTGACGGTCAATGAATGATCAATAAAATAGCATACTTCAATATTGCTTGGTAAACCAATGAGTGGAAACTGTAATACAATATGGTTTTAATCTCTTTGGTCTCGACGCAAAACGAATGCCATAGGAAACAAAATTGAAAAATAATAAACCATTTTAGTTAATAAATTCAATAACCCTTGCCTAATACTCTGTATTTTGCGCCCCATTCCAAATTTAGTGCACGCACTTGTCCCCAATGGTGTTTTTAATGGAAATACAAAGGCAACACTTTTAAATGTCAGGAAAACGTCATTGATTTGACAGAATGTTGGAGTTCTTAAACAACAAACTGTTCTGTCACCAGACAACAGACGTTAGATAGTTAGGTAAACGCACGCTTTCCGTAGCATACGTGGTTTAAATTAATACGTAATGCAATTTAGGATATACGAACTTATGATACGAATTTCGGCAGGTAAAGTATGCAATAAACATGACCGATTCACGAAAAATCGTACAATCTTTTTTAATTATTTTTCTGACTGTTAATTTACAAAACACAACGGCCGTAACGCCTGACATTAATCGAAAGACAGCAAGTGATATAATCGGCGATTTATCAAAATCCCAACTGCAGGAACTGCTTGGTATGATTGAGAATCCGAACTCCCTTGATGGTAAATATTTAATGTCACTTCATGTAGTAAATTTATTATTTTGTGGTTTAATTTATGTTTTACAAATACATTATGTTTGTGAAAATCTAAAATGTACAATTTCATTATATGTGGTAAAATGTACAGTTTCACTATATGATGCAAGTTTATAGTAAATGAATGTTTTTTTATTTAATAATACACTGCTGTTTGTCATGTGCCTGCGTGAATAAATAACTCACAGTCAATTACTGTCAGTCCTATTAGCACCAAGGTGGTATATCTAATCTCTAGATTATTTTACCAATTTCCAAATGACCCAAATAAATGGTTAAAATATCACAAGCTAAACAATTCTTACAACAATGTACACTTAAATATTTTTTTTGTATCTTTAAGTAAAGATCCACAAAAAACTGTGTATTTGTCTAATGCCATGGCACAGTTGGTTTAATGCTCGTTGCTGCTTCTATTGTGGGCGTATGTGTCCTAGGCAAAACACAACTCGTAAGCTGGCCCGAGGTGTATGAAACAGAACACCCCGTGTTATAATGACTGTCCCTTACCGGGCATGCGAGAATAAAGCAAGTTACGTACATTTATTTAATTAATGAAGTACATATTAAACAATGACCATTTTTGTTTCTTTCAGGTACAAATTCTCAATGCGCTGGACAGTTTACAGAGAACACAAACAGAATTATCCGCACAGAGGATTCAATGCATAATGGGGCAAAGTTCTTACAAGTTTCAACCGAACATATGACCACTGATTCATGCAAACAACTATGTTGTGATTATAAGGACCCAAATAATCAACAAAGGTTAGAATTTGAAACTGCACTGATGGTATTAAAATAAACTTAAGGCTTATTTAAAGTTTGTAACCAACATTTCGTCTGCATTAATAGGCGAGGTTCTGTGTTTACCAAAAAAGAGAAATTTCAAAATTATGTTATTGGACCAATACCAGTTTGCGTCAGGAACTGCCATACTCTGTAGACTGCAACCAATAAATGTTAGCTCTCATGTCAGAACAATTGATAACTAGTTTAAAGGTTACTAAAAAAGGTTTAATTTTTTAACTACAGTCAGTGACAACCTCAAGAGACTAAATCATGTTCGAATTAATTCAGTGGACAGCAAAATCTGTCAGTTTACTTTATAATTGACATCAGTCATTTTTTCAGCTGAGAAGAGTTGACTGATTGTGCAATATTTTACTACCAAACCTACTCCACTAACTACCAAACTATTCCATTAACAAGATTTTCATTTACTATGTTACTGTAGACTAACAGAATTCACATTAATTAGGTGCGACTTATCCGTGTACCAAGCGAGTAGCACCCGCTCAAGAAAACCAAAATGTTTCATATTTTCATGTTTAAACGAGTCAACTGGAGAATTCAGTTGTTTGTTCTCAAATCATGCTGGTTATACAAGCTATAGAAGAAGGGAAGCAACACCAAAAGCTGTTGTCCTGGTATGTGTATGCCGCATAGTAGACACATTTGATTGAAATTTGACCTATAAGATACTTGGACAAACACTGGTATTACGACTTTTGAAAAAAGCATTCTTAAAAATGTGCAAAGGCAAATAAAAAACCAGAGAACATGGGATCTGTTGGCCTGTAACCCACTTTTATGCAAACAAACAATTACTTACAGGCAAATGATGATGTGTCTCAGCTACAAGAAGTTATTGATACCTCAACAACTACAACAACAACCACTACAACCAGCCCTACAACTACAAGTTCACCAACAACTACCACTACAACAGTTATAAGTGAAGCACCTACAACTACTTCAACAACAACAAGTACAACAACTCAACCAACAACAACTACAGCTCCTACCACAACAACAACAACTGAAAGTACGAAATATTTTTCATTACATTTAAGTTATAACAATATATACATTTATATTCTTTCATTAATCAAATAACAGTATATGAAATTTACCATGTAATTAAACAATTGCCAGATCAATATTCGCTAATACTTAATACATTTAGAATTATTTAAAAAGCATATTTAATATTCTTTGAGTATGATATTATAGCTTTAAAAATTGCCATGCAGAAAATTGCTGTGGTAGGTTGAGTTTCCACATTATTTATGTTGCCACAGTTTTTACATGCAACAACAACTACTTTACAGAGGAATCATGCAACACCAACTGTGCACATTATGAATGGGCATGCGACAACAAATGTTGTATTCTTGCACGATTTGTTTGTGACCACACTAACCAGTGTGAAGACGGCAGCGATGAAACTGATTGTCCTGAATTACAAACTCAACCCATAGGTTAGTGCTGAATTAATTTAATGTTTGTTAGGAAATCATGCAAACACAAAAACCATGCAAAAACAAAACAATTTTTATTTGCTGTGCAACAGCCCTTGCAAAGTTGTTTTTTACTAGTGAAATATATGTTAATTTTTAAGGTCAGAGTATCAGTTTTAAAAGGTACATTATGCCTACTGTGTAGTAATTAGTAGACCAATGGTAGAATATTTTTATTTTGCAGTCAATACAACATTAAAAGTGGTTCCAGTGACAAAAGTGAATGTCGTTGTGACGGAAAAACCCGAAGTAGAAGTAATGGTTGATGATGTGATAGTGCAGGAAAGTGTTTCACCTGAACAGGGAGCTGTTTTACCTCTTGCGCTTGGGCTTGCGGTCACTGCCTGCATCATCTTAATGGTGGTGTGTAGGATTCGGGTCATGAGGAAAAAATTGCGACGGAATGGAGGCCCCTTACGCATGGATGAGTCAGATTACCTTATTAACGGCATGTATTTGTGATGTCACAATCTTGTACACTGTTTGCACTTCACCACTGCACATAGGCGTACTGTTTTTTTAAATCTAGGGTGACATTGTTACAATGTGGTTACACTCAAAGTTGTCAAACACCGGGATCCTCTTATATTAATGTGTTAAATGCAATATAATTTGACTCTTTTTGTTTGTATAGACACCCAACAGCAGAGTGAAAGTTCTTTTTTTTCATATGAGGTCCCCCGTTTTAAAATTTAAGGTTACATGTCACCCTACGCACCTGTAATGTTACACCTATGCCACTTTGCAGTACCGTTTTTAATCATTAAGATTTTATTCAGAAGCATCCTTTCAATCGTCAAAGCAGTTTATATTCGAGATTATGTTTCTTCTATGCCATGAGTATTAACCAAATCAATTGTTATAAATAATCATACTGATCATGCTGCCTTACATGATGGTTTTACGTATTTCTTTTATATAGTTGGGTGTTTTCTACGTGTCATCTGTTTTAATAAACCTGTTCTACACACAACTGTCACTGTTTTGTTCTTCTGTACTGCAAAGTACTATATCTCTGTCTGTCAGTAGGAACTATCGGATAGAATGTATAAGCGGGTAAAAACACTGGTATAACCCATATGATAGTTATAACCAATATAGGATCCCGTATGAAAAATACCTAGAGTTCTCAATCAAGGCTTGCTGTTAGCCTTGATATCTTGTCAGCCTTCAAACTGAAAACTAATTACATTATGCATAGATACTTGAAGCTAGAATTGCCATGAACATTCTAGCTGTGGGTATCTTGGTAGTCTTAAAACACAGTTACATTCTTATATATCTATTTGTATCAAAACAAAACATAATCCAATATACAGTATAAAAATAAATCTGCAGCAAAAGTTATTTTACTTATTTTCCTTCTTTTTCCAATTCCATCTCAATCTTGGACTCTATGTTCTGCCAATTTATTTCAACCTAGAAAAAAAAAATATTATGTTAACATGTCCTACTTTCTAAACAAAAAGTAAATTAGCAGATGATTTGGGCATGCTTGGTAGGGCAAAGATACTATTTTAAGCTACTGGTTGGTGATTACTAATAGGGTTCGTACAAATTTATAAACTAAAGTCTGTGTGAGTTGAATAAGTAGTTGAGTGATTACATTAAAACAAAAAGATATTGGGTTTAATGTCTAACACTGATATCTCTATGTGTTCTTGGGCAAGCCACTTAATAGACATTTCTCCAACCCAGTGGTAATTTATAAGTTGAAGCACCCTAGGTGTCAGGTAATAGACCATCTCTGGTCTAAAACTCAGCTTCCAAAGCATGCGAAAATTAATTGGTTCCCAGAAAATATATCAACAGTATAAAACAGACTAAGCAACACTAAAACCTACCCCTTTTGAATACTGCTTAAACTTATTGCTTGTCTCTTGTTTATGGATTTGGTTAAGATAAACTTGTCTGTAGCCAAGCACAGTATCCACATGTGTTTTGTGTTTAACAGCAAGCTCCAAAGCTCTTTCCCAGTGAAACAAATCCAAATTGAGCTGAATAGCACGGTATATAAACCCTGCAAATGAACAATTATGACAAAAAAAAAGATTAATAAAATATAAAACACAATTTTTTAGAGAAACTCAAATTAAATTTTTGTAACAAAAAAATAGTTTGAATTTCAGCTAGATTCACAAAATATTATCTGTTAAAAACTTACTTATGTTAGATAATTGGTGGTTTAGGTAATGTGGTATTGGACACTAGACCTACACACAAAGTCTCAATGCATATTTGCCATGCCATTAAGCCCTCACATTTTTAGCTTAGAATAAAACACAAAAACATAGGATTCCAATGTTTTACTCATTCTTGTTGGCTTACAACCCATTAATTCAGGTCTTAACTAACACATACATACCTCCTTGTATTAAAATAGCTTCAGCTTCATTCACACTGCCAGATAGTAAAGTAATCTCAGCTGTTCGAACTTCTTTTGAAGGTATGGACTTTATGTGCTTTAGGTATTCAACTTTATCAACCTAAAATAAAGAATTTAAACTTGGAAAAATACTAAAAAAAATTAGCAAACACATAAGCAAAACTTGACCAAATAAGTGAACCATACATTTTAGGAATCAATATTTTAAGTATGTGGTCCAAAAAGTATTGCCAGATGGCGGCTAAATCATCTTTATTTTCAATAAAATCTGTAATATTCTTGAGAAATATCCATTCTTGAAATTTATATTATGTAGGTGAGATATTACGACTCTTTACAATAGCAGCAGAATATACATAGGCAAACTGTATTATTAATATATATGTATGATATGTAGACCTCTCCAATAGCAGCGTAAGCAATCTCAGCAGTAGCAAGATCCTTTTCTTTTAATGTCATTGAAGCCAAGCAAGCCCATAGCGATTTCAGTTTTGCAAACCTGTGAACAAGCCATGTATTAGTACAGGTAACAAAATATATGGGAATGTCTAAACTGAATGTAGTGCATAAATTAGGAAAAAAGAACAAGAAAAACAACTTTAAACCGTACAGACTCACTGATGAACAAGTGTTAAAGTGAGGATCTATATAGTAACTCCAATTTATTACACTACAGTACAACCAAACAAACCAAATATATATATATTTATTGTAGTATTAGTATTGTAGTATTAGCATACATATTCCCCACCACTCACCTGCACAACCTAACAGCTTCGTTCCATTTATCTGCTGCCACCAAGCGGTGAAGCATGGCAGGATATGGCATGTTTGAAATCGAACAAATTGACCCGTCTGCTCGACGGACTATGACCGTATTCTCATTAAAATCACATAACTCAGGATTTTTACCGAACTCACTGCATAATTAAACTCTGTTTATACTTGTAAACTTTAGCTTTACTCAAGTATATAGCTTTGCTGCCAATTGCTGGTATAAAAATTATAAACTTAATCATACACTTAGTATATCTGTTCAACATGGTCTAAAATTAGGCAATTTATACCTTCTTTTCTGGTATAAAAATTAACCATACTTCTAAAAATACCTGCTTTCTTATATATAAATTAGCCATACAGCTAAATATACCTGCATTCTCTTTCATGTAAAGTTTGTGGCAGAATATCCTTATCAAGGAACAAAGCACGAGGGTAAAACCAAACCAACAACTTCATATCACGGAGTCCACACAAGATGTTAACATTGGAATTCCACTTCAAACTTTGCACCATGGAAGCTGTGAAGGCAATTTATGGAGGAAATAAATATGGGGAGAAATTTACCTACTGTAAAACAGTCTACTTTATAAAGTAAATGTTGACATACATTTAGTGCAGCAGAAAAAACTGGCAACATTCTAATTACTGGAAAAGCTGACAACACCTTCACATATAATTTTGTATTTCGTATTTGTGTCGCAAGGATATGGTTATATAGTTTGTTTACTACCAACTGAACAAGAAAATAAAAAACTTGGATCATTTTACTTCAAACTACTATATTCAAAACCGGTCAAACTTACCCAACTTTGGCAACCTGTGATTGGAAGAAGTTTTCCTCACAGGGGTCAAATACAGGTCATGGTTTTTATCAATGATTGCCAGAAAACGGTCGGACATTGGACCACACTGGCTTAAGTGAACGGTCAATATCTCCATCTGTAGAAAAGATGAGCAGTTTGGGTTTTTATATCGTAATCTAGGGTTTAGTGGGACACAGTGTAAAAGGGACTCAAATTTACACAACTGTAGTGCAGGTTGGGGGATATGAATAAAATAGATACAGTTAACACATAATACCCTATATTTTCTATTTGTGTTGTTTTTAACAATCAGGTTTATGTTTAATGGCGTAAACTTGTATTTTATTAAACAATAATCTAGCAAATAGTACAACACTCCTATACATACGGTGTGTACAACAGGTGCCCCGTCTCCAAGCAGCTTTCCACTGTTTGCATCATACAACATAACTGAGTGATCATTCTTTACATCGCGTACAGCAAGGACATCCGGACTCAGTGATACAGTCCGGATGCTCAAAGAAGAGCCACGAACTCCCCCAGGAAGCTTGGGAGAGCAAATCTGACGACCCTGTATATAAAAGGTGAATTAGGAAAAAAATAAGGCGTTTCTTTTTAAACCAAACACTGGTAAGTGGGCATGAGGAGTATGAATCAAAACACCTGTGTTAGAATAAAAATATAATGACTGTTCTTGCCTGCCACTTTAAAAGGCCATTTTTACAGTGTCAGATACCGGTGGTTAACCAAAGTGCCATTTTTTGGCACCAGATTTTTTAATTCTTTCCGACACTAATTGTTAAACCATAGTGAATGCCAAGAAAATTACCTCATAACTGTAGATGTACAACCCAACATGGTCTACAATAAGAAAATGCCTGGAAAAAGTTATAGATATACAAGTTAGTTTTCAATCAAAATATGTACAACATAAACAAAGTGTAACAGTATTAGAAGTTAAAATGTAACAAAATATGTTTAATAATAACACTAGAAACTAAGTTTACAATTTCCACTTTATGATTAACTTACTTTTCACATTGTTGGATAAAGGAAATGTTCCCATCCCGGGGATCAAATATGGCGGGCGTGTTGAAGTTGTTGGTGCTGTGTAAAACATAAATGTTTAGTAAATTTTTTATGTTTTTATTTGGGGTTACCATTTAAAGGCCAGTTAAAACATTGACTAATGTCATGTATGTAACTCTTCTCATAAGCCATACGTAATTATTCCAGCTTTAAAACTCAAGATACTATATTGATTCTTTTTTTTGTAGAAAAGGTTGGCACCTCATGGATGTGGGACTTGAAATTTAGGCCACAGCTGACTGTTACCCCACATATCACATATGTTGGTAAATAGTAACATGCTCAACTCTTCTAACCAACAAAGCACTTGACACACCTGTAGACTAAACACTGTGAAGAAGTAACCACTACAAGATGTTTAAATGCAAGTGACATCTTTATAACTCGATCTCGTAATTCCAAAGTTTCGTGAGCGTCATTCACAACGTTTCGTACCTTTACAAAAAGTTGAGATGAATTATTTTATGTTAAGTTGTTAACATATAGGTTTTAATTATCTCAGGTCCCATATTATTGTTTTGCATCATGACCAAAGAATACCGGGTTTGATACTTATAGGCGTATGCACCTTTAAGCAATTTAGTGGACATTGCTCTAATAAGCTTTGTAGCATCTTGGGCAATGGACCGACCCTGGTTGTCCTTGTCCCCTAGGTCCCATAGCGTTTTTTTTTTGTTTTAAATTGAGCCTAAAACTTTTGTAGGTGAAACTATATATCAAACACATCCCAAACCTCAATAGTTTTTCTCCCAGTTAACGTCACTTCAAATTCGCACCACTCTAATCTCTTCTCGATACAATGAGCCAACATCACATGACCATCAGCACATGCTGCAGCTACTTGTGTGCCATCCATGCTCCAAGCAACATTGAACACACTGCCAGTGGTTGGCTTTTCAAGTCCATGCGACCACTAAAAATGAAAATGTATTTTAAATCTGTTTACCGTCCTTGTGACCACTGAAAACATGACAGTTTAATGCATGGAGAATAAATTTAAAGACACTCTTGCTCCAAAACTTATTTGTCTCCAAAAATGTTGGTAATTAACTTACCCCTGATCTGTCACACAGTCTAAGCATATTGAAAGATCCTACAGTAAATAGATTCCCATCTGGTGACCAAGATACTGAAGTAATGGGATAATCATGGATAGCACTTGAATATAGAGGTCTGCCATAACTGTCCCATATCTGAAAGCAACAAAAACATGATAATTATACTGTTTTGTGTTTAAACTTCATATGGTCATATTGTTCATTATACAGAGAAAATGTAAGTGCATAATATGCTATAAAAATGTTGTCCTACAACTTACACAACAGGGGATTTAGAATTAAGCCAAAATTTGACCTTTACAAACAAGCAGTGGTAAAGTGAATTACATTCACTACAATAATCAATAAGGTTCCCTATGTTTGACCATTATTGGTGTAAATGCACAATAAATAATAAGTTTCCTACGTTGGACAATTAATGGTGTAATAAATGCACAATATTTAATAGAGTTACCTTTGTTTAATAATTATTAGTGTAAATGTATTTTAACAATGCAAGAATGTAAGTTATGTAACCCCAGACTTTTATTAAAAAGCTATTACAACAATCCACACCTTGTATTTACAATCTTCCCCTCCAGACAATATAAGATTATTCACTGAATTCCAATCAACCTTTAACACAATCCCATCATGAGCTTTCCATGTCAAAGGTTTAGCTGAAGGTTGAAGAGGTTTGATTACCAATTGCTTACCGTTTGTGTATAACACCTGAAAGTAAACGAAATTGGTGTGTTTATGTTATAAACATTGTTGGTACAGTAACTTTTTCAAGTAAATATCTCTGTATTTACAATTTGTATATAGCTAACACTTGGTGCACTAGTAGTGTCCATCCCCCCATATTTATTTATTACAGTTACAGTTTAAGCCCTAAGGCCAGCAAGTAAGATCATGAACTACTTTTAGCAATTACTCTGTATTCTTTCATAAAGCATAGTTACATTGTCAGATTCTGGACTCCACACAACCGAATAAATACAACACGGTAGTTGGGCAAGAGTTGAACGTAACATTCCAGATCGCGACCAAATCTTTATCTGACCATCTTCTCCAGCTGCATAATTTAACAATTGTGAGGAATAAATATTGCGGTATAAGATGTACATTGTGGGTCAGGCAAAATAGAAACTGTTTGTTATAAGATCAAGAGTTATTAAATCCAACATTACCATCTTGTTTCGCTACCTATATGCCGGGTGAGTTTATGTGTTTATCACAAAAACGCTGAATGTCCTATTTTAGTAACTGATCACATTAAAATAAGATAGGTATACCTGTTAGCAATGCACTTCCATCTTTGCTCCATTTACCGCTTAAAACTGCCCCCTTGTGAGCTTCAACGCTCTTCTCAATACGACCAGCGTTCGAAAAAAGATGAAATTTTCCTGAAAATACAATAATAAGTGTCTGTTTAAACCATTACAGAATAATAAAATAAAAACAAAAATGACATACATATACGTTGCAGGTCTGGGTTATGCTATATTAAAACCATCATCACTTTTTATCCCATGTCTTAGTTATAGATTATTCCCAAGTCTTAGTTATAGATTTTATATTAACAAACCAACTAAAAGCATCGCAAAAATAATCTCATCTTACCATCACTGCTGGTGATTACAAAGACATCCGAACTATTTTTTCCAGCTTTTGACTGGCTGGGTAAGATTGACATGTCGGTTGGGAAAACATCTGCTGGTAATGTGCTCAGGGGAAAACTCTCTCCAGTTACAAGGTTCCATTTTAAAATCTAAAGATAGTTTAATAGGCGGTTATTATACATATTGCATGCAGATATTTATTGGCGTGTACTGCTTATTCCAGTATATTGAATGGCCATCTTTTTCTGTTTTAAAGGTTACAACGTAATAGAAATGAATTGTGACCAGTTAAACTAGGCAAACTTTTCGCACTCACTTTATGATCGTCACCGGTTGATATTACTTCGTCTGCCGAGCTCCAAGCTACACATGTAACTGTCTCCGTGTGTTTCTTGTCTTTGGGAATAGTTATTTTGAGTTTCATTATCAAAATTCGACAGCAAACTCTAAAATACTGAACTTATAACTTTGACAACAGTAATTTGCATTCGTGCGTCTTCAGTAATTCAAGCGGTTACCCGAAATGTAAAATTATTTATAGAAATAGTATTAGGCATTATTCTTTATAAAATCATAGGCCAGTGCGGTTTTTTTTGGGAATATTTACAAATTTCTTGGTTTTATGTCATTTTACATTTGAAACATACATCTGTACAGTTTCAACCCTTTTAATCTCTTTTTTATTTACAAAGATATGTAAAAATATATTTTTTTTTGTAATACACTAACGAACTATTAACATTTAGACACGTTGCCCGACTACTTTTGTTGTTAAATCAAAGCATATATACTTAGTATATATGCTTTGGTTAAATAACCATTTAAACGACACTTAAGATACAAAGAACTTCTTTTTTTCTCCATTGGTGGAGCTAATGATACGTGTCCGATGCTTTCCCAGTATCGATGTGATTTCAGTTCAGTATTGTTCTTGTTGGTAGTATTGGCAGGGCAGCTTGAATGGTAAAAGTATACAGTAGTATTAAGAGTGCAGAGTTTCAATTGATAGGTATAACGTAAAGTATTACCCTTTATATTTCAAGTCTCATTTTTCTACTTACATTCTAGTGTGGGGATGTTACGAGTTTACTGTTAAGTATCAGTTAACGTTAAACTGATGTAAATTGGATATGGCGGATGGAAATTATGACCCGTGTATTTGTAGCACAGAGTGGGCAATGCAAAGGCTCCTAAGCATATTAAGAACTTCACAACAACAATGTAATGACAATGAATGTCTACAAGGTTAGTTTTTTTCCTGAGTTTCTGTTAAACTTGATGACAAAATCAGCAGAATTAAAAGTTACTAAAATTTGATATATTATTGGTCACAATAAATAAATGCAAATATTTTTGACATTATACAACTGTTTTTTTGTGGTTTATATATAATAGAAACTTTTTGTTAAGTAAGTAACCAACTGTACAATCAAACTGTCCTAAAGTATCACTATTCTCCTATTCAGTAGTATTTCCGCAATAATATATATACTGTGATTACTGCTGTCTTTAATTTTACAATACAGGAAGTGAATTAAACTTATTATTGTTAATCTCCAGCACCTGGCACCGAAACAAACCCTGCTCAAGACTGGAATATGTTTTTCGTTGGGTTTCTATGGTTAATGGTAGTAGCGCTGCTTTTTGCCACAAGACCGTCAACTTTAAGAGGTCAACCACAGAACAAACCGAACAACGTAAGTAATTATATTGGCTTGAGACTTTGTTTTACAAGTTTATGCGTTACATATTTTTAAATTTAAAAAAAATTCTGATAAAATTGTAAAAATGCAGCTACCATAGTTGTCATATTGAAGGAGGAAAATAAAGTGTTCTTTAGTTTTACTAACTTGTATACATACCCAACAATAAAAGAAAAAGTTTTTAAGGTTTAAAACTGGGGTACAAAAACATGATGTTACTACAGGCATGTCTAACCTTAACCATATGGGTTAGGGGTCATGTTTGTTATATGTAATAAATAATTGCTCGGATAAATTGTAAAATTCATCCGTGCAACCTAAACCATTAAAAACATGACATATCCTAGTTCATGTTTTAAGATTAGTTGCATTGCTGTAAAGAATAAAGGGTTAAACACAATCTTGTGAAACTAATGTTACATAATTGGTTGTAATGTTTACTAATTGTAATTAATTCATTGCGAAATGTCGCCTATCTAACCTGCCACTCTAGGTATGACGGCAATGAATATAGCTTTCATAATTGCATTGAAATCATATTTCAGGATTCTAACGGCAACCCTCCCCCGCCCGATGTCCCACCAGTGCAATAATACCAACCACACAAATATGCCATGTATGATAATATATAGCCCATATCTATAAGTTTGTACATAAATAGTGTCTTATATTTCATAGGTCTTCCTTTTTTGTTTAATTGTTCTTTAACATTCCCACAAAACACTATTAACCTTTTTTACATAAACGTTATTAACCTTTTTTACTTAAATAATTTTTCCGAATAACCAGTGCGGACGAACCAATTAACAAATGCACTTCTGTGTTTTATTTGCAGCATTTATTTTTAAATTAGAAGTCTTCTATTAAAATTACAAAAACCTATAGTTTTTCTCATAAACCTACTTGTAAAACAAGCCTTTAAAAATCTGAAGTACAATTTACCAATTTAGTTGTCGTACCCTTTTCTTCCACTACTTGTTAATACCTTGCTTTTTAGAGGAGATATTTTAAGATGTGGTGCCTTGCATGCGTAAGTGGTGTAAGATTGTGTGCCTTCATTAGTAACGATCTGAATACAGAATATAACATACTTAACTCTTAACAGAACATAAAACTACTTTCAGTTAATTTTTGTTGGTGATCACAATTTTAATGCCAAGGTTTATTATGTGCAGAACAACAAAGTGTAAATAAATATATTAAAAAAGCATAAAATGGAAACGGTTTGTTTTATACATTGCTGTTAAGCAGTTTTTAGGACCCGTTATGTATTTTTTTTAAACAAGAGATTAAAATTTGTCGATATCCCAAACGCAGACTAAATTGGCTGTGTGCAGTGTGGGTTATATTAACACAGGTCTTAGTACCCGTTATACTGTTACAAGTTATATAATCTGAGTACCCGTTATAGGTTATATAATCTGTTCTACACAAGACATTAAAATTTGTCGATATCCCAAACTCAGACTAAATTGGCTGTGTACAGTGTGGGTCATATTAACATGTGTTGCAACGACCTGTCTGAAAACACTGTTTTAACAGTGAAATTAAACAGCAAACAAATCGCACGCATATAAATATCACACACAGTGCGACATACAATTGCCAAAGGCGTACACGGAAAATTACAGTGAGTGACTGATACAGGATATACACAGGCAGAACAGAAGGTCGTAAACGTTGTACTGCTTCAACGTTATACGGTTAGTAACAACCACAGCTAACTGTATATTCACTATATTTGGTTCCCCACACCTTAACGTAATAACCACACCGAACAAAATGGTAAATGGAGACCATACAACACAACTTAAGCGTAAAATATATTTAGGGTCTTAAGACCCATTACCGGAAAAAGTGCACTTCTAACAGAAAGCGACGTTTTTCATTATTGGGTTATTAACTCATTAATTACTACGCATTTCAAGAGCAACCAAACGCGAATATATAGCAAGGTTCAACGAGGGTATATTGCCACGTGATATTCTGTCTCTGTACATATATATTTAGGTTTTGTTGAGCCAAATACGTTATAAACGCTTGACCAGTATTTACCAAAATCCTGTTGTTCAATAAAACACCGAAGTTTCAAAAGCAAAAACAGGCCTAGAAAATGCGTTTTTATGAACTGTTTATTTCTGTTTATTTATTTTCTGTAATACAAGGGAGTAAACATAAGAATCGTGTTGACGGTGCAGCAGTTTGCTCGTTAGCTCACCTTACAATAAAATACTATAGATTCGCCGTAATATCCGGATGGCTGATCGAGCGTCGGTATGACGCAATTGCACATTCATATTTCTTACTAATGTAAGGTTTAAGCGTTCTAAAACGTTTAAATAATAGGATACGTAACAATTTAAGATAAATTTCCCAAAAGCAGGATAAGTTTGTGAAAAGCATTGGACAAGAGGGGGGTATACAAGCCTGTAATAATAGCTCCTTAAGAAAGGCTTTTTTTCGTACACCCACGCTTTTCACGCTCCCTTGGAATTAAAACGATTCGCCAGTCCATTCGCTGAATCACGGCGACTAGTTGAAGTTATAACGAAAGATTTATCTTACGTCTTGCTATAAGGATAAGGTAACAGTGTAAACGCTGTATTGAAATACGAGAGTTTTAACAATACGTTAAAACATGTGACCGAATTCGTCTTAAAAGTTTAGGACTTCTGTTAATTGAAGGCGCTTGCTATACAGCCTGTAGGTTAAGTTTCGTCTTGGTTTATCAAACATGTTACAGAAATCGTTTCAGTTTATGGAGGTAATAAATGCATCACTTATGTATTTTGTGTAGGTATACCGAACCGTTGAAAGGAGAAATTTCCAGAATGAAACCTAAACTAGGTTTAAGGACTAAACAGAAAAAGTTGGCTGTCACTTTCTCAGAAGAGACTTCTTGTCATGGTATACTGCAGATCAAAAACAATGCCAAAATATGGCTAAAGGTTTTTTGGGTTCTGTTGGTATTAGCGGCGTTTTCAGTTCTAATATGGCAGGTATATGTTTAAGGCGAATCTGCTGGTTATGTTTATTTTAGTAGGTAGGGTGCATTATATGCTGGAATTTGTGGTATTTACTTAACAACAGAGCACAATGCCCCAAGATTTTACATACTATATATGTGTGTGTATTTATAATTAGACCTTCTTTTCCTACAAACGACCTATTTAAAACAGCGTTTCAAGCAATTAATATATAGTAGAACGGGGGAAGACGGGACACCTTTAGCAAATAACATTCAAATATTCTGATCGTGTTTTAAACAACTACCAACGGTCTATGGAAGTCATAAAAATACGGTTTTATAATTCTTTAAACGTTCTTTGTTTGCTACCAAATCGGACGAGAAAACAAAATGTAAAGGTGTCCCATTTTCCATCACCCTACCACATACATGAGCTAATGGGCGTAACGTTGAGCAAAAACAGTCCTGAAGTATTAAACAGTTCAAAAGCTGATACGAAACTGCTAAGCCACCCGACAGTATGAAGTTATACGACTGCTTATATAGTCCGGTATAGGGTTACCACCGTTATATGCATGTGCATGTAATGTGGCCTACAGCCCTACAGCATAATCTTGACAGACATGCTGGCCGCTTGCTCTTATGACGTTTTCCCGTCACGCGAGGATAAATACGTTACGCAAGTAAACGTGATGTACCATCTGCGTCGATGAGTATATAGGCCAATTATACCCTTTAATGATACACTGCTATTGAGACAATATCTACATAAGTGTGTATTTAATGATAAACCATCGATTTCCAGATTATTGATCGTATAAACGCGTATAACAAACACGAAACCAACACTCAGATCAGTGAAGAATATGTACAGAATGTACACTTTCCAGCGGTTACAATATGCAACTCAAATAGGTAAGCTTTGTATATACCGGGAAGGGGGAAATGGGATACCTTTTTATTCTCTTTTCTTGTCCGATTTGGTAGTAAACAAATAACATTTATATAAAACCGTATCCTCACGACTCCCATATACCGTTGTTAATTGTTTAAAAAACGATCGGTATATTTGGATATTACATGCTAAAGGTGTCCCATTTACCCCCACCCTAACTATACACTATGATTTTAACAATGAAGCGCAACTAAATAACCTATAATATATATATACTGGAATTTACTGTAGCAATACGAATTTACATTACCGATGAACGTTTTGCAAACAATAACCCATAATTTTGAACATGTGGTAGCTTGTAAGTTGGCAGCACGAGGTGTGTGTAACAGAACACCCGTGTTATAACGACTCGTTGCCCCGTCACGCGAGGTTACATAAGGTGAGTCCAGTCTTTTAAAGTATAGCATCATATAACTAACTATTACACCGGTTGGTTACAACTCTTTTGTTACTAAGCTTGAACGAATTAGGTTACCTATATGGTCTTCACAAACAGTTTGACTTGAATATTATCTTAATTATATTCTTAGATATTTTTATTTCTCTTCTGATGAAGAACGCCTGGCGATGCTGACGCTTTCAAAAGCTTTTGATACCGGAGTACCACAGAATGTTTCGCTTGTTCAAGTAAATGACAATACATTTAATAAAGGGGGGGTAGATCTGACACCTGTTCATTCTATTTTTTCGTCCCATTTGGTAGTAAACAAATAACATTAAAAGAATCGTATCCTCACGACTCCCAATATACCGTTGTTATTGGTTTAAAACACGATCAGGATATTTAGATAATGTGTTCTAAAGGTGTCCCGTCCTCCCCCACTCTACTATACGAATTCTATTTTAATCTTAATATACGAGTTAAGCTTATTTATCCCTGGTGCGAACCCAGGTTTTATATTTTATCTACACCTCGTGCCGCTTACAAGTTACCACATATTTAATTTAGTAGATGATTTCACTGGATTATATGAGCAGGCTATCTATTTCGAAAGGGCGATACAGCGACAAATCGACGGGCGTTAAAACACGCTTTTATTGGTTAAATTATATCTACAACTAGTTGGTTATTCATGTATCCAGAACATGAAAAGCTAGTTTAACTATACTGCATTTTAACTGGTATTTAATTCAATAGAATTTGGGGTTAACTTCCAACTTTTCTCTCCGGGAATTTATGATGGCAAAGGGTTGGAGATTGGACGTTGGGGGCGCACTCGCTTTTTGTGGAGTTTCAAAAACGGAAGTGTGTTCACATGTAAGGCGGAATAGTTTCATATTTGCTGCTTAAAATATACAGTATACTATGGAGTAAGATGAACACCGATTGGCACTTAAAATCCCGTATACAATTACCAAGGCGCTTTTAGCACTGTGAAGATAAACGGTTACATAACATAGTAAATGTTTTTTGTTCACTACTATATGAGACAAAAAGCGAATAAAAAAATATTACTATATTACCGTATTTTTATTATATTAGGGTTGTGTAAAATGGGCCATGTTTTCATTATCTTTGCTCGTCCCATTTGGTATATATATAGTAAACAACGAGTATTTACAAAACTATTTAACCACAGTGAGCCCCGGGTAACTGTTAAAAAAAAACAAACAGGAAAATAAGATAGTTAAGTGTCAACGGTGTTCATCTTATATCCAACAACTCTTTTTAAATATGCAACCTTGTATAAGCGATGTTTATAACTTCATCTACACGCAGGTAAACTTTACAATGTCGTTGAGCAATAGCCTAGGTTTATGTTGGACACTTAATGCACAGAGAAGACAAAGCATACCCGGATATCCACATGGAATACACCTTATTTTCATCACGTATCAGGTAAAAGTTACAAAGTAGGATAATCTTGCATAGTTTGTTGGCTATGGGGCATATCATACTCATTTGGTAGATACAAGTCACCCAGGCATTAAAAGCGAATTCATATCCAACGAAATAAGTGAAAGAGTTAGCATGGATCAATACAAAGGCTACGCATGTTTCTTAAAACATAACAGTTATCACTTTTAAATGTGCTATCACATAATTTCCACATCCAGTTAGACAAAACTGATCAGTTATACAGAAGAAAGGAAAACATAGAAATCCACAAAGTTACATAATTATGCGGTATATATATAACTCGTAAGGGGGCACGAGCTGTATGAAACATAAGTATATTCACTGTCGTTGCCCGACCTGCAAGGATTGATAAATTATGTTCATTAATTCATTTGTTTATTCATGTAGTTATTCGTTTATTCAGTTTTCATTCACCGATTAACTCATTCACTTTTCATTTAAACACATCAGTCAGATTCCACTGAAGACCCGATAAGCGGAAACTCCGAAACTGGAATTAAATTTCAAGTGCACTCACAAGACGAACCGCCTCAAGTCGAAAGCTTGGGGCATTCGGTTGGGGTAGGGTTGTGGGCTTCAGTACAAATGCATAAACAAGAAGTAAGTGATATGTTTGCGATAGTTATTTTTTACCTGCGCTGTATATACTATATATAAAGGACCTGTCTAGAGTATTAGTAATTGGTAAGCGGGCACGAGGGTATGAAACAAAATACCCGGTACAAAGAACGACTGTTGTTACCCGCCACGCGAGCGTAAATAAGTAACATTTATTCATTTATTCATTAGTTTAAACCACGCTTTCATGCCTTTTTTAACGTTTAAGTTTTTCCCTTTCAGCCCCGAATATTAATAAATACGCGAAGTGTCTCTTATTCAGCGCTTACTATAACAACGAAGTACGTGGTACACGTGAGCAGGCACGAGGTGTATATGAAACAGAACAGTCGTATAACTAAGTTACCTGCCGCACGATGATAAAATAAGTTTCTACACTATTTAGTTGCATAAAACGTCGGGATTTTGTTGGTGTGATATTCCGTTGCCAACAAACTCTTATGCTCATTCCATACAGCTAAGTCATTTCTTATTTATCTAGAAATCGAACATGTACTCACCATGGGGGGCATGTCGGCCTTCGAACGAAAATCTTCGGTTTTATTCCAAGTACACACTTAATGCATGCTTAAAGCAATGCTATGACACTTTAATACAACGTAAGACCTGTATTTTAACCGTTTTGGTTTTACTATAAATTTTACACTAAACGTAATATCTATAACCTCATATTACATTGTAGATTTGTATATAGGCTATAACACGAACATATAACTTAGTGTTACACGCATATTACTAAAAATTCGTCAACAAATTGGCTCTTTATATCTTACTCTATAGTGCTAGTGCTATAACACTGCAGATTCATTTAGTTTTTAATGGTTATACTGCATTGAAACACAGTTACAATACAACGCAAGCTAATCTTAACTTAGTTGCCCTAAATATTCATTCACGAACGTTTGCCAACAGATTACCCAACTATGCTTAACTATGATGCTATAACAACTGTATAATGCTTAGACTGGAGCTTCTACTACAAATGTATTGAAATGCACAACACAATATGCGGCAATCTTAACTGACTTTTTCCTTTGCAGAAACGTGTAAATGCAGAGGGCCTTTAATGGAGTATAACTATGAAGACGTTGTAGAATGCACGCCGATACAAGTTCTTAATTGTACAGCGCCTGTCAGATGTAATTATTGTTTTGTCGCTCTAAGTTACTGAGTAGGCTGTCTTGACGCTTGATTCTGCTGTTCCATAGGCGGGTCAGCTTCACTCAAGACGAATATCAGCAGGCTTGTATACATATTGAACATTCGTTTTAATAAGGCTGCGCATTATAAGAGTAATGCATTTACCACAATGTTAAAAACTCGTTTGTGCTTCTATATTGTCACAAACTGATAAATCTTATATATTGGACAATAATGACAGTCACAGTAAGCTGTATATAGCTATTCGTGTTTTGTCGTAATTTACACCGATTTGTTGTTCTTAACTACTTTAGTCAAAGAGATACAACACAACTATGCTACATTCTTTTCAGACGCAATCGAAAGTAGTTACACTCCCCAAAAGTGCGGGTGTTACCAGCCATGCAACGAAGTCAAATACCAAACTACTCTATCTTATTCTTCATTCAACCCGGTAAGTAAATCAAATGTAAAAGTTTAACAACCTAGAATAACTAGAATAACGTATAGTACTGTGGGGTAAAATGGGACACCTTTAGTACTTATATCCAAATATCCTGACCGTATTTTTAACAATTACAACGGTCGTTAGAATACTACCAAATATGGGACGAGAAAAAGGAATAAAAAGATGTCCCATCTCCGAACCTAGTATCCTTCAGTTACAGTCCAATATTCTAACCACTGCTGCGCCTGAACATCGCGGGACTTATTGCCAGACCAAAATATTAGGTCTAACAGAATCTCTCTTTGCCAGAACAGCTCTGTACTTAATCTAATACCACACTTTGTGTCCCAGAAACATTCTGAGTTCTTCGAAAAAGGAATGAATTTAAGCAGCGGTTACTTAAGCGAGAACTCAGTTGGTATCTCTGTTTATTTTGATGCACTATCGGTAACGAAACACGTTGAGAGCAAAGCTATTACTGAGTCTGCACTTCTTAGTAAGTTGGCTTTATTACTATTTCGAGATAAAGTACTGACTGAGGGGTAAGATGGATACGTTAGCACTTGTTGTCCAATATTATATTTACTGATCCTGTTTTTAAATTTAATAACGCTCTTTTAGAGGCGCAAGGATATTATGGATTATCTAAAATGTCAGCAATTGAATAAAAAACTAAAATAATATTCACCCACAAAATTGCACACTTGTTAACTCGTAAGCGGGCATACGGTGTACGAGACAGAATACCTTTGTTATAACGACTGCCAATGACCATCCACGCGAGGATAAATAAGTTATATATCACTTAAAATTATTGCATTTTTACTTACGTTCCATTTCCAGGTGACATCGGTGGTCAACTTGGTCTCTGGGTTGGGGTGAGCGTCGTTACTTTGTTTGAACTTCTGCAGTTCCTTACCAGGCTATTGTATAGCGAGACGAGACACCATACAAGAAAAGCACACAAGGGAAAAAGAGAAAAAACAAATGACATTCCTATTGAATGAAAATTCCTGATTTGCCAGATAGAGAACTGTGCCTTCTAAAAGTAAAGTTACTCATGTTTCCTGATATCCACAAGTATAGTCGCCATTTGTTGTGTCTTTAACTGTGCTATTACAAATGTATGAAAAGCGTGTTGCGAGAAAACGTATATTAAATATATGAAGCAAAAACTATGGAACGAATAGTAGATAAGTAAAAACACAGTGTTGGTGTGGGAGCATAACTGCATTTGTGAAAAGGACTTTTGTAACATTAGATGTTTCACTGCATTCGTAACGTCATGTCGTGACGTAGTTTCTTACGTCATCGCTACAAATTAAATAAAAGTCGTCGAAGTTCTTTAGTGATCGCTACCCCTCTAAGCTTCCATTCTAACCCGTCGAAATCTGCGTCTTCGATTCTTTGCTTCTGTGACGTCATCTCGTCGTCATTGTCCTCGGTTCTACGTCATGAAAAATTACGTCACAAAATAAGTAGCAATGCAGATATGTGGGCTGGGGTAAAATAGTCCACGTTTTTATTATTTTTTTTTATCGTCCCATTTTGTAGTAACTAAATAGGGTAAGGAAATATGGGATAATATGGGTTAAAGGTGTCCCATCTCATACCTAACAGTAATATATATATATTGCATATTAATTTACTTACACAAAATGTGAATAGAAGAGACGCTCAGTGAGTGCACATATTTGACAGAAGAGAGCAGAATTAATCCTGGATACATTTCCCTTCGTATCTTTGTTATTAATACACACAAGGTCACGAACATGAGACACTTGTTCGTCATTGATGCAATTCGAGTGTACGTCACGAAGCGCCCGCTCACATTCCTATGACGTCACAATATAGTAGGCTAGAGCAAGTTGGTCCATGTTTTTAATTTTATAGATCGCTATATTAATATAGGTTTATAGTAGGGTGGAGTAAGATGCTCCCTTTTCACATTATTTTTTATCATTCATTTGGTAGTAATCAAAAAATATTTCCAGAATTATATAACCGTATCCTCATGACTCCAAAAGAGCGTTGTTAATTGTTGGAAAATATTGGATATTATGGGGAAATGATATCTATTTTACTTCGACATAATATAATTAATATAGATGCCACTAACTTTAATGTCTAGAGTTGTTTTCACTTCGACAGATGTGTCCTTGGATTTCCTCTTCTGTAGCTGCCGATCGAATGCTTGTGAATATAACTTGAAACGACGTTTAGTGATGACGCAATATTTGGATAAATACTGAGCGGGTGACAGACCTGGATTTTAAACAAGTAAATATTTTTATATAAACGGTTAAGGGTTAGAGGCTGCATGGATAAAGGCCTTAACTAAGTGTTAGTAAGAGTTTTGAAGCTGTCTTTTTTAGTGCTGGGCCCACTGGGTTGGATCATGGCCTACTCAATGCATTGACTAAGCCATGGTTGGAGCAATGTCCGTTAAAAGTCTGGCCAAGGACATATATATCAGCACTGTCAAGCATCGAAACTGATAACGATGCAAATGACTAACCACTGATCCACGCCGTTCGTATTTAAACAAGAGACTGACGATGCCATTTTGTCGAAAATTTTATATTTTATCCTACAATTGGTTGGACTCGATTTTCTGTTACGTTTTAGTAGCACCTGATCTTTACTGTATTTTTTTTACACAAAAACCTATGGGCACAAGATCAGTGTCAGATTCACGAAATTTATACCATTTTTTTACAGCTAAAGTTAAAGGTAATGTTGCAACTCACCTTCAAGTTCTCTTACGTCGATAGGAATCCAGAATCTACAAATATTACGCGATAACGCCATACGACCGAACAACCACGGTTGGTTCTTTATTTTCTGCAAAGTAAGGTAGGATAGGAATATGTAAACCTAACAAACTTTACAACCAGTGAAGATAAACTAAAAAAAGGGAAAAGAAAGGAAATAGCTACACAGCGACAGTCATTAAAAAACGCTATAAAGGATAAAACCAGCTTAATACGAAGTGCAAGTATATACAGTAGGTAAACTTAATGTTGAAACCTGTACATTACTGTTACTTTTAACGTTACGATAATACTTGCCTCTTCTCTGAGCTTTAACGAAGCCATACTAGCGGAATACTAGTGGAATATACTATACAACTTAATACAAGTATACAACTTAACCCCAATAATCAGTTAGCACCTATCTGAACTAAAACCTATTTATTCAAAATCACTAATAAACACCATCGGAGGGATGTACGTTAAATTCAGAGAGCATAACGAAACTATATTTAACGCCAAATTAACGGCTATTTGGACTTGTTTAATGCTAAATCATCACCGAACTGTTTACTAACAGAAAAAAAAGTAATTAAGAATTTCTAAAACCTCTGTTTAATGATATTTTACTGCATACTTCATTCGAGTAATCGAATGAATGTTATCCTTATATTGTTAATACGATCACACAGACTTATAGCGACTGAACCATATATCGCTTCCCAATCAAAACAACCATTTCCATCTGTTTTCTTTGTCGGATTCGTGACAAAAGGCGTAATGTCAATAAAATCTCGCAATTGTCACGTTGTTATATTCATACGCGACATACAGACAATAATGAACGTGGATGCGGTTAGTAATACTCCGCGATGAAAGCGAGAAAAAAATGTAAAATTTGTGTTAGTTTGAAATACAAGTATATAAGAAACTTCTATCTCAACCTGTTGTTGCTGCAGCCACGTTTTTTTAGTGATATATTTTTATGTTGATTTTATCTATATCGTAATATACGTGTGTCGTTTGGCTACCATGATTATTTTTAGCAGATATTTTGTTTTAGTTTGGTCGACAATAGACAATTCTATTTTCCGTCCCATTTGGTAGTAAACAAAGAACATTCAAAAACTTATACAACAGTATGCACACGAATAGACCGTTGTTAATTGTGTAAAACACGAATAGTTGTTTTGATGTTATGCGCTGACTGTTTCCCGTCTTGCCCCACGCTTATTATATATCAAACTTATAATATGCCGTTTATCCACTCACCTCTTTGCATTGTTCGTCAAATAACTTCATGCTGACGACTGCAGCAGCAAGGTCGGTGTTATCTCCTCGTCTGTTCATTATTTCACGACGTGCTTCTTCAATAGGGTCGGGGGCCTGGGGTGCAAAATATATCAATTTTTGCCAACAGTTCGGTAAATACTAAGCGCATCATGGTTTATTTAATGTTAAGAAATCGTACGCTCGAAGCGGGCTTAATTTTGTTTCGATGCACACTTGTCTTACTGTGGGCATGGGGCCATGACGCCTAAGGACTGAATACCGCAAATGCCTGTTTTTCATTTAATTTTAAAACTTACGTTTGGATCGTATTCGAATAATGGCTCCGGTTCTTTCTTCGGAACTTCTTTCCTTTCTCTCTTCTTTTTCTTTTTCTTCTTCTTTCTTCCAGGAGAGAGAGATTTCCTGGACTTTTTCTTCGCGGAAGCGGAGTACGTGAGGTCCGAAGGAACTTTAAACTCCGAGAGGTCGGGAGGTAAGAGCAACTTCCGGACGTCTTCGTCGGTCGGTTCTTCGTATAAAGGAGGTGCAGGAGGAGTGGGAGAAGGAGCAGGAGGAGTGGGAGTGGGCTTCAATATACAAACGAGGAAATTATGATAAAACGAAAAATTAAACGTAACTGCAGCTTGTAAATAAAAATATAGCAGGGTGGGGTAAGATGCATCCTCAAAACTCTAAAAGACCGTATTTTTCTTTAAAATATGGGATTTAGGTCCTAACCGTATACCATCTTACCCCACAGCACTATATTTGTATTGTTTGTTTCTTTTGTATTTTTTTACAAGTAACCTAAAGTTGTTGTATACTCTGAACGCGAAAGATATTTAGTATAAACCCAATACGTTATATTAACCCCCTGTTTTTATGATTGCACTATTTACTGAGCCACTGCGAAATGTATTGCAAAACAAGTATTCGTTTTCGATCGTGTGTAATATATACAACTGGTTTAAAGTTGCATGTTTCTAAACTGCGCTTTTCTATCGCAGCTTTCTCACAAAAAAAAGAACAAAAAAGGAGGAAACGTGTTAGCGTTCTAACTATTCCTGTTTCTAAAACATTGCAATTAACTGTTTGCGTTTCGTACTTGGCACTAAATGAGACAGAAAATATACATATTCTTGCACGAAAGTTTCGATACAAACAGTTGCATCTAATATTGGTTATCTGCAAAACTCCATATTCTACTCTTTTTCCTATCTTTTCAGAAAAATGCTTGCATCTGTTATCCTTCTCCTTGCTACAAGCTACTTAGTACTATGGTATTACAACAATAACCAGACTATCTCAGATCTTACACACAACTGTACAAAGTTGTTTTAAGTCTTGTCATCTTCGCTTAATATCAAAGCATATCTCTTTCATCTGAACACGAAAACAAAATTCCAGATCTCGACTTTAATCGACCGCCGACGACTGACTACTATATGTGCTAACAGTATCCATCTTACCGGTGTCCTCCATCTTATATCTACTAATATTCCTGTTCTTTCTATATAACTACTTGTACTACTAATAGAAACATATTTTCTTGCGTATGTAAATATTAAATCAAAACCAAATATTTTGAAATGAGTTATTTTAGTCTCGTATTATCCCATCTTATTATAACGGTAAAACGAAACCTAACAATAAAATTATTAACGCCCTAATACTCTTGCGTCAATATATCAATATGTATTCGTTGCATTGTTAATTCTTTTAGCGCTTGTCAAACAGCTTAACAATAAACTTTTTCATAAGACCTTTATAACCAAACTTTGTTAACTTCTAGGTACTACTCAAAGTCAAACACACCCGTCTCTTAACTTGACTATTCCATCGTTTTCTAAGTTTTTTTAACTGGCATGCCGTGGAACCTCACTCGCATACAGAATATAATACGATGGTCTGTTTTACCTTTTTTTCTAGAGACTGAAGTTACTTCCTCTTCTTCATATCTAGCTGTATTCTATTATATTCTACATGAGTGAGGGCCTACACTCCTACAGCATGGCTAGCCACAGTACCTATTATTAATCGGTTACGATGCATATCGACTGAGATACGATTTTTACTATATGAGCACGAACTATTAGGAAGCAGTGCAGACTACACAGTTAAACTCGATGATTGAACAGAAGTCGTTGAATCGAGAGTTCTTAAGCGGTACAAGTACTTGCACACATTGTGGCAGTTAAACACTTCTATTTCTTGGCACTAGACCAGTATCGATTCAAAGTTATAAAAAGCACTACATACAGTGCTTCGGTAGCGTGACCAAATTTGATGGATTCGGGATTAGGTAACTATAACCAGACACCTTCCGCAACGTATTTACGTTTATAAATCATACTTACTTCGCATCACTAGATAACATACTAATAGGTAGCACCTGGGATAAAAGGTTAATAATACTCACAACATAAGAGTGAACAAACTACAGTCTATAGGTGAAAATGTGGCATAACCTTCAAAAATATTATGTAGTTTTAAAATACACATTCACCTTAATTTCCTGCTTAGTTTCCTTGAAGACTAGCTCTGTGTTAACTTTGGTTGGTCTCGGGGGTAATGGAGGTGGGTCAACTAGTTTCTGTGGAATTTTTTAACATGAGCAGTTTTTTTAATTTAGAATATATATTATAAAATTACTAAAAATTTGATTTAAAATGAGAAACTTTATAATGGCTCATGTACTTTTGTGTTATAAACTGATATTTCTCATACATTCTCATCATACATTTTATAGTTCTGTTAACTAAAAGTGGCATGAGGTGTATGAAACAGAACACTTCGTTAAACGAACTTTGTTGCCTCATTTCACAAGTATGAATAGGTGCCATACATTCATAATTTAATAATTAATATACTATATAACGTATTGTATACCTCTGATACATCTGGTTTTTCCACATCTACTTTGACTGGAGGGTCTTCTACTTTGATGACATCATGTTGAGGAGTGATGTCACTATGCTCATCATTGGGAACAAGGAACGTCACGCGTGGAGGACTTTTGTCTCTTGCATGATTATCATCATGTTTTAAGATGGACACCGGAGACCTGAGAAGAAATAGTATATAACAGTTCTTAAATGTATAAGAAAAGAACATGCTCTAAAAACAATGAGTCTACAAGAATATACATAGGAAAATAAAAAATTATCACTCACAAAGTTACTTCATGCTTACTTGTCAATTTCAACTTTTATCACTTCATCATCATCATCATTATTCTCATATTCTTCATCCGAAACTATGGGATCCACGATTTCCTGTTACGATAAAACTAAATTTAAAATCCACTAACGAATAACTCATAAGACCTGAGATTTAGGACAGTGTTGGCCTGCCATTCTACTGAAATGGAGCAATATCTGTTAGTGTTTTGTCCAACAACACATACGCTGTCAATGACAATTTCCAACTTACAGGAATATCTGGAGACAAAACCAACTCTTCTCTGGGTCCGACAATATCAACTTTCTGCACAGTAGGTACAGGTACCCGTTTCACTGGAAGTGGTTCAGGAGTTCGTATTTCGACACGAATTCCTCCAAAATCTACAGATTCTTCGCTACCATCCATCTCCACTGTTGCGTATGCTGCGTTGGTTCGACCACTAAGCAAATCTGTGCTCTGTGAGGTAGAGGAGATTATTTTGAGCATCTGAACTGTGGTATTTGGGAAATAAATATACACTGTGTGGTACAGAAAAGATATATTAGATATATGCATTTTGTGATGCAGAAAAGTTATGTTGATTATATAGACTGTATAATTGTATATTACAGAACATTTATATTTATTTTCTGTTTCATTAAGTTATTAAGAACATGTTAGTCTGAAAATAAATTGTTAAATGTTTTTTACCTGATAAATGATAGGAGGAACTGGGAGAAAATCTGTATAGAAATAAATTCAATTAAAAACCATAAAATAAAATTGTTTAGAATCGCTTGGCTTTGAGCATGGGGCCTTTTTGGCTATTCTTCATCAGGGTCTAATGTTACTTTATACCAGAGAAGCAAATAGTCCTCTCTACTATTACAATGCTTAGCAGCGTTATTTCTCTCTCTCTCTCTATATATATAGCAGCATTACTTCTATATATATTACACTGTTAGAAAAAATAAATGCTTGATAAGCTGTTCTTTAACAGTTACCTTGTTTTTCAACCTCAGGAGATTCAGGTCTTGATTGAATAGGTGTGGGTGTCTGTTTAATTCAAAATGTTTAGATTTTCACAATAAATAGCTAAAATAAGAAAATATACAAAAAATATTAAGTACACCAAACAAATCAAACGCTGGGCAGCAACGAAATTGAAAAACTATTTGATTTAATTCCACTTCTGGCTTTTATTTTTTATTCTGTAAAAATAAACATAATTTCACTTGTTTTTCACTACACTTTGCAATTACAATAGCTCAAACTAAAAGACATATAACCTACTAAAACTAGAAATTTCCAATTTATTCTGATACACATATACAACCTAACACTTACATACAATAACACTTGTAATTCATATTAATATCTCCTAATCCTAAGCTCACACCTCTAATCTTATAACCTTACAACTTTTATCTTTTAAAAAAGCCAAAGAAACTGCAAAATATTACCGAAACAGGTTAAATCACTTATGTTAGATTGAGTAAACAAGCAATCAGGACCTTACGAAATTCTACTAGTTCTGTTCATGCTACACCATCTATATAAAGCCATATTGACCACCTGCTGTGTTTACTTTCCAACACTTGAAATGGACAGATTGGACATTACTCATCTTACTATTCAAGCGTTAAGTTATAACAGCTATCTATCCTGGCAACTAAGAGGCTTAGGTTAGGTTTCTATTTACTAACTTAGTTTTAAGGGCAGTGACACAAAAGTTATCTTACTGTCTTCGTAGCTTAGCAAATACAAGTATTTGATCAACTCTCAGAGTAAATATCTGGCACTGTAATTTAATAAAGTCCCTTTCTTGTTTATTGAGCTGATGTTAAGGTTAGATAAGATGTTTTCAAGATTCCAAAAGACATATTGGCTAATGAATATCTACACTACAACTTAAATGAAAAATACCCAAAATCAGCATACAGTTTAAGCCTGTTAAAAATGTTGTAAAGGTATTTGCAAAACACGTATAGACCCTGTTGATTGTTTATAATATCTTTTATCTGGTATAAAAGACATGTTTTTTATTTTAATAACATACATAAACATTTATAAACATTCAAAAATTTACATAATTTTTTGGGTGGCAAAATTTATATATTAATGCAATGGTATATAACTCACCGGTGCTCTAGGAATCTCTGCATTATCTACTTTAATGTTTTCCCCTTCATCATCTGTGGCGAGCTGGTAAGATACTTCAGCTTGTAGTCGGACACCAGCGTCAAGTTCTGTCATTTCAATAGAGTTGACAATGATATTTAAAATGTAACCATAGAATACTGGTTTAGATACAAATACTATTGACAGCGAATGTGTTCTTGCGAAAGCCTTAATGGTAATTGCTTCAACCAAGCAGTTACTCAATGGGGTGTAGACGTGTAACGAGCCAATCATGGCTTATACCTCACGTGCGATAGCATGCCATGGTATACGACTTCACCAAGATAAAATGCATAATAGCTTTATATAGTGGAGATCTTTAATAAGTTAAACACTAACCATCATCTTCATTAACTTGTGTTATTTCATCCGCAAGTTGAGTTGGTTCATCCTGAACTTCAGTAGCTGGAATGTCTTCATGTAATGTATCTATGCTTACCTAAAAGTTGGAAACTATCTGGTTAATTTAATTACATTGCATATGTTATGCTAATTTTATAATGAATGTTTTTTCAATAGTTATATAAGTAAAGAATTTTTAAACTGAAAAGATAGGTATGTATTCAATTTACACCAAGATATTTTAACATGTTTTAAATCTAGTACTAAAATATTATACGTTAAAATATCATTTGTTTCATTTGCTGTAATATCAACTTTTTCAGTTAATGTACATATTATTGAAAGAATAAAGAAGGTTACCATATTCCGAGCATGAGGTACTTCAGGTTCAGGTTCAGTCCAAGCTTCTTTTACTGTAGCAGTAGTCAGTGGTGGTTTATGTTCAGTACTGTGGAGTAATATAGTAAAGTTATTACAGAGTAGAGAAGCTAAAATATTTAAGTTTGTGGTAGTTTAAGCTGTGAAGCAGAGGCATTTAATTATAAACATGTTTACAGAAGCTCTGTTGGGTAGTGGGGTAATGGACTAACTTTGGGCTAATTCCTAGGTCGCATGAATATAACTAAAAATAGTGTACAACTAAATGAATTAAAAAGTCCTATAGATAGTTGGATTAGTAATTACCAACTTTGGCTTAATTAAAGGATTTACCTGTTTGGTTTGTCGTAAACTTTACATGACCTCACGATGAAAGTGAAGCGCGGAGAAACTTCTGGCTTATTACGCTTGGATGATTCTAAGTATTCACGTCGCTAAAGTAAAAAATCCATTATTATTACAGTTTGGCGGTAATAAACTAACTCTGACGTTAATTCAAGGTCCCTTGTGCAAGATCCTATCTTTATAGAAAGAACTATGAAAAGTGATAAAAATTGTGGCCAGGCAGAACAACAACAGTGACTGCTTATGGGTTAGAGTTACCACATGTTTTAATTTGTAAGTGATTGTTTTTTAGAGCAATCTATGAAGGACCACCGGGTTGGAGCAACTCTTATTAAGTGTCTAACACAAGGACACATACACGATACACTTAATAGTATCAGTGTCAAGTATCGAACCCAGTATCATTGGGTTGGTTCCCTGCTACTGAGACTAAGTGTGGATGCTGACTGTATAACAGGTTACAAACTAATAAAAAAAACTTACCATGGCTATAGCTGACTTGGGTCGTTGGTATCTCAAGTACCGATTGTAATGATAATAATGGAAGTGGGAAGGACCATTAGTGACTTGCAAACCAGTTGATGAAGTAGGACGATGTGAACTGCTGGATAATGGGCGGCAATCTACTGGACAATGTTCACAACCTGCCCTGCTGTTCCTTCTATTTGGAAATTTACATTAGGTTAGTGTTACTGTTGGGGATAGGCTTTTATAAAGGCATGAAAGGAGATTTGGACACAGGTGCCAAACTATAATGCTGAGAGACAGGGATCGTTAGACGCCCATTCATTTGAAATATATCTAATTTGGTTTTATATGCTTACAGAATTATGCAGTAAGAAACCCCAGGTTTGGTACCAACGGATGTGGTAGGGCTTCCAGTTTATTGAAATCCAAGCACTCAAGGCCAGAGTTGGCATTTTAGCACAGAATGGGTGAGAGCTTACAACAAAAAACAAATACTTTATAACCCAATTTTTGGATTGCATATTGTATACAAAGAAACATTTAGTTTGTTTATGAACGTGGATCCATACGCATACATCAGATTTATATGCAGGGCAAGCAAAAAATCCCCTGGTCTTTACTATTGCATTCCTAGACATAATTAAAGTTATGTTGAGTTATTTAACCTGTAAACTTGTGCTGAAGCTGGTCTCATATGATCACCTGCAGCTGTACTTTCTGAAATACAATGTACAACTATTTATTGCCAGAATATTATTTTTTATAATATGAAATCATATGTACTATTAATAAGGACATATCAAGTATCTGTTGTTAACTCTGTTTAAACCATACATGTTATTCTGTTATAACTGATTATTTTTTACCGGTGCAGATTTTATAATATTTAATTGATTGCCTAAATATTTGATTGCTATGCTTAAACATTGATAATTCTAACAGATAATACAAATTCCTTTACTTAAATTAAAAACGTTTTTTTTTGTATCAAAAATAGTGAATTCATAGGCATACTACACCTCCGCTATTTATTGGTATTATTGCAGCATCAAACTTTGTTTCTTTCATTAAATGATTCCTTCGTGCAAAGGGTGCACTTTGGGGTCTAGGTCTAGTCCTGAAAATATATTTAAATAATTTAAAAATGTCGAAGTAATTGTTGTTAAGTGTCTTTTACTCACTGAAAATTTTAATTCCGAAACATAAACCCTGCAGTTTTTTTTATAATTTCTTACATATATACATTTTTTATTTATATTTTAAATAAATCTTGCCCAAAGACACATGTGCCTACAAAAGCATAGGCATCAAGCTTAGAACCTGTATCCTCTGTGCTAGAGACAGATGGCTAACCACTGGTCATTTTATCATTATTTAAAATATATACATTGTAGGCTTACCTTGGGGTAACTCTTCTTTGATAGTTACGTTTATCAGATTTAACACTAAAGGTTCCTTCATCACTTACAAAGCCAGATTCATCACCTGAGGTATGAGAAAGCAAACACATTATTATATAATGGGTATACCTTCTTTTATATATGGGGTGCTCATTTGTTTTTGATAAGCGAGAATATACTTTAACACAATTTAAAAAATGCATTGAAAACCAATGGTATTCATAGTAAATGAAGAACATGTAGTCAGTACATTTGCATAAATATTCCCAACCAACCTTGGCTGTCAAAAAACTTGTGAAGATAAAGTTCATTGCTCGGTTCTTGACTGATAATAGATTCGATATATTCGTGATTGAAACCTTGGAGAAATTCACGCTGTGTCGTTACTCTTCTCTCTAGCATCCTCTTGTGGACAGCCTCCATCACTCGGCGCTTCTGCTTCTCTTGTCGCTTGTTCGGACCCATTAGGGTGGGTCCCAAAGTTCTAAAATTGTACATTGGTTAATATATAGACTGTATAAAAAAAAGTTTTTTTTGAGTTATATTATGTTCATTCGGCAGAATATAAAAGTTCATAATAAGACCTTGCACGTGCAAGACTGTTATTTATAGCAAGCATACACAATTGTCAAAAAATAGCATGCAAAATGCGTACATTTTTAATCCCATTAGGAAATCAAACTAACTTCAGTACAGATTTGGTTAATTTTTAATAAAAAGGTTGTGTGAGACAAATTACGGTCTGCATGGGCCTATACCCAAATGTTTCAAAAAAATAAAAACATTTGAAACAGAAATGCTGATATTATTTCAACATTGTATTTACTTGTGATCATTCTGCCGATTGTGTTGGTGATCTAGAGCTAAATTATCAACTTTTAGTTGCGGTTTCTTCTTGTCCGAATAACCAAACGACAGCCATGGACTTGCTTGGTCAAACATATCAAAAAATTACATTGCATAAAAATAATTAAAAATAGTTGGACGGGCGAAATACTGCTACGGATTCTAATTTGTAAAACAAACATAAAATGTAAAGAAATTTATAAAACCAATACATAACGGCTATTTATGAATTAGCTAGCAATTATACTATTGTAGTAATAGAAGTTAAAACACGTACTATCGTACTATATACTGTTGTTTTAGAATTCGAAATGCTACATGTGTTTATTTTGTTTTGATAGAAATGGCGTCCGCGTAACTAGGTCTGTTTATGATATTTATGTTTGTCATTTAAGGGGACATGATCACAGATTCAAAGTTTTAAATCACTTGTTTCTGCATTCTCCGGCTCATTTTAGAATTACTTTGTATTAAACAGTGTAATGTTGACCCTTTTAATTTAAAGTCTATCGACTATCTAACCAGTTATCGCTCGAATTGCATCGTCTGTGAATCCCATGAGCCCCATGCTGACAGATTACACAACTCAGTTTAAGAGCTTGCATATTGCTTCATTGACCGATTGGGACTACATTGTTTTCGAATATTTCTTATTAAATCACTGAACCGAAGATCTTCCGTTTACGAGGCACCTGTATAGTGTGTATTGCTCTGCGTAACAAAGCAAATTGGCATCGTATAAAACCCACTTCCCCGGTAAAGCATTCAAATTGGTTGGAATACGAAAGTAAAAAAAAATTGGTAGATTTATAACCAATTTGTACGCTTACTTAAATATAGATGTATCAGGTTATATTAACCAGTAAACTCACGCAATATTCTTTGTTTGCTACAAAACAGGTTGATTGAAAAAAATCTAAAAATAAACCATCTTACCCCCCAAATTTCACAGTAATATAAATATATGGTGTATATTTTAATGTGAGTGTGTAAAGAGAAATACAAGGTTGCGTGCAAAGCAGAATTTCAAAACTAACAAGAGACGGCATTGTACCAGATATGGTGGATTGACTTTGTCACGTAGTCAAAAGAAAGCAGATCGTGGCTGCAATGACAAGGGACTTCTACGGACCGCAGCATACCACGCATGTATATGAATGAAATACTAGTGCCAAAGCAAAGTGGGTCAGGACTTCTTCAAATTATTCATTTCCAATCATGCTTATCAACTCTTGACACCGATTTCCACACCAGCTACTGAAGTGCTGTTATTTATTAACCACATAAATATACAGGGTTTATACGTATAGCCTACACGAGCAGATCTTTGCTCATGGCTTTGTTTATTCCAGAAGCCAATTGCTGCGGGTGGGTGTAACGAAAAATAACAAAAATACGCAATCCGTCTCTGAAAATAAGGGCCACACATGAATATAAGAATAAATTATCTATACAAACGAAAGTTTTGTACTCATGTTTTCAAATTGTTCGAATTGTTTGTTCATTGTTTTCTTGCCATTTTAACCTCTGCATGCGTTTTCTCCGTTGCGTGTTACCTCTTCAAAGAGAATACGCTCACGCTGCTGCACAAGTTGTAACTTAAGTGTAACTGCGCAGAACACCCTTTGTTGATTGTTATGTGTATCTTCTAGATTTAAATTCCCGTTCCTAATTTACCGTATCTTTGTTTTCGATATTCCTTTAAACATTCGGTGACCGAATCAACAGTTATTTTGACGCTAATTAGGGAGGTAATTTATCATTTCACCTTAAGTGTAAAAATCCTACAGTTCACACCAATTATTGAGGCAACCTGGACTTAACGACTAATGGCATTGACACGATGTAATCTTGAGCGATCGTGGAGTTGAACTTATGTTGTTCCCCATTTAATCCGACTAAAAGTACATTGGCTTTCCCTACAGCAAAGTTGCATGTTCAAACTGTTTATAATTTGTAAACAGTCTTACTGCAGAAACCGACGTGTTTTAACGTTTTTGATCAGCAGCTATTTATTTATTTTTACAAGTCCGCTTATTTATTATTCGCCCACTCTGGCAGCTTATGCATTATCCATGCATTGCTAGATGTAATGGTTATACTGCCCATGTGCGCCAGAACGGGTGTTTGGCTTGCAAGTATGTTTCGCGATAAGAACGTACTTAACACACGCGCCGTGGTGCGCCTGTAGCAACTGACAGCAGGAATATCTTAACGTGGAAGTGGACACTAATGAGTTAGATGTTTAGTATCGCCTTTCCGACTGACGTGTCTCAGTGCGTCGAAAATTAAAACAACTTGTCGCGTTTGCGGCAACGAAAAAGAAAGACGGAAGAGAGAAAAAGCACTCGAGCAAAGTTCTTTCATTTGCATCAAACAGTTTAGAGTTAGTGCTTCGTCGCGAATTAAAGACCGAGTTGATCGCTTTAAGTCAATTTCAGTTCAAGCCAGCATGCATAATTTATAATACGTACGAGTGCGGGGTTGCCTACTATCAACTGTATTCATTCAAAATAGGATGGAGAAGTGTGAGGATTCGGGGACAGGCACTTTACTTGAAAATGAGTTAATTGAGACAAAGAATCATGATGGCAGTAAATCTATCTTCACCCGTGTTAGAACCTTCGTTGCTTTTTTATCGCTGCTTCAACTTGTACAAGTTATGGGTAGCGGGTAAGTGTGCCAGTATGGTGTGTTTAAACATATCTAAGCCGTATTGTCTCATTTACAAGCATGTTCTAAAACAACAGTAATTTTGCTGTTGTTTACCGTGTTTTCATATTTATAAAATAGTGGTTCGGGGTAAGGTGGGACATGTTTTTTCTCGTTCTATTTGGTATTAAACAAACAATAACCATGCAACTATATATCTGTATACTTACGACTTTAGACTAGAACTGTTAATTGTCCAACATACGATCAGGATATTAAAATATTTCGTACGAAAGGTGTCCCATTTTACCCCACAGTGCTATAGTTTAGACTTAAATTATTTTCGTTAACATATTTAAAAAGACGCAACGTTTAATTTGAATTTATATTTCTTTAATAAATATACACTTCAAATCTACTGCTGTACATTTAATTAAACGTACCTTAAAACGAATTAGAAAAAAAACAAACGACACAGATGGGCCTATAATATTTTGGATTTATATGTTTTTATGGCTGAACCAGGTAATTGCCTTTCCAATACGCAAGGGGCTGTTATTTTACTGTCAGGGGTCGTAAACCTGGATTAAAACTGTCAATCTAAAGTTACGAACCCTACAGGTACAATAAAAGTGCTCTTACATCAATTGAACGTCGATACCAACTAACTACCTTCACTGTTGGAATATTACAAAGTTGTTTTCATATTGGGAACCTCAGTGTTATTCTCTTCGTTAGTTATTTCGGATCAAAATGGCACAGGTAACACTTCTATAGTGTATTAATTTTGTACACCAAAGCGTGATCTTCATACATGCGGACTATATAGTGGCTAACAATATGGGGTCTAAGTTAGAGTAGTACGGCTTCTATGTTTTTATTCTCTTTTTATCCTCCCATTTGGTAATAAACAATGAATAATTACAGAATTATATAACCGTTACCTCACGATTGTAAAAGAGAGTTGTTAATTGTTAAAACGCGATTATGAAGAATGGGATAAAATGTGCTATATCGACATCCATCTTACCCCACAGTACTACAAGTGCATTTCTTTTTGGGTTTAATTAACTCTGGGAAAATAAAAGCAGGCAAAAAGTAAAGTTTATAGGCACCAAAGTCGACCGAGCTGTCATTTCAATTGGATTTGCTGCACTTAACTGTGTCTGACCACTTTGGTATAATTCGGTTATGCCCAGCTGGCAAAGCAACAACGTAGAAATATGTAGTTTCACATTCTATTTTGTTCATTGCTCATGACGCAGGATTTTATGTGTTTGGATAAGCCGGGAATGATTGGCGTCGAAATATGTTTCAATTAAACCAGTTTCTATTAAGATCAGTTTGAATTTAAATATTTACACTTTTTATAAACCAGGAATTGACGTTTTGGCTATGATGACAAGTTTCGTTTTTAATTGAACTTTTTTTGTGGTAAATATTTTGTAAAGTAATGCTTTATTTTGTATTACCATTTAGCACCGTAGAATGAAAGGATTTGTGCGCCAAATTTGTTGCACGCTGTTGCAAAAGTTTAATTTCTAATTTGTAATGTTTTCGAAGGCGGTGCGTAAGTTGTTTTTCTTTTCAGGCCAAGGGTTATTGCATTTGGGTCTTTGATCATGGCAAGCTCCTGCGTTATGTCTGCTCTGCCGCAGTTCGCTGGCGGTAGATACGGATCGAGGTATCTCAAGTGCGAGGATTCTGCTATGTTTATCGATCAAACAACAGGCACGGGCGAGCCATACTTGAATTTGCCAGCGCCGTTGAACGAGACAAAATATCAATCAAGATACGATAGTTTGAACTTGCCCGATGTCAAAATGGCAGCGGGGGATGAAGCTAAAATTAAAACTAGATTTCACGCATCGAGTAAAATGATAAACGAACCATCAACGCTACGAAGTGAAAGTTTTGATGAACCGGTTACTCTTTGTACGTCTGGCCCCCCCGTGCTCCCAAGCACAACAGAGAACAAAGGACGCCGTGAATGTGACATGCACAATTCATCTCTCTACATATTTATCGCAGTTGGAAATGTCCTGAAGGGAATCGGACATGCCCCGCTCCACCCATTAGGAATCTCCTTTATCGACGACTACGCTACACCAGCCAATTCAGCTGTTTATATCGGTGAGCTTGAATACATTAATATTCAACGCGGGCGGCCTAAAAGAATGTTTAGCTACGTAGAAGGTCAAACTAAAGTATTAACCTTTAGTTTTGAAGGATAGGCATTATTTTTTTCCGGCTATTTCGAAAAAGCACTTCTGTGGGGTAAGATCGTTAGCATAAAATACCTCGTATTTCCTAACCGTGTTTTTAACAACCAACACACTAATTAACGTCGCGAGGATACGGTAGTTTAGTTCAGTAATATGCCTTGTTTTCTACCAAATAGAACGATAAAAAAGAACGAAAACATATAGACCGTCCTTATCCCACCTACTATATTTGCATTTAAAGCTAAAACTGTTGGTCTATAATTCGGGCATGGAAAGTATGGAACAGAATGATTTTATGTTTTTAATCTAAAACTACCTCTTTTTTTATACATTAAGCCTAAAGCAATTACTAAAAAAAACAGATACACAGTTTATAGCCAGACAGTGTTCTACAGTCACACCAATATTTAATTTAAGTTATCTGCTGGTAGTGGCCATCAATCCACACCTCGCCACGGACGCACAATTTCCATTAGGGTCCCTTCTCGTCCCACGAAACTCGTATTGCAAACCTGCCTTTTTCTCGTTGTAACAGAAAAAGTTTGCGCTCAAAACATGGCCCATTCCCCCGTATTTAGTACTGTGGGGAAGATATATAAAGTTAGCTAATCGTGTTTTTAACATTTAACAACGCTCTTTTTTAGTTTTATGGAATTAAACAGGTGCATAATTTTATATCTATTTTCTGTTTACTATACTCAATGAAACTTGGCCCACACTGAATATTGTGTGTTAACACGTCTATCCATCTTAGCCCACACTATACATCCCATAGTTTATTCGGTTAGCCGAACAAAAGGCCACGTGCCGCTTGTTTTTAAACGCTTTCTCATTTACTTTCAACTGCTAATCTAAACTGTAAGCTGAGTTTTCAATCAAAGACCATGAATAGTGAATTAGAGCATTCTGTAATAGATTAACTTGTAACAGTATAAGCGCTCCTCAAATCAATGGTTTTAATCAACTCTGGTGTCGGTTTTAAATACCAACTGAATTATACATGAGTAAAAGATACGAAATCTTACAACGTTAGCTATATGGCAACTTTTAAACGTGCGTCACTGACCACGTAGGGAACGTAATACGCAGATAATATCTAAGTGGGGATTTTCAAACTTTTGGAACGTTTTTCCTAGTACTTTTGTGAATTTTGGTTTAATAGAACAAAAACGATAAATAATATCTTATAGATTCGGCCTTTAAATGTTTTTTCTCTCTCTCTAAGATAATTTATTGTTTGATAAAAAACTTTAAATTTTCATTTGGTTTTACTTGAGTGTATTTGCCTGCTGCTCACTATTTTTTTAAGAGTTTCAATGGCATGTGAGAAATAATAACCATGCACACGCAAGATTTCTCCGGGAAATGCCGTATTCTGCCTCAACGCCCCTAAGTCAGCCGAAAAAGTCCAAATTCCTTGAAAGTATATAGCTAAATTTGCTGCTGTAGTTTTACCTATTCTCAAATTACTCTTGTGTCAAAAGTCAAATGCCCAAGAGTCCAAGTTAATGGAGTGTAACCACAGTGGCAGTTCGTCATAGACACCTCATTATGACATAATACGTGCGGTTAACCTACAGAGATCAGTAAACATGTTAACAAGGTCTTAGCGGTTTCTTATTATTGCTGGCGCGTGTGCAAACGTGACTTTTAAGGTAGGTATATGCCAAGGTCACGAAATAACAATGAACAATGCCCCATTCCATTGGCAAACGCAATATTGCACTGTTTTTTTTTTGTAAAAAAAAAAAAATTACCTTTTGCTGGCTTATGACCAAAACAGTTCCAATAAATAATAGCTCCAATCTAGTGGTCATTACTATTTTATGCAACATTTTCATTCTATAAAAAACACTATGTTTAATCACTACACTGTATTATATCGGTAAGGCCAGGTCTTGATTTAAAATAGCATAACTTTAAAAAGTAAATGTTGTTTAAGATAACACAACACTTGAATTTAAGGTGATATGGGTTTAAGTGTCTCGTAGGCGTTTCGGTAAACCTAAAATATATAAGTAGGGCTATAAGATGGTCCATATGTTTTAGTTTTCCTTTATCATTCAATTTGGTGGTTAACAAAGAATATTTAAAGGATTATATACCTGTATCCTCACGAGTCTTAGAAATGGTAAATGTTTATTAGGGATTGAAAACACGATGTGCTATCGGTATCCTTCTTACCTCACAATAAGTTAATTTACAGAAACCTTTTCAGTTTTGATAAGCTTTAGAAACAGACTTGAGGTAAAATTTTCCTGTTACTAAATAAACACAAACATTAACTTTGTATGAAGCAGGGTGTCGGGTTTCCAACTTGTTGTTATTGCCTGTTGACATAGCAAAACAACTCAGTGTGGTATATGTGCGGTTAATTAACTTCAAGCAATTATGACAGAAGCTTAGATTACTTCCGCGACTCGCCCACTTGAAATGTGACGGAAGTCTTAGTGCTGACATTGTTCAATTTAAACTTTAGGGTCATGCAGAGACATAGCAAGTTACAAAATCGCGCCAACTTGAAACAAAACACGACTTCTGTAGAAGTTTTAGGCTCGCGGAGGGTCATAGCGGCGTTGCGGTAGGGGCACCTTCAACCTGTGCCGTTGGGTGTTAAAAAGTGGAGAAAAACATCATTTTGCACATGCTGGTGTATTGCAAAAGGGGTGGTTGAGGGAAAGACGTGACACTTTTACCACGTAATATCCAAATAGCCTAGTCGCGTTTTACACAATAAACGACAGTCTATGAAAGTCGTAAGGATACCGTTTTATTATTCTTTGAATGTTCTTTGTTTACTACCAAATGTTTCAATAAAAATAAAAATGAAATGGTGTTCTATATCATTTTCCACTCTAGGCAAACTATTCACAATTGCAATTTTTTGGTGACATCTTTAAAGCAAAAAAATATTTAAATCAGCAAACAATGGGCCACGTGGCGTTGGTTTTATTTTATTTACTATCGTTTTGGGTTTCTGTAAAGGTTAACAGTTTTGCTTAATCCGTCACGGCAAATGATTCAAAGTGGCGCTTAGCGAAACGTTGACGCGTATTCAGAGGAAAACAATCAGCATTGTACTCCCTGACTGTTTCGTCACAAGCCTATAAATTATTTATAATTCTTTACAATCGACAGTGTAACATATATAGCGGTGGAATCGAGAAGCACATTCCGTTTTCCGTTGTGGTAAAACTAAGAATTCCCTTTGTGACGTCATTGGAGCAATTGTTTCAAGGCATCGAACTTTTTAGTTTAAGTTTTAAAATTTCATATAAAGACAGTTGTCAGCCCGATAAAGTCTAAATAGTTCAAATCCAATTACAATAAAGTGACAATGCAATAACATATATAGCTGTAACTTATACCGAGAGAGGTAAAAGTGCGAGTCTACAACATGGCTTGCGCAATGCATTAAGTAATGAACAGTCCTTATAACACGAGTTCTGTTTCATACACCTCGCCGTGTTCGCTTACGAGTTACCACGGTGATAACTATATGGAAAACTAATTTTTGAAGCATTTTTTCTTGAACATAAGTAGTTTATAATATAGTTTATAAGGTAGAGAGATAGACCGTTGTTAAATGTTTAAAATACGGTCAGAATATTATTTAGATATTATGTCCTTAAGGTGTCCCATCTTCCCCCTTCCCCCAGAGTACTGTAACTTAAATTCATTTCCAGGTGTAATATCAGCTCTTTCTTTACTCGGGCCTGCATTTGGTTTCATGCTTGGCTCACTTACTACTAGCGTGTGGGTGGACATTGGTTGGGTGAATGTCACCACTGTGTCTATTACCCCACACCACCCCTCATGGGTCGGGGCCTGGTGGGTGGGGTATCTTGTTATCGCCTTCATGATGGTGTTAGTCACAATACCACTGTGTATGTTTAACCGGTAAGTGTTTAATAAATTTGTTTCGCTTTTTATACGTCAATATCTCCGAAAATAACGCGACGGATTTTTTTTAAAAAAACGTGGTCTTTTCGAATTGAAAATTAAATACATTTTTAATTAAGATTTCCAAATAAATGACTGCAGGGGTAGTTTTTAGGTACACTTCCAGTAATTGGGGGATAACAGGTTTAGCTGCCTATACGTTTTTGTTCTATGTCATGTTAACCGCTAAACTAGAATCATTGATTGGGTGCCTGTTGCGATTAACGTTAAAAAGATCCCTTTTAGTGTTGAGAGCTGATAAAGCTTTCAAGGTGACATGTTTATTAAAAAAAGTTGTTTTAAAAAACATATTGTATATAGCATTACTTGTAGACATATTCTATTCTGCGTGGGTGGGGTCTTTGGTTAAGAATCTCCTGTGATGTAGGCAAGATTTGGCACATTACTCCAATTGCTTGTATAGACATGCGTAAAAGGCTAATGCAATTTGTAAAACCCATTTCTGTTCAGTGTTATACGCAAAGAGAACGCGGAGGAAGAAACACACGGTTGCATTTGTTCAAGCAGTAGTTGCTTCCCTGGGACCAGCATGCCAGATAAAACAAATGAAGTTGACTTACTGAATCATAACGAAATCAAAGAGGAAGATATATCAAAAAGATGTCAACCTTCTCGAAGGTTTACTATGGAGGTTCTTAATTCAATTCACGAGGACGAGTTTTTCGGCGAGTATAAGCCGAAGAGCAACCAAGATAGACCACCAAGAGTGGTTTCTCTCATCGCTTATTTAGATGAAGTCAAAAGTGTGAGAAGTTCTGTTGAGTCCCTTCATGCATGTGACGTGACGTGTCGTCGTTCCACGTCGGCTCCTGTCATCCGCTCTAAGGGGGACCACGTGACAACTGGGGACGTGCGTCACGAAAATACGAAGTCAGCAGACGTGACAAGCAACAAGCTGTCATTAGCCGGTATGTTTACACACGTGTGGCGCTTGTTTTTCGCTAAATAAGTGATCTACCCTAAACTTAGTTAGTTTCAACGATCACATGGTGTATGGGTTCTGTTATGTACAGTTTGTCGTATAGTTTCCATATGAAGGTCAAAACTCCTTTGAAATGTTGTTTGATTGTTGGAATGAAGATTAAAACAATACATTTTTAGGACAAAGTAGAAATGTACGTTATAAATATTCGGTTGAGTTTAATGGGCCAACTCTGACATAACTGCCATGATGTGCCGTCAACGTTCCTCGTCGTATTTATGGTCTAACCCTATAAACTATATAACGTACACTTATTTTCCCGCGCATCAATCCTGTACGTTTATATTTTCCTATGCGAAGGGACTATGTAGCCGAGAGTATAATTACGTTTCATCTCACATCTGGACACTAAGCATTTGTATAAACAAACCGCAACGTGTTTTCCCCATAAGAAGAAATTATTTCTGCAGATTTCGGCTTGACGTTGAAAAGACTGTTAAGAGATCCTGTGTTTATGAGTATCACAACTGGTTTTGTGAGTCTAACAAGCTTTCTTGCTGCTTCTATAACCTTTATTGCGAAATACATGGAAACCCAATTCGATCTCACAGCTTCGTTGGCCAATCTTTTACACGGTACGTTAATTAATGAATATTTGTGCATAGCGGGGTGGGAGAAGATGGGACACCTTTTCAATCTATGTTCTTGTCCCATTTGGTAGTAAACGAAGAACATTCGAAGAACTATAAAACCATATCTTCATGATTCCTATATAGGTTGTTTATTAATTGCATAAAACACGATCATGATATTTGGACATTATGTGCTAAAGGTGTCCCATCTTCCCCCACCCTACTATATCATTGAATCCCTTCCTTCCTTCCTTTGACAGTAGTATAGTATAGTTCTGGCTGAAACTTCTTGCAATTACATATGTATGTGCATATGTTGGAAGGTCCACTAATTGCGTCCGCTTTTCTCCAAACCCCCAACACGAATACACAATGACACCGTTTTGGGTTTTTAATAATTAATGACAGCAGAAGATTTTAACATGACGCCCTCTTTGATGCCCCGATGTCCAAAATCAGCGTTGTTATACTGACACATTTTAATTTTCGCAACTTTTAATGTTGCTTAATTATTATTTAATAATGGTAAGGCCGCACCTTTCGACGAACGTTTATTTTTGCCAAGTTGTGTTGTTTTACGTAGAAACGCGATAAATAAAAGTAAATTGACATTATCGGTTAAAACGCCCGACCCAAAGCAGTAACTCACCGTATAAGTAAAAGAGCAAACAATTAAATCAAATTACTAGTAATGGAAAAAGAGAGTGTATAAAATGAGCTCGGTTAAACGATTTCGGCTTTGATACTATACTACGCCATTTTTTCTACTACATTTTATCAGACCGATATAGCCTACATTTATTAAAGCCTAATTTAAACTTGTTTTTTTCCTTTGACCAATTTTACGGTCTAGCGACCCAAATACTCTGGGTTACGTAAGATAATTATATAACTTATATAACCAAGTATAGGTGATTCGGGGGCATCTACTTATAATGTGTGAATAGTTCAAAATATTTCTGTTACTTGAGATCTTAATTACGACCCAATACCCCGTTTTTTTTCTAAATTTCGTCTACACTTATTTACTACTCCTAGGTTAAGCCGATAATGATTGCTGTATGTCTGGTGGAAGTCAGGAACCTGGTATAGTGGTTTTATTTAGGCGCTTGCTTATATAACTGAAGTTGACCGGTTCCATGCTCGATGCTGATATACCAGTGTGAGCTTGGGACAAGTCATGTATAGTCGATTTTTTAGTCATACCGATTATATCAAAAACGGCAATTAACTTAAAATTGGGTATATATGGTAACTCGTAATACGCGGGCACGCGGCATATAACATTGAAAGATTCCATATATATCCATTCTAGGACCTAATCTATACAATTCTGACCTTTATCCCAGAATCCAGATCTCTATGGCGTGCCTCACCGAAGGTTCTTACCCACACAGAACAAAACATAACGACTTTTGCATTTCTTTATTAGGATGCGTGAATCTTCCTATGGCTGTAATTGGGAACATTCTTGGTGGTTGGATAATCAGAAGAAAGAACCTTGATGTACAGAAGACACTCTCTGTCATTATAATCGGCCTTATTATGACAATTGTTTCAGTTGGGCTGTTGTTTATGTTCGGTTGCGACGAAAACGACATTTTAGGCTTAGCGGAGCCACAAAGGTAATCACTCAGCGTGTATTGTAAGATGGGGGAAGATGGGACACCTTAAGAACTAAATATCTAAACATTCTGATCGTTTTTTAAACATATAACAGCGGTATATGGGTGTCGATATAGTTTTTTTAATTCTTTGAATGTTCTTTGTTTACTACCAAATGGGGCGAGAAAATAGAACGAAAAGGTGTCCCATCTTCCCCCGCTCTACTATACATATTTTCAATCGTTTAACATTATGGATACGAAGACTTTTAAGCGAGTACGGTTAAGCGAGTTAGTTTTAAGCGAGTTAGTTTTAAGCGAGTACGGTTATAGCTATTGGGTGTTAAGCCAACTCCGGTTTACATACTAGGATCCCTGGCGTCGAGTCACACCCATATGGAATAGATGGTATAACCCTTGTTTATAATTGCCCCAACTTTTCTTTGAATTATCATCTTGTGTATTGGGTTCAGTACATTAAATGATCCGATTAGAGCGTGCCCACATACGTTGAGTTTTTTTAAATACTCAAATCCAGAGTCCGTTTATAAACAGGACTCTGCTTAAATTTACAGATCTGACTGTGTTAATGACTGTGATTGCGGTGACGTATTCGATCCGGTGTGTGACGTCACTTCAAATGTGACGTATAATTCTCCTTGTCATGCCGGATGCAAGAGAACAGAATACATTAATGGAGTTCAGGTAATCTGCTTATTGCAATCACTACTATACAATAAATCAATGTAACTTATTTATTTCGCATTGCGATGAAACGACTATACATGGTATAACCTATATATGATTTTTGCATAATATCCCATATTTCCCCAATCTCCGTGTTTTAGAATTCTACCACGCTCTTTTAGGAGTGTAAGTATATGGTTATATAATTCTGTAAATATTCTTTGATTACTACCAAATGCGACGATAAAAAATGGAACAATTTTCCTTAACCTACTATGCATTTTATAACTGATGATTTTCGTAGGTTTTCTTTGACTGCTCCTGTATAGCCGCAGAAAACAGGAACGCTTCAATTCAACTCACAAAGGGCTCATGTGAACGAAGTCCATGTTGGAACGAACTCATAATCTTCCTCATATTAATGGCTGCAGCGAGTATGTTTGCCGGAGTGTCCGCCACACCGTCCACGCTTACTATTCTACGCGTTGTTGACCCCTCAGAAAAGGTTAGACCCCTTTTGTAACTAAAACTGGTGCCGTGGCAAAGTGGTTCGTGTACCTGTCTCTGGACCAGAGGTTATAGGTTCGAGGCTTGACGCTGTTATCATTGGACACGTAACGGCAGTTAAGTACTCGCTAATAGTCCTGAAATTTGTGCAACTATAGGAATAAATTTGTTAATGCAATACCACAATACGTTGTTCGTTCTCATCTGATCGATTATATTCTCAAGTAAATTTATTATCAAAGGGTTTTGCAATCGGTATTGTCTTCGTCTTCACTCGATTTCTTGCATGGATACCTTCACCTGTTTACGTGGGGTCTGCGTTGGACTCGGCATGTTTAATTTGGTCGTCTTCCTCGGTGGATGGGAATTCAAATGAAGATCATCAACGTTGCCGGGTAAGTTGAAGATAACTTAATATATATTTTACAAGAAATTGCAAATATGATTGAATATATATTCAGCGTGTTTTAACCTAATAATAAATTGTTATATTAGTAATAGAGATTGTTTATTTTCTGCCACTTTTAATTACTTGTACATATATTTTTAGGTGTACAACAACAATATTCTCAGGCGGAATTTCTTTGGACTAGTTGGTCTTCAATTATTATTTGCTGTTGTTTTTTATTTAATCGCACTTTACCTTGTCACCAAGAGCCTGCGGAACAGAGACGTTGAAATTTGCAAAGACGAAATGCCAGAATCTGTCTAGTGTTGTGACTATCTTATGCTTTGAGCTGAATAGAAGCTATATGCGTTTGTCTTCATGGCGGAACAATTTGTAGGATATATTGTACTACCTTTCTATTTCAATTTTATCACAATAAAGTTTCACCTCTACAAGATTGATTTGGGCAGTTTTAACCGGTTTTAGGGTGTATACAAGTCCATTAAAGAGGGTACTTAATGTATTTTGCTCTAATTAAGTGGTCACTAATAGATTGTCCTAATCGATAAACCACTACAAAGTTAAATACATGTTAGCTTGTCAACGAGGACGAGGTGTATAGTGTAAAAGCTATTGTGCTATAACGACTGTCATTACCTCGTCATGTAAAGACAAATAAGTTAGATGCAATCATTCAGTTTGATACCTAGCTAAAACAATTACAGTACATCAACATTTGCCACGGTATTTACCGATAAAGTTAGACGTAGGGGACCAAAAAGTGTCACGTCGTCGCTAGAGCATAACGCCACTCATTGCTATAGATACCAAGTAAAACAATTAGTAGCGTCTCGCGTTTCGTTGTTTGCATTGTTTCGTGTTTAACCTGTAAAGCTAATGGTTTAATACGTTATGTATTTGCTAGAAACATAGTAAAAGACAATGTAAAATAACCTATATCAATACTAAGAGGCGGTGTGTTGCATTTTATTTTGTTTTGGGTTGTTTTTTTATCTAATTTTATAAAATTTACTTTTGAATTAGGGCTTGCATAAAAATTATAAAACATTCTGGTTACACTGTAGCGGAAAACAGTTTTTTATCTCTAGTGCAAGAACAAATAACTCCACAATGAGTCACGTTGACCCAGGGTAAGATTTACGATATAATTCATATTAACCGTTTTAGTTTTTACACTATTTTGTTCGTTGTCAAGTAGAATTCAGCTGACTGTAACAAAACTAGATTACAAGTTAAACCTTTTGTTCTTACATTTTATTTATTTAAAAACTTTTATCGTACTCGCGCACTGTACCACACCTCGGCCCACACTATAATACTTTTTGGCTTGTAGACCACTTGCGAGTTATGACAGTCTGGCAGACCCAAATTTGACGGCATATTTCAACAACAGTCGCATGAGGAAGCATCTTATCAAATCAGGATTGGTAATTTGTGCTTTCTTTGTCCAAATATTTTTTATATAATTTTATTAAAAAAAGAACTTATTGGTTGGATAATGGTGAATATTCTAGTTTTTTTTGTTCTCTACTTTACTTACAAAATCAAAACATAGTGGCTTATTTTGTAATAGGCTGCTCGAGTAAATGCCACATTTATATTTTTACTTCGCATTGCGAACTGTTTAATATTGCACTGATATGTATAATATATTCTAGAATCTTTTGTTTGATTGCTAAAGGACTAAATATTCAGTTTTACTTACTTTAGTCTATTATTTTCCCACAACTTGATTACTTTACCATTGCTTCTAATTGTCTTATATTTACAAACAATAGAAGTTAGTTTAAATCGCCATGACTTGAAATTAAATATTGTTAGGTATATTTTGAGTTGGTCTGATCACTTTATGCCTAATATTTTTTACACACATTAATTCATTGAAATCATTTTGATCACAAGGTTACACGAAGAGGAGAAATTGTGTCAGAGAAAGTTTTTCGATTGAACAACGCTCGTAAAGAACATCAAAGACATGTCCGTGATTTGCTTGCTCAGTCAATTGTACACAAGGCATTAGACATGGAGGTAAACATAGTATTTGTACTTTTGTTTATTCTGGTTTTCCTCAGCACATGTTATGTACAGTGGTTATAGGTAACTTGATGATATTTTTACCTTTGTATATCCTAATGCCTATTTGTATTTATCAGTACTTCACTTTGAAAGACATAAAAAAGAAATGCTAACATGTAAAAATACTACTATATAAAAGTTATGCTGTATCCTGTAAGAATACTGCAAGCCAACATGTTTATTATATAATCACATAATATGTATACATAAGAGTTATTCAGTTCCTATTTACATCTTGAAAATCAAGTACTTGTCTGAAGTGCTAGTACTTCAGACAGAAAATGTAAAGATTTTCTAAGTACTCTGTTCTTGTATATTGATAGATAGGATATAGTAAACAAAAAAACGAAAATTAATTTTACATCTTTAAAGAGTTTAATAAAACAATTTTATTAAGTTAATGTTTTTCTATGAATTGTCACAGAAGTTTGCAATTAAAATTAACCTTACTTGCACAGTAGAGAATACACATGGGGCATGATACAGGCACTCCTAGGCCAATGGTCTCATGCTATGTTACCATGTAATAATAAATATATGTCATATTTAATTCATAAAATACATTAAGTTGATATTGTAATTTTGTAACTCTATTTAATGTATCTTAATTGTGAAGTAATAATCACATTCGTCTGTTCCTATTTAATTAACTATTATTTTACAGCGACACCGACAAATGCAAGTTAAAAAGCAACTTGAAGAAATTGGTAAAGTTGAGCGTGTGAGACGTGTTAGGGTGGGTGGGGTTTGAAATATTTTTTATTACATTCACATAATTTTATCAAATTTTATCATCTGCTATACTAAATATGTGGAAAGCTGTACAGTTAATAGCATAATAGCCAACAGCACTAGCGTGATGTTAATTAAACAAATTTATACCGTTTTATGCATTTTCAATTATTTTATTAAAAATAATCAAAAGCTGTTATAATAATATTGCAAATTATGTATGCCTGTTTGTCCATTTTTTTAGCATCTGCAGCTTACTCAATACCCTACCTGAGTACCCAAGTTTCAGTACTTAAAAGTTAAAATCCTTCCTGTATTTAATTTTTAATTTTATAATTACCAAAAGCAATGTTCTAATAGCAATTAATTCCAATAATTCGTACATTTTTTGTCTCATGTTTAAGTATCTGCTGATTTACCCAATATCATGCCCAAGTTCTTGTATTTAAAAGTTAAAGTTACTCCTTATATTTACAAAGGCGGATCGCGCACTGAGAGGAGATGAGGACATTCTTCCATTGTTGTCCCCAAACAGCAAGACAAAGAAAAGGCGGCCATTAACGGCCCCAAACATGCGTACACAACAAACAAACACACAGGTTTGAATTTGGTCTCATGTAGCAGTAATCAAGATTGGATTTCAGTAATTGTGTTTCACTTGGTAATGAATACCTCAGTAATGGGTGATTTGTAATTAATAAAACTATACAATTTTACAACAATACTACACAGAACTTATTGATAAAAATAGTCTGCACTCTTAAAATGAAATAGGAACATGATTTCAGTAACAAAAAGCAAATTTTTTAACTTAGTAAAAATTTTGACAAGCACCAGCTCTTATTACATGTACTGAAAACGCAACAGCATAAGTTAGAATATGTGTTACCCATCTATGGCATGCAATCTTACTTAACCATTTGATAGGAACAACTACCAGCAAGTGTTGGTTATCCAGCTTTACCCGGTGATGCTCCTTATAATACCAGGTCAAGTAGAATGAAGACGGCTTATCCGAAAGTGGAAATTGATACCCAGCATCTACACCAGGTAGTTTCAATGGAATTTGAATAGATATTTATTAAAGTTGGACTGTATATTTTATATGTATCTTGTTGCCTGCCAGATATATTATAAGTGTGAAAGAGTTGTATTGTGGTCTCAAAAGACTAATATTTTATCAAACAATTTGTGGAGTCCTACCGGTCAAGAATCGGGACAAAAAACGGGACTTGGTCGGAACGGAGAACGAGTTCGCAGAAATAGTCTGCAGATGGAGTCCTATATATACGGGTCAAGAATCGGGACAAAAAACGGGACTTGATCGGAACACTGGAGTCGGAACATGATAACAAGAACTTCACTACCGCGAGCACGTCACTTCCGGACGTACAAGGGTGTTGGGGTAATGGGCCAAGTCTGGCCTAAATCCCAGGTCCTCACAGACCTCACCCATACAGAATAGAATAGAATAGAATAGAATCAAACAATTTGCCAGAAGATCTCTTTCACAGTTATAATATACATAGCAGCAACAACATACATATAAAATAAAATGTCAACAGTGTGTAAATCTTACTATATTAAATACTTTAAAATACATTGAAATGTGTTATGTTTGAAATGTTAAACAATATTTTATTTCTATAGTTGGACCAAGAAGCACTTCGTTCATTTACTCTCAATCTTTCCAATTATGATCTTGGAAGTGGAGTAAGTCCTTACACTGTTCCTGTGCTCGATCCTGCATCCAGGGAGGCTCTTCCGGAACCTAAGAAACCGATTCAGAAGAAGAAGAAGAAATCAGAGAGCAGTAGGTCCTCTTTGGAGCAGAAAAGAGGAAAAAAATCTTCACAAAGATCAACTTTAATGGTGAACAGGGTAAGTCGCCTATCTTAAATAACATGCTTCTAGTGAGATCTATGCTGTAGAAACCTAGGTGTTTTAGGTATAGTATAGGCCATTAGTAGTCACAAATAGGTTGTATAACCCTGGGTGTTGGGGTAATAGGCCAACTTTGGCTAAAATCTCAGGTGCAATGGCAAGTTAAGCTAGGAAACGGAGCACACAATATGTCTATCATTTGTATTGTGAAACACCGGTTTGTGATTTTAAGTAAAGTTTTGTGATTAGGTGTTATGAAGCTAAATTGAATGGTTCTATTCTGGCCCAAATAACACGTACTAAGGCATGCCTGACTGTATGACTTTATTTGTTTAAAATACTGTATTTGATGCTGTTTTGGTATTAGGTCACTAAAACCTACCAAGCATATAATTAGATATGATATATACTCTGTAGCTATGAAGTACACAACACAGGTGTATAAGGTTTCTACAATATTAACTATTAATGAGGTTTCTATCAATTATTCAACTATGTAACTATTTTAAGCGCCCAAATTACCAACTACTATTGTATTATACTTACCCAACACCACATAACTATGGGTTACATTGAATCTAAAAGCTATCATTTTCTAAAGTGAATATTTAAAGAAATAGATATTGCTACAAATCTTATTTACGTATAGTAGGGTGGTGGAAGACAGAACTCCCTTAGCACATAATGTCCAAATGTCCAAATTGTGTTTTCAACAATTTACAACTGTCAATGGGAGTTGTGAAGATAGCATTAGGTTTTATTATTCTTTGAATGGTCTTTGTTTACTAAAAGGTGGCCCATCTTCCCCCACCCTACTACTATATAGCTGAGAATATATCATGTAATTAGTCCTTTAGGTATTATTAGACATTTAGACCCATTGAGCTGAAGGGAAAAAATTCAAAATCAAAGTCATTCTGTTAACAATTCCTTTATAACACAGCGTTCTTTACTTCTACATCGTCGTGAGCCACCCATGATACATCGGAGCCAGCCACGTACAATGTGCGTGATCACATTTAAATATCTCGGACAGATGGTTCACCTCGACTGTGAGAAGGAGGATCCACGAGATGAAATATCAGTGATGCAGCAACATTGTGGGGGGGAGAACTTATGTGTTTATAGCGGGAAACTATTACCTGGAGGTAGGTTGTTAAGCTTTGGTAGCATTTCTTTATTAAAAGTCTTACTGCTAGGTGAAATTTTCCCAAACCTTCCTGTTTTTACAAAGTAAGGTACTAAACATTTCCAGTGTTTCTGTTTTTGTTTAGAAATAAAACTACTTTTTTTTAAATAAATTTTTGCAAAACAAATTCTATAAAATTAAGTTCAAAGTGTCCAAAACGTCATTAAAATTTTTCTCTAAATACTTGCAGACAACTTCACAGTAGTTTCTCAACGTCACCGAAATTTCCCGTTTTCTCTCACATTTTATTTAAATGGAATCCAAGCTGAGAGACTGAGCGCATGCTGTGAATACAAACATAGGAAAGGACACAAACTTGGAGCAAAGACAAGTCACTTTGGATTTGTTAACTTTAAAGGGGCCAACCCATGTTACAAGTATGGCTATATAGTTTTTTTTTTGTTTTATGTTAATACATTTGTATTACAAAGTTTTATTTAAAATGTCTGCTTTCCGCAAAGAACCGAAACAAATATAAACATTTTCTTCTTTTGGTAGTTTCCTAATTTTTTTTGTTCTGCCTGGCAGTAATGTTGGTATTTACTTATAAATGTGGATTAAACATGGCAAATTTATCTATTATCCTCTCCAATTGTTCTTCTAAAGTAATCAATATATTGTGGTCAGTTAATCAATACAACAGCGCGCTGTTTAAACTAGTGTCAATATATTTAGAACTATAAATCGTTATATTGATATTTTTATGGCTCTTTTAAGGTGCTTTGTGACAAAAAATGGTTAAAATTATGAATGTAAAATAATACTATGTTAGAGAAATTAAAAGTATACCATAAAGAAGACAACATGGAGTTTTGATTTATTTGGAACAGGGGTATTCATACATCTGTATAACATTAATAACAGGTATTTTCTTCTTAGGTGTTTGGTTGCTCAAGGTCAGTTAAAATCTCGACCGAGTCAAGAAAAATATCCCAAACAAAATTCACAGCCTTGGAAGAAGAGAAAGCAGTCTAAACCTGTTTCTAGAGGTTGGTGTATATTAGTAGTTAATGACTTAATCAACCCCTACTGGGGGTATATTAAAACAGATCTTATAAAACTTATAAGAACCAATTTTTATTTTGTCTTATTAAAATTAAATAATATTTTAGCTGATTTTGGACCAAGTGAAAATAACTGTAAGTTTATTGTATTGCTTTTTTTTGTAAATTTAATATATTTAAAAAGATGCATTCATGTTTATTTGCAGTTATTTTAATATGTAGACATCACCTTTAAAATTATCCTTTTTGTTTACTTTGTGTAGATTCTTACGATGATGACTTTGATCAAGAAAGCAGCAAAAAGACGACAGATGATGACAAAAGTAATTATTTAATTGTTGATATTTATGAATCCTTTAACTTTAAAAGTTATTATTATATAGTTATACAAAATGTATTATTAGCTGGTAACATATGAATCAATCAATCTATTTAACGACCGTAATTTTGCTGTTGATTCTCTTCTGTTTTTTTTTTATTTTAATAAATATTATGATTTTTATTATCATTTTTAATAAAATAAACAAATATAAATACGCTATGCAATCGCTAACTATTTTAATTTCTTCAGAGAAATCTGGCAGCAGCACATCTTCAAGCTCTGAGTCCGATGTTAGCAGCGTAAGCAGTTTATCGGACACTGACGCTAAGTCACCCACCGATCGCTCAGCTGTGACCTCCCCTAAACCAACACAAGGTTTGTATTTTGTTGGTCTGTTTGATGGACCTCAATATTCCGATTACAATGTCATTGCAGCATATATGACAACTTATTATTAGTATGCCAGTAAATGCATAGGCGAAACATTATGTGTCACCCCTATTTTTTAAGCTTTATTATTATTAAGGTTCACCCAAAAGAGCAAAGTCTCCCCCACATGTCCCAACACCCCCTAAAAGAACCACTCCCCCAAAAAGTGGAACTCCAAATATTGGATTACCAAAAGCTGGCTCCCCTAAAGTAGCATCACCTAAATCTGCATCACCCAGAAGTGCTTCTCCACCCCCTAAACCTGTCCGTGCTGAAACCCCAACAAGCCCGACGCGAGGTATATGATTACTGTCATCTTGTATCTGTAATGCAATACTTTAATTAGTGCGTCTGCCATTACTTTATAGGTTACTGGTGCGAGGCTGGACAGTGTTATTATTGTAGGCCTATGTTTTCTTGGGCAAGACACTTAATGACAAGTTTTCCAACCCTGTGTTTTTTTCTGAGTTGAAAAATCAAAAAAATATTATCCACCCATTGATACATTTACGGCACCATTAAATGTTTTTATGTTAAATTCAGTATTGGTTTTGTTTGAATTGTTTTACCATAACCAATCTATAACCAATGACCAAATAAATAATAAAATACGATTATGCTTCATTTGTTGGTCAAGTTGTTCTTGTTATTTTTTTTGTGCTTGTTTTTTTCATTAGTCTTATTTCTTTGTTCCCTAATTATTTTTATCCTTTCAGTCTCACCCCCAGCTGAAGAAATATCAAGTGAGAGTTCAAGCAGTAGTACCAACAACCCGTTGGTTAAACTTGGAATCATAAAAAAGAAAAGTTCAAGCTCATCGTCATCATCCAGTTCATCAAGCACAAAGTAAGACTAACTATACTGTGTAGATACACAAATCATACAATATAGATCACAAAATAGATAATCCGAATTTGTACTGTTGCTGCCAGGCAGAGAATATTATATTAGGCAAGAATTGAGTGTCATTTACCCTGTTAAAAATGACCTAAATAGTTAAAATGTTGGTTACCAAAATTCTTGTGCTCACAGCCAAAATACAAGTATAATTTGCCTGGCAGCAACAGTAAAGTATATTAAGATTATCTATTTTGTGATACATGTTACCTGGTGTGTGACTTTATGCTATTTTTCTTCGGATTAGAACTTGTTTATTTAAAAAGTTCATTATATTATATTATAGTGTTTGTAGATGTAACGTGTAACAGCCACACCTTTTATCGAATAAGTTTTGTACTTCTGTTTAATTCATAAGCACTTTATACTAACTGTCACTTTACCATATTTCCTGTCTTTTCACTTTTGTCTTTTACTAATTTCAATGTATATAACCTAACTTGTTTTACCAGTGGAGGAACATCAGAAACAGAAGGAGAATCTTTTAATTTGCATCAAACACCGAGGAAAAAGGTCGATTCAATAACTGCAATGTACAAGGTGTGTTGAAAACCAAAAATATTAATTTTGTTTTGGATTTTTTTCTTTAACATCATCTGTACAGTAACTAACTACTATTCCCCTCTATTTTCTATGTTATATTGACATATTTTTTGGTATTTTGCTAAAATATTAGACAGAACTTATTTATCTGTGCTATAACCACTTTTATACCAATCTCATTGCTGTCCTATATTAAATTTACAATTCCCTAACTTTTGTGCATGCAATATAGAGTTATGTACTCCTAAACTTAAAGCAACATAAAAAGTCGCAACATACACTGATGTACTTGCAAGGTAAAATAAAAAGTTAGTTTCCTGCAAAGCAACTTAAAGTTTGTTATTCTCCAGGGCCACCGTACTGTGCATGTTTCTAACATTGAGCTCCAAGATAGCCAGGTAACTGAGCTTTGCACATACTTTGCTGAGGATCCTGCTTCTCTTATGGTGGAGTCAGTTAAGCTGAACAATTGTGCATTGGGTGATAAGCATATGTCGCGCATGCTGGATATATTAGCAAGATCAAGGACTAATATCAAGGTTAGTATGATGTACATGGGAAAACTGTAAGAGTTTTCTCTAAATATTTATTTAAAATAAACGTTTGCATGTTATATATGAAGTATATTTAACCTTAAAAATATGAAAAAATTAAATTAGGTAATACATATGCATTTTGTTTATTATTGGATTATCTGTTTGTCTGTTATATTGTCTGCTAATAAGACTAATAGTGTATCAGTATTTTTAGATACAATATATAAGTCAAGTTTAACCATAAATTTATATTTTACAGACCTTTGATATTGGTTCAAACAACTTGACTTCCTCAAGCATGCTTAAGTTGGTGAAGTTTGTTGAAACAACTCCTGTTGAAACTCTTGTGTAAGTTGCATACCACATGCTCACAGTGAAGCATATATTATATTCATTCTTCTTTATTTCCTTTTTTACTGTTAAAGTCTATTGGAGTGCCTCGTACCAGCGCTGGTAACAGCGGGTACCAACAGATTTAAAAGAACACCTGTGTTATAAAGACTTTCGCTGCCCATCATGCGTGTAAACAAGTTATGTCAATATAAACATGGAGTTGTTTTGTTACAGACTGGAAGACAACCCACTTAGTGATAGTGGGGTTGAAGCTCTCATGCAAGGATTGACTTCCATTCATCAAAACTCATTCAAGAGTCACAATGAGAAGAAGGCTGTAAGAAAGTTGGTTAATGATGTCATAAATGATGCGGAGAGTGAAGTGAAGTCAGATGGAAGTATTGATAAGAATGGGGTTCGTGGTTTAGGATGCATGGAGTCAAGAACGAATTTAAAAAAATAAATAAATGTAACTTATTTATCCTCGCATGGGGAAAAACAGTGGTTATAACCCAGCTACAGGTGATAGGTTTCATACACCTTGTGATTGCTTTCAAGATACCACACATCTCCTTTTGTGTTTTTTTTATTTTTTATTTTATGTCCCACAATTTAGATGAAGAATTCACAATGTTATTGGCTTTTCAAATTTTCTATTTTTTAGATACCAACTGCAGCCAATGCTTCTAGTTTAAGATCCAGTGTTGCCAATGATGCTTTCCCATTGGTTTGTTTATCACTGAATCGTGTAAAACTTGGTGGACGTGGCATCACTGCTATTGTGAAGTTCCTATGTGAGAATCCTCCACTCAAGTCTTTACATTTAAATGGTAAGTAAGATATAGAGGGTTTCAATTACCACTGCTTCCAGAAATATAAGTTAATTCAAATACCATATAGTCTAATTTAGTTTTAAAAGATCTGGAATTATAAGACTAAAGTTATTGTGTAGTACAGTGTTTTTTTGCTACCCGTAGTATGGATTTTCTAATGGTACATTTAGTTTAAATATTAACCTTATTTCAATCTAGTTTTACTCTGGTCTAAATCCTTGGTATTCTTGGTTGTCTTTGCACAGGGCCATGACAATATAGAATAGAAATATTTTAAACAAATCTAAAGTGTTTAACCATATAGAATAGAAATACATGTAACATATTAACTCAATACAATATAAATACATACCTCACACTCAAAGACACATACAGAATAGAAATACATGAAACAAACTGTTTAAAAACAGGCAACTCACTTTCGGGCACAAGTCTTGGAGTTTTATGGAAAGGACTTGGTGAAGGAACAAACACAGAACTTCGATCTCTTCTGTTACAAAGCAACCAACTCAATGATAGAGGCCTCGAAGTGTTTGGTAAATGTATGGAGAAAACATCATGCTTGGAGAGAATTGATTTTACTGGTGGGTTATGATAATGTAAAAAATGCATATGGGTGCATGGCTTGATGCTGCTACCACTGTGAGCATATGTGTTCTTGGGCAGGACACTTTACGCTCAATTGTGTGAAACAGAACATGCGTAGCTGTACCCGTTGTTGCCCTTTTTTACAATTTATTGATCTATATAGAAGCATGCAGAGACATAAATTTTATAAATAATTTTTTTAAACAGATAATGGCATAACAGAGGTTGGAGCTTCGCATGTTGTTAGTTTTGTTTCAAACAATTCTTCAATTCGTCATGTTTACCTATCGCGTGGCAACACTATTAAACGGAAAACTGTAAAGAAAATCAGGTCAATTTTATCAGAAAGGAAATCTGGGAAAAGTAAATAGAAGAGTTGTGATTTGTAATGCTATATGTAGTACAGGTAGGACTGTGTAAGTGTGTATCCATTTTATGAATTTTATGACTTAATTTTTTTGTTGTTGTTTTCAATCTTTTACCACTATAGAGCTTAATTTGTCATTTTAAATTTTTATTTTATTAGAGCTCAAATGTTGTTTAATTTTTAGGGCTTAAGCTCTGTTTTTATATTTGCATTAGTACAATGTTAGCTTAGGTCAGGGGTTCGTAAAACTTGGAATCCCCTTTTGTGGAGTGTTTAATATTAATAATGGGCTCAATAGATAACAAACCATTCTATGACCTATGAATAAGTTAAAAGTCAGGCATTTACTTGTAGTATTTTCACAAAGTTTGTCTCAAAAAGTGTAAGAACTCCTGTGTTAAATATATATTTTGTAAAGTATTAGATGTATTCATGTATAAATTGTGGGTTCTTGTATATTTTGAAGTGTGAATATTTGTATATATTTGGAGTATAGTAACTATAATACCTAATTGTAAATTTTCCTTTGCTTTGAGTTTCTGTAGATCATTGTACATTGTAGAAATACTACTTGTAATTTTGCTGTAAGAAATATCGCATTCGACATTAGTACAATACTGTGGAGCTTTATTCTCTTTAGATTTTTATTTTATACTTGATTTATTATTGCATGTACATAACTGCATACAATTAATTGCATCAAAAATCTGTGTTAGGTTGCATAGAGTAATTGGTAATATGGTCAAAATTTACAAAAGTTTGAAAACCACTAAACATGGTGCATTGATATTGTAATTATGTAACTATAAAATTTTGCATATTCTAAACGTATTTTAATAACGCAGTTATGGTGTGTTTTGTTCGGAGATTAATATACCAAAAGTTTCAAGCATATATAATACACAGTATTACAATCCACATATTACTAAGTTCATATATCATCTCTCTGTGATTAATAATTTTACTGATAAAAGTTGTGTTGACTGTTTAATTATGTATTTTATTGTATATCTTGTAGTTTGAATTGCTAAAATAAATGTAGCTTTTTAAGCAAGGTGGGGTTTTCATAATATATACATGACTGCGATTAGCGGCGTTATAGTAGGTAGGGGTAAAATGAGTTGTGACTTGTGAGGATATATTCATATAACTGTAAAATATTTTTTATGTACTGTCAAGCAGGACGATAAAAGAGAGTGTAAAAAGTCACCATTTTTCTCTAACCTACTATACTAAAATTTAAACTATAATATATGCACAGAAGCCATTTATAATGCAAAGAGTGATGTTACAAGTTTTATGTTTATTGATTACAAACTTTCTTAGAGCAGTTACAAGTTATACTTTAATTTAAAGTTGGCCACAGTCACTGATGGCGACTTTTTCCTTTGGTTTTCCACTGCCTGACCCCAAACTCTCCATTCTTCGTACTGTTTCCATGCCTTCTACTACTTCACCAAAAACAACATGTTTTCCATCTAGCCACTTGGTTACAACAGTTGTTATGAAGAACTGAGATCCGTTGGTATTAGGTCCAGAATTCGCCATAGATAGCAGTCCAGGTTTAGTGTGTTTGTGCTGAAAATTTTCATCCTCAAATTTTCCTCCGTAAATGCTTTTTCCACCCGTGCCGTCTCCACGAGTAAAATCCCCTCCTTGGCACATGAAGTCAGGGATAATACGATGGAATATAGATCCCTTGTAGCCAAATCCTTTCTCTCCGGTGCACAAAGCACGAAAATTCCCGGCCGTCTTTGGCACAACATTACCATAAAGCTCTATTACAATCCGCCCGACAGCAGCGCCACCGATAGTTATATCAAAATAGACTCGAGGGTTTGCCATGTCTATTAGATAGATTTTCCTTGATCTCAAAAACAATATGCTGCAGTAACGACCTTCGCTCTTGTAGACTGTAGAAGTGTAGAGTATACAGTAACGTTTCCTTTCAAATGAAGCCGCGGAAACGCGTCTGCGCTATCGTCTTTCCTGTAGCGTGTTGTCACATTAGTCATAATGGCTAATGTTTTGGAACATTGAACCCTAAGCACGGCCTACCAGATACCTAGTGAGTGGTACTCTAAAGTCCAAGTTATATTGTTTCTGCACGCGAATATGATTTTATCTCAGCCATTTTCTGATTAATTGGTGCCATGGCAACATAGGTTATCGCGCGCACTTTGAACGGTACAAGTGGGTTTAAAGCTAAATGCCGTTACCATTTGGTGTATGTATCATTGGGCAAAACATTTAAAGACAATTACTCTGAAGCAGAGTCCGTATGTTTATATATAAGAAGAGAGTTCTAATGACTATGCAAGAGTACCGGGTACTCAACTAAGGATATGTAAAAGCGAAAACCCAATGCTGCAGTAACGAGCCACATTGCTGCAACTAGCAAAGCATTTTGTTACACTTCCTCTCGAACAGAGAACGGCAAGCGTCATCATCATGATTTCTGACATGTGTTATAATATAATGAATGACTGTCATTGGCCCGCCGCGCGAGGACAAACCAAAGTGATAAACAAGTAACATTAATTTATGCAACTAATGTTGCGCGAATGTCATGTGACAAAACAGCTGGAAGTATTACTCAGCGAAACTTAACTTCCTGCTGAATCACCTTTTCGATTTTATGTTTCAATTTTCCGTATAATTAGTTTTTAACGGTGCTCAAAGATTCTCTCTGGTTTGCTTTTGTATATTAATCTAGTAGGTTAGGTTAAATACATTTTGAATAGGACTATTATGCGGGAAAACTAAAGCATGGCCGAGAGTGCGGAACGGAACTCTGATTTCTGCTCTAGTTTATGTAACTTGACAAATAACGATGACATTGAAGCAGTTTTAAAGGTATATATGGGTATAGTTAATTACTGTACTACTATTAAGATTTCATTCAGTTTTATAAATATAATGTGCATACATGGTTATAGAATAAACAATGCTTAAATGTTATGGCAACTGGCATTTATTTATCTGCACGTGGCAGGGCAAACAGAGTCATTATAAAATGGATTTCTTATTCCATACACCTTCTGCCTGAAAAATACTCTTTTAATTATACTGGTTAATTTATTTAACCTAGTAATTATCCATCACAGGGACAAAGGGGAATGCTGGCAAGAATTGAAAAAACGAACCACATGATACTTAACTGTAACAATATATCAGAACAACAATTAGAAATGATGACGTCAAGATATCGTAGACATACAAACGTTCTTAAAGATATGAAAAAAGATTTGCAATCTGTTCACGCTAGGATAAGGTAAGTTGGATTTAACAAATTGTCAAAAAAATTTAAAAAATAATTACCCACAAAATTCCATAGCTGGTAACTGAGGAGTGGGCACAAGATGTGTGAAACAAAACAACTGTGGTATAACGAATATCGTTGCCCTGCCATGCTATTAGTTTGGCTCGCCATGCGACAATAAATAATGAGCATCAGGATTATTAAAAACCATATATTAAACACAGATTAACAAGTAGAGTAGAAGTATAGTTTTTATAATTATGTTTTTTTCATGAAATTCGTACAGGCAGATAAAGAAGTATGGTTTTGATTATGATTAAATTTTTAAATAAAATTGTATATTTTTTACAGGCGTTTAAAACGAATCCTTGAGCTTAAGAATCCAGATTCATGGACAATAATAGAGGAAGAAGCAAATAAAAAGATTGTTTTAAAAGAAATGGAAAAAGACTCCCCAGACTTAATGGACTTTAACAATGTTTCGATAAATGACGGCAATCCTGAAGGAAAAACGTGACAAAAACTATAGTTTTAAAGCGTTAAAATCATGTTGCTGTGATACAATATTTAAAATCCTACTTATATTATACATTGAGATTACTATTTGATTTGTGTTTGTTGATTTACATTATGTTATATTCTGTGTTTTGATTTTTTGTTTATTTTACCACTGGCGCAATTGTTTATTATTATTATCAATGGTCAAACTTGAAACTGTCTACACTGTATTAATTAGTAAATATTGGAACTTAATTTGTTTAATAGTATATCAAACTATTCCGCCTCCATGCATTTTAAAAGTTTGGCGCCTATTATGTTAGTCCTATTTTATCGCATATGGACTGTTCTAGTTGTCAGACCATGTCACATATCATGGGAGTATGGGACAAATGTGGTCGGAATCTAAAGTCTTCACTCTGACTTCACCCTATCAAATAGAATGTTACACATTACTAAAACCCCCCATTTTAAATGTGCAGGTATAATAGAAAAGCTTTAAAAACTGATAATGTGATGTAAGAATGTTGATGTAATATTGGTGGAAATGAGTCACGATTGTTCAGAGCATGGTGGTGGGGGTGTAGGTGGGATATTTCAAACATTAGAAGAACTTGATTTTGACCGTGGTCCATGGACCATAGCTTCAAATGGAGACTATCCTTCAATTATGAAGTATTTAAACAAAGGTGGAGAACCAAACTTAAGAGACAGCGCAGGATATACAGCTCTGGTAAGAAGATGTTTAAATGTACCACCTTTGTAGCCAAATTATAAGATTAAACTGCCCTATCCTCGGTGTCGGTAATTTACAACATAGATTTTAAACTATTGGTTATGCCACTTATGTGGTTATATTTTATTAAACAATTTGTCACCAAAACATGCAATTAGTGCAACCATATTAAATTGCTTGATTAGACTGTACTGGCTCCTTTCATTGTAATTTCTGACATACTTTGGTTTTATTATTTAATTTACTCCTTTAACAGCATTACTCTGCGAGAAATGGCCATGAAAACATTTGGTTTTATTATTTTATTTACTCCTTTAACAGCATTACTCTGCGAGAAATGGCCATGAAAACATATCCCGTGCATTGGTTGATCATGGAGCTCACGTGAACGCTCAAACAAAGGCAGGTTTGTCAACCCCACTTCACCGCGCTGCACTTAATGGATGTCATCTGGTTGTTAAGTTGCTGCTTGATAACAACGCTGATGTGTGTATGCAAGATTCTGATGGAAAGACAGCATTGCATAAGGTGTGTATGACATTGGCCAAAAGAGCTTTGGTTCCATGCTGATCTACTGGCACTAGTGTTAAATATGTGTAAAATATAGTAGGATGAGGAAAAATGGGACACCTTTTTTATTCTATTTTCTCTTTCCACTTGGTAGTAAACAAAAAACATTCAAAGAATTATAAAACCGTATCCTTACGACTTCCATAGACCATCGTTATTTATTAAAACACGATCAGGATATTATGTGCTAAATATGTCCCTTCTTTCCCTTCTCTGGGGTATCTGGGCTTCTTTATTACATGTTTAATGTATTATATTCTACAGGCAGTTGAAGGCAATTGGCCGGAGGTCTGTAAATTGTTAATAGCACATGAGCCAAAGTGTACGGAAATATCGGACAAAAATCTCAAACTGCCAAGGAACTTGACGCATGATGATGTCGACCATTCTGAAGTTTATAAACTGCTCAACTGGAGATAGAAAGTAAATATTTGTTGTTATGCTGGTTTACTTAACAAAACTGGGTAATAGAAATGTTACAATGACAACAGTTTTTATAAACTAGGATTTCATAAACGCTTTTGAGTTAAGTGGAAACAGCAGCATTGATAATAAAATATTTGACAAAATAAGTTAATCAAGTAATAGGAAGTCACCAGCAAAAGTTACAACAATGTGTTACATACGTCATAGTTTTAATACATTCTTGGTTATAACATAAAGAATACAAAGCAGTGTGGCTAGAAATTCGGTGATTTAAATATGCCAGCCATACACGTGCAGTGTTTTACATGGAGTACAGGTAATGGGTGTCACAGTCCCATAGTGAATTGAGATTATTTTTTCTCGGACTCTGCAGCTTTCTTTAGTCTCTTTTTCAGCTCGAGTGGAAATTTTTCATAACATTTCCTACAAACTGGTTTCATATCATACTCCACAAATTTGTTCCTGAAAATAACAAGGTATAAAATTAAAACGGTTTGGGAGTTTTTAATTCCTTTTGCAAACCTTAAAATGTTAGACCATATGATATTTATATATTTAACCAATTATCTACCCCATTGATTACATCTAACCTAACTTGCAATATTGCAAGCAGGTTTACTATTGAAGGGTGGCCATAAATTACTCTCAGGCACTAGCCGATATGACATATGAAACGCATAATGAAAATACTATTGCTCTGACCAGTAATATATAATAGAGAAACCACAATAATATGTGTATTTTGAGCTGCAGACTTTCTGTTCAATCTATAGTACAGATATTTTTTCATGTAATTTAAATAAAGCTTTTCGAAAAACATATTATGAAACTGTTTAAAACTTACTTGAGTGTTAGTTTGGTGTTGCAGCAAGTACATTGGAAGTGTTTCACACACCAGGATTTGTTCAGGGCAGAAACAACTGGGAATATTAAGTTAGTTTAAACAGAAGTCCTTGAACAAAGGTCAAATTAATATGACCATGTGAGGGCCTGGATTTGTACAATACAGAAAGCTCAAACCAAATATACTTAACAATACTGACACAGTGACACACAACCAAAAATTTGGCGACTTTTAAATAAAATATTATATGTAAAGTTAAAAAATTTGTTTCAGGCTTATATAACAAAATTTGGCCGAAATTTTTGCAACGTTATAAATTCTGTGGTAGTGTGGTCCCTGAGTTAAATGGTTAATGGGCACACAAACAAATTCACCACCTACATACATAAACCACACACATACGTTCTCAATATATATATATATATAACTATATTTTATACTTACCATCTCCATCAATAACACCATTGCAATGATAGCATACGTCCCCGAAGAGTTGGTTATAATGAAGCTCACAATAAGCGTGACCATTCTTTTCATAATGTTTTTGTCCAAGGAATGGTTTCTCACACTGTGCGCATACAAAGTGCTCCACATGCCTTTGAAATGGAACATTGTCAATAAAATCTCCCTTAAAACACATGAAACTATATTTCCTGACCAAAACGATAACATAGGTATAAAAATACATTACTTTAAGCCATATTTTTATTATTAAAAATATAAGAAGAAGATGAACTTTTTTTCATCAAACAAGCCTTAACATTTGCACAGGATTGTTCTTTCATTTAAATGTAAAGTTATTTCAAGACGATAGGACATTAACACCTTTAGTGATTTGTTAAAATCCACTACAACAGTGCCATTACATTGAACAGCCTTACCAATGCTTTCCCATTGCACTGACCACTCTCTCCTCAATAGGTCTCCTGCATGCTCCACAGATAGGGATTCCTTGTTTATCGTGGCATGGCAGGCAGTACAGTTCACCTCGTAACTCTCGTGCCTCTGCTGTTAATTCTTTTCTGAAGATTTAAAGCAGTGGTTATTAAACTTTTGATATGCCACACATAACTAAAATGGTTTTCTTTTACTTTTCTCTTGATTAAATGCATAAAACATATGCCTTGGCGGCTTAACAGGATACATTTTTGTGCAATGAACAGAACTGTACTTTACTACAGTTACACATCTATGTTTAATTGTCTTGTTCGAGTATTTTTGCATTCACAAAGTTTAATGTTGTTTCGGAAATTGGGTCCTTAAAGCTATAAGTGTATGTTTAATATTTGTGTCGTTGTTAAAAGAGGTTGAAGCATTAAATTACACGAACATATTGCTTACGATTGTTGCCATATATGTGGCTTGTTCTAAGTGGTACCCTCCACATAATAGATGTTGTACTTACCCACAATTGTCACAGTTGAAGTGGAAAGGGTGGTAAGGGTCTCCTTTGAAACGAAGTGGTTCTTCTTCTATGATTGAACTGTAACAGAGATAATTGCGATGTCATAATTTGATCATTCATCATTTCACCACTGATACAACAGTAATGATATAGAGACCTTAAAAACTCCCCAATCTTTATATATCTATATGAAGATTATTCTATCACAGAGGGTATTAATTTCTAATACAGCTTAAACGGTTTATTTTTGAAATTTTCTGCCGTAAACAAATTCTTAAACGCTAACTTTTGTTTGGATTCTGCAGAAATCCCTTTGGGACACACTGTGAGAAAACACATTAACCATAACTTACTGGCATTTGTTGCAAACGTATTTCCCAAGCCCTAAAGCTTTCTCTCTGTTATGGCAAGGTCTACAAAGACTTCTCCCTGCATTCTTTACAAAACCAACATCAGCAAGAGGTGTGTTGCATAATTTACAAGTAAAACATTCAGGATGCCAGTTGTTGTTCATGGCTTTGATCACGCGCCCAATTATAAACTCCTCTGCAGAAATAAGATCAAATTAGCACATACATAGCTCCATGTTTACACCAACTTACCACATTTTCCACAACATGGGGCAAACAGCATATGGAAGTCGTGCTCACAATATTTTACTCCTTCAAACTAAAACAGAGTGTTATTTTATTTCCATATAAATAAAAATTCAAAAGTTATAAAAACCACAGTTGCCTAACCCTACCTCGCATGCCTTAGTTTGGCACCAATGTAAAAAAACTTTGTTAAAACAAATGTGTAGTTTTTCTTAAAAACTTCCAAATATTGTTATTTTCATTCTTCGCAACCAAAGGTTATTATTTTTTATAGTGTTATAAAATATGTGTCATTATTTTTTATGACCTCATAGAATAATCCTTCTGGAAACTTCTGGAAGCATTGTGCGCAAACAAAGCAATCTTCATGGTATATTTCCCCATTAGAGTTGACCATATGTTCATCTGAACTGAATCCACCTCTACATCGAATACAACTTGCTTGGGAGAGTTGGCTCGTCATGCTGACACTGCAAATATTGACATCATTTAAATATGAGGCCATAAATGTTCTTGTGTACAGCCTATCTTTTGAATGACCATGGTGCTCCTAATGCCAATGGCCCAATGCCCATGGTTTTCCCTTAAAATTGATGCATTATTAACAGTTAACATGTTACTATGTGTACCCAGATTATTCACATAGGGTTTTACAATTGATTCCGTATTATAATTGATGCATACCAATGTTAAGCAATACTTTTGTTGTACACCAGTGGTTGGTGAGTGACCTTGCTTTAATATACATAATCCTACAGTAACCTAAGATCTTATAATATAATACAACAGCTAATACGTCTATATTGCATCGTGACCCACTTGATACATTCGACCTTATAAAGAGATACAAAAGTAGGCCATAGTAGCAACACTCTCGCATAAAAGATGTAAGTTAGTAGCAACGTTACATGATCTGCTAATTAAAATACCTCTGGCCGTCCGGGCCTTTATCTAATTCCTTTCTACGTCGAAATAAATTCGAGTCACTCAGTTCAAAGCCACGCAGATGTGCGTTCGAAGACATCGTTGTATTTCGTATTCAAATCTACACAATTTGTCCTGCACTACAGCTCTACGCTAACGTCAATACAACGTGTAAGTCTGAGCTTTTAAACTTTCACCGCTTGGCCGAGCAAACAGAATGCGTCAAACAGAGCGTGCTAACCTGCCAAGTCCACAAATTCCACAACCACATTCCGCCGTATTCACTCGGGCAAAACGACCAACAACCGCCGGAACTTAGGCGCGTAAACCCCGCGTATTTCTAGGCCTCGCCCTAACCGCAGACTGTTATATCAGCAACGCTCTTAGTCGGTAACACCACAAAATTGCTTTCAAGTAGGGTAAACTAACTGAAACACAATAGTAATAATGGTTTGCGTATTTTTCAGAACTCGACTTTGCCTTTGCCACGATGCTAATACACTAAAAATACATTGTAAACAGTTTGGTCATAAACCTAGTCCGGAAACACGCAATAACAGATGTCAATTCACAGCCAATGCACGAAATACATTTATTGGTCATTGACGTCTGTACTCTGGTCACAACACAACTCAAAACGATTCCTTTCTCTAATATTATGTGAACGTTTAAAAACACGTCTCTAACTGGCAATAATATCAATGTAATGGTCACCTTTGCGAACTACGATTTAAACGTTCTTACTGGGGCTGATTTTAACTGATCCACAGCGGTCTGAACTACAACGATAATGCATAGACTTACCACGCATTTGCGAAAATAGCGCACGGTCATATAATTTGACCTGGGGCATGATTGTAAATATATCATGTAAAACTTAAAGCACATAACGACGCAAATATGTAACTGAGTATTTTTTGAAGCCCAAAACAGGCAAGAATCCCACTAATCCTTTTAGTAAAATGGTATTTTTCGAAACTTAAAACTGGCGCTACAATCGTACAAATTCCTTCCGTAAAATAGCATTTTCGCAACCGCAAAACCAACACCACAATCGTCCAAACCTAAACCGGCGTTAAGATCGTACAACTGCCTCAATATGTAAGCACCCCGTAGTTAGTTACGCGGCAACTGAAACTGTATGGAGTGGATCACAAGGACGTTTCGTTTAAATAAAGTAAACAGTGATGGGTAGTTGACCAAGAAACCGAGCTTACAGTGTTCACAGTTAAGATTCAAATACAACGCGGTTGCCAATCAAAGATTAAATAACATGTCAACTCGTTGTTAAGGATCCGTAGTAGCTTATCGGATTACAATTTTGTGGGTAATACAACCTCGCATTGGTTAAACAAACTAGATACCGTAACACGAGAGTTCAGATTTCTCATTTTTTTCTTTTTTTGTAGGTGCATCACTGGCAATACTAATTCAAACACAAAAGATACCAGAATTAGAATATTTGCCCTGATCACGTGACCGTCACGGTCCAGTTAAATAGGAGAATGGGTAGGGCAACAATAGTATGTCAAACATGGGTTTATGACAGGCAGTGTACACAAGGCGACTCACCAAAACAAGCAATGACCGTTTTGCTTTAACCGCGGGAACATAATGACGGACTAGCGAAATCTTTCAGATGTACAAGGTGTAACACAACAATATCGGTGTTTTCAAAATCCTACTACAATAAGCGCATTGTACGTTTCTTGCGCCGACCGCTGCATATTTTGCGGTTCCTTTGTTCGTAACCACAGGGTTTAACTTTAAATCGCGTTATAAAGAGCTTCTGTCGCTTAATGATGCTTTGATAATAACATTGGCTACAACACTTTATTATACACTCACATATGATAAATTTAGTTGTATATTTCGCTGCATGTTTTGCGGTAAAGGCAGCTCATTATCAGGTTTAACTGTAAATCGAGATATAAGAAGATTTTATCGCTTTATATCGCCGTAATAATTAATTAAATAACAGTGGCACTAACGTTTTACTATATATAAATTGATATGGTAATTAGTTTTATTTTTTGCATAATCCACCTTGGGACAACTGGCTCGAAGGAATTGACGTGACGTAGCCCACCAGTGTTCCCGTTTAGTTGTTCTTTAGCTTGCTTCGCCTGCTCTTGTTCGTATTCGAACTTTTCCGCTGGAACCACTGACCCCGGTTCTTTTGCACTGCGTATAGGAAGTACAACACCGTCACCATTATTTGAATTTGAATGCACTGACGACATGGCAGTTACTTTCCCTTCACTATTACTAAACCTTAAAACGCCCACGACACGGCCTATTGGTGAACAAAACAATTTAAGCTACAATTTCTCTTTATGTGGTCTGATCACAGTATTTATTTACGCTAGTAGTCGATTCTGGGTAAATTAAAGACACTAACAGTCAAAATCTTTTCGTTGTGCATAACACGTTCACATAAAGTGAAATACCAATCTATATTTGGCAATAACGTAAATGTCATACTTAATACTGATGCGGTCGTTTATATCTAAACATAACTTTAAAGATTTTGTTGCTGACTTTACTGGGAGAATAACAGCACGTTCAACGTACGCGCCTCAGCCTTAAATCGCTGTGGTCTAATACATAAGGCTGTATCTCCTTCTTTGGCGATGAACTTTCACGGCGGATCGCCTCAAGCTTCAAACCTTAAAAAGTTTCGCGAAAATTGAAGCAAGCTTAAACTGCCGACTCGCTTGGTTGGCACGCAGAAATGCGTCCCTCACTGAGGCGAAGAGAAACCGTTACACCGTATAATTAACTGCAGTGTCTAGATCCATTTGTCACTACAGTTATCTAAGATTGCTTAAGCATCGGGCGTCTGCTGTTTATCACATACGTGACGTTTAAAAATAGAATTAAACTATCACATCCGGCCGTTTTCACGCATCTTAAGCGGGGTTTGGAACGGCGCTAAACGTGAAAATAGAGTTGACGTTTTACTTTATTTGAAGCTAGCGTTAGCAACAGAAGACCTGCGTGTGTGGCTTAATTTGTTGTGGCGGCTTATCGTAAGGTATGCGAACTGATATGCAGCATGGGAAAACTCATGTATGGTGTTTTCCTTTCATGAAGCATATACTAAAAGCAATTCAGAACTTATGTATATATATATATATATATATAGTGTCATAGTGATTAGTGATAATAGGTTTATGGAATTAATAAAAATAGTGAACAAACAAATACTTTTAAAAGTTATACGCTTGTGAGTAGACCAGTACTCAAACGTTTCGACTTACCAAATTCAGATGTTTTCTCTTTTTACACAATTCAACTATAGGAGAACTAAACTAAAACAGCAATAACTTAAAGTCTAAAACAGTAATACATCATCCAAATTACTTTACAAGTGGTGCAAAAGATATATTTCTTAGAAATGTTACAACAACTGTCACATTACTTTACTTATCACTGCGATAGAGCATACCAAAACATAAATACATCAACCCTATCGTTGCAAGTATTATAAAGTTACTTAACTTCACAATCACTGAAACATAGGTTGTTTTAATGCTAACCGTAACAAAGTTATGAAACGACAGTAAACGTCTAGCTAAAAATAACTAAGACTTGAAAAAAACTAACCTAACATTACCAAGAACATTTGATTTCTACAATTTATATTAAATGAAGAGAAGCTTTAAAAGCAATACTGGTCAAAGCAATAGGACCAAACATTAAATGACATCATATCCTTTTCTGGCTGTACACTTCCTGAGGCAGACTACAGCTTGAATAAAATACCAAAGGTCTCTCTTAAGATGTGTTTCCTATCAGATATTTTTGTCAACAAAGCCAAGTATTGGTTGAATGGAACTTAGAAACAAGTTGGATGAATGGAAACATGGGCTGTACCAGTCTGTACAGTAACCACTTAGTAATCTAATCAATACTAATCAAGCGGATATTACCACATAGCAGACACAGCACACCACATACAGGCATATCTGAACATAAAACTAAAACTGTACAACTATAAAGAATAATTAAAGCGTTAAATGGTGTTTATATTTACAGTATATACATATATATATATTCCATTTTAAATTCAATATCAGCAAAAAAATAAATATACACATTGTAGATGGCACTGGTAACATGAAATAACAATAAACATGGCAAAAAGCAAAAGTCATGTTTTTTAGTGCACGCTAAGCACTTTTTTGTCAAAGATTGTAAAACAGCATGAGACAAGAAATAGCATATTATTATATGGTGTACATACTATAACATACATGTTATAGTTACACAAAAGACAAAACTATGATGCCAACAAGAGCAGCTAAAAAAGTATAGGACTTGTACAGAATAGCCAGTTCAAGTATATTACCCCAACGTATATGGACTTTATTGACAGATAACATATTAATTTGCATGCACATATTTATAACAAATAGGCCCTTTACAAAAACACATGCATATTAATTGCTGTAAGGAAGCTATAGAATACACCAAGCAACAAAAAAACTTACGTAATATTTTATTGAGTCTTTAAAATATGTTGCTCATCGTAAGAAATAGTTCAATTCAAACGGTTAATCTTGCCACAAATTGTAGTTGGACTGGCTGGTTCTAATTATTTAGCTGTCCCCAACATATAAAATATATTGCCGCTGTGGTACGCAAGAGAGCAATAGCAAACAGCTAGGTACGCAACGGGCAAATTTTGTCTTTGCTTTTGACTTCTCATCTCGTGTATACATGGTTCTGTTCTGTCGCCTTTCTAATATTTTTAGAAGTTAAAACTGTACACCGTAGTAATTGATTTACTTCAAAATGCAAAAAAAAACAAGCCAGATGCATTCGCTTGATACGAAGGCGGTAGTGTTGTCTTGCACAGTACTATAACAAGTTTGTTATTCATTAAAAAAGTCACAATTGGACGAAGTGGTGTTTGTTTAACCTCGTTTCAACACATGGCACATGTGCTGGACAATTAAATTATGTTTGCATCATTAATAGCCTAATAGGCTCTCGGTTTTGAAACACGCTCTGGATTTTATCGCTTAAATTGGTATCGAACGCGAAATTATCGACATGTTCCTTATTAACCCAATATTGAAGCCAAACTGGCTTAGCTAAAAATACTTTAACTAGTTGTCGTAGCTTTAAATGTCACACCATTACATGGCATTTATCTGTAACGCTTCGGCGAAGTTGGGATTTCCCGGTGCAAAAGTACGCACGTATGGTGGCGCGCTTGATTTAAAACTATTTACATCTTGTTGTTGCGCAATTCCCTTGGACGCCATTGGGTTTTGCTGAAATTAACCGACTTGTTTACCTATGTTTTAAAATTTACAGTTTATTTGAGTTAAGGGAACAAAAAAAATACTATGAAAACAAGAATACCAATTCAGGGTTTAAAAAATCAATTGACTTCATTTAAAATAAATTTTGGTAGAACTTCACGAAATGTGTTTCTTTATTTCCCAGAAATCCTATAACTTTTTGGTATAGTCAATTAAACGTATTCATATTGCGTACAGTATGGATGAGGTTTAACAAGAAATTGGGATTCCTCTATGCCTATGGCCTACAAAATGCCAGGAAACTCTCTGTATTGGTAATTTCGGCTCCCTGTTATTTAGCAAGTGCTTTTTATCCAAATATGGTAGCCTAGGTTCTGTCGCAATATCGCAGTACCGTGCGGATGCGGTATACCACTGCTGTGGTGTTTGGTATACCTTTTTATTTTACCGTTTTTAAGCGAAAGTTTAATAGTCAAATTGCTTGACCTTTTATAGGTAAGTTGTACATTTGAAAAGGTACAACTATGTAACATAAGGCTGCAACAAATGTAAAAATATGGCACAACTGGCAACCAATTGCCCTGTTGGCTTGAAACACAGCCTGTGACACGTTGTGCTGGAATAGGACAAACCATTATCGCGCGGGTGCTGTTATCCGGCTCTATCTTCTATTGAAATACACGCGAAAAACCCCACGAATTCCCGAATGGTTGCGTCGTTCAAAAAAGACTACGTCGCGGCTACAAACCGCCCAGCACGCGGCGGGAAAGAAAAAGGCTGGTAACGCCATTCAAACCTTTATTGATTTTCTTTGTGTGTGTGCGCAGTCCGCGGCGTACGTCGTTAATAAACACTCTACAAGTGTGTGTGTAATAGCGCGCGTGACTGCTGGAACAACAGCGCTTTTGGCCCGTTTTATCTTTGCGCGGAAACTCTTGTTAGATATAGGAAAGAAACTAAGCTCTTTCTCTTCTTGTAATTTAACTAACGAACGTGCTACCGTTAAAGCGTTGTTATTAACTTCACCATCAAAGTAAAAGGGTCTGTATTTCTATTGCAATAGTGCTCGTATTAATCAGAAATAGTTGTAGGTTTAAATACTAAATATTTACTTTTTACATTTTTTTTCAGGTGCATATTTAGTAGCACTGTTTTCATATAGATCGCGCAAATCTATTCAGCTGAGAAGTCCGTGCTATTTCCTGCAATTCTTCGTTTAATGTTGTTTACTAACGTATTACGCGATGGTATATGAAGTTCCCACTCCGAAGTTCGACGTGATCTGGCACGGTGTCGTACGTTGACTCGTTTGGCAGGTTGTAAACTGCTCGGATATCGGTTAGTCAGACGGTAACAGCAAGTGTTAATGGTTATGGACTGTCGTATTTAAGTATTGAGTTAGATTTGTGAAGCATTTGGATTATATAGGCCTGTGCTGTATGAACTCGAAACTCTACGTGCACTATCGTGTTATCTGCTCTCTGTTTGGTAAGATCGTAAAATTTACTTTATCCTCAATGCCTGTGTGCTTGTAGGCTTAGTTTTTGGTTTTCTGTATGGCTATTTGTGCTATGTTATGTAGGCATATTGTTTTCAAAGTATTTCAAAACTTTGTGTTGATTTAACCAAGTTAAGTTCAGACTATACAATATCCTATGCTTTGCAACGGTATAAACAAGCCATATATGGCATAGACATACTATACCATAAAGTTAAATAAGAGGTTTCGATTTATTGTTTGAGAATGTGTAAAGATTTAAGTCAATTATATATGTTTGTATTCTTATAGTTTATAGGTTGTGTGTTTTGCTTTTTCAAAATAATATAGTGTTTTTTACACCTCATATGTCGATTTAGACCTACTAGAAGCCCATATTACTATTTATAAGAACATAGTAAGTAATAATTTGTGATATTGAAATAGTAATTGAGATCCCATGACCTTATTGTAGAGTAACAACATATTTGCTTTTGTTCTAATAAATAAATGTAGGTTTGGGCAGCTGGAATGTGTGTCTGAATCTATAATGCAAAGTGGTAGATAATTTTTCTTTAGTCCTAGAATTTGCCGTAGACTGCTGTCGTTGTTGTTTTGTCAGTGCTTTTTACATGTTTGTGAGAGGTCTTGGATTACTCTATAATGGTATGCTATCTTCTGATATATAAAAAGGTTTTGTTTGTCCAGTATTCAATTGAACTATGGGCCTGGATAGGATGTTGGGTTTGTATAATGAGTTATTTAATACTAGGTTTTGTGCCTGTTGTCCCATAAAGATCTATGGTCCATGTAGGACTATGGACAGAAGAAATAAACAGAGAAAGAGCTGAAAATGTTTTAAAACATGGTGTATGCTTGAGAGGCAAAAGGATAAAAGAGAAACAAGGGGGGAATTTAAGCTGAGCGCCCCGTCGTCGAAATGGTTCTGACCGTCTGTCATTATTCTCGTGTTGATTGTAAAAAGAAATTGTATGGGCGTGCACGCGACACCCCATGTGTTTAAATGGTTCTGCCCAACGCTTCAGGCGCAAAAGAGGTCATGCTAGTATTGTGCGCGCATGTGAGTCCGTTCGGTCGTGCGTGTGTGTGCGCGCGACAGCGGATGCTGTGTGCTGTGACTGGGTGTGCTTTATGAACCTTAACATTCGGAATTATAAGTACCTAGTATGTGAACTTCCTTTTCTATCCCCACCCACCAAATAAAACCTGCAACATTTTCACTTTGTTTATTTTTAACACAAAACCGTTTTAAGCCACATAAACATCCCCAATAATGGCCAATGTGACATAACAAAACACATGATCCTAATCTGCTTCAGTCAGGCAGGGTGTGGTGATGTCACATTATTGTTTTTACTCTCAACTTCTTGGAAGACTCTATGATAGGTTCCGCTCATGCATTTGATTTAGCACCTTTACAGTAATCCCTCTATTTCAGATCACATTAGTGCAATTATACTGAACTGGTCTGTACTTAAATGGAATTATACACAGTGAAGAAACTGAAAAAATAACGGATTTGTCGCTTTGGCAAGTAAGAATCATGAGTATTACGTCTGATGAGGTGAATTTTCTCGTTTATCGTTATCTACAGGAATCCGGTAAGTTTGTTTTAATTTTATCATGCTTTACTGATTGGCATAGATAGGTGCCTGAGAAGGCTATGCATGCATACCCTGGAATTGGTTATAATCCCCCATGTGAATGATCTGGATAAACATTAAGACAAGTTAATTAGGGATATTGCACCAATTATAAGTAATTGCATGGGTATATGGCCTAAAGAGCAGCCTAGTTTTCTAAAAGATGTGTGCCTATGTGGACTTATATTTATAATTTGTATGCCATACCTGTATAAATCAATCTTTGTACTGCGGTCTTCCTATGCACACAAAATCTATTGTAAATGATCATGTCACAACCAGCCAATGATGTAATACCAACACAGTAACAGTAACCATGGTAACTTGGTTGCTGAATCACTGTGAACATGGTATTTAAGTTTATTTATAGCCAATTTTTATATAGTGATAATATAGTAGTGGGCCAACAGTGTTTAACACATGCCTAAATTTCCCATTTCCTGGCACCCCTAATGTTTAACTCATATATAATCCAACAACAATCTCAACCTACTATAACATTTATATTGTGTACTCTGTTTACCATTAAAAGATTGGAGAATTTAATCATTAAAAATCTAAGGTCATTACTTGAAAAAAGCAAGGGGTATTGTTGTTTTTCTACCCCAATGTTAAGTGCATTGAAAACCTGATAATATTAGATGGTGTTTATGTAATACATTGTTATGGTCTGTATTGTTCTCATGCCTCATAGAAACCACAATTGCACCATGTGTGTGTGTGGTTTAACAATACTGCAGTCATCACAAAGCATCTAAAGAGTATAAGCCATGATTAAGCAGACCGTAGTACATTAGACTGTGCTCATGTATCAGTGCATAGCGGAAATGATGACATGAGAGACAGGATAACAAATTTTCCACGTGACTGATGTTGTTAGATGTTGACTGTCCGTCTAAACCCGTTGGAGCCTCTTCCATATAATACACCAATGGGAATTTTATTCTCAGTTTAGTTTTATGTACATTTAAATACTACAGAGATACACTATATATTTTTATTGGGATCACAACACAAGATATCTATATGTTACCAATACCATACACTGTAGACATATAGACATGCATTCTTGCAGTATATATATAATCTAATTATATTAGCCCTTTTAGTACTGTGCACTGCAATAAGAGAGCTGTGCTAATTGGTGTTAATCTTTTAATTAGGTTTCCAACACAGTGCGTTCATGTTTGGTCTCGAATCTCACATCAGTCAATCAAATATAAATGGGGCTCTTGTACCACCTGCTGCACTCATCTCTATTATTCAAAAGGGATTACAATATGTGGAAGCTGAGATTAGCATTAACCAAGTAAGTATTCACTGCATAGATATAAATATATTTATGCCTTGAATTTATATGTTGCAGCAGGAAGCAGGAACATCACCACTTTGCCATAAGCAATCTATGTCAAAGTCCAATATATATATTAGCCACTCTTGAATATTTTGTTGCCATATCATTACTTTCATTATGCATCAAGTCACATAATTATGGTGTCAAAAAGACATTATGAATTATGATGTCACTGTGGTCTAAAACCAAAGTTCCCTGACGTGCTTTGCTGTAGGAGCTAACCTGTATATAGAATAATTGCATTTGCATTCCTTAATGTAACTAACGGTTGTAAAGTTGTATGTTGTAAAATTTCCTAAGAAAATGCTTCAAGTTTAACAAAGTGATGTGGGTTTTATTGCTGGCACTGCAACATTATTGTGGTTGTTTTATGCAGCAGTTTACATAGCATTGACGTATGTAAGCAATAGTGTGATGTAAAATGTTCATTTTAGACTCCTGATCTTCTGTTTTTTTTTTGATCAACAATACTTAATATGTCCCATGTGAACACAATCGTTTTACAAACATTGTTGTCACAACTTATTTATAGTACAGTGGTTAAAATGAAATGGGCTTACTATTCCTTCTAAGTCTGATATTTCCTAATTGTTTCTTAACCAATTGACAACACTTTTAAAGGGTCCTTGTGCTACAGTTATATAATTCTGTAAAAAAAATGTTTACTGCCAAATGGGAAGATGGAGAAAATAGATATATCATTTCTATTTTATATATGACAACTTATATGTATTTATTTGTTAGGATGGAATGGTATATGAAGGAAGATTCACTGAAGGATTATCCCTGGTTGATGCTGTAATGCCGGATGTAGTTATTGCCAAGCAACAACAACTGCATGAGAAAATGTTAGCTGAGAAACTTAAAAAGGAAAAATTGGAGAAAGCTGAAGACGGCAATGCCGTGAACTCTGTATCAACCAATGACAGTTGTCAAACTGTAACAACTGTAACCGATACTACAGCAACGAACAATAATTCCGTCACATCGTCATACAACACGCCTACTGTTCCTACTTCCACCACTCCTACTGCTAATATTAAGCAGGAAAGCCCTCAAACAAACGGCCAACACAGTGTTCTAGGTAAGAAGTTGTTGTTTTTCTCGATAACTATAAGCCAGGATACGCAGCATGTGACTTCATATACTTCCCTTTGTTGTTGTTAGTCTGCTGTGTTGGGCTGTTCGTCGAACTGCACGTAATGAACTGGTTTGCACTTTTTGTGTACAACACCTAAAACATATTTATTTGATTTGTGATTGCATAAAGTACATAACTCCTACTTCCTGTGTGTTCCCCCTAAAAGTAATCAGTAGATTGCCAGTATTGCCACAAAACAACCTATTATGTTGAACAAAGGGAGTATTAATACCAACACATTAAGATAACTGTTGTTATAGGTAAAGCTAAATTATAAAGCAGTTGGTAACTTTACACTTTCTAGTTGTGTGGTCAGTAGTTAATATGTCCTTATATGATTTCTTGTTGTTTAGTTAAATGAGTTGCTCACTTAGTATGTTCGTGTTATCTTATCTGTCTTGGTGTGTAGGTGTTAAGTATTTGCTTATCTTGAGTCATGGTATGATGCTGTTAATTCGGTGCAAGCATAAGAACTGTTTAGTAACATGTTGTAAAAAATTGCCATTAGTTTTAATGCAATGTAAATGATATAGAGACTTAAGATTGCTGTACATCGTAAATCACTCATTTGAAGTTTATATGGTGCCCTCTATGAGACTTGAGCCAATAATGTAACTAGCAAGAACCAAACCTGACATCTACAGACTACAGTAATATAGATTAAAGACATTAGCCTACACACATGCCATGTATAGTACATACTCTCTGCTTTTAAAAAATTACTTATTTATTAACTACTCTAAACTACATAAAATGGTCTACAGTTATAAAGACATAAAATATTCCAAATACAATATATATATATGAATTTGTTTACATGTTTAATTAATGTTCTATAATCCCCATGTATTTATTACAGTTACGAATGCAACAAATGCGACTCCAAACGAGCAAAGTGAACCAATGGAGGTCGATTTAAATCATTCAGACATCACAGTTTCATTGAATAAATCAACAGTTTTAAGGGGCCATGATTCTGAAGTCTTTATTTGTGCCTGGAATCCCGTACAGGACCTACTAGCCTCAGGGTAATCTATTATTTTGTGATCACACTTAACTTATGATTACTCTTATGTCTGTAAGGTAATTACTGCGGTTTTAATTAGATGGTTGTTAAATTACATCTATTGTTTTTTAATGTACAAATTAGTTTAAATTACCTTAACTGCTTTTTGTGCAATGGTCATTTCTGAAAAGATGACTAATTTATTATTGTAGGACCAAATTCAAAATAATCCTATTCTTGTAAGTTTCTATATAGTGCTTGTTTTATACTCAACTCAACCGCAGTACAATGTCGCGGCCAAAGGCTGATTATATAGTCATATCAGGTTGTTATTGCCAAAATGCATAAATCTTGTATTGATTAACGTCAGTCCTTAATTCCCTTTTAAAGCTAATTCCACCACTGTGCCAGTAGTATTTCATATTGTGGTGATGTATTTGTGGTTTCTAGTTTTTGTTAATACCTTTTTGTTTTTCTAACATGGTTATACATGATATGTATGCATAATACCACACAAGGGTTCTGTACTGTATACTAATTTACATGTAAGAGTAATAACCTGCTGATCAATACTGTGAATATCTTATTAAAAGCGTAAAATTGGCACATTAATTTTTATAAATGTTAGGCCCCTATTTATGCCTCTTGCCCTTTAACTGGTTTGTTTACTTAACTTGTTATTTGCAGTTCTGGCGACTCAACTGCCCGTATATGGAACATGAAAGAGGAAGTTGTTAATGCTAGTCCAAGTGCTGCTATATCGAGGCAACAGTTGGTTTTACGACATTGCATTAAAGATGGAAACCAAGAAGTTCCAAGTAATAAAGACGTTACCTCACTAGATTGGAATGTGAGTATGATCACTTTTCATCTGGCCTACTTTATATTGTATGCAAACTGATTATAAAGAAGCGATATTCTGGTATTGATTTTCAATACATATCACATTGGTTTAAGCAACACCACACACACCCAGGTCCTTGAAATCCACTTTGCCGAGTTAAGAGCATTACAAAATCCTCAAACAGCCAATTTAACATGTACGTAGTGGAACTTTGCCCTATGGCAAAAATTTCGGATGTTTTATTTGCAGTAGTAAGTCTGCTTTATAATAATAAACCAAAATCTTATTTAACATGAGTTCTGCACATAAGGTAAATATTATTCTAATCTAATGAATAAAAAACAGAGATTTAAGTTGATAAATTCAATTAAGGAGTCAGTCCTATTCAATTGTTCTCTATTATTACAACATTGTTACTAATAAACCATGTTTTCCTTTACAGTGTGATGGAACATTATTAGCTACTGGATCTTATGATGGTTATGCAAGGTTATGGGCAACTAATGGTAAGTAAGCTTATCTCTTTTCATGCCTGGTTGAACTTTGAGTGGGCTAAAGTACTAGGAGTGTAAGAAGCCAGCCTTATTCCTAATCCATCATGATGTACTGCTTCACTGTCACAGTTTGTTTACAGTTCTGGCACAGTTAAATAAATCAAGCAACCATCCGGTCTTGTCTATTCAATTTCTTAAGAAAGTGTATTTCTCATATTTTAGTGCAGCTATTTTCCGCACTTAATCCAAGAATTTCTCGTTAAAGTTATTGATTGTTTTTAATTTACCTTTAAGGGCCAGGGTGGCTGTCAAAGTTTTCGATCTGTATTTTTAAACTTAGTCTACATCAGATTTATAAATGCATTCCTTTCCTTAAAAAAGGTCGACTCGAAAATGTCCTGGGTCAACATAAGGGTCCAATTTTTGCTTTGAAATGGAACAAAAAAGGAAACTACATACTTAGTGCTGGTGTTGACAAGACAACTATAATATGGGACGCTACAACGGGCGAAGCAAAACAACAATTTCCGTTCCACCAAGGTAACATAAGCGGATATAGTAACCACGCACAACTGTAGGGGTCAGGATTTTAAATAAAATCTGGGGTGACATTGTCAAAATGCAGTCCTGCTCATAGTGGTCAAACATAGAAAACTTTATTGATTAATATGATTGAACACTATACTATAAATGGGGTACTAACACCTACAGCGTTGCCATTGTTTCAAAAGTTACATGTTGCAACCTTTGAAGTTGGTTCAAATATTCAAATATCAGCCCACAAATCCCTTTATTATAGGCTTACCATAGATGTAATGGTGATGTGATGTTTGTATGTCAGTAAAAGACTTGTTTTTAGCATTTTAAAAAAGACTTAAATGGTTGAAATGGTGTGTTATTAAAACATTACATCATTATTATTACCTTGTTTCTTTATTTGTTTAAGTTTAATTCCTACAGCATTTAGCAAAAAAAAAACAACGGTAGATCAACAAACAAAAATAGTATTTGTACTAATGGATAAACATGGTTAAACAATTATGTACGTAGTGTAAGTCTGTTGATACATTAGTGGTGATCAATCTTTTACTGAAACCGAAATTGTTAAATTTCACTGACATTTACTGTTCCATTACTTTTAGTGGTATTCTTAAGAATTTTCCCAAACATCGTAAAAAACAACTATTAACTTTATGCTCTTGTAAAATTACTCCCAATACCTATTGTGAAATTCTTGCTGTTTAAAATAAGATTTAGGTATTACAAATGATTTTATACTCCATCTCTGGCATAAATCTCATTATAAAATACAAATTACAAAGTTTGATTTTTCATTTTATCCACTTCTTTGAATAATTGCAATTCTCTACTTTCCTCTACAGCCCCAGCATTAGATGTGGATTGGCAAAACAACACTTGCTTTGCGTCCTGTTCAACAGACATGAGCATCCATGTGTGTAGGCTTGGTCTGGATAGGCCAGTAAAAACATTTGATGGACATTCTGTAAGTTTCATTCATTTATTACTTTATAATAGAGAGTAAATGAATATATGTAAAAGGTGGAAAAGAATATCTGTAAAAATCGCCGACCACTGATATTTTAAATTCCCTTTTTAGTAGCTTGTTTATATATTTTACAACATTAAATTATGAATGGAGTTACGTTTTACTATGAAGTAGCTTATACACATAGAATAGACCTGTAATAGGTCTGAATAGCTTACTTTTCTATATACTGAAAGTAACAACAGGCTATTAATATTGTGATATGGTGGCGCAATTTACGAACTCTTTACTAATTAACTTCCGTTTATTGACACTCAGTTAATTATTAACTTATGTTTGCTTTACACATTTCATTTATAGAATGAAGTCAACGCCATTAAATGGGATCCTTCGGGTACTTTACTTGCCTCGTGTTCAGATGACATGACTTTAAAGGTAGTGTGACATTACAACACAAATTCTATTCTATGTGGGTGAGGTCCTACACAGTGGCATGCCATGGGACCTGAAATTGAGTTTACTTATTGCCCTAACACCCAGGGTGCTACAACCCATCAACTAAGTGACCACTGGGTTGGAGCAATATCTATTATTTTCCCACCTAACGAACATATGCTTATCAGTAATAATATCACTAACATAGTATGTCTCAAACCAAGTATGCATTGGTTTGAATGAAAATGCATTGACAGCCACTGGGTTGGAGCAATTTCCGATAACAGTCTTGCCCAAGGACACACACACACACGATACACCTGTATTGGTATCAGTATCGAGCATTGAACCTTCAATTACAATGCAAGTGCCTAACCACTCAGCCACAACACAGACTATCCCCCATACTCACACAAGTTAACTCAACCATTAATTCTAGGTATGGTCAATGAACCAAGACAACTTCGTGCATGACTTGCGAGCGCACAGCAAGGAGATCTACACCATAAAATGGAGTCCTGCTGGTCCAGGCTCTAACAATCCAAACCAAAATTTAATGCTAGCAAGGTAAAGACTTGTTAATGTTTTTCTATCTATAAATGCAACTAAATGTATTTTTTACAACTAAATTAAACGTGATTAAATTCTCACTGTATGGTCAGAAGTGTTTTAGCAAAAAAAGTTGAAATGTTTTTTTTGGTTTCGACAAAATAATAAATGTTTGTAAACAAAATGTTAAATAAAACTAAAATAAATATACAGGTCTGTTTACCCGTTTACAAAATGTTTAGTTTGCCTTGTTTCTTCTCACGTACAATAAGTTATACTAAAAGATTTGATTTCGTTACCTTTGTATGAAGGCTGTTATTTGACCACAATAATGTTACGGTTGAAATAAATTCCTTTGTGTAACTTAACAACTCACACACACACACACGCAGTGCCTCATTTGACTCAACTGTGCGACTATGGGAGCTGGAGAAAGGTGCTTGTCTCCACACCTTAACCAAACACCATGAGCCTGTGTATTCAGTAGCTTTTAGCCCGGACGGCAGACTACTTGCGAGCGGTTCATTCGATAAATGCGTCCACATTTGGAGCACGCAGGTAATTTTCCAGGACCCGTAATGTTTTTGATGATTCATGCTCTGTTTTTGAGTTTACAGACAAATTTACTTTTAGTAACACTTCAAACTATAATGACAAATCTATTTGTCGAATTTGAGTTGTTTTTCACGGAAATCTGTTTTGAATAACACTCTTAAGTCACAGATAAACCTATTAAGTAATAAAACCATTTAAGTGTCAACAAATAAAACAATGGCTCCATTCTTTACATAAAAGCTCACCAACCTTGATTTTAAAGAGTCTTGTGAAGAGTTACACCTGAATTAGATTTTGTTTCAAATTAAATCCAGACAGTTTTAATTTTTTTTTTAATTAAGATAAAATCATTTTACATCTGTGGAGTATTATCAATCTTTCTATTTATAGCCGCGTTCTTTCACTGTTCTGTATTTTCCCAAAGAGTTGACCTTTTCCCAGTAATCCTGCCTATAAATATTGATGGCTGTAATGACTTACTTAACATCGTATTGATATTTATTTAGACGGGAAGGTTGGTCCATAGTTACGAGGGGACGGGTGGAATATTTGAAGTTTGTTGGAATTCAAGTGGAAACAAAGTTGGTGCAAGCGCATCAGATGGAACGGTAAGATTGTTTATCTTTATTTTTAAAAAGTGATCGCATTGAAAGCATAATATGACAATTGACAACTACCAAATAACATTGCGCAAAACATTTTTTTACCATTGAAAGCTTATACTACAACTACATAATTAGCTCATATATAAAATATAATATGACAAATACAAAATAATATCACATACAACAAACTTTTACCATTGAAAGCTTATAATTTATGACAACTACTAAAATAGTGCATAAATGATATGACCAATACCATATAACATCACACATAACAAAAAGTTGTTGCTTTGGTCACGCATACACTTTAAAACTTTTAAAACTAAAAATTATTCTGACTTTTCAATGAAGCACATACACAGTATAGCATACAAAATCACTGGCAGTGGCAAAACATATCTTACAAAACAAGTTTATTTATAAATGAGTCTATGACACTGCAACCATTGAAGCATGTATTATTGAGGTAATTGGACCCTGGTGTGCCACGCTGTAGGACCTCATCCCTTTAAAATGTAAAGTACTACAGTAATATATATAAAAAACACCACTAAGCCCAACACACATATTTCAATACATTTTTGTTGCAAAATGGTCTAATCAGCAATAAATCATATAATACAGACTTAATTATTTGTGTGCATGCAGGCAACTAAATCATAGGCACTATACTATATGTATGCATAAACCCATTGATCAAACTGTAATCTGTTTTTTTTTTCAATAAATTCTTGGTGTGTGGTCAAATTTTTTTAAATAAAAATGTTCCCAGTAAAACATTCTTTGTAAAAATCTTTCCTTGCACTAGACAAACAAGTTAAATTAAATTATTTTATAACCGCCTCCCATTGTGTGTGAATTGGGTGTTAAATTTAATAAAAGTTGATGAGGTTTTGTGGCCTATAACAGAACAATGGAATGAACGTAACACATTTAGAAAAATATTTTTGGGAGTTCAGGTTTTTGATAAAGTTAATAAGAATCAGAAATACTATGTTTAAGCTTAGACCAATGTTGACACCATGGCATTTGAAAATAGGAAATACCTATCTGATAAAGTGCATGTTATTTTGGTGGCGTTATTCTTATGTCGCCGTATAAGGAACACGAGGCTATAACTGCAGAGTTTCTGGAATGCATACGTCATCGTTTGCTTTTCAGGTCTGCGTGCTTGATCTTCGCAAGTGAGACGACGAAGTATGAGCTCCTTGGTGTCATCTAGCGGCTAAAAATCGCGGTCCAGATTTCGGTCAAAGCGGTGTACACGATGACGTAGCAACGAAGATTAATCGCGGCGTTCGCGACGAGGGGCGAACGGTTCGATTTAAGCGAGAAGGTTATTGTTGTGCAACGACACGACGCGTTATATATTCTATTTTTACTGCTTTCTTACGTCACAATTTATTTGTTGTGGTTCCGCCAATACAATTGAGCACCTACTGATGTTGTGTTATTGCGTCATAATAGCGAAACGTCACTGGAAAAAATTAACCGTTTTGTTTAGGTTAAGATGTCAACACAAAAGTTGGGGTTTTAGCTTTATTCCTTATCCACAATATTCTGTATCGCGACGCCTATGTACCATACATGGGCTCGGTGATTGGTTCTGAATATTTCAAACAGCAGCTTTGTGCATTAGTAAGCCAACCCAATTTGAGAACAAAACTTGTTTACGATGATTATTATACAACCATCCGCAAAACTTGAATTTACTTTATCAGGATTAAATTGTACGGTATTACGTAAAACAGGATGAAATTTAAGGAAACAAAAGACTTCAATATTTTCTTTTCCGCATTTGCTCTTTTTCCCACTGAGTAACTTTCCTTTTTAAAGTCGGTAGTTTCTTTTTCTTTTGTCTCCCCGACCTTCCGGAAGATTCCAGTCTCCCTGTTCCGTAGCCGTCATCGGGGATCGTGGCGTCATCAGCAATTGTGACGTCATCGGCAATTGTGGTGTCATCAGCAATTGTTGTTTCGTCATCGGCCATCGTCGTTTCGTCATCAAAAATTGGGGTTTGCGATTGCGGTAAGCTCTGAAAGCGATTTTCTAAACGAGCGACTTCCCCGCTTCCGACACCGCTTAAGGAACGTCTCGTTGGGGGAAATGGTTCGGGATTGTACATCATCATTTCCCGACGCTCCTGGCTGCTGAGCTTGCCTCCCGTAAGCGGTAGATTACCATACATAGGTTGCAAAGGTTGCTTGTACGGTTGTTTCACAGTCTCAGTCACTGTAGGTATGACAGGTGCTGCTTTCGGCAAGTTCTGCCGCCGTTGTATTGGGTTGTTCTGTTGCATTGAAAGATTTATGGGTTACAGGATGAAATGGAATTAAAATGTTGTATGCAACAAAAAGTAAAGCCCACATAGTTACATATGTGGTAAACCGTAAGCGAAACGCTATAGTTGTTTGAAATGAACACCAGGGTTATAGCGACTGTCGCGTTGCACCGGCACGCGGGGATAAATAAGTTACATTTCGTTTAACTATACTTACGTTTATATTCATAATGGCCAATGCGTTGGCTTGGGACGCCGATTTTACTGCTGCTTCTTTTTTCTTGTCTTTTTTACACAAAAATCTGTATAAGTATAATAAAATGAAGGCAACTATGTCATAATGAATATAGTTGGGTTGGGAAAGACGGGACACCTTAGCACATAGGATAAAAATTCCTAATCGTATATTAAACATTTAACAACGGTCTATGTAAGTTGCGAGGAGAGGGTTTTATAATTCGTGACTTTTTTACCTATACCAAATGAGACTAGAAAATAAAATGAAAAAGTGACCCACCACAAAAGTAACAGTTTATCATATAAAGCTTAACTTAATAAACAGTGATGGAGGTTCTTACATTTTAACCAAGACAGCAAGTAAAATCAGAAATAGGAGCCCCCCACCAGCGATACCAAGAATCAGTGGTAAGTTTAATTCGGGTTTCTTTTCTTTTTCTTCCGGTAGGGCAATTACTAAAATAAAAATAATGGTTTAGAAAAAATCTTCAAATGGAAAATAAAAATATGTTTTTATGCGTTTTTCTTTCTCTATGACATTTGCGTATTGTATCTCATATAAAATGTACTTTTATAATTCCAGTTAAATGCTATCTGAGCCTTCATGTATAGCCGTTGGCTATTCGCACTTGAGCTGTGGGTAACTTCTCTAAATAAAATCGTCGGTTTATTGAAATAACTCAAAACCCATACACTGATTTCTACTTTGAAAGTATTTGAGTAGGTCTTGGCATTAAGTAATTCAAACTACAGATATATATAACATACCATTAACTACACGTTTCACAAGTTCCAATAAGTTTTTCCAATATATAGAAGGTTAATGGTAATAAATGGCCCATTATTAACATTATTATAAAGCCGTATATGTTCCCAACTTTTTTTGTTATTAATTTGTTATTAATATACTCTAAAGGAGTGTTATTAATATTAAAAACATAAAAGTAAACTTGGTGAAATTCGTTTAGGAAATTTGAAAATAAATTCTCACCAATATTTTGATGAACTGAAGGATGGTTTTGGATTGGAGCAGCGGCCGCGGGAAGGCGCCGTCGGATAACTGGGCGAAACAGTGAGCTCCTCGTTGGAGCGGCTGCTGCTGCTGGAGCTGCTGGGGAGCCTGGTGCAACTCTTGATCCCGATGCCCCCGCTGGGGCGCCTGCTGATACAACGCGTGCACCACCCGCTCCAGCTGCTCCTGCCGCTGCTGCTGGTCGTCTTGCGTTAGGGCGTCTAAATGTATATGGTGACCATCAGACTATGGTATAAGATATAAACAGTATACTGTTGCTGCCAAGTATATAACAACTGTCAAACAAATAAATGCCCAAATAGCTGTTTTACAAAATAAGATATAAATAAAAACTTATTTCACTTGTTTTATGAGCTGTAATTTGCGAATTCCCGAATCTTTGATGTTTTTATTTAATATGATCTTCGGTAAATTGTGGAAAAAGATAAATAAATTTATGTCATGTCATTAAAGTTGGTAGCTTACCCAGTTGGACTTGATTTTATGAGATCTCGATATTAGTTTTTGATAAAAAGATAAAATCGAAACACATAGTCCCTGCTAACAGTATTATCATACAACTTACTCATAACACAGTTAGAACGTTTGTAATATTATAGTAAAGCCTAGAAACGACTTTCTTTGCATGACTGAGTGCTGCAATTCAAATCGGCGTCGTTGACTTCGATTAATTGCGGCGAGTTACACTTGTTGAGTGGAATTACATTCCCGTGTTTTGCCTTCAATACATTTAGTCGTGGTAGATGTAAACGCTTACAGCAAACCAAGCGGGAGAAATACTCAGCAAGGCTACAAAATCTTGTATACTGATAAGATAGGAGGAAGTGTTTGATGTCAGTTTTTCAGTGACTTGCACGCTGTTTGTGATCAAGAAATTTAGGTTTGAAATTTGTGGTTGTTGGTTTACTTTAGGTTGTACTTTCTTGCTATTTTTGTAGTCTTCTATCACTTAGTTCTGTGGCCATTTATGTATTGTTCCATACCTTGCTAGTATATTTGTACATGTGCGTATTAATGTAGAATAATAATGGAATACAGATAGGCGAAATGGTAGAATAGGCAGTATGTACACTCTCTTTCTATATGTAGACAGTTTTTGTTATTTACAAACGCATTCTGCAACCTTTTTTGTCAATTTTCTTGTTGAATATTTATGAAAATAATCGATTACTGCTGGATATGAATGTTAAAGAATCTATATATCTATATAGAAGTAGCATCTGATCTTTATAAAAGTGATCCGCATGTTTACGTATAGCAATGTCCTTACTGTTTATATGTTGAAGTAAAAGGACCTTACCCCTGGTTTCCCCTTCGTCGATTTTGCAATTGATTCAAGTTGACCCTTCCACCAGCGGAAGCAGCACCACCACCTGCACTGGGAGCTGAACCGGCACCCCCTGGGCGACCGCGACGAGCAGGACGAGGTAAGTTGAACTTAGGCCGAGCTGTTTTGAATGTGTGTATTTTGTAACTTGTTTATATTCTCGCGTGGTTGGGCAGCGAAAGTCGTTATAACGCGGTGCTCTGCTTTATACTCTTCGTGACACTTTACATTTAAGTTACCACATATGTAAGTTTGTTGGTGATTATAATTTCGGGAATGTCTGTTTAATCTTGTATATCGTCTTCGGTACAATTTTTGGGCATGATCATTTATAAACAAACCAGAGTTCGATTCTGGTTAAACATAGACTTGTATATTTACTTACTCTTAAAGCCAGGTCTGTCCCTCGTAGCAATGTATTTAATCGAGAAACCTTTATGGTTTGTTGCGGCAGTGTCTGCTTTTAGATCAATCCGAAGCTTTGTACCTGTGTTGCAATAAACGTACTTAGTTTTAGCCCATAACCTGATGCAGAGGTAACGACGTACAAGTAATGCGTAACCAATAGCCTATGCTCCCAATTAGTAATCACATCATTGAACACATTTGTCTAAATTTTTGCCGCTTCGCATTTATATACATGATACGTTTAGGCTTAAATGTGGCCAAAACAACTTATAAAGAGTACAGTGGGGGAAGATAGGACACTTTCAGCTCGTAATATCCAAATGTCCTGATGGTGTTTTAAACAATTACCAACAATCATGATAGTCGTGAGAATACGATTTTAAAATTTCTTGAATATTCTTTGTTCACTACCAATTAGAACGAGAAAATAAAATGTTTAGGTGTCCCATCTTTCCCAACCCTTATACCTTCACACAGCAAACTATAGGTATACGACAGCAAGTGGAACAATATTTGCTGTACAACAACATACCTTGTGATACGTAATCCCGGGGGCGTCTTGCACCACATTCCTTACCCTGTTGGTGAAAATAGAAGGTTGTAATGTTTAAAAATCGCAAAGTATTAGCGTTAACCAGCAGTGGGAACAATTTTGGTGCTCTTCCTAAAGCGCTTAAACGTTTCGAAATTTTAGTGTTTGACTATTTCTTTGTAAATTTTGTTTTTTAAATATGGAAAAAATTAAAATCTAGAATTGGGGAAGTACAAATATACATTTTTTACTTCTGGTATTTGGCCGCAAAATATATATTGAAGTCCCAAAACGTGTCGATAAAAAGGCAAAGTAAAACAACTCATTCATTTTCTTTTAAAAGGGCCCGAGAATTGTAAACATTGGATAGCAATAAACTACAGTATACATCGCTTACATATAATACATACTTTCAATACACCGACACGCTTCACCTAACAACTTAAAACAGATTATAAAATCCGACTTCAAATACACATAGCCGCCGGTATAATACGCGGTATAACCTCACCTGACTTGAACCTGCTGTAATGTCAATTATCTCCACATATTGTGTGTAACAGTTGTTGGTAGACCCAGTAAGATTCATCGTGTGGTATGAGATACGTACTCTGTAATACGGGTTTGCTGTAATTCTGAAACAAAGTTGATTGTATATGAAACATATATACCGTCAGGCAATACATGGATACCGTTAGCACATAGCATCCAATGTTTACGAGTCGTATTTTACCAATTAAAAATGCTCTTTTAGACTCGTGAGAATACGGTTATGTTTTTTTTTTTTATTCTTCGTTTACAACAAATTGGGAAGGTATAAAAGACTAGAAAATATGGACCATCTTACCCCAACCTACTATATATAGTTTACTTTTTATGTGAGATATAAAAAAAAGTCTAGAGACTTGTCCGGTTTTGTATTTTTCCAACGTTTTACGTGGGTTTGATTACCAAGAAAATTGCGCTTTATATTTTATAATTTGGATCCTTTACGACACTTTACACCAACTGTATTATACTCTTATTAAAAGAGTGGCTTTGATTCATGGACCGTTTAGGCTACATTGGATTTGACATGCAGACATTCTATATACTAATATATACATGGTATATATAGCCTAATGATTCCAATAGGTCACCAATTGCGTAGTTTCTTACATCCAACTGCATTGCGTTTGAGTTGTGATTCCGTTGGGAAAGTTGGGGCTTGTGAATCCTTCCCAACGAGTTTTGATCGCGTGTAGATTGTGGACGCAGTGACTCCCTGAATATCAGGTTTGGTTTAGAAGTAACACAACGTGATGGCCATCAATATAAATATAAAAAGTCTTCTTATAAGCAAGTTAGAAAATTTGTTATAATATCGACAGATATAAACGACGGTCGTAATATACACACATCGAAAACACATGAATATGCAATACACATATAGTTCTTTATATCCTATACTGAAAAACTTTGAGATAGTGTGTTTCATATTTTCATTTTTATTTTATCGTCCTATTTGATGGTAAACTAAAGTTTACAGATTCATATAACCGTATGCTTACGGCTACAAGAATTGTCGCTAAATACGATGAGGAAATACAGAACAGTATGCTCCAACTACGGCATCTATCTTACCCCACTTTACCGTACATGTATAAATCCTATGCAGTTAATAAAAGTTGAACTTACAAGAAGGCGATAGTAGGGAAGTGATTGTCGGTTGTGCTTTGATAGAAGCGATGTTTCCAATTATGAGCAAGAATATTCCAAGTTTAGCCGCCATAATCTGAATTTCTTCGGTCTTAAAATGGCGGGTGTATAGTTTAAATTGGGTAGATAGACCTAATTGTAACTTTTGATATAATAGTTAGACATAGATTCCGTTTTCGAATAATGGTAACCTATATCTAATGAACCAGATTCATTTTAAAAAGCCTGAAATTACAACGAAATGTAAAAAATAACTGCTGATGTAAAATAAACTTTGTGTCCTATATTAGCAGTTGATGCCAGGCATATTTTACATCTAAATCTGCCTTTCTGGCAGTTTTTAACTTACTATAACGTTTTGACGCCCTATATGTCATTATACCTTAAAAATAATATTCTAAAATAATTATTTCTTAAACTAAACTACAATAAGGCTAATTTGTATACTGCAACATATTTTCTTGCTGGGAATTAAAATCATTTAATTCAAAATATGCAAATAAACGACGGGCACTAAAACATGCATATTCTGTATACCATAAAATTGATATCTGAAAATACTTCTTTCTAGACACGAACTGAAGATCAAGATACAAAGCATCCGTCACGGCAATACGTCACGGTAAGTAAACTAACAAGTCTACTGTTAAAACTAAACGCATGCGTTGTCCTAATCACACATTTTTGCCGGAGGCAAGACGGTTCGTTATTAGCGCTTCAGTGGAATTGTGTGTCGTGCCTCAGACGTCGTGTATCTTATCATTACGACATCAAAAACATGGCCTGCGATTGTAATTAACAATCTGGAAAGAAATGTTTTGATCTCTAAAATAATTTCCGGTTAAACTGGTCGTATGCAAGTTTTCTCAACATTTTAAAAGCGCATTTCGTAAAAACGTCACTTTATATTACTGGTTAAAGAATTGAACTGTTGGTTAGGGATTTATAAAGACGTTTTTAAAGCGTTAGTAAATTGGAAATGTTGCCCGTCTATTGTTAGAAATATGCTCGTATGGTTTAGTTTAAATGAATGAGACGTTGGTACAATGTAATCTATACAAACCAAATTTCGTCACATAACTCAAAACATATAGGCGGCACTCCTTTATGGAGAAATAATATTATGTGACAAACTTGTATATAAATAAGCATTTAAACTGCTGTAGTTACTTTACAATCAATGCCATGGCAGTGATTCAAACCACCCAAGCATAGGTTTAAATATTTTCAAAGTTGTTTTAAAACTAATGGGATTAGTTTAAACGACTAAATAGAGCTTACTATAAACAAATACAGTTTTCCCACGCCATATCTTTCTAAACGTCATCGAGTAGATACAGTTACAGGAATATGCACTCAAACGTGTTAGTTATTTGCCATTATGGAGAAAGATGGGACACCTTTGCCACATAATGTCCAAATAACCTGAACGTGTTTGAAATAATTAACAACGGTCTATGAAAGTCACGAGGATACGGTTTTATAATTATTCAAATGTTCTTTGTTTACTATACCAAATGGGACGAGAAAATAAAATAAAAAAGTATCCCAACTTCCCCCACCTTACTATAGACAACACGCTATAGGTAAACTCAAAAAAATAATTTGCTGATTTTTTAAATTAATTTTCCTCCCTAAAATAACATTCAATGTAATTTTAAAACTTTATAGAACTTGTTTATACCGATCATGAACTGATATATCATGTACTTATATGACTTTGCCGCTTATCCAATGTGCTATATATACGTTTCAATTTTCTGACGGTTTATAAATGTAGCATTGTTTGCTGAACTCAAGTGGGTCTGTATTGCGCATTTAAACTACAGTAAATAGAACTCGTGCTATATCATGTGGCTCGTTGGTCTAGGGGTATGATTCTCGCTTTGGGTGCGAGAGGTCCCGGGTTCAAATCCCGGACGAGCCCTCCCTTTTTGAATGTTCGTATACAAAATATCCACACGGGTTTATAAACTCAACTATTCTGATAACAGTTACTCGAATTAACTTGTTTTATTCAGAAGAATAAAAACTAAAAAAGTCCAGGATAAAATAAACAAACATTAACATACTCTTTTTACCTGTATTGACACAGTACATGCACGTATGACTTACACAACCAGATACAAGTGGTTGAAATATGATGCCTACAGTCGTTGTAAATCCGGTTCGCAATGAGTTGTGATATACCACGCGGCTCGTTGGTCTAGGCTAGGGGTATGATTCTCGCCTGGGACGAGCGCTGCATTTTGCAAACCGCTTGAATTATTTTCAGTGTTTGATAAACTCCAATATGGCCGATCGAATTTGAATCGTTTTGTTTAAATGAAAACGATAAAACTTAAAAAAAGTAAATCTTAAAATACCTCCCCGTCGGGGAATCGAACCCCGGTCTCCCGCGTGACAGGCGGGGATACTCACCACTATACTAACGAGGACTGCGACTTTAAGTGGTGAAAAAACCGTCAGATTGTCAGCGTGACAGTCTGAGACAATCGCGCAACATAAAATGAATAATTACCCCGTGTAACGGTCCACTACTTGTTAGTAATTAGGTGACATAAATTTAACACCTATCAGCAACTAAAACCGCGTAACTTTCACCTGTGCAGACGCTCATCTATAGCTTATGACGCGTATATGACTTACATATGGAGGTAACCAGGTACAAGTGGTTAAAGTATATACAGTAGGGTGGGGGAAGATGGGACACCTTTAACACCTAATATCCAAATAGCCTGATTGTGTTTTAAACAATTAACAACGTTCTGTGGAAGTCGTGAAGACACGGTTTTATAATTCATTGAATTTTCTCTGTTTACCACCAAATGAAAAGAGAAAACTAAACGAAAGGGTGTTTTATCTTCCCCCACCCTACTATATATGATGTCTACAGTCGTGGTAGAACCGGTCCGAAATGAGTTTGTGTTATATCAAGTGGCTCGTTGGTCTAGGGGTATGATTCTCGCTTTGGGTGCGAGAGGTCCCGGGTTCAAATCCCGGACGAGCCCTTGCTTTTTTGTAAAAAAATCAATGTCGTTTGAAACTGCATTATGGGATTACGTTTTGGTATTTTGTTTATAGGCCTATTTATTAATCGTTTTGAGAACGTCTTAAAAAGTTGTAGATTATAACAAATTGAAATACATTATTACAACTCGTGAATAAGGTCTATTACTCTATACGTTTCAACAGTGTTGGCATTCGCGTATATATAGCCTGAGCAATTGCATCAATTTGCCGCTTGCCAGATTCATATGGTTTAAAGCGCAACATAGGCCTATAACCTGAAACTAAAGTTCAGTTTGTGGCACAGATCGTTAGAAAATAGCGATAAATCATTCTCGCTATACGTTGAGTTAATTGTTCATTGATAACAAACCTAAAAGATATTATTAAAAAAATAATATTGAAACAAAAATGTAAAAGGCCTCCCCGTCGGGGAATCGAACCCCGGTCTCCCGCGTGACAGGCGGGGATACTCACCACTATACTAACGAGGACTGCATGATTTATTGGTGAAAAAAGCGTCAGATTGCCAGCGTGACGGTCTGCGACATCCGCGCAACATAAAGTAAATATAATATCCGTTCTAACAATCAAAACCTTTTTAGTAAATATTTGACATAAATTAATTATATATGGCAAGCTGGGGTATAAGATAGGACACGTTTTATTTATATTTTCTCTTCCACAGCGTGACCGTCTGCAACATTCCCACAACATAAAATAACCTACATATGGCGACAACCGGATACGAGTGGTTGAAGTATAGCCTAATGCCTACAGTCGTGGTAAATCCGGTACGAAATGAGTTTTTGCTTTACCGTGTGGCTCGTTGGTCTAGGGGTATGATTCTCGCTTTGGGTGCGAGAGGTCCCGGGTTCAAATCCCGGACGAGCCCGAATCTTAAAAAATAATACTTCTTTTTGAAAAACCGTATAATATGGGGTTGTGTAATGGTATTTTGTTCTATATTTATTATAAATTGTTGGTAAAGTTATAAATCGCACGAACTATAATAATCAAACATAGCCTAATAATGGCTTGTTTGTCTGCTGGGTGTAACGACCAAGCTTATTTTCTTTCAACTAAATCTAAATATGTTTTTAACAGTAAGCGTGTTTTTACAACTGTTGTTTTGTCGCTATATCCTGTACTATAAGCCTTTTCGTTTAAAATATTTCTAAAGACAAAACAGAGTTGTAATTATTATTGTTATTATAACACATTTTATCACAGTATTACAACTTGTACAATAGCGTTCATGCGCCTAACTTACGCGTATATATAGCTTATTATATGCAGGGCGTTTACCGGATACACGTGATTTAAAGCGCGCCAGATAAATCCTGAAACACAAGTTTAGTTTGTGACACAATCCGGCAGACCAGTGGTAAATGATACTGGCCAGGTCGAGATCATGTATGAGTAAATCACGCGGCTCGTTGGTCTAGGGGTATGATTCTCGCTTAGGGTGCGAGAGGTCCCGGGTTCAAATCCCGGACGAGCCCTGCTTTTGGAGTTATAGTTTGGGTATTTTTGACAGCGCGCACGCGTTATAAATATGATTTAAAATTAAACTCAATTGTACCAGGTGGCTCGTTGGTCTAGGGGTATGATTCTCGCTTTGGGTGCGAGAGGTCCCGGGTTCAAATCCCGGACGAGCCCTGCTTTTATAGTGGTGTATTTTTTCTCATTTAACCGGTGAACGCTTGTGATCACTTTGGGGCATTTTAATTATTTGAGACCAAGTTTGGCAAAAACCTACTTTAATATAACAGTAATACAAATCAAAAAGCCTCCCCGTCGGGGAATCGAACCCCGGTCTCCCGCGTGACAGGCGGGGATACTCACCACTATACTAACGAGGACTACGTCTGAAGTATGGCGAACGATGCACTAGTACGTACGCGGTATAGGAATTTTTATTTGGTCCCTTACGTAATTGGTTTACAATACGAGTAACCTATATGCTGTCAAAGGATATGTTCTTAAACCGACTATTTTAGACAAATGTGCCTTGTTTTCAATTTATGAAAATGTATATTGCCCCCTTTGGTATTTAACGGTATCTGTGTGCGATATTAAACCGCTTGATTTATGTAGGATGCGAAATTATATTCTCGGTGCCTTTCATTCCAAGCATTCATGTAAACGTAAAGGGTGATTTATATTTGGAAGGCATCTCTTTTTGCAGCTTATCGCACCAGAAATTTAACTTTTTGATATGGAAAACCTTTTTTCCTCTGTTAATATTTATAAAAGTGCCTTAAAATCTTTATAACCATTTCATATTGTACGCTTTGCGTAAAAAAATATTCCAGAAATTTGTAAGTTTAATAGTGCATACATAAGAAACCTAATTTTCCTGTTATTAACCTGTTGTTGCGACTAAAGCCATGGCCGCAAGACCACCAAGCTCTTTACGTGGCCGCCCACCCACAGGGTCAATGGGACGACCATCTTCTAGTATGAGGATGGGTCCTCCTGGAACGGGACGACCTGGAACTCGTAGTGGGCAAGCTGGAGGGGGAAGTAGCGTGTTTGGATCCGGAATTAAAGTACAAGATAGGTGAAATTTTTAATGTTTATTTACTCTAAAAGTGATTTATTAATATCTATTTAAAAGTAGAAAATAGTTCATTTATCAATTGGATTTTTTTGTTGGGTTTTATTATTTACAAAGGCTATATTTTTTTTCGATTTTAGTTAGTTTAGATTACATACATTTTATATGCATTGCTTTCTATTGTTTGTGGGTGAATTTCTACAGCCTGGTACGCCATAAAAGGCTAGAATATAAGTGTCATTGCAAGTGTATATATGCCAAGCCATGGCACAGAAAAAAACAACTTTTTTTAATATAATACTTTAACACCTACAGACCAATGACTCAACAAGGTCTGAGTGGAATGAAGACAGCAAGCAGGGGTCAACGACAAATCCAAGATCGTTCTTACTGGCTTGGGGAGATAAGAGCAAAAACAACTGAACTTACTTCTGAGATCCATAAGACCGAAACTGCGATTGTGAAACACCAGGAGGACAATAACACCTTTCTCATGTTTGAAAAGCGAGCTGAAACTTTGGCGAGTGAAATTGCAGAGATACAGGTCTGTTGAAGTACTATGCATAGACATCAAGTTTTTTTAAAGTTTTTATTGTTGGGTGACATCATAAAAATGCATTGATTATTGTGGGTTCTGCTTATATGTATAGACACATAGCAGCAAGGAAAAAAATAATTTAAGACTGAAACTGGAATGCCAAACATATGATGTCACCACTGTTTCAAAAGTTGGGTAGCATGTATCCAAAGACACCTCTAATTTTACCCCTATCCTAATTTGACCCATTTCCTATTAGGTTAGAAGGTTACTATGAATAATGAGATGATTCTGTACAGTCTCTTATTTAATAGGTTAATCTATTGAAATATTTTACTTGAAGGGTGAGTTGCACGATTACAACATGATGATGGACCGAGTGAACATGAACCATGATATCTCTGACATGGTCGAGGACCTTAATGCTCTCAAAGTTCGCAACGACAGAGAATCCGACAGTCTTGAGCGAATCTTTAAAGACAAGGAAGCAAAAGAGAAACAGATTGAAAGCATTGAGAAGGAAATAAGAAGAGAAAGGACGCTCACTGAGAATCGTGTGCAAGAGATGGGAGATGACATGAGAGAACGATACTCAGCTCTTAAACAACAGAGTTTTCAAGTAAGTCAATTTAAAATAAGATATAAATACAATGTGTATTCACCTTCAGTGTCATACATGAGGCCTTATAACATTGTGTCAATATTAAAACAGATTTTACTTTAGAGTTTTAAATTGAATTAAAAATATTTCTATTAGTGATTATGATCTGATGTGCAAGCTTAAGTAATTTTGTCGTAACCATATTTTTTCCATAATTACAAATTATTGCCTTCATGGCTTGGTAACTATGTTTTCTCAATTTCTCTGGTGGTAATGATTATATATTTAATTTTTTCACAGACGCTTGACAAGCTGCATGAGTTGCAAGAAATGATAGAATCTTTGACAACAAAGCAACAAGTCCTTGAGATGGAGATGCAGAATGATGCGGCAAAGATGGAGGCGGTTCATCTGTACAAGAACTTGAATGAACTCAATGAGAAAAGAGAGCAATTGGAAGAAGAGGATAGATCAAGATTGAGTCCTGAGCAGGAGCAGCAGCAACTTCTAGCAAGCGTGAAATCTCATAATCAAGAGATCTCGGTCCTTGATCGTCAGAATCGTGAACTGGGGGAAAGGATGAACATACTTAATGATGATCTTCAACAAGTGGAGAATGAATTGGAAGATCAGGAGGTAAAAGGAGGAGTCTTGTCACTGTTTTAATGTATGTCATGTATGTCTATAAAGTGGGGCATAATTTGAAATTTTCCTATTTAAGTTAGTCTTAATTTATTGTGTATTAAAAAGTCTTGTGATATTTAGACAGGAAAATACAGCAAATTATACCTGCAAGTTACAGTGTATATGTAAAAGTAAAATAAAACTTTGTCACTGTTGCTATTTTTCTACCGAAATACGGTGTATTATATAGAAATATAGTAGCTAATTGGATTACATTTATATATGACCACTTTGCAGGGTGAGGCGACAGAGAAGTTCAGACTTCTTCAAAAGCGAGAAAAGTCAATGGTGGATTTTGCTGCAAACTTTGTGGGACAGAAAGAGGAACAAGTTGGCCAACATTCACAACTACAAGATTCCATTGTAGTGTTGCTTGAACAAGTTTCAAAGACAATTGGATTCGGGGAGAATCTGCCGTCAAAGAGAGATATGAAAGCACTAAAGGTATTGTGTTGTGTGGTGATGATATGTGTATGCTGTGTGTTACATTCTGTTTAATGTATTAATTACATATACTGATGGAGTGATGGTATATATATATATCAGAAACAGGGTTCAATAAAATGTAAAGTATTGGTTTTTATTTGGACATTTGCCTGACACCCAAGTGGCCACTGAGTTGACGCAATGTGTGTTAAATGTCTTTCCCAACGAAAAGTTAATTGTACCAGTGTTGGGCATCAAGCACAGTACTGTTTACCTACAATGTAATCGCCTAACCACTGAGCCATGGTGCCTGACCAATGGGACCACTATTGTATCATTCTTGAATGTACATAAATATTAAGCCAGGGTGTTCTGTTTTTAAATGCTGCCATAGTGCCATTTCTCCAGGCTGTAATTCCCCCACCATTGTGTTTAAATAATTAAATGTCTCCAGAATGATCTTGAGTTCAAGGAGGGTGAGCTACAGAAAGCTGAAGCCACATCTTCATCATTGATGGGTGAAAGTTCCAAGCTACATAGTGATCTCACTAAGGTGGAAGAACTTGAAGATAAAATAAATGATGAGAAAAATGCTCTTAATCAGAAAATGGAACAGATGCTACAAGAGCTGGAAGTTTACAGGTAGGATTTTTTTTATCTTCTTTTTGCAAGTAGTTTGATAGTTACCATACTGCATAACTTATAGTTTTATGCAATTGAACTACAAACAAGTATATTTGTTGTGTACCAGTATTTTATATAGGCTATATATCTAATATAAAACACCCTTATAGTTGAGTTTCTATTTTTGAGTAAAAAATCTTAAATTATGCAGAGACATAGATGCTCTGCGTGCAACTGCAGAGAAAAAGAAAAGAGAGCTTGGAAAAGAGAGAGAAGAACTGGAAAAGAAGAAGGGAGGTTTTCGTGATGATTTGACTGTTTTGAATAATGAATTATTGGAGAAACAGAAAATCTTGGAGGAAAGTGAAACGCATGCTCAGCTTGCTAACTTGGAAAGGAAATGGCAACATTTGGAACAAAACAACTTTGCTCTAAAAGTAAGTTAATGATTAACTTAAACTTGAAAATGCATTGTATGTCTTTTTTTTCTTACACATAAATTGTCAGCAGCAGAAAATAAAAGTGTTAAAACTAATACTCTTTTTCGTGACAGGAATACATTGCTTCTAACTCTGTGAACTCTGGAGCCGTGAAACACAAAGTTACCAAAGATGTGATTGAAACTAACCAACTGCTACAAGATATTTACACCAAGTCATCATTACTTTGAAGCTGCTAAGAATGGATGACATGAAGTCACAGGAAAGTGAAACTTTGTTTTCTCTATAGGAAAGCATAAGGACTTGTTGCTGTTTCTACTTTTGCATAAATTTTCACTTTAAAATTTTTAGATGTTTAGGGATGTAATTTGTTTGTTTTTAATAAATGTTTAAAAAACATAACATACATTTAGTTTTTGGCTCCTATAAAAGCGCATGGCAGTTTTGAGTTATGCTCATACGGATAGGCGCTAGAAAATTGCAGGTATTTACTCGGCACAACTACTCAAGGCATTATGAGAAGTTACAAAAACATTTGTAGATAGTTTTTTTAGTTATTTTAGTTTTTTTAGTTATTTTAGTACTGGATAACTGAAAATAGCCTAATTTTAATAGTCAGAAATGTTTTATGAGCTTCTGTTTTTTATATTAGTGAACTAGAAGTGTGTGTGTGAAGATACTACCAGTATTATAACTTGACAGTATATAAGTGATCTTGTACAACTGTTTTATGACAATCACAAGTCCTCATTTTAGAGAAACAGGTATACTCTGGAAATTTCTGCAATGCATTAATCAGTAAACATAGTGATAGAAACCAATTTTTTCTCAAAGGTGTGTGCATTTAAATATCCCTGCCTGTTGTTGTAAAGAAACTACACCATAATGTTTTCATTGTTTTGTTGCAAAAAAATAGTTACGACAACTTAAATTGAAATAAGATTTGTATTAAATATTATCAGCGTTAATATAAAGATAGCAGTTCTACTTAAATTTTATTAAATTAACTTGGTGTTGATTTGTAGCACAAGTTCATAACGCAGCTGATAAAAATGATGCATAACACTGTGATATACACTCAACATCAAGAAAATAATGCAACAATCAGAACAGTGATTAATGACAGTGCAAATTGGAAGCAGGAGGTGTTGCAACTAATGTAGAATTATTTCGATTTTCGTTTGCTTCGTTTTAACATTGTAGCCTGGAATTTTATGTCAACAGTTAGATGGAGACATCAGATTAAGGGGTTAGGAATAGCGAAATAAGTACCGTTGCTGCCAGGTGTATTATACCTGCCTTGTTAAACAGCTGTTCTAGATTTATGGGATTTTTGCCCAAATACATAAGCCACTTTTTTACCATTCTACTGCACAAGTCTTCACACATAGGCGCCAACCTTTTTTGATAGCAGGATAGGTGGTACATAAAATGCGTACGCTACATGTGGGCATGTGGTAGCACTCTGGTCTGGGTGTTTGTCCTAGGTCACATGGCGTGCAGGGCTGCGAGACCTCACCCACTTGGAATAGAACATAACATGATATTCCTCACCTGCATAGAAGACACCGTGATAATGATCCTTCCAGGTGGTTGCATCCACGGTTCCCCATCTACTTGCATTGCAACTTCCCTCTTAAGTGTGATCCTTATATATTCACCTTGTGCCAACCTCATACCTGTTCGGAGCCCGCTGTATATCTGGCTCTGTGGAGAAGTAATAGAGTAACGAGATGGAAATCGATTTTCAACTTATACAGATTTTCAAGATTTCAAATTATAACCGATTTTTAAGACTTCTAATATGCTTTATATGAATTTAGATTCACTTTGCTAATTCTATGCTATATCGTTGGGTTGGGGCCTTAATGCACAAATGTAGGTCAGGGAGATACATGTACTTTACAGGATTTAAACATTCAGTTTAGACTCAATTTCCCCTTTCTATGCTATATGGTTGATACCATACCATACAATACTAGCTTACCATATGAGCAACCCCACCAACACCAAGCACTTCTAACATTCCATCTCCAATAGAAGGTTGGTTGAACCTCTTACTAACAGCGCTACCCCATGCATTGGAACCCGCACCCCAACTGCGGATAAACACTGTGATTAATCAGTCAAATTACTTGAATTTACGAACAATTTTTGGCTTGCGATGGTTGTAAGAGGGCAAATGGTTTAAACAACATGATAAACTAGTCTCCTAGTTGTATATTACATTATTATGTATAAATGCATGGTAATGGAAAGCATTAAAGAGCAGAAACAGTTTCATTTAGTAGGTGTTCATGCTGGACTTGTTATTATAATAGGTTAGATTTAAAGTAATACCAGAATATTATTTTTTATTGAATTAAGATGAATCTTACCTCGTGATATTAAGAAATATGAGACCTTTGATTGGTGGAAGGTCTATCACGTGATCATCAACTTGCAATTCGATGACGTTGCTTAAATTGACAGAGCGACTTGTCATTTTTTTCAAACCAGCTTTAAAATATAAAGCTTTGTTGCGAAGCCTGTAGATTAGAAGGTTTAGATTCAGTGCAACTTGTAAAAAAATTGGTATTAAAATTTTTCACTTAAATGAATTAAATTTTACTTCTTGTTTGTATCTACACCAGCTTAGATGCATAGAACAGATTTATGGTCAGTGGCTGATAGTTCACTAAGCGGGGACTAATAAAGTCGAAAATTGTCATGTTAAAATTACTGGTTCACCTGCTTGTACATCTTTCTGGGTTTTCTTCTCTTGCAAGGTGGAAAGCAAGACTTAGTTCTGCGTCAATCCCAATCCCGAAGTAATTGTTCATTGCCACCATCTTTAACCCTTCAGGTGCGGTAGGACACTGTATGTAATTGTGCGTGAATTTCGTTGAAGCAATAGGACTAGTAGTTGGAAAATTTCAAGCACAAACACGTTTGTTGCAATTTCGTTATACCGGGTCAAGGCCTGCAGCATGGCATGCCATGGGAACTGGGATTTAGTCGAGCACTGCCCAATATCGCTACTGTGTTATTGTGTCACAGGCACAATAATACAGTTGTAGTTCATTTTTGTATCTGTCACACCTGGGTGGATAATCCTGGATCTGTAGTGCATTAATCAGTAAACAGCTAAAATGTGGTCAAATAAAACAGGGTTGACTTTGTCGGTTTTTATGATGTGGTGTATGCTTGAAAAGTTGGTACAAATACAAACTATAAACACAAATTACTGTCACTGGTTCTGGTGGCTCCTTTTTAAATGAAGATATAACGGGTAAAGACATCTTTTTAAGTTGAGTTGGTGGCTTTTCAGCAAGATAGGTTTCAGACACTACACTGTAATTTCTTCCAACATTAAATCTGGAAATTAAAACAACTCTTTATAGTTTGGCCTGGAATATTGCGTTGTTACAAGAATTTTGTAACAAACTTCATACTGGAGTTATTAAATCATGTTTTTTTGATTGACCAGCTGTTTGTCAATGCTGGGGGTGCTGTATCGTTTTAACATAATCAGTGGTAGACGTTGAATAATTTAAAGACAAGGACTTACTGTGGTAGTTCATCTATCTCTTCCTCATCTAAGATCAAATCTTCCTTGGATTCCACAACCATCTGAGAAGCCTCCTCCCGACTTGAAAAACTTTCGTCAAATTTAACAAACGGACCAAACTCCTCTTTCCTACTTTCAATTTCAACTTTTTGCTGCTTAGTTTTTTGCAACAAGCTCTTGTTTTCTTGTTCAGTATTTTGTTCCTGGTCAGTTTTTTCAGCCAAATCAGAATTTGGATCCCGTTTAACTGAGTTACTGCATGAGTCCAGCTTCAATTTATCTTCTAACTGTTCATGCAACACTTCATTATCACAGTGGGTTGAAGTTTGAACTTCTGCGTTATTTTCTTCACAAATAGCTTCATCTGGGGGTAGGTATGATTTAAAACCCGTCGAAGTCTTATTTTCATCATTTTTCAAAGTTTGAACTTCTGCATTATTTTCTTCACAAACAGCTTCATCTCGGGGTAGGTAAGATTTAAAACCCGTCGAAGTCTTTTTTTCATCATTTTTTGAACTTTCAATTGTCCCCTTTGATGCAGGCTGTGGTTCAGCACCCAGGCTCATAATGATATTAATAGGGGAAGTCATTGAATGAGCAAGTTCGGTGCCAATGTTTACATTTTTTACTTTATTTACAGCGTCAGAAACCAACAAGGGAGCTTTCTCAGGGTGAATGTTGTTATCATTGTTTTCAACAATTGAGTCGAATAATAAGTTCCATCTGTCAAGCTTTACAGGACTGGAGTCGGAAATCTGTGAAGTGAATTCATATAATGTTGACTTTTAGTTTATAATAAAAAAAAATTGTGGAACAAAGCATGGACAATCGTAACAGCTTAAAGTCTTGAATACAAACTGACTATGTTCCATGGTACCTTTACTATGCCATGCAAAAATAACTAACTGAAACACTGACAGTTTTTATTTATTTAAAAACCTGAGCTAGCAGCATTTCTGCACATTCTCCGTTCCAGCTCGAACCACAACCCAGCACTCGCGCAAGATCGTTGCCTGTCCCCACTGGTAGAACGGCTATGTGGGGAGCCTTACATTGTAGTTGACGTTGTAGCAGCTCAAGATGGGACAACACCCATCCTACTGTACCATCACCTCCACAGATTAGCACTTTGAATTTGGGTAGTCGTCGAAAGGCATAAAATCTACAATGGAATTGTTTTATTTTGGGGGATTTTTACCAGTAAGCTAAGAAATAATGCAAAGGTATAGATGGTCAACATAATTAGTTCATATTGGGAGAGAGCTCAGAATTTGTGTCTATCTACAGCACAAATGTTTTATTTTGGCAGAGATTTAACTAAGTTTAGAATTCGGTGTTCGTGTTATTTACTGTGTAATTATATTGACAGAGTATTGAATAAGATGGTTAATAATGTACAATCCATAATAAAGAAGTTTACAGTGCTATGATTAATTCATGCTTATTCAAGTGTATAGTCTAATTAAAATACAGCGTAGGGACCCAGCACATTGATCAATTATGCATGAAAGACAGAAATAGTAAAAGTACGCAGGTTGTACTGCAGCCATAGCCAGGAATATGAACCATTCTATAAGTTCGTTAAAAGGACAACGTTAATTATAGAAGAATAATCATGAGAAAATGTGAAATCTGCAAATTTGTCATGGACTGAAATAGCTGATGAATAAGTTTATTTATCATTATTGAAAATAGTACAATACATGTGGTTAATGGCTATAAGGGGATATGAAGGGATTATATTGTTAAGCATTAGGAACCTTTATTAAATTAAGGCTGAATATAAAATTCAATCAGGTCATAGGCCACACTTTCATTTAACTAGGTTATCTAATAGTGGCTGCCATAAGCCTTAATCATTTGTGGGTAGCCTACTTATTATTTCAGCTATATTTAGCTGACAAAACACAAATGGCACAGCTCAAATCTATTAGTGTAAAGTAATATACATAAAATATAATTTGAAAGAAAACATAGTAACATACCCAGGAGCAGCACCACCCTGATCTATAAGAAATATCTGGTTTTTATTGAGAAACTGGGAGAGTTCGTTATAAACTTCTTTTCCTTGTCCGCCACCACTTTTGCAGTTAATAAATACAAGTAAGGGTGTTAGAGGATCGCTAATTCCACTGGGCTGAAAAGTCAGAGTTATTTCAACAGGCGTGAAGAAAGTAACATTTGCACTGAAAGGTCAATAATAGAAGGTTATAAATAGAGCATGAGGTGAAACAACACTTCCTCTTTGCTTAGTCGTGACATTTAAACGATATTATACGGTCACTTAGCTTGGTATGAATAAGCAGTAGTTGTGAAGAAAGTAAGACCAAGTAGGTTGCGCATGTCAGTTGCGCCGCTACACCACGCAACTGCTAACAGGAAACAAGCTCTATTGCCCATACAATGGACTGTATTATAAAGTGGGGTTTAATTTCAGTAGGCTTGATATATAGGCTTTTTAGCTGGGCTTATGGCCTATATATCACCTCCTCTGCTTTATTGCAAAGCAGTAACAAGAACAAACAATCGCTATCATCAAGATATAAATAACTGTTTATGACGAATCAATAACAATTAACTGGAAACCAATGGGCAACCAAACACACAAGAAAGGGACCGTAACATTTATTTCATTGAAGATTGTAAATAGGTTACCTTTACATCACAGCTTAACATTTACGCTGGGGCTATTTACTGTGATGTAAAGATGCAGTAAGGGTCACTGGTTGGTATTAATAAAATTGAAACAGATTCTTTATAGACACTGGTTTCAACTTAGTTACTGCATCAATTAACAATTATGCAAAGCGGAAGTTGCACACAAAGGTGTTCATTAATCACTCACACTAGTGATGTAGGGAAGCATTGTTAAAGTTGCTTGCTTTCCCATCATACGTGTGGTGGAGAAAAGTTTTAAAGCACTGGATGCATGTGAACCATTTCCAAAAGTAACAAAGAATGCACCTGGAATGCAATTGTATGAGATATAAAATGAGTAAACAAGCAGGTCGAAGTCCTAACATAATTTACAGCTTTAATATACATATGACATTTACCTATAGCAAACTTTTACCAATAGTTTACTTAGAATAACAAGAAATTGAAGCTTAATATTTGGTAACAGCATTAATTTGGACACTGTTATCAGAAGGTCTACAACCTTATTACTTGTGCTAGACTTTTATATTTGTATGGCATATTGCCAAGCAAAGAAAATATTGTTACTTGTTATTTTGATTTTGGGAGTAGAATAGTAGCTTTAGCTTTAAAACTAATTGAGTATAATGCTGTTTTGCGTTAAACCCTTTTTGTTTAGTTGAACTTACCTATAGTAGGAAATATGGGACCCACTGTGACGCGATCTGAAAACAAATATATGTACAATGATATATGTTTTCGGAGGTATTTTAAAAGGCAATTAAATTTATGCAACATATACTTGGCAAGGTGCTATTTCACAACTGTGTGTTAAGTCTTGAGAAATATGGTAATACTAAGTCTCAGTACAACCATAGTCAGATATTGGGCCATTTTTGTATTTTGTAAAAGGGAAAAATCTGTTTAAATTAAATTTCAATACAAGTTGTGCTAATCAAATGAATGAAACTTCTTTTTAAAAGAACAGTGAGTCATTTTATTGTACTTAATGACATCACTGAAAAAAATGGTCATACTGTTTTCTTTCTTTCAAAAACTGTTACATGATGATGATGATGATGATGTAATTATCTTTATCGATTTTCTAATTAGGATTTTAATCAGTCCGACATTGTGTCTTAGTTTTACTGACAACACCCAATGTTTACATATGGCAATCACACAGTTTTTATGCATTACCGCTTATGGAAATGCAAACAAATATTTGGTATTAAAATTCCTAACCACCCACCAATTTTGGTGCACTGTGCTGCATAGTCAGTATAGGCCGAGTTTGGTAGATCTACGGGGAGCCCACCCACATGTAAAGTTAAGTCTCTACCCTTTGACATATTTCTCCTAATTGCTTTGTGGTGCCCTGCAAATATATTAAACAAACATTAGGTTGGTGTTTCATTCACAATGTACGTCATAAAACTAGGCTAACTGTTCAAAGTACACAGATATTGGGGTATTTTTGGCTTGTGTGTTTGTTTAAAGTTAGACAAAAAATTTACCATTAATAAATCACATATTACATCTGTACACAAGCAGAGCACTACTGGCTTGTTTGGAAAGAAAGCTAGCTCCTGTCAATAGTTTAATTAAGTGGTCTTGGTCGTGATGGCTTGCAAAGGCAATGTAAACAACTCCTAATTGACAGTGTTCAATTTAACTTTGAATTAAGTTAGCTTTTCCCCGAGGAGCACTGCCACAGCCAATTTACCAGTCTATAAATACATTCAGCATCAAAGCCAAGCTACTGAGGCTTTACTTACATGGTTTGTTGCCTGGGCTTTGGTTCTGTGGCTCAGTGGATAAATCTATATAAAAATTAATCAGGCCAATTATGAATTATATTACACATTATGCACTCAATAATTAAAAGATTAAGGATATACATTGGTTAATTAGGTTGATAGAGTGTATGGCAACAGACTACTTTTATTTTTTCAATGATAATTATTTGTTTGTTTTCCAATATAAATAAATAATTTAAATGTCAGATAGCCTAGTTTGTTCAAGTTAAGCTTTGGATTATTGTAAAACACTTTTCCTTTTAAACTACAATTCATTTCAAATTAGGTGTTTTAATTTCAATGAAAAATTACAGCCAGCCCACACATTTATGAAACAGAATGCACCAAACGCATGTGACGTAAATAACTGGAAAAAAAGGAACCTGAACGTTGTTGTTTAAGTGAAACAAAACCATCTTCTTTTAATGGCAGCCATACGTAGCTCATTGGTAGCAGAAACTGATTGAAACAGCTTGACAAATCAACTGTATAAGCGTCATTCTCGGTCTCCTGCAAGTATTAACTGGTATTACTTAGGATTCAAAAGCTTTGCTCTATTGGTAATTTACCATTTTATTAAGACAATAAAATAAACGGATATTTTAGTCTATAGACCAGCTCCAATCTAAATTCGGCTCCCAAGTGTCCTTTTCCCAAGACCTCACTCGAATAGAATATTAGTACCGCTAATTAAACAGGGGTAAAATTGACCTACAATTTGCATAATGCATTTGCGTAGTAATAACACAATTTGGATGTTTCCATAACTTAACAAACAGCGTTTTTGGCAACTAGTTTCTTGGACAGTTAGGCCTACCCAAGCAATAAAAAACACAGCCAAGGGTATCTTGTTGTACTTTAAAAACAAGGTTTCTTCTACTTAATTGATTCAGAGTGCTGTCACTTACAAGGGATTTAAGAAGGGCACCTCATTAATAATGCAAACACTTCTTGAAATATTGACAGAATGAAGTTAGCAACAAAACCTAAACCCAGTGTGCACACTACATTGATTGATAGGGATAGTAATAAGTTAGAACTTAAACTTAATTTTAACATTAAAGAATCATTGAAAACAGCAGCAATAGGGCAATTGTTTTAACAGTAGTTTAGAGTCTAATACAACCTATAGAAGCCGATTGGAAAAATTAATATAAAACACCTTAATTGTGAATGAATCATAGTCATACTTAAAACACAACTCACCCCTTTTGTGCTACTATGTGCAAGTCTTTCACCTACTTCCAAGTTTTCTTTTTGAGATACTCGCCGTAAGGGTTCGTGCCTATGCGGCCCTGCCACCGTCTGCATAGCGCTTGTTCAATGTGAACCAAAGGAAATTACCCAATAGGCATATCAATGTCGTACTTAACCAGGCATGGTAAATACACTAACTAACTAGGATAAACCGAACGTCGAAACGTAATTAAAACGGCACCATAGAGTCAAAAGGCAATAAAAAAAAGTTTTATTGATTTACTCTCTTCAATGGCACACTGCACCGCTAGAAACTTATACAGAACAGCGCTTCAAACTGGCTAAAAACCAGACAGCGCTTTACTACGCGATGCTCAATCACTACTAGCTTGCGCCTACTATCGTCTCTCCCGCGCACTACGCAATAACGTTGCCTTCTTCGTATTGCCAGCGATAATACGAGGAGTGAGTACACAAAACTCTGTTTTGTGACGTATATTGTAAAGAATATTTATGAATCGTCTCCGCTTTAAACTTCCAAGAAACAGAAAAGCCGAACATGTGTTCGCGCAGTTATTGTAATGGTTTACAATTTGTTAGGCAAGCTTCTTGATTAAGTAAAGATCAATATTTGATGTACGTCTTAATTATCTATTTACACAATAACAAGCTGAATCGAAAGAAATATTCGCGGACAGGTGTCCAATTCTCTGTAACACATTGGTAAGCTAAACAAGTTTCGATTCCTAACCGAAACACACGGTATTAAATAGCCCTGTGTTTCATACTAGTGCATGTTTATACTGCAAGCATGTGTTAAAAGCCCCTATTTTCACTTTGTTGGTCAGATGGCGAATTTTTCTGTTGATAATTTAAAAACACTGCTCGTTTGTGTTTAGTAACAACCAGGTGATTTTTTGTTCGCGTCATAATGAAAAAACAGTTTTGGCGCACAAATTTGTGCGATGTTTTTGATATCCGACTCGGTGAATGTAATGAATGAATGAATGAATGTGACTTGGCCGGAAAACAACAGTGTTTATCACACGGAAGTAGCACCTCATGTCAACTTACGAGTTACCATGTATAGTAGGGTGGGGGAAGATGGGACACATTTTCGTTTAGTTTTTACTTTTCATTTGGTAGTAAACAAAGAACATTCAATTAATTATAAAACCGTATATTCACGACTTCCACAGACCGTTGTTAAGTGTTTAAAACACGATCTGGATATTATGTGTTAAAGGTGTCCCATCTTCCCCGACTCTACTGTATCTTACTATGTGGGAGATTATTTTTTTTCTTAAGTATGGCTAATAATTTGGACAACCCATTAGTGACCAGTGGGTTGGAACAACTGCCGTTAAGTGTCTTGCCCAAGGACAAATACGCCCACAATGGTAGCAGAGCCTTGAATCCATTACCTTTGCGGGTTACACAGAGAGGCGCGCTAACCACTATGCCACGGCACCCTAGTGTGATTTGGTATAGGTGTACGTGGTGTTTACCTACGAATACAGGTCAAGTGTGTGTATAAAACCTTGATTGTTTTTGTTTTTATTGATTACAATTATCCAGCCACTCCCACTGTGATGTCCATCTATTTTAATAATAGTGTGCAAATACATGGTTAATATAATGTTTTACAGATTTACTGATGTGTTTGTTAATTTTCGCCTCTCAAGTTATGGTTTTAAAGGGCCTAAACACACCCCAAATGTACTTCTGTTTAATCGATAGAGTGTGTTTTTCTAATTCCAACGACACCTTACTTGTTTTAATCGGTTCTGTATAACCAAAGATATTCCAGCTCAAACACCGTGAAATTCAAAAAACTGATTTGAAAGTTGCGTGGCGAAAAAAATTGAGAAGTGTACTACCCACGTGACAAATACGTAACAAAATTGTTGAAGCGTGGCCGCTCTCATTCAGAAAGGCAAGAGCACAGAAATAAAAAAGAGTAGAACGCGCAACTGCTCAAAACCGTGATATATTCTTTTTTCTATTCACGTGACCGCCAACTCCGTCCCCATTTCCCTTCGTCTCCATTGTAAAAGATAGGCGCATAGTATTTTTGGAAGGTTTTGGCTGTTTATTTTAAAAACTACACCAACTATTCAAGTTTGTTTGGCTAGTTTAGTTATTTGGTACATTAACGCTTACAGTTTACCACTTGTTTAGGAAATTTAATTATTTAAAAAAATTAATTAAAAATTTCAAACAAACGGTTTTTTAGAAATATATATATATTAGAAAATAGTTTTTTTACACAATAACTTTAAATTAAGTCAAAAAACGAAGAAAAACTACACAAAACGTCATCGACTCCATTGACTACAATAGTAAACGGGAACGACCCGCGAAAGAGAGACAGTGTATCGTGCTCTCTCCTTTGCCGACATTGGAGATGCGCCTTCTATTCTTTTTTATTTCTGTGGGCAAGAGGCAGTGTTTTCAGCGAAAAACGAGAGAACAAAAAAAACGCAAAAAAGCACAAAAAAACGCAGGTTTCGCTTTCACGAATGAATCAGTCACGTGACTAGTACGTTCCTACGTCACAATCACGGAGCTCGTAGTAAAAAAAAGATAGCGCTAGAGATCACTGTTTGAGGACGAATATCTCCGCCTATACTGGACCAATTTTAATAAGCAAAGTATTTTTGGAATTAATAAAACGGTCGCTTTATGAATTTACCATAAAAAATAAAAGTGACGTGGGGTGTGTTTAGGCCCTTTAATACAATCTTCAACGCGTTATGTTACTTTTTTGTGTATTTGATCGTGACTTCAAATGCGGTAGATTGTAATTTTAAATTTGCACTTTCTCCCCAACGACGGATTCAAACATGCCTACCAGATAATCCGCGTATGATAAATGGGCGACAATCCAAATCCGTTTATAGACGATTTTTTTCCGATTACAGTTTAACATATATTTAGACATACCAATATTTAAACATAAACGAAAAATTTTACATAAATATATCAATACCTTGATCAAACTGCGCTTAAAAAAAGGTAAGTTTTGTAAAATATTAAATCAGAGTACTATAACTGATGTATTATAAACTATTATCACATAAAATATTACTACTTAAATGTTTGTAATGATGGGTTCATTTAGGATCCACTTAAATATGAATTTGTCATATTTTGTTAAGTTTCCTTGGCAACTGTGTTAAAACAGCTTGAAATAAGCATATCACGGTTCAATGATTTCTCCCTATGTTAGGTTGATTGTTATAAGTTTTGTTTAGGTTTATTTATTGCAAGTTATGATCGAAGGAGTTTTAGGTTTGGAATTAAGTGAAGTTTCTTAAATGGTGTCTATACACGCATAAAAAGTACGATAGACGTAAATTGCAGTTGTTCAATCTAAGGTTATCGGCATAATCAAGTTTATTATACGTAGAACGTAGTGTAGATTCTTTATTAGCACTGTATTTTATTTTTTGTTGGTAACAAGCGATATTTTTAGCAGATATGGCCTTCGTTGCTGGGTAGTTCTTTGTTAGTTCACACACTTTTAGTAGCACTGGAATTATAAAATGGCATCTGGAGGAATGTCGTGGCAATATTATAACAACCAGCAGAAGTACCAACATGGTACTTCATTTGGAACCTCGGGTGATGCACCAGCAAACACAGATATGAAAGACATGCACTTAAAAATGTCAAAGAAAATAGCACAACTTACAAAGGTACTAGAATTGAACACTAACTTCTAAAATGACTGTTTCTGTGTATTGTCCTTATACACTAAGTTTTGTATTATGTCAACAACTGGTCACTTATTTTATGTATGTTTTGGAGCATATATTTTAATTTTCATTTTTGATAACAGGTAATTTATGCGCTGAACACGAAGAATGATGAGCATGAAGCTGCAATGAATGCTTTAAAAGACGCTCATGAAGAAGAAACTCAACAAATCTTGGCCGAAACTGCAGCAAAAATTCAACAGTTCAGAATTAAAATAGGAAATGACTTGGATCTACGAAAGTAAGCTTGGAACAATGCCGGGTCTCCTAATGCAATTTGCTTTTTAGACATTCTCCTATGACTTTATTATTAAGGTTACTACTCTAAAAAGTCTTATTATTATTTCGATTGTATGGTATATTGGACATGTATTTTGTTTAGATTGTTGTTTTTTACTTTAGATTGTTGTTTTTTTACAGGAAAATACAAAACCTTGAAGAATGTATTGCAACCTTTGAACTTGAGAAGAGAAAAGCTATGATGGATGTAGAGTCTTACAAAGATGATATGGCTAGGCAGACAATCAAGCAAGAAAAATCCCATCAAGATACAGTTCAAGCTCTCTCTCGAGAACTCATGGAGGCAAAAAACGCATTTGAACAACGGGTAGTTGATTTTGAAAGCAACATGAGTAATATGGACAGAGAGAGGAATAAGAATTTGGACTCAGTTTCAATGGAATATCGCAAGGAAATTTCAAATTTGCAGCAGAGGTTAAAAGATCAGACCAGCAGTTTTGCTACTGAGAAAGAAGTCATTGCATCCACTCATGCTCAATCTTTGGCTCAATACCAGCAGGAAGTAATGTCTGTTAGGCAAGAGATGAAGAAAATAATGGAAGAAAATGATGACAAAATGGAAAAATGTAAAAACTTTTACGAACGGGAACTTGAAGTACTTCGTGCTTCAACTACTAATGAAAATAAACTACAGGCTGAATGGTTAAGTCGAGAAAATGCTTTGAAACTGAAAGCAAGCCAGCTTGAAGCCAGTATGCAGCAGAAGATTAAGGAATTGTCCAATGAATTGTCAGTTCAGAGGGTTGAAGTTGAGACTTTACGTGAACAACTATCCCAGTCAACTTCGCAAGCTAACAGCACATCTGATCATATCAAGGTTTGTATTGTGTTGCGCAATGTATACTGTATATATAAGACTACATTAGCATAATAAAGTTATGACATCTATTAGTTATGACAAATTTTAATTTATGACATTATTTATATTGAATTTAGTCTTCATTATATAATTTTCTCCTCACTTGGTTTAGGATTTACGTGACCAGCTTAGTAAGTTACAATCGGATTATAATGCATCGTGTGATCGTGTGCATTACTTGGAAGAAGAATTGAACACTGCGAATGAAAGAATAGAAACTCAATCCAGTGATTTACTTAGAAAATCAAGTGAGTTTAAGTCAAATATTATTTAAATTGGGTGAGGTCCTGCAATATGACACGTTATGGGACATAAGATTTCTGCCAGAGTTGGGAGATTACCCAGACACATAGAGTACAGTTCATAAGTTCCTGTATTATAACTAAATAGTAAAAGTTCAAGGTACTCATTTTGTACTATCTGAACCATGACCCTTATTACTGTTATCATCCAAAATCCAACCCATTATCACAATTCATGGCTGCAACCCATTTGTAAGCTTAAAATAGATACCCTGGAGTTAGGTGTCTATACAAACGAACAAAGCCTAAGTATATTGCATTCATCACATTATTCAATGACATACCTTCTGTTTAACAACTATGAGTGTAATTGTATTTTTCTTTCTTTGTTTAAAGTTTTAAAAACATAACGACTATGGCTGCACAATTATAAATTCATAGTTAATTTTATTCTAAATGTGGTTGAGGTCATTTAAAACCTAAGATTTAGGCCAGATTTTGCTCATTACTATATGCGAATACTATAACAAATTGATCTCTAAACAACAATCCATCATCCAGGTATCATTGGGACACTGGAAGCGATCAAACTTACTCAGGATGAAAGCATCCGTGATCTTGAGTCACAGATGAAGGACATGAGACGAAGATGTCAAGACTTGGAGTTGGAGAAAACATCTTTGCAGAAATCACAGTCAGATGAAAGTTTGCAACTCGTTCAACAAATCAAAGCAATGTCAAAGGTTTGTTCATCTGAACTGGGAACTTGTAATGTTGAAATTTAGAAGAGAAAGTTTAATGATAAATTTTCTTGTGTTTTTGTTATATGTTAATTGTATAATTTAAAAAAATTGTAAAGCCCTGGTCCTCCTCTTTTGATATATATATATAGCTATATGTCTATCAGCTTAATCATGTCTATCAGTTGTCTTGTTTTTTTGTTATTTTTAAATGTGAAATAATTTAATTATTTTTTTTCTTAATTTTCAAGCGCTTGGAAACGCTGAGCGATGAGAAGACTGCGCTGACTCAGCAATTAAAGAATGAGATAAACGAGATGAAGATTAACCACGAGGAGGCAGTAGAGAGCTTGAAACAACAATTAGAGCAAGAAGCGACATCTATGGAGAAAAATCATCAATGTCAGGTTGATATGATGAAAGTTGAGGTAAGTGGTTACCCTTGTTTTTCTGTGTAAAACATTTTAAGCTTTTTTGGTTCATTACTTCATATTCTGTTCTGTATGGGTGGGGTCCTTGTTGAGAATCTAGGAATATGCCAGATTTGGCCCATTACACCAGCACCCACACTGTTTGCATTTATCTAAATGGAAACAAGTATGGCCAAAGTATATAGTGTTCGTCTAATTGTCTTCAAATTAATGAGGTTGCCTATGTTTGACAAATATGAGTTTAACTTAAACTTAAACTCTCTTGTGTATGAAACACAGGAATGGTATGTCGTGTTATTGTCTCATTATCCAAGGGTCTCAAGAGAGCATGAACTGTCTGACTTTACACTTTGTAATAACTTTAACTTATTGGCAATAAGCTGGTTAAATCAATGTGGAAATAGTGGAAATCTGGCCTAAATCCCAACTCACCAACATAAGATAAATAATAAAAAATAAAATAGCTTCACTTTCACATGAGATATATTTAAATTTTCATGTTTATTTGTAAGGTTACAACAAGCATAAAGTAACAGCTTTACCTGACCTAAAATAAGCTTGTTTAAAACCTTAAGATACCTTCACTCTTACACATTTCAAATTTCTTATATTTTTACTTTACTACAATTTTTTTCCCCCAGGCCCAGGAAGCTATGGACAAACTACTGGTTGAAATGCAAGAGCGAATATTAAAAGAAACCGAGAAATTTGAGCAAGATAAGCAACTTGCTCTTGATAAAGTTGAAGCTGAAAAAGAAGTTATTCGCTGCAACTTAATCGACTCACAAAATGAGGTAGAAATCATAATCATTTTTCAACAGTGTTTACTGATTTCTATGTTTTGCTGTTTTGAAACCCAAAAATGTGAAAAAAATGACAGTAAGTTTCCTTTTTTAGTACCATAACGCTATGTTTAGCCCGAGTGATATTTTCTGTTAAATATATATATATATATATAAAAAATCCTACATTTTCCCCCCATATGTTTTGCTTTACATTGCATATATACTGACATTTTTACCCCTATTCCAGTTATCAAGGTTGACTGCATCAATGAATGAGCATGTAAATGGGTTGGGAGATGCCACAACTCAGATATCTAACCTAAAATCCAGGATTAGTGAGCTTGAACAGCAACTTGTAACTGGGGAAAATCGCAATTTGGAAATTCAACAAAATATCTCAAGTTTAAAGTGAGTGTAGTAGTTGTTGTGGAAATAGCGTAGTTTCCTCATACCAGCATCTCTATCTATGTACAAATTTTAGTATTTTGTTGGTGTGTCCCATAGTGAGTGAACATAAATGTATGGACTGTGTTTTAGGGTGTGATTGCTGCGAATTTTGAAATGAAACGATAGCAATATCTTAAAACCAATCTAAGTTTTTTTATATTCAGTTAAGGGTTCATCTACATATATGTGACACTGAATCTTAAAAAAAAGGATATCTGTTTCATCTCTCAATTCTACTTTTGCAACTCTTTTAGAAAATTAGACAATTGTAGTTAACCAAAGTCAAACATTTTATAAAAACACAGTAACACATCCTATAGTGTACAGAATTTCACAACATTTATTATTGGACATTTTAAAGCAATTTATTTTTCTATTTAATATATTTTGTTTAAACTGCTTATTTTAGGTCAGAGTTGGTCTCTCAGGCTGACTCCTATAATGAGAAAGTGACATCATTGCTCAGGGAGCACGAAGGAGAAAAAGAGAAATTAGTGAGAGAACAAGAGGAAAAGTGGGAGGAGAAAATGAGGTGATGTCACAATTAAAATTATCATGTAATACTGACATAGGCGTAATGTTGTGGGTGCAAGGGGTGACATGTCATCCAACTTTGAAACATGGGTGGCATCATATGTTTTAGCACCTCAGTTTTACCTTTAAAATAGCTTTTACCCTGCTACTAACTGTGTCCACAAAAAAGCAGAGCTAAAGTAAACTGCATTCACCACATAAATCAATGAAGTTACCTATTTAAACAACTATAAGTTTAAACTGCATATTTTGCAATTTCACTTTAAATTTTGTAAAAAAATCTAAAAACATGGCACCTATAAATAGTAATGCAAATTATTTGTTAAAACTACTTCAAAAATTTTGCTTCATTTTATTAGTGTTGACCAACAAATTTTCCCTCTAAACAGAATCAAACTGGCATCACTTGAATCCAACCTCATCCACCAGTTCAACAGTGAGAAGCAATCTGCAATAAGTGAACTTGATTCACTGAAACACAATGAGTTAGAAGCTGCTAAATCAGGCTGGGAAAACCAGATACGTCAACTATCAACGCAGGTATGGTACTTACTACACTTTGTACCAAGTTTACTAAAGAATTGTCCAATTTTTTTTCATATTTTACAATACACATTATTAAACTGTGATAAATTGCCATATTTACTAAAAAAATTGTATCATTATAAATATAAGGCGTTTCAGTCATGATTTAATGTTAAGTTTTTCATTCGTTTTTCACAACATGAAGAAAAATCTGTATTATAATAACATTACTGAATAAACATTATAGTGGCATTTGGTATCATTCATTAAGATAAAAATAGTATTGAAATATTGGAGCTTTAAATTTTGGCAACACGCACTGTTATTTGTTTGTATATTATTTCTATCCAGATGATGGAGCTGCGACAATCGTTTGACAACGAGCGCCGTGAATTTGAACGAAAACTTGCTGAAAGTCAGTCAGGCATGACTGAAATTGAGCGAAGGCTCAGGAACGAAGCACAAGAGGCCGCTACAGAGTATTCTAACAAGGTGGGGAGAAATAAAATGGGCGAATTATTTGACAAGTCTCGCTCTATTGTAAATTTCCAAACCATGGGTGTTTTGTCACTATTGTAAGTGAGGTGACATCATATGTTTTAACACCACCTCAAACAGCTTTTCTGCTGTTAGGTGATAAAAGAAAGAAATAGAGCAAAAGTTTTTGCATTTGCAACATTAATCAGTTTGGTTCATTTGGTTTGATATTGAAATTCAACTGATGTGGCTCTTTTCATAAACATTCAACACCTTTGTGTCTTTTCTACTTTAGTAAAATGTTAATAAATACCTGGTTTGCAAGAGACCATATCATAACAATTGCCTCCAAACAATAAAAAGCCAGGGGTATGCTCTTGCCCTTAATAAACTGTCAGGACATGTAGCTTCTTGCGGTTATTTATTAATAAAAATAGTTAAATTTTTTCTTGTTCAATTTTTCAGATTGCTCACTTGCTAGAAACACACAAGGTGGCGTTAGAGGCAGCTGATCTTCGTAAAGAAGAAGAATTGAGAAACTTAGAAAATCAACTTAATTCTAAATTCCGGTAAGATTTTATATTATTATGTTTTGTTTGCGATGTTGAGTTTTCGAATGTAGAAATGTGTAGTTTATCAGTAAGAAACACTCAATTGAAAAACAAACTATGTTTTTTACCCTTCCTGAGCTTTAAAAATGATTTAAATTCTAAATTATTTTCAATTTACCGAAAGTAGGCACTTTTCCTATACCTCTGTGTTGTTTCACAAAATGGTGACCAATTTGCATTTTAATAATGGTTTTTAAATGGTGTTTTTAATTTTTATGGCTTTGCACATAATAGAGAGGAGTCCCATTCACGAATGCGAGCCCAACAAATCAGCATCGAGGCTGTGAAAGAGAAAATGAAACAAGAAGCCAATGAAGAGATGACACGAAGAGAAGGAGAATTTGAAAGAGATATTGGTGGGTTGGGTTGGTTGTGTATGCTAGCAGGTGTATTATTATATATACAGTGTGTTCATATACCTCATATTTGATTTTGTTGGATCAGTTAAAAAGAAACAACAAAAAATAAAAATTTAACAGTTACAAAAACTTTACACTGAAAGATAAAAATCATAGATAGTTAGGCAAAAATACGTTTTAGCTGAAGGACAACTTTAAGTTGTAAATATGTTGTATATTTGGTATTGTAGCAGTTATAGTTGAGATTGAGGTGTATAAGAAGACACCTATGTTATAACTTGACAGTGGGCACGAGGTGTAGGAAACCACCATGTAAAAAAGCACCCATATTATAATTGACAGAAAGCATAAAAAAACAATTGACAGTAAACTCCATCATGTATTTAGCTTTAAACACCCACCCATATAATTCTCACAGATGATATACGAAGTGAATTAATGCACCAACATGCGTCTGTACTTGATGATACAACGCGTCAATATGAAAACCAACTTGCCTCAGTTAAAGCAGACATAGATGCGATGCAAAGAACTTCGGTCAGGAATGAAGAAGTTTATAATAAATCGGTTGGTATTACCATTATTTCTTTCAATTACTCATAAGTACTGAATTGTTGGTGTTTGTTCTGGCCATGTAATTTTTTAAAGCTTTTAGTCTAGGAGTTTTTGTATTTATTTTTGCATAAACTCAATTTTTTCATTATTTACTATAGATTTAATTTATGTTTGGGCAGTTCTTTGTTATTAAAATTGATGTACTATATTTTCAGTTTATCTTGCCAAAAAATGATTCTCATTTCACCCTTGTTACCAATGTAGAATTGCCAGAAGATTATTTTCTGACTTATAATATGCTTGGTAGCAATAACATACATATATCAAATGGTTGTTTAAAATTTACCCATTTTCCCCACATTAATTTCATCTTCAGTTAAACGAGTTGGAAACTGATTTAAAACTCACTCGCTCAGAGATGAGCAACCTACGCAACAAAGTTTCGGAGCAAAACGAAATGTTGTCAACACTGAATAAAGAAATAGATGCCAAAGGTAAAATATTATGGAACGTTTTTCATGATTTCTTTCCTCATCTGACAAAAATAACTAAATTTTATTTAGTTCCAATTTTCTTCTGCTAGCAGGCATAATGTAAGTAATCTTTTAAAGGTTCAACATGAAAAGCAGTCATGTATTTCGAACGTTTCGTCTGCCTTTGTCACACTGTTTATTGTACCAGATGAGCTGTTTAAAGAATATTATTATTAAACTGATTTTCCAGGTCATGAGGTTCTCCGGATTCGAAGTGAAGCGAACATTGAGCTAAGAAGGAAAGAGGAAGAAATGATGCGGAGGTTTCAACAGGAGCAAGATAACTACCAAGCCGACAGCATCCGGAACAAGCAGATCATGGTTAACGACTTTAATCGCGCAACCGAGACACTTAAAGATAGGATCGCTTACCTCAATATTTCGTGAGTATATAAGAGCAAATTTAATTGTTACTTCATGTCTATATGGTAGTGTTAAGGGGTGACATGTAACTTCCAAAAACAGGGGTGATGTTATGAATTTTAGCAGTTGGGTTTATATACAAACAAGCAGAGCCAAAGTATATTGCTTTCACCACAATATTCAATACTATTTCATTTGACTACTATAAATGTAACTGTATTTAACAATGCCTTTTTATTTTTCCAAAAATTTAACACATGTTGGCTGTCGCCTATGATTATACATGGTAGCAATAACAGCATAATATTTTTTTAAATTAAACTTGTTCATGTTTTCACCTTTTACTTTGTACAAATGTACAGTCTTCGTGAATCAGAGGAGAAATACGAGAGGAGGGAAAGTCGACCTGAAGATGTCGATTCCATCAACCAACTCAAGGATATGGTTAGAGAGAGGGAAAGCCAACTTCAAAAACTTCTGGTATTTATTCGAATGAATGTGACTTATTTATCCTTGTGTGACGGGCAACGACAGTAGTTATAACACAGGGCGTTCCAGTTGAGTTTAGAATCTTCTGGTATTTATATATAATGAATAAATGTAACTTATTTATGATCACGTGGCGAGGCAATGACAGTTGTTATACCACAGGTGTTTAAGTGAAAACTATAAAACACAGGTTGCAGTGTTTTCATTCTATGTATGTGACTGTGTGTAACATAAAATTATTTTATTTCATTTCTGCGGTAACCATAACTATAATGCAAAAAGTATATGGGAAAATATAAAAACAAATATTTTTCATAATATTACGTTGCTGTATGTTTAAGGTGAGCTTCATATTTAATTTGAGTTTTGTGTCTTGTGGTTCTAACACAAACTTATATACACCACCTTTAGTACACAGTACACAGTAATTAAATGGTTTAGATGAAATTCTGATAACGAAGTTTGCGGACTGGTCTGTGTCGTAATAGTTGCATGTTTGCCTCTATGCTGTTTAGGAGAAGCAGAGATAAAGTTTTCCGAAACTTGTTTTAAATATTTCACTACGCAGCGGTTACAATTACCACGTTTAAGCACAGTTTATTGGAATTGTGTGGCAGTTGTTATATATGACGTTGTTAAGTGTTTGGAGAAGAGGTGTTTCTCTTTTCTGTGTCTACAAGAAAAAAATTGATTATGCTCAGCAGGGGCGCAACCAGGGGGGCTGTTTTGCTGTCATGACAGCCCCCTTTTCCGCAGACACGCACGCAGCCAGAAAGTGCTAAGACGCAGACACACGCGTTGCATTTAATATTACATTCGTTCGCTTAAAATTGGAATAACTTTTCGTTCAATTGTTACGTCACTTGTCCTATTGTAACGTAACTATTAATTATGACGTTTCATAATATAACAATCTGGAGGAATGTGCTAACTGCCCAACCAACCACGAGATCGAAACATCGTGTATGAGCGTCACATTTTTACGCTCTGCGCCGGCGTAGGAAATAAAGGAAGACGCATGTGGTAGCATACATTCAACACTTAACAAACGAAGCAATCGTTGTGAATTTATTCTCGTGAAAAGTGACGTAATAAAACTCTGGTTCTCGTGCGGTGCCAACGAACACGTTTTTTGGCCTTTGTCCAAGCTCTGCCGGGGCGATACTTTATAATAATATATTACAATTTGTGTTGGTTCCAATTTACTGATAGCGCCGCTCCTCGCACTTTTATTTGCACCAATTAAAATGCATAATAATCGCGGTTTATCAGCATTTAAATCAGTGGTTACCAAACTTTATCTACTCGCGTACCACTTTTTGGTTCAAGCAGCGTTCTCAAACCACCTACATACTAAACTACTAAAGGCTCGTGAACAACTCATTTTAAATAGTGAAATTAAAAACCGCACGCACACCTATTTTTTCCGCGGGCATGAACTTGGCACTGCCTTTCTCAAAGTTGAAAATAAAAGTAATTTGCCTATTAAACAGGGCAACAGGCGCGGTAATAAACAACCTAAATATGTTCCAGAAGTAGCACTGCTGTATATTTACGATGTTTTCCTCAGCCAAGCAGCATAATTATTACGAAACAGTAGGGATTCACACGTGGATTCATCGCGTCATAATAGCGATTGTTTGACCTGGGAATTGATTACGTCATAATAGCAGTTCACACGTTGATTATTTGCGTCATATTAGCGATTGTCCCCTTGATTATTTAGCCTGCAGGTGCTTGAAAACAGGTTGAATATTTGCCTTTTCATGCGCATAAGTAAAGATAGGCTTGCAAAAATATTATGTACACGCGTAAAGCAACGCCTAGGTTTAAAAAGTTAGGAACACCGGTGTAGGGAATATAGCATGGAATGTCACGCTCTACGTAATTTATGTGGATTAAAATAATGCTCACGACAATCACTAAAAGATCATTTGCGATCGTTTGGTTTGAACTTAATAAGGTGCTCGCGTACCACCCGGGAGGCCTTCGCTTACCATAGTTTGGGAATCACTGATTTAAACTAATCATCAGAAACAGAAATCATACAAAAACTACAGATCGTATGGGAGCAAATAAAACACGATTGTTTACCAACAATCTCGTTTGTGATGGAACAATCGTAATGGTTTATCAAAGGTATTCTGACGTAAATAATCGTTACATTAACGTGCGTAAATCTGCAACAATGTTTCCTCTGTTTATATTAATTTAGATACGTCTTTTTAATAATGTAGTGTTAGTTTTAATTTACCGCGTAAAATAGAATATATATTCGTGTGCACAACCAATAAAGGGAGTGTTTTATCGCGTCAGAGATAAACGTCAAACGTGGACTAGACGTAAATATGACAGCCCCCTTTTGAACGCGCTGGTTGCGCCACTGATGCTCAGCCTATTTTCTCAGACCTCCTAATGAAATTTTATTTGTTTTTTTTTAGAATTGTTTAGTAATCTTTTATGTATATTTTATTTTACTTTTTTATTATTGTAACACTAGAATCTTGAATATAGACTTAAAATATTACCCTTTAGTTTATTATACTTTTATGTTTTATTATGCCAAGAGAAAGATTATATTTTTTATCAGGTTTTTCCTTTACATCTGTTTTCTAGTATTTCCTTTACATCTACATGTTTTGCCTAGGGACACATATAGTTAAATTACAGGGTATTGAACCCAGTATGTGTAGCCAGAGATTAAAGATAAAATTCTTATGTCAGGATGACAAGAAGTTTTACCAAATGGAGTTGATAAACAGAGAAACAAACTTCAATAAAGTGTTCAGTACGGCACCTAATGTTGGGGTGCTTAACCCCAGGACCAAGGTGAGACGATTTTAATGTTTTTTAACTTATTATATTTCATATATAGTTAAACTTTTGATTTTATGTTTGCTTTTAATAGTACTGTGGGGTAAGATGGATACTGTTAGCAAATAATAGCACATATTTTCCAACTCTTTTACTAAATTTCTTTGTTTACTACCAAATGGGACGATAAAAAATGGAAGCATGTACCATCTTCCCCCAACTTACTATATTTAATTCCCTTTTAAATGCTTTTTTACATTGTATATTAAATTGTTTTCGTTTACCCAGAAAAATAAATCCAACAAAGCGAACACAGCACCACAAAGGTTCACCTCACAGTTTGTAAGCGTGCCTAACATGAACTCGATTGAACCAGCTATGACTGGATCAAACCGGTTAGAACCACTTAGATCTAGTTCATCTTCCCCTGGTAGTTTTAACTCAAATAAACACCTCCAACCGACGCCCCCGCCACACCCTAAAAAGTTCATGAGGTAAGCTATATTGAGGGAATCATAAAACCTGGAATTTGGTCATCTTTGCCTTCCAATACATTTTATATTCGAGCTTGTGATATTTATTAGTTTCGTTACACCTGCTACCAGGCATAATGTTAAATAATCTTTGTTGGCTAATCTGGTATAAAAAACATGAATTTATTCCAATGTTTTGTCATCCATTCAGCAAGACTTTATCGCAAAATTTTCTGGCATTTAAAATTAATGTTTTATATACCAATTGAGCCGAAAAAAAAGCTATTTTGTATTAGTTCTCATAAAGTTACATTAGCAGGACATGACATAAATGTATATTCCAAAAATAGGAAAGTGTTTTTTATATACCTTGTGCCTATACATGTTATTGCACAATCCCACTCACATTCCATATATATTATAATGTCATACATGAAAAAATATTTTTCTATTTAAAATTTTTATAGATGGTTTATTTTTCAAATATTTTTAACTTAGTTAAGGTGCCTTCTATATTTATCCTTGCACTGTGATGCCTCGTGCCTTCTATTTTACCAGAACTTTAATAAAAAATCAACTACTAAGACATGCATGGTGTTTGTGACTGCATTATTAACACTTCGCATCAAAAACATTAAAAAAACACCAAGAAAATCTTGTGTGAGCAAAAACATCATAACTTCATACTGACCACTTGAAACCAGCTGAAAGTAAACTGCATTGTACATAAAAAACTGGATTGTATATGCAGTTTCCAGCATTTAACATTACTGTATATAGCCTGTTTCTGCATATATTGTTCATCTCTTTGGTCAGTACGATTTTGAATGAATGGAAGTTCCCCTTTCCTGCATGGTGGAGAAAAATCGCATACTTTTCTTCCTTGGAAAATATCAGCACTTTATACTTCTGGTTCAATTCCTCATAGAATTGTTACTTGCATGGTAACGTGCTTCTTACCTAAAGCATGGCCTCGCGTAATTTTTACAGCTTCTCTGTTTGAGATGCAGCGGCAAAAAAATAGCACTCAAAATAGTATTCTTTACTTTATTTCTAAATACTTCATTTATTTGATTTCTTATTAAAAACATTCTGCACAATGCTACATACATAACATGTATATCAAGATTTGGACTTTTGCCACAAAATATAACCTTGTTTTTGTTGACAACCAACATTTTCGAGTTGTTTTTACTCAAATGAATGCATCTTAAAGCAAAAGCATAATGTTTAAACTCACCAATTTAACATTCTAACTTAAACGAGTAACCATTACTGCCTGATTCAAACCTGGTACAAGTTATTGTTATGTAGTACTTTGGTGTAAGATGGGACATGTTTTCTTTGTCATATTCATTTTCATTTTACCAGGTTTCTACTATCTTGCTAATCTCTGTCTTACATATAATATTCTCAAACGTTTTTGCCGGTATTAAACTCTCAATGAAACGGAAAACTTTAGTACGATCTTCGTGGCCGTACATCCTGGGTGTTTCGGTATTCCAACCGAAAACCTAGATTCGTTGTCTTATCTTGCCCCTTATCCACATAGAATAAAATAGGATTCCTTGGTTGGTCACTTGTTTTAAACTTCGCGGATATATTCATACAGAATAACCGAGGACAAGACGACCTCAAACAACCACCAGTTCACAGTCATTTCAAATTCTCTCGTCGACCAATCATGTGCAGAGTTTTTCGACAATCATTTTAATGACGTCATAAAACCGGAACAGAATGTTCCGCATGACGTCATAATGAGCGCTCCAATCAACATTCCAAGCAAGGGCGTTCGTTGGAAATCAAACTTGGACATTTCCGAGTTACCAACTGATGACGTCAGTGATGCGGATGACGTCAGAGCCATGACGTCACCATACGGCTCACTACCAAATCACTATGCGAAAAAATCTGAAGACAAAAAACACAGAACGATTGCATCTTTTATGCATGCGATGCGGCATAAGAAGAAATAATAACGTCATCGTTACGTCACCACTAACCAATACGTCATCAAGTGTGGTAGTCGTTTTATCTTATAGCTACTAACAGAAAAGATCTTCTGTCCGAAGGTATATCCACTTATTCCAACATGTTTTCGTATCTACTATTGTATTTTGACGATTCTTGTTGAAAATGCGGTTGAGATTATTTTTCTTCACGAATCCAAAAATCAACGTGCCTTTTTTCGGTACTTTTGCTTCTAAACCTTGGCATGTCACGCTATAGAGCCATACTCATTTAGAATGGAATATAGCAAGTTGTTTATTTTTTCTTTTCAACGTTTACCAATTCTTATCCGTTACTATTTGTGAAACGAGGTGTAATAGATTTACACGATCGCCACTGCGTACTTTAAACGCTACAAGGCGGATTACTTTTTGTTGCGATTTAAAAAACCTTTCGGTTCATCATTTGTATTTTGAAACTCCAGAAACCTAAAAGTAATCTAAGTTTAATAAACAACGAACTTTAACGTGTTTCCCATATACAGGAATTAAAAAAATATCGTTTTACCAAAAACCTTTTGTTGCAATTCCTTTTCTTTTTATTCTTAAATCATTCTTAACTTTAAAAAAATCTAAACTTTCTTTATAAATTAACGACATTTTCCTTATTTAAACTTAGAAACCAACTAAATAAGTTCATTTTTTCCTAACAGATTTTAATTAGTGTTGTTTCCACTTAACTAAAATTAGTGATAACGTTACATCACAACAAATAAAAAAAAACTAATATACAATTTGTGCGCTATGGTATATTGCAATGCAAGTATATCTACCTAGTTGATTGATTTACAACTATCGTTAGCCTATCCTATAGTTTAGGGTAAGATGGTCCATGTTTCATTCTGTTTATCATCCAATTTGGTAATTAAAATAGAATATTTACAGAATTATATAACCGTATCCTTACGACTCTAAAAACGCAATGTTAAATGTTAAAAACGTGATTGGAAAATATGAGATATTATGTTCTTACGGTATCCATCTTACCCCACTGTAAAAGTCAAAGTTAAAACGTTGTGTTTATTTTTTTATTGTTACGAAACGATTGTTTTTATACACCCAATAAGATTTAATAAGTACACCAACTCTGATTACTGTCCTGCTATTTTGTATTCTCATCGGTAATAATAAACACACGAGTGTGCGCGTTAATACTTGCGGTGTAAAAGCGAATACATAAGATACCGGTTCGTCAAGTCATGAGTGAAATGGGTTATCGTGTCTTTTACCAGTGCCATTGAGAATATTAAATAACTTATATACATACCTACATGCTCTATAATGAATGTAACTTATTTATCCTCACGTGGCGGGGCAATGGCAGTCACACTATACCTAATTTTATTATCCCATTTATTGGTAGTCAACCAAAAATATTAACAGAATTATATAACCGTATTCTTGCGATTTTATAAGACAGCGTTGTTAATTGTTAAAAACTTGGACAGGAAATGGGGAAGTTATATGCTAACCGAACGCATTATTTCGCATAACACATGACCACGCCACCACGGCCTATTAGAGATATCTCTAGTAGGCTGTTCACATGACGTTATGTGAGCATTCCTTTTAAAGGGCCTAAACACACCCCAAATGTACTTCGCTTTAATCGATAGAGTGTGTTTTTCTAATTCCAACGACACCTTACTTGTTTTAATCGGTTCTGTATAACCAAAGATATTCCAGCTCAAACACCGTGAAATTCAAAAAACTGATTTGAAAGTTGCGTGGCGAAAAAAATTGAGAAGTGTACTACCCACGTGACAAAATTGTTGAAGCGTGGCCGCTCTCATTCAGAAAGGCGAGAGGCAGTGTTTTCAGCGAAAAACGAGAGAACAAAAAAACGCAAAAAAGCACAAAAAAAACGCAGGTTTCGCTTTTACGAATGAATCAGTCACGTGACTAGTACGTTCCTATGTCACAATCACGGAGCTCGTAGTAAAAAAAAGATAGCGCTAGAGATCACTGTTTGAGGACGAATATCTCCGCCTATACTGGACCAATTTTAATAAGCAAAGTATTTTTGGAATCAATAAAACGGTCGCTTTATGAATTTACCATAAAAAATAAAAGTCACGTGGGGTGTGTTTAGGCCCTTTAAAAATAGCCCCTTTACTACAAACAGTATCATGTTACATTGCTTACGTGACCGGCAGCATGTCATGACGTCACATAGCCGTTTACGTACGTCACAAATGTCTAATCCGTTTTGAAAGCCAATTTGAAATCTTGTATAAAATGGCTGCCAATTTGTAATAATTGGATGTCGTGTAGTTTTCAGTAGTCCTGATTATAAATACGTCAGCTAATCATCTAAAGTAGTCGTGATACCACCAGTAGCTGCTTTTAAATTAAACCTGTAACCATCACAAAACCTTACGAAATTTTCTTGAATTACCGCGACTTTAAATTTCCATACACGGACTGCTACAGGCATTGTATATCGATTATGACGTTGGTTGAACGCGATTTTCGCGTCGTCGGGTTACGCGTTAAGTTCCCTTATTGTTTCCCGGCGTTATCTGATTGTTGTGTCATAATATAGGAAAGTATGTACACGATGTATATGGCGAACAAGCGATATTTTCATTCGATTTACCACCTTAGTATTATAGTGTAGGGTGGACTCCGTGACCTTTACGTTCCAAATACCTTTCAGGTCATTCGAAACGTACTTTATCTCAAACATCGTTCCCTAGAAGATTAACTGTCAGACTAACATCGACATTTAAAACTTCTCTTTCCGCTATGGTTGCCCCAGGCACTACATTCTGCACAAACAATGCAATAAAACGCATTATGTTCGGCCTACGTTAAAGTTGAGAGCCTCCATTAAGGGTGACCATTAGGCTTTAGAACGTTTATTAAAATCCTTATCCTATCAGTACGCGGTTATTAAATTGGCCGAAACAGATAAACATGACCAAACAATAGAATTAACATTTGATTGAAGGTTCCTAAACCGTATTAACATTAAGCTGTTATACACACACGGGTTCACGCCGTTCTCCTGCCTGAATGCATAACTGCGCACCTGTCTTAGTGTCTAATCCGTTGTTTTCAAAGCAAAGAGCTCAACTGTATAGATTTAATGAACTTTAAAAGTGAGAAACTGTACACGAGGCACATAATTTCAAACACGGTATAATAAAATATTCCATACAAAATAGAAGCGAAATAAAAAACACAATTCAATTTCCTTAGATTTAAATAAAAAACATAAATCAATTTAATTTTCGGTAGGGCCAATTTAATTTTTTAGTTTCCTAACATCGTTAGTGTGAGGTGTACGTTGCTGCGCCATATATATCATTCATTTTGATAATCCTCGTCCTTGACAGTTTGATGGAAAACAGGGCGTTTAGAATGTTTTATCGTTAAAAATTACTTTGCAAAGTTTAAATATAAATAATTAGGATTTAAAAAACGCTCGAGTGTTTATAAAATTAAAAAAAACTTTAATTTACATTTTATAAAATACATAAAACAACAAGATAAAATAAATGACAAAACGAAATCGACAGAGAATACAAAGTACCACTGGCAAAACTTGTAAAAAAACAAAATATAGTACCGTGGGGTAAGATGGATACGGTTTTGTATACATAATTTCCCACATTTCATATTCGTTTTTTAATTAACTAAAAACTCTAAATAGTCGTTGTTTTTTTACCAAATGGAGTAAAATAAAGTGAAAACACGTATCATCTTACCCCAGCCTACAGTAAATATAAAGCAAAATAAATAATTACAAAAGTTAAAGACACAGTTTTATGAGCGCTTACGAAACTGGAACGTCGGCCATCTTACTGCTACGCGTACGTGCTGTATCCAGGTTCGTTTTACTTGTGTTGTGGATCTTACTGTAGTTGTAGTTGTTCTTAATGTTGTTGTAGGCGTTGTTGTTGTTGTTGCTGTGGTTGTTTTAGGACTCGTTGTTGTTGTTGTTGTCGCTGTTGTTGTAGGTGGTACAGTTGCTGTAGTTGACTGTGTTCTTATCCGTATAGGTGTTGTTGTTGTACTTTCAGACGTACTTGGTTGTGTGAGTGGCATTGTCGTTGATTCTGTTGTAGATGGTTGTGCTGTTGTAGGTGAAATTTGCGTTGTAGCAGAAATTGTACTTTGTGTTGTAGCAGAATTTGTATTTTGCCTTGTAACTGGCGTAGGTGTTGGGTCATGAATTGCGAACTCAGTAGGTGCAGTGCCCGGGTTTCGTGTGGTGAAGTCATGGGGACCCGGCAGTTGAACTCTACGTTGTGACACATCCACCCATTCGCATGTACCGTCATTGCCAGCCACACACGCGGATGTCTGCACAGGAAACTCGTACACATCCCGGCACTCGTTGTCTTTTGACTAAAAACAAACTTTCATTGATCACCTAAATATATAACGCGGGAAACGTCCCGTAGAGTGAGTCACTAAGTGACATCAGGGGTCGTGTGTAGTTCGATATATATAATGACGTCATGCTCTATACTTAAGCGAGTTTAAAATTCTTGTGACGTTAAAAAAACATACTCTAAAGAAGATTGTCAAACTATACACAAACATAACATAGCGCTACTTGGAAATCGGTCTAATAATCCACTAACGCCTTGAGTTTTCGCTTGTGTATTCGTTAAGAGTAAGACAGACCATCTTTTAATTCTTTTTTGACCGATCCATTTAGGAGTAAGGAAAGAATATTTACACCGAACTATGGAATCGTTTCAATGCAACCATAAAATGGCTTTGGCAATCGTTAGGAAACATGAAACATATTTGTTAATGGTATTCATCTCATCCCAACATATTTTATATTCTTACCATGCTAAAGTCATATTGCTTCTTAATCTTACAAGCGCTGCATCCTCGGTCGTAAGCATTACTTCTTATATGAGAGTCGATTGCTTCGATTTGTTGTGGAGTAAAATAATCGAACAATTCACGAAACGAACATCGGTCCATTTTCACTCCCCCATTGTAAGTTTTGCCTGCATTTACCAACGGTTTTAGTTCGAACTATTTGTGATAGAAATTCATGAGCTGCCAGTACGTTACAGCTCTACATTCTACGTCATAGCTGTCTAGACTTAGGCATTTTGTTCCCACCCAAATGTTTAAACAGATCATGCATTTAAATTAAGCATGTTCGTAAAGGTTAGAAAAGGATATGGCTGTCATGCAAACGGCCTGACGTTCGTACTGGACTGCATATTTGCGCGCTCTAGAAGGAAAATTTCACTCCATAGCAAATCATTTTACTTTTTAAACGTTTTGCATAAGTGTATTTAGGTTTAGGGGTTTTTATAGGGGTTTATAAGGATATAATGGATTTAGAGGCAAATGTATGTTATATTCTTACCAGAAATAATTTGTTTTCCCGACCACACATCTAATAGACAACTACCCGGATCCGAGTAAATATAAATCATGTCATTTGGTCGAAAATCTTGGTATTTTCCTTTGAAAACCTAAAATAAAAGAAAATATTATTTATTTTGTACTCAATACGTTTAAATACCGTCGGCAGATAATACCCCCCATTTAGTAATCGTGTTTTAAACAAATAACAACGCTGTATAAATTCGTGAGAGTTTTTACCGCTTAATGAGACAAGGAAAGAACGTTATTTTTTAACTTTATCTTTAGAGAAGTATTCGCGTGGGCAGTGACATTATATGTTGAGTCGTGTTACCGTGCACCTTATAATATCGTTCGTGCGATCGTTGTAAATATTCTGGTTTAAGGTGGCTGTACACAGTATCCGACATGCGAATTCGCTTGCGAAGTCGTATATGCAAACCCATTACCGAGTTCCGCATGCGGCAGCGAAATCCGGACCAAACGGACGAATTCCGGATACTGTGTACAGCCACTTTTAGTCTTCTCAAAGTTTCTTACATGTACTTGAAGGTTCAAGTTACATTTCACTTAACATTTCACCAAACTTGCAATTTAAGAGATAAAACTCGCTTGCATGTGGCGTATCATGTTTAAATGCGATTTACTTAAGATACCTGAGAGCTGAGATAAAACATGGATAAAATGCATTACGACCTACAGGAGAGATTTATGTCTCTTATCGCGTCTACATCTCCGCTGTGAAAAATATTCTGACTTTGTTTTCGCACTAATGTTAACCCGACACCGTCTTGAAATTTTACCAAGTTTTTGCGAAACACAAATAAACTGAAACAATTCGATCATCTTACCGGAACGCTGGTATAAGGTTTCGTGTATGTTGAACTGAAACGTTTAAACCACGTATAATGCGTCCTAGCCGGTTGGTTGAAGACGTTCGTTTAAAGGTAAACAGACTGCATGCAGGCAGTAACACGAAAAATGAAACTGAACTAATTAAAAAATATATATATTTGCCGCTATTACACAAATAAATAAATCGCCTATTACACAAATAAATAAAATTTAAATGCGTTGTAACTTGCCTTTACTATCTTTGCTCTTGCCATAACACCCGGAAATATGTTGCTTCTAATGTCCTCAGCTAGAATCTCGATAATGCCAACTGCAAAATATTCACATTAATAACTAAACCGATTATTTTCTAAGTGTTTAAACAAATCACTATACTTACCGAAGTCGTCGTGGCATATTTTCTCTTGCGGTTGCATAAATTCGCACGTACAAGCAAACACGACGGGTAAGACCGCAAATATTATTACGAGAACAAGTTTCATCATTTTAATTTGCAGGAATGTAACTATACGTTTTAAAACCTACAGAATATAGATATAAAGTTATAATAATTTCCTAAATGCTAAACTGTGTTTTCTTTATTTAATTATACAACGCCTTTAAAAAAAAGGTACTGCATGTTAGAATCCTGCAAAAATGGACACATAGAGCATTTTTTTTACATTCGTTGCGCATATTCTAATAACCCTTTAGTAGAAAAGGCGATTTAAATTAACACTGCTAAGATATCTCGGGTTCTCCTAAAGTTAAAAACGCTCTTAGCGTTTCACGTATTTCAATGTTTGTTAGATGTGGTCTAAGATATCCTAAAATATTGCGGAAATAATATGAATGGGGCATATTCATCGTACTCAGTATTGATGTGGTGTAACGTCCGAAACGGCAAAACAACAACAATTTTCTCTGCAAAAAATCACATTAACTGATAAAATATCGAACTTACAATTAAAATGTACTTTGGGAAAAAGCCATTTCAGCCATACCTGTACGACACATGGCATTAAAATTGCATTTATCTACACGTAACATACCCTAACTTTTTGTTTCTCCGACTAATAAAACACGAGCATGAAAATAGCTGTAAAACGACAGTCGTTTTATATTATGCGCATAGCAACGCGGTTTATGTAACTGTATTTTTACTTGTATATAACTACTAATATTGCGGTTAATACATCGTATAAAATTTACCTAATTCCTACCAACAAAATTATCGTTACCGTGCAAGCAGCCAAATAATTGTGAAGCTGTACCACAACACGCAACTGCGTGCCTTATCCTATATACTCCCCTTAATCGTATCAATGTATTACGCGTTGCCTAAGGTGTTCATGAGGTAACCGCTGCTGTCTATATGCGCTTAACACACCAGGTACACTTGGTTTTATACATAAGCGCTGTTGCCGCTTTGCGGATCCGTTTTCTCCCATCGAGGTAACGACTCCTGGAATAAAAAACAATTTCGGAAGACGAAACCAATCCAATGGTGATGTCATAGTGGGTGATTGTTGTTTAAATAATGAAAGTTATCGGAGGAATTGATCTTTTGAAAGAATTTGGCTTCGGGTTTTTTCCAATGGTAAAAATGTTTTTGTGAGTGACTTTTTTAAGAAACGGATTTTCGATATAAATTGGTGAAAACACAGCGTTCATATATATTGCGTTTCATAAAAACGTCTACCTTGACAGTTTTGTAAAAACATACAGACAAATAACATTCTGTTCCTTTGCTGATATATAAACTTATAATTATTTAAACCAATGTTTCACCGTAGGTTGATACCAACCGTGTTATAAGTGATACAGCCAATAAAGAGTAAAATGGGACATGTTTTCATTTTCTTTTATCGCCCCATTTGGTTGCAAATAAAGAATATTTACAGAATTATATCACCACCACATTCTTATATAACCCTAAAACAGCCTTGTTAATTGTTAAAACATGATTACATTATTTGAAAGTTAAGTGTTAACGGTATCTACAGTATACTGTATATTTGACAAATTGTCTTTAATTTAAATTTTAGTTGTAAAAACAAAACCTTTAAAATGACGACAACTGTGTGTGTGTATATATGTAAATTATAGGTGCTGTGCCGTTTTGTTTGTATTGAAAGATAACGGTTGTTTTGTGCGTTTTACCATATACCACAGGGGCAGGGGAGACGTTTTATGAGTATTGCCGGCAGGTTAGCTTAAAATAGAACCAAGATTCCAAAATTAAATTGCCCTATGACTAAATATGCTTCCGATTTCTGCCAATAGAGACTGTTTTGTAACGAACTTAATGCTATAATGTCCCTTATCTATAATGATCGTATCATCTATAGTGGATTGTTGTTTTGTATTTGAACTCGTGCACGTTCATAATGTCACGCGAGTCTGTTTGCGTTTTCTGGTTTTCTCTGTCACATTAAGTTCTATCCGATCAACTTTGAGTATTAAGTTCAGATTCTGGAGTTTACGAGCCGTTTCCGCAGTGTTGGCGACACAGATCTTCGCGATTTCAGCACCAGGAGACTTGGCTCGAGGTAAACAACTTAAAATTCGTGGTAATTTCCTTGTTTTTGTTGATTACCGTTAAAGTTTTTTGTTTTGCGATTCCAGACCCGTCTCTCATCATACGTCACGGAATGACGTCACGCGCCTCCCGAACGCCATAAACGTCACAAATACTTCCTATACATCAGAACGCCGGTTGTTGGCAAGTTCGGCGAGTCATTTGGGCGTGCAGGAGCAGCGAGAAAGCCAAAGGAATGGGATTACTGAAAGTTTCAACGATTCTACTCTGTCTGATCTCAACTTGTAAGTTTAAATCTTTGGATTATTCCGTGGATAAGAACCTTCTAATATCTCCATCACGTTGACATGTGGCCATCATGGCGCAATAACATCTGGTTAAAAACCTATTACGTAAATCGGGTTAAGGAATATATTTTTAAATGCCTACTTAAGAGTTAAAGGGAATTTCCGATGTCATTTATTTTTCTTTATTTGAGTTTAATCCTCTTTAGTATTTTATGTTGTTTACAAAGTTATGCATATAGAGCTGTATATCTTGCAAAGTAAACAAAATCTTCATAGTTTTTTGTGTATACTCCCAAAATAAAAAGTATTTCTATTCTCAAGAAAAAAAACAATTTATTTCTAAAGTAATTTGTAAAGACATTTTGTCGCCTAAAATCTTGCATTAAAATACTTAAGTTTCTTTTGTTTTTAGTCGTTTATCTATTGTTGATAAAATACCGTCGTTTCGGAAACTTGAACTTATCGGTTCGTACATGGCTTACCGTTAAGCGATGAATATTTACCAAAGCTGGCGCCATCTTTTACATCATTGGCGCCTCACAAATGTCAGAGTGTATTCCATGTTTACACGTTTCTCTGCTAAATAAAAAAATCTTGCTGGTCTGTCGGCAATCTTAATTTACATTACATAACATTATCTATAAACTATACTTTTAAACCTAAAATTAAATTGTTTTACGTTATGCAGCATCGCATGTCCTGTGCGTTATCATCAATTTTTGAGGGAAAATTTAAACTCTGAAAAATGGCTCTGTGATTTTTAATCGGTGTTTATTATCTAGGCATCGGGTTAACTTGTTATTCCTGCGATAACACATCTCCGAACTGCGTTAACCCGAATTCTCAAACCGAGACCAAAGTTTGCGATGAAGGTGTCCCCTGCATGTATGTGACTGTGGGTAAGTAAGTTAAGGTACTGTAGGATGTGGTTTAAAGTTCAAATCAGATATACTCTTCATTTTGTGTTTTACGCAAAGTGCGTAAATATTCTTTTGAATATACTGCGGGCCACAATCTTCTTCGATTGCAGTAAAACCGAGTATAAAATATCAATGTTTCATAGAAACTTGGCTGTCAATACAGCTTTCACGGGTGTAAATACTCCATTGTAGTCATGCGATCGCATTGTTGTTCTTTTCAACTAATATTTATTTTCAACTTGTTGTCCTTGGTTTTCACAGAGACAGGAATCGGGAACAAGACGTATCGACGAGACTGTTTAAAGTTCTTGCATCCAAACGGTTGTGCCGCCCTTGATCCAACACAGCCAGATATGATGATTTGTTCTCTTGAATGTTACACTGGTAAGAAAGCAAATTATAACCAGGTTTTCTAAGCGGTATAGGAAACTCGTTTGGATTTATAACTAAAAATTTTAAGTAAGTAAAAAATAAATAATGGTGTACGTCATGTATTTAATGGCATTGGATATAAAAAGGACAAACACCGTTAAGATTGCCAGTCATTCCTATACAGGTTTAAATCAAAAATCTTTTACCTATCCTTAACCACGTATGTATGGGTAGGGACGAGACGCCTCTATCACATAATATCCCAATATCCTGATCGTGTTTTAAACAATTAACAACGGTCTATGGGGAACGTAAGGAAACATTTTTTGTATGTTCTTAGTTTACTACTTTTGAATGGGACGAGTAACTATAATAAAAAGGTAGTCCATTTTTTCCCACCCTATATAAATATGCTATCGAATACACTGTCCAGTTTAGGAATCATACTTTATGTGAACAAGTTTAGCCACACCTGGCTGATGATTTCATATTCGCTTTTAAGTGTTTCCGACACTTTCTAGTTTTCTGGCACTTTTCGAGTAAATTAAAACGAATAGGCATATTCAGAACAATCGTCCTGGCCCAGGTGTCGATTTTCAAAGCCAAAATTCACGCTTTCTCACAGTGTATTTCGTTTCTCACAGTTATAAGATGACACTGTTTTTTTTCCCACAGCGTTGTTAGCTGTGCGTTTAATTTCATCTAGTGTACGTTGCTTTAACCTAAATGAACAATACTATAACCAATACAACTCTTATCGTTTAATATGGTTGTTTGTTTTACAAAACTGAACTGTTTTACAGATTTATGCAACGCTTCAGTTAAACCGACGGCAAAGAAACTCGTTTTAGTCGTTTGTTCTTTTCTTGCAGTCGCCCTCCAATTTCTATAAAAACATTACCACTTCCGGTGTCGCGGAAATCTGGTTCCCCGGAAATCTGGTTCCCATCGGCTACTGCGCATGGGCAGACACAGGACATTTTTATCAGAAATCTATAAATCTGGTTTCGAACGAAGATTACTTGAATATATACATGTTTTTAGATAGTTTATTTTATCTAATGTGAAAATTTATGTTTTATCGTCCTTTTTTGTTATTGGTGACGTGTTAACGGTAGAGGTCACTGATGGTCATACGTCATAATGTATAATTTAAGGTAAGATACAGCATCAATTTTTTTATTAAGAAGATAAATCTTTAAAAAGAAATGTACAAAATATGTTGCATCCAACAATTAACTGTTATTTTTAGTCGGAACCAGAGTTTTGGATTTCTCAAAAAATAAGTTATAAGTAGCCAATGGAAACCAGATTTCCGGGGAACCAGATTTCCGGGGAATCAGATTTCCGCGACACCGGTCTTGCTATGAAATCAATATAAACGTATCTAATCTCAAGAAATAAAATATCATTACCGTTCTTTTGTTTCCTGGTATATATCAGAGTCTCTGGTAAATGTTATTCCCCGAAGAATATAAATGACACAATCGTAACTTCATCTCTATGAGAATATCAGAAAGGGAATTCCCCAAAAAGCCATGCGAACATAGACACCTTAAATGTAACATTTAAGGTGTCCATGATGCGAATTTTTAATTTATATTCAATGTTTTGCATTTATTTTGTGTGTGGTTGTAGAATATACAAGCAAGGTGTGGTAATAATTATCATAGGTTAAGTTGTCATATAGTTTAAGTATAAAGTTAACTCTGTTGAAATTGTTGGTATAGCTTAAAAAGATTTTAAAACGTATAGTATGAGCAGAGATAAAAAGATTGAGAAGCTTTTGCCATTTTGTATTGTTACTGCGTTACCGGTATTGTTTGCATCTCTAGTTTTAGCATATTTTTACTACACACCTGAAAGCTTTTAAATAAAGGGTACTAGTGAAGTATCCCCCTCCCTTGTGTTATATGCTAACCACTTAGATGAACTGATGAACGTAGTAACTAATATATACTAACTTAGTAACTTATAACTACCAACCTCTAACACTCTTCAGTTGCTACTAACTTAGTCTGTACATACCCGAGGATTCTTCACTAGTGCCAAATGAAGATACATTTTAATTTACATTTAATTGGACAGTATAATTATAAATAGAATTACTAAAGGAAAGTTAAGCAGGTTGCATTTGGCTTCAGACATTTTCTTAACCATTATTTGAATTGCGAAAATGTTTTTATCAAATAATTTATTTAACTAATATAAACTATGAGATGTTATATTTAGTTGTGATAGTTTTTATAACTTAACTTAAACCATATATATGTCAAATGTCAGATTCTCATACCGGTTGCAAATAATGAGATAGTTTACGCAAGCGTGTCTTAAATTCGCACCAATTTTGTGGTGACTGTGATGTAATAAATCTTGTTCCTCTTATCTGAAATACCATGGATAAATCAAAATTTCTTTCTATGTCAATGGCGCTTGGAAAAGTGGTCGCAAAAGATTTTACCAATCGTGCTAAGGTGGTGGTTCAACTGAACAGATTCAACCCATATATGAATTTAGTAAGTATATAATTTGTTTCTCATGTATGGATGATCATAGATATTAGGTGATGTATTTTTTTTAGAACTTTATTCAATATTTGTGTTTTGATTGTTGTATTTGTATAGAACAGAACTAATTTTTGTTTAATTTTGAAGCTAAGTTGTTCAACGCATAGGTAATACTCAGGAGTTAATTAGGTCAACAGATTAGGTAACTACTTGTTTAGAACAAAAATAGATTGTTGACACAAATCCATTATGCTGAGAGTGGCAGGTGCACAAGAGATTTTTTACAAACTTTTGGTGATGTACACTATAATTTGTCCCAGGAACGCCAATTTAGTCAACAATGAAAAAATACGTATTAAATTAAGTAGGATTTTCTAATGTGGCTTGGAAATGTACATGCTTACTGCTTTGCATACTAATTTTTGATAGCACGCGAAAAATAACCGTCTTGCATGCGCTAGATCTCGTCAGGAACTGCCACAATCTGCATACTGGAAACACAGTGTCCCCACTTTCTCAACAGGTGACATGTCCAAAAAATCTCCTTTAACATTCTACCTTCCTATAAAAATAAGTCCTATTAAAACTCAACCCTTGATTCTACACAGCTATTTTTGTTACCTGAACGTAAAATAGACTTGTGTGGCACAAGTAAAATAAACAATTTGACATTTCCTGCATTTTGTTATAATTCACATCATCATTTTCAGTTTTTCCCTGAAGCTGAAACACTGGAGAGTCACGACCCCAGTGATAAAGCAAAAGTTGGTGACATAGTTTTACTTCGTAAACTGGACAAACCTATTCGTCATGTTGAAACTCATAAGATTGAAAGTATTGTTTACTGTGCTGGTTCAATTGTGGATCCTTTGACTGGCCTCAGAGTGGAAAGGGATAAGTAGGATATTGTTTGTTTAATAAAACTAGAATGTAGTTTCATTACAGTAGGCTGTAATAAAGTTTTTAAATTATAAACCGTTTGTCAACGTGACAGTGTTATTGTGACTTTGTAAGCGTTTAATGTTATTGTTATAGACATCATTATTGTACAATTCACTGTTTTAATTACATTATTTGCAGTTTAAACAGATTCCAGAGACTTTGTTTTTACTTTTAAACATTACACTATCTGGTTTCTAATATTTCTAAGAAAATGCGGGCGAGCTGTAGGTTATTGCACACCATTTACTTAGTACTTGGTGTCAATGTGTCATACCAGACCTACATAAAAGTTGACAATTTTAATAACCTCAACACCTGTTGCAAATGTATAGTTGAATTTACAAGAATTACAGCAAAGTAAATTGCAGGGTTAAACCTGCTGCATTTTGTTTGATGTTTAATATCTTTGTTCCAAGGTACTTGGATATTGAAACATTAAGTGAAGAAAAAATATCCCAATTACATGAAGACATCAAAGAAATGCAGGTGGTAGAAAAAGTTGCCCATTATCCACGGAAATCAGAGTTCCACTGGGAAAACAAAGACATTTATGAGAAGAGGAAATGAAAACTGATTGCTGGTATATTTTATGTTCGGAGAACTTTGAAAAACAGTTTGCAGGTGTGCAAATAAAACAAAATGCTGCTGTCTAGTGTCTACCTACTTTAAATTCAGGATAAAACTAGAGCCTCTCTAACAGTCAAGGGTCTGCTTTAACAATGTATGATGAAACCCATTGAGGCTTTTATTTTTAATAATACATTTTTTGGCAGTTACATTAGCTTATATCTTATGAGTTGCCAATTATTTTGTTTTAGCTTCTATCGTACAGGATGTTCCTCTAAATAATAAGCATTTTTTTCTGGTGCAGTTTAATATATATATACATAATTGACATGTCAGAAACATAAGACACATGTCAAGTAAAAATGTGCATGCACAAACAAATTGTTAGGTCTGTAGCCATGCAATTAAGAAAAAGTTTGAACTTCAACTACAAAGATTTTTTTACAAAATAATATGGGATCTTTAACTGGATATAAATTACATTTAACGACTTTAGGTTTGGTAAGTACTTTTTATACAAAAAACTATGGAACATTTGAAATTAAAGCAAACAGAACAGAAAAAGAACACACTTAACACAGCAGGAAAGAATAATTCTGGTTAACAGTGAATATGTGGTTCTTATTCCTTTAACATGTCTAGAATATCTCCAATAGTTTCAGCGGAAAATTGAATTGTGTCTGGGTTACTGTCTGCAACACCTGGTGTTCCATTGTTGTACTGAACAAGAGCACTTTTATTATTATTCTCAGTTTCAGGTGTTATTAGGTCTGGAGATGGCTCAAATAAATTAGCAGGATTGGGTGTGATATCAACAGAGTTATTAAAGAGTTCTTGTATGATATCATAGTCCAGTTCAACCTGTTCATTGTTGCTTAACCGCCTCTGAATGTCCTTGAGGTTATTTTGAATCATATCCATACTTGAGTTCAAGTGATCGGGGTCAGGAATTGCAGAATTATCTAGAAGTGATTTAGAGGAAAGACTGGTTGGGAATTTCACAGGAATGGCAACTTGTTGGTTGTTTTCTTTATTTAAAGGAGTAGGAGCTGTTTTATTTTCTTCTTTAGTAGCATTAGGGGTGTTAGATGTTCCCATTAGATAACTGAGTCCGGACTCCTCATTCGTTGGAATCGTGGTAAAATAGTTTGCAGCAGAGTCACTAGTTGTTTCATTGACACTTGTTGTGCTGGGTGTTTGTTTCTCACTGTCAGCAGGCCTATTAAGAGGGCTGTTCACTTGAATTAGTTCAGATATATCAAAATCATCATTGTCTGTAGCATTTAGCATATTGCTGTCGTTTACATCTGAAAGGACGTCCCCTGATTCAGGTTTTTGGGTTAGGAGTTCAGTGATTAAAGGGCCATCTTCATCAGGAGTATTTTCGTTTGTTCGGAACATTATGTTTGGATTACCAGCTACAGCTGTGCTGTTCAAGTTGACGCTGTTTCCGTCATCAGTTCGAGCAAGTTTGTTTGGCTGTGAGGATTCACTGGCATCGTCAATCATGAGAGGCATTCGTCTTTTCATTCCCATTCCATGATGTTGCACAAGACTGACGAGGAACTGTATGAGACGATTAACAACTTTTTGTTGGTGTGAGTGTTTTTGCCGAAGAGATACAACCTCTCTCCATAGATCTTCATTCTCTCTCTTTAATGACGATAAAGTGTTTGAAATACCATTTTGCGTGTCTTTGATGTCTTGAACATTGTCCAAAACTTGTGATATTTCTTCAGTGAATAGCTTACCACCACCTTGATTTACTTTTCTCTTAATATAGGGCAGTAGTGACTCTTCCCCACGAATGAACAAGGGGTGATGGAATTGTATAGCAGTGTCGTGCAAGGAAGCAATGCCCCCATGCATGACTGTGCTTACTTTCCGAAACCCATACATATTTAGCTGGCGTACAAAGCTTGCGAATTTGTTGTGTTTAAAATACACAGGTAATACATGTTTAGCAAAGTTTCCTTGATCATGTACAGTGAATGCTGTGCCATCTTCATTCCAAGACACATATTCCTTATAATCAGGTTCTTGCAGTAAGTTTATTAATTTAAGTAAAAAAGTTGGAACAGTGTTTGTAAAATGCGGAGACCCCTTTGCTATATCCATAATGTATCTTAGCTATATCTATAAG